>NC_079199.1:42211187-43537437 GCF_029499605.1 Hyla sarda | reverse complement strand
TGTTGCAAAACTACAACTCCCAGCATTCCCGGACAGCCGGAGGCTGTCCGGGAATGCTGGGAGTTGTAGTTTTGAAACAGCTGGAGGCACCCTGGTTGTGAAACACTGGCTTACATGCATTTACACAGGCTGGCACTGCTCAGAATTCAGTTTCCACAGAAAGGGGCTAGACACCACAATGACGTCTGCAGCCAAAAACATCAGATAAATACAACAGACATAATATGATAGAGACTCATCTTTCCTGCGCTTTATAGAACAGCCTTGCTACAGATTACTATATTTATGGAGGGCAAGGCTCTCTATGAATAGTAATAAGGATCATGGGTTGTGGTGGCATAAGAAAAGAAATGTGATGTAAATCTTTGTGTGGCGCTGCGGTACTATTCATTGTAATGGCTATTGGGTTTAAAGGGGTACTCCGGTGAAAACCTTTTTTCTTTTAAATCAACTGGTGGCAGAAAGTTAAAAATATTTGTAAATTACTTCTATTAAAAAATCTTAATCCTTCCAGTACTTATTAGCTGCTTAATGCTACAGAGGAAATTCCTTTCTTTTTGGAACACTGATGACATCACGAGCACAGCGCTCTCTGCTGACATCTCTGTCCATTTTACCAACCATGCATAGCAGCTGCTTGCTAAGGGCAGCATGGTGGCTTGGTGCTTTGGACAACAATAAATGAAGCGTTATTATTATTATTATAATAACGTCAGCAGAGAGAAATGTGCTCGTGATGTCATCAGAGAGCATTCCAGAAAGAAAATAATTTCCTCTGTAGTATTCAGCAGCTAATAAGTACAGGAAGGATTAAGTTTTTTTAATAGAAGTAATTTACAAATATGTTTAACTTTCTGCCACCAGTTGATTTAAAAGAAAAAAGGTTTTCACCGGAGTACCCCTTTAATTCAGTTTTCTGATGTTATGGACAGCTGTGGCCTTCAAAAAGTATTTTTACACATAAAGCATTTGAGTAAAATCATGTCTTATAAATCATATGTCTTTATCCCGTCAGGCGTAGTGACATCATCCTGCGTGGCTGTGCATGTTGTCATACATTTATTCATCTTTTTATATATGTACGGTATTTTTAGTTATATTTTATCATCTTTCAGGGGTGGACTGACAGCTCAAGGGGCCCCAGGCAATAGAGGATCATGGGGCCCCCCATGCACCCACCCACGTGTAAGCCATACCCATATTAATGCCCCACCTACATACAGTTTTGCAATTTTTTTTTTGGGGGGGGGCTTTTGTCTATACACAGTGGCCCTCATTTACTATTGCAAACCCGACATGTTTAGCCGGGTTGTGCGCCAGATTCTGTCTGCACCAGATTTAGCGCCAGATTTAGCGCCGGAATTTAAAAAACCCTGACTAACTCTCCATTTTGCTAAGAAAACCCGAAAAAGGGGCGTGGTCACTGACAAAGGGGGGTGTGGTCCCCAAAAAGGGTTGTGTTTTCGACATTTTCACAAAAACCCAACATATTTACTAAGGTTTCCACATAAAATGTGGTGGATTTGAGCTGCAGAAAACCAGACAGATCAGAGCATGTGTAAAAAAAACAAAGTGTAGGGAAAGTGGAAAATGTAGGGAAACCTTAGTAAATACCGTGGAAAATAAATTGTAGGGAATTAAAACCCACAAAGAAACCTACACAACACTCTTAGTAAATAAGGGCCAGTATATTTTAGGATTAAAATGACACATTGGCCCTGATGTACTATTGTAGACCCAACATATTTTGTCGATTTGTGCGCCAGAGATTCTCTTTGCACCAGAATCTGCACCAGAATTCTGTCTCACTGCGCCAGAAATTAACCAACTCTCTTTTTCCCTGAGAAAACCTGAAAAAGGGGTGTGGCTGTTGATAAAGGGGCGTGTCTCCCTGAAAAAGGGGCGTGTTTCCTCAGAAAATGTGGTGGATTTCAGCTGGGGAAAACCCTACAGATCAAAGTATGTGTAAAAAAAAAATCTAAATATAGGGGAAAGTGGAAAATGTAAATATAAGTAAATATTGTGGGGGAAAAAATTGTAGGGAATTAAAACCCACAAAGAAACCTACATAACACTCTTAGTAAATAAGGGCCATAATCTTTATTCTGTGGTTCTGTACGATTACAGTGATACCCGATTTATGTAGATTTCGTTTTAACTATTTAAAGAAAATAGTTTTGTTTTTTTAAAAGAAAATCTGTAGGCCTAAAATTGTCCTATTCTGTTCCCTTTATCACTATTATTTTATCCGCATCCAGATGTTAGCAGCAAGGTATTAGTAAACTGCAAAATGCCAGATCCACTTGGTGTTTTTCAGTTTGGCGTCTTTTTTATCCTTTTGGCATTTTTCAGCTATTTTGGGCTCAGAGGCTGGTTTTCCAAAACGCCCTACAAAACCTACAAAACGTTTTTTGCACACAAATATTGGTGTTTTCCTCCCATAGAAGTCTATGGGAGAGCAAAAACACCATGAAAAACGCCAGGTTGGTTTCAACTTTGGCGTTTTTGCTGTCTGTTTTTAATCTTTTTTGGACTTCAGCCATCCCAAAAAAGTGATGGAGATACCTTTTTTTAATAAAATGTTGTAAGGTACTATTAAAAAAAAAAAAAAAAAAGATACAGTGGTGATGGAAAACTTGTATTTAACAAAATTTTTCTTTTTTATAACAACATTTTTATTAATTTTTAAACAGGGATCAATTTATGTGGGTGGGCAGGGGACTAAAAATATAGCCGACAATCATAAAAATGTAGTGTGTGTGTTTTTAAATTTTTTTTTTTTTACATTATTTAGGTAGTACTACTACTCACAGCATGGAACACACTGTTCCATGATGGGAGTAGCAGTACCTGTACTAATTGACAGATCGCCCCAGGTCTGTTATGATCCTTCTGTATAATTTATAGATGCGGCCGGACGCTCTTCTATGGTCCCCTGCACTGATGTATATATACACATATTCATATTTCCCGCAGAGAGTTGTGATTGGCCAGACGGTTCCAGCCAATCACAACTCTGTGGGAAATAGGAATATGTGTATATATACGTCAGTGCAGGGGACCATAGAAGAGCGGCCGGGCATTTATACATTATACAGGATGATCGCATTGAGTGTCCGGAGTGACATCCACTGTGATCTGTCCTTAACTGCAGGTACTACAGCTCCCAACATGGAGCAGAGTGTGCTCCATGTTGGGAGTAGTAGTACCTGCAGTTAAGGACAGATCACAGCGGGTATCACTCCTGACAACCAATGTGATCATGCTATCTATTGCAGACATGCGGAGCGGCTCTATACAGCGCTCGCATCTCTGCACTATACTCCGGCCAGTGATGTGAATAGAACATCACTCATTCATATTTCCCACTTAGAGCGGTGATTGGCCAGATGGTTCCAGCCAGTCACAACTGTCTGTGGGAAATATGAATAGGTGTATATATACATCAGTGCAGGGGACCATAGAAGAGCGGCATCTATACATTATACAGGATGATTGCATCGGGTGTCAGGAGTGACATACACTGTGATCTGTCCGCTGAGAGCTGTGATTGGCTACAATTATCCGGCCAATCACCACTCTGGGCGGAAAATATGAATGAGTGATGTTCTATTCATATCACTGGCCGGAGTATAGTGCAGAGATGCGAGCGCTGTATAGGGCCACTCCACATCTCTGCAATAGATAGGACAAACGCATCGGGTGTCACCCGAGGCGATCTTTCTATTAGTACAGGTACTACTACTGCCATCATGGAACAGTGTGTTCCATGCTGGGAGTAGTAGTACTATCTGAAAAATAAAAAAATAGAGAAAAAAAGAGAAACACACATACACACTTTATTAAAAATGAATTTAACCCCTTAACGACGCAGGACGTATATTTACGTCCTGCGCCGGCTCCCGCGATATGAAGCGGGATCGCGCCGCGATCCCGCATCATATCGCGTGGGTCCCGGCGCTAATCAACGGCCGGGACCCGCGGCTAATACCACACATCGCCGATCGCGGCGATGTGCGGTATTAACCCTTTAGAAGCGGCGGTCAAAGCTGACCGCCGCTTCTAAAGTGAAAGTGAAAGTTACCCGGCTGCTCAGTCGGGCTGTTCGGGACCGCCGCGGTGAAATCGCGGCGTCCCGAACAGCTGATCGGACACCGGGAGGGCTCTTACCTGCCTCCCCGGTGTCCGATCGACGAATGACTGCTCCGTGCCTGAGATCCAGGCAGGAGCAGTCAAGCGCCGATAATGCTGATCACAGGCGTGTTAATGCACGCCAGTGATCAGCATTAGAGATCAGTGTGTGCAGTGTTATAGGTCCCTATGGGACCTATAACACTGCAAAAAAAAAGTAAAAAAAAAGTGTTAATAAAGGTCATTTAACCCCTTCCCTAATAAAAGTTTGAATCACCCCCCTTTTCCCATAAAAAAAATAAAACAGTGTAAAAAAAATAAAAAATAAACATATGTGGTATCGCCGCGTGCGTAAATGTCCGAACTATAAAGATATATCATTAATTAAGCCGTACGGTCAATGGCGTACGCGCAAAAAAATTCCAAAGTCCAAAAAAGCGTATTTTGGTCACTTTTTATATCATTAAAAAATGAATAAAAAGTGATCAAAAAGTCCGATCAAAACAAAAATCATACCGATAAAAACTTCAGATCACGGCGCAAAAAATGAGTCCTCATACCACCCCATACATGGAAAAATAAAAAAGTTATAGGGGTCAGAAGATGACATTTTTAAACGTATAAATTTTCCTGCATGTAGTTATGATTTTTTCCAGAAGTGCGACAATATCAAACCTATATAAGTAGGGTATCATTTTAACCGTATGGACCTACAGAATAATGATAAGGTGTAATTTTTACCGAAATATGCACTGCGTAGAAACGAAAGCCCCCAAAAGTTACAAAATGGCGTTTTTTTTTCGATTTTGTCGCACAATGATTTTTTTTTCCGTTTCGCCGTGCATTTTTGGGTAAAATGACTAATGTCACTGCAAAGTAGAATTGGCGACGCAAAAAATAAGCCATAATATGGATTTTTAGGTGGAAAATTGAAAGGGTTATGATTTTTAAAAGGTAAGGAGGAAAAAACGAAAGTGCAAAAACGGAAAAACCCTGAGTCCTTAAGGGGTTAAATTTCGTTATAAAAAATAAAAATGTTGTTAAATGCATTTTTCCATCCCTACTGCATCCTTTTTTTTGGTACCCAACAAATTTTGGGGAAAAAACGCCAAAAGGGCCAAAAAAGGCAAATTCCACACAAAGGTAAAAATGCCAGAAAAAAACGCCAAAACACAGGGAAAAACAATGGCAGTTTTTCTGGCATTTTTAAGCCTAAAAAAACACAATGCAAAAACCTCAGTGGAATCCTAGCCTTAGGAATATTTATTGCGCAATGATCTGTAGGTTTTATCGGTAGCTGGCATGAAGGACCAGAAATGGAGTCTGTCGTGTTCACTGCAGAAGATGTCAGGCAGAGGTGGGTTCTCCTCCGCGCCCCTCTCTGGTGGGTCCCTGACGTCTTGCTGCTTCTTAGCAGATATGCCAGCGCAAGGTACACAGTACAGGATCATTACAGCTCCGAAGTATAATACAGGATAGAACTCAGGATCAGTACAGGATAAGTAATGTTTGTACACAGTGACCACCAGCAGAATAGTGAGTGCAGCTCTGCAGTATAAGGTGGGGTAACTGTGTACAATTACATTACTTACCCTGAACATGGGTATAAACTATATACAGTGATATATACGCCGATACGAGCAGACACACTGAAGCAATGTGCGACCGCTTCCCCTGCTCTATGAGCCAGGCCGAGAGTTGCTGCGAAGTGCGAGTATGCTGCGCATGCGCGCGGTGTCTCGCACATAACAGTGTGTCTGTTCGTAGCGGCGGCACATGTAAAGGCACCATACAGCGGTCCTTCAGCAGCAGATCTGCAGTGTAAAATACGTGGCACTTATCCGCTCGTTTGAACATACCCTTAGGGCTCGTTCACACGAGCGGATTTTGCTGTGGATTTTAGAGTGGATTTTGCTGTGGATTTTCAGCTGCATATTTTCTGCAGCTTATTTTTAATAACTTTTTGTCTACTGCTTATTTATTGCCGGTAAGTCAATGAGAAAATAAGAAGCTGAAAATAAGCAGCAGAATATAAAAAACAGCATATAAGTAGCACGGCCACGCCTCGCCCGTGAAGCCCACGTCACGCCCCCTCCCATAGACTTGCATTGAGGGTGTGTGGTCCTGACGTCATGAGTGAGGCGTGGCCGTGACATCACGAGCCTCCACCCCACATCGCGAGTCATCCAGCATGGAGCAAAGTTATCTGGGGTGCCGCAGCCAAGATCGCGGGGGTCCCCAGCGGTGGGACCCCCGCGATCAGACATGTTATCCCTTATGCTTTGGATAGGGGATAAGATGTCTAGGGGAAGAGTACCCCTTTAATAAGGTTTCTGAGCAGCCCTTATCTCCCCTATGCAGAACAATCTTCTAAGCTGCATTATGGCTTAATCAAGGTCAACTATGATCTGGTCATGACTCAGCTTCAAAAATCGTTCAGCATAGGAAAGATAAGGGCTGGAGACAAAAACAACAGGTAGCTGCTCTGCTCTATTTTACACTCAATGGGTCAGAGCAGCTTACACTACCTGTGAAAACATTAAAAAGTGTACCCGTCAGATCAAACAAAAAAACTTTTTTTTTTTTAAATATATCACTCAGTACCTAATCCTGACCATGTACATCTAATTTTCATGTATTTTTTACACTTTCAAAGGGAGGGGGCGTGGCCTCACTGTGCATGTCTCCGCCCCCTCCCTCAGTATGCTGTCTGCTCACATCTCCTCTAGCATTAGCAATACTACAACTCCCAGCTTGTCCTCACTGACAGTAGTAGGACACAAGCTGACAGTGGGAGGATTTTTCATCCAGCTGTGAGCCCTGCGCTCACAGCTGTCAATCAAGGAAGTGTCCATGACATAGGTGATGATGCATGGACACAGCAGGACTAGTATGTGTCCAAGCAGGCAGGGGAGGGGGGGGCAGTTCTTTGACTGGCTCTTTCAGTATGAAACACTGAACATTTTCTAATGAAAGCAATTGCAAAACCTATTGGTTATACATGCTTTACAACATATACAAAGTTGTTGTATCCAATAGTGTCCATTTAAGGCTGCAGATGAAATATTGAGAAAATATTTTAATATAGACCTATGGGAAAAAGATTTTTTACATCATAATAAATGCAATGCAATAATAAAAATGTTTTAATATGTGTCCAAAGCCTTTAGGAGTAAGGGAAAGCTGATCATGGCAAACATGGTGTATTATGGCACTTTATTTCTGGTGTGCTGTGAAGTGGCTCCATCTATCCCTCTATATATACCTCAAATCGGTGCTTTCAAACAGTAGCCCTCCAGATGTTTCAAAACTTCAACTTCCAGTGTGGCATAACGGGGTGCAATGTAGGGCAGATGTTGTAACCCTAGGAGCAGATGTTATTAACCCCTTCTTGTTGTGACGCCAGGGCGGGGTTTAGCCTTAAACACCCTAAGGTAATACCGCTGGTCCTGGGCTAGGCATGGGGGCAATGAAGACACCGACACCAAGTTACGACAACGGTAGCTTTACTGAGGATAGACAGGTGATACAGTCTATGCAGTACAGCCAATATCCCAGGGAGGTGACCAGTGACACAGGGGGACCTCGCAGGGTTGCTGGGACTTGCAGTATGTACAGACACTTTAATTCAGGCCATGGTGACTATATTGAAGACTTGACTGACTTGACAATTGACATGAAGATAACTTTGAGCTTACTCAAGCTGACTTGTGGCTGCAGAATTTAGGCTTGAGGCCTCCAATGCTCTGGAGACGACTGTGCTGGACCTCAGTAGTAATAGTAATGAGCTAAGAGAGAGATTTCAGACCCTCCCCTGGTTTTATGGGAGGCTGTGCAAGGAGCCCATAAGTCACTTGGGGGGGGGGGGGTCACTAGTGCCTCCTGGGTAACAATCACATGGTAACAGCTATTAAAGAAACAGTACACTTTATTATACAACTTATGTACATAGGGTATAACATATAAAGGGGGCCCTGGAGACATGGAGAGACTCTGCCTGACAGGGCAGGAGAAGTACGGTGACACACCATCCCATACCGGGCCACCACACCAGCAAGTTTTGCAACATCTGGAGGGCTACAGTTTTAGACCACTGCCTTAAATGCACAAATATAACATATGTTTGCATATGTTTCTGTGGCAGGTAGGATACCAGAAAAACCAACTTTGCAACAAAAATCTTATTTCTAAAGAATTATATTTTAAAATAAGAGGAAGGAATCTTTGACAAATGTGTAACATGTCTGGTGTAACAGTGGTTTGCATCAAGAGATAATAGTAATCTGATGTCTGCAAAATCTGCAACAGGACCTTCAACCTTACATTCAGGCATAGAGATAATATACATTGCTATATGAGCTATATGTCACAGCACTGGGATAATACACACACTAGTGTCCCAGTATAGAGATAATACACACAGTGATGTCACAGTTCAGGGTTAATACACACAGTAATGTTCCAGTATAGAGATAATAAAAATCCCAATACAGACAAATATATATGGAGGGGTCAATCAATATTTCCTATAGATTCCTAATTGGAATCCAAAAATCCCTATGTTCCCATATATTAATGTTATCAGTGTTCCCACAAGCTTTATTAGAAAAGTGCTCAAATATAACAAAATAATTATAAATGAAGAAATTACACTCTTAAAAAATACACTCAGCTCGGGCCAGTTATAATTATTTTGTTATATTTGAGCACTTTTCTAATAAAGCTTGTGGGAACACTGATAACATTAATATATGGGAACATAGGGATTTTTGGATTCCAATTAGGAATCTATGAGAAGTATAGAGATAATACACACAGTGATGTCACAGTTCAGGGATAATACACACAGTGATGTCATAGTACAGTGATGTCACAGTATAGGGATAATGCACACAGTAATGTCCCAGTATAGAGATAATGCACACAGTGATGTCACAGTACAGAGATAATACACACAGTGATGTCACAGTACAGGGATAATACACACAGTGATGTCACAGTATAGGGATAATATACACAGTGATGTCACAGTAGAGGGATAATACACACAGTGATGTCACAGTACAGGGATTATACACACAGTGATGTCACAGTACAGGGATAATACACACAGTGATGTCACAGTACAGGAATAATACACACAGTGATGTCATAGTACAGTGATGTCACAGTATAGGGATAATGCACACAGTAATGTCCCAGTATAGAGTTAATACACACAGTGATGTCACAGTACAGAGATAATACACACAGTGATGTCACAGTTCAGGAATAATACACACAGTGATGTCATAGTACAGTGATGTCACAGTATAGGGATAATACACACAGTGATGTCACAGTAGAGGGATAATACACACAGTGATGTCACAGTACAGGGATTATACACACAGTGATGTCACAGTACAGGAATAATACACACAGTGATGTCATAGTACAGTGATGTCACAGTATAGGGATAATGCACACAGCAATGTCCCAGTATAGAGATAATACACACAGTGATGTCACAGTACAGGGATTATACACACAGTGATGTCACAGTACAGGAATAATACACACAGTGATGTCCCAGTATAGAGATAATACACACAGTGATGTCACAGTATAGGGATAATAGTGATTGATTTTAATCACAGTGATCACTCCAATACCCCTAGTGTATGCTGCAGGTACACAGGGGCGCAAAACAAATAATTAATGAGAGTGGCCAGGTTGTCACTCATATATAACTATAAAATCATAGGGAGTGAGTCACACTTGAATTTTAATCTTTTCTGTTAATGTGGGCTTAGGAAATTAATAAAGATACATTTATTTATATATGGGAAAAAGGGTATTATTGGGTCACCCTAGTGACCTATAGGTTTGAATTAGTTAAATTACCCGCCATATATTGGTCTCTAGCAGATCCTAGTATAGGAATAATATGCCCAGTAACATCACACTGCAGAGATAATACAGTGATGTCACAGTACAGGGATAATACACACAGTGATGTCACAGTAAAGGGATAATACACACAGTGATGTCACAGTACAGGGATAATACACAGTGATGTCACAGTACAGGGATCATACACACAGTGATGTCACAGTACAGGGATCATACACAACAGTGATGTCACAGTACAGGGATAATACACACAGTGATGTCACAGTACAGGGATAATACACAGTGATGTCACAGTACAGGGATAATACACAGTGATGTCACAGTACAGGGATAATACACACAGTGATGTAACAGTACAGGGATAATACACACAGTGATGTCACAGTACAGGGATAATACACACAGTGATGTCACAGTACAGGGATAATACACAGTGATGTCACAGTACAGTGATGATACACACAGTGATGTCACAGTACAGGGATGATACACAACAGTGATGTCACAGTACAGGGATAATACACACAGTGATGTCACAGTACAGGGATAATACACACAGTGATGTCACAGTACAGGGATAATACACACAGTGATGTCACAGTATAGGGATAATACACAGTGATGTCACAGTACAGGGAGAATATACACAGTGATGTCACAGTACAGGGATAATACACAGTGACGTCACAGTACAGGGATAATACACACAGTGATGTCACAGTTCAGGGATAACATACACAGTGATGTCACAGTACAGGGATAATACACAGTGACATCACAGTACAGGGATAACATACACAGTGATGTCACAGCACAGGGATAACATACACAGTGATGTCACAGTATAGGGATAATACACACAGTGATGTCACAGTATAGGGATAATACACACAGTGATGTCACAGTATAGGGATCATACACACAGTGATGTCACAGTATAGGGATAATACACACAGTGATGTCACCGTACAGGGATAATACACACAGTGATGTCAGAGTATAGGGATAATATACACAGTAATGTCACAGTACAGGGATAATATACACAGTGATGTCACAGTATAGGGATAATATACACAGTGATGTCACAGTACAGGGATAATACACACAGTGATGTCACAGTATAGGGATCATACACACAGTGATGTCACAGTATAGGGATAATACACACAGTGATGTCACAGTACAGGGATAATACACACAGTGATGTCAGAGTATAGGGATAATATACACAGTAATGTCACAGTACAGGGATAATATACACAGTGATGTCACAGTATAGGGATAATATACACAGTGATGTCACAGTACAGGGATAATACACACAGTGATGTCACAGTACAGGGATAATATACACAGTGATGTCACAGTACAGGGATAATATACACAGTGATGTCACAGTACAGGGATAATATACACAGTGATGTCACAGTACAGGGATAATATACACAGTGATGTCACAGTATAGGGATAATATACACAGTGATGTCACAGTATAGGGATAACACACACAGTGATGTCACAGTACAGGGATAATACACACAGTGATGTCACAGTATAGGGATAATATACACAGTGATGTCACAGTACAGGGATAATACACACAGTGATGTCACAGTACAGGGATAATATACACAGTGATGTCACAGTACAGGGATAATATACACAGTGATGTCACAGTACAGGGATAATATACACAGTGATGTCACAGTACAGGGATAATATACACAGTGATGTCACAGTATAGGGATAATATACACAGTGATGTCACAGTATAGGGATAACACACACAGTGATGTCACAGTACAGGGATAATACACACAGTGATGTCACAGTATAGGGATACTATACACAGTGATGTCACAGTATAGGGATCATACACACAGTGATGTCGCAGAACAGGAATAAAATAGACAGTGATGTCACAGTACAGTGATAATAGACAGTGATGCCCCAGTATGTTATTCTCTAGTGTGAATGGGTGTACTCTTGGCATGTAACTTTCCTACCTTGTCCCAATTTCAGTCTTGGCCACATCCAGCCTGGTGTATGTGTGTAGTATGGCACTAAGATTGTACCACAAGTTCCATTAGGATGGATCCACCCTACAGTATAGTGAAGATTCTTAATCTTACCATTATGTCAATTCAACACATTTTTATTACTGAATCCCTTAAGGAATCTAACAGACCGTCACTGTCATTCCAGTTTATTTTTCCATGGCTGTTTTTACAGTAAACGTTTTTCTGTTCCAGAATAAGAAGATTAAGTTTCGTCCAACTTGGCCGCTGCAACCAAGTATTTTAATATATTAAGATTTCACCAGAAGAAGTGGAGATGCCAATAATACATTGCTAAATGTTAACTGCTCCTCTAAAATGACCATTTCCATGCCTTTAATGGCAATGATTACATTACTGTGCAGGTTTATTGCACAACCTGGGGAGAAGGCTTTAGTAATAGGGAAATCCATCCTTTAGTAAAGACATTTAACAACTGTAAAGTTTATTTCACACTATTTACAGGTTATCTGTTTTGATCAACCCTTTTAAAGTGTATCGTACTTACAAGCACCAGATATCAAGAATTCACTGAGGAAGGACTACGATAGTCCGAAACGCGTCTGATTACTCTCACACTGCCTGACACACCTCTCTAGAGACCACCACCAGATACCCCACATTCACAATCTCAAGTCACCACCTACAGCTATCGCAGAGCGCTCCACGGCTATCACCAAGGAGCACCGAGCATTACCACAAAGACAGAGACCCCCTCAGAGACCGACAAATCCAGCGCACGGACTAGGCGACCGGCCTATTGGCAGACAGACCGCACCGCCAGGACATCCCAGCGCCACGGACATCGGGATCCCATCTCGCAGAGCCTCGCTCCACCTACCCACAGGACGGGTAAGCGGTACACAGTACCGAAGACTTTATTTTTACGGCCGCCGAGCCACCAATTCATTTGCACAGCCGTCGCGCTGTGTATGCAGGAACCATCTAACTATACCTTCAGTAGAGACATTGTTATCTATACCCCTGAACCTACGGATTAAGTGACTTGTTATTTATCCCCACCACTGTACTTTATTTAAAAACGGCCGAGCCGTACCTCTGTTTTTCCTGCAACGGTGGGCCCCAGACTGGGGGTCTCCAGAGGTTGCAAGTACACATAAGTGGATCTGCCTCTAACCACCACTGAACTTTCAAACTGAGAGTGTGTTGTCATCTAATCACATACACTGTGTGTTTTATTTCACATCTTTTTATATATTCATCTGTACCTTTTAATTAGAACTGGTGGGAAAGAGTGCAAGGGCCCTGCACCTCCACATTTCTACCTAACTGTTTAAATTGACTTAACAATTACTTTGTTTTTATTTGATTAATAAATGTGTTGTACCCTGGACATTTAGTACATCAATTCTCAATATACTCAATATTTTGGTGGCATTTATAGAACTTCAATATTATATTTACATCTATTTAAAAGTGAATCGTTATTATATATCCTCATATTGTTGTGAACAATTGTCAACATTTTTATTAATAGCTCTGATATTCGCCAATAACCGCAAGGGCCCTGCGGTGGTGAATATTTGGAGGTATCGACTATCATTTTAATATATTAAATAATATTTTTATATGCTGCCTTGTTAATATGAATATAATATATATTTACATTATTTAATCCTACACAATATTGGGGGAGGGGCACTGATGATCGAGTGTCATACTATTAGTTAGCACAAGTTTCCACGTATCCATCACATACTTCTCTCGAGTAGTGAGTTACTGAGGACTGAACTCTTTTATATTTTTTGCTATTATTACCTTTCCTTGAGTGAAGGAATACAGTTAACCTCGTACTTTTACTGTGAGCTCCACATACTTTTCTTTTCTCTATATTATTTACTTGTCGTTGGAAAGTCCAAAGTCTGAAATGGCGCAGTCAATAGTAAACAATACTTCAAGCTTCTATGCTTTCATTTATGGAGCACGGGCTGCAGTCCTTTTATAACTACATGGGTACAACTTCTGATAGAATGAACGATGGCGAAAAATCTGATCAGATTATTACTAGAATTAAATTCGAAAGATGTAGGACACAATCATGTTTTAACCTGATAGCGTTGAGCAATATGTGACATTTTACATGCTTTATCATAACTGGTTTAATCATATGACTAGGATAGGCACTATTATTGAGCAAGTCCAATGGATTTGTGCCATAGCCAAGTGTATTGTAGATCAGCAGTATATACATTGACATGGGTCAGTTAGTCCTTTTGTGGTGTCCGAGCACTGAAGATCGTCATGTGGGCTAAAGATTGCCTCGGGCATTCCTGCTGTCTCTATTTTGGGCCCATTGCTCCGTAGTGTAATTTATTATACTGTGTTGTATTCCTGTGTTATGTTATCCTAAAATTATGCAATGTATCCTTAACCCCTTAACGACGCAGGACGTATATTTACGTCCTGTGCCGGCTCCCGCGACATGAAGCGGGATCGCGCCGCGATCCCGCCGCGATCCTGCATCATATCGCGTCGGTCCCGGCGCTCATCAACGGCCGGGACCCGCGGCTAATACCACACATCGCCAATCGCGGCGATGTGCGGTATTAACCCTTTAGAAGCGGCGGTCAAAGCTGACCGCCGCTTCTAAAGTGAAAGTGAAAGTGACCCGGCTGCTCAGTCGGGCTGTTCGGGACCGCTGCGGTGAAATCGCGGCGTCCCGAACAGCTGACCGGACATCGGGAGGGCCCTTATCTGCCTCCTCGGTGTCCGATCGGCGAATGACTGCTCCGTGCCTGAGATCCAGGCAGGAGCAGTCAAGCGCCGATAACACTGATCACAGGCGTGTTAATACACGCCAGTGATCTGTGCAAGAGATCAGTGTGTGACCTATAACACTGCAAAAAAAAAATAATAAAAAAGTGTTAATAAAGGTCATTTAACACCTTCCCTAATAAAAGTTTGAATCACCCCCCTTTTCCCATAAAAAAAATAAAACAGTGTAAAAAAAATAAATAAATAAACATATGTGGTATCGCCGCGTGCGTAAATGTCCGAACTATAAAAATATATCATTAATTAAACCGTATGGTCAATGGCGTACGCGCAAAAAAATTCCAAATTCAAAAAAAGCGTATTTTGGTCACTTTTTAGACCATAAAAAAATGAATAAAAAGTGATCAAAAAGTCCGATCAAAACAAAAATCATACCGATAAAAACTTCAGATCACGGTGCAAAAAATGAGCCTTGATACCGCCCTGTACGTGGAAAAATAAAAAAGTTCTAGGGGTCAGAAGAGGACATTTTTAAACGTATAAATTTTCCTGCATGTAGTTATGATTTTTTCCAGAAGTGCGACAAAATCAAACCTATATAAGTAGGGTATCATTTTAACCGTATGGACCTACAGAATAATGATAAGGTGTCATTTTTACCGAAATATGCACTGCGTAGAAACGGAAGCCCCCAATAGTTACAAAATGGCGTTTTTTTTCCGATTTTGTCGCACAATGATTTTGTTTTCCGTTTCGCCGTGCATTTTTGGGTAAAATGACTAATGTCACTGCAAAATAGAATTGGCGACGCAAAAAAAAGCCATAATATGGATTTTTAGGTGGAAAATTGAAAGGGTTATGATTTTTAAAAGGTAAGGAGGAAAAAACGAAAGTGCAAAAACGGAAAAACCCTGAGTCCTTAAGGGGTTAAAGGGGTACTCCATTGGAAAAAAATTTTTACTAAATCAACTGGTGCCAGAAAGTTATACATATGTGTAAATTACTTCTATTTAAAAATCTTAATCCTTCCAGTATTTATCACCTGCTTTATGCTCCACAGGAAGTTATTTTATTTTATTTTGAAATTTTTTTTTCTCCAGTGGACTACCCCTTTAAGGGAATGCTGCAGAGTGACCAGGTGACCATGATGCCCCAATGGGAGCCCCCAACAATGACCTTTATCTAGTGTAGGGGGAGGAGCTGTTCAGTCTAGGAGTTAGGAGATAGTTGTGAGGAGTCAAGGAGTGAGAAGTCTCAGAGTTGAAGAGCTGAGGAACAGAGTGAGGAGACCTGAAGAAAAAGCCTAAAGTCTGCAGCCACACCAATCTCAGGAAAACCTCAGCGCACTGGTGGAAGTCAAAGCCTGGTGGTAAGCACAGAGGGGGAGATTCATCAAAAGCTTTCCAGAGGAATAGTTGCTGATCTGCCAATAGCAACCAATCAGATCGCTTCTTTCATTTTCAAAGAGGCCTGTGAAAAATGAAAGAAGTGATCTAATTGGTTGCTATTGGCAACTGTACCATTCTTTCTTTACACCGGTTTTCATAAATCTCCCCCAGAATCCTTGTGGAGATAAATAGTCTTCAGTCAGCATAAAGTCTCTAAATCCAGCGTGGGCTGCTATAATCACTAAATTTCAGTTTCATCTTCGACAAGTCTCAGCAAGGCGACAGGTTACACTCTGCACATCCCTCTGCTCTAAAGTTTGTACAGTCAAGGAATTGCTAATTCGTGCAACAGTAAAGATAGTTAGCCATAACCTTGCATTGATGTCATCCTTGTCCCCTCACTTGGCCCAGGAGAAGCTATCTCATCTTCGGACCGTGGAGGCTAACGGTGCCCTGGTATCACGTACTGTACCCTACACCCCATGTTCATTCGTCCCATTAACTAGTGCCTCCACACTTTTACATCCTACAGCAACAAATGTGAATGTAACAATGGACTGTTTACACCTTCAAAATACTCTAAAATGATCAAGACAATTTTTTTATGTTCTGTGTATGGATATCCTAAATGTTAGAAACTCATATAGACAACCTATTGGGGCATGTGGACGTCATAGAACAGTTTCTCCCGTCTGAGCAGCTCTTGTTGTTATGCATGGCCGGGGTGTAAATGTAAAACCTGTGGCATCTTCTCTGGTTATAATAGCTGGCTATCAATGGCTAGTAGTACCTTTAGGCTATGTTCACACGTGTGGACATTCTGGAGACTGCCGGAGCTAGGACGGCACGGGAATGCGCCGACTCATAGATGGCAATGCATTCAATGTGAAGTCTGCAGAAAGAATGAACAGGTTCATTCTTTCTGTGGACACAGAATTCGGAATTTACACACCAATAACATCTGGCTTGGAAATTCTGCAGTGTGCACAGCGCAGAAGAATCCATTGAATTCAATGGGACTCAACTGGACTGCTGCAGCGGAATCTCCATGCAGAATTCCAATGCGGAATTACACACGGAAATTCTGAGGTGTGAATATAGCCTTGGTGACAAGCAGGAGTGTTGTAACTCTATGGAAGTGTTACAAATGCAGTCCAGTTCCTATTGCCCTATAACATGCTACTTGCAGAACAGATTGCATTTTCAGTGTTATAGGTTCCCATTTAAAGTATAACTGTGGCTGTCTGGGGCACTTTAAGGACTGCGGCACTAAACCACGAACACTCAAGGGAAATACTGCCAGTTTGGCTGTGGGCATGTATCATTATATGGTAATAAAGCACCAGATGATCCACCAGTGGGCACAGGTTTCTGACCTTATATGACAGTGAAACCTCTTTAGTGGGACACCAACAATTGCTTCAAAAGTGGTCTTTTATGGGAGTGGTCTTCTTAAAGAAAATAGCCACAATTTATAATGTATGGTGGAAAATCTTAAACATGAAATGTGGTCTAGATAAGAGGGTGGGGGTGGTAATTCTCAAAGAAGCAGTCTTTTAAAGAGGTTTTATTGTATTGGTGGTTATGTGGCAGACGGGCCTTGAACACCCCCTATAACTACATATATCTAAGCAGGTACTCAACATCTACATGCAGTTTGTACATCATGATATTAATAAATATAAGGCATGCAGGTACATGAAGTCCTGTTTTGCCATACACCCAACTACACCACGTAGGCTGGCACTAGTTCCCTTGGTTCTCTTGTCCTGTATTGTGTCATGTTGTTACACACTAATACTGTATGTATGGCTCTATTGCATACCACATTGGATACTATGCTGTATTGTCAATATGTGTAATGGTGCTGAAACTACAGATCTATTATGGTCATGTGTATGAGGTTTTTTATCACAAATATTTGTGCATGATGGGAGTGCATGGTAAGAGTAAGGATCTTGGCACTCCTAGCAGACTTTAGAGTATAACGTTGTACTTCAAGTTGAACAGGTATAAGTTCCCTCGAGAGGGAAATAGAGAGGATCTCAGTTCACTCTTTAGAAAACCCTAATTTGCTTATGAAAGCATCGGTATATAGTTGTATTTAATCGTTCTTAGTCTCTGCTAGCATATCAACGTACAGTGCATTGTTTGTGAAGGCCACAGGACACCTACAGCTCAATAGATAATGATATGGGCCAGGATTGGGTAGGTGTTGATCCATGGCAAATTATTTGGTAGGTTTCCATTCCTCTCAGGGACCTGTTTCCACCTGAAAGTCTATTGCCCTGGGCCACTCTATTAAAGGAGTACTCCGGCGCCCACTTTTTTCATGTTATCCCGTCCGGGCTGCAAAATAAAAGAAAACGCACTTTCTCTTACCTGCCAACGAGCCCCCGGAGCTCCGGTACAGGTGTTCGGTCCCCGGGCTGTATTCTTCTTACTACCGGTTCGCCCGGCACGTCACATGGAGCTTCAGCCTATCACTGGCCGCAGCGATGTCCCGCCTCGGACAGTGATAGGCTGAAGCTCCGTGTGACGTGCCGGGCTAACCGGAAGTAAGAAGAATACAGCCCGGGGACCGAACACCTGTACCAGAGCTCCGGGGGCTGGTTGGCAGGTGAGATAAAGTTTGTTTTCTTTTATTTTGCAGCCCGGCCGGGATAACATGAAAAAAGTGTGCACCGGAGTACTCCTTTAATGTCTGTGTGAGTTACTGAGATGGAAACACATCAAATCCCTTAGGGTTAATAAAACTAGAGCCAAATGCTTGCATGGACAATACTTCACCTGTTCTTACTGTCATAGGATCACTAAACGGACATCAGGGTGGATGGAGAAGGGTGATTAGATGGAGGCCCCAGGTCACATGCTTTTTGCCCTCTTCTTACATTACTCTAGTCATAAAAAATACACTGTGCAAGGTAGACTGAGGCTAAAGACTACACATGGTGTATATGTGCTTCTACGCATCATTCTACTTGGAATTATTCATCGGTATTAACTTTTCCATCTTAAATGGGTACAACAGTGCCCCAGTGTTTGGAACATTTTGGGCTTCGGGGGTCGTGACATCACTGCCACGTCCCTTGTGATTTCACACCATGCCCCCCTCAATGCAAGTCTATGGGAGGGGGAGTGGAACCCGCCACGCACCCTCCCATAGACTTGCATTGAGGGGGCGTGATGTGACATCATGAAGGGGCGTGGTTGTTACGTCACCACCCCCGCAGCCCGCACCCAGTGTTCGGAACAAAATGTTCCGAACGCTTGGGCACTGGAGTACCCTTTTAATAGGATTCTGACAGTGCTCCACAGGAAAGCAAGTGTCCATTCTACCTGCACAGCCAAGGTCTTGCTTATCTTTGATGGCCTGTATTGATTTCACTGTGTTGAGTGCAATGCTGTCTGGTTTCCTTATATTACTACTAACCAGTGGTCTCCTATATGAATGCAACTAACAAACCTATATAGTGATGATGTGTTTCTGGAATGGTGTGAGAGGATACAACCCACTGTTGACAATACCAGATTCTATATGGAAGGGTTGTCCTACTGACATTCCATAAATACATCTCATGGGAAAACCCAATAGCCATGTATGATCACGCAGGAAGACTGATCATAGGGGGAGATTTATCAAATGAATAATTGGGAGTATGGCGCTCAAGCGAATCCAAGTCAAGGTATAATAAAATCCCATAATTTAAAACAGTAAAATAATATAATCATTCCACTAGTGGGTCACAGGGCCCTTGTGACACACCTGTGGGGTAATCAGCACTAATACATAACAATAAAATGTAATATAATTGATAAGACCACTAAATAAGTCTGTCAAATGTAAATGAATACAGATCTGATGGGTATATCGAGAAGAAATACTACTGAAAAATATTGAAAAAATAGTCTAGTCAATATTTTTCACTATTTTTCAGTATTTTTCAGTAGTATTTCTTCTCGATATACCCATCAGATCTGTATTAATTTACATTTGGCAGACTTATTTAGTGGTCTTATCAATTATGTTACATTTTATTGTTATGGAGTATAGGATAACTCAGCTCACCCTTCCAGCCAGACGCCTGTCGCACGGCACCGTGTGAACCAACACCAAGGTAAGCAATGAAGAAATAGATGGTCCAGTGCAGGATAACGTGCAATAAAAGCCAAAATTTATTGTAGATTCAAGCCATAGGATAGCAGGACACAAGGTAACGCGTTTCAGCTGGAAAGACCAGCCTTATTCATACCATGAATAAGGCTGGTCTTTCCGGCTGAAACGCGTTACCTTGTGTCCTGCTATCCTATGGCTTGAATCTACAATAAATTTTGGCTTTTATTGCACGTTATCCTGCGCTGGACCATCTATTTCTTCATTTTATTGTTATGTATTAGTGCTGATTACCCCACAGGTGTGTCACTAGTGGAATGATTATATTATTTTACCGTTTTAAATAAATTGTAGGATTTTATTATATACCTTGACTTGGATTCCATATAACCTTGAGTGCCATACTCTCATTTATTCATATTGGGGGAGATTTATCAAAACCTGTGCAGAGGAAGAGTGGTGCAGTTGCCCATAGCAACCAATCAGATTGCTTCTTTCATTTTCCACAGGCCTCTAAAGAGGCCTGTGGAAAATGAAAGAAGCAATCTGATTGGTTGCTATGGGCAACTGCACCACTCTTCCTCTGCACAGGTTTTGATAAATCTCCCCCATTGTCTCTCTTTTTAAACACTGTGGGGGGTAGGTTTTTTGTTGGCCTGCTCGGTAAGTAGTGTATAGGGACTTAGGCTGGTTTGTCATTACGGTTCCCATATACGGCTGGGAGGCGGGGTGGGCGGGGCTTAATCATGGAGCCTGCACCACGTTTTTGCTTGCGGTCGGGAAACCGCATACGGCCGATAAAGCAGCCGACCGGAGGCTGCGGTTCCCTCCGGTCGGCTCATAGACATACATTAACTACGGATGAGTGCGGGTGCCGCGATTAAGCCCCGCCCACCCCTCCTCCCAGCCGTATACGGGAACCGTAATCCCAAACCGTAGTGTGAACCCAGCCTTAGTGAGATTTATCAAAACCTGTGCAGAGGAAAACTTGCCAGTTTCCATAGCAACCAATCGAATTGCTTCTTTCATTTTTCAGAGGTCACTTTAAAAATGAAAGAATCAACCTGATTGGTTGCTATGGGCAACCGGGCAACCTTTCTCTGCACAGGTTTTGATAAATCTCTCCCGCAAAGATAAAAAAAAACAGGCAAAACAAAAAACAGTCATGTAAATTTTTTAAGTCATATACTAAAATTGGTTCAAGTCTATAACTTCTAAGTTTCTCAAATGAAGGAGTCATATTTTCTTTACTTACTGATGTGTTTTAAGATTTTTTTCAGTTAATTGTTGGCTGCTCGTTCATTTATTTATTTTTTTGCAGTTTTGTATTTTAAGCTGTATTTCTGGGCTATAGCAAAAGCCCTAGCCCCCCCCCCAAAAATGGCAATTTTTTACTTGAGATGCATTTTGGAACAAATTCTAAATTTGCCTTTAAATATGTCCCTAAACACAGCTTCAGACATACATTTTACAACTGTAAAAATTTGGCTGTAAAATGTGTTTGAAAAATGTTTTTTTATTTTTACTACTGAGTTCAGTAAGACTCAATGGTAAAAAAAATAAAAAATAAAAATACAGCTGTTACGTGCCAATTTTTTTACCCATACAACAAATTGGTCCAAAAGGGTGGTAGCTGAAGGGGGTGACTTTTAGCCTTTTTTTTTTTACCCAGCAGCAGTCCGTATACTTATGCTCCTCACTCTTGGCTCTTGTTCATCTCTGGGTGCTGCTCCATTGGGTCCTTATACTGAGGGCCTAATAATAATATGGTTCATTTTTATGTAAGCCCTATATATGAAATGGGACATTCCCAGTTTTGCCTCCTGCTGCACAAGTGTCACCATGTGGAGGTCTCTTCCAGGCTGATCACCATCTTTGGTGGTATAGAGGTAGTAATTTTGCTTCCAGAGATTGGTATTCTAAATGGCATATGATAGATGCTGGACAATTCGTTATCGATTATTCCTCAAGATAAATACTAAAAATGTGTCAGTCTTGCAGCCCCCTAGTCAGATGGGGGAGGGAAAATGGTTTACAACCACTGTTTATTGTGACTACCATGTAACTTGACGAAACTAGTTTATAGTTTAGCGATTACACTTCTGTTTTTGGCTAAAAATACTGACCCAAATACTGTGTGTGAACCTAGCCTTAGTATTCGCATTTATACAAGATAAAATGTAACAGTGACTCCAAGGGCATACTTAAAAGCGAACATGCACAAACCATCTGAAGCGGCCCCTGTACACATTAGAAATTGGTTCAGATTCTAATTTATTATACATCATGCCCCATTTTGTCGCAGGAATGAAAGCCAAAAACTGCCCTTATCTGTTATTAGAATATATGTACAGAATATAGGCAGGCAATGATGAATTCCTTCCTCTATATGTACGGAGACATGTCCAGCGCTGCATAGTGTTACTGCATTATTATCATTGGTTGTAATTTAACTAAAGGGTTTTACTACTTTAAAACAAAACAAGGAACTGGACAAAATGGCAATACTTTTATTACTTAAGATGTTTTTGTGAGCTCACGTCTGCCCTTTGTGCTATATTATTTGTATAAGTCACTCCCTTCCCTGGTTGTGTAATGTGGCGTGTGCACACAGACACCATATTCACTGACTGAACTTGTATACTATGACTTACCTTACAAAATAATGCACTCGAGTCAATAATGGAATTACACATCAGGAACCTATGGGCACTGGAGTCCATTCTCCTTATCAAAGAAGTCGTAAGAGATTAGAAAAACATGGTCACTTTCTTCTACAAACAACGCCACACCTGTCCCTGCTTTGTCCCCCCCAAGTGTAATGATAGCATGGCCCCCCCCTCCCCATATCCTAATAGTTATAAAAGAAACACTCTGGAAAATGTATTTTCTTCCTGTATAAGCAAGCATAGGCTATGTGTATGCCTTGTGCTTACCTGTTTTAGCTAATGTGGCAAGCATAAGTTTTCATCACTGAAATGACTTGATAATGCTGCCTACATTTCCTATGAATCCTGTCTTTGCAGAGAAAGGGGGTGGAGTCTTATTACTGCACCTGGTCATTTCATTAGGCTGCTGGTGCCGGTGCTCACCCAGGTGAAGTGATTAGACTCATAAGTCTACCATTTCATGATGTCAAAGGGGTTTACAGGACTTTTACATTGATAGCCTGAGGATATGTATCCTTGTCTGTATAGCTGCGGCTCTGTCGTACAATTGACAGAAAATTCCCTTTAAACCGCCAGCTGTACAAGTATAGCACATCTGTAATGATCACAAACACCTCCAAAACATGCAAATGCTAAAGTGAATTGTGGTAAATTGGATTGTTTTCTATATTATTGCCCAATGACATATAAACAGAAATAATTTCCTCCTCTTATTGTTTCTTCTACATTGCTTTTGGGAAATTATGCATTGAATAACACCACAGAACGTCAGCAGTCATCTTGGTTTAGCCCCAAGGATGAGAGTAAGACTCATGTTTCCTTCATGTGGAGGTTATGATAACATCTAACAAACATATCCAGGAAATGAGCAGCAACATGATAAGAACAGTGCTGCGCATCTCCTCTTAGGCTGAATACAGTTTGATTTTAAATGTTGTCTTCTTTTTTGGAATGAAAAAATACAACAACATTTTTGGCTGATGAGCAACCATTCTCTACTTGGCTGCCTGACTGCCGACCCTTCAACATGGGCCGACTATCATAACTAGCATTCTTATGAACACTCGTTCGGCCAATTATCAGCCCATGTAAATGGGCCTTATTGGGGCCAAGAGACCCCTATGTAATCTAAGACAACACCAGCGTTACGAATGGCACATTGTAGGTGGGAGTCCAGTTCCACAGATTTTGCATTAGGATTAAAGAGCTTCAAGTTACCTCTGGTTGCCATCTAGTAGTCGATGCAGGTGACAAACAGAATATGACTGACTTTTTGCCCTGAAAACATTCCAAGCTGAACATCTTTGTTAAATAAATAAAAAATTTAAAAAAATTACATATATTGAAAAATACATAAATGCATTGGAATCCACAATTTCTTTTTTTTTTAATTAACCAATATTACCCTTTTCTATTTTGTTAATTCAAGGGTTGGTACAGTTAGATATTATGGTCTCATAGACATTCCATATGTTGCTATATGGTGCTACTATGAGGCATATTATCCCCTAGAAGTAATGTTTGGTGCTGTAATGCACTGCATGTAGGGGCAGAATATGGTGCCCCATGGAATCATCATACTGGGGCACTTGAGATGCCTTTGAGAATAAAGGCATAGTAATAATAATACAGGTATAATATGGGCCCTTTGCAGTCTATGGCCACTCTGTAAAGCCATTGGAGATCCCTAATACAGCCATGTGCAAGGGCCTTAAAGTGGTGTTCCCATCTTGGTAAAAGATGGCTCCCAGTCCCCTATCGCCTGTTTCCAGCCACCAAAGTTGGTTGGAAGTTGAAAACAGCTGAAGCAAGTGAGGTATAACATTTTTATAACACCCTTATCACAAAAAGAAGTACTGAATGCCGGCACCACCGTGCTATATATATGCTGTGTACGCAACTCATAGACAACTCACTCAGGTGTATGTAACATGAATTCAGGTGAGTGCTACACGCTAGGAAATGTAGCATGCATATAATTCACAATAGAAGAGAAAGGAAGCGGAGCGCTCACCGTGTACGTAGGCAGACGAGTCACTTCAATAGGGTGATCTCTGGAGCGGGCATGGGTCCATGCAGGGAGGCGGCAGCTGGTAACAGGGGGGAGCTCAGGCGTCAGGCCACGGACCGTTACACACCACCAGGCGCTTCGTCAGGCCGCTGCCTGACGAAGCGCCTGGTGGCGTGTAACGGTCACTGGACCGATGCCTGAGCTCCCCCCGGTTACCAGATGCCGCCTCCCTGCATGGACCCAAGTGCCTCGTCTGCCTACGTACACGGTAAGTGCTCCGCTTCCTTTCTCTTCTATTGTGAATTATATTTTTATAACACCCTTTGACATAAATGTGAGTTGAGCAAGCGGCACAGCCCTGCAAGCTACACTGTTTATCCAAATCCAGGAGTCAATGCTTCATCTGTTTTCGGCATCTTGGCCCCTCCAGCAGCCACAAACAAACCGGAAGGGGCCGAGAAGCCCCTGATCTCAACATAGGTGTGGGTCCCAGAGGTGGAACCTGTATCTAGGAGAGTTTTATGGCATATCCTGTGGTAATGCCATAAATGTCCCAGATGGGAATACCCCTTTAACTTTAATACTACCTTGGCTGTCTGACAACTTAAAGGGGTTATCTTAACATTGTAACTTATCACCTATCCACAGTTAAACACCCAGCTATCTTCAGCGCTCCTAGAGAGTGTGAATGGGGCAGCAGCTGGGCATGTACGTGGTTACTTCATTCACTTGAAGGGAAAGGGACCCCCATTCTGGTGATTGGTTATGCTCCCTGAGGTCAGACCCTCACCAGTCACCTGTGCATGGAATAATCTATCCACAGTTATAATTTAGGGACAACCGCTTTAAGAGCTCATTAGAAAATATCTATTGATGATAAAATTTTGGCAAGACATGAAAGAGTTTATTGGTCTATAACATGTACGCCACAAGTTATAAATGAAATGGCTGACTTGGTTTCCAACAGTGATGGTTATAAATCATATAAATGGAATATTTTTAGACATGAATGACTATGTGGAATAAACTATGCTTGGCAAGTGTTAGCATAGCATGATATAGATCACTAGTGTTACAGCAGGTTGTGTGTGAATACAGTTCTGCCAAGAAGATTGACAGACAGATGTGTTCGTGTGATGCAATATGAAGCTTGCGGGTAACAAATCCTAGCACAGCTCATAATTCCTGCAATAATAAACTGTAATATACTGTAATATACTGAACTGCGGAGAATGAGCCGACACAACTCTGAAAGCAGAAGATATAGGCAACAAACCGCAATAATATAAAAAATGCAGAACTGGAAAGAACATGGATTTATGCATTTGGTTGTTGGATGCAGATTGAGATAAAGAAACATTCAGACTACATTTGTAATATTAAAAATTATAGTAAAGAGGCGTAATAAAATTAAAGGAACACTCCGGGGAAAACTGATGCACTGTGGTATACTTGGTGTAAATAAGGTTCTATAATGTAGAGCAGAACGTATGGGCACCTCTTCACTAAGAACCATACCAGGTACATACAATACCCATATAGGAGTACAGAGGTTGTGGCCACACCCAGGTCCAGGACCCTAAGTGGGCACAATGTGCAAGTCAATGTCTTGGCCCTGGATGGTAGGTAGCGTCATGAAATGATAGCATTGCGTCCTGTTGTCTTCAGGCTATGAGAAGCCTCAATAATGTATATATTGTTTATATATGTATATAAGTATCTTGCTTCTCGGTGAGCACATTACTGTCCTGGCATTTGCAACAAGTGAGACATACCAGATACCCTTAGACCTGGCTAATTGATGTGTGAGGGCTTTCAATACAAACAGAAGGCTTCTCAATATGGTACATAAGGCATCACTTTGGGGAGCGTGAATAATTATGCACTTTATAGAGATGACTATCTTCTGGCAGATCCAATTTCATTGATCCCAATTACTTAAAGGGGTACTCTGGCCCCAAGACATCTTATCCCCTATCCAAAGGATAGGGGATAAGATGTCTGATCGCGGGGGGGGGGGGGTCCCGCCGCTGGGGAAACTCGCAGTCTAGCATGCAGCACCCACCTGTAAGTCCTGCCGGAAGCGCTGGGGGTTCTCAGTCTTTTGCCTCCCGACCACAGGGATGGAGTATCGTGACATCACGACACCTCCCCCGTGTGATGTCACGCCCTGCCCCCTCAATGCAAGTCTATGCCCCCTCAATGCCGCCACGCCCCCTCCCATAGACTTGCATTGAGGGGGCGGGGTGTGATGTCACACGGGGGCAGGGTCATGATGTCCCGATACTCCGTCCCCATGGTTGGGAGGCAAAAGACTGAGAACCTCCAGCGCTTCCGGCAGTACTTACTGGTGGGTGCTGCATGCTAGATTGCGAGTTTCCCCAGCGGCGGGATCCCCCGCGATCAAACATCTTATCCCTATCCTTTGGATAGGGGATAAGATGTCTTGGGGCCAGAGTACCCCTTTAAGGTTTATGATCACAGGCTTAAAGGAGTTCTGTAGTGAAACATAACTCGGATAGGGGATAAGTTATAGATGGCGGGGATCCGACCGCTGTTACCCCCTGCGATCTCCTGAACTGGGCCCTGGCAAACTCCTTTGAATAGGGGATAAGTTATGTTTCACTGCACTTCTCCTTTAAGATTTGTTGCAGATATTTCTGGAACAATAACATTGAACTAAATAGAGCTTGCAGATATCCATGCACCTGCTGCAGAAACAATCTGACTTAGATGCATAAAACTGATTTTCTGCTTCATGTGAATCCATTCAAAAGCTGCCCATAGACGTGAGGTAGCTGTTGCCTGAACAATCCTTTCGACACTTCCATTAATTCCCCCCAAATCAAGGGGGAACAGTAGGATCCAATGGTTCAAATCCAACCTGTAAGATCCCTCAACGGTGGCAGATATTGGCATAGACATCAGATTGTGGTTGGTTCGTCCAACAAAAATCTCAACAATTTCGTTCAACTTTAGTGAAGTTACATCCATGACAGCAGTACCTACTGTTTACACCTTAGCCTGTCCTATTAGGAACAACCTCCATAGTCAAAGAAAGTGTCTATAAAAATAAGTGTCCAGGAATCCTACAACTATTTACCAATATAGTTGTACATGTCAGATAACACAAGAATGTACTTTGGCTCCTTTTTTTCCTAAATCCCATTCCTCGATGTTCTTATGTACAAGAATAATTGGAATACAATTTTCTACAAGAATATTCAACCTTATTTGTGTGTGGACTGTCCAGGAAACAACTTTGACTTTGGGACAGGTCCAGCTCTGTAAAGTTCAAGAACATGCGGGTCTGATGAGACAATGGAGAATAATGGAAAGTCATTAATATAGCCAACAGTAGGTATGAAAACATCTGATATTTTATTCTATAGCAGAATGGAGGAAATGCATCTCCTGCGGAAATAGCAAATACCTAAATGGCAAAACAATACTTGGTTATTTTAAGTTGTCTAGCTATTGGTAAAGATACAGATTTAGAAACTCTTCTGCTTTATTTTCATGTGGAGGTAAATTTCCTTCAGAGGCCTAGACATAGAGCATAGGTTTAATAGAAAAATAAAAAAAAATAAAACAAATCAACTGCCTGAAAACAGACCCTGCCATTCCAAGAACCACCAACCCAACATTCGGCATTGGCATTGTTTAGCCATAATGCTGCAACATTTTCCCCATTCTTTTACATGGATTGGCAAAACTGCTGGTTACCGGTTAAGCTTGGTGGCAAACAACTTTTGCCAACTCACTAGTTTTGGGAATTAGAATTGGAAAAACCACCTCAACCATGAATGATTGGGACTAAAGATGAGCGAACTTACAGTAAATTCGAATCGTCACGAACTTCTCGGCTCGGCAGTTGATGCCTTATCCTGCATAAATTAGTTCAGCCTTCAGGTGCTCCGGTGGGCTGGAAAAGGTGGATACATTCCTAGGAAAGAGTCTCCTAGGACTGTATCCACCTTTTCCAGCCCACTGGAGCATCTGAAGGCTGAACTAATTTATGCAGGAAAAGACATCAACTACCGAGACGAGAAGTTTGTGACGAATCGAATTTACTGTAAGTTCGCTCATCTCTAGCAGCTATACTACTTTAATGGTCATAGTAAAAAATTGCATAGTCCACAATACCTATAGGGATATGGAGTCACATCATCAATCAGCTGAACATTATGGGTCTGGATTTTTTCTAGGAGCCAGGCAGAAATTCCCATCCATTCCCATAAATAGCTGTTTTTTCAATATATAGACAGCCGGAGTCTGCCAGAGCAAGAGCTGCTGCTTGTTAACAGCTTTCCTCTCTAACTCAAAAAGGGGGTCTTAAAGGGGTACTCCAGCGCTTAGACATCTTATCCCCTATCCAAAGGATAGGGGTTAAGATGCCTGATCGCGGGGGTCCCGCCGCTGGGGCCCCTTGCGATCTTGGCTGCGTGGTCGCCGGTAATCAGACCCAGAGCGAACATGTTCCAGGGACTGATTTTAACTGGGGTGCTGTGTGCAAGATCACGAGGGTCCCCAGCGGCGGGACCCCCGCGATCAGGCATCTTATCCCCTATCCTTTGGATAGGGGATAAGATGTCTAAGCGCCGGAGTACCCCTTTAAGCGAGGGACCCTGATAGATAGTATTCATATGTTGAAATAAGGCCTATGGACAGGGGGTGTCCTGACTTGTTGTCCTACTTTGTTGACTGTGTTTACAGATCACATCTGGCGTTGCCTCATATCAAATCCTTGCTGGTAATTTCTTTTTTTCACAAGCTTTCCCATAAATTGCTGAGCAAATAAACTGTGCAAAGGAAGTATCAAAAGGTCATAATGTATTTGAGGCAATTTTCTGATTGCAGATCAGGTTCCAACCAAACTTGTGTCTACAAGGTGACATGAAATAGATCTGTAAACTTGTATGACTAAGGGCGGTCCACGCCTGAAACGCGTCATCATGTTTTCTTGACCTGTGTTTCTGATTTAATACAATAAATGGGATTTTTCTGCAAACTCCACACTGGCAATTCCTTCTCTTCAGATCTGTAAACTTGGCACAAAAGTTTAAAAAGGTGTTAGTGTCGGATGGCCTTATTTATTTGCGGTCCTACAACGCATTGACTTAGCTGGTTCAATACTGGACTCCCTTAGACTCGTCTACGAAGTGCTTCTGGTCTATGTAAAACCCCCTATTAAACACATCCAGCCAATTGCTAGAGGTAGGGACACATGCCAGGGCAGTCCTCTGTCCAGCCAGTACTATTCGGATTAGCCATTGAACCATTGGCTATGGACTTTAGAACCTACCAATCATTTCAAGGAGTCTCTCTGGGACATCAGTCATATAAAATTAGCCTTTTTGTGGACAACATGCTGCTCTCTTTCATGCAACCCTTAATTTCCTTACTTAAACTACTATTCTCACTTTACCATCTGGTTAAAGGGGTACTCCAGTGTAAAAAAAAATATTTCAAATCAACTGGTGCCAGAAAGTTAAACAGATTTTTAAATCACTTTTATTAAAAAAAATCCTAATCCTTCCAGTACTTATCAGCTGCTGTATGCTGCAGAGGAAGTTGAAATGCTGTTTTCAGTTTGACCACAGTGCTTTCTGCTGCCACCTCTGTCCATGTCAGGAACTGTCCAGAGCAAGAGAGGTTTGCTATGGGGATTTGCTCCTACTCTGGACAGTTCCTGACACAGACAGAGATGGCAGCAGAGAGCACTGTGGTCAGACAAAAAAGAACAACTCAACTTCCTCTGGAGCATACAGCAGCTGGATACTGGAAGGATTAAGATTTTCTTTAATATAAGTCATTTATTAATCTGTCTCTTTTCTGGCACCAGTTGATCTGAAAAAATAAAATAAAAATAAAATTGTTTTCCACCGGAGTACCCCTTTAAGGGTTATTCAAGATGAATCAGAGGTTATGTTTGTACACATGCCCATGCCAGTAAGGGACCACATACTAGCCAATTTCAAATTTGTCCATAGGCCACTTTATGTTTAGGCATAAAATGCAAGTACTCAGTAGATACCTAAGACATAAATGACTACTAAATCCTTATTCAAGATATTCTAAGGCTGGGTTCACACCACGTTTTGTTAAATACAGTTCCCGTATAAGGCTGGGAGGGGGGGGCGAGGCTTAATCGCGGCACCCGCACTCATCCGTATTCGGGAACCGTATTTAATGTATGTCTATGAGCCGACCGTAGTGAACCGCAGCCTCCGGTCGGCTTCGTTTTCGGCCGTATGCGGTTTCCCGACCGCAGGCAAAAATGTGGTCGACCGCGTTTTTGCCTACGGTCGGGAAACCGCATAAGGCCGAAAACGAAGCCGACCGGAGCCTGCGGTTCACTCCGGTCGGCTCATAGACATGCATTAAATACGGTTCCCGAATACGGCTGAGTGCAAGCGCCGCGATTAAGCCCCGCCCCCTCCTCCCAGCCGTATACGGGAACCGTATTTAACAAAACGTGGAGTGAATCCAGCCTAACAGGGCTGGAGAGGTGGACACACCGTGTCTCTCATGGTTAGGCTGGATTTATTCCATTAAAATGGTAGTTCTGTCCCATTTCCTCTACTTGTTTTGGTCCCTATTCAGTTTCTAGTTAAGGATCTCATGCCCCTAGAGTGGTATCCCTGGAGTATCAATTTATTAAGCCTCTATCCTAGGGTTGTTTCCCCTTGGAGCCCTTAGTTCTCCATTTGAGAGTTCCTTACCTGGGCAAGAAAAAAAAAAACTAATTTAACACATTAAAGGGGTTATCCAGGCATAAAAAATAAAAAAAACAGACCTAATTTCTTTCAAAAACCCATCCCTCTCTGTCTCCAGGTTGGGTGTGGTTCTGCAGCTCAGTTCCATTAAAGTGAATGTAGCCAAGTTGTAATACCACACCCAACCTGGAGAGAGACGGGGAGTGGATTTTGAAAGAAAGTTGCTGTTTTTCTATTCCTGGATAACCACTCTGGTTGTCAAAATATATATTGCCACAAGGGAAAAAGCGCAGTCTCTGTCAATAGTGGTTATTAAAAGGGGTACTCCGCCCCTAGACATCTTATCCCCTATTCAGATCCACGATCTCCCTGCAGCACCCATTCGTTTAGAACGCCGACTGGTTCATCTGGAGGCTCATGACGTCAAAGCTAAAAGCTTATGTGGCTTGTAAAATGATTCTTCTCATGTTGATCATGTGTTGACGGTATCTTTGGTTAGATCTTTGTTCTATTGTTCTATAACAAGACTATGTAGCAGTGCTGGACTCCCCTGTGTGGGCCCTTCCTGGCACAGTTACAAATGTTATATTTTTACTTGACAACTTTATTTAAAAAAAAAAAAAAAAGGCGGCCCATTCAGTTGCTATGGAGCCCATGGAAAATGGTGATGTGGTGATGTGACTAGAGATAAGCGAACTTACAGTAAATTCGATTCGTCACAAACTTCTCGGCTCGGTAGTTGATGACTTATCCTGCATAAATTAGTTCAGCTTTCAGGTGGGCTGGAAAAGGTGGATACAGTCCTAGGAAAGATTCTCCTAGGACTGTATCCACCTTTTCCAGCCCACGGGAGCGCCTAAAATCTGAACTCATTTATGCAGGAAAAGTCATCAACTACCGAGCCGAGAAGTTCGTGACGAATCGAATTTACTGTAAGTTCGCTCATCTCTAAATGTGACCTATGTGGCTCATCTACAATACTGCAAATACAGGACAAGGAAACCAGCTATGTGTAATGCCATTAGGATTGGGGCAGGGGTTAGAACAAATAACCAACTCTCTATATGGGATATATCTGCAAAAGAGGATCCCGTCTCCTCCATAAAAGGGACAACCTTAAAGGGGTACTCCACTGCCCCAGCGTTCGGAACATTCTGTTCTGAATGCTGGGTGCAGGCTGCGGGGGTCGTGATGTCACGGCCACGCCCCCTCAATGCATGTCTATGGGAGGGGGCAGCGCCCCCTCCCATAGACTTGCATTGAGGGGGCGTGGCCATTACATCCCGACCCTCGGCAGCCTGAACCCAGCGTTCCGAACAAAATGTTCCGAATGCTGCGGCAGTGGAGTACCCCCTTAAAAGTGTATGATCTGGGGGGAGCATAACCCATACATGCTGAAGGGGGTGCAACTAATTTCTGGTCAGCTGAGACTTGCTAACACCAAGAATCCTCATATGAATCATACAGCAGTTATAGTTAGACTGTATAGCACTGAGACAGCATTTGTTCTCATTATATTGGTCTTATATGGAGGTAGCAGTAATGTTTAGCATTGTTATAAAGCTACATTTACAAGTATATGGCCAATGTATAGCACTGCTATGTAGGCACTAGTCTGTGTGATGCTGTTAAAGGGGTACTCCGCTGCCCTGTGTTGGAAGCTCCGCTCCCCAGCGTCCGGAAGTTTGTTCCAGACGCTGTGTGCGGGCTTCCGTGTTCAGGGCCGCCCCTTGTGATGTCACGCCCGCCCCCTCAGCGAAAGTCTATGCGAAGGGGGCGCGATGGCCATCAGCCCCCTTCCCATAGACTTTCGTTGAGGGGGGCGGGCGTGACGTCATGAAGGGGGCAGGCGTGACGTCATGAGGGGCAGCCCTGAACACGGAAGCCCGCACACAGCGTCCGGAACAATAAACTTCCGGACGCTGGGGAGCGTAGCTTCCAACACAGGGCAGCGGAGTACTCGTTTAAAGGGGTTATCCGGCCTTTAAAAATGTAATTGAGGACCTATCCTCAGCATAGACCATCAATATTCTAATAATGGGGGTTTTACTCACAATACCTCCGTAGATGCTCATGCGAAAGGTGCATCCCCTTTATTGTGAACGTCGGCTACAGCTTGTTTCACATCTGCAAGTACTGTTCTATTTGTAGCAGCAGTGCAACTATTACAGCTTGGTTCACGTAAAAAAAAAATGCTTCAATACCTTGCACTGCCACTTATAGGGCTAGGTTCTCACTACAGAAATTCTGCTTGCAAAAGTTTGGTAGAGTAATTTTCGCCCCCAAGGCCTATTTTAGGTTTAATTTTGTTATTTCCGCGAGTATTGCGCCCCCAATTCAAAACAGAAATTTGAAGCTAAAAAACAGAACCAGTTAAAATTCTGATTAAACTCTGTATGGAAATTCCGCCTGCAATCCACTTCCAATCTGCCTGAAGAATGGTGGTGCTCTTTCTTCAGGTGGATTTTTGCCGCATAATCCCATTGACTTCAATGGGACACTCATTTGAAGGTGGATTTTTACTCAAAGCAGAATGGAGGCAGATTGGAAGTGGAAAATTCCGCTCACAAATTCCGCTTCAAAAATTTCGAAGTGTCAATGGGTACACGGAAAACCCATTGACTCGCATGTACATTTTAGTGAGCAGAATTTCTGTCTGCAATTTCAAAGCAGAATTGCAGGCTGAAATTTTGTAGCGTAAACCTAGCCTTAGTGTGGCATATGTGCTGCAGTGCTCACGCTGCCACCTCAGCCTCTTTAATCAGTTGATCAGGAGGCAGGGATGCCAGGGTCAATTCCTCTAACTTTTTTTACGTTTTGAGCTGGTATCAACAGATGAGGTCAGTGGAGATAAGGGTCAAACGTGTTGGATTTTCAACACACAACCCTTTTGTTCTAGGAGGGATAAGCTGGTGTCAGAGTTGTCTGGCTGCAGTTTACCCCTCTCCTCCTCTTAAAGGCAAACATTCATGTGTATGGGGAGGTCAGGAGAGATAACCATCAGCCAAACAAATGGATAACAATTACTTCTTAAAGGCCCAATATGCAAAATTGCTCTTCTCTAGAAGGAAAAACCTGGTTTCTTAAGTATTTCACTCTTTAAACGGGCACTGTCAGATCCAAAAACATTTGATATGTTGTAAAGCATGTATAACCAATAGGTTTTGCAATTGCTTTCATTAGAGCATTTTCAGTATTTCATACTGAAAAAGTCAGTCAAACAACTGCCCCCCCTGCCTGCTTGGACACATACTAGTCCAGCTGTGTCCATGCGTCATCACATGTCATGGACACACTTCCTTGATTGACAGCTGTGAGCGCAGGGCTCAGAGCTGGAGGAAAAATCCTCCCACTGCCAGCTTGTGTCCCGCTACTGTCAGTGAGGAGAAGCTGGGAGTTGTAGTTTTGCTAATGCTAGGGGAGATGTGAGCAGACAGCATACTGAGGGAGGGGGCGGAGACCTGCACAGTGAGGCCACACCCCCTCCCTTTGAGAGGAATTCAGACTAGTGAGCTAAATTAAAAGTGTAATAAATAAATAAATAAAGAAGCTAGACACATAACAATTAGATGTACACGGTCAGGATTAGGTACTGAGTGATATATAAAGAAAAAAAAAAGTTTTCTTGGATCTGACGGGTACACTTTAAGGCTACATATACTGGGCACTGCTAAAGATATACTATTACAGGAATATTACAGTAATACCATCACAGACTCCCAAACCACCCTATGTGACAATGAGAATGTAGTGTACATAGAAAACTGGCAAAGAGGTTGTAATAGTGGGCATTCTGCCATCTCCATCATGAGCGCCAACGAACACTGTATATGACAAGCACCACCTAATCCTTGGGAGATGGCTGCTTAATTAGTTTACATATGTTTTCTTCTAATGTTTTGCCAAATGTATAGCTCAGAGGTGCAAATTCTTGTCCCCTAGTGCAAAATCTTCAACAGGGCTCCCGCCATATGCTATTTCTATTGCTGGCCAATGACCCTCCCTAAGGCACCAGAGCCTCTGCAGCCCCTATAGCTATGTCTCTGATATAGATTATACTGGGAGATAAACTCTTCTCTAAGAAATACTTAATTGGATTGGATTAAATCTGCTCAAAATGGTTCTATGTTTATTTTCTAAAGAATTTCAGCAAATAAAAGGGAGAAGCGATTAGCATCATATTCTATACAGACACGGGAAAACTGCAGCTTGTCTCCTGAGTCCAAAAAAGAATATAACTATATATATATATATATATATATATATATATATATATATATATATATACACACACACACACACACACACACATAATATACATATGTTCTTTTTTGCTCATTCATTCTCACTGTGCAGTACCTGCTACATGGGTTTTATATACAGGAAATTATTATCTGTGTGAATTATTTGATCACAGAGAGTGACTTAGATCTTGAGTTAGTACAGAAAAATATCACTCACCATTACGGTGTGTGAATACTGTATATAATATCGGAGGTGTAGTGGAGGGGTGTTACCTGGATGCCAATGTGGGATACATCATTCAGCCTTACTCAGGATAGTTATATGCAGCGCTAGGATAATAACCTGCAACTTTGCCCTCGGTAACGGGAAACCAAATTGGGCAGGGTGGCACTGTGGTTGCTTTGCACAACTGGGGTTCTCAGTCCACATCTGCAAGGTGTCTGTATGTTCTCCCTGTATTTACAGGGGTTTCCTCCCATACTCAAACATAATTTGGATTGTGAACCCCCCCCCCACACACACACACACACACAGGACAGGGTCCAATGTGACAATCTCAGTTCAGCACTGCAGAATAAGTATAAAAAAAGGAATTATTATAGAGGAATTATTATATTCTGAGCACTTCCCACAGCAGACGTCCTGTGCCTTCCTCAGGTTTCAACATGAAGCACCTCCCATGATCCTTGCTGGCTGACATGTGCAACTGTGATGTATGCAATTGCATAGCATTGAACAATAAGAGCAATCAAATGATTGCTTTTAATTGTCACCTATGTAACAGAATAAACTAAAATGTAATGGCATAAACTACCAGTTTAAGGTCAATTAGGATTACTAAAATTATTTATATTTATCAAATGTCAGAATAATGAGAGAGAGTAGTAAAAATGCCTTCAAAAATTCTCATTCTGCAAAGTCAAAAGTTTACATACACTAGGATTACTATGCCTTTAAACAAATTGGGACAGCCCATATGATGATGTCATGTCTTTGGAAGCTTCTGAGGTTTATTGGCAACATCTGAGTTAGAGACACACCTGTGGATGTCTGTTAATGCACACCAGAAACACACTGCTTTTGTGTGTAACATCATGGGAAAGTCTCAAGAAATAAGCCAAGATATCAGGAAGAGAATTGTGGGCTTGCACAAGTTTGGATCATCCATGGGTGCAATTTCCAGATACCGGCAGGTGCCTCATTCATCTGTACAAACAATTATGTGCAAGTACAAACAAGATGGGAATGTCCAGCCATCATATCGCTCATGAAGGAGACAGGTGCTCTCAGATGAACGTGCTTTGGACCGACTCGTGCATATCAACCCAAGAACAAAAGCAAAAGACCTTGTGAAGATGCTGGCAGAAGCTGGTAAGATTGTGTCCTTATCTACAGTGAAACGGGTCCTGTATCAACATGGGCTGAAAGGCCACTCTGGCAGAAAGAAGCTATTACTCCAAAAGAAACATAGAAAAGCCAGATTAATGTTTGCAAACGCACACAGCAACAAAGACCTACATTTTTGGAGACATGTCCTGTGTCAAAATAGATGGCATGATGACAAAAGAAGATGATGTGGCAATACTGAAGCAACATCTCAACATCAGTCAGGAAGTTAAAGCTTGGATGGAAATGGGTCTTCCAGATGGCCAATGACCCGACGCATACTGCCAAACTGGTTACAAAGTGGCTTAAAGGGGTACTCCCACCCTAGACATCTTATCCCCTATCCAAAGGATAGGGGATAAGATGTCTGATCGCGGGGGTCCTGCCGCCGTCACTCGACTTGCATTGAGGGGACGAGCGTGACGTCACACGAGGGCGGAGTCCTGACGTCACAGACTTCCGTTCCCGGAGTTGCGACTCAGACCCTCCAGCGGTTCCGGTGAGAACACAGGTGGGTGCTGCAAGCAATAATGCGGGGGTCCGCAGCAGCGGGACCCCCGCGATCAGACATCTTATCCCCTATCCAAAGGATATGTCTAGGGTGGCAGTACCCCTTTAAGGATAACAAAGTCAATGTTTTGGAGTGGCAATTACAAAGCCCTGATATCTCAATCCTATTGAAAATTTATGGGCAAAGCTGAAGGCAGGTGTCAGCAAGGTGACCTACAAACATGGCTCAGTTACACCAGTTCTGTCAGGAGGATTTGTCCAAAATTCCTTCCAACTATTATGAGAAGCTTGATGAATTATATGCAAAATGATTGACATGAGTCATACAGTTTAAGGGCAATGCAACCAAATACAAATGAAATGTATGTAAACTTTTGACTTTGCAGAAAGTAATAAAAATGCCTTAAAAAGTCTCTCTCTGAATATTCTGGCATATGACAAATAAAGGTTTATTCTGATCTCATGTCAGATAGTGATAAAAACATGCAGGTGTCTTTTTATATATGTAAACTTCTTGTTTCAACTGTATATGCAAAAGTGGTACCAATAAAAACTATAGATCATGGCGCAAAAAGTGAGCGCTCAAACAGCCCAAGATACAGAAAAATTAGAAAGCTACATGGTCAGAATAGGGTAATTTTAAGCATACTAATTTTGTTTAAAAAAAAAATTACTACATGGGCATGTGAGCAAAGACTGCTCACAATTTATTTATTTTAGGCGCGCTACATATCACTGCGTATAGAGGAGGCATGGCAGCTCAGCAAGCTGGCTCCCTGCTTAAACTACACACAGCAGCGCTATAGCAATGAGGAAACCCGGCAGCCATAACTTTTAATCCACAGGATTATGTACAGTCATGGCTGTAAATGTTGGCACCCCTGAAAATTTTCAAGAAAATTAGGTATTTCTCACAGAAAAGGATTGCAGTAACACATGTTTTGCTATACACATGTTTATTCCCTATGTGTGTATTGAAACAAAAAAAAAAAGGAGGAAAAAAAGCTAATTGGACATAATGTCACCAAACTCCAAAAATGGGCTGGACAAAATTATTGGCACCCTTAACTTAATATTTGATTGCACAACCTTTGGAAAAAATAACTGAAATCAGTTGTTTCCAATAACTATCAATAAGCTTCTTACACCTCTCAGCCGGAATGTTGGACCACTCTTCCTTTGCAAACTGCTCCAGGTCTCTTATTGGAAGGCGCCTTTTCCCAACAGCAATTTTAAGATCTCTTCACAGATGTTCAATAGGATTTAGATCTGGACTCATTGCTGCCACTTCAGAACTCTCCAGCGCTTTGTTGCCATCCATTTCTGGGGGCTTTTTGTCGTATGTTTGGGGTCATTGTCCTGCTGGAAGACCCAAGATCTCGGACGCAAACCCAGCTTTCTGACACTGGGCTGTAAAGTGTGAACCAAAATCCGTTGGTAATCCTCAGATTTCATGATGTCTTGTACACATTCAAGGCCCCCAGTGCCAGAGGCAGCAAAACAACCCCAAAACATAATTGAACCTCCACCATATTTCACTGTAGGTACGGTGTTCTTTTCTTTGTAGGCCTCATTTCGTTTTTTGTAAACAGTAGAATGATGTACGTTACCAAAAAGCTCTCTCTCTGTCTCATCTGTCCACAAGATGTTTTCCCAGAAGGATTTTGGCTTACTCAAGTTCATTTTGGCAAAATTAAGTCTTGTATTTTTAAGTCTCTGTGTCAACAGTGGGGTCCTCATGGGTCTCCTGCCATAGTATTTAGTTTAATTTAAATCTCGACGCTGTTACAGAGCTGGATGTGGATCCACTTACCTGTGTGGCTGTCAACACGTGCCGTATCGGGGAGCGGAGACTGTGGCTGCTGCGGTTGTTGCTGGGCAGAAAGCAACTGCTGCATCATGGCGGACAATTGATTTAACTGCTGTGCCTGCTGAGCCAACTGCTGGAGAGCCACCATAGCTGTGAGATCCGGATTATCAGGCAGAGGTACCCCAGTGGTATCCATGGCCGGATCTTGCTGTTGTAGAGCTGGATGTGGATCCACTGACCTGTGTGGCTGATGAAATCGGCCGTATCGGGGAGCGGAATCTAAGGTGCCACTGGTCTTCACCAGAGCCTACCGCAAGGCAGGATGGGCTTGCTGCGGCAGGCGACACCAGCATACAGCAGCTGATCAGTACTGGAAGGATTAAGATTTTTAGATAAAAATTATTTGCTAATCTGTATAACTTTCTGTCACCAATTCATTTGAAAACTTATTTTTCTGGAGTACCCCTTAATAACATTTAACCTGGTTATTACACCTTTTAATAATTATCTCCAATCCATGGGATAAGGAATAACCAGTTGATCAGTGGTTGTCCAACCTCTAGGACCCCCACTAATCATGAATGGAGGTCAGTTGTTCCCAAAATTTATGGAACATCATCATGCATGCTAGGCCATTGCTCCATTCACTATGGGGCTTTTGAATATTGCGAAGTCTACTGAGGACTACTCGCACCTCAGCACTGGAGCAGCGGTGGATTCAACAGGTGACCAATGGTCGGTTTGTTATTTTATATTTCCTCCAGCCACTTTCATTTTTTGTGCTCCCAGACAACCTCATATATGGCTGTGGATATTTCCAGAAACATTTTATAAAATTCTTAAGGGCTTTCCCAGTTCAGAGCCCTGTTTATAAAGAATGCTTCCTCTCGGTAGACCCCTGCATGGTATGTTTCTAATCTTAGAATATAGGAGAGTAAGGAGACAATAAGAGTTAAAACAGAAAACAATTAATTCTGTGGCTTCAAAATATGTTTGTCAAGCTCCTTTTGAACTTGAATCACCCGGCTGGAAATAAAAGCACTAAAGCTAACGCGTTTTACATTGTATGCAAAAGTAAGGAAAAAACATTGCAGAAATGTCCAGAGGTCAGGAAATGTGCACATCTGCAGACAATCCCAGCCTCTTCTGACAGACAAATGCTCATCTCATGAATTCTGAGAAAGTTATAAGAATAGGAACAACAATTCACAATGAGGGGAAATCGAGAAAGACTGAGAAAGATAATCTATGTACAGTCATGGCCATAAATTATGGCACCCAATTTTTCTAGAAAATGAAGTATTTCTCACAGAAAAGGATTGCAGTAACACATGTTTTCCTATACACACGTTTATTCTTTTTGTGTGTATTGGAACTAAACCAAAAAAGGGAGGAAAAAAAAGCAAATTGGACCTAATGTCACCAAACTCCAAAAATGGGCTGGACAAAATTATTGGCACCCTTTCAAAATAGTTGAAAAATAAGATTGTTTCAAGCATGTAATGTTCCTTTAAACTCATCTGGGGCAAGTAACGGGTGTGGCCAATATAAAAATCCCACCTGAAAGCATATAAAAGGGAGAGAAGTTCACTTAGTCTTTGTATTGTGTGTGCCACACTAAGCATGGACAATAGAAAGAGGAGAAGAGAACTGTCTGAGGACTTGAGAACCAAAATTGTGGAAAAATATCAACAATCTCAAGGTTACAAGTCCATCTCTAGCGATCTAGATTTGCCTTTGTCCACAGTGCGCAACATTATCAAGAAGTTTGCAACCCATGGCACTGTAGCCAATTTCCCTGGGTGTGGACGGAAGAGAAAAATTGAAGAGAAAAAGGCGTCAACGCAGGATAGCCGGATGGTGGATAAGCAGCCTCAAACAAGTTCCAAAGATATTCAAGCTGTCCTGCAGGCTCAGGGAGCATCAGTGCCAGCACGAACTATCCGTCAACATTGAAATGAAACACTATGGCAGGAGACCCAGGAGGACCCCACTGCTGACACAGATATAAAAAAAAAAAAGACTACATTTTGCCAAAATGAACTTGAGTAAGCCAAAATCCTTGTGGACAGATGAGACCAAGATAGATGGTGGAGGTCCAATTAAATTTTGGGGTTGTTTTGCTGCCTCTGGCACTGTGTGCCTTGAATGTGTGCAACACATCATTAAATCTGAGGATTACAAACGGATTTTGGGTCGCATTGTACAGCCCAGTGTCAGAAAGCTGGATTTTCATCTGAGATCTTGGGTCTTCCAGCAGGACAATGACCCCAAACATACATAAAAAAGCACCCAGAAATGGAGGGCAACAAAGCGCTGGAGAGTTCTGAAGTGGCAGCAATGAGTCCAGATCTAAATCCCATTGAACACCTGTGGAGAGATCTTAAAATTGCTGTTGGGAAAAGGCGCCTTCCAATAGGAGACCTGGAGCAGTTTGCAAAGGAAGAGTGGTCCAACATTCCAGATGAGAGGTGGAAGACATCTTATCCCCTATCCAAAGGCCGCCGCTGGGGAACCCCATGATCTTTCACGCAGCACCCCATTACCATCAGCCCACGAAGCATGTTAGCTCCGGGTCTGATGACTGCCGATCACGGGGCCGGAGTATTGTGACGTCGCGGCTCCGCCCCCTCAATGCAAGCCTATGTTACATTGTTTTTAAATGGTTTTAATTGTTTGTACGCTTCCTTTTTTTGTATGTCTAATTGATGAATAAAGATGAATTATTTATATGATTATTTGTTTTCGGAGTGCATCACTTCATAGTTGCCAGCTTTTTCTTTTTTTTCTTTCTATATCATGCAGCCCTAACACACACACACACACATACATATACTTTTGTATGTTTTCTCCTCTTGGAAGTTTTCTGCAACTTTTTAACCCATTGCGCAAAAAAATATAAATGTAAAAAATGCACAACGTTGCACAAATTTTGCACAAAAAAAAAACATACTATTATTGCAGGTGGATGGATAAATTTGGTGCACATAAGCAAACCAAAATAGATCACTTTAGAACAACACTTCGCCAGTTTGTTTGAGTCCTTTCCTACTAACATAGTTTGTAAGGTTTAAAAAAAAAACAAACAAAAAAAACATAAGAGTCCATCGAGTTTACGGTAACCTAAAGCCCTACTGTGATGATCCAGAGGAAGGCAAAAAAATTAAATAAAAAATAACCCATGAGGCTGATGCTAACGGCCCCATGAGAGAGGAAAAATTCCTTCCAACTCCAATATGGCATCAGAATAAATCCCTGGAACAACGTTCTATCCACATAAATCAAGTATCCATAACCTGTAATATTATATTCTACCAGAAAAACATCCAGCCCCCCCCTGAACTTATTTATTGAGTCAGACATCACAACATAATGTGGCAGAGCGTTCCATAGTCTCATTGCTCTTACAGTAAATATATCACAGTTTGGATGTGTTTTTTAGTGCTGACAGCCAATGCAACTGGTGTAGACTGGCAATGATCATCAAACTAGACAACCCTCAAAATACAGCCGCCTGTTCATAAAATAATGAAAACCGATAGGATTGAAATGATGAAAACTATAGGATCAACCATAAACATTCTAGCGAGTGATGTAAAGCTGTAATTCAAATCCTTGTAGTTTATCTACGTTTCTAATGGATGTACAGCTGCTACTTACAGAGCTACAGGACCTACATGAAATAGTAGAGAGCGGCTACAAAAGGCATACTCCGCTATGGAGGACCCACCACATAATGCTGTCTTTCCCAACCAGGATGCCAAATGTTGCAAAACTACAACACCGGCATGCTCCAAAAGCCAAAAGGTGGCCCGAAATGCTGTGGGTTGTATTTTGGCAATATCTGTAGGCACCCTGGTTGGAAAACACTGACATAATGCATTACACAACGAACTGAAAACTTTATTTTTTCCAAAATTACAGCTCATCACAAGCAGTCCCGGGAGGAGGACAATCCTACGCTCAGTTTATAATTGGGGCTGACAAAAAAAAAAAAAAAAAAAAAGAATCCATTTATCAAACGCAAAAACAAAAACAAAAAGTCAAGTATTATACTGGAATATTATCTCAGTCTTTTATCTGAAATGGTTATGAAATTTTACTTACAAATATTCAAACTTGACACATTATTCTGGCCTTTACATGACTACATGATACAAGAAGCTCCATTGTGTCTGATCAGGAATGCTTCACATGTACAATCTTAAAAAAAACAAAAACAAAAGTGGATTAAGAAAAGGGCCAGAATGTCCATTTGGCACACCGGTTCATTGCCTGGTGGACCAGGCCATCCACAGGGCCATCCATCTGCCCCAACGCCAGGCTTTTATGAGAAAAAAAAAAACTCCTGCAGCTTTGGTGGCTCTTCTAGACTCGCTCACGACCGGTCCCCCAGCCCCAAGTACAATTAGCCAGGGCCGGCTGCTTAGCTCTGAGTAGGAGGCAAAGAGGGGAGGACAGAGGAGTCTGGTGGGGGGTTTGAGGAGTCCGGAGGAGAATGAGGAAGACAGATGGACTGGAGGGGCAGAGAAGTATAGAGGAGGATGACAGTAGTATGGAGGAGAACAGAGAGGTCTGCCTAGGCAGAGGAGTGTGGAGGATGAGGACAGATTGGTCTGGTGGGAGGCAGCAGAGTTTGAAGGAGATGGACAGAGTGGTCTCGGGGGAGGGTGGAGAAAGACAGAGTATAAAGGAGGAGGACAGAGGGGTCAGGGAGGGACAGAGGAGTATGGTGTGACTTAGAGGTCTGAAGGAGAAGAGGACAAAAGGATCAGTGGGGACTTGGGGGGTCTGGAGAACAAGGAAGACAGAGGTATTTGGGGGGAATTTAGGGCTTTGGAGGAGGAGCACAGAGGAGTCTGAGGGAAAATGGGACAGAGGCAGCTGGGGGGGGCTTAGGGGTCTGGAGGATGAGGACAGAGGAGTCTGGGAGGACTTAAGTATCTGGAGTAGGAGGTCAGAGGGGTCAAGGTAAGGGCAGAGTAGTCTAAAAGGAGGAAGACAGAGGGGTCTGGGGGGAACCTAGGGGTCTGGAGAAGGATGACAAAAGAGGTCTGTGTGCCAGAAGGGTCTGGAGGAGGACTATGGGGTTTGAATGACTATGTGGTTTGATGAGTCTGAAGGAGGAGGACAAAGGATCTGTGGGGATTAGGGGTCTAAAGAAGGACTTAGGGATCTGAAGGAGGGGGAAACACATGAGTCTGGAGGAGGACTAAGGGGTTTGGGGTCTGGAGAAGGACAATACATGGGTGGGATTCAGCCAAACTAAGAAGAAACCGTGTCTGGCAGATTTATATTCAGGGGGCACAATGTCTGGCAGGGTTATATTAATTATTGTCTTCACATAGAGGATGAAAATCTACTGACAAAGTGAGTAACCAATGAAGTCTGGGCATCCCCCTCTGCAAAAGGAAGATGTAACTGGAAAAAGTCTTGGTATCTGGACCAGATGAAAAAGAAAATGACTAAAGAGAAGACCTCACTCAGGACACTGATATCATTGTGTATTCTCTTGACTGTCTCATCAGCTGTAGTCATTTCTAAGTTCTACAGTGATGATGGGTGAAACTGTTCTCCAATCTGTGGCTCTCCAGCTGTTACAAAACTACAACTCCCATAATGCCTGATGGCCTGATAGGAGTTGTAGCTTTGCAGTAGCTGGAAAGCCACTTGAGCCCAGGTTATTGGCAGGGTTCCAACAATCGGACTCCCACAACAACAAAAAAAGGGGGCTGTATAGTCTAAAAAGTCCAGGCCTATATTTAGTCCCAGTCAGGCCCTGATTAAGACCTTTGTATAGTGCATTTTGACCATATATTTTACTGTCAATGAGAGCTCAAATGAAATCTGTCACCATTTTGCATGACTGAGTAAAACAGCATTTTAATGTCCCGGCCCTAGTTGCAGATAGGTCTGAGAGGCAGGCTCTTCTCCCGGGCTCCCTGGAATGGGAGCAGCTCTGACCCCACCTCTCATCGATGATTGACAGCTCTATCGTCAGAAAACTCTAGAGCTGAAAATCCTTAGAAAGCCCAGAGAAGAGCCTGTCCCTCAGACCTATTGGCAGATGCAGCTAACACATTAAAATGCTGTTTTCTTGATCATGCAAAGTGTATGACTGAGAACAAAGGTTTGTGCACTTTTTCCTTCCCGGTGGCTTTTTATGGCTGTAACCACCTTTGTGGTAGCTTCAATTTTTCTGAATCCCTTTCAACGTCAATAATAAAAGATACAATTATGTGTTGCCTGCAGCCACCACTAGTGGGCGCAATCCTTCTGCCCTTGCTGCACTACAAATCATCTATGTGCTGACTTCCTGGTTAGCCTGTGTTGAGCTTGTGTTCATACACAGCAGCCAGAGAAGGCAGAGCTGCGAAAAGCAGACTGAACCAATGAGGAGACCGGATGTGTGTGTCTCAGACTACCTAATACTACCTATAGACACATAAATTAAAAACTTTTTTACTCCTAAAATTTCAGTTCATCACAAGTGGCCCCAGAAGGAAGACAATCCTATGAACCGTTTATAATTGGGTCCCTATATAAAACATAAAAACATTAAAAGTGCAGGCAGATAAGAACAATTTGGTCCATCTAGTCTGCCCAATATTCTAAATACTATGAATATTCCCTGGCCCTATCTTACATGAAAGATATCCCTATCTTATATGAAGGAGAGCCTTATGCCTATCTTATATGAAGGATAGCCTTATGCCTATCTTATATGAAGGAGAGCCTTATGCCTATCTTATATGAAGGATAGCCTTATGCCTATCTTATATGAAGGAGAGCCTTATGCCTATCTTATATGAAGGATTGCCTTATACCTCATGCATGCTTAAACTCCTTCACTGTATTTGTAGCTACCACATCTGCTGTAAGGCTATTCCATGCACCCAGTACTAAAATATATATCCACTAATGGTGCTGGGCGGTATACCGGTTCATATACCGCAATACCGGTTAGAGTATACCCTGTTGAGGACGGAGGGCGTACCTGTACGCCCTCCGCCCGCTCCCTTCCTATAACGCGGGGCTAATAACCCTTTAGATGCAGCATTCAAAGTTTATCGCCGCGTCTAAAGTGAAAGCTAATCAGTGCTGGTTAGCTCAGTGGGCTGTTCGGCACCGTTGTGGCGAAATCGCGGTGTCCCAAACAGCTGGAGGACACGAGGAGGGTCCCATACGTCCTGCGTGTCCGATCACCGAATGACTGCACCGTGCCAGAGATCCAGGCAGGAGCAGACAAGCGGCAGAATCATTGAGCAATGTTATCCTAGGGGATAAAAGAGTGTATGCAATGTTATAGCCCCCTATGGGTTAAGATCAATTAACCCTTCCCCTAATAAGTCAGAATCCCCCCCCCTTTTCCCATTTTAAAAATGAAATAAAAATGAAATGAAATAAAATAAAAAATTTCCATTAAAAATAATTATATAGATATATATATACCGTTAAATACAGTGAAACCGCCATAATTTAGAAAAATACCGTGATATAAATTCCACAGTCTCACTGCTCTTACAGTAAAGAACCCCCGTCTGTGCTGGTGTAGAAACCTTCTTTCCTCTAAATGTAGAGGATGCCACCTTGTTATAGATACAGTCCTGGGTATAAATAGATCATGGGTGAGATCTCTGTACTGTCCCCTGATATATTTATACATAGTTATTAGGTCTCCCCTAAGCCTTCTTTTTTCTAAACTAAATAACCCTAATACTGATAATCTTTCTGGGTACTGTAGTCCTCCCATTCCCCGTATTACTCTGGTTGCCCGTCTTTGAACCCTCTCCAGCTCCACTATATATTTCTTGTACACTGGTGCCCAGTACTGTACACAGTATTCTATGTGTGGTCTGACTAGTGATTTGTACAGCGGTAGAATTATTTCCTTGTCGTGGGCATCTATGCCCCTATTTATACAACCCATGATTTTATTTGCCTTGGAAGCAGCTGCCTGACACTAGTCACTACAGCTAAATTTACTGTCAACTAAGACTCCTAAGTCCTTTTCCACGTCAGTTGCCCCAAGTGTGCTCCCATTTAATACATAATCCCGACCCGGATTTTTCCTCCCCATGTGCATTACCTTACATTTATCAGTGTTGAACCTCATCTACCACTTCCCAGCCCAAACCCCCAACCTATCCAGATCCATTTGTAACAGTGCACTGTCCTCTATAGTGTTTACCGCTTTACAGAGTTTAGTTTCATCTGCAAAGATTCCTACTTTACTATTCAACCCCTCTACAAGGTCATTAATAAATATATTAAATAGAACCCAAGACGGACCCCTGTGGGACCCCACTAGTAACAGTCACCCAATCAGAATAAGTACCATTAATAACCACCCTCTGTTTCCCATCACTGAGCCAGTTACTTACCCACTTACACACATTGTCCCCCAGCCCCAACCTTCTCATTTTATGCACCAACCTTTTATGTGGCACCATCTCAAATGCTTTGGAAAAATCCAGATATACGACATCCAGCAATTACCCCTGGTCCAGTCTGGAGCTCACCTCCTCATAAAAGCTGATCAGGTTAGTGTGACAGGATTGATCCCTCATAAAGCCATGCTAATATGGGGTCATACATTTATTTTCATCAAGATACTCCAAAATAGTATCCCTTAGGAAACCCTCAAACAATTTACATACAACGGAGGTTAAACTAACAGGCCTATAATTCCCAGGGTCACCAGTCCTGGGGTCTGGGGAACCTTCCCTGTCACTATAGAGTTCTTGATTATTAAAAATAGGGGTCTGTCTATTACATTACTTAATTCTTTTAGAATACGGGGGTGAATGCCATCTGGACCTGGTGATTTGTCTATTTTGATTTTTGTAGGCGGCACTGTACTTCTTCCTGGGTTAGACAGGTGACCTGTGCTGGGAAGTTTACCTTATCTAGCTGTAGTTCACATGGCAATTCATTTTCCTCGGTGAATACAGTGGAGAAGAATTTGTTTAATATATTTGCTTTTTCCTGATCCCTGTATCTAATTTCTTCCTCATAATTTTTTTAAAGGGCCAACACTTTCATTTTTAACCTTTTTGCTATTTATATAAATAAAGAAAATTTTGGGGTTAGTTTTACTCTCTTTGGCACAACTTGATCACATGGCAGAGGGGGTGGTAATATGACCAGATTACAGGATGGAAGTAAACAGAAGCACAGTGAGTATACATAAGAAAATAGTGAATATAACACAACAATAATTAACCAAAGAAAGGACCTATACTCATTACGATCATTAAGGCCAATATTGCTTGTAGCATTTAATCGTGCGATCCATCGGGCTTCCCTCTGAAGGAGAACCCTGTGTCTATTGCCACCGCTATGAAGTGGGGATACCTTTTCCAGCCCTAGAAATTTCAAACCAGTAAGGGCACCGCAATGTTCTTCATTCATGTGGGCAATAAATCTGGGAACTCCAGCTCCAGTCTGGATAGAGCGGACGTGCTCCCGGATACAGATTTGGAGCTGCCTGATGGTCTTTCCCACATAGAACCAACCACATGGGCAGAGGAGAGCATAAACGATATACGTAGACCTACATGTAATCAGGTCTGAAACTGTGTTGGTAATGACACCTAATTGAACTGTGGTACCTGTGTGCATGTGGTTACAATGGGGGCAGGACCAACAGGGACGGTTACCTTTTGGTGTTTTTTTAGACAGCCAATTAGGCACAGTTTGGTCTCTCTGTGTTGGTATTTTAAATTTGTCACTTATGGTTAACCTTTTTTGGAAGGTAATGAGGGGAGGATTGTTGGGATCCGATTCCAACATGAACCAATTGGGGCGCAAAGCATTGGCGACTGCTTGGTTCATGTTGGAATTAGCAAGGGAGAAAGTAAAGCGTTTAGAGTGAGTCTCACATGATCTCTTGGGGTAAAGTAACTCTTACCTATCAAGAGTTTGAACTTTAGTAAGGCTGTTCTCGTTAACCTTGAGAGGATATTTCCTGGCTAGGAGACATAGTTTTAATTCGTGGGCTTGAGCTGCAAAAATATGGTCTTCGGAATTAATCCTGCATAGTCGGAGGAACTGGGAATAAGGAATGCTGTTCTTCACATGTTGGGGGTGGGAGCTGTGACAGTGGAGTAGTGCCTTCTTAGCAATGGGTTTGCGAAAACCTTCATTTGTAAGGATGCCATTAACTACTTTGAGTTTAACATCAAGAAAGTCAAGCTCCTCAGCTCCATAAACGGCTGTGAAAAACATGTTTTCCTCATTAATTTGGTTGAGATAGGCCACAAATTCAAAGAATTGAGTCTCTGATGCATCCCAATATGTTAAATTTTATACTTGGAGGTGTGTGAACTCCATATGTAATGCGCCTTGAACATTTTCTAGGCCGCATCAAGGTAGCACCTGTGAGGCCATGCACCTATATTAGCCAACTCAGGTGGGGCTTGCAGTTTGCCTCCCTCCTCCCATTGTATGTGTGCTTAGTAACGCTGGAGGGTACCTGGGAGGACTCTGTGAGTTGACCTAATGCTGTCGTAATTGCGCACTGGCCCCTGTTTTGCTTATCACGCACAGGTAGGTTTAGCGCTAGGTCCCGTGCCATTTGAGAAACCTTGGCGTTGGTGTGCAGGCTCTGGTATGTCCTTCATATAAGGATATACTGGCGAATGTCTCAATTTTAGTCTCAACATCAGTGTTGAGGGATAGCCAATGTCACTGTATACATCTACCACAGTAGTACACCTAAATTCCTGTATTGCATTCAGTTGTAAGGATGCCATTAACTACTTTGAGTTTAACATCAAGAAAGTCAAGCTCCTTATCTCCATAAACGGCTTTGAAAAACATGTTTTCCTCATTAATTTGGTTGAGATAGGCCCCAAATTCAAAGAATTGAGTCTCGGATGCATCCCAGTATGTTGTCGACATATCAGGTGAATAATTTAATGTACTTACAGAAAGGGTTGGAAGAGGAGAACACATACCGTTCGAGGATGGCAAGAAACAAATTGGCATACGTGCAGGAGACTGGCGTGCCCATAGCTGTGCCTGTCTCCTGCCCGTACCAATTCTCGCCGTCCTTGAATTAGTTGTGGGTAAGGATAAACAGGAGGACACTCGACCTACCTCTTACTTTGTCATTGTTGCAGATATGTACCATGACCGCTGGGTCTTCTCCAGCCACACTCAACAACATGTCAACCCGATCCGCGATGTGCCGAACTCTAGCGCCAGGTAGACAACACACTGTTAGGAAGATCTGTCACAAAGACCGGGATCGCCGGTCTGTACCCCTAATAATTGAGTCCCCCACTACCAGTACCTGTTTGGCCTGCCCTGCACTCCTCCTTCCCTCCTTACTGGAGCAGACACCCCCCTGGCGGTCAGAGGCAGAGTCCTGCTGCAGTACTTCTAGCTCTGAAATGGCATCCCCCTCATCTACCAATTGGGCAAACTTGTTGGAGTGTGCCAGTTCAGGACTAGCCTCCCTGACACTTTTCCCTCTACCCCCTTTTTTAACTGTAACCAGCTAGCTGCCTGACTGACCTGCACCTCCATCCCACTATCCTCCCCCACCTCTACCCCAGAGAGTACTTGCTCAGTGAGCAGCAGACTCCTCTCCAAGTTGTCAATGCGACTCCAAATTAACAACTGGGCTGGGATCTGGGCGTCCAAATTAACAACTCGCACAACAATATGCACCCTCAAACTGCTGTTCAAGGATTGCATACATCATGCAAGATGTACACCTGACTCCACTTTCCAACATGGAGGCCATCTAGTTATGAGAATTTCACAAATTAACAGCCAAAAACAGACAGTAAAGATTACAATTAAATTCTCAATAGACCTTGTGAGTTTGAAGTCCCTACAGTGTAAGTAACACTCACAGTGATCTCAAACTCCTGCTTTCAAACTCCTGTTTTACAACTCTCTTTCAACTGCCTCACCTGTCTCTCTTCCAAAGCGACACTCCGACAGAGCAAGCTCAGAACTGAGTCCCAGACTAAGATTTAAGCACCTGTGACCAGTCTACCCCTCCCCCTAGAGGGAGAGTAGAGGAAAAAAAATGAAAAGGCTGTGTGCAAATGTAAGTACTCACACAAGTCACTCCAACTTCACAGATTTACTTCGCACAGCAGATATCTCCTGTTTTACCACTCTTTTAGCTGCCTCTCTTCCAAAGCAACACTCAGACATTCCCTTTATATATTTAAAAGTTTTTATCTTATCCCTCAACTCGTCTTCTATACAATTTAAAGGGGTATTCCGGCCAAACCCATCTTATCCCCTATCCAAAGGATAGGGGATAAAATGTGTGATTGCGGGGAGCCCGCCGCTGGGACCCCCTACGATCTACGTGCAACACCCGCATTCTATGCGGGACTGCATCTCCAGTCTCTGAAACCTCTTTGTTTCCGGGACTGGAGACGTGACGTCACACCACGCCCCCTGCATTCATGTCTATGGAGGGGGCGTGATGCCCCCTCCCATAGACATGAATGGAGGGGGTGTGGCGTGACATCACGAGGGGGGCTTGGCATCACGTCTCCAGTCCCGGAAACAAAGAGGTTTCCAAGACTGGAAACGCAGCCCTGCATAGAATGCGGGTGCTGCATGAAGATCGCGTGGGGTCCCAGCGGCGGATGGCCACTGGGACCCCCCGCGATCAGACATCTTATTCCCTATTCTTTGGATAGGGGGATAAGATGAATTTGGCCAGAGTACCCCTTTAAGATCCTTTAACCTTTCTTGGTTTTATCTTGCAGTCCATGTACTGGTTTAGACTCTTCTCTGAACGCTCTCCAATGTATCTATATCCTGGTGGAGATAAGGTCTCCAGTACTGCACACAATACTCCATCATCAAAGTTTTTTCCTATCATGCAGGCTTAGCAAGAGAAAATATGACACAATAGGCATTAATTCTTATAAATATATTTCTAAAAGTCAAAATAGTTCAATACAATAAGCAAGTTAATATTTTTTTGTTTTACATTTCATTTCTAAGAATATATTCTAAAAACTCCAAGTATTGCATTTATTCACACATTCATAAGTCACACTATGATATAAGTGTCGTACACCTGCCGGCGGAGCAGACTGTGTTACAGGCTTTGGCTCATCTCTTTGATAACTCAATATCGTTTTAAGCTATGGCTAAATTACCAACTAAGATACGGCCATGGATCACGTGACCAGAAACATCGATGGGTCGTCCTGAAGAGGACTTCCTGAAGAGTTGCGGCTCTAGGAAATAACCCACCATGATTTTGGGTAATCTCGGCCACAGGATCAACTTCAAGGCACCAAAGTTCTCAAATCTCGCCGTAGTCTTACATTGAAGGGAGAAGTTATAACTATGTCATTTTCCTTCAAGGATTTCTTCAGGTATTCAGTTTAGGAAAACTCCTAGCTTATCTATCAACAGTAAGTACAGTAATAAGACTTCTAAATCTCACATTATTTGTGCTTTTTTTGGTTCTATAGAGTCTTCAAATGAAGAGTTACAATACAAAAAGGAAGCATCAGAAACTGGAAAACATCAAGAATTGGCTTTTCCCACACTTGTGCTCTTATGTAAGTGCCCTACTTCCACAGCCTGGCATCCAGCATCGGATACATGCCAACAACTTTCTTCTCTGTCCTCTTCAGTTCCAGCTATAAACAACACTTGCCAGACATTTTGGCCTTGTAGATCAAGATGCACCAGTATTATGTCCTTCATTGTGAAATGGCAAATCTTCACGAACCATCCGCACATAGATATTGTCAGTTTATTTTCTCTGTCAGTTTTTATTAAACTTGTAACAGTTGTATACTTTATGTTTATTAATTATGCTTCTGCCATTCTTTACTATTCTGAACCTTTCAAAACTTATCTTGTGCTAGGCCACAATATATAACCCACCGCACAGCAGCTACAAGTCGGAAGTGGCTGGTTGGGTCAAGATTGCTTCACCTTAGCCAATTGTCACACGCAAATATGTACCATGTTGCCTTCACGCAAAGCATTCAAGCATTCACATGCACAGCTCTGAGACCAGGGCTATAGCCTGCAGCGTAAATCCTCTTTAAGTTGCTTGCAAGCGCGGCTTTAGATGAATTGAGATTTAGCAAGAATGTGAAGTTTAATGCTCCGGAGAAATTCACTCTTCCTCCATCATTAATGTGTCAAATGCTGGAGCCTTCTGCCTTCAAACACCGGGAGAGGCTTTACATTCAGGGCATGGCGATATAGTACCAGCATAATAAATAATTCATCTTCTCAAGCTGCACTAAACCAACAAAGGCACGTAAGCCATGTTTTCATGGTGCTGTCTGGAGCGAACCTCTTCCTGTCTAGTTTCATTGCAGCATCCGGGCATTTCCATACTGTGACGTACACTGGGCTTCTGGCGCTGTATATGAGAAGTTCCTGAACTCATCCTGGTTAATCATTGGGAGCAGCCTGTCGTCAATAGGGGTTAATATAGCTTCCTCCTTAATGAACTCAGGGTCAAAGTTGCTCACATCCTCTCTGGATTTCTGTGGAGCAAATGGGAAACATTCACTTTAAGTGGGTATATACATTGTAACAGAAATATATTCACTATATACTGCTTTGGAGGTTATATAAAGTATTATGCAAGCCAGTAAAGAGCATTATTAATACTGGATTATTATCTAGGTAATCTCCGATCTGAAATTGTTATCAAACTTTAGTTTGGATATATATACCTGAATTAGAGACATTTTTTAGCCCTTTCGCCTGTTACAAAAAACAAGGCACTCCATTGTGTCTGATAAGGAATACTTAACATGGCCAATTATTATTAAAAGTGGTTTAAAGCCAATTTATTTTTTCGTATAGTGACTTTTCATTATATATTTTAATTGTAATGCTCAATATTCATACGCCATGCAAATCTCCTGGGGTGACACAGTGTTAAAAAGATACAATTCTGTTCTACTGCCTACAGCCACCACTAGTGGGAGCAATAATTCTGCCCTTGCTGTCTGGAAATCACCTCTTTATGTGCTGACTTTCTATTTATCCTGTGGGGGGCCTGTATGAATACACAGCAGCCAATCAGAGGAGGCAGAGCTCCAGAGGGAGGGAAAGAACAGCAGACTGAACCAATGATGAGTCTGGGGGGGGGGGGGGGGGGGAGGTCTCACACTACCTCCTACTACCTATAGACACTGTACATAAGCTGTATTCACAGATCACAGCTCTGCCCTAATGAAGCAGAGCTAAAAGGCAGCCAAATAATACTATGAAACCTATGGCTACTGACTTATTTTTGCCCATAAAGGTAACTATGGATACTGACTTAGTATTGTACCTTTATGACCAAAAAATGTGGGAACAGTGTCTTAAAAGGGGTACTGCACTGCCCCAGCGGTCGGAACATTTTGTTCCAAATGCTGGGTGCGGGGTCGTGACGTCACGTCCACGCCCCTCGTTATGTCACACCACACCCCTTCAATGCAAGTCTATGGGAGGGGGCGTGGCCGCAGCCACGCCCCCTCCCATAGACTTGCATTGCGGGGGAGTGGCGTGACATCATGAGGGGTGTGGATGTGAAACAAAATGTTCCGAATGCTGGGGCAGTGGAGTACTTCTTTAAGACTATTTTCCCACATAGTATTTTGGTCAGTATATTCAGCCAAAACCTAGAGTGTGTTCAAAACACTGGAAAAACAGCACATTTTAAAGGGTACTCCGGCGCTAAGACATCTTATCCCTTATCCAAAGGATAGGGGATAAGATGCCGCAGGGGTCCCGACGCTGGGGACCCCCATGATCTTGCACGCAGCACCCAGTTAGACTCAGTCCCCGGAGAGTGTTCGCTCCGGGTCTGATTACTGGCAATCATGGGGACAGAGCATTGTGACGCCACGCTCCGCCCCCTCAATGCTTCGGGAACTGATTCTAACGCTCCAGGGACTGATTCTAATGAGGTGCTGCGTGCAAGATCACTGGGGTCCCCAGCAGCGGGACCCCTGCAATAAGGCATCTTATCCCCTATCCTTTGGATAGGGGATAAGATGTCTTAGCGCCGGAGTACCCCTTTAAGTTTATAGTTTTTGTTCCATGCCATTCCAACCCAAAATTTCCGACCAATCTGATGTTTGTTTTCTTCTCCCCTAGCGCCTTCTCATACTTTGCGTGGGGTTTCTCGCCATTTCCTTACAGTGCCCAATAGCAGCTACATCGGCTGCCGCTATATTACATACAATATAGATATCACAGCTGTCAGCTCGCCGTGCTTTCATTTGGAAAGAACCAAGCGATTATGAATCTCCAGAAATTTTTCAGGTGGTTTTCTGCTTTCATAATAAAATCCAGACAATTGCCGTCATGTACTTACAATCCTAGGTCTGAATGGAGGTTCAATTTCCTTTTTGTTCAGTTGATCCCAGTTAATATCTTTAAAGAACGGATGCCATAGGATGGCTTTCTCTCCTCCCAGTGCCAAGCTCCCTAGCCTCTTACTGGGCTTCTTCTTCATGAACTACAAGAGAGAAAAAAGGAAAGTGATAAGTGTGAGGAGACTAAATGTACACAAATATCTCTGATGGGCCATGTCTGGTAAAACAGAGAAGGTACTAAATCCCACTCTGCTTTGTGGCCTCTATAAAAGGGAACCTGTCCCATCAAACCTGATGTTAGATCTGTGTGAAGCAAGTTATAGCGTAGGAGATGTGATTCATATATCATTTTGAGGAAAAAGATTCAGTATTACTTGTATTTTATACATTTAGCGGGAGATTTATCAAAACCTGTGCAGAGGAAAAATTGACCAGTTGCCCATAGCAACCAATCAGATCGCTTCTTTCATTTTGCAGAGGCCGTGACAAAAATGAAATAAGCAATCTGATTGGTTGCTACAGGTAACTGGTCAACTTTTCCTCTGCACAGGTAACTTTGATAAGTTTCCCCCTTAAAGGAGTACTCCGGTGCACACTTTTTTCATGTTATCCCGTCCGGGCTGCAAAATAAAAGAAAACGCACTTTATCTTACCTGCCAACGAGTCCCCGGAGCTCCGGTACAGGTGATCGGTCCCCGGGCTGTATTCTTCTTACTTCCGGTTAGCCCGGCACGTCACACGGAGCTTCAGCCTATCACTGGCCGAGGTGGGACATTGCTGCGGCCGGTGATAGGCTGAAGCTCCGTGTGACGTGCCGGGCTAACCGGAAGTAAGAAGAATACAGCCTGTAAGAAGAACACCTGTACCGGAGTGTACCGGAGCTCCGGGGGCTCGTTGGCAGGTAAGAGAAGGTGCGTTTTCTTTTATTTTGCAGCCCGGACGGGATAACATGAAAAAAGTGTGCACTGGAATACTCCTTTAAGGGTATGTTCACACTGCGGAATCTCCACTCGCGGAATTCAGCCTGGCAGCCGTCACCATTGATGGCTAAGCAGTGCACGCTGGCTTCCGCGCAAAGAATGAACATGTTCTTTTTTTGTGCTGAACAATTTCAGTGGCGTAACTGTCAGTCGCTGAAATTTCGCAGTGTGAACGGGTCTCGAGGAAGACCCATTCACACAGATGCTACCGTTCACTGTGCGGAATTTTACTTGCGGAATTCCACTCACGGATGTTTAAGAGTCCAGTGGGCAGTCCTTCAGTGACTGACAGTTATCTTTGTATACACACGTAAACAACATATACAGTGATCCCACAACTTACAATGGCCTCAACATACAATAGTTTCAACATACAATGTCTTTTTGTTTTTTTCTGGACCATTGTAACTTGAAACCAGACTCAACATATAATGCTACAGACAGTCCAGATCTGTGAGATGTGTCACAACTGGAGGAACTGACCAATCAGAATGGGCATTTTACTGGTAAATCACCTCAATTACTGAAGTGCCTGCACTGACTGGTGTCTGGTAGCGCCCCCTACAATACAGGGAGGAACCACAAGTTCTGTACTCTTTACCTGTGCCAGGGTTAGCTGCTCCTTTGGACACCAAGTAAGGGTGGCTCCATTTGGGATACTGTGTGTACTGTATAGGACCCTGAAGAAGCTCCTGTCCTCTACATAAACCATTGTTTCCCAACCAGGGTGCCTCCAGCTGTTGCAAAACTACAACTCCCAGCATGCCCGGACAGCCAACGGCTGTCCGGGCATGCTGGGAGTTGTAGTTTTGCAACAGCTGGAGGCACCCTGGTTGGGAAACACTGACATAGACAGTGATTTACAGCTCCCAGCAGATCTCACTTACTTTTATATGTACGATCTTGCTTTATCTGTATTAGTTATCTACTTATTTATCTTTAATTCTCACTTTTTCCTATTTTTGGATGACATTTTGGTGGCTTCAGAACCAATTACCAGGTTTCCATAGAGTTATGGTCTCAACATACAATATTAATCGGTTCCAGGACGACCATTGTAACTTGAGGCACCACTGTACAAACTACTCCCTAGGAAAGTGTTCCAATAATAATTCACAGAGGTGCATGGATATCCAGATATTCAGGAACCTGCTAAAGAGTCTACACATTCTCCACAACTAGAGATGAGCGAACTTACAGTAAATTCGATTCGTCACGAACTTCTCGGCTCGGCAGTTGATGTCTTATCCTGCATAAATTAGTTCAGCTTTCCGGTGCTCCAGTGGACTGGACAAGGTGGATACAGTCCTAGCAAAGACTCTCCAAGGACTGTATCTACCTTTTCCAGCCCACCGGAGCACCTGAAAGCTGAACTAATTTATGCAGGAAAAGTCATCAACTGCCGAGCCGAGAAGTTCGTGACGAAACAAATTTACTGTAAGTTCATTCATCTCTATCCACAACCATACACGTTATTAACAGCTTTTTGTGAATTTACATTATACTAAGGAATGGATTTTTATGCAAATTCTTATACTTATAGGGGGAGATTTATCAAAACCTGTCCAGAGAAATGGTTGCCCAGTTGCCCATAGCAACCAATCAGATCGCTTCTTTCATTTTGCAGAGGCCTTGTTAAAAATGAAAGAAGCGAGCCGATTGGTTGCTATGGGCAACTGGGCAACTTTTCCTTTGGACAGGTATTAATAAATCTCCCTCATAATTTGCTACAGTTTTCTCTTTGTGTTAAGTGACAGTCAGGGTATAAGACATGGGAGTCACGATATAAAAGAGAGAAGAAAATAAATATCCATTACAGACAAAAGAAAAAATATTTCCATTTATTAAATTCTTTTCTGTTAATTTCTGTTAGTTCTATTAACATTTCTATAAATATTTGCAACACTGCTGAATGAATAAAGAAAGTATTTCAGCGTGTCACCATTTCCAGCTCAGATTTTCTTCTCAGTGTCGGCCTCTCCAGGCAGCAATCCAAGCCCTTCCTGTAATACCTCCTGTGCCAGGCACGTTGATATTTTCGGCAGCAGCTGCATGTCTTACTGTAGCTGACCTTCTGTGAAGGACGTCAGGAGATGGCCTCATCAATAACAAACGTGTCAATTTATGATGGACGCGGCCAATCAATCCTCAGGAACACTGCTGTGTTTTTAGACAAAAAATTGTCACACATACTGTACATTGGTTTTTGCAGACAGGCTCTTGGCTAGAATATATAAGAGCCTAAATAATGACATTCTGGGAAGGTCCATGGAGTTGTTTATGAGTGTTTATAATCGGCTTTAAAGTTCCAGTTGAAGGGGTACTCCACTGGTCAGCGTTCAGAAGTAATAGTTCTGATGGCTGTTTTCGTGCTGCGGGGGTCAGCCACGTCCCTCGAGACGTCAAGGTCATGACCCCTCAATGCAAGTCAATGGGAGTGGGCATGACGGCCCCTTTAAAGAGCTCTACCACCAGACCTTAGTTAGTAACTATGCTGATCCATAGTGGGAGAACAAACATTTTAAAGGGGTACTCCGGTGAAAACCTTTTTTCTTTTAAATCAACTGGTGGCAGAAAGTTAAACATATTTTTAAATTACTTCTATTTAAAAAATCTTAATCCTTCCAGTACTTATTAGCTGCTGAATGCTACAGAGGAAATTCCTTTCTTTTTGGAACACTGATGACATCACGAGCACAGTGCTCTCTGCTGACATCTCTGTCCATTTTAGCAACCATGCATAGCAGGTGTATGCTAAGGGCAGCATGGTGGCTCAGTGGTTAGCACTTCTGCCTTGCAGTGCTGGGGACTTGGGTTCAAATCCCACTAAGGACGACAATAAATAAAGCGTTATTATTATTATAATAACGTCAGCAGAGAGAACTGTGCTCGTGATGTCATCAGAGAGCATTCCAAAAAGAAAATAATTTCCTCTGTAGTATTCAGCAGCTAATAAGTACAGGAAGGATTAAGATTTTTTAATAGAAGTAATTTACAAATATGTTTAACTTTCTGCCACCAGTTGATTTAAAAGAAAAAAGGTTTTCACCGGAGTACCCCTTTAAAGAGCTCTACCACCAGACCTTAGTTAGTAACTATGCTGATCCATAGTGGGAGAACAAACATTTTAAGGGTAACTGCCCCCTTGGGATACTCAGCCTATATACTCTAAACTTGCCTCTATCCATCCGTACATGTATCCTCCACCTATATCAATGGATGGCTTAGCAGATTGGACGTTCCTCAATAACTACAGGCAGTAACATTAGCTCAACTGCAGCTTAGGGATGGGAAAGACAATAATGTTATTGGAGACTGTCGAGTCTGCTAAGCATCAACCCCCACCATCCTCCTTCTGTAAATCTATGCCCAATAGAACACCTTTCCATAGCCCCTGGGGGCAATTCTCCTCTTCCTTGGCACCTCTGGAAAGGGCATTTCAGTGTAGGTCCTCAACACCCTAATGGAACTGCCAGTGAGCCTTATGGAGACAAGGGGGCCCATATCCATAACATGAGCTGCCTCTATTTTTCATACACCCTAAACCTACACGTCACTTCTGTGCAATTGCTGCATTATGCCCACAAATAAATAGATATACACACTGACACGTTTATGTGGTTATGCATCCTAAAATATATAATTATGGCTAACTAAAATTTAGTTTTTGTCCTCAGACTCTTAAGAGTATTCTGTTCTGAAGATCAAAAACATTGTCTACACTGTTTTTTTAATCATTTATCTCCAAGGGTGTACATATCATAGATACAGCCCATAAGGTGGCCCTTGGACAGAAGAGGCAAGGTCTTGGATGCCCTCATTCTTTTTACTATTGGACGGTGAGAACCTGAAACCTGTGCAGGCTTAGAGTTTTCACCCCCCCCCCCCCCCCCAGTGGCAGAGGAATTATATCATGACAAACAAAAAAGGGCATAGACCCAAAGGCCATTTTTGCCGTCCAGGACAGAAGTGCCTAATATTTGGTCCCCATAACCACCACCAGGTCCTTCTGCCCTGGGTGGCTACACTCAGCACCATAATGGGATCCTCACCCTTTTATGTACACCAATGTGCCAACATATATCTGTAAAGAGAAAGGAATGCAAAAAAACGAGGACAGCGCCTTGTATAATACTGTGGGTACAGGTGGCTGGAAGTAGTGAGGGTCTGTGTAGTGGACTCTCATCTGGTGTAACCCTTGAGGTTATGCATATCACCTCTTTCCGTGGGGTACTTAAGCCGTCCGGAGCTTGACTGGTATCCTAAGCAAGGAATCAGTATAACAGCAAATAGAAAGTGAATATAAAATAATGCTGCGGTGTGGAGCTATCCAAAGGCATCAATTTAATTAATCAACAGAAGCTTATTTATTAATGAAAACAGAAATCAAGACACGTTTTGGGTGTTACATAACACTTTTTCAATTGCAACTATTTTACAATTGAAAAAGGGTTATGTAACACCCGAAACGCATCTTTCAGTTTTAATCTTTAAACAATCTTTTATTAATGAATTAACTGATGCCTTGGACCTCCTTTGGACCCCGTCACACCGGAGCATTTTTTTCTTTTCACTTTCTATTTGCCAACATATATCTGCCATCTCTTCCTAGCCCTGCCATTCTGCTGCTTCTTCACTGAAATAAACCAAAAAATAAGGATTCTCCATAACTCTATGATCAAGTATTCTTTGTGTGTGAAGCTCATAACCAAAAGAAATCATTTTTATTTCCCTATCTATCCACATAAAACCAAGTGGTCCTATTTTTTTTTTTTTTAGCTCAGCCCATTCATGACTACCTGATGCCAGTCATGTTTGCATTGGCACAGCTCCAGAAGAAGAAATTCCACTTCAGAGTGCTGAATACTGGTTCTGTTAAAGCTTTAGCAGGTGGGCAAAGTAAGCAACACATTTACAACCAGTTCTAGAATTTTAAATAAATTGGATATTTATGGCACTGGTTAATAAATAATAAAGATGTGGGGGGAAAAAAGCGTGAACTATGTATGCGCTCCGTTTCCACAATGTGCCTGATGTGAACACTTTGGATATCTATTTGTCTCTCTCTCATATCCATCTCTCTCTCATATCTATCTAGCATTAAAGGGAACCTCTCATCAAATAAACTTTTGATATATTTTAGATTAATGAATGTTGAATAACTTTCCAATAGCATGTTAATGAAAAATATGCTTCTTTCTATTGTATTTTTCCCGATCAGTGCTGGCAGCAAGCATTTCTGACTCATGCTGGAGTCCTAAACACTCAGAGCTGCCAGCCTGCTTTGTTCACAGCCAAACAGGCTGTGAACAAAGCAGGCTGGCAGCTCTGAGTGTTTTCCTTTGTGAACAAAGCAGACTGGCAGCTCGTAGTGTTTAGGACTCCAGCATGAGTCTGAAAGGCTTGCTGCCAGGACTGGTAGGGAGACCCCTAGTGGTCATTTCTTCAAAGTGGAAAATTAAATAGAAAGAAGCATATTTTTTTATAACATGCAATTGTAAAGTTATTCTGCATACATTAATCTATAATATATCAAAAGTTTTTTTGATGAAAGGTACCCTTTAAGAACTAGTACTGCAAGCCTACAATTATTATCCAAACCCTCTTTGTAAAGAAATCCCATGCTATCTTCCACAGGAAGTAAGTGAGACTAAGCAACACAACAGAATTTTACACACTTATACCAAAGGAAGTGGTGAGAAGGTAAATTGAATTTCCACATCTAGTGTAAAAACAGGTAGGCAAGAAGGAAAGAAATCCCTGGAGACAAAAGTATCCTAACACCTAAATATCTTGTTATAAGGGAGGACCAGGAATGCATCCCCCACTATACATACGGCTATATTTTTTACATAACTCCATTTAAACTACTAACAATTGTCAGATCAAGTTACAATATTAATTGGTTCCAGGACGACCATTGTATGTTGAAACCATTGTATGTTGAGACCAGAACTCTATGGAAACCTGGTAATTGGTTCTGAAGCCACCAAAATGTCATCCAAAAATAAGAAAATTTGAGGATTAAATAGAAAAAAGTAGATAACTAATATAGATAAAGCAAATACATATAAAAGAAAGAAAGAGCTGCTGGAAGCTGTAAATCACTGTCTATGTCAGGGTGCCTCCAACAGTTGCAAAACTACAACTCCCAGCATGCCTGGACAGCCAAAGGGTGTCCAGGCATGCTGGGAGTTGTAGTTTTGCAACCGCGGGAGGCACCCTGGTTGGGAAAGTCTGGTCTATATAGAGGACAGGAGCTTCTTCAGGGTCCTGTACAGTACACGCAAAATGTAGCTGCCCTTACCTATGTCCAAAGGAGCAGCTAAAGAGCTAAAGGCACAGGTAAAGAGTAATACAGAACATGTAGTACCTCCCTGTATTGTAGGGAGGCGCTACCAGACAGCCAGTGCATGCACTTCACTAGTACTGTTGTGAATGTCCATTCTAATTGGTCAGTTCTATGTTGAATCTGGTTTCAAGTTACAATGGACAAGAAAAGACCATTGTATGTTGAAACTATTGTTTGTTGAGGCCATTGTAAGTTGAGGGATCACTGTATATCGTAACATTACATATGCCTCAGTATACTGGGTACGTGACTAGACGCTACAGGGATTATACAGTAATTGGCGACGGGATTCACTCTACACATGCATTAAACAATCTACAAGTGTGCGTCATTCTGCGGTTGTTTTTTGTCTTTTAGAAGACAATAAAACTCCAATATCCAAGCAGACAACCTGTGAATAAGCATTGTTTAACTTACAAGAATAAATCCTCAGACTTTAGAAACTGGGCACCGTACAGAGGACATGCTGCATTTAAAACATGCAAACGACCCAAAATGCATAAAAAATTTTTAGGAATATAAAGCAAAAAGAAAAACAAGCAAACATTGTTTGAAGGGCATTTTGTATTTTACAATTGGCTTCCATCAACATCTGGGCACAGTGTTTTTTGTTTGGTGTGTGAAACCACCATTAGAAGCACAAGGGATGTTGGACATCCAGAACCAATCAATTGTCTTTTTGGCTAATAACCACTGTCTCCTCGAAAGATGTATCCTCCAAACAAACGAGGAGTCTACAGCTATCTCTGAAGGGAAAAAAGCAGTCAGCTTTCCTGGCATGTCTATATGTAATAAGGGAATGGGAGGACTACAGTACCCAGAAAGATTATCAGAATTAGGGTTATTTAGTTTAGAAAAAAGAAGGCTTAGGGGAGACCTAATAACTATGTATAAATATATCAGGGGACAGTACAGAGATCTCTCCCATTATCTATTTATACCCAGGACTGTATCTATAACAAGGGGGCATACTCTACGTCTAGAGGAAAGAAGATTTCTACATCAGCACAGACGGGGGTTCTTTACTGTAAGAGCAGTGAGACTGTGGAATTCTCTCGCGGAGTTGGTGGTCATGGTGAACTCTGTAAAAGTTCAAAAAGGGGTGGATGCATTTTTGGAGAATAACATCGCTGGTTATGTATACTAGATTTATAGGGACAGAACGTTGATCCAGGGATTTATTCTGATGCCATATTTGGAGTCAGGAAGGAAATTTTACCTCTAGTTTGAGGTTTTTTTGCCTTCCTCTGGATCAACTCAGTAGGGACTCATTAGGGTTATAGGTTGAACTTGATGGACTCGGGTCTTTTTTCAACCTTATGAACTATGTTACTATTCAGGTGCCCATATACATTAGTGAAAAGTCAGTGGAACCTGATGAATTAGGAAAGACAAACCAACTGACTAATGAGTATGGCACCCTTCAGACTATCACCTGACAGATGACGTCAAGGGGGAAAGAAGGATTGGGTGTGCTGTATTTCAACTTCTCAACTCTATTATTCTCAGAGAAAGAAAGTAGTCACCTGAAGAGTCTGGCAGCAGCTGACTCTTCACTGAGAGCACATGATCATTCAGCTGAGCCAAATGTTCAAGCCGTTAGGAGGGATCAGGAGTGACAGCTTTGCAGGTGTATGGGCATCTTAAGTTAAACTTGCATTCCCGATGAAAAAACAAATCTGAAGCATATTTCATTTATGTCTTTCCAATTATTGCTTTGGGGAATGTCTAAATAAACTGACAGCCACAAGTTACCATTCTCTCTATCAATGGGATGTGAATACAATGTCCAGTCAATACTTAAGGTGCTCATACATCATGTACTATAGTCTAAGACATTTGGCCTCCTGACTCTTCCCAACAGATTATGTCAGAGAGACGGGTTGGGCATGTTGAATTTTCACCTCAGAGTCCTATTCTGGGAGAGATGAGCAGCCAATAGAGCTGTTTGACTGTGGCTTACCCCTCCTCTCTCCATAAAGGAAACACTAACATACGTCCAACAGTTATTAAAAGTGTATGGCCACCTTTACAGAGTCAGACTGTTTAAGCACACACCCTCTTGACAAGAGGAACAGATCCATACCCAGTTGTCAATTTGTTCATACATTCACAGGAGAAATAACAGAGGAAGAAACAAGAAAATGCTTTGCTAAACTTATTTCAAGGGAAATGCAAGCGTTTACTAAATCCAATGTGTCAAGGAAGATGACGAGTGTTTTTTAATGAAGCAATAGCCCTTTTTATATGTTATGTTAGATATTTTTAGTAAAGAAAATCTTTGAGCTACACCAGCACTCTGTTTCTGAAAATTAGTCCAACCCTATGGATACCATTGACACTATTTTGTCAGACTATTACTTTTATACAGATATTCCCTGCAAGGACACAAAGTGTGATGCCGTTGGTCAAGTACCTAATACCCAGGCAGTACCATCTTGTGTCTCCCTGCAGGAAAATCACCTACTAGTCTAGAACAGAGCAATACATGCAACACTTTCTCGCCTAAGGCTAGGTTCAGACTACGGAATCTCCTGGCAGAAAATTTCCGCCCGGAGATTCCGAGTGCTGCCAGCGCTGACTGAATCAGTTGGCACTAGTGCCGTGCAGACACTGCAGTCTCCAATAGACTGCAATGTGTTCCGCGAGTATTTCTGCCTGAAGAAAGAGCAACGCCATTCTTCAGGTGGAAATTTCCAAGCGGATTTTCCGCTCACAAATTCCACTTCACAAATTCCGAAGTGTGAATTTGTGAACGGAAAGCCATTCACTATACAGTACATTTTAGCAAGCGGAATTTCCGCCTGCAATTTCAAAGCGGAATTGAAGGCGGAAATTCGGTAGTCTGAACCTAGCCTTAGAGTACTTCAGAAAGTAACAGAACATCTTGTGTCTCAGCATCCACTATCCTTCATACTGAGGAAGAACTAACACATTCTTGGCATGACAACATCTCATGAACATATGAGTAATAGAAGACATTAGTAAGACTTACAGCTTGCAGAATTCCCACCGCATCTTGGGAGAGCCACGCTGGATAGATGACTTCATCATTCAAAATAGCTTCAAAGAGATCATCTTCATTCTCTGCCTCAAAGGGAGCATGACCACAGAGCATCTCATACAGAAGAACTCCCATGGCCCACCAGTCCACCAAGGGCCCATATTGCATCTCCTGTAATATCTGTATAATAATAAAATACAGCCATCAAAGCTATATCTAAAGTAGGCCATAGGCACACACTATTTCATATTTATCATAGTGGTTCTAAAACTAAATTCTTAAAAGAAAGTCTGAATTTTTTTTCTATGAAAATTTCTCCTAAACCTAGAGTTCTAGCATTGTATGAAATTTCTTCTGTGTAAACAACAATTATATGAAGTCCAATCAACAGAAGAATAATGATGAAGCACTCACCCGTTAGATGCGTTAGGTGAGTGCATCATTATTCTTCTGTTGATTGGACTGTATATGAAGCCGCATTCTTTGGATGTGTGCACCACACACAATGATCAAGGTAGAGGTACACTACTGCTAATGGTAAACAATTTCCACAAGTCCTAGGCAGATAACTGTTAGTGGTGCCGGATACATTTCTGACTTTGAACAATTATATGAAGCTAATAATGTCACCAGAGGGATGGAATATTGGACTTATTATAGTGGATATGGTAACTAGAGATGAGCGAATTTACAGTAAATTCAATTCATCACGAACTTCTCGGCTAGGCAGTTGATGACTTCTCCTGCATAAATTAGTTCAGCTTTCAGGTGCTCCCGTGGGCTGGAAAAGGTGGATACAGTCCTAGGAGACTCTTTCCTAGGAATGTATCCACCTTTTCCAACCCACCGGAGTACCTGAAGGCTGAACTAGTTTATGCAGGATAAGTCATCAACTGCCGAGCCGAGAAGTTTGTGACGAATCGAATTTACTGTAAATTCGCTCATCTCTAATGGTAACGTACTATGACCATTATGTAGGTGTACTAAGGTTCAAAGATCTGTATAAAAAAATATATAATTATGGAGGACAGTATCCCATGTATTACCCTTAATACAATGATGTAGATATGAGTTATAATTTAACCGCTTATTAAAGACCAGACGAGATCTGTACAGTATTCCTGAAGAAGGAGGTTGTACCTCCAAAAGGCGTAATTATCTCTGTATTTGTTCCTATGTTTTGGAATAAACAATATGTATGCTTTACTTAACACCAATGTGTCAAGAATAATCTCCTGAACCTGGATTGCAGCCCCACTAAGTGTGTCTTTTTCTACATCTATCTACCCAAGATTAAATTCTACATGTCCTATCTGAAATTGGGGAAGAATTGGGATATCTGATATAGTAATGTCCTAGTACAGGACATGGTCCTGAACTACCCTTAGGCCCTGTCAGGTTGAGACCCTCAGTTACCTGGGGGCTCCCCCTGTTTCCAGAATGTTGTGTATATCACTTTAGACAGTATCTTTATGTATAGTTAGTGTAAAGGACCTATGAGTTGCTGTGGGAGGTTTCAAGGACCTGTGAAATTGTCACATGTTATGTTGTCACATGTTCTCCCAGAGAGCACCAGCTTAACCTATGATCCCGCAGCTTGATCAATGGGCTTTAGTCCAGCCCCCCACTATATAAAGGGGCGGTACAATTCACTCTTGTACCATCGGTCTTCATTGAGCACAGCAGCCACCAGATATCTCAGTGCAAGTGATCAGCATCTGGAAGACCCCAAAAACTACAGTCATTCCAGTAAGTCTCAAGTCTATGTCTGCTGTCACTGAAACTAGTCAAGCCCAATCTCAAGTCAAGTTAATTACAAATAAACTGGTCCAGCTGGCTTCGAGGTCCTTTTGGGTCCTGGCCATCTCTCTGGGAAATCTGGCCTTCGCTGTGAAGATAATTCAATCTGTCTTATACTCCGTAAAGCCTCTGTTTGACCATCACTGGTTGTGGACTCTCATTTCACTACTAGCAACTGGGATAGCGGAGAAGCTGGGCGTATGGTGTTCTGGAACCCTAAAACCACACTGGTGTCACGAACACTAGGGGTTAACATCTTTCCCCCAGAGTTAATACCATCTGATCTCACCACTCACACCGCTACAACCGTGGGTCACCACAATATGATTGCTAATAATGCTTTACTTAACTACAGATTTCTGATACCTCTGGTGCAATGTAGTCAGGAGTCCCGCAGAATGTTGACGTTGTGTATCCTTCACAAATCCCTTCTTTACACATCCCAAAATCCGCCAACTTGCAATGACCTTCATGATCCAGCAGAACGTTGTCCAACTTTAGATCCCTGAAATAAATTACACCAATTAAAGTCATTATAAACCACCATCTACTGAAGATTCCTCAAGTGTCCTGGTAGAAACTGCCTAAAGACACAAAAATGTTAAAAGTTTTTTTGTATCCAATCCAAGAACCACAAAATGTTCTCATTTTACAAAAAGACTTCACTTAGTGACTAAAATGGTATATGTGTGTTTATAAATCTCTCATGGTTACAAAAGTCTGGGCAGGAATCAGAGGCGCAACTTGTAACTTGTGGGCTCCAGTGCAATATCTGTAACAGGGCCCCATGTGCCATTTATATTACTGGTTTCTTATGTGGCAAAGGTGCCTTGGGCCCTTTCATTCACTGGGCCATGATGATACTGCTACCTCTGCACCCCCTATAGTTACGCCCCAGGCAGGAATGACACATAATAGTTTTGCAACCCAGCGTTCCCCAACCTGGGGCTCTCCAGCTGTTGTGAAACTACAACTTTAATCATGCGCTGACAGCTGACTGCACAACTATTTAGCATTTCCATTCAAAATTTGAAAATGTGGGTGCTACCATACTATGGAGGATGTGAAGAATTAGGGAAAATGGGTTAATAACCCTTTAGATACAGATGCGGCTTGTAGAGGCCTATGTGACATTTCTCATGTCCTTGTTTAATGGATCCTAGCAAGTCTGAGGTATTCTGGTCTGTGGTCACTGGTATACCGAGCATATCTCCGAGACATAAATCCACTGCTAAAGCCTGGAGACACTCCATTGCATTGCGGCTCTAACCTTGGCCCGGGCACAAAGGGTCCCTTTTCTCTCCTTAAGCAGTATTCCAGGAAAATCTCTCTCACACCTCACCAATTTCTCATCCATCATTTTTTCCTTAGCAACACAACTTCATTTTTCTGCGGAGCTGGATGTTTCATGAAACTGCTGCCTCATGCAACAGGATTTTTCACACCAAAAAATATGAACGTGTCAGTCACACCGCAGGTTACCTCAGCCATCATGTGACCAGTAGTCATCATGGGATATGTAGTTCAATAAATACTTAAATCTCCTTTTTTGCACAATGCACCCGTGGAAAGGTATTATAAATGGCACTTGGCATCAAGGTGGGGGGGGGTCTTGTTACAGAAGCTGTCAATACTATTCTACTTTCTAACCCCAAAAAGTTCTATGAGGTTGAAGAGTAGCTCCCACCATCCTATATATTTTTTTTTCTGTCCCTGCCTATTGCCCATCTATCCCTAACCCCCTCCCTGCCTTTCATTTTTTTATTTTTTTACCATCTTAGAAATAACTTTATGTCTGCCTGGCAGTGTGCTCACTACCAGGCAGCCTTCCCCAGCAGGTGTGACGTCACTGATGCCTGCAGGGGGGCCGACTTCCGCCCTTAGTTCAAATACACAGGTTGCCTCCAGCTGTTTCACCACTACAACTCCCAGCTTGCCCTGACATCTATTGGCTGTCAGGGCATGCTGGGAGTTGTAGTGGTGAAACAACTAGAGGCACCCTGTGCTGAAAACAATCTTTGTAACGGGCGCAACCTGACCCTCCCCCCACCAACAAGTCCATATAAGAACAGTACCTTACCACGGCCGCAGCGCAAATCATCTGGGGTGTCCCAGTGGTCGGACCTCTCGCAATCTGAAACTTATCCCCTATCCTTCAGGAGAGGGGATATGTTTTTCAAGACTGGAGATCTCCCTTAATTCAGTGTTTCCCAACCAGGTTGGCTGTCCGGGCATGCTGGGAGTTGTAGTCTTGCAACAGCTGAAGGCACCCTGGTTGGGAAACACTGCCTTAATTTATCAGCATTAAACCTCATCTATCATTTCTGCGTGCGAGCCACTAACCTATCCAGGTCCATTTACAACAGTATACAGTGGTCTCTCAACATACAATGGTCTTTTATGGACCATTGTAAACAAACCATCCTCAACATCCACTGTACAGACAGTCCAGATCTGCGGAACGTGTCAATGGCTGGAAGATACGACCAATCAGAATGGGCATTCACTGGTAAAACACCTGTATTACTGAAGCGTATGCACTGACTGGTGTCTGGTAGCGCCTCCTACAGTACAGGGAGGTATAACATGTTCTGTACTACAATTTACCTGTCAGAGTTAGCTGCTCCTTTGGACACCATGTAAGGGCGGCTTCATATTACATTTTTTGGGACACTGTGTACTGAAGATGCTCCTGTCCTCTACATAGACAGTGATTTACAGCTCCCAGCAGATTTTTTTTACTTTTATATGTAAGGACTTGCTTTATCTGTATTGGTTATCTAATTTTTTTTTTTTCTATTCCCACTTTTTCCTATTTTTGGATGACATTTTCGGGACTTTAGAACCAATAACCAGGTTTCCATAGAGTTATGGTCTCAATATACAATGGTCGCCCTCAAACCAATTTATATTGTAACTTGAGGGACCACTGTACTGTCCACTAGTCACCAGCACAATTATATAGACATAATAGATGGCGTGATCTCACCATACTGATTAAATAACTGCGCATACGGATCCAAAACACTGACATTTTTGAGGATTTTAGGACACTTGACCCAGTTGATGTAACTTATGCCTTGGTCTATAAGCATTTAGAATGAAAATCCTTCCATAAAGTACGATTATTTGGAGTGAAAAACATACATGGTTGGGACCAGACCACCAACGTACTCACCCTGGCAACAGCAACCAGAAGTGTTGGTGTCATAGATCAATATGTATCCCATGCTGTAAAAGAGGTGGCATTGTACCTATTGTTAATGCTTCAATGTTGGAGGGCATATTCTACAGCAACCTGCAACTTTCTGGTGCTCACTGTAATAATTGTATCCTCCAGCCTCATCTTCTACTGTTCAGCTTCACCAGTGTACGCCAGCATTCTGGTTGCTGTGGCTGACGTCAGCACTGGCAGGGGAAGCTTAGGTTGAGAAAACATCCAATGTCTGAAGCCAAACAGATGCCGCTGCTCGATATCCATTACACCAGTATGGAAAAAGAATAAAAAAACATTCCACAGGTAAGAACGTGAACAGGAAATGGTTCAAGGTATGGGTATGCCTGCTTTTAATGTTTTCCCTCATCCCTTGCCAGTCCTAATTATCTGATCCAACATAGCACTGCCTGGTGAATGTTCTCATACACTACTCTAGTGTTCTACAACCTGCGGCCCTCCTCCAGCTGTTGCAAAACTACAACTCCCATCAGGTCCAGACAGCCTTCATCTAGCACATGCAAGATCTAAAGCAAAGAGTTCAGCTGTCAGGGCATGCTGGGAAATTGGGAATTGTAGTTTTGCAACAGCTGGGGGCATGCCATTCAAAGTGCACAGGGTACCTAATGCAGCTCCTATTCCACTTTCACTGCCCAATATGAGATAAGGCACTTGTAAGAGAGAAGGGCCCCTTTCCTTGTTCCCTCACATCATAGTGTGCCAACCTGCCAGGCATACAGATGCATACATGGGTACACATAAAAAAAAAACAAAAAAAAAAAAAAACCCTTGGGAGACAAGAGAGCTCCTACTCACCGACAGCAATAGCAACACACATTTTGAAAATGATGAGAAAATTTTATGCAAAACTGTACAAAATTTAACTTTTTTTTAATGCAAAAATGGTGCAGAAAATGGTACAGATACGACTTGTTTATATAACATCAGATGATCGCTTTCTCTTGGTGGACAGTGTTAAAAATTGCAATGTAATGTTCTATGTCCTATACCCACATTTTCTCAGGAACTTTTACCATATTGTTAAAGGGGTACTCTGGTGGATTTTTTTTTTTTTTTTTTAATCAACTGGTGCCAGAAAGTTAAACAGATTTGTAAATTACTCCTATTAAAAAATCTTAATCCTTTCAGTACATATTAGTGGCTGTACACTACAGAGGAGATTCTTTTCTTTTTGGATTTTTTTTCTGTCACAACCACACTGCTCTCTGCTGACACCTCTCTCCATGTCAGGAACTGTCCAGAGTAGGAGAAAAGCCCCATAGCAACTATATGCTGCTCTGGACAGTTCCTAAAATGGACAGAGGTGTCAGCAGAGAGCACTATGGTCGTGACAGAAAATAAATCCCAAAAGAAAAGAATTTACTCTATAGTATATAGCCGTTAATAAGTACTTTAAGAAATTTTAATAGAAGTAAATTACAAATCTGTTTAACTTTCTGGCACCAGCTAATTTAAATTAAAAAAAAAGTTTTCCACCGGAGTACCCATTTAAAGAGTACCTATCACGAGCGAAGCTGTCCCTAATTAACCCCACCCTCCCCCCCTTCATCTGTCCCTGACGCTAATTCAGTTTTTTTTTTTTTAAACCCTTTTCCTACCTTAATCTGTCCCTGTATGGCTGCTCATCTCTGTGCTGTCTGTCAGTGAGAGGGGGAGTGGCCCGGCAGGTGTGACGTCAGCTGAAGCCTGCCTGGGCTCACTTCCACCCTTCTATCTCTGAGCACCTCTATCTCTATAGCACTTAATATAGAAGACCTCGATCGCTGACTTCTGGCCTCCCCCTCCCACCCTCAGCCAGGACTGGCAGGACTTTCTTTTACAGTTTTGCCCATTGTGTCCTGTACAGGTAAAATTCCTGGAATACCCCTTTAATGAACATATTAAAAGATTTTTTGATGACCGGTACTCTAAGTTTGCCGCTCTATTAACCTTATCTGTCTATACAAATATGCCCCAAATATGCATTCATCATGGAAACCTTTTACCTGCTGGGGTAAAGGAACAGTGTTTGCTTTCATAGGCTTCTCCATTTATACTGCTATAAAGATGTAATACATACTTCTAGCTGTATGTACAGATTGCATTTCATATTCGCATATACAAACAAGTCTATGTCAATTACTCATCATCCTCTAAATCAGCAATATGAGAACCTATAAGAGTCTTACATGTCCAGTTTCCCAACCTGCACCTTTCCAGCTATCGCAAGACTACAACTCCCATGATCCAATCATAGCCTTTATATGTAAGAACTAGAGCAAAAAGTTAAAATAGTGTTTCCCAACTTTTTGCTCTTCCAGCTGTTGTAAAAACGCCAACTCCTATCATCCCCTGACAGCCTTCATCCATTATATGCCAGAATCAGAGCAAACAGAGCATCATGGTAGTGCATCCAAGTGAGGGTGTCGTGGTTTACTGTAGACCAGAGCAGCTAAAGGGAAATCGGATTCCCCAATCCTGTTTGACAACTGTTATCAGTCACATATAGGCGACATTTATAGTGTATGGAAAAATAAAAAAGGTCAGTTTCTTAGAACACTCAATTCTGGAGGGCCTACATTATATTTTTGCTTGTTTTCTCCTTATCTAGGCTATGGGAGTAAGCCAGCGCCTGCAGTCAGTCGGACTGATATGGAGCGGAGCAAGGAATGCAAGATATGCAGCGGGCTGCGCAAATGAAATGATCCCAGATGGAGCCAGAAGAGAGGGCTTTTAAGAGTATTACACAGTTATGTAACAATGATAAAAATAGCATGCCAACATCTACAGATCTAAGTCTTACAGAAATCTTAAGCAGCAGAAAACCTGCATGTCAGTAATTCATTAACCAAAGTAAAACGCATCATCCCAGTTTAGATACAAATAAACTAGATATTATTCAATGTCTATGGCCAGATATAGACAAATACAAGGATTTTAGGACAGAATTACAAAATCTCTAAGGAAAAGGTACATTGATGTATATAGATGTTTGCCATTGCTATTTAATGATTCACTTACCTAACTGGAAACATAGTAGATAGATGCAATGGCCTAAAAAGTAGACGTGAAGCAAGGGATTCATATCCGGTCTAATCCTATGGCACAATGGACTGCATTTCCGGTTTTAGTATAAAGTTGCTCAAGTTGGTAATATGCCTTACATGTGTGGTTGGTATACACTGATCGGCCATAAAATTAGAACCACCTGCCCAATTTTGTATAGGCTTATATTAGATATACGTAGCAAATGATAAACTATAATAGTACCAGGGGGAAATAACATAAAAGTTAACTTTTAATTAAGTATAGAGTAAAAGAATCACACAAAAATTTAGTTAAAAAAAACTAAAAACTAAACAAATAACCAAAAGAAAGACTCTCAACCAGTATTTCGAGTTGTGCCATACTAAAGGTCAGTAGTCAAAATATTACAAATGAAGAATCACTGCTATATAGTCAGACACCCAACACATTTCTCAGGGGAGGACCCTATGGTCATATAGCACAATAGAATATGTTACATGTGCTCTATTTGTTGGGGCATTGACATAGTATTGCCTGCATTTAAAGGACAGCTACACAGGAACTACTGTTACCAATTCAATCACTGACTAAAGGAAAATTAGTGCCCTATAGTATGTAGCATATAAATCCATAAGGGTAAGTTCACACTGACAAATATCTGAGCGGAATTTGCGCTGAACAAATCTGCTCAGAAATGAGTTTTTTTCCACTCGCACTCGGTGCGGAATCTGCGCGGAATTCCGTGCTGATTCCGCACAGAAATCAGTGCGGAGTTCAGCGCAGCATAAAAAAGTGTCATCGTAAAAAAAAAATTGCGCGAATTCTGCGCAATTTCTGCAGCAATTCCGCGCGGAAGTGTGGCGGCCTGAAAAAAAAAATTTACATTGACTTCTATGGAGTTACGACGCGAATTCCGCATGAAGAACGAACATGTTCATTCTTCATGCGGAACGGAATTCAATCTCCTTTAAAGTGCGATTCCAAAGGACCCCTATAAATCGTTACCATAGCTTCAGACTTGATTTCTTTGGTGCACATGGGAGTCAAAAGCTAGTGACCCCTCTATGATCTCCATATACCCTAACAGAACATATGAATGGGATTGTCCTTATGTGTAATACTTTATTTTCCCTGGGGTGCTGGAGTGGCACTGTACGGAAACTGAATACTTACTGAAGTGATTGTCCAGAGGGTTTCAGCCATGGGACATCCAGTGATCAACAGAAGCCCCTTTAAACAAATTGGAATTGTCAAAAAAGGATTACAACTTTACTATATTAACTAGCCATTTATCTTGCCTTGCTAAATAGTCTGAATTAATGTCTATCAGTCTTTAGTTTCAACCATTCTTAGGACAGCTGTAGGATAAAAAAAATATGGAAGCCACAGCAACTTACAAGGGTTGTCACCTCTATACATTGATGGAGGAGCAAATCTAAATGTATAGCCCATTTCTTAGGAACATCTAATGGTGATTTTATTGGTTGTGTAATGGCAACCCTACTGGTAGTTAGTCAGCCTTCCAAAAACAGAATTTTATAAAATAGCTAAGGCTCCATTCAAATCTTGTTTCAGAATTCGATGCTGGTATTCAACAGGATATTGGCAAAAAGGTATGCCAACCAATTTTTCTGCCAATGACCATCAACTTTAAAGGAGTTCTAGCAAGAGACTTTCTCCCGAACACATTTATTTTTGAAAAATTCAAATACATGGTCTACCACACTTTTGATTCCCCCAAAAAAAGAAGTATACATTTGGAAAACATACCAAATGTAGTCGTCACTAGTAGACTACATAGTTTATAACGTCAAGAAAAAACATGCAAGAGTTTATCAGGTTTAACCTGGAACCTTCCTGTGTTGATCCAGAGGAAGGCATCCTCCACCCCCCCCCCTAATGAGGCAGATGTCAACTGCCCCGTAACAGTGGAAAAATTCCTTACCGCTTCAAATGGCAATCAGACTAAATCCCTGGATTAATGTTCTATCCCCAAAAATCTAGTATCCATACCCTGTAATATTATATTTTCTCCAGAAGTCCCCAGGCCCCCCTTGAACTTGTTTATTGAATCAGACATCACATCATGTGGCAGAGAGTTCCATAGTCTCACTGCTCTTACAGTAAAGAATCTCTGTCTGTGATGATGGTGAAACCTTTTTTCTCTAGATGTAGAGGATGCCCCCTTGTGGTTACCGGCCAAGGTATAAAAAGATCACTAGAAAGATCTCTGTACTGTCCATTCATATATTTGTACATGGTGATCAGATCGCCCCTAAGACGTCTTTTCTCTAAACTAAATAACCCCAAGCTTGATAACCTGTCTTGGTCGTGTAATCCTCTTCTGCACCCTCTCCAGTTCAGCCATGACCTTATTATATACAGGTGCCCAGAATTGGACACAATACTCCATATGTGGTCTGACTAGTGATTTATACAGAGGCAAAGCTATGTCCTTGTCCCGTGCCTCTATACTTCTCTTGATACATCCCATAACTTTATTAGCTTTGGCAGCAGCTGCCTGGCACTGATCACTAAAACTGAGCTTACTGTCTACCAGTACCCCCAAGTTCTATTCAGTAGAAGTGAACTATACAGTCCAATAAAGTCAATGGGCCTACCAGAGGTACGCCACAGCAACGTATTCTAAAAATGTGATATCTGTGGGGTCTTCAAAGAATTTTTAATCAGCCGCCTCAGGCTACAATGAGAATTGTATTTTACATTAAAAAAAACAAAAAACACCATGTTATAGTCCAAGGCTCTGCGCAGATAGCCACTATGTTTATAGTCTGCTCAATTTTTTATGTCCTACCTCCCCAGACACACAGAATTAAGAAATATTTAGCAATAAGAAGCTAGTTTTTGCCAAACTGCACATTTAAATGCTGCAGAGGCAAACATCAGGGATGCAACCTTCTCGGCAATGATGTCATAGCTCTAGGTGTCAGACCAGCTCATATGACATGGCCAACACATTGCAGAATCAAGCAGCAAAGCTAAGCTGTCAGACTGCCAATGCAATTCACTTCAGGAATAAACACCACAGTTACTATGCCATTATAAAGGTATTTCAGTTTCAGAAAATTGTGTTTAAATAAAACTAATCACCCCTAAAAGAAAGTTAAGTAGCCCTAACAATTTCATTGTGGTGTTGTCTCTAGCTCTTCCTTCTTGCTGAGACAACACATGTTCCTCTGCTATCTCAGGAGGCTTGGCTGGATCTGGTCTTTGAGCTCTAGCTGCACCCCTGAGTGATGTAATTACTTCTGACAAGCCTGTATTGCCTACATCACCATTTCCCCGTTAAACACCCTCAAACATAAATAGCTTTATTAGGACATTTAGGAAGAATGCCTGATTGCGCTGCACAATGGCACAGGCAGAGGAGCAGACAGGTAATATGAATGCAGCAGGTGCTGCAAATTCAAAAGATTGTGCAATAGTCTGCTGTAAAATTATATGTTTGGCAACAGCTCTGGAAAAGGAACCGTCAGGAACGCTGTGGGAAGTACACAGGTTTGAGGACTGTGATGAAGAGCTGAGGAAAACCAGCTAACTAAATGATTGAACACAGCATCCGATTAATCTGCAGTGTCAAATCCGCAGCACTCGAAGTACATGTGAATATACCCTAAAGGTCTGGCCCTTTTCCACAAATAGTCTTAAAGTTAATACAGGTAAAGGTCAATTAGCCTGCAAAACAGCAGCATCTCACAGTAAAGGGTATGTTCATACTCTGCAGATGCAATACCGGGCACAACCTTAGGACCGTGGAGGCACGGTTTAAAAAAAATAAAATAAAAAAAATCATATATATATATATATATATATATATATATATATAAATAATAAAACAGCTTTAACCATTTAAAGATTTCTATCTTCTAAGCCGAGATATTTGGCACTCAAAACTCCGGACAGGAGATGCCAGCTCAGCATTTCTTCTATTAAAGACGATTATGAATCCATTCATGTCATCTAGTATCTGAGTTACAGTGCGTCTTTCTAAGAACTGTCTCATTATATCCTGATTAAGCTCCCAGGATTTAATGTGACGTCTGCATGCCTCGGGCAAGACTTGATCAGCTGACACGGTGCACCGTTCTTAAAGGTAAAGTAAGAACAAGACAAGTTCAAACACAATCCTTTAATCTGCTGGAAGAATGACAATGTCACCCAAGTGCAGGAAAAGACTGTGTGCACCGTGGAGGAGCAAGTCATACATTACAGAGCACTGGTGGTACTAGCACAAGTCTTTCACAACTGCAGGGTTTTCTGTTGTTGAAAAACTACAACTCTCATCATGCCCCGTCCCAGAAAACTAGTGTAAAACAAAACAAAAAAAAAAAAGCTAATTTTTGATAAATTCCTCCAAGCCCTTTGTTTAGTAAAAGCCTGAAATGGGCACTGTCCAATCTAAAGACGGTTTACCTGTTGTTACTGATGAATACTAAGCAGCATCAGGCTTGAGGACTCATGGACAAGGCTGTATAACCAGACACACCAATCACCTCCCACCACCACAAGGCAGGACATGCCCCCTCCCACCACAAACCAATCACCTCCCACCACCACAAGGGAGGACACGCCCCCTCCCACCACAAACCAATCACCTCCCACCACCACAAGGGAGGACATGCCCCCTCCCACCACAAACCAATCACCTCCCACCACCACAAGGCAGGACATGCCCCCTCACACCACAAACCAATCACCTCCCACCACCACAAGGGAGGACATGCCCCCTCCCACCACAAACCAATCACCTCCTACCACAAACCAATCACATCCCACCACCACAAGGGAGAACATGCCCCCTCCCACCACAAACCAATCACCTCCCACCATCACAAGGCAGGACACGCCCCCTCCCACCACAAACCAATCACCTCCCCCCACAAGGGAGGACACGCCCCCTCCCACCACAAACCAATCACCTCCCACCACCACAGGGGAGGACAGGTCTCCTCCTGAGAGGATTTCTAACACTGAGGTAATGCAAAGAGGTATTTTTATAATAAATATAGGTATTAGGGGCGCAAAAATTAGATGGTCATGATTAGGTACAGCGAGACTTTTGTGGGATCTGACAGGTACACTTTATATCAGTGAGACAAAACAACAATCCTAAAAGAGGTTCTGACAGCTTACAGGGTATACTGGGAGTTGTAGTTTCATAACAGGTGAAAAGCCACAAATTGGATATAATTTCTTAGATCAGTGTTTTCCAAATGGTGTCCCCAGCGGTTGTAAAACTACAGCTCCCAGTATGCTGGGAGTTGTTGAGCAACAGCTGGGGACACACGGTTTGGAAAACACTGGCTTAGATAATTCCATCATATCAGCAACATTTATAGCTACACTGTTAGCCCTGTATGTGCATTATTAAGTCATGCATCTGCTGTTCTCCGGTCTGTAAAATCCCACGTGTGGCATTAAGAGGGGTCACCTTGACAATTCCGGGATCCCAACTGCTTCATTGGTGATTCTGGAAATCCAGATTAATTTCTCTGTTAACCATCACTATTAAACAGATGGTACAATATAAGCTGAAGAGATCTTAATACAGTACATTCTGAAAGTCTCCAGACCCTTTTACTTTTTTTTTAATATATTGTTATGTTGCGACTTAAAATCAACTACGTATTTATTCTGCACTCAATACCCCATAATGACAAAATTAAAACTAGTTAATAAAACAATACAAATTTCTGGAAAAGAAAGACTTAAATATTGCATAGACATAAGTATTCAGACCCTATTTTTTGTACTTAGTTAAAGCACCTTTGGCAGTGATAACCGCCTCCAGCCTTCTTGGGGATGAAGCCATATGGTTTGCACACTGATTTGGGGATTTACTGCCATTCTTCGCTGGGGATCTTGTCAAGCTCTGTTAGATTGGATGGGACTGTTGGTGGAAGCCATTTTTAGGGCTCTGGCTGGGCTACTCAGGGACATTGATAGAGTTGTCCCTAAACAACTCATGTGTTGTCTTGACTGTGTGCTTAGGGTCGTTGTTTTGTTGGAAGGTGATCCTTTGGCCCAGTCTTAAAGGGGTACTCCGGCGCTTAGACATCTTATCCCCTATCCAAAGGATGATCAGATGCCTGATCGCGGGGGTCCTGCTGCTGGGGACCCCCGTGATCTAGCACGCCGCACCCCATCATAATTAGTCCCCGGAGCGTGTTCGCTCCGGGTCTGATTACTGTTGATCACAGCTCCGCCCCTGTGTGATGTCCCGCTCCGCCCCCTCAATGCAAGCCTATGGGAGGGGGCGTGGCCACTGTCACGCCCCTTCCCATAGACTTGCATTGAGGGGGCGGGGCGTGACGTCACACGGGGGCGGAGTTGTGACGTCACGATCTTCCGTTTCTGTGGTCGGAGCCAGAACCTCCAGCGCTGCCGGAAGCAGTAACAGGTGAGTGCTGCATGCTATATTGTGGGGTCCCAAGCGGCAGGACCCCCGCGATCAGACATCTTATCCCCTATCCTTTGGAAAAAGTGCAGGAACTCAGTTCCCACGTGTTCCTGTAGGACATGCGCCCTGGTTAGTAGACAACAGAACAATATACAGGTACAATACAAAATACATTTTTCTCTTCTCTTTTTTGCTACACCCAAGTGATATATACACACCAGTGAACTAATTTGAAAAAAAAGGGTGGGAATGTAGTGGTGCCGTCATGGCTCATGGAAACATAATTACCAGTGATTAATTTCCTCCTTGCCATGACAGCACCACCTGAGAAAGTACCAGATATAAAGATTAGGGTTGGACGACAGTTTGGACAACCTTGCCACCAAAGGATAAATCAGAACAGCTCCCAACGTCAAACCTACAGTGGGGGGAAAAAAGTGTGAGGAGACGACCAGGTGGCCGCCTTACAGATTTGGTCTATCGAGGCTCCTCTCGGCTCAAGAGGATGCAATTGCACGTGTAGAGTGGGCCTCGAGACCAACAGGAGGAGAAAGGCCAGAGGAGACATAAGACAAACAAATGGCCTGTTTAATCCATCTTGCAATGGTATCACCCCTATTTTGACCTGAGAACTGAACAAATAATTTGTTAGACTGACTGAATTATTTGGTTCTTTCTAAGTAATTTAGGACACATCTTCTATCGTCCAGCATATGGAAAAGTTTTTCCTTGTCATTAGAATGATTACTGCAGAATGAAGGTAGAACAACCTCCTCAGAGACATGGAATGTATAAACTACCTTAGGGGAAAAAGCTGGGTCTGTTTTGAGAATTATACTGTCTTGAAGAATTCTAGTGTATGGTTCTATGCATGATAATTAGTAAGGTCACCTACTCTATGTGCGGATGTAACTGCCACCAGGAGAGCGGTCTTAAGTGTCAGATTCTTAATGGAGACAGAAGAAACAAATTCAAAGGGTTCTTTACATAGAGCATTAAGAACTAAAGACAGATCCCAGGGGGGAGTTTAAGGAACTCTAGGAATTTGTAATCTTTTTACTGCCTTAAAAAACCTGATAATCCAAGGGTGACTGGCTATGGACTAAAGAAACTAGCGCTGACACCTGCACTTTAAGGGTGGCTAACTTTAATCCTAACTTTCCTTCAGAAAGGACTAGAAAAAGGCCTAAAGTCTACACTAGAGGGTTTTACAAAGTTTAGGTAGACTTTCCATATTTTAAAATAGATTGAAAATGTTATTGGTTTTCTGCTTGATTGTGATGTTTATATAACGGAATCAGACAGACCTTAGTGCTTAAGAATCATCCTTTCAAATTCCATGCAGTTAGATGTAAATTTCGGGCATCTGGATGAAAAACTGGACCCTGATAAAGTAGATCTGGTATCTCCGGTAGGACCCAAGGGTCTGATACTGACATTTCCCTGAGACAAGAAGTCCATGTCATGTGAGGCCAGAATGGGGCTATGGGAATAACCCCTGCCCTGTCTTCCTTGATCTTCTTTATTACTCTCGGTATTAGAGCCAGAGGGGGAAAAGCATAATTCATTCCCCATTCCCAGGACTGGGACAGAGCATCTACTGCTGTTGTATTTTCTGTTGGTTTCAGGGAATAAAACATTTTCACTTGCGGATTCTGCCTGTTGGCAAATAGATCTATGTGGGGATCCCCCCAGAGAACACATTTTCTAGAAAATGTCCCGATTTAAGCACCATTCCCCCTGATGTAGAAGATGTCTGCTGAGGTAGTCTGCTCTTGTGTTTAGGGTGTCCTTCAGGTGAACTGCAGAAATTGAGGCTAGGTGGGTTTCTGTATAGGAAAGGACCTGGGAAGAAAGACACATTTACCGTGAGCTTCTGGTTGTGCCCTGTCTATTAGGGCCACAACAGCAGTTATCAGAAAGAACTAACACTATTACCAAATAATGGCTGCCCAATAGGCTGCAAAGCACAAAGGACCGCCATCAGATCTTTATAGTTGGAGGGAGTTCCCAAACTCCCTGAAAAATTTCTCTACCCATGTGGGCTCTTCAACCCCAGGGGCTAGCGTCTGTAGTGAGCATTGTAAGATTTTTTTTTTTAATGCGCCACTCCAAATCTCTAGACAAGTTCTCTGAATTTTGTCACCATAGTATAGATTCTAAAAGTATAAGAAGAACTCAAAACATATTTTACAAAATGTATTTTGTAAATTTTCTCTTGAGGAAGAAAAGATTTTTCTTGCAGAGTCCAGGATGATACCCAGAAACGTTTTTTGCTAGGTTGGAGAAGGAGAAGAAGATTTTTCAAAATTAACTATCCACCCTAGTTTTTCTAAAATTAGGAGAGTGCGAGACACGAAAGGTTGCACCTTTATAGCTGAATCTTCAACCAGAAGAAAATCGTCCAGGTATGGGATTAACAATCCTTCTCCTTCCCGGCCTTTGTTAGTAAGTTGACGGTTGATTTTATGGTCTCCATTTAGAATTTTTGGTATTTTATATATTTGTTTAGGGACTTAAGATTTATTATTACTCGATAAGTGTTGTTGGGTTTTTGACCAAAAAAAAAAAAAAAAAAAGATTGGAACAGAAAACCTGTCTTTCCTGACTTTGAGGAACTGTGACTAGGACCCCTTTTTCTATTAACAAAAAAATCTCCAGTTAAAGGGAAATTTGGCCCACCTAAGGGATTTTTTGTGATGATAAAACGAGTGGGTGAGAGGCTGCAAAACTCCCATTTTAACCCGTTCTTAACAATGTCCAGAACTTGGGAACCGCCTGCTATCTCCTTCCAAGCCGGGAAGAAATTTTGCCATCTGCCACCTACTCACAGGACCCAGTCATTGAGACCCTGGCTTCTTGGTGGAGGGTTGGTTAAACATAATAAGGCAGCTATTTTTCTTGGAGAACTTCCAATGGCCCGACTGACCCCTACCTCTATTCTGACCTCCTCCCCTACCCCTGGACTAAAAGGACTGGTTATTTTGGGTTCAAAGGAGAAAGAGAAAATGTTTTTTTCCTACCACTAGCCTATTCAAGAAGGTCAGACAGGTAGGAACCAAACAAATGTTCACCTTCACAGGGTATAGCACATAATTTACTTTTAGATGTGGGATCTTCAGACCAATTTTTCAACTATAAAGAAGGGCTTTACGGTTGAAAAATTGAATTAGATAGGGCCGAAGTATGGGGAGATAATCCTAATGCATCCGAGGGTGAGGCTAGAAAGGCAACTCCTTTACGTATACTAGGGATGGATGCCAAAAGCTGATCTCTAGGGACCTTATTCTGGATATTAGATGTTAGTTGATCAAACCAGAGGATAACCGACTTCGCTACCGAGGTCCCTGCAATATTAGGCTTTAAGGCAACACCCGAGGCTTCCCAAGTTCTCTCAAGAAAAATATCGATTTTCTTATCATGGGGTCTTTGAGGGTATCAAGATCCTCAAAAAGGGAGTGAATTTTTTTTTTTTTTTTTTTTTAGAAATTCTGGAGATGACAACATCAATTTTTGGGGGTGGGTGATCCCAATTTTGTGTGTCAGAATCAGCGAAAGGATACTTTTTTTTTTTTTTTTTTTTAATAGCTTTAGGTACTACATAGGTTTTCATATCAAGGTTTTCCCACTCCTTTAAAATAACCTTAGAGATGGTTATATGAATAGGGAAAACTCTACGTTTTGTTTGTGTCCAGGCCCTCAAACATAATGTCCTGGATGGACTTGGGCTCCCTTGATTCCCCAATATTCATAGCGGACCGGACAGCTTTTATCAACTGGTCAGTATCTTCAAACAGGAATACAGCCTTCCCTGAAGTATCCTCTTCTGACTCCTCCCATGATTCAGACACACCTGACACAATAACCCCTTCTTCCTTTGAATCAGACTGAGGAACCGCCACTGGATTATTAATATCAGTAGTAACAGGCGGAGATACAAGTTCAGCAGCTTGCGGATTGGCCACAGCCGAAATATTTTGGATAGCGGTTTGGATTTCCTTCCTACTAAGGTCCTGCATTTGTGCCAGTAGCGACGGTACTAGGATTGGGACCTCTTCATGTCAATCCTGCATTAGTAATTGATTTCTGCAGATTTTTCATAATCCGCAGAAAATTTTTCTTTACAAATATTATATTCATGGTTTTTCGTCTTTTTGGTGGCCTTCTTAGGCCCACCATCACCCTAGCAAGAAACAACCAAAAAGACTGCAATGAAAAGATATACTGCAAAAAAATCAGAAAGATACACTCACTCAGGACCATTGCTACCATAAGAGTCTTTGAAGCGGAGTCAGATGGAGCACACTTCAGGTTTTCAACAGAGCTCATGATGCAGAGGAAGGACAACCCCTCTCTCAGGCTTCATGCACAGCAGCACTTGCAGCAAACTGAGAATGACCGGCCAGCTCACAGCAGGAGGCGGAATGAATTGGTACTTGGATTTTTTTTTTAAAGTGCCGCCCCCTGCATGCCGGAAGTCAGCGTGTGAAGTTACATCCGGAGCCCCTGACCTCCAGCCTGCACTCCATAGCGTCAACTCCAGCAGAGCTATGTAATTCTCACACCCCCCGCGACCATGCTCAGACTCCGGGACTCCCTGATGCAGGGGCAGGAATTTTGAACAGAGGAACTAGTGAGCTGGCAGGGAGCCCCAACCAGGGACCATAGGTTGAAACCAATGCCACATGCATTGAGGGGACAAGCCTACAGGAATCCCCCCAGCCATAATTAGATTTTATGGAATTCCCAACCCCACCCCCGAGAGGGGGACCCTTCTCCTAGGCTTCCCAAGGGACAGGAAGCCACTGAGGTCGGAGAGGAGGGGCCTTCCTTTTATTCTCTAAGGTTTCATGTTCCTGGGAGCGAAGTCCCTCTCTCAGGTGGTGCCGTCATGGCGAGGAGGAAACTTGAATTTTGTTATTTTAACACAAGGCCTTAACATAACAAAATGTGAAAAAAGGAAAATGGTTTGAAAACTTTCTGAATCTGTATATATTAAACTCAGTGGGGAGATTTATCAAAACGTGGCCAGAGGAAAATTAGCTGAATTGCCTTTAGCAACCAATCAGATCGCTTCTTTCATATTTCACAAATGAAAGAAGTGAGCTGATTGGTTGCTATGGGCAACTCAGCAACTTTTCCTCTGCACAGGTTTTGATAAATCTCCCCCAGTGTGTGTGTGTGTGTGTGTGTGTGTGTGTGTGTGTGTGTGTGTGTGTGTATGTATGTGTGTGTGTTTGCATATACACCTTTTTCCTATTGTTGACTTTGATACTTCAGCTATATATAAATATGCACCCCACAGCGATCACCTGTGTATATTGGACCCATACTTTCTGCTGCTCCTATTCAATTAGACATCGGTTGTCAGGATTGAGTTATTGAAATTAAGTGTCTCAGAGTGCTCTCCCCATTTCCTCTATTTGATTAGTCTATGGGAAATATATGTTACTGCATAACTTCCAAAGAGCTGGAACTATTTAGATACTACTTGGTCCCATGTTATTTATATGTATATGTATGCTCTCGCTTAACTGGAGAAATTTCAATAATACCTGGTACACATATTACTTATATGTTAAATAAAAATATATGATAGTTAAATTAACCCTTACCTACACCCTTATATAAAAGATGGGTTTCTGTTTCAAGTCCCATGCAAGTATATGGGATTATCAGTACCTTACTCCACAAGCTCCGCTCTGCATCTCCTGGTGAATGTGTCAGTCTGTCTGGCAAGCCACACCCCATATCAAAGACACGCCCACTGTTTAAGCCCCACCCCTTTAATGCTCTACCCTTTTTGTGCATCGGTCTGGCTTGTAAATCATGCCCAGTCCCACAAAGCCACGTCCCCTTCTATTTTCAGCTTATAATATCTTCATCACAAATCAGTCCCACCTGAGGACAGGATATGAGGATGGGACATAAGGACGGGATATGAGGACGGGACATGAAGACGGCATACAAGCACAGGACATGAGGATGGCATATGAGGATGGGATAGGAGGTCGAGATATGGGGACAGGATATGACAACAATATAGGAGGATAGGGTATGAAGTCAAAAGCTTCCTCCTTTGTTGATTTTCCTCCCCAACAAGGATTAGGAAGGGAAAAAACGGGCAATGCCGGGTACTCAGCTAGTGCATTATAAATTATAGGTTTGATGTAATGCAATCAGTGATTCATTTCCTTTACAATGCTTGTTTTGGTGCACGCTCTCCTCCCCCACCATCCCAGATAAAGATACAGGAAGGTATTTCTTCGAAGGATTGTGTAAGCTCTATGTCTGAAGTAGGAGAATACTACTGTAGAATAAAGTCTCTGAACTTTAAGCTTTTCAAGTACCCCGAGATGTGACCGACATGGAGACTGGGCATATATCAAACAGACAGTGCAGCTGGTGACCATGTATGTAAATGCACTTCAGAAAATCAGAATAGTACAGTGTGCAATGCTCACTAATAGACTGTGCATTTGTTGTGTAAAATCCTGACCTCCTCCACTATTTTTAAAATGCAAAAAATTGCATTACCTATTATGTGTTTTGGACACTTTCCTTAACAATACGACGATAACATGGTGCTCGATCTCCCCAGCAATCAGCTTTATTCTAAAGAGGAGCCTTAAAGGGGTACTCCTGTTCTAGACATCTTAGAGATAAGATGTCTGATCGCAAGGGAGTCTGATCACTGGGTCCCCAGCAATCTCTGTGCCAGCACTCCGGCGTTCTGAACATTTATGTTCAAAACGCCAGCTGTGCTAGGCTTTGGGCGGCCGTAGTCATCATGCCCCCTCTATTCAGAGACTAAGATACAGCATTCACGTGTCTCCTATAGAGATATACAGTATGGAGGAGGTGTGTCAGCCACAGCTTTGGACTGTGGTCATGGAGATAATATGCCTAGGAGTAAAGTACCCCCTTAACAGCAAGTGTTCCAATTCCCTGCAGAGCGCCCACAGGAGAAACAAAGCATTACACATTACAAATCAATGGGCTGTCATGTAATGCGCAAATCTGTGTGGTCCTGTGTGGTCTTTGCAGCAAGTTCATGCTTAAATTAATAGAGAAGGGTCCTGAACAGGGTGGGATCATCTCTTAACTCAGAAACCAGCTTTAGTTGGAGGATCCACTTAAAATATGTGTCTGTGGGGACTACAAGATGCTCCTGCCTAGGAAGTATGAATCATACAGGATGGTCTTGTGTCCTTATGAGATAAGCTTTGCCTGCAGTGGCCATAAACGAAAATGTTATTTAATTACAGAATATTCACAACTCAGAATCTGCTCCATTTATATCCATATGTACATATGTTTTATTTATTTGTATCAGGTGTAGACAATCTACTAACTGTCTGGACTCTAGGCTGATTCATTTCCCTGCAGATATACACTGTATTAGGGCAGGAGAGTTTTGTGTCCTTACTGATGTTCAGTGAAGTATCCTTGAGACTACTTTATATCAAGGGTCCCTGTATTTTCTGATATATTATGAAATGTTGATCAATGGGCCCAATGTATTGTGCCCGCACCAATTTCTGAAAAGAAGGAGCAGAAGCATTCAGTTGAGCTATGAGCCCCTTTGGGCGTGATCAATGTTGATAAGGTCTCCTCATAGGTGGGGCTAGATGTACATGCCTATGCAGGGCTACTTCCTGTGTACAAGATGTAGACTTTTTATGTAGAGTCCTTATATTTCCTTGCATGTATCTCCCAGGAGAACTAAAAAAAACAAGCAGGGCTGAATGGGTACAGTATTAGTATTCAATATTAGAAAAGAGATCGCATTAAAGGGGTATTTATCTTTATCCTGGGATAACAAGCTGAACGGTGGTGGCCTAACCATTGGGACACCCCCCCACCAATCCTTAGAGCGATTCACCTACCTCTTTTAGAGACTCCTTTATTTTTTAAACAGTTCTCTGGATGGGTGTGGGTGATTGGCAACTGCACCACTTTGGATAAATCTCCCCCATTAAAAAGCTTTTAGAATCTGGCTTGAGCTTTGTTAGAAGTAATGTTGTATGAGCTATGAGGAGAGGAAGTAAATGTAGCCTGTATAATGATATGTACTAATAAACTCTCTTTCTATAAATATTACCCTTCGGCTGAATGTAGTAGCAGAACTTTAATGGAGCGTAATGCGATTTCTCGTGACAAGAGATTAACTATAACAACTGGAGTTTCTCAAATAACCGGTAACTATAGGTATACACCTGGGAAGCAACATGATTCAGCATATTTCGAAAAGATTTGTTAGGTTCATATGACTGTGGGATCCATTCTAGCATAGGAAACACCATAGAACAGTGTTCAAACCAGGGTGGCTCCAGCTGTTGCAAAACTACAACTCCCATGCTGAGAGTTGTAGTTTTGCAAAAGCTGGTGGTACCCTAGTTGGGAAACACTGCCATAGAAACCAATGGCTGCTGCAAGACCACTGGAGATGGGTAAACTTGCCCCATCTCCAGCTCCCAAGAGTATTATGACCAGTGCAGGATTAACCCTATCCATAAGCATAGGGAAACCAGGGAGGTATGTTTGGTACATAAGTGCTAACCACTACATACTGAGAACATGCCACAAGACCAGCTGTTTTGGAGAATCTGACCAAACTGTGTAGCCCATTTTGGCCCACGCCAGAGTCACACACAGTTCACCTAGGACTGACACAATCACTTTTATAATAATGAAATACTTGGATGCAGCTGAGCTGGAATAAAACAGATGGCGCTGTAGAACTAGTGACGATGAATGGGCAAGATATTGGCAAACACAGGCAGGTGAACTACTGTACTACAACTCTAAACAATCTATACAGAAAATCTGAAACTACTACTACTCAGTTTTCCTACAGTGTCACCACACGGAAAAAAAAAAAAAAGCATTACACAGCTCCCATTGAAATCAATGAGCTGTTAATATTACTGTTTATTCTTGAAAATGTTCAATAAATATAAAATTTTGAAAGAAATCAATGATCTGTTTGTGTATGGACTGGAACAGTGTTTAAGGAGGTCGATGCTTTTGGTAGGCGCTCTGGCTAAAAAGTCCTGCACCAAGGGAAACAATTATTTTTTTTAACTTTTAAAAACCTAATAAAGCATATGAAAAAGTTATTATTATTATTTTTTTTTTTATAAAGTTCACCCTTCTACATCTTAAAGGGGTTATCCAGGAATTATATATCAACTGGCTCAAGAAAGTTAAACAGATTTGTAAATTACTTCTATTAAAAAAAAAAATCTTCATCCTTTCAGTACTTATGAGCTTCTGAAGTTGAGTTGTTCTTTTCTGAAGTTTAGTTCTTTTCTAAGTTCTCTCTGATGACACGTGTCTTGGGAACCGCCCAGTTTAGAAGCAAATCCTTATAGCAAACCTCTTCTACTCTGTGCAGTTCCCGAGACAAGCAGAGATTTCAGCAGAGAGCACTGTTGCCAGACAGAAAACAAAAACCCAACTTCAGCAGCTGATAATTATTGAAAGGGTTAAGATTTTTTAATAGAAGTAATTTACAAATCTGTTTAACTTTCTGGAGCCAGTTGATATATAAAAAATGTTTTTTTCCTGGAATACCCCTTTAACCTGTTCTCCATTACCGTTCAAGTAAAAAGCCTCTGGTGGGTTTTAATACTTGTATCCACTTATTTTCCTGTTTGTCTGGTTGCAGCCATAAGAATAGGTTGAGTCATATAAAGTATTAGACAAGAGACAGCTGTAAACAGTCTCTCGCGTGCAATTCTTAGGCCACATAATATACACATGATGGACTTACTCAAACAGGCAGAAAAAAAAAAATTCTAACTAACATCACTCCTCCCTATTACACCGGCACTACAGCCTAGTTCGGTGTTTCCCAACCAGTGTGACTCCAGCTGTTGCCAAACTACAACTCCCAGCATGCCCGGACAGCCGTTGGCTGTCCGGGCATGCTGGGAGTTGTAGTTCGGCAACCGCTGGAGGCACCCTGGTTCGGAAACACTGAACTAGTTATTAGGGGGCAATTTTACTACATTAACTTCATAGTCCCTCCAAAGGATATGCTTGGTGTGCATTTTACATTACGTTATTCTTCTTGTTTATTATATTAAAGGTGTATTCCAGGAAAAAATTTTTTTATATATATATATATATATATCAACTGGCTCCAGAAAATTAAACAGATGTGTAAATTACTTCTATTAAAAAATCTTAATCCTTTCAGTACTTATGAGCTTCTGAAGTTAAGGTTGTTCTTTTCTGTCTAAATCCTCTCTGATGACACCTGTCTCGGGAAACGCCCAGTTTAGAAGAGGTTTGCTATGGGGATTTGCTTCTAAACTGTGTGTTTCCCCGAGACACGTGTCATCAGAGAGGTCTTAGACAGAAAAGAACAACCTTAACTTCAGAAGCTCATAAGTACTGAAAGGATTAAGATTTTTTTATAGAAGTAATTTACAAATATGTTTAACTTTCTGGAGCCAGTTGATATATATAAAAAAAAGTTTTTCCTGGATAACCCTTTTAATGTACTTCATGGATTTATTTTTCCCTTTTTCTGCACTCCTGGCAGAAATTACAAGCAGTTACAGAGTCGGGGTGGAGTTTCCTCCTGGGAAGGATATAACGATTCGGCTGTACAAAGGCCTATTGCTGTCATGAGAAAAATAAAAAAGTAAAGTAAAATAAGCATGTCTATGTGTCTAATCCTCCAGAACTTCCTACTGGAAAAAGATATATGGAATATTAGTTCTGTGTAGCTCACACTGAAATTGCCACTTAAATAGATGTATATCGAAGTTACCGTGTCATACAACACCCCATGTGCCAATGAATTATGTAACTTAAGGGCCTGTTCAAACTACAGAATGTCATGCCACATTGCTCATAAAAATATCCAGTGAATTCAGCTTCAAATACATGTTCCATTATCTTTAATGGCAATAAATACTGTAAATTTATCCTACATCGATGAAAAAATCCAAATGGGGGAGAAAAAAAAAAAAAAGTGACTTTTACAATCCCCCTTGTATTAGGATAATCCCCATCCAAAACTGCAGAATTTACAATAAAAATCCATGTCAGAAACATGATGCCAAACTTTTTTGAAGAACTTTCCAACTGAAAAATGTGTCGTCTGCACGAGCTTTGTACTGTACATTGTATTTTGCACTTAAAGGCCTTTCCAGCTTAGAAACATTTTCCTTCATTACATGTCCAGTCCTGTCAGTAACACAATGAGAGAAGAACGTTCCAGCGTGTTACCTGCCATGGCCATAATCCGGATCATTAACAGTTATCTATTATCTACTTTACATTTACCTAATCTTCAGCTTTATCTATTTACTGCGCAGCCTGGCAGGAGCACTGCAGACCGGTCAGACGGGTTCTTAGTTGCCCTTAAGTTTTATTTTATAAGCAAGTAAAGTTTGAAGGATGGTACAATAATGAAACATAGGGTTAAATAATAAGGTCAATGTAAGGATCCCTAAATCTTCATTTTCTAAGGAGAACAGAGCAGACGTGAACTGGCAAATTGCCCAACTGGAAGCTTCTGTCCCTTCGTATTCGTGATCGGTGGGGGTCTTCGGACCATCACTAATCAACTAATCAAAGGTACTGACATGCTACTATGACCTGTCAGAAGTATGTTAAAAAAAAAAAACAATAGGTTTCCTTTAATGTTGCAAGGTGGTGTTTTGTCTTACATGAACACTAAAACCATATGAGAGTTGTCGCCGATAGTAGCAGGAGGATAGGGCAGTGACCCAGAATATATGACCAGGTGACAAGGCTTTATGGTTTTGCCGGCTCTCTTCAGCAATTTAATGGATCAATATCAGTACACAAACCATTGGGTTAAAAGCACTGTGCACCCTATGGCATAGTAATGTGTGTACCTACCGACATTTCGCTCCAGAATACCTTGATAGTCATGAGATTTCACTGTACCCTGTACAGAGTCAAGACACCCTGTGCCAGATGCAGCAAAGCCCCAAAACATAACCAAGCCTAATCAGTGCTTCACAGAAGGTACAGTGTTGTTCTCCTCTTATGCTTAATTTTTGCATCTGTGAACATAGAACTGATGTCACATGCCAAAAAGCTCCAGTTAAAGGACAGCCACAAAGCTTCTGGGAGAATGTCCTTCGGACAGAGGAGACAGAACTGGAGCTTTTTGGCATGTGACATCTGCTCTATGTTCACAGACACAAAGAATGAAAGGGGTACTCCACCGGTCAGCGTTCGGATGTAAATGTTCCGAATGCTGTTTTGGTGCTGCGGGAGTCGGCCACTCTCCTCGTGACGTCAGGATCACGCTCTCTCAATGCAGGTCAAAGGGAGGGGACGCGACAGCCGTTACGCCCCCTCCCATTGAGTTGCATTGAGGGGGCCTGATCATGATGTCACGAGGGGGCGAGGCCTACACCCGCAATGCAAAAACAGTGCTCGGAGCATTTACTTCAGAACGCAGGCCAGTGGAGTACCCCTCTTAAGCATAAAAACAAAAAAAACATTGTACCTACTGTGAAGCATGGTGGAGGCTTGGCTATGTTTTGGGGTTTTGTTGCATCTGGCACAGGGTGTCTTGACTTGGTCTAACCAATAGGTTACCCACTGCTCACCAGACTGGGAGACCCCTGCTTCTTGATACCGCTGAACATTAAATGCAGGAGTTAGTAGCATGCGTCTTTTTGCTCCATTCAAACAGCAGAGATGTAATATTTATTACTGGAGGATTAATTGTTAATGGTCTGTGACTGGAATACCCTGTATGTGAATATTATCACTGCACTGTAGTCACTGGTATTTTCTCACTCGGTCAGGGGTGAGCCATGTCCTTCTACACTTAAGATTTATTCTGTACATTCTATTTACATACAGTTGACATGCATGGAATGTGTTCGCTCCAAACAAGTATCTGTGTTACGGAGTTCTATATATTCACCTCAGCATGTCACACGGTGTATTTGTAGAATGATAACATAAGTCAGGTAAAGGAGCGGACAAGAAAACTGCCACAGCTAAATAACAGCTTTTGACCTTCAAAGTATTGAAAACAAACCCTTCTTGGAGACCTATATAAACCTCCTGCTGACATTGGAAACCATTGGGTATTTTTCACCTTCTAACTTCAGACCCAAGGTCCATTATCAATATTACTTATATGATTTATTCTTCTACAGTATAGATGGTGAGTGGTCTCCACATCATATGATCAATGCTTCTGCAGTATATAGGTGGTGAGTGGTCTCCACATCATATGATCAATGCTTCTACGGTATAGATGGTGAGTGGTCTCCACATCATATGATCAATGCTTCTGCGGTATAGATGGTGAGTGGTCTCCACATCATATGATCAATGCTTCTGCAGTATAGATTGTGAGTGGTCTCCACATCATATGATCAATGCTTCTGCAGTATATAGATGGTGAGTGGTCTCCACATCATATGATCAATGCTTCTGCAGAATAGATGGTGAGTTGTCTCCACATCATATGATCAATGCTTCTGCAGTATATAGGTGGTGAGTGGCCTCCACATCATATGATCAATGCTTCTGCAGTATAGATGGTGAGTGGTCTCCACATCATATGATCAATGCTTCTGCAGTATAGATGGCGAGTGGTCTCCACATCATATGATTAATGCTTCTGCAGTACATAGATGGTGAGTGGCCTCCACATCATATGATCAATGCTTCTGCAGTATATAGGTGGTGAGTGGTCTCCACATCATATGATCAATGCTTCTGCAGAATAGATGGTGAGTTGTCTCCACATCATATGATCAATGCTTCTGCAGTATATAGGTGGCGAGTGGCCTCCACATCATATGATCAATGCTTCTGCAGTATAGATGGCGAGTGGTCTCCACATCATATGATCAATGCTTCTGCAGTATATAGGTGGTGAGTGGTCTCCACATCATATGATCAATGCTTCTGCAGTATATAGGTGGTGAGTGGTCTCCACATCATATGATTAATGCTTCTGCAGTATATAGATGGCGAGTGGTCTCCACATCATATGATCAATGCTTCTGCAGTATATAGGTGGTGAGTGGTCTCCACATCATATGATTAATGCTTCTGCAGTATATAGATGGCGAGTGGTCTCCACATCATATGATTAATGCTTCTGCAGAATAGATTGTGAGTGGCCTCCACATCATATGATCAATGCTTCTGCAGTATATAGGTGGTGAGTGGTCTCCACATCATATGATCAATGCTTCTGCAGTATAGATGGTGAGTGGTCTCCACATCATATGATCAATGCTTCTGCGGTATAGATTGTGAGTGGCCTCCACATCATATGATTAATGCTTCTGCAGTATATAGGTGGTGAGTGGTCTCCACATCATATGATCAATGCTTCTACGGTATAGATGGTGAGTGGTCTCCACATCATATGATCAATGCTTCTGCGGTATAGATGGTGAGTGGTCTCCACATCATATGATCAATGCTTCTGCAGTATAGATTGTGAGTGGTCTCCACATCATATGATCAATGCTTCTGCAGTATATAGGTGGTGAGTGGTCTCCACATCATATGATCAATGCTTCTACGGTATAGATGGTGAGTGGTCTCCACATCATATGATCAATGCTTCTGCGGTATAGATGGTGAGTGGTCTCCACATCATATGATCAATGCTTCTGCAGTATAGATTGTGAGTGGTCTCCACATCATATGATCAATGCTTCTGCAGTATATAGATGGTGAGTGGTCTCCACATCATATGATCAATGCTTCTGCAGAATAGATGGTGAGTTGTCTCCACATCATATGATCAATGCTTCTGCAGTATATAGGTGGTGAGTGGCCTCCACATCATATGATCAATGCTTCTGCAGTATAGATGGTGAGTGGTCTCCACATCATATGATCAATGCTTCTGCAGTATAGATGGCGAGTGGTCTCCACATCATATGATTAATGCTTCTGCAGTACATAGATGGTGAGTGGCCTCCACATCATATGATCAATGCTTCTGCAGTATATAGGTGGTGAGTGGTCTCCACATCATATGATCAATGCTTCTGCAGAATAGATGGTGAGTTGTCTCCACATCATATGATCAATGCTTCTGCAGTATATAGGTGGCGAGTGGCCTCCACATCATATGATCAATGCTTCTGCAGTATAGATGGCGAGTGGTCTCCACATCATATGATCAATGCTTCTGCAGTATATAGGTGGTGAGTGGTCTCCACATCATATGATCAATGCTTCTGCAGTATATAGGTGGTGAGTGGTCTCCACATCATATGATTAATGCTTCTGCAGTATATAGATGGCGAGTGGTCTCCACATCATATGATCAATGCTTCTGCAGTATATAGGTGGTGAGTGGTCTCCACATCATATGATTAATGCTTCTGCAGTATATAGATGGCGAGTGGTCTCCACATCATATGATTAATGCTTCTGCAGAATAGATTGTGAGTGGCCTCCACATCATATGATCAATGCTTCTGCAGTATATAGGTGGTGAGTGGTCTCCACATCATATGATCAATGCTTCTGCAGTATAGATGGTGAGTGGTCTCCACATCATATGATCAATGCTTCTGCGGTATAGATTGTGAGTGGCCTCCACATCATATGATTAATGCTTCTGCAGTATATAGGTGGTGAGTGGTCTCCACATCATATGATCAATGCTTCTGCAGTATATAGATTGTGAGTGGTCTCCACATCATATGATCAATGCTTCTGCAGAATAGATGGTGAGTTGTCTCCACATCATATGATCAATGCTTCTGCAGAATAGATGGTGAGTTGTCTCCACATCATATGATCAATGCTTCTGCAGTATATAGGTGGCGAGTGGTCTCCACATCATATGATCAATGCTTCTGCAGAATAGATGGTGAGTGGTCTCCACATCATATGATCAATGCTTCTGCAGTATATAGATGGTGAGTGGTCTCCACATCATATGATCAATGCTTCTGCAGTATATAGTTGGTGAGTGGTCTCCACATCATATGATCAATGCATCTGCAGAATAGATGGTGAGTGGTCTCCACATCATATGATCAATGCTTCTGCAGTATATAGTTGGTGAGTGGTCTCCACATCATATGATCAATGCATCTGCAGAATAGATGGTGAGTGGTCTCCACAGCAGCGTGGAGATCCAGAGTGGTCACTCACGTACTCTAGCTTCATGTTGCTAAGCAACAGTCTGAAAATGTTCATGCATGTCAAAAGGACTCCCAAATTATTATTACAGTGAGAAACACAATTATTGTGTTTTATAGCTAACATGAGAATGCTGTTTATAGCAGGCGTGCCTTCTACTTATATTTTTTTTCCCACAGTCTAAAACATAGAAACTTAATTGGTTTCCCATAAATGTTTGCATTGTTTTATGAAGCATCAGCCACTGTTTTTATTTATAGACATATTTGTATCTGTATATAATAACCTTCCCCCATCATTACTTATAGCTACAATGAAGCTTGCCAGACACATTGGTGGAACAGAGCATGCATGTGTTTGCAATGAGGAGAGGAGGCAAGCTGCTTCCAGACTCCTCTGTAGGTGGCCTACAGTATCTTCTCTGATTATATAAGGATTGGGCATGCTGAAATCCAATGGTCTGATCCTTCTCTTCCCTGATATCTGCCATCAGAGTCGGGAGGCACCTCATACTCATTAGATGGTTGGATGTTCCCACAAATATCGGTGAGGTCAGTTGACATTAAAATTAATGTACCTCCAAAAGGGACATTAGAAACCCCTACGAACAAACATTAAAAACGCTACATAGAAACACCTTATGTACACACAGTCTCTATGTACATGGAGTCCTGTGGTTCAGTTCTACAGATCCATAGGAACTCTGTATTGTCTCATGGTGTCACCACCTACTAATGTATACGGCATCTTAAAAAGCATGTTACAATATTTTCTCTGTTGGGTTTGAATAGACTTGGAGGCACACGAGGTTAAGCGGGATCACAGACTGCTAGAGAATATGTATTATGGCTCGGTCCAACTGGGACATTCTATGAATCCTTCATATGGTCATCCAAATTGGCCTTACTACGTAGTAGTCAGTCAGTCTGGTAAAGAGTTCCTGTACTATTGTACAACTCCACCATTCTACAACAAAAAATACATAAACTATCCATTTGACACATTAATGAATATTAATGTAACAAACAGCAGTCCCCCTTTTTGGAACCCCTTTAATAGACCATAACCATAAAAAGGGTCCTGTATCTCCATAGATTTTATGGTTTGAGAGTTCCCAATCCAGGAGAAGACATAGGGGAAAGACTCTGGCGGTGCAGCAGGATTCCAGATCGGAGGAGTGTGAACACTGCAGGACATTGCATGAGGAGACCGGTCTGGAAGATCTCACCCCGTGCACCCTCCAATAAGGCCAAATAAGTCATCAATTGAATTGTTGCTATAGATCACACAACTGTGCTAGGTTCGTGCATCCATTTGTGATATGCAGCAGAATATGCCCGGTGCGGCAGTGTCACACTAGAAAGTACCATTTTCTCTTTTGTCCTCGGCCATTAATCCAATGCTTACACCCACATATCTGTTAGATGACCTGTCATACAGGAAGGGGTTTGTCTAAATTATTCTCAAACATACAATGACAGGCTGCCATGAGAAGCCCTAACATATTCAGCAGTGCAGTACACAAATTATAATCCCATCAGCCCCTGTCTCTAATGTCAATACATTAAAAGGTCAGGGTCAGGTCTCTTAGATAAACCCCCAAGAAACCTGTGATGGACACTTCGGAACGGAGCCAAGTAGACAAAACTATGTGACTGATATAAACAGCAGGAAGACAAATACACAATAAACTTGTTATCTGAAAGTGAACAAACACGATCATGGTAACGTAATGCGGCCATTAGGAGGTAAGTGAGGTCAAGTCGGCACTGCAACATCTGTACTGTGCCATACATGTATGAGTTGTTCTACAGAGTAGAAACGTATTGCATTACTGCCCCATCCTCTAGTAAGCGAATCTCTAGATAATGAGTATTATCTGTTGGTTGGATTAATCAGCTTCACTTGGTGCTTATAGGGACATAAGACAATTTAACAGGCTGGACACCTGCAGCACCCAGTAAAACCTTGGATTACATACACAAAATTATAGATACTATAAATGAATGAGGTAAATCAGCAATTCTACTTAAAGGGGTACTTTGGTGGAATTTTTTTTTTTTTTTTTAAATCAACTGGTGCCAAAAAGTTAAACTGTTTAACGGTGTAGGGCACTGCCGAATCTACTCTCCTGTAAGTACAAAATGCTCCTGTAAGTACAAAATGGCAAGGCATACATTGTATGCTTTGCAACTAAGTTAAAATGAATACGAACTGAGCATCGAGGCATACTGTATACACCTCCCTGTTCAATATTCAGAGGTTTGGACTATTTCACCAATTTGCCACAAAGAAATCCCAAAATTTCAGCGCGAAATCAGTTCCGACCATTTCGTTCATCTGTATTCATTAACCCTTAACCTTAGAGCAGGTTAGGCTAAATTTACATAAAGCAAATTGGTGGTGGATTAATTCTGTGGCTTTGCACAGGTAAAATCTGTAGCAGATCACAGCACAATACATGTGAATAAGTTTTAACAAGTCTAATACATGCTCTGGATGGGGTTTTTTTTTCCCATCAAAATGGAGCATGCTACTGATTTAGAGAGCCTTGAATTTTTACCATGGATCCCCTCCACCCCTTTGATGGAATCCACGAAATAACAGAAAAATCTCTGCAACATATTTGGATTTTGCTGCAAATTCATAGTGGATTTGAAGCTAAATCAGCAGTAGCAATACTCCAAGGAGCACATACTCTTAGGGGGGGGGGAAGGGATATGGGCGTTACCTGCAGTCACATCTGAATATCTAGGTGTTAAAGGGGTTATCCAGGAATCGAAAAACAGAGCTAATTGCTTTCAAAAACAGTTCCATTAAAGTGAATGGAGCCAAGTTGTAATACAACACACACACTGGGGACAGACGTGGAGCTGTTTTTGAAAGAAATTAGCTCCGTTTTTCTATTCCTGGATAACCCCTTTAACCCCTTAAGGACTCAAGGTTTTTCAGTTATTGCACTTTCGTTTTTCCTCCTTACCTTTTAAAAATCATAACCTTTTCAATTTTCCACCTAAAAATCCATATTATGGCTTATTTTTTGCGTTGCCAATTCTACATTGCAGTGACATTAGTCATTTTACCCAAAAATGCACGACGAAACGGAAAAAAAAAAATCATTGTGCGACAAAATCGAAGAAAAAACGCCATTTTGTAACTTTTGGGGGCTTCCGTTACTACGCAGTGCATATTTCGGTAAAAATGACACCTTATTATTCTGTAGGTCCATGCGGTTAAAATGATCCCCTACTTATATAGGTTTGATTTTGTCGCACTTGGAAAAAATCCTAACTACATGCAGGAAAATTTATACGTTTAAAAATGTCATCTTCTGACCCCTATAACTTTTTAATTTTTCCACGTACAGGGCAATATGAGGACTCATTTTTTGCGCCGTGATCTGAAGTTTTTATCGGTATGATTTTTGTTTTGATCGGACTTTTTGATCACTTTTTATTCATTTTTTAATGGTATAAAAAGTGACCAAAATACGCTTTTTTGGACTTTGGAATTTTTTGGGCGTACGCCATTGACCGTGCGGTTTAATTAATTATATATTTTTATAGTTCGGACATTTACGCACGCGGCGATACCACATAGGTTTATTTATTTATTTTTTTACACTGTTTTATTTTTTTTTATGGGAAAAGGGGGGTGATTCAAACTTTTATTAGGGAAGGGGTTAAATGACCTTTATTAACACTTTTTTTTTACTTTTTTTTTACTTTTTTTTTGCAGTGTTATAGGTCCCATAGGGACCTATAACACTGCACACACTGATCTCTTACACAGATCACTGGCGTGTATTAACATGCCTGTGATCAGTGTAATCGGCGCTTGACTGCTCCTGCCTGGATCTCAGGCATGGAGCAGTCATTCGTCGATCGGACACCGAAGAGGCAGGTAAGGGCCCTCCTGGTGTCCGGTCAGCTGTTCGGGACACCGCGATTTCACCGCGGCAGTCCCGAACAGCCCGACTGACTAGCCGGGATGCTTTCACTTTCGCTTTAGAAGCAGCGGTCATCTTTGACCTCCGCTTCTAAAGGGTTAATACCGCACATCCCCGCGATCGGCGATGTGTGGTATTAGCCGCGGGTCCCGGCCGTTGATGAGCGCCGGGACCGACGCGATATGATGCGGAATCGCGGCGCGATCCCGCTTCATATCGCGGGAGCCGGCGCAGGACGTAAATATACGTCCTGCGTCGTTAAGGGCTTAAGTGACAGATTCATTTCTTACCTGTAAAGCACTCCTTTCTCATGAAGGAACATGAGGGCTGATGTGATTTCGGCACTGTAGAAACAAGCCCTGGCTTCGTCGAACCGCCGAGATTTCTGTATGTGGAACATCAAGTCCCCCCCATTGACAAACTCCATCACAAAAAACAGTCGGCCCTTTGAAAAAAGAAGAGAAGATAGTTACATTTAAATTTATTGATAATCTCCCATTTATCCTTGCTTTAATCCAAATTATAGAGCGAGTGCAGGCCTTTATTGTTTTGTTAAAATGTTACTACTGTTACGGTTATTTATGTACTATCACTGTAATGGGCACTTTAGATGTCACATTTCTGACTTTGTGCTGTATGTATGGTTTGAACCTTATGTACTTATTGCTCCTAAAATACTGTAACTTGTACACCTTTTAAAAATGTTACAAAAATAAAAAAAAAACACCAGACATTCTATAGCTTATTTTACTACAGTGGACCCTCAAGTTACAATATTAATTGGTTCCAGGATGACCATTGTATGTTGAAACCATTGTATGTTGAGACCAGAACTCTATGGAAACCTGGTAATTGGTTCTAAAGGCACCAAAATGTCATAAAAAAAATAGGAAAAAGTGAGGATTAAAGAAAAATAAGTAGATAACTAATATAGATAAAGCAAATCCTTACATATAAAAGTAAGAAAGATCTGCTGGGAGCTGTAATCACTGTCTATGTCAGTGTTTCCCAAGCAGGGAGCCTCCAGCTGTTGCAAAACTACAAGTCCCAGCATGCCCGGACAGCCAAAGGCTGTCCGGGCATGCTGGGAGTTGTAGTTTTGCAACAGTTGGGGGCACCCTGCTTGGGAAACACTGGTCTATGTAGAGGACAGGAGCTTCTTCAGGGTCCTGTACAGTACAGGCAATGTCCTAAAAAAGTAATGGAGTCGCCCTCACCTGGTGTCCAAAGGAGCAGCTAACCCTGATACAGGTAAAGTGTACAGAACATGTAGTACCTCCCTGTACTGTAGAGGGCACTATCAGACACCAGTCAGTGCATACACTTCAGTAATACAGGTAAAGAGTACAGAACATGTAATACCTCCCTGTACTGTAGGGGGCGCTACCAGACACCAGTCAGTGCATACACTTCAGTAATACAGGGGTTTTACCAGTGAATGCCAATTCTGATTGGTCGGTTCTTCTAGCCATTGACACGTTTCACAGATCTGGATTGTCTGTAATATTGCATGTTGAGCCTGGTTTCAACTTACGATGGTCCAGAAAAGACCATTGTATGTTGAAACTATTGTATGTTGAGGCCATTGTAAGTTGAGGGATCACTGTATATGAAGGTTACAAAGGAATATTTTAGTTTTAGATTTCTAGGGGATGACTGCACACAAAGAAAAAAACTGAGTAACTGTTACATTGAAAATGTATGTGAATAACCTTGTAACATAAGACAAGTGTATCAGAATGCTAATTTAAGAATGTGTTCTCTAGCCTGTGTCTTATAACTGGGGTCGGCAACCTGTGGCTCTCCTGCTGCTGTCATGGCATGCTGGGAGTAGTAGTCTTGCCACAGCAGGAGAGTCAGAGTACAAACTAAAAAAACATCTCATACTGTAGTTCATTGCTGCCACTGAATGTAACACAACTCCTCCTGACAAGATACAACTGGTTACGCTGAAACGTGCCTCTCATTTCACATTTCAGCCATATTAGGTGTTACACAGTAACAGTCTGGGAATGTGTACAAACTTTAACAAGAAGGACTTGTCATATTCTTGAGCTTTAGCCAAAAACATGATTTGTAACCATTAACAATGACTTTTGCAAAAGAGGTAACCAAACAATGGAGTGTATAAGGCCTATATGCACTTACAAGCCCATATACATGTAAGCTGCACCCAGGTTGGCACAACTTGAGCAAATTAACAAGCAGGGCCAATGAAGCACATTTAGGTTGGATCCACAAAAGCATAATATGGGCACATCTGGGCATTACATAAGATGCATATCAAGAACTCCCAGGAGCTCTGCCACTGCAGGGCATACGCCTATATAAACCCCCCTGTATGAGCCTGCAGAGTCTGTTTATCCCCTGGTCTCATTGTGACTACCCGCTGGAGTCATATCAACACGGGAAAAAAAACTTGGTGATAATAATGTGTCCCCTGCTGGGCGTCATTGGTAGCCTTTTTTTTTTTTTTTTTTTAAAGCTGGTTAGCCCTGAGCTATTATCTGGCTGGCGACAGCATTATAGGCGCTGATTTAAGTGTACTGGAGGGGCAAGCTGTGCATAACTAGCTTGCCCTCTGACTGGTGAGCAGTTAAGGGGTTAAGAAATATACAGGCAAGGTTTTTAGCCCCCTCCCCCATCTGTAAAAAACTTGTTGGTAACTATAGTGGTATGTCCCATGGGTGGGGGGGAAGGAGTGCACCAATCAGGGGTTTAATAGTTTCCCGGGCTTTCAGGGGCCCTCCCCTGGGTATTTATAGCTGTGGTGCCTCCCTTCCCCCCTCAATCTGCCCAGGACCCGGAGTTTTGACTGCTGGTGGGTATGTGTCTTCCTTTTATTTGTGGCCTGGATGGAGCAGGAGGGTGAGGGCTGGCATGCTCCCTTATGGCTGAGCTGGCCTCCCCTCCTGTTGCACCCGAGGCGGGTTTGGGAGGCTGGCGGACCTCTCACAGTCCCGCTCTCCTACCCACTATGACCCCTGTGAGCCCCGTCCTGCCCGTTCCTTTTGCCCTCTTCCCTGCCCGAGGCCAAAGCCCTCTCCCCTGCCTGTGCCTGGATCCCTCCCTCCGGGTGTGCTCCTTATGAGCATGCTCTGCTGTTTTCCTTGTCCCCCCCCCTGTCCCCGTCCGTCTCTTTTGCCTCTTTGCGGTCCCCTCCGTCTCCCCCCCCCCCCCTGTTCCCCCCCCCCCCCCCCCGTTCCCCCCCCCTGGCTCTGGAGGCAGCGGCCCCCTGGGTGGCTGCTGCTGTTTTAACTCCCTATGTGCAAATGGACGCTTATTAACGTCCATTTGCGCTCCTTCAGATATAAGGCGTGCTCACAAGGTGAGCGCGCGTTATATCCGTGGGGTCCCGGTTGCTCTTAGCAACCAGGACCCATGCTATGCCGGACATCGCCGATCGGGCAGATGTCCGGCATTACATCTTTAGACGCGGCGATGAAGTTCATCGCCGCATCTGAAGGTGTACTTTCAAGCATCCCGGCTGCTCAGTCGGGCTGACCGGGACAATCGCGATCTAATCGCGTTGTCCCGATCAGCTGGGACGCAGCAGGAGGGTCACTTACCTGCCTCCTGCGCGTCCGCTCGTTGATTGATTGCTCCAAGCCTTAAACCTTAAGTCAATAAAGGTCATTTAACCCTTCAATAATAAAAGTTTGGTTTGCCCCCTTTTCCCCATGCAAAAAAAAAATAATAAATAAATAAATAATACAAAAAAAAAAAAAAAAAAAATATATATATATATATTTAAATAAATAAAAAAAATCAATAAATAAATAAAAGTGTATATATGTGTATGTATGTATATACAGGTATAACTAAAAAAAAAAATATATATATATATATATATATAAAAAAAAAAAAAAAAAAATCTGTGTGTTGCAGACATGCATGTATGTGGTATCTCCGCATGCGTGCATGTCTGGGGTATAACAATATGTCGTCGTTTGAAGTGTTCCGTCTATGGCGTGCACGCAAATATAAATAAATGAATAATTCAAATAAAATAATTTTAAATTAAAAGAAATAAATAAATATTGAATTTCACTATACACGTGATATACATAATAAATAATATTGGTAATTTTATACACATATGACATTTCTGTTTAGCATATTCGGTCAATTTTTCTACTGTATGTGTTAAAAAACGGCGTCCGCAAAAAAAAAAAAAAAAATCTGAAAATGGCAAGGGTACTGCGGGCTCTTTCGGATTACGGCGCAAACTATTTGAGCTCCCCTATCGTCCCCTCTCATTTACCCAGCTTCTCACTCCGCCACGCTGGCACCTCTCCCCTTACCACACCCCCTGCCCACTGCGTCTGCCCCCCACCCCCCCATCACCTCTCCGCCCCGTGTTCCCAGATCTCCCCCCCCCCTTCTTCCTCCTGCCTCTCCAATGCCCCCCGTGGAGGGGTAGTGAGTGTGGTGGCGGAGTGCCCGCAACCTGGCGGTCTCCGACTTGCCTTGTCCCACGCCTGCGGCGGTGGTGAAGTGGTTCTTCCAGCTGTTGGCTTCGCCATCTTCTGGAATTAGTGGGTGTTCTGATGCGGGGCTTGGCCCCTTACCCGGTTAGTGTGCTTATGGCTGCGTTCTGTGCAGTGTTCGTCCTTTTGTTTCTGTGTGTATGTTGAGTTTGGTCTCTGGTTGGGAGTTGGGTACGTCTCTTCTTGGGTTCTGGCTGTAGGTCAGTGGTCTGAGCAGCCATCAGTTGAATGTGTATTGTGTGGGAGACCAGAGTTCTAATCCTGCTTCCCTCCTCTATTTCAGGGTGCTTTGGTAGGGTATCATAAAAAAGTAAAAAAAAAAAAAAAAAAAAAATTTTTCTGCGGTGAGTGCTCTTTTGGCCTTACGCTCTGGGTGGCCGGGGTTTGGCAGACTTGGCTCCTGCGGCTTGTTCCTTTTCCTGATTCGGTGGGTGCCGCCCAGTTACGGTTTTGTTTCTTTTGGTTTTCTCCCCCTTTTGTTTGGTTTATCTCTCCGTATTTTCCCAATCTCTGGTAGGCATGGGACTTCTGTATGTCGTTTTGGGTGCTTTAGCTGATGTGTTCGATGGGTAGGTTTCGCTTGAGTCTCCGGGGGTAGGTTCGCTTGAGTCTCTGTTTGCCTTGCCTTGTGAGTTTTTCTGTTCGTGGTGGTATTCCGGAGGGCGATTCTCCTGTGCTCTGCGCTTGTGGGGGTGTGGTTTGTTGTTGCAAGGCTGACATGCAAATTGTGAAGCGTTCCATATTTGGTGCTCGCTTCGGCAGCGCATATGTTAAAATTGGAACAATACTGAGTAGATTAGCATGGGTTCCGCATGCCGCATTGGCGTTGGTCTGCTGCTTTCCTGTGGTCAGGGTGTGATTGCGTTTTCTCTGTTTTGGTTTCTTCGGGGCTCGCTAGGTGCCCTGGTTACCGTCCTTGCTGGTTTCCTGATTGTTCCACGTGGAATATGGTTCCGGGTGGAGTTTTTTCCTCCAGGTTGTCTCTGGCCGCCGAGGGTGTGTGGTATCTGTGCCCCCGCATATGTGCCCCGGGTGCGCTAAGGGCTGACGTTTCGGCTGGTTGAGGTTTTTTCATGTGTCGTGCAGTGGACAGGCCTGCTTTCTGTCCCCCGTTGCAGCTCACGGGAAGCTCGCTCTGTTTCCGGATGTGGCCGGTTTGGTTGGTTGTTGGTGTGGTTTGGTTTCCCTGTGGTGCTGCTGGGTGGTTTAGCCCTGGGTCTTGGTAGTCAGTGGGTTTCTGCCATGCTTGGGTTTTGTTAGCGCTTTTGCCTTGGTATTGGTTGTGGGACTTTGGGTGCTTGCTTCGGCAGCTCATGTTCTGGACTTGTAACGATACTGTGTGGGTTGGCTTGGCCCCTGCGCTTGGTAGCGCTCTAATTTGGTGTTACTTTTCTTCTTTTCTGGGGTGCTTTGAGTGATCGTGGCGTGTTGTCGGTCTTACATTCGGGGAGTTGTCACTGATATTACTCTTGCGGATTTCTTCCTGTGTTCGGCTTGTTGCGCCTAGTGCTTCGCTGTTTGGAGTTACTATTTATTTTGGGGCTGTGCTCCCTGGGGTCGGTATTGGGTGTTGACGCTTTGTCTCGTTTTTCTCTGGCAGTGGTTCCGGAGGTTGCTCCCTCGGGCGGAGTCGGAAGGTTTGCCTGTGTGGCTGGCCCGTGGGTCATCGTGGAGTTTGGTGTGTATTTCTTGGTCCGCTTTGGTGGCTCTTGCGACTTGGTCACACTCACGGTAAGGCGTTTGCGAGTGGTTGGTGGTGTGGAGGCCGGGATGTCTACAGTGGAGGTGGGTCCAGGAGGTTCCAAATGTGTCTGTGGATAGTGGATTTGTTTTTCGTACCTGGAATGCCCTTTGTAGTAACCTTCCGGGCTCTGATGTTTATTCCTATTTCATTTTCATATGATGTGATGACGGAAGTTCACTGCTGTGTCACCTCTCCAAGGAGGTTCGAGATTTGGGCTGTGTTCTCTGTGCATCCAAATAACATTCTTAGTAGATGACGCCGGGTATCTTCACCTGTTCATGTGAATCACCTTCTATTCAAAAAAAAAAAGTAAAAAAAAAAAAGGAGAAAACTGGTGGGTGGCTTTCCCACTGTGCTGCGACTCAGTGGGGTGCGGTTGGCGCATGGCGGGGTGTAAATTTTTCTTTTCTACTTTGCGGTTGGTGGGATGTTGGTGCGTACCTAGTGGCTGGGCCCGCGAGTGGGTGGCCTTGCTGTCGGCGACCGGTTTTTCCTATCAGTTTTGGGTCACTTGGTGGCAGCTGCGGGTCGGATTTTTGGTTGTCGCTTATGCGTCGTTTTGCTCCCCGAGGTTTGCGCTGGCTTTTTTCGGGGCTATGTGGATGGGGCACTTCCTTTCTCCTCATCTGGGACTGGGGTGTCTGTTTTTTGGGTGCCTATTTTGTGCAATTTGCAACACAGTAATAAAAAAAAAAAACATAAAAAAAAATATATATATTATAAAAATTAAATGCCCCCTTTTTTGTCCGAGACTGCTTCGGCGATCCAGGTAGCACAGCTTGTGCTGCATGGGGGTCAGCGAATGACTGTTTTTTCGGGTTGTCGTCCTATTGCTTGACGGGGCGGCTGTGGGGCCCCCCCCTTTTTCTTTTTTGCTCCACGTCCCCGATTATTCAGTTTCGAGTTTTTTGTCTGTTTTGGGTTGTGCTTTTCTTTGATAGGATGGGGTGTTGTGAGTTTGAGATTCGCCCTCTTTTGTATCGGGACCAGCGGAGATGGCTTGGTTTCCGGAGAGGGTAGCGCAGCGCGTGGGGCGCTGGCGATCTGCATGTTGCGTTGCTATTTTTGCCCAGTTTGATGTTTCCCATATGTGTTATGTTTTGCGAGCTTTTTTCCGCAAGGTGGTGCGAGTGCTGCGGATCTCTTCGATGTATGGGTGAGTCTGGGAGATGTGTTCGCACAAGAGTTATTAAAAAAAAAAAAAAAAAAAAAGATTAATCAATAAAATGAATGAATACAAATTTATATAAGAAATAGGTCCTGACGGCAGGTACCTCGGTTTTCCTGGAGAGGAAACGTGTTGGGCAGTTTTCCTGGAGAGGAAATGTGTTGGGTGGATTTCCTGGAGAGGAAATGTGTTGTGTGTGTCCGGGGGGGCTGAGGTGGCCCCAGGTGTTGGCTATCCAGTATCTCTTGGGTGGGGGTCGGAGCCCAGTGTAGGGCTAACTGGTCTCCTCCGTGGCGGTAAGAAGACGGTGAAAGCGGGGTCAACCCGGGGTAGACCTCCACACAGGACAGTGTGGCAGCACCTCTCGGGTTGGCAAGAAGCCAATCGGTGTCTTTGTTACAGTAGAATTGTTATTTATATAAGTAATTTTATAAATAAAGCTGTGGCCGATCCCCACCCATAAAAAGTTGAAATGTTGTTGTGTCAGTTATTATTTAATTAATTATTGTATAAAGGGGGAGGGGTAGTTATAGCCTGCTAGGAGCTAATTGGGTCTCAACAGTCTGGAGGGGCAAGCTGTGCATAACTAGCTTGCCCTCTGACTGGTGAGCAGTTAAGGGGTTAAGAAATATACAGGCAAGGTTTTTAGCCCCCTCCCCCATCTGTAAAAAACTTGTTGGTAACTATAGTGGTATGTCCCATGGGTGGGGGGGAAGGAGTGCACCAATCAGGGGTTTAATAGTTTCCCGGGCTTTCAGGGGCCCTCCCCTGGGTATTTATAGCTGTGGTGCCTCCCTTCCCCCCTCAATCTGCCCAGGACCCGGAGTTTTGCCCTCCCTCCCTCCCTTTTTGTATCTCTGTTTATTGTAAGTCACAGCTTGGCGGTAAGAAGACGGTGAAAGCGGGGTCAACCCGGGGTAGACCTCCACACAGGACAGTGTGGCAGCACCTCTCGGGTTGGCAAGAAGCCAATCGGTGTCTTTGTTACAGTAGAATTGTTATTTATATAAGTAATTTTATAAATAAAGCTGTGGCCGATCCCCACCCATAAAAAGTTGAAATGTTGTTGTGTCAGTTATTATTTAATTAATTATTGTATAAAGGGGGAGGGGTAGTTATAGCCTGCTAGGAGCTAATTGGGTCTCAACAGTCGGTCTATGTATTGATAAGCATCTTATGTAATGTGTATATGCTTTTTGCACAAGTCCCTAGTCTCTTCCCCTGAGGAAGTTCCTGTGCCAGATTTAAAGTGCACATGCACAAAAATGCGTTGGGAAGGGGTATTTCTCAGTGGAGTTAATCCATATTCTATATGAGAATAGTGTTATGTTTTATCATCTATAATGTAGCATTTCTATTAATTGAATGGCAGGCTGATATTTAATGTTGAAATCGTGGTCATTCAGTTCTTTATTTAATTACATTCTTTTTGTGGGATTGACTATGTGTATTTGGGTATTTTTTAACTAATGTTAAAAGCTAAGTTTTATTAAGGCACCTCAGGATTTTCTACCATATATTTTGAGTTTCCTTTAGTCTTCGAGAAGGGATACTATCAGGCTTATGCATGCCTGCCGACAGGAATGATTTTGAAAGAAATACAATAAAGTTTTCAAGATTTTACCTGAAATATTATATAGTGTCGTTCTCTACTATTCTACGTAATTGCATATCATATGGACTAGCGGGATCTCCACACTAGACCATAACTCCAAGTATACAGAGCACCACCTATATACAGTGTCCATTTTAGGACATCGTCAGTCGTCAGCCATACCTCTGTCCTCAGTCAGGAAAACAGCGCTCCGTCTCCTCCCTCGAACCTCATCCTTCAGCCACAACTCCCTCATCCAAAACGCTGTCATGCCTCAGACGAGTCTCGCTCAGACGCAGAGCTGATGCTGCACAGCACTATATAGCAGTGTAGACATTGAATAGCATGTACAGCAGAACCCGTATAGCAGAGAGCCGACACTGACTCGGCACTGCTACACGGCAGGAAGGTTTTTCGTCTGAGGGATGACGGAGTTTTGGATGAGTGAGTTTTGGATGAGAGACTTTAGGATGACGGAGTTTTGGATGAGAGACTTTAGGATGACGGAGTTTTGGATGAGAGACTTTAGGATGACGGAGTTTTGGATGAGAGACTTTAGGATGACGGAGTTTTGGATGAGAGACTTTAGGATGACAAAGGAGGGAGGAGGGAATTGAGGCTGATGCCTGATGGAGATTGGTCTGAGGGAGGAGGCGGGACGCTGTTTTGCCTGAAGGAGGATGAAGGTACAGCTGACGACTGACCATGTCCTAAAATGGACACCGTACCTATAGTATACATCACAGCTCCTACCTACACCTCCAAGCATCACAGGGTTGGCAGTAGCCGGTTTCAACAGACTTTGCAGTTTTACTGTCATGGGTTCTCTAAGGCGAGGTGTTTTGTCGTAGTAGTGACCCTTCTCTGGTTACAATAGGGAGATCCTCAAATAAGCAACTTACATTCCCCTTATAGATGGGATTATATTACCTCTTGGTCTCCTGTTCTTGCAGTAAAACCATGTGTGACATGTACAGTATGAAGCTCATGAGGCAAATGTCACCTGACCTGACACACAAGTTCAAGTCATCGCCTCTTATCCTATAATGGAGGGGTTGTATCTATCACAAGGCACAGGAGTAAAAATACTTGTCTCCACATTCCATCCCTCAGCCCTAGAACACTGTACATCTATTTCTGAAGCCTGTAGCCACACACTTCAAAACAAAGCAGAGCTTAAAAAGAAGCATGCATCTTGTATAGGATCATGGTTCACTGTCCAGAAACTAGAAGCAAGTGGACCGATTGAGCGGCCAGGAGAGGGTTAATTATACGCTCACCTGACTACATTCACATCTCCCATGCAGTGCTATGCAGAGTGTCATTTGCAAAAATCTTTTTATATAAATGTAGAAGATAACATTTTTGGGTAACAAAAAAAAAAAAGTTTTAAGAGCTATTGCCTGTGTGTCCCTATGCAGAGACAAATACAGGAAGTGCAGACCGGAAAAAGCAGGGCTCTGTAAAGAACTCTGCTTGTCCACCCACACTTTCTGTATTTTGTCTCTACGTACAGGCAATAGCTCTCGGGACAAGACAGGATTTTTTTTTCCACCCAATATATGGAATACAAATTGACAAAGTGCAGATTTTAAACTTGTACCGCAGGTAAATTTCCACACGCAAATGCGAGTTTAGCTGAGATTTATAGATTTTTTTATTATTTTTTTTGTTATATATTTTTTTATTATGGAACGGCCAGCACGCTTAAAACTGCAGGTTTATTGCAGCTTTAAAATCAACAGGAACAAGGTAAATACCGTCAACATGCACGGTTGACGCATTTCGAGTCTAACTCTTCAACGAAACCTGTGGCATGCATGTACTTGTAACATATGTATAGTCAGAGGGCGGAGGTCCGCACCTGTTGGGGTGTTGACCATCACTATCCACTCCCCCTCCCGCCCTCTGACTATAAATATGTTACAAGTACATGCATGCCACAGGTTTCGTTAAAGAGTCTGACTCGAAACGCGTCAACCATGTATGTCTACCTTGTTCCTGTTGATTTTAAAGCTGAAATAAACCAAGAGTTTAAAGCGTGCCGGCCGTTCCATTTCTTCTTCTGCTTGCTTAAAGTTGGACCGTGCACCTCGCCCCCAAGTGAGCTAACAACCGACTTGCTGTTTGTACAATTTTATTGTGAAAATAAAAAAATCCAAGAGATACATTACATTAATCATCATAAAACAAGATTTCAATCCATACAGAAATATAGAAATTGGCACCTATGTACACCGCTAGTGTAAATGCTGCAGATCCTTTGCATTAGAGTTCACCCAATGTAAACCCAAATGCAATTTATCTGCACAGGAAACCATATGATACCAAAAGCTTCTACTTGCAACTTGCCGGCCATGTCTCCCACCTTCAAACTTTAGACTAGGGACATAAATCAGATTAAAGGGGTACTCCAGTTTAACCAACTGGTGCCAGAAAGTTAAATAGATTTTTAATTCTATTAATTACTTCTATTAAAAAATCTTAATCCTTCCAGTACCTATTAGCTGCTGAATACTACAGAGGAAATTCTTTTCTTTTTGTAACACAGTGCTCTCTGCTGACATCTCTGTCCATTTGAAGAACTGTCCCGAAAATCCCCATAGCAAACATATGCTGCTCTGGACAGTTCCTAAAATGGACAGAGATGTCAGCAGAGAGCACTGTGCTCGTGATGTCAGCAGAGAGCACTGTGCTCGTGATGTCAGCAGAGAGCACTGTGTTCCAAAAAGAAAAGAATTTCCTCTGTAGTATTCAGCAGCTAATCTAAGAGTAAGACCAGCGAGTCTCAGAAAATATCAGCACATACCTGGTCCTATAGCGGTGTGCTAAATGGAAATGCTAATCCCTGACAGCGGCTGTCTGCTGCCAGGTACAGATACTCACAGTCTACCTAGGCCGCAGTGCTGGTATCCCAGGGCGCGTACCCATAGTGGTGGGGGGCGTGGCATGCCAATGGGTGTCCTGGCTGACATGTGCGGCGGACCCCAGAGCTTTAAATGTGGCGGAACTCGTGGGGAACTCGCGCTCTCCAAAGCATCTCGCACCACTTCCGGATCTTGACATCATATCCAGGGGGCGCGTTCAGCTGATGCTAAGCGTCTGTCATTGCTAGGTAGCGCCCGGGTACAGTTCCCGGTGCTATCAACAACTGTCACAATAGGGCTAGTATTTAGCTGTGCTTAGCGGATTACAGGACAGGAAGCTCAGTGGTATCGGAGATTCATTCACATATAGGATGAACAATCTGCAAATAAAGGCTTATCCCATTGCACGAATAGGATAAGTGTCAGACTAAATGAACAGAGTCTGAATAGACTACACACAAGACCCATTACAGATGCCCAAGGAATTGGGAATTTCACATGTAAATAACAGGGCGTGGGGAGAAAGGTGCCAGGAAGGGGGTGTACCAATTTGGGTGCAATTCCTGCATTAAGGGAAGGGGGGGGGGGGGGAGGAGACAATTTGTCATCGAACTGCTCCATTTTACTGTCACCAGAAACAACTTATTTCACAGACGCACCTTCCACCAGCTGAGAGTGAACGCAATGGGCAATGAGCCAGTGTGCCCCAGTTATGCAAATCTCTAGGCTGGTGGGAGGAGGTACTTGTGTTCAGTGATCAGGACTATTTACAAAGTTGTTTAATTTTTTATTTTATTTTTTTAAGTATTTAAGGCATTAGAAAGAGAAAAAAAAACAGACCACCATAATAACACTCCAGAGAGCACCACAAGAGCACCCAACTGTAACAAACACAATTCAAACCATACACAGGTAATTAGAAGCAGGATAACAACACAACCTCATAAAGGGCAAATTCTCTGTACACTACAATATCACATTGTACGCACAGGGGCATAACCGCCCAACAAGTTACGAACACACAACCACAAGCACACACCACCCACACATCCCAGAGCACCCTCCTTCCACCTGCATATACTTCAATAAATACTCCAACCTACTGAGGGGAAAAAATGTGACTGTGGAATTTCTTTGGGCACTTACAACTGATATATAAGGTTCTATACAGCGGAACACGTCTATCAAACAGGTTGAACCAACGAGAAATAGGAGGGATCGAGGGATCCTTCCAGGCCATAATCACAACCTTACGGGCACAGAACAGGAGAAAACATAAGAATACGCCTATAGAAACCCGACTCTAAACCATTGATCAGTCCTAACAAACAGACCTCGGGGTTTAATACAAATGGAAACCCTATATCAATCGTACAGTGAAAACAGACATCCAAAAGGAGAAACACCAATACGAAAAAGTTTAAACAGGGGTATAGTAAAGACGGAGAATGAATCTCGACTGAATAAGCATATCTCGGGCACTAATCACTGTAGCATAATATGTTAATGCAACCTCTTTCCACTGCTCCTCAGAGCTCAGGGACATCCTCCACCCACTTCAGATAGGCCAAGGCAAATGGATCAGGACCCGCAGACTGAAGCAAGGCATACGCCTGCGTCAGCACCTTGGAGAGGTCGGTGGCACTCAGGAGCAACTCCACATCGGAGTAACATCCAGGGAGCCAAACTGCGCATGAACCGCAGCTGAAGATACTGGAAATGGGCACTCCGAGGGACATTAGAACGGTTATTATTTTTATTTTTTTAAAGAAACAGATCAATACAAATAGTAGCAAATATGTATATACCCTTCAAATGCAAAACGTATTACTCCATTGTGTCAACTAGGGATACACTGATGAAATGACACTCAGGTATTGACTATAGTGTAAAGTACTTTGGCAGCTGTTGGAGGATGTCTGAGTCTAACACACACGAGTCAACAGGAAATGTAAGAGTGGTCAACATATTACAAGGAAAAACGCCCACATGCGGAAGTTCTTGTCTCCATATCTAAAAAAGAGAGAAGCCACAATTGCACTGCTGAGATAAAAACATACAGCAGGCAAGTGTTTACTAAAGAATCCAAACACCAGACCGGCCTGAAAAGTATATAGTCATTTATATGGTGTCAATATACCCATCCAAGTCCAGTAAGAAACTGTTCCATGCTGCATAGAGAGGCAGATGTGCCATTCTGAACTCAAGGAAAGCTGGATCATCACCAGTGATGGTAGAAACTCATAACAAAAAAAACATAAATTTCTAAATGCTTTTCTAATTTTCACTGAAAATTCCCAATGCAAAATTATTTATATGTAAGTCATGGAATGGCTTTAGTTAAGGGGTGTTTAAATTTAGTTAAATGGGCACGGTCACCAACTTTATTTTTTGATATGTTGTAGTACTTATGTACTACAACATATCTCTAATATAAGAGAAAATTTGTTGGTGCAGCTCACAATTATACACTTACCGAGGTGATATGGGGTACACACCTATACCCCGGTGTGTTAAATATATCAAAAGAACAGAAAAACAGTATCCCCCACCTCAAGGTTAGTGTTTAAATACTAATAATGTTACAATAAGACCGTGCTTCAATTATTCCAATAATTTATTAAAAATGTGTTATAATATCTTATATTCCACTCTCACAGGGCCCTTGTGGGAGAAGAAACAATGTTAAAATACAAATAAAAAAAATGTATAACTCCAAACTGACTGGACTTTGCCAAAGGGAGAGTAACCGATCCGGCTTGCAAGGTGAGTCTTACCCTCCTTCTAGTGATCCGTCCACACCCCCTCTCCTTGTCTTCTTGTGTGTACCCCTCAGTAAACCCTACTCCCATCACCCATCTCTCTCTCTCCTCCTCTTTTTGTTCTTCTACTCCTGAGCCTCTTATACTTGTTCTTCTTCTCCACAAGAGTATGTAGCCATCAGACCGTACTTTTATCGAAGTGACACGGCCCTGCCACTTGTGCCAGTAGACTTGTGATGTAAGACTACCTGATATGTATGTACGCAGTACAGACGACATAGCGAATGACCACTATCTCTGCTAGTATTAGATACCGATTGTGCCTTAGACACACACTCCAGAAATACATTGCGCACCGCTCTATACTAGCAACCTGTCCTTATTTTCACGACGATCGCTTGCCTACTGTCTATACATAATGGTGTCTTGATATTTTGGAAGGCTGACATACAGTAGGTTTTATTTTTATGCTTCTTACTCTTGTTTAGTTACTTAAGTGCATATGTACCTCATACAGATTTATATTTGCAATGCTGTTTTTGATGCACCATTGTTAAAAAACTTCAATAAAACTTTGAATATGGAAAAAAATATATATAACATCATGCAAAAATATTCTATATGCCACTTTAGTTATGTTAGTTATTATTAGTATTGCAAGTTGTGTCCATTGATGGACACCGATATACTTAGGAAATGTAACTGTCCTTTATGTTGTAGCAATAGTCGCTACGATGATGTTACAATAATGAATTGTCTCTGGTTGGATTATTTGAGTGCACTACAAACTGTAGCAAATGATGTAATTAACGATGTTTTGTCACCAGTTCCTATGGTTCTCCTTTCTAGTCAGCAATCCCTCGCTGAGCTGCAGATGAACTTGCAGAGATGGGTGCTGGCATGCACAGACGGCGGCTGGTCCTGACGGCGCAGGGCCCGGGTGATGCCGCCCGATGATACCGAGGAGATGGATGCAGAGCCTCGTGTTTTCAGCGTCTGACGTCAGCAGTCTTGCAAACCATAGGAGCTGAAACTGATTGAGTCCAGACTTAGAGGTAGGTAAGTCCTGGAAGTGGATTGCTCACTCAGGGCTGTAGGAACTGTCCAGAGTGCAGAGTGTAGCCAACCAGAGTCCTTGCAGTAATAACTTTCTGAGCAAAAAGTGGCATAAATAAAAATATTAAAAATAACTAGACTCGTTTCAGGGTGCTTAATAATGTCTGACCCTTTCTTCAGTAGTCATGACTACTGAAGAAAGGGTCAGACATTATTAAGCACCCTGAAACGAGTCTAGTTATTTTTAATATTTTTATTTATGCCACTTATGCCACTTGTTGCTCAAAAAGTAATTACTGCAAGGACTCTGGTTGGCTACACTCTGCACTCTGGACAGTTCCTACAGCTCTGAGTGAGCAATCCACTTCCAGGACTTACCTACCTCTAAGTCTGGACTCAATCAGTTTCAGCTCCTATGGTTTGCAAGACTCCTGACGTCAGACGCTGAAAACACGAGGCTCTGCATCCATTTCCTCGGTATCATCGGGCGGCATCACCCGGGCCCTGCGCCGTCAGGACCAGCCACCGTCTGTGCATGCCAGCACACATCTCTGCAAGTTCATCTGCAGCTCAGCGAGGGATTGCTGACTAGAAAGGAGAACCATAGGAACTGGTAACAAAACATTGTTTATTACATCATTTGCTACAGTTTGTAGTGCACTCAAATAATCCAACCAGAGACAATTCATTATTGTAACATCATCGTAGCGACTATTGCTACAACATAAAGGACAGTTACATTTCCTAAGTATATCGGTGTCCATTAATGGACACAACTTGCAATACTAATAATAACTAACATAACTAAAGTGGCATATAGAATATTTTTGCATGATGCTATATATTTTTTTATTTGAATTTTAACATTGTTTCTTCTCCCACAAGGGCCCTGTGAGAGTAGAATATAAGATATCATAACAAATTTTTTTATAAATGATTGGAATAATTGAAGCACGGTCTTATTGTAACAATATCTCTAATATACTTTTATTATTTATTATTATTTTTTATTAAAATGGTTTAATTTACATTTGAAAACCGGCCACTAGGGGTCTCCCTCCTAGTGGCCGGCTGCAGCCTGGCGTGACGTCACGCCTGAAAAAGGACTGATTTTGGAGTGGCAATCAGTCCTTTTTCAGTTAGGCTGCACTCGCTCCCTGCCTGTCAATCAGATAGACGGAAGTGAGCGCATTGGCTCCCCGGCCACTGGCTGGGAGGCCACTCCTCCCGCACATCGCCGCCGCCTCGTCACCGCCGCTGTCCCTGCACGCCCGCTGCCCGGACTCTGCAGTAAGTGTAATGAGGGAACGGGGTATGCGGGAGGGGGGTTTGTGATGGAGGGAATGGGGTATGGCGCGGGGGGGGGGAAACGGAGGGAACGGGCTAGCGCCATAGCGCCGCATGTAACTAGCTAATAGTTTATCTACACAGGGTGCCTCCAGCTGTTTCAATACTAAAACTCCCAACATGCCCTGACAGCCAATAGATGTCAGGGCAAGCTGGGAGTTGTAGTGGTGAAACAGCTGGAGGCACCCTGTGTAGATGAACTAGGGGCGGAAGTCCCCCCCCCCCAGCAGGCATCAGTGACGTGGTGCCTGCTGGGGAAGTCTGCCTGGTAGTGAGCACACTACCAGGCAGAAAAAAAAGTTATTTTTAATATAGTAAAAATAAAAATTAAAAGCAGGGAGGGGGTTAGGGATAGATTGGCAATAGGCAGGGACAGAAAAAAATAGGATGGTGGGAGCTACCCTTTAAGCATTTTTTTTTTTTTTTTTTTTATAAACAGTGCCACACCTGCCCACAGGTTATAGGTAGTATTGACTCATTCACTTCACAATCTGTTGTGTTTCCATTTCATTATGTTTATTTTGCTGTAAACAAGAGCATAGTTAAAAGGGGTACTCCGGTGGAAACTGCGGTTGACACTGCGTTTGTATTTACATTTCACATATACCTTTTATACTAAAATGTATACAGTGAAACCTCTTTGAAATGACCACCCAAAATTACACTAAAAAGTAGTCTTCTTGGGGGGGGTTGTATAACTGTATGTTAAATGGATTCCTCTGTATGCCAGAATCTGTTTTCCATTGACTTGCATTATAAAAAATAAAAAAAGCAGCAATGCATGTGGTGTCTGTTTTTGTTTGGCTGTGTACATTAGTGTAGTTACTCCAGTGGAAACCTTTTTTTATTTTTTTTTTATCAACTGGTGCCAGAAAGTTAAACAGATTTGCAAATGACTTCTATTAAAAAATCTTAATCCTTCCAGTACTTATTAGCTGCTGAATACTACAGAAGAAATTATTTTCTTTTTGGAACACAATGCTCTCTGCTGACATCACGAGCACAGTGCTCTCTGCTGACATTTCGGTCCATTTTAGGAACTGTCTAGAGCAGCATATGTTTGCTATGGGGATTTTCTCCTACTTTGGACAGTTCCTAAAATGGACAGAGATGTCAGCAGAGAGCACTGTGCTCGTGATTCAGCAGAGAGCTGCAAGAGTTTGCTGCAAATAAAAAACAGTAATAAAAACAACAACCGCAACCACCAACAACCGCAACCACCAACAACCGCAACCACCAACAACCGCAACCACCAACAACCGCTACCACCAACAACCGCTACCACCAACAACCGCTACCACCAACAACCGCTACCACCAACAACCGCTACCACCAACAACCGCTACCACCAACAACCGCTACCACCAACAACCGCTACCACCAACAACCGCTACAACCAACAACCGCTACAACCAACAACCGCTACAACCAACAACCGCTACAACCAACAACCGCTACAACCAACAACCGCTACAACCAACAACCGCTACAACCAACAACCGCTACAACCAACAACCGCTACAACCAACAACCGCTACAACCAACAACCGCTACAACCAACAACCGCTACAACCAACAACCGCTACAACCAACAACCGCTACAACCAACAACCGCAACAACCAACCACCGCAACAACCAACCCTACCAACCACCACCCGCCAACAACCACCGCCAACAACCAATAACCTCAAAATACAATGGCATAATTGACCAGTTTTTTTCCCCCCCCCCTTTTTAGTTCCACTCCCCAACAAAATAAATTATACAAAAATGAATAATTACATTATATTAAACCCAAATAGAAACCAACCACTACAACCTGTCCCTCAAAAAACAATATCTATTCATTTAGCTCTTGGAAGGTGATTATGTAAAAAATGGATAAGTTCCAGTACAAACGTCTCTATGTTATTGTTCCTGCAAAGCCAAGGTTACTGAAGCCTTGAGAATGACTGTGGCGATATCAATATCTTAAGATTCTATATATATTACATAAGTGTGCCTGCCCTGCTCCTAAATCACCTTCTCTACTGATCCACAGGATTAATGCAGTGATATCCAACTCGCTGAAAACTTAAAGTGCTAAGTAGGTCCAAGGTTTATTCTTAGGCATTCCCAAAAGATGACCCAGAAGACCTCTTGCCTCACATCTTAAGACGTCTATACATTAAAGTGAAGTCGTGCTTGGAGCCGTCAGCAGGAGCCTTTGTGGTCTCAGCCGTACACAGGTCTGACTTATGTCCTTATAAGACGGGTGCAGCACGTTTATAGCAGCGTTTCCCAACGAGGGTGCCTCCAGGTGTTGCAAAACTACAACTCCCAGAATGCCTGGACAGCCTTTGGCTGTCCAGGCATGCTGGGATTTGTAGTTTTGCAACACCTGGAGGCACCCTGGTTGGGAAACACTGGTTTATAGAGTGAGCAGGAGTCCAGGAGGTGGAGGCTCATCCTGACATTAAAGGAGATGTCCGGTGCTCACTTTTCTTATTGTATCCGTTCCGGGCTGCAAAAAAAGAAGAAAATAAGCTTTCTCTTGCCTGCCTACGCTCCCCCGGTGCTCCGGTACAGGTGTTTGGTCCCCGGGCTGTATTCTTCTTACTTCCTGTTAGCCCGGCACGTCACACGGAGCTTCAGCCTATCACTGGCCGAGGCGGGACATCGCTGCGGCCGGTGATAGGTTGAAGCTCCGTGTGATGTACCGGGCTAAGTAAGAAGAATATAGCCCGGGGACCGAACACCTGTACTGAAGCACTGGGGGAGCCTAGGCAGGTAAGATAAAAAATGTTTCTTTTATTTTTCAGCCCGGAACGGATAAAATAAGTAAAGTGAGCACCGGACATCTCCTTTAACAGAAGCAGAAGTAGTTGAATCTCTGTCTATGGATTTTAATAGTGTAACCACAGATCAATACATATACAGCGGCACTTCTAAGCTTGTGATGATCCACTGAGAAGAACTGGGCTCCAGGGAAAGTTTTAGCTTGCAATGTTTGTAATTGTATTGTGTGCCATTCACACCACCCACAACAATCCAACACTTTGAAACCTATGCCAGCTACGAGCTACATTGGTGTGGGGCACACAGGCAGTAAAAATGCACAACATATACAGAAACGTTTGGGCCCAGATATACTAGTGCAAATGCAACAAAATTTTGTCTCACTTTCCGTCAAAACTGTCCAGGGGTGTGGAAATTTAATAAACTACTTGTCCACGGGACTAAAACAGAGCAAAAATCTACTTGTCCCTCATGACGATCCACTTGTCTGGACCAATTTTCGCTTTTACACTCAAATTTTTTTCTTCTCGCCCAACAATAGCCATAACTACCTACTATAATGATAATTTTTCAACAACATCTTGTTGTTTTGATACTTTAGGTCGGCCTGATTAGAGCAATACCAGACTTGTATAGTTTCCGTTATGTTTTACAAATATATAACTTTTTTGAATTTTTTTAATTGCCATTTTTTGACCCCTGTAGCTTTTTATTTTATTTTTTATTTTCGCATACCAGGCTGTATGAGGGCTATTTTTTTTGTGACAATCAGTTTTTTGTATCAGTACCATTTTGGTATTGATCTGACTTTAAAAAAAAATTTCCTGGGATATTATAAAAATTGCAATTCTGTGGTTTGGTATTTTTTTTTTACATTTCCGTCATTTACCGTATAGGATAAATAATGTTATATTTTAAGAGTTTGTACAATTACGCATGCAACGATACTAAATATGTTTATTTTTATTATGTTTACATATTTTTATATAGGAAAAGGGGGTGATTTGAACTTTTAACGTGGAAGGTTTTAACGTGTGTCTTTTAAACTTATTTTAAAATTTTTTTTTTTTTTTTTTTTTGATAGTACATATACAGTAATCTATTTTGGAACTATTTTCTACTAGCTGAGTACCGGCATTGCCCGTTTGTTTCCTACCTAATCCTTGTGGGGGAGAAAAAGCAACATAGGAGGAAGTACCTCATATCCCATCCTCATATCCCAAACTATCATATATTTTTATTTGTCATATAAGTAACGTGTACTAAGTTTCCTCAAAATATCTCCAAGCATTTGGAAGTTATGCTGGAACATACATTTCCCATAGACTTAAAATAAAAACCCTGCCACAAAAAAAGACTGTTGCAAATGGTGGAACATACACACATTGGGGGACATGAATCATTATTTGTGTATGGTAGAAGCAGTTTACCCCTTTTCCCAAATTCTAAATTATGCGCAGAAGCGCAAAATTTATCAACCAAGCGCAATGAGCTTCATAAATTGCGGGTAAATGTAGTAATCTCCTCCATCCACTCTTAGGAAAATAGAATCAATGATTTAGAGCATCTTGCTACGTTAAGTCCAAGATGGCTTATATTTGCGCAAAAAAAACTAAATTTTTGATGTAAAGGAAAAGTACGCAGGTAATAAATCCATGCGTACTATAGATGTCACTCCAAGGTACCCCGATTCGGCCACATCTGGAGGACATGCTCTACCAAAACGTGCGCAAAAAAAATGTGCCAAAAAAGGGCTTGCGCAAAATTTTGCGCAAAAAAACACACACAAAACAGGGGTAAAATCTTTCATACATGTCCCCCACTGAGTGTGTGTGTAATAAATATATATATATATATATATATATATATATATATATATATATATATACACACACACACACACACACACACACACACACACACACATATACATATATACACACACACACTCCAAAAAATTATCACAATCTCCTTGATCGTACGAAGGTCATCCAAGGACACTACACTGAGGTGGTTGCATCATACCATACCTGACAGCCTTGCCCCACAGCTCTGGGTATTTTTAGAGTTACAGTAACACAACATATTCAGATGAGGTTTAAACTATAGTATTTCCCCTTTCTCTACCATATCCCAAAATATCCAATCAATTTGCTATAGACCAAGTCACTTGCTTAAAATCATAAAATTATATGAAGAGACCCAAACTGAACTTATATACTATTTATGATATAACATGTTGAATAATTACAAGGATATTTGTACAGAAACACCTTCAATATAACTACTGGTGACGGTTATGTGTTTGATACAATTGTGCCCCCTGCTGGATACTTTCAGTAGCTGAGTACCCGGCGTTGCCCAGTTTTTCCTTCCTAATCCTTGTTGGGAAGGAAAATAAACAGAGGAGGAAGCTTTTGACTTCATATCCCATCCTCATATATTGTTGTCATATCCCGTCATCATATCCCGACTCGTAATATGTGTACCAATTATTGAGATATCTCCAGCCGTACGGAAGTTATGTGGGAACATACATTTCCCATTGATTTGCATGGGACTTTAAACAAAAACCCTGACCCTCACAAATGGGGGTAGTTAAGGGTTAAATTAACTATCCTATATTTTAAGTGGACATATAAGTAACATGTGACCAAGTATTATCGAAATATCTCCAGCCATTTGGAAGTTATGCAGTAACATACATTTCCCATAGACTTGTATGGGACTTTAAATATAAACCCCCGCCCCTGGCAAATGGGGGTGAGTAAGGGTTAAATCACCTATCCTATGTTTGTTGCTGACATATAAGTAACGTGTGTGCCAAGTTTCATGTTAATATCTTTAGCCGTTTGGACGTGATGCTGGAACATACACACATACACACACACACACACACACACACGTTGAGATATATATATATATATATATATAGAGAGAGAGAGAGAGAGAGATTATGATCTATACATTCATGGTCGTAAATGTTGGCACCCCAGAAATTTTTCAAGAAAATGAAGTATTTCTCACAGAAAAGGATTGCAGTAACACGTGTTTTGCTATACACACGTTTATTCCCTTTGCGTGTATTGGAACTAAACCAAAAAAGGGAGGAAAAATAGCAAATTGGACATAATGTCACACCAAACTCCAAAAATGGTCTGGACAAAATTATTGGCACCCTTAACTAAATATTTGGTTGCACACCCTTTGGAAAACATAACTGAAATCAGTCACTTCCTATAACCATCAATAAGCTTCTTACACCTCTCAGCCGGAATGTTGGACCACTCTTCCTTTGTAAACTGCTCCAGGTCTCTCTTATTGGAAGGTGCCTTTTCCCAACAGCAATTTTAAGATCTCTCCACAGGTGTTCAATGGAATTTAGATCTGGACTCATTGCTGCCACTTCAGAACTCTCCAGTGCTTTGTTGCCATCCATTTCTGGGTGCTCTTTGATGTATGTTTGGGGTCATTGTCCTGCTGGAAGACCCAAGATCTCGGACGCAAACCCAGCTTTCTGACACTGGGCTGTACAGTGCGACCCACAATTTGTTGGTAATCCTCAGATTTCATGATGCCTTGCACACATTCAAGGCACCCAGTGCCAGAGGCAGCAAAACAACCCCAAAACCTCATTGAACCTCCACCATATTTGGCTGTAGGTACTGTGTTCTTTTCTCTGTAGGCCTCATTCCGTTTTCAGTAAACAGTAGAATGATGTGCTTTACCAAAAAGCTCTATCTTGGTCTCTTCTGTCCACAAGATGTTTTCCTAGAAGGATTTTGGCTTACTCAAGTTAATTTTGGCAAAATGTAGTCTTGCTTTTATAGGTCTCTGTGTCAGCAGTGGGGTCCTCTTGGGTCTCCTGCCATAGCGTTTCATTTCATTTAAATGTCGACAGTTTGTGCTGACACTGATGCTCCCTGAGCCTGCAGGACAGCTTGAATATCTTTGGAACTTGTTTGGGGCTGCTTACACAGACACAATGCAAAAACTAAGTGAACTTCTCTCCTTTTTAAGGAGAGAAGTTCTCTCCTTTTCCTATTTAACTTTGGATTTAGGGAAAAATGATGTCAAATGGTGTTAACTACATTCTTCTTTATGTACATGTTGTAGTTTTTATCATTATTTGAAAACCTGGTTTATTATAGATCAGTGTTTCCCAACCAGGGTGCCCCCAGCTATTGCAAAACTACAACTCCCAGCATACCTGGCTAGCCTTTGGCTGTCCGGGCATGCTTGGAGTTATAGTTTTGCAACAGCTGGAGGCACCCTGGTTGGGACCCACTGGAATAAATTGTGGAATACTGACCGGCGTCTGGAAGCAGCAGAAGAGCTGTGTCAGGAACGGGTGGTTACAAGCCAGGGCCAGGATACGCTTCTCAGTCATCGTACACTCCACGTCATCATCCTGAAGAATCACATCCTTCTTTAGCACCTTCACTGCAAAGAGGTTATCTCCATCTCTGGATTTGGCAAGCATCACCTGAGGGCAGAAGAAAACAATAAGCAATCCGCTAAAGGTCTGGGGTTACCAACACAAAACATTCAATGGGCACTGTCAGATCCAAAAACTTTTAATTTGTTACTGATGAAAATTAAACACCTTATGTAATATGGTTGTTTAAAATGTTTTTAATATTTAATAAAGAAAACGGCTCCTGAAAATCCCACCACTATGGGTCCTTGTACCTACTGGGACGCTAATCAGTCCTGCAGCATCAGGCTTGAAAACGAGTCGAAGGCTGCATTCACAATTTTTACACTACGGGTGCCGGATCCAGCTGGGGGAGGGGCAAACAGGGCTCTCCCATACCCCAGCCGGAACCAGCGCTGAACTCCATTTACTTTAATGAGCCGACCGGAGAAAAAACGGTGACCCCTGACGGCTCATTTTTGACCCGTATGCAGTTTCCTGACCGGAACTAAAACCGTAGTCTACTACGGTTTTAGGTCGGGTCAAAAAAACGGACATGGGTCAAAAATTAGCCGACCAGAGTCACCGTTTTTTCTCCGGTCGCCTCAAGTCATATAGATGTTTTATGCACACAGAGCTTATTGCTTTGCAGTATGAAGCTGCAGGGACTCGATGTAGCTCTATATAGCCTCCTGTATACAACTCTACCGCGTGAATAAGACTTAAAGGGGTATGCCAGGCTTTTAAAGTTAATGATGTCAATTTACAATACTGTGTAATATTCTTCTATTACCTCCATGGACAGCTTTGTGCTGTTTTCATGAATGGAATACACACCAGAAAGTACTGTAGCGCTATTTTTTTTTTTCAGAGACAATACATCATAAGTCACATGGTCTTTAGGGGGCGTGGCTATACTGCAGTGGGTGAGTGGACAGCGTTACTTCAGTAAATCTATTCCACCCTGTTATCATAGCCATACCCCCCTGGAGGCCATGTGACTTATGACATGGAATGCTGTATGGAATCTTGGGAAAGGTCAGTAAAATAAAAAGACTTTTACTAACTACAGCACTTCTGGGTGTGGATCCTGCGCATTAAAATGGGACAAAGCACGGAGGTAATAGAAGAATATTATATATTACTATAACTTTGCATCATTGGCTCAAAGGCTGAAGAAAAAAAATCCTGCAATACTCCTGGAAAAAGCCTATACCGGCGAAACGCGTATCTGTTGCTACACTCTTACTGGTTTATCTTATTTGCTTGGGGGCATTGGTTTTATACCATTAAAGGGGTACTCTGGTTTAAAATGATTATTTCTTTTTTTTAAATCAACTGGTGCCAGAAAGTTAAACAGATTTGTAAATTACTTCTACTAAAAAAATCTTAATCCTTCCGGTACTTATTAGCTGCTGAATACTACAGAGGAAATTCTTTTCTTTTTGGAACACAGTGCTCTCTGCTGACATCACGGGCACAGTGCTCTCTGCTGACATCACGGGCACAGTGCTCTCTGCTGACATCACGGGCACAGTGCTCTCTGCTGACATCACGGGCACAGTGCTCTCTGCTGACATCACGGGCACAGTGCTCTCTGCTGACATCACGGGCACAGTGCTCTCTGCTGACATCACGGGCACAGTGCTCTCTGCTGACATCACGGGCACAGTGCTCTCTGCTGACATCACGAGCACTGTGCTCTCTGCTGACATCACGAGCACTGTGCTCTCTGCTGACATCACGAGCACTGTGCTCTCTGCTGACATCACGAGCACTGTGCTCTGTAGTATTCAGCAGCTAATAAGTACTGGAAGGATTAAGATTTTTTATTAGACGTAATTTACAGATCTGTAACTTTCTGGTACCAGTTAATATTAAAAAAAAAAAGTTTTCCACCGGAGTACCCCTTTAATTGCACTGCCCTGCTGCACTACTGCACTTTACATCCCAAGTTATACTTTGCTGGTTCTTGTGTCACTCTAACTAAAGAGCTGCCTCGCCCCTTCTAGAGATCTACCTCTTGGCACCACCACAGCACTTTCCACACATTTGACTGCATGTGTGCATGTTTACATGTGTTTCTCTACTCTTGTCTATGATCTATCCCTATTTGTAGAGTTATTTTACAGACATAAAGTGCATTACCTTGTCAGAACTTTCATCCCAGTATCCTAACACACACACACACACATATACATATATATACAGTGATCCCTCAACTTACAATGGCCTCAACATACAATAGTTTCAACATACAATGTTCTTTTCTGGACCATTGTAACTTGAAACCAGACTCAACACACAATGTACAGACAGTCCAGATCTGTGAAACGTGTCACAACTGGAGGAACTGACCAATCAGAATGGGCATTCACTGGTAAATCACCTCTATTACTGAAGTACAAGCACTGAATGGCTGTCTGTTAGCGCCCCCTATGGTACAGGGAGGAACTACAAGTTCTGTACTACTCCTTACCTGTGCCAGGGTTAGCTGCTCCTTTGGACACCAAGTAAGGGCGGCTCCATTTGGGACACTGTGTGTACTGTATAGGACCCTGAAGAAGCTCCTGTCCTCTACAGAAACCATTGTTTCTCAACCAGGGTGCCTCCAGCTGTTGCAAAACTACAACTCCCAGCATGCCCGGACAGCCAACGGCTGTCCGGGCATGCTGGAAGTTGTAGTTTTGCAACAGCTGGAGGCACCCTGGTTGGGAAACACTGACATAGACAGTGAATACAGCTCCCAGAAGCTATTGCTTACTTTTTTTATGCAAGGACTTACTTTATCTATATTAGTTATCTACTTATTTTTCTTTAATCCTCACCTTTTCCTATTTTTTGGATGACATTTTGGTGGCTTCAGAACCAATTACCAGGATTCCATAGAGTAATGGTCTCAACATACAATGGTTTCAACATACAATGGTCGTTCTGGAACCGATTAATATTGTAACTTTAGGGTCCACTGTATATTATTTTTTTTTTTTATACATCAATAAAGACTTGCTTATTAATTTTCATTACTACCTGGTTTGGAGCTCTTTCTCCGTGTGGCTGCACGGTTATAGGTGTATATAGTTTCAATATGTGATGAACAAGTTCACAAAAATATCACATCTGCACTTATGGTAAAGATCCTTTAGCGTAGACATGCAGTAAGTCACTCAGCACTGTACATGACACATGGCAGTGGCTTACAATTAATTATTGGTTCTTCTTTAATAGGATCACAAAAGTAAATAAAAACTGAAAACTCGAATGTAAAAGCTGCAAAGCATTTCCTTAATAATGACGCAATTGTACGGTACTTGATACAACCAGTACTCTGACTGTAACCATTGACCTACTTAGCTGCATTTTAAATAGAGAACATTCAAGAAAACAAGATTAGACTCAACCTAAATATTTCGATTCAATTCAAGAAAGATACAGATGTTACAAGACGGTATGTTGTAATAAGAGTACTACTTCTATCAATCTCTTTATATAGATAAGGCTGGGGATGACAACTGGATAGAGCCTGGATATGGACAGGATTATGTAAAAATGATTAGAGTTCTACAGCACATGGCACTGCCACATGCAGCCAGCCAATATGATGGCAAATTTATGGACTCCATGTGCCACTGCCGGATGTCAAAAGGAAAAAATATTCTTCACTAGAAGATGTCGTTCTGAATACCTGAAAACATTTGGCACAAATATAAAATTATGGAAAAAAAACAAAAAAGAGGCGACACTCACCATGCAGGGTATCTTTATTCACACATTGGTGACAGGAGGCAGGCGACAGGCGGGGGAGTAGCAGGGAGGACCGGGCCGCCCGGCATCCCGGTCCTCCCTGCTACTCCCCCGCCTGTCGCCTGCTTCCTGTCACCAATGTGTGAATAAAGATACCCTGCATGGTGAGTGCCGCCTCTTTTGTTTTTCTCTACACCACAGATTTACTGCTTTCCTTGAGGCTGAGCACCACTCTGGGAGGCTTGTTTAGTCAGTTCATCCATCAGTGTATCCTTGCGTTTCTTCCCAGGCTTATTCTCGTACGTGCCGGCTACATTTCTTCTATACACTCATAAAATTATGGATGTGCACCATTATGCACTTTTAAGCAAAAATATTCTTAGAAGTTAAAGATGTAAGAGTTTTGAATAACGAATTTGTCCAAATCCATATCCAGTTTCTGGAACCATACAGGTGTTCATGAAAAGGTCCCTGTATGGTTTTGGACTCACGGGACAAAGGACTGATAGCATATGTACTGTAGTACAATAATATGGCTACCAAACATGCTGTGACTAGTTTTTAACTGCAGCAAATGTGGAGAAGTCAGAAAATTTTTGAATTGCTTCTATACTAATAGAATGAATAGTCTCATGCAAAAAAAAAACAACAAAGACTAGAAGAACTAAAAAAAAAAAAAAAAAAACATACCCTATCCGCAGGGGTACGACAAACAACCCCCCCCCCCCCCCCCCCCCGCCCCGTGATCTCCTGTGCAGAGCCCAGACTCTCTCTCCTGGAGTGGCGCTTCATGACCCCCGCCCGAATGGGGGGCCGCCACTGCCCCTCCATATATCTCTATGGGAAAGCCGGTCGGCTATCTTCAGCTCTCCCATATAGATATGTGGAGGAGGTGGGAGTCATGACGCGCCACTCCAGGGAAGAGTGGGGCCCCAGCACTTAGACCCCTGCAATCTAAAACTTATTCCCTATCCTGCGGAATTTGTTTTTTTGTATGAGACTATTCCTTTAATGTCTGGCATGGAATACCAACCTTTCCAAAGCTGCCTTTGCCTAAAACACGTATGAAGGTGAAATCTTCTATTCCAAATTTATACTGCGAGGAGGTGTTGGAAAGAGAATCTTCTTCAGACCCGTTTTCTGATCTGGCAGGACTGTTGTCTGAATGCTATTAAATACAACAACAAAATGGTTAAATATAACAAAATACAAAAACAAAATGGCTGAACTGAAGTGAAGAAATATCTGTAATAGCAAAATATAATAAGGATGATCCCTTTAAATTACAGAAGTTCCCCAGAAAACCGACTGACCACACAGTGGCCCAGATTTATCAAACTGTGTGAGAGAAAAAGTGGAGGGATTTTTCCCCAGCAACCAATCACAGCTCAGCTAACGAGCTGTGGTAAAGTGAAAGCTGAGCTGTGATTGGTTGCTGTGGAGAAATCCCTCCACTTTTTCTCTCACAAAGTTTGATAAATCTAGGCCAGTGTATTGCTGCGACACCCACTGATTTCATTTCTCCGGGAACCCAAGAGTAGGTGTTCTATTTTCATACAGCACCACCACTGGCAAAAGGAATCATTACACAATTCTCAAGGAAATCACTAGAAATGTCAGGTCCTCCAGAGTGAGATACATGTTTTGGCTAATGAGGACGGTTTTAAATGGGGGACCCACCTCTCTATGACCTTGATGATATACCTTGAAGGTATACTAAATCTGACAGAACCCTGTTAAGGCTAGGGCAACTTTCTCCCCAAGACATCGCATATAATGACTGTTTATGTTGCAAGAGAATATGACTGCCACAAGACTCCAAAATTCAGATTTTCTGTATTTTGGTCATATGTCACATGTGACTGCCAGTATTAACCTACATGCGATTGTGATCTGCATGAGACCACTCAGCAAGCATTTAGGTAACAAGACTGACCTGCTATAGGGGGTCGAGCGACACCTGTTGCCGTGTAGATTTTTTTGTACTTTTGCTTTTTTTTCCTCATCATCATAATATAAAATATGCTTAGGCAGATTAATAAATAAGGTCCACTGTCTCTATGGTTGTCATTCTTACAACTCACAGCCGGTCTCTAGAACAGTGTTTCCCAACCAGGATGCCTCCAGCTGTTGCAAAACTACAACTCCCAGCATGCCCGGACAGCCAAAGAGTTGTAGTTTCACAACAGTTGGAGGCATCCTGGTTGGGAAACATGGCTCTAGAATGTGGACAGAACCTTCTCTACCTGGCCTGGTTACTACTCACTCCTCTACAGTTCCTCTCCTATGGCTGTGACTCCGGCACTCTCCACCCACAGCCAGCCCCATTTAGAGGTGGAATTTCCTGCCACCATGTTGCTAACCCCATGTGAAAACTACAAAACTTATACACATTGTGATTAGGGCAGATGGAATTACCCTAGGGGCAGATGGCATTAACCACTTGTGTTCGTGAAGCCAGGACATGGTTTATCCTCTACACCACCTGAAGTTATACCGCTGGATCCTGGGCTTGGCAGAGAGATGTAACAGTCTATACAGCTTGGCTAGGCCCACGGAGGTGACCAGTGACTTCAGAGACCGTAGGGCTTGCTGGGACTTATAGTGGACTTGGACAATTTGATGCAGGTCACACTGACTTGAGACAGACTTGACTTGGACTGACTTGACAGACTGACAGACTGTACCCCGTTTGTAGCTTACCAGGTTTTGACTTAGACCTGGGGGGTAGTGGACTTGTGGAGTCCTGGCTGTGTGGTAGACATTAGGCCCATCAGACACTCTCTCAGGACTTGACCTCCCTGTAGCTCAGCAAAGAATCAAAGAGAGCGAGAGGAAGCTCCACCCAGGGCTTATATGGGGGAAGACTCTGGAGGGGTCCCATAGGTCACATGGTCACTGGTACCTTTCCTGGTTAATCACATGACAACAGTACTTAAGGGCATAGAATAATTATGTACATTGCATTGGATAACATATACATTATTTAACTATTCAGGACACACAGGGGAGCAATGGTACGGGGGTGCAACTCCTGTACTGGGCCACAACATAAAACAAGATAACCCTCACAGGTAACATGTATTTACTTATCAGATTCAGCTAAACTCTACCTATCCTATAAAGTAAAGAGCCCAATTCTAAAAGTTCACGTGATTTATAACTAAACCGTATAAAATAAATGAATTCTAAGCAAAGCAGCTTCTTATTCTTGTTTTTCTTTCAAAAGGTTTTATTAAAGTTTTGTATCCAATACGAAAAGTATTGGATACAAAAAATATGTCAGCTTTCCAAAAGCAAGTTATATACACTTAACAATAAGCACTACAACAATGTCTAATGTCTTATTGTTGTTTTAAAAGGGGGAAATTCCCAGTTAATGTTTTGCAGTTTGCTCCGGTTTTCTGTTACTGACTGCTTCCATGGTTTCATTCTACTCGCTCTGGAATTTGCTGATCATCAACAAAAACTATCAAAGACTGCCACCGTGTGCCAAGTCCCAGAACTGCCATCAAGTGTATTACTAAACTTCTCTTCTACTAGAGTAGAAAAAAAAAATATGTTATATATATATATATATATATATATATATATATATATATATATCTTCCCATAATGCTCTTTTCATGGTCCTGACATAAGGTATACAATGTTTTCCAATTCAATGGTTGTTAACCTTTCATTATGTCTTACCCGTGTGACAGCGATGTTCCCGGGCTGGAGACCCATTCCTGCCAATGCATTTGCCAACTCCACTGAATTGACTCCACAGTTATGAGCCACATTGGACTCGCACCGCTTGTGCACATTCATTTTGCACACTACAAGAAGAAACAATACGTTTATTCATTCAGCGATACATTCCATTCCAGCAGAGTTGCTGCAGCATTTTTCATACAACATCTGGTCAAGAAGCTGCGGCAATCTCAATGTGGCAAATTGAGGAAAATACAAAGCATTGTTCACAACAATAAAACATAATTCTCTCCGATTTTATCGTATGCTAAAGGAAATTTGTAAAATGAGGCCATTTGGCATTGACAACAATAAAGAAATGCTGATGTAATAACCAACTATTCAACCGTTCATTGAATGACACTGGGGCTGAGCAAAACTACGTGAGAGCAGAGGACAAGCAATGCACAATCTGTTTAGGGCCATCAGAGAAAAGATCTCACAGGTGCGCTTGACAAATACAATGCTCAAAAAAATAAAGGGAACACTAAGATAACACATCCTAGATCTGAATGAATGAACTAATCGTATGAAATACTTTCTTCTTTACATAGTTGAATGTGCTGACAACAAAATCATACAAAATTAACAATGAAAATCAAATGTATCAACCCATGGAGGTCTGGATATGGAGTCACACACAAAAAAAAAAAAAAAAAAATAAGTGGAAAACCACACTACAGGTTGATTCAACTTTGATGTAATGTCCTTAAAACAAGTCAAAATGAGGCTCAGTAGTGTGTGTGGTCCAGCATTGTCTTGCATTGGGAGGAACCCACGGCCAACCGCACCAGCATATGGTCTAGCAAAAGGGGTCTGAGGATCTCATCTCGGTACCTAATGACAGTGAGGCTACCTCTGGCAAGCACATGGAGGGATGTGCAGCCCCCCAAAGAAATGCACCCCACACCATTACTGACCGCCAAACCAGTCATGCTGGGGGATGTAGCAGGCAGCAGAATATTCTCCATAGCATCTCCAGACTCAGTGTGAACCTGCTTTCATCTGTGAAGAGCACAGGGCGCCAGTGGTGAATTTGCCAATCTTGGTGTTCTCTGGCAAATGCCAAATGTCCTGTATGATTTTGGGCTGTAAGCACAACCCCCACTTGTGGATGTCAGCAACTCATTCCATTCTCATGGAGTCTGTTTCTGACCATTTGAGTGGAAACATGCACATTTGTGGCCTGCAGGAGGTCATTTTGCAGGGCTCTGGCAGTGCTCCTCCTCCTTACACAAAGGCAGAGGTAGTGGTCCTGCTGCTGGGTTGTTGCCCTCCAATGGTCTCCTCCATGTCTCCTAATGTACTGGCCTGTCTCCTGGTAGCTCCTCCATGCTCGGGACACTACGCTGACAGACACAGCAAACCTTCTTGCTACAGCTCGCATTGATGTGCCATCCTGGATGAGCTGCACTACCTGAGCCACTTGTGTGGGTTGAAGACTCCGTCTCATGCTACCACTAGAGTGAAAGCACCGCCAGCATTCAAAAGTGACCAAAACATCAGCCAGGAAGCATAGGAACTGAAGTGGTCTGTGGTCACCACCTGCAGGACCACTCCTTTATTGGGGGTGTCTTGCTATTTGCCTATAATTTCCACCTGTTGTCTGTTCCATTTGCACAACAGCATGTGAAATTGATTGTCAATCAGTGTAGCTTCCTGAGTGGACAGTGTGATTTCACAGGAGTGTCATTGACTTGGAGTTACATTGTGTTGTCTAAGTGTTCCCTTAATTATTTTAAGCAGTGTATATATGGTAATGGTGTGTAATAAGAGATATCACCACATCGTGCACCACAGTGGAGAGCAGATGAACAATATGTCCTATGTTTAATTCAGTACTGTACAGAAGAGCAAGTCCCTCTTTTGTTCCCATCAATTGTTGCGCTTTCCAGGTTTCTTCTAGCATAATGTAAAGGGACAATATGGGTTAGAATCCAGCAGGGGCACCTCTTTATTCCCTAGCCCACTGATCTCAAGTGAATTGCATTAACCTTTAACACTACTCCGAGCTTTCAGTAACTTGATCTGATTCTCAGCTTCTCCATTAACTCTGTATGAGGCATGAGATTTCAGTGGTGTTCTGACTGCAAAAAAGGTACCACTGAAACAATGAGAGAAACCTGTATGGTCCAGAACCCAAAACGCACAGTGTAAATTGTGACCAGAGTTCACAGGGATTAACTGAGTGCTACGCACCTTGGTTCTGAGAAATTACACAGATCCAACTATATAGTTCCATTTACCAGGATACAGATGACCAGTGGGGGTACAGGACATCTTGTAACATGGGTGTAACTATGGCTATAACAGACACTATGGGGTCCAGAGGTTGAGTGGGCCCACTAAAGTGCCAGAAAGCTTTACTTTTTTTTGTATGGAATAACAAGTTGGTTGCTTCTTGATATCCTGCACTACCATATGGGTTCCTTGATGTACATCGCTATTATTTTTACATTTAATTATTGCTAATTATACCACTGTTTTGGGATCCTGTCTTTAGATGCTGGGGACCAGTCTCGCTGTGCTATGGGGCCCTACAGATTCTAGTTATGCCTCTGCCTTGTAATCAGGTTTGTAGAAAAAAATAAAACATAAAGTATAGTAAAAAAAAAAAAAATAAAAAGACCGCTCATGTTTCCCCTAATACTAGTTTTTGAGCATTTTGCACATAGTTATTATAGTTTAAAGCATTACTGTCATAAAAAAAAAACTACAATAACTATATGATAAACAGTGTCCATTATGACAAGTAAAATACCTGTTCAAACACCAAGGCTACAGTTAGGATCTCTCTTCATAGAGCAGAAGCTTAAGTTCTGATCTAGCTGTTACTAAAGATAGATTTCCTGCGATAACCAGCAGTGAAACACAGATTAAAGGGCAAAGAGACACCTCATGGTCAAGACTTCAGTGCAGGTTATCTGGGTTAAGGACTCGTTTTTGCCACTTTACTCCTCAACTAATCTATGGATGTTTGGTTACTTAAAACTTATCTCCGGAGAGGTGCTTAAAGAGGTACACTATGCTACAGAGGAAATTCATTTCTTTTGAACTTCTTTTTTGTCTTGTCCACAGTGCTCTCTGCTGACACCTGATGCCCGTATCAGGAACTGTCCAGAGCAGGAGAAAATCCTCATAGCAAACCTATGCTGCTCTGGACAGTTCCTGACATGGACAGAGGTGTCAGCAGAGAACACTGTGAACAAGACAAAAAATTTCCTCTGTAGCATACAGCTGCTAATAAGTACTGAAAGGATTAAGATTTTTAAATAGAAGTAACTTACAGATCTGTTTAACTCTCTGGCACCAGTTAATAAAATTTTTTTTTTTTTTTAAGTTTTACACCAGAGTACCCCTTTAAGGCCTAAGGCAGTTAATACAATTCACTGGCATCTCATAAAGTCCTTCTAAAATGAATATACCGTATATACTCGAGTATAAGCCGAGTTTTTCAGCACGATTTTTCGTGCTGAAAACACCCCCCTCGGCTTATACTCGAGTGAACTCTCCACCTGCAGCGGTCTTCAACCTGCGGACCTCCAGAGGTTTCAAAACTACAACTCCCAACAAGCCCGGGCAGCCATCGGCTGTCCGGGCTTGCTGGGAGTTGTAGTTTTGAAACCTCCGGAGGTCCGCAGGTTGAAGACCACTGCGGCCTTCGACATTATCCAGCCCCCTCTCACCCCCCTTTAGTTCTGTACAGTACTCCCCTCCGCTCGGCGCTGGTCCGGTGCTGCAGGACTGTCCGGAGAGGAGGTGGTCCGGTGGGATAGTGGTTCCGGGCTGCTATCTTCACCGGGGAGGCCTCTTCTAAGCGCTTCGGGCCCGGCCCCAGAATAGTCACGTTGCCTTGACAACGACGCAGAGGTACGTTCATTGCCAACGTACTTCTGCGTCATTGTCAAGGCAACGCCTCTATTCCGGGCCCGCAGCGCGGAGAAGAGGCGCCCCCAGTGAAGATAGCAGCCCGGAACCACTATCCCACCGGACCACCTCCTCTCCGGACAGTCCTGCAGCACCGGACCAGCGCCGAGCGGAGGTGAGTACTGTACAGAACTAAAGGGGGGTGAGAGGGGGCTGGATGATGTCGAAGGCCGCAGTGGTCTTCAACCTGCGGACCTCCGGAGGTTTCAAAACTACAACTCCCAGCAAGCCCGGACAGCCAATGGCTGCCCGGGCTTGCTGGGAGTTGTAGTTTTGAAACCTCTGGAGGTCCGCAGGTTGAAGACCACTGAGGGCGGATGATGACAAGAGGATGATGAAGGGGGGGTGTGGGATGATGAAGGGTGGGGTGGGGATGATGACAATGGGATGATGAAGGGGGGGGATGTGTGGGATGATGACAAGGGGATGATGACAGGTGATGATGATGAGGGTCTGGATGATGACAGGCGGTGATGATGATGAGGATGTTAATGACAGGGGTCTGGATGATGACAGGGGGGGATGATGTATTTCCCACCCTAGGCTTATACTCGAGTCAATAACTTTTCCTGGGATTTTGGGTTGAAATTAGGGGTCTCTGCTTATACTCGGGTCGGCTTATACTCGAGTATATACGGTAAGATAATTTGTATATGAGGATAGTGGTGTTTGACGTAAATAAACTGTTTCTTAAAGTCCCTTTGCACAGCTAGGGTGAAAAAAAATGTTACCATAGCAGTACCATGCGTTTGTAAGTAAATTTGGGACTTGAACCAAAAAGATTTTTGTTCTAAAACAAAGGCATAGGGTTAGCTGTTGCTAGGCATTGTGTAACGGAGTAAATATTGCTTTTGTGAGGCAGATTTCTATGCAATACAAATATGTAAAGTGTGCCCCAGTGCTAGGAAGGAAACCAAGCCTGTTGTTGAAGGCTGGTAATTATAAAGCCAACTAAACCTTTTAGGCAAGAAGGGATAATACATATTTTTGTAACTTCATGTCAATATCTTGTGATAACTTGGTGTTAAAGGGGTACTGCGGTGAAAATTTTTTTTTTTTAAAATCAACTGGTGCCAGAAATGTAAACAGATTTGTAAATTACTTCTATAAAAAAAATCTTAACCCTTCCAGTACTTATCAGCTGCTGTATACTACAGAGGAAGTTATTTTCCTTTTAAATTTATTTTCTGTCTGACCACAGTGTTCTCTGCTGACACTCTGTCTCAGGAACTGTCAAGAGCAATAGCAAATCCACATAGCAAACCTATCATGATCTTGACAGTTCCTGAGACAGACAGAGTGTCAGCAGAGAGCACTGTGGTCAGACAGAAAAGAAATGTAAAACGAAAAAAACTTACTGTTGAGCATACAGCAGCTGATAACAACTGGAATGGTTAATATTCTTTTAATAGAAGTAACTTACAAATCTGTTTAACTTTCTGGCACCAGTTGAATTAAAAAAATATAAAAAATAAAAGTTTTTCACCGGAGTACCCCTTTAAGTAGGCATTCCCATCCCATTTATGGCATATCCACTGGATCTCACTTTTTGTACTCAAACTTACAGTCATGGCCGTAAATGTTGGCACCCCTGAAATTTTTCAAGAAAATGAAGTATTTCTCACAGAAAAGGATTGCAGTAACATGTTTTGCTATCCATGTTTATTCCCTTTGTGTGCATTTCAACTAAACCAAAAAAAAGGGAGGAAAAAAAGCAAATTGATCATAATGTCACCAAACTCCAAGAATGGGCTGGACAAAATTATTGGCACCATTTCAAAATTGTGGAAAAATAAGATTGTTTCAAGCATGTGATGTTCCTTCAAACTCACCTGGGGGAAAGTAACCGGTGTGGACAATATAAAAATCCCACCTTAAAGCAGATAAAAAGGAAATCTCCAGAGATCTAGATTTGTCTTTGTCCACAGTGCACAACATTATCAAGACGTTTGCAACCCATGGCACTGTAGCTAATCTCCCTGGGCGTGGATGGAAGAGGAAAATTGATGAAAAGGTGTCAACGCAGGATAGTCCGGATGGTGGATAAGCAGCCCCAAACAAGTTCCAAAGATATTCAAACTGTCCTGCAGGCTCAGGGAGCATCAGTGTCAACGCGAACTTCGACATTTAAATGAAACTGAATGCTATGGCAGGAGACCCAGGAGGACCCCACTGCTGACACAGAGACCTAAAAAAGCAAGACTACATTTTGCCAAAATGCACTTGAGTAAGCCAAAATCCTTCAGGGAAAAAGTCTTGTGGATGGATGAGACCAAGATAGAGCTTTTTGGTAAAGCACATCATTCTACTGTTTACCGAAAACGGAATGAGGCCTACAGAGAAAAGAACACTAATTTTGTCCAGCCCATTTTTGGAGTTTGGTGTGACATGTCCAATTAGCTTTTTTTAGTTCCTATACAAACAAAAGGGAATAAACAAGTGTATAGCAAAACATGTGTTACTGCAATTGTGACAAACAGTCTTGGGGATTAGCTCTGGGATAGTCCTGGTCACTTGCCACGGGACACGTTCCTCACAATAACACCACAGACCACAGTTCCGCATACAAGTCTGGCTCCTCGCCAGCTTTATTTCCACAGGTTGCAGGTAAAACAAAACAAACAGGAACATAATAAAGTCCTAGACCGTCTGGTCACTGACTACACATATCAGCATGCCCTGACTACGAACTGGTGAGCTACCCTCAGCCAGTTAAACATATGACACCTGCAACCTGTTATTCACAGTTCACACCACTTCTTGGACCACTCGCAGCGCCTTCTGCGTGTTACCTAAACAGGGTCCATGTGTCTCCCCCTCTAACAGCCAGCATACTGTTACCAAGGGAGAGCGCAGATTAGACTGAGTGTCCATCTTATATACACCTCCCTTCCCTGCTGCCTCATTACTTAAGAAGCAGGTGAGAGATACTTCAAGGTGAGCAAAGGAAATACACCCTTTCCTTGCCACCTTATCACACAATCCTTTTCTGTAAGAAATACTTCATTTTCTTGAAAAATTTCTGGGGTACCAACGTTTACGGCCATGACTGTATATTCAGCTCAAAAGATCCCCTGGTTTCAGCTGCTGGAAGTGGTTTAGAAGCTTAAAATATCTAAACCGATTGTTTTACGCAGTTTAAATTGCCCTGTCTAAAGGAGAACAAGCGCCCTTGATCTCAAGATAATTGTGGACAGTCTTTTACCCCTGGGGCTGGTATAGTGGGTAGAGGAATTTCCATTCTTGTCTTGGAAACGTGTGGTTGATGGCTATGGTAGATAGACCCTTTGTACCAGTTTAATTTCCCTTCTTATTAGGGAAAACTTTTGGACAATGGCTATGGTAGATAATATCACCCCCCCCCCCCCCCCACCATCACCACCCCCACCACCATCATACCAGTTGAGTTTCCATTCTTACGAAAACTTGTGGTCCATAGCTGCAGTAAATAGAACCCCTGTACCACATGAGTTCCCATTCCTACTAGGAACTTGGGGCCAATGGCTATGGTGGATAGCTTTCAGTTGATGGCTACAGTAGACAGTCTTCCTGTACTAGTTAAGTTATTCTTACTAGAAAAACTAATGTTCGACGGCTATGGTACATGGATCCCTGTACCACTCAAATTTGCAATGTTAACAGAAAAAAAAAAATCTTCGGTCATTGGATATATACATAAGATTGGTAGATTGACCCCCTGAACAAGTTAGGTTTCCATTCTTAGTTTTAGAGGAAAATTGTTGTTGTGAGCTTTATGGTCTTTTGACCAGTTATTGGATTGTAGTTATTATTAGGTATGGTTGAATTATCTTTGTCTTTATCTTTTTTTTTTTTTTTTTTTTTTTTTTTTTTACTATCTCTGGTTCTATATTTAAAATTTTAGTCTCTCAGACGTCATAAAATCTTGATGACATTTAGGGATGATGTTATCAATTTTTATATTTAGTTCACCAGAGGGATTTTTTGTTTCCAGCACAGCCTGCTCAGCATGCCTTGTGCCCAAACATGCATGAACTGATCCTAATCAGTGCCAAATCTTTTATGAAAAGAATATTCCAATCTCAGTCTTTGAGGAAATCGCTGAACTGTCTAAGGCTATAGACATCTTAGGAAATACTCTGCTCAAAAAAGAACACAGGGAAGACTTAAACACCACAATGTAACTCCAAGTCAATGACACTTCTGTGAAATCACACTGTCCACTCAGGAAGCAACACTGATTGACAATCAATTTCACATGCTGTTGTGCAAATGGAACAGACAACAGGTGGAAATTATAGGCAATTAGCAAGACACCCCCAATAAAGGAGTGGCTCTGCAGGTGGTGACCACAGACCACTTCTCAGTTTCTATGCTTCCTCGCTCATATTTTGGTAACTTTTGAATGCTGGCGGTGCTTTCACTCTAGTGGTAGCATGAGATGGAGTCTACAACCCACACAAGTGGCTCAGGTAGTACAGCTCCTCCAGGATGGCACATCAATGTGAGCTGTGGCAAGAAGGTTTGCTGTATCTGTCAGCGTAGTGTCCAGAGCATGGAGACGCTACCAGGAGAAAGGCCAATACATCAGGAGACGTGGAGGAGGCTGTAGGAGGGCAACAACCCAGCAGCAGGACCACTACCTCCGCCTTTGTGCAAGGAGGAGCAGGAGGAGCACTGCCAGAGCCCTGCAAAATAACCTCCAGCAAGCACAAGTGCATGCGTCCACACAGTCAGAAAGAGACTCCATGAGGGTGTTATGAGGGCCTGACGTCCACAGGTGGAGGTTGTGCTTACAACCCAGCACCACGCAGGACATTTGCCTTTTGCCAGAAAACACAAAGATTGGCAAATTCGCCACTGGAGTGTGTCAGCAGTCCCTGCAAGAAGGCATTGATGCTATGGACTGGCCCGCTCGTTCCCCAGACCGGAATCAGATTGAGCACATCTGGGACATCATGTCTCGCTCCATCCACCAACGCCACATTGCACCACAGACTGCCCAGGAGCATGCCCAGGCGTTGTAGGGAGGTCATACGGGCACGTGGAGGCCACACACACTACTGAGCCTCATTTTGTTTTGACTTGTTTTAAGGACATTACATCAAAGTTGGATCAGCCTGTAGTGTGGCTTTCCACTTTGATTTTGAGTGTGACTCCATATCCAGACCTCCATGGGTTGATACATTTGATTTCCATTGATAATTTTTTGGTGATTTTGTTGTCAGCACATTCAATTAAGTAAAGATGAAAGTATTTCATACAATTAGTTCATTTATTCAGATCTAGGATGTGTTATCTTAGCGTTCCCTGTATTTTTTTGAGCAGTGTATAGATTTTGTATTCTTGCTTTGTGGTATTTCTACAGCTTGTCATGTGAGCTCTATTTTCTTTCTACACTTGTACACAGCCTATATGATTATCTCCTGCATAATTTCTTATATCTGCTGTTATTTTCGCTCTAGCCTTTGTGAGCTGTGCTTCAAGGAAGCTCTTCCTCCTGACTACAATTTGAGCTGGTGTGTAACCTCAGCCCCCTGCTGTTATTGCTAAGGGCCCATTCACACTGAGAATTTAACTTTGAAATCCCAAACAGAATTCACTTTGCAGCAGCCTCCAATTACTGTCAATGGGATTCTGAATAGGCATTTCCACTGCAGGATTTCCACTGCAGGATTCTGTGCTGGCTGCGTTGCCCTTAAAGGGGTACTCCGGTGAAAAATTTTTTTTTTTTTTTTTTAAATCAACTGGTGCCAGAAAGTTAAACAGATTTGTAAATTACTTCTATTAAAAAATCTTAATCCTTCCTGTACTTATTAGCTGCTGAATACTACAGCGGAGATTCTTTTCTTTTTGAAACACAGAGCAGTCTGCTGACATCATGAGCACAGTGCTCTCTGCTGACATCTCTGTTCATTTTAGGAACTGCCCAGAACAGCATATGTTTGTCCATTTTAGGAACTGCCAGTGTAAAAGGAAATCCCCATAGCAGAGATGTCAGCAGAGAGCACTGTGCTCATGATGTCAGCAGACAGCTCTGTGTTTCAAACGGAAAATAATTTCTACTATAGTATTCAGCAGCAAGTAAGTACAGGAAGGATTAAGATTTTTTAATAGAAGTAATTTACAAATCTGTTTAACTTTCTGGCACCAGTTGATAAAAAAAAAAAAAAAGTTGTTCACCGGAGTACCCCTTTAACGACGCAGGACGTATATTTATGTCCTGCGTCGGCTCCCGCGATATGAAGCGGGGTCGCACTGCCTCCTGCCTCCTCGGTGTCCGATCGACGAATGACTGCTCCGTGCCAGAGATTCAGGCAGGAGCAGTCAAGCACCGATAACACTGATCACAGGCGTGTTAATACATGCCAGTGATCTGTGTAAGATCAGTATGTGCAGTGTTATATAACACTGCAAAAAAAAAAAGTAAAAAAAAAAGTGTTAATAAAGGTCATTTAACCCCTTCCCTAATGAAAGTTTGAGTCACCCCCCTTTTCCCATAAAAAAATAAAAAACAGTGTAAATAAAAATAAACATATGTGGTATCGCCGTGTGCGTAAATGTCCGAACTATAAAAATATATCATTAATTAAACCTTACGGTCAATGGCGTACACGTAAAAAAATTCCAAAGTCCCAAAAAGCGTATTTTGGTCACTTTTTATGCCATTAAAAAATGAATAAAAAGTGATTAAAAAGTCCGATCAAAACAAAAATTGTACCAATAAAAACTTCACATCACGGCGCAAAAAATGAGTCCTCATACCGCCCTGTACGTGGAAAAATAAAAAAGTTATAGGGGTCAGAAGATGACATTTTTAAACGTATAAATTTTCCTGCATGTAGTTATGATTTTTTCCAGAAGTACGACACAATCAAACCTATATAAGTAGGGTATCACTTTAACCGTATGGACCTACAGAATAATAATAAGGTGTAATTTTTACCGAAATATGCACTGCGTAGAAACGGAAGCCCCCAAAAGTTACAAAATGGCGTTTTTTCTTCGATTTTGTCGCACAATGATTTTTTTTCCGTTTCGCCGTGAATTTTTGGGTAAAATGACTAATGTCACTGGAAAGTAGAATTGGTGACGCATAAAATAAGCCATAATATGGATGTTTAGGTGGAAAATTGAAAGGGTTATCATTTTTAAAAGGTAAGGAGGAAAAAACTAAAGTGCAAAAACGGAAAAACCCTGAGTCCTTAAGGGGTTAATAGTGAAGGCACAGGTCCACGTGGTCCTAGTCCTGGTAGCGCCTGCTGCACAGAGAATCTCTGCCTGGAATTTATCCAGGTGGAAATTCTTAGTGTGAACATAAGAACCATTTGGTCCATCTAGTCTGCCCAATATTCTATGAATAATCCCTGGCCCTATCTTATATGAATAATAGCCTTATGCTTATCCCATGCATGCTTAAACTCCATTGTATTTGCAGTGACCACTTCTGCAGAAAGGCTATTCCACGCATCCACTACTCTCTCAGTAAAGTAATACTTCCTGATATTACTGCAGAAACATTTGCCACTAACTTAAACTATGTCCTCTTGTGGTAGTTATTCTTCTATTAAATATGCTCTCCTCCTTTACCGTGTTGACTCCCTTTATGTATTTAAAAGTCTCTATCATATCGCCTCTGTCTCTTCTTTCTTCTATACATGTTAAGGTCCTTTAACCTTTCCTGGTAGGTTTTATCCTGCAATCCATGTACTAGTTTAGTATCTTCTCTGAACTTACTCTAATGTATCTATATCCTTCTGGAGATACGGCCTCCAGTACAACGCACAATACTCCAAGTGAAGTCTCACCAGTGTTCTGTACAGCGGCATGAGCACTTCTCTCTACTACTAATACCTCTCCCTATACACACATGAGCACTTCCCTCTCTTCTGCTATAAGATCTCCATATACACCAAGCATTCCGCAAGCATTTCCCACTGCTCTGACATTGTCTGCCTTCCTTTAAGTCTTCTGATATTTTCTCATGGGTTTTTATGTCCAAGGTACATTATCTTCTCTGAGTAGCAGCTACATAGGGGGGAATTTTTAATAAAGACTGTTGAGAAAGTGGCCTCATTTTGCATTCATAAAATAACCTAAGGCGAGCTCAGGTTGGACAGAAACCAAATCAAATAAAATCATGGGGTGCATCAATAGGGGCATAGATGCCCACGACAAGGAAATAATTCTACCGCTGTACAAATCACTAGTCAGACCACACATAGAATACTGTGTACAGTACTGGGCACCAGTGTACAAGAAAGATACAGTGGAGCTGGAGAGGGTTCAAAGATGGACAACCAGAGTAATACGGGGAATGGGAGGACTATAGTACCCAGAAAGATTATCAGAATTAGGGTTATTTAGTTTAGAAAAAAGAAGGCTTAGGGGAGACCTAATAACTATGTATAAATATATTGGGACCGTACAGAGATCTCTCCCATGATTTATTTATACCCAGGACTGTATCTATAACAAGGGGGCATCCTCTACGTCTAGAGGAAAGAAGGTTTCTACACCAGCACAGACGGGGGTTCTTTACTGTAAGAGCAGTGAGACTGTGGAATTCTCTGCCTGAGGATGTAGTCATGGTGAACTCTGTAAAAGAATTTAAAAGGGGTCTGGATGCATTTTTGGAGAATAACAACATTGCTGGTTATGTATATAAGATTTATAGGGACAGAACGTTGATCCAGGGATTTATTCTGATGCCATATTTGGAGTCGGGAAGGAATTTTTACCTCTAGTGTGAGGGTTTTTTGCCTTCCTCTGGGTCAACTCAATAGGGACTCATTAGGGATATAGGTTGAACTTGATGGACTCTGGTCTTTTTCCAACCTTATGAACTATGTTACCTAAAAAAAATAATGCAAAGGTGTCCATAGCTTTTGAATACTAAATGGTCATAAATCTAAAAGGTATCTAAATCCATGTAATGCTGAATCTTCTATTGCAGTGATATGCGATATTTCACATTGTATTCGTAGCGGCTGTGTAAATACTCTTCTTCTGCATTCCACTGAGATAATAACAAGGAGGTGTAGTGCGAGTAGGAAAATATCCTCATGATACATGAATCTTCAAGAGCTCGCTCTCCTTCCTGTGAAGTGTCTATTACTGAGAAAGCTTTCCCAGCTAAAATGTAAATTATCCATGGGTAAACCACTTGCCCCATACACCTGCATATTTATTTCACTAATCAAGGCCTAGGGGTGACAATCTAATCCAATGAGTATGGGTGGTTTCCCCACTCTCCATCTACACAAAGTATTGGGAGAAAGAGCATGTTAGAATTTAGCTGCCCAATTCCTATCTCTATCATTAGAGGTGTCGGGAAGCAGCCTACTCCCCCATCAAAAACACATGTACATTTGACTAAGCTGAACAGTCCTGTCTATGTGGATGTCAGGCGAGTTAGATGTGGGTAAGATACTTAAATAGGTAAAGCACACAGATTTTGTGGTACGCAACATACGCATTGAGTCTTAAAAAAGTGGCCTACAACGTGGCCTCTATCCGATGAGATACTGCATGTCTCAGCATAGATTTTTTTCCCCCTTGAAACAGTAATATTAAAGTAACTTGAAAACTGCACACTAGTATTAAAGGGGTACTCCGCCACAAACATCTTATCCCCAATCTAAAGAATGACTGGGTGCTGTGCCGGAGATCGCGGGGGTCCCACTGCTGCAGCAGCGGGACCCCCGCGATCTCCGCAACAGCACCCAGTCATTTGGTGCACGGAGCGAAGTCCGCTCCGTACTTCTATGGGAGGAGGCGTGACGGCTACGTCATAGCCGTCACACCTCCCCGCATTGACATGGGACTGCCACGATCTTACATCTTATCCCCTATCCTTTGCATAGGGGACAAGATGTTTGCAGTGGAGTACCCCTTTATAGTCACTGAAAAGCTGTATCTACTAAGTCAAGGAACTAAAGTTGTGTGTGTATTTCCTGTATCTTGTAAGTAGCATACTTAGGCCAGTTTCCTATTTGTGTTATTTATTACAGTGATCCTTCAACTTACAATGGCCTCAACATACAAATAGTTTCAACATACAATGGTCTTTTCTGGACCATTGTAAGTTGAAACCAGACTCAACATACAATGCTACGGACAGTCCAGATCTGTGAAACGCGTCAATGGCTGGAAGATCTGACCAATCAGAATGGGCAATTTGCATGCACTGACTGGTGTCTGGTAGCGCCCCCTACAGTACAGGGAGGTATTACATGTTCTGTACTCTTTACCTGTTCCAGGGTTACCTGCTCCTTTGGACACCAGGTGAGGGCGACCCCATGTTACTTTATAAGGACATTACGTGTACTATACAGGACCCTGAAGAAGCTCCTGTCCTCTACATAGACCAGTGTTTCCCAAGCAGGGTTCCCCCAGCTGTTGCAAAACTACAACTCCCAGCATGCCCGGACAGCCTTTGGCTGTCCGGGCATGCTGGGAGTTGTAGTTTTGCAACAGCTGGAGGCTCCCTGCTTGGGAAACACTGACCTAGACAGTGATTTACAGCTTCCAGCAGATCTTTATTACTTTTATATGTAAGAACTTGCTTTATCTGTATTAGTTATCTACTTATTTTGCTTTAATCCTCACTTTTTCCTATTTTTGGATGACATTTTGTTGCCTTTAGAACCAATTACCAGGTTTCCATAGAGTTCTGGTCTCAACATACAATGGTTTCAACATACAATGGTCGTCCCGGAACCAATTAATATTGTAACTTGAGGGACCACTGTATATATGGTTTGTTCAGTCTGTGTCTGAAAGGTCCCATTGACTTTAACAGGGTTGCTGATTTCTCTCGGGGTGTCCAGTATTTTACTAGACACTTAAGTACTGGTTGCTGCACTATTTATTCTTGTATGTTTGGCAAAAATCTGTGCCTATGTGAATTTAGCCTTAGTTGCAAAACGCTCAACATTTTGGTACACCAGGAATAATAATATAAACTGTTGTCTCATTGTACTACACATTATTGAGACCCTAGTAGTCATGACTTACTTTTACACTGTAGTCCTTGCCTCATCAGCCCCCATAACAAGGACCCACAATGGTCGCAGAACGTCGGCACCTTGTAATTGTGGTCACGAAATTTGTGAGGTAAGTTGATCCCGAATCTCTGTTCAAAGATCTAAAAGCAAAACACATGTTATAATATCTATCTTTATCTACCTACCTATACATTGATATCTCACGTCTATAAATTGATACAGAAGGCATTTTGCTGCTGTGGTAAGTTCTAAAGACTGAATGATACACTGTAACAAACTACAGCTCTGTGAACATAAGTTAAACTTAACTGATCTTGTTTTTTCCTAAATCACTTTAAAAAAATAGTCTATATGTAAAATAACAGGGGACAATTCATTAATATTGGCCCATTGTAAGTGCCCCCCCCCCCCCCCCCCCGCATCATGCATCAAAGGGGCTCGCTCCCAGTGGAATAATCTGGCTTTGGCTAAAAACAACCCCAGGTCCTCAACCCCTTCCTCTAAGTAGATACATGATGGAACACTGCCCTAATGTTTCCATTCAATAGAAGTTGGCAGAGATCTTGAGAATTTAGAGAGAACTGCTGCATCATATTTCTTTCCTTTGAAGGTAAACTGCACAAGGAAGGAACAGAATATATATATATATATATATATATATAGACAGGGATGTGACATATTTTTCCCTGAACTAAGTACAAGGATCTACAGGAAAATTCTACTTATAGACGCAAGTGCAATGTCTATCATTAGGTATTTGGGAATTTGGGGCTTGAAGTCTTAAAGGGAACCTCTCATCAAATAAACTTTTGATATATTTTAGATTAATGAATGTTGAATAACTTTCCAATAGCATGTTAATGAAAAATATGCTTCTTTCTATTGTATTTTTCCCGATCAGTCCTGTCAGCAAGCATTTCTGACTCATGCTGGAGTCCTAAACACTCAGAGCTGCCAGCCTGCTTTGTTCACAGCCAAACAGGCTGTGAACAAAGCAGGCTGGCAGCTCTGAGTGTTCTCCTTTGTGAACAAAGCAGACTGGCAGCTCGTAGTGTTTAGGACTCCAGCACGAGTCTGAAATGCTTGCTGCCAGGACTGGTAGGGAGACCCCTAGTGGTCATTTCTTCAAAGTGGAAAATTAAATAGAAAGAAGCATATTTTTTAATAACATGCAATTGTGAAGTTATTCTGCATACATTAATCTATAATATATGAAAAGTTTTTTTGATGAGAGGTATCCTTTAAAAGGACATCTGCAGCGTGATTAACACTTATCCCCTATCCACAGGATAGGGGATAAGTGTTTGATCGCGGGGGGTCCGACCGTTGGGACCCCCTGTGATCTCCTGTACGGGGCCGAGGCTGTCCCATGCAGGGGGCGTGCCAGCCGCAGCATGACGTTGCAGCCGGCACGCCTCCTCCATACATTTCTATGGGAGAGGCGGGGAGGCAGCGTTTGTGCCTCCCCGTCTCCCCCATAGAACTGTATGGGGACGGGGAGGAGACGGGGCGTCACAGTCGACCTCTAGGTCGACGCTACGCGCATAAGCGCTCACCATGAGCGCTAATGGCGGCGCCCCGTTAGGGAGATCGAGGGGGGTCCCAGCGGTCGGACCCCCCGCAATCAAACACTTATCCCCTATCCTGTGGATAGGGGATAAGTGTCATACCGCTGCAGATGTCCTTTAAAGGGGTATTCCAGCCAAATACATCTCATCCAAAGAATAGGGGATGAGATGTCTGATCCCGGTGGGGGGGGGGGCGCCAATGGGACCCTCGCGATCTCTGAATGCGGGTGCTGCAATCTAGATTTTGCACTCTCATTTTTTCCTCTTTACCTTTTAAAAATCATAACCCAAAAATCCACAGCCAAATGGAAAAAAATAATAATCATTGTGTGCCGAAATAAACCCCCCCCCCCCCCCCTTTGTAACTTTTGAGGGCTTCCGTTTCTACGCAGTGCATTTTTCAGTAAAAATGACACCTTATAATTCTGTAGGTTCATATGGTTAAAATGATACCCTACTTATATAGGTTGGATTTTGTTGTACTTCTGGAAAAAATCGTAACTACATGCAGGAAAATGTATTCGTTTAAAAAAGTTTTCTCTTCTGACCCCTATAACTTTTTTATTTTTACACATATGGGAATGTACAAGGGCTCATTTTTTGTGCAGTCATCTGAAGTTTTTATCGAAATCCTTTTTGTTTTGATTGGACTTTTTAAACGCTTTTTATTCATTTGACCAAAAATACGCTATTTTTGATTTGTGAATTTTTTTTACATGTACGCCATTGACCGTGCGGTTTAATTAACTATATATTTTTATAGTTTGGACATTTACGCACACGGCGATACCACATATGTTTATATTTATTTTTAGTTACATAGTTTTTTTAATGGGAAATAGGGGGTGGTGATTCTGACTTTTATTAAGGAAGGGATTAAATCATACTGATTTCCTACACTGTTCAATGCCATGTATTAACATGGCATTGATCAGTGTTCTTGCCGCTCGACTGCTCCTGCCTGGATCTCAGGCACGGAGCAATCATTCGGCAATCAGACACGCAGGAGGCAGGTAGGGATCCTCCTGGTGTCCTGCAAGCTGTTTGGGATGCCGCAATTTCACCACGGCGGTCCCGATAAGCCCGATTGAGCTGTTGGGATGCTTTTGGTTTCACTTCAGATGCAGAGGTCAACTTTGATCGCCGCGTTTGAAGGGTTAATGCCGGGCATCACCGCGATCAGTGATGCCTGGTATTAGCCGCGGGTCCTGGCCGTTGATGGCCGCCGGGACGACCCAATATGACGCGGGGTCACTGTGTGAAATTGCGGGAGCCGGCGCAGGACGTAAATATACGTTGTGTGTCGTTAAAGACTAAGACAGGTGATGATGTTTTGTGCAAGAAAGAGAGACCAGGGCAGAAGAATACAAATAATAGTGGTACGTCACCTTTTTTTCCACTTTAGTTGGATTGTTCATGCAAGTGCAAGATGTGACTATCAACTGGTGGCAGCGCTTGTGAACCACACATGTGCAAACTGAGAAAGAGGAAAGAGACAGAAATGACACATTTACATCACACCTATAAGTATTGGTATACATTTTTCACAGAAGAACAAACAATGTTAACTCAAAACAGATTCTAGTGGCCTAATCCTTGTGCCTCGGGCCTTGGCAATCTCTCTTATAAACTTAGCAAGCTTCCTTACGATTTAATGTATTAGGAAACGCCAAAAATATTTACCTGAGAAAACCTGGAAAAGCAGGTTTCCATTTTTAGCATGATTTATTTAACTTTAGGCCGGAATTCCCCGACCTTCATATTTAGGTTCATGAAAGTGAACCATCACGTGGAATTTAACAAATCATGTTAGCAAACCCATGACCGACAGATCTTTTGAAAAGTAGTCGGCGAAGTTTAACATTTTCGGGCGACAGTCGTATGAAAGATCCTTTGTGAAATTAAGATCTTCTGTTCACAAAAAAAAACTTTTGGGAAAGAATATTCTCAGAACATTCCCAGAAAGATCTTCCGCCTTAGCGAGATGTGAATGATTATGTATGGCCCTATTTCAACCTCCAATATGAACTGTCATGTGTAGGTATAGCTGCATCTGCGAGATGATAGATTGTTCAATCTATTGTGTGTATGTGTGGCGAGCTGGGTGAGGCAATGATGCAGAAGGGTCTGGTGGTATTAACCCTTGATTTGTTGTGACGCCAGGGTGCGGTTGTTTTGTATAAGGCCCTGCTGACAACCGGTAGGATAATAAACTGAATGTCCACAGCAGAATTTATGAGACAACTGGAACTTTATATACATACAGTCTCTCTTGAGGTAACTGGGATGTGGGTTCCGCACAGGCTTTGCTGGGATTAATAGTCTTTAGCTTTAAGCAGGCCACTGTGCTACCAATTGTATGAGTTGAGTTGAATAGTAGTCACAAGGATTTAGTAAACAGAGCTTTATAACTCACAGTTTTAGTGGCTGCTGGTTCTTTAGGCTTTGGCCTAGTTGAGATGAATTGAGATATGCTGATTGTGCTTGGTTTAATGTCCAGCAGGAAGAGAGTGCAGGAACAAGATAACAAGAGAGCAAATTTAGAGACTACAGCCCCTTATATACCAGGGAGGCTGGGGCTAATCCCATTGGTTGCAAAGCCTGTAGGTCCTGAACCCAGAGAACTCTGGGTACATCACATGACCCAGAAAGGTCCTAAATATCTGTACAACCATTATAATATATCACGTGACCCAGGTAGGTCCTATACATTTGTAGACTATACAGAAATACATTTATATGAGGTGACCAAGGGGCAAGCCCTGCAGGAGAGCCCTGTGGAATGGAGGGACTCTAGCTGAGGGGACTTTAGACAGGGACAGGACAAGGTCCTGTACCGGGACACCACATATGGATACTTTAGGATTTGCAATATAACATTTTGACTGTTAGGAGAAGCTTAGGAGTTGAGTCACTGCTTATATCTGTGCCCTATTAGAATGGAGCAAGGAGAACATTAAGCTTTTACTTCTTAGTCATAGGTGAAAGTTACCTGAAGATTAGAGATGTACTTGTGCCTAAATATCAAAAAGGCTGATAAATGCAGTTGTTTTGCTTTTGTGTATATAGAATTATCGAACAGAAAAAAACCTCTATTGTAAATGGTACTGGGCTAAAACGTAACATTTATTGACTGATAAGTTAAAAAATAACATGAAAATTATTCCCCTCAAAAATGTGTGCACACTACAAAAAATATCCAAAAAGACACGTGCCAATGAGTGACGGGTGGGGGCATATGTTTAGATAGTTTACAAAGAATGACTAGCATGTTGATAGCAATAAGATACTGCTGGGGGGGGGGGGGGGGGTGAATAGATGTGAAGGTTAGATGGAGATGATGGCACTTCCTTGATTACTTCAAGCGATGACAAATGACTTAGAAGCAGGAAAAATTTAAGGAAAAGTGCCCCCTAATACTAAACCTCCCTCCACAGCTGTCCGTGCCTTTTGATGGACCCACCTCTTTAACAGGGTGGCCTCAACCACGAAGACATTCCCTCTCCTGATGTAAGTGAGGGGAAAAAATACAACAAAAACAGGGGATGGAGGTATACAGAGAAATGATGACCCCCAAGCCGATCACACCAGTGGCACAGTGTCAAACCATGGTATTTACAAGGGAGTCGCAAAGCATCTAACCATTTGCTGAAACAGTTACGGTCAACTAGTTTGGTCACACGTTTTTGTGTAAATAGTAAAGAATGTTTCCACAATATGCTGTAAGCAAACCAAATTCATCAAAGAGGTGTAAAGTTCTACAGAAGTACAGAGATTACTAAATGCTTTAACCTCAGCAATATGGCGGCATGTGTTACGTTCCACATATGGAGTGGCAAGTCCAGTGCACTAACAATAAGACTTACAGGTCATCTTACCTTTAATTTTAGAATACTAGAGGTCACCGACTGCACTTATATGCATGAATGGTGCAGGATATGGTGACTAATAATATTTATAATTTATAGTAGAGAAAATATTTTTATACACGCTACATGTAAAAGATTAACAGAACGCTTAATGTCAATCTTTCAAAAGAGTTTTTAATCAGTTTCAAAGAGGTTGTGCAGCAGCTTTGGTTTGTAAAGTGGGGGGAGTTATGCAATGTGTAGAAAAAGCAGCTAAAAAACTCACTTAAGCTGTTGCAGCACCTCACTGTGAACAAAGGGGGAGCTTGAGGCAGTCAAACAAAGATTGACAAGAGGCTTCTAGTTAAAAGGCAAATTTGGCTGCGTGTCCAGCTAAGTGATGGTATGAATGTGATTCAGATGTGCAAAATAGGCTTCCAAAATCTTACAGCTGCATAACCAACACAACCAACCACTTACCCAATTGTGTCTTCCATCATCATTACCGGTAGACAAGGCCACTTGTATAGGCTAGCCCTTTGTAATTTTAGTGTGTATACTGCTGTATGCTGCCCAAGGTGCTGCAGAACTTAAAATGTTACTTTCATTGAAAAAACTTTTGACGTGTCACAAAGACATGTCAAAAGTTTTAATCCCATAGATCTCTAGATATAGATTGGCTTCTTAAATGTCTAATGGAACCCGTGCTCTGCAATGAGACGGATTGAGCGCCAAGCTAGGGAATGAAGCATGCTGCTGTGCACTTCTGGAGATTGGTAGGGGTCTCAGCACTTAGACCTGACCAATCAAAACTTTTGACATGTCAGACATTTTAAGGTTTTAAAAACAGCGCTACTTTAAGAGGAATAGAGAACTTCATGTCAAAAACATGAGCTAGGTAGAGGGATAAAAAACATAATAAAAACCACCATATAGTAGTATTTACATTGCAGTCAGTAGAAATTATGGAAATGACATGCTAGTATAACACCTATAACAACTCTATTTATGATACTCCCTTTATCTTTAGTAAGGGGGTTCTTCTTTTCTGTGTTTGCCACTGACTGGCCAGTTGAGATTAGCATCCCAAAAACATACTGGTAGCAAAACCCAACCACCGCAATATGGACACCCATTCTGAATGCTGTGTTGATACACCCGCTGCCCTATCCTTGGCAACCTTGTTCTGTGTACACCTATCTCCTATTCTTCCCGCTGATTTGCATAATACATGTGTTTACCCAGTAACATTACTACACACTAAAGAGTGTAAACAGGGAAATCACCTGTAAGATGGACAAGTTACAGAACAAGTTTGTCACGGTAGATTATATTAGATCATTAAGTACAATCTTTCTTATTTCTATAATATCCTATGAATGGTATTGTCTCAGACAAGAAAAGATACATAACACCTCATATGACCAACAGTAATGCTTCTGCAAGGGTTATTACTACGCTTGCCAAGATACCAGACTAGAAGATGTGCTTAAAGTGAATGTCCACCTTGTACCACCATGTCATTTTTTAAAGTGGTCGTACAAAATTGGTAAAACATGGCTGCTTTCTTGTAAAAAATAAATAAATAAAAAATGCACCACTAGCTGTTTGTGGTACTCTAGCTTAGGGTGCCCACATACTTTCAATTGCCCTCAGCTCTCTTCTCTGACCTCAGTATGGCCAAACATTGAAGAGTCCTCTATGGAGAGGGGACAGCATTGCCAGACAGCTTTGGCTGTAGCTGATCTCTCCCAGAACAATAGGGTCAGGCAGTTGAAATCCAACATTCATCTCTCAGCAGACATCTGATGGAAGGCCACCATATACTTTAGACAGTTGGCCGTAACCCACCGACTTTTGTCGAGAGTGTATTTACCCTTAGCCCCATTTACTTTAGAGAAGCTAAGCTACAATATCAAAACACAACCCATAGGCAGGTTCAAAGCCATTTCTGGAATAAACACAGAATGCGTCGGCAGGATAAAACCATTCGGTCCATCGAGTCTGCCAGATATGCTGAATACTATGAATAGTTCCTGGCCCTATCTTATATGAAGGATAGCCTTCTACCTATCCCATGCATGTCTTAATTGGCACAGATACAAAACATTTTTATATGTTGTAAATCTTGGCAAAACATTTACCTTTCTAATATACTGCATAATGACATTTTATTTTGTTTTTAGAGAAAAGATTGCTTATAAAATCATGGCTTTGTCCCAGCTGAAGTACAGGCATGGACAAAGTGCAGTAAGTGAGGGTGGGCTAGCACTTTTCTATGCTCTCTCCTGTCCGATAGGTCTCCTCTGTGCCCTCTCCTGTCTGATAGCACTCCTCTGTGCCCTCTCCTGTCTGATAGCACTCCTCTGTGCCCTCTCCTGTCTGATAGCACTCCTCTGGGCTCTCTCCTGTCTGATAGCACTCCTCTGGGCTCTCTCCTGTCTGATAGCACTCCTCTGGGCTCTCTCCTGTCTGATAGCACTCCCCTGTGCTCTATCCTGTCAGATAGTACTCCAGGAGAGCGCACAGAGGAGTACTAGCCCACCCTCACTTACTGGACATTGTCCATGCCTGTGCTTCAGCTTGGACAAAGCCATGATTTCTATAAAAAGGAAATAACATTTTCTTATGAAGTATATTAGAAAAGTTAATGTTTTGCCAAGATGTACAAAATATAAGAAGTTTTTGAATCTGATAGTGCCCATTTAAACTCGTATTTTCAGCTACCAGCAGGAAGGCTATTCCATGCATCCACTACTCTCTCAGTAAAGTAATACTTCCTGATATCACTACTGAAACCTTTGTACCTCTATTATAAAACTATATAACTTGTGGATAGTTTTCTTTTAAATATGCTCTCCTCCTTTACAGTGTTAACTCCCTTTATGTATTTAAAAGTCTCTATCATATCCCCTCTGTCTCTTCTACACATGTTCGGGTCCTTTTCTGGTACGTTTTATCCTGCAATCCATGTACTAGTTTAGTATTTTCTCTGAACTCTCTCTAGAGTATCTATATCCTTCTGGAGATACGGCCTCCAGTACTGCGCACAATACTCCAAGTGAGGTCTCACCAGTGTTCTGTACAGCGGCATGAGCACTTCTCTCTTTTTACTGCTTATACCTCTCCCTATACACCCAAGCATTCTGCTAGCATTTCCCGCTGCTCTATGACATTGTCTGCCTACCTTTAAAGGGGTATTCCAGAATTTTTTTTATTTGACTATGCTACAGGGGCTGTAAAGTTAGTGTAGTTCATAATATAGTGTCTTTACCTGTGTGTGACTGTTTTCTCACAATTCTTATGCGATTTTCCCCCCAATATTTATTTTTAACAGCATACAAAATGACTGCTGTCTCGGATTTCTCCCAGCTTGCAATGCGGTCGAGACCGGACTCCCTAGTCAGCTGATGACAGGGAGCCTGTCTGCTTCAATGGGTGGAGAGAGCAATCTGCAAGTAATGCAACAGCTGTAGGCATCCTGATTGAAACCACAGGTCTGCAGCTCATTTATGTTTCAATGGGTGGGGTGGCTGATGTGTGGGAAGGAGGAAAATGGAATCATGGGATTTGTAGGAAAACAAGAAAACTGAACACAGGAAATACAAGTTCACAAAAAGCTAGCCACAGTGTTATGGTAATCTCACAGCATAGCCATTTAGCCCAAGACAAGCGCAGATCCTTCTGTGGTGCCTTGGGGGTGGGGGGGGGGGGGGGTGTATGGCAGTTGGGGTGTTGCTGTGAGGTATATCACGGGTATAATTAACTCCTGTCAGTCGTGATGCTAGGGTGAGGATTAATACTGTGATGCTTGGCCTATCGCCACCTTTCCCAAAAGCGATAGGGAGATGTAGAATAAATGCAATGTCCACAACCAGAGCTTTGCTGAAAACTTTCGGAAACTTTACTGAAGATCTTCTGTAACATGGGATAACAGGAACAGTCTTTATAACAAAGTCTATGTACAGCTTAGCTGAGATTGACGTATGGTTGGGACTTTTGTAAGTTCTTTAGCTTAGTAGGATTTAGTATGCACAGATCCGCTGGATTTAGGGTTATGTTTAGGTCCAGGGTCCTTGCTAGAAGTAGCAGGGAAGTTTGTAAGAACTCACTGTTTGATTTGAGCAGAGGCCGTCGGGCTGTGGCCTAGTAGCAGTCGTAAGTTGCAGAGGTCTGTGCTTATGAAGTGTCAGCAACCCAAGAGCAAAGAGATGTTGCTTGCATTGCAGCGCAGGAACAAGAGAGCAAGAGAGCGATCATTGGCTGCAGCTCCCTCATATGCGCAGGGGCTGGCCATTTTAGGATTGGTCTCCACCATCTGTCAATCAGCTTTACAAGGTATTGTGGGCATCACATGACCCAGAACCCCCAAAGGTCCTTTTACCTACCATCGAGACTAAACCACAGTCACATGACCCGCAGGCCCTGCGACGCTATGCAAGGTAAGTATACACTTTATATACAGTATTTACATTTATTTTAGCAATATATTAACTATTTGAGGGGTGACTAGGGGAAGACTAAAGAAGCGGACCCCCACAGTTACTAGGAACTCTGACTTTGGGGACCACTAACCAAGGTACGGTATGCAATACGGTACCGGGAAACCACACTTCCTAAGCATGTCCATTACTGTCTGCCAGGTATGTACTAAAATCACCTTATGGTGGAGAACCCCTTTAAGTCTTATGAAATAATGACCACTAAATCCCTTTCCTCAGATACTGAGTTTAGGACTGCATCAAATATTCTATACTCTGCCTTGGGTTTTTTATACCTACGGTGCATTATTTTGTTCTTATCTACATTAAATTACGGTTGCCAGAGTTCTGACCATCTCTTTCCTGTATTAAAGCCGCACAGCATTGATACTTCACCCAGAAGTGGGGAGTGGCGCAGCTTCAATACAGCAGGTCACATGGGTGAAGTCTCGGCATGTCTAGCAGATATGCTAAAGAAGGAAATATGAATACTTATGATGGGGATGGTGTCAATGGGTTGGAGAAGCTGGAGACCACCCTCATTGCTCAATTAGGATAAATAAACATATTTGGTTTTTTTACAGTTTCATTCGAAACAGCACAACAGAATTTTAGAAGGTAAACTGAAGGTAATCAGCATCGCCGACTCTACTTGGCTTTATATATTCAGCTTAGAGCGGGTTATGCAGCTGTCAGCTTCCCATTAAGAATCATTTCATTGCCTGTTTAGTTATTTGTGAGCTCTAGTATTTTTATCGTAATTGTAAAAAATCAGTACATATATACTGTCAAAATGCTGTAATGTAAAGAATAGTGGAGGAAAAGGCAGCATGGAGACTGCAGAAGCCTGAACTAGTGACACAAAGGAGTTACCGTATTTTTCGCCCCCTATAGGACGCACCGGCGTAAAAGACACACCCAATTTATAGGTGCAAAATCTAAAAAAATAAAGATTTTGAACCCAATAGTGGTCTTCAACCTGCGGACCTCCAGATGTTGCAAAACTACAACTCCCAGCATGCCCGGACAGCCAACGGCTGTCCGGGCATGCTTGGAGTTGTAGTTTTGCAACATCTGGAGGTCTGCAGACTGAAGACCACTGCATAGGAGGTAATACTCACGTGTCCCCGCCGCTCCGGACCCCTCACCGCTGCCCTGGATGTCGCTCTATCCCTGTACCCGTGTCCGCGTCACTCCGGAACGTCTCTGCTGCCGGCCGGGTATCCTCGCTCTCCGTCGCCGCCATCACGTCGTTACGCACGCCGACGCACGTACGCAACGACGTGATGACGAGGAAGACACTGAGGAGGCAGGTAAGGTCCCTCCCGGTGTCCTGTAAGCACTAACCCGGCTATTCAGTCGGGCTGTTCGGGACCGCCGCGGTGAAATTGCAGCGGTCCCGAACAGCCCGACTGAACAGCCGGGTTAGTGTCACTTTTCCTTCAGACGCGGCGGTCAGCTTTGATCGCCGCGTCTGAAGGGTTAATACAGGGCATCACCGCGATCGGTGATGTCCTGTATTAGCCGCGGGTCCCGGCCTTTGATGGCCGCAGGGACCGCCGCGATAGGGGTGTATTCGCCGTATAAGACCCACTGACTTTTTCCCCCCAAGTTTTGGGGAAGAAAAAGTGCATCTTATACGGCGAAAAATATGGTAATTGGTTTATGAATCCAGTAGCCTACACTGAGCAATCCAGCTGAACTGAATAAGATTAAAGGAAAGACTGCTTTTCCCCATTGCTAGTCAAGACTGGCTGGATCTAAATGCTTTTGTGATGAACTTTATCACTGTTTACACTACAGACATGAATTAAAGAGGTATTCCGGCTTTTTACATCTTATCCCCTATCCAAAGGATAGGGGATAAGCTATATTATCACAGGGGTCCCGCTGCTGGGGAATGCCGGGGGCTGCATTGAGATCGCTGGGGTCCCCTGCGATCATGCATCTTATCCCATATGCTTTGGATAGGAGACCAGATGTATAAAGCTGAAATACCCCTTTAAGGTCCCCTGCGTTCTGCAAGAGAAGACTCCAGTACTGGAGGAGGGCAGAATGGAGAGGGGCTAGAATCATGGTTTATTATAGGTTCTATCTAATCCGATCTTAATGAGAGATATGCAGAATGTTACTTTACCTTGACACTGGTATCCTTGCTTGCCAAACACGCCCCTGTAAGATAGAACAGTTATACAGACCATAAGCCAGAGATCATCACAATGTAAGACAATATTAACATTGGTTCACCACGTAAAGTGTTACGGTCATTTAACATGTCACAGAGATATAAGGCAGGTAGTGCAGCATCCTTCTCAGGATTTATTCAGTACGTAGACACACACAATAATTTGCAGCAATGATTCCAACCATATAAACCATGTGGGTCTGCGTCAAGCCTAATAAGGGACATTACAGATCATGCTTTTATAGTAGCACCAACTAATCATATTACATTATCAATAGAAATACAGTCCAACCACCATACCCCCCCTGGGACATCACATGATCCCACCCCTCTAATCTAGTCCATCCGTGTATGTATATAGGTGTATATGTATGTTCCAGCATTATGAATGGCTGAAGATATTTTAATGAAACTTGGTATACATTTCTTATATATTAACAAAAAATATATTCAAATTTAAGGATGTCCCGATACAGGCAATTTCCGCAGCCCAAGTGTATGGGACTTTCGATACATCTCCTGATCACGTTACTCTCAGGCTGCAGAGATTGCCCGGGAGTTTTAAACATCCTGCCACCAGACCACGTCAAGGTAAAGTATAATTAACTGTCCAGCAGGCAGGTGCAGATAATAGTTAGTGTGGGGGCAGGGCGAAGGGACAGGGTGGACAGGGGGGCAGAGAACATTTATTGGGAGAGATGAGTAAGGGGGTGAGAAGACATCAGTTCAGGGGCATGGAGAGGACATTGTAGCGCTGCTGCAGGGAGTAGTACAGGGAGGGCAATCAGCCTATCACTGCTAGGGCTTCAGGAGATTGGGAAAGCTAGGTGGCACACAGTATGCCAAGTAACTGAATTTTTACAGTAACAACAACAATGCCGATTTTAAAACATGTGTACAGAGGAACAGTAGGCAACTGTTCCACATTTGTATAGTGCACACAGGTTCTGCAGTGCTCTACACTCAAATTGCTCCCCGTTTTCATTGGGGCTTATAATCTAAATTTACCTATCAGTACATTTTGGAGTGTGTAAGGAAACCCCTGCAAACATGGGGAGAACATAAACTCCTTGCAGATGTTGGTCCTGGTGGAATTTGAATCCAGGACCCCAGCGCTGCAAGGTAACAGTGGGCTACCGTCCTGCTCACATGTGGTGTAAATACATATATCAAATGTTGAACACACTTACCAAATAAAATCTTTACAATGTGAGCAGTACGTGGGTTGTCGCAGATAAGTCGCCATAAACTTGTGTCCATTCACCTGGTGCACTCTTCTTCTCATAGCTCTCTGTCGTTTCCTAGTAAAGTGCCTGAGTAGCCGACCATCTCGCATTGTTCCTATAAGTAAAAGGAAATAGAACACCAACATTAGATTCCAAGTACACTTGTGGTGATCAACATAACAGGCTATGAGAACCTTAGATATGACCCCTGACTCTATACAAATAGACAATTTTCTCAAATTTTGAGGTGATCCCAGAGGTCGGACCCTCGCCAGTTTCTTATTCTTGTGTTGGAATAATCCTTTCATGTATTGAACATCAGGCCATTTTAAGCTGCTGAATAACAAACTAATGCACTATGTATTTCTATTACAATTTCGTTTTATTTTTTTTCAGATTTCTTTGTAATTGTTATGTGTTAAAAGCAATAAAAACAAAAACAAATACAGAGATAAACTTAAATCCCTTGGAGCGACAAGGGAGGGACTATTTATTAGTTTTAAAAAAAAATGGACTTTTGGATTCAATTCAGTTTGTTACAATTCATTTTAAAGTGGCACTTTAAAAATCTTAGGCCTTGTTCACACCAGTGTTCTTGTTTCATCTGTGAACAGTGAAAATCACTGGCTGTGCGGGATCCCTTACATACCAGACATCAATAGTGCCTGGCAGACCATGGGGTTCCCCAGGCTTCCCTCAGAGTGACCTTTATTTTACTGCACGCTACATTCATTTGTCCTCTTTTAATCTGCAGCATATCACAGTGGCAGCAATGTAGAGAATATTGAAGGAAATCTTATCCACATTGTGCAGAAAAAAAATCTGCAAAATTTTATATATATATATATATATATATATATATATATATATATATATATATAAATATAAATTTATTATGTATGTTACTGAATATTTACAATAAACTTAGGTACACATCTTTCTTATGTTAAAAAAAATTTGAAAAAAATTAATAAAGAGTAGATTTTAGGGTATATCCGGATATCCACAATCTCCACAGCCCAAGAGTAAAACAACAGCTCAAGATATATTTCCTGATTGAGGATATTGCCTGGGAGTTCTAAACATCCAGCCACCAGACCAGCCTCATGGAAAAGTATGATTTAACTGTCGGGCAGGAAGGTGCAGTGAATAGTTAGTGTGGGGGCAGGGAGAGGGGACAGGGCAAAAGGGGGGGGGGGAGGGAGAGAGAAGAAGATTTATTGTGGGCTGACATAAAAAAAAAGTGTGGGGGGGGGAAGACATCAGTGGGGGGCAGGGAGAGGGCATGGCAGTGCTAGAGTGCAGGGAAGGCCAACTGGGGTTTCAAGACACTGGGCTTTCCTTAAGTGTTCCAATATGATTGTTTTACCTGACCGAGATTCTCTTCAGGAGACTGGGAAAGTACACAGTGCAGGATTCACAGTACTCCCTCAGTATGATGTTATTTATATATATTATTATTGGGGTTTTCATGTTTTTATTCATTTATTTTTTTATTTATCTACAGCCCCATAAGGGCTTGTTTTTTGCAAGACCAACTGTACTGTGTCATTACATAATGCAAAACATTTCATTGTGGGGAGCTGATCCAACCCATGAACCCCAAATAATACACGGCCATACTGTTTCATTGCTTCTGTCAAGTGTTGAAAGCAGCATCTAAATAGACTAATAAATGGTGGTCACCTTCCAGTGTGCACTGTAGCCAACATGCTGTGTGAGCTTATTATTATTACATTGTATTTGGCGTACTCTTTGTGGCCTTCTATTCACATGTAAAAATGTTGGTCTCACAGGAAAGCCACCCATGACAGAAGTAATTCTGAACACTGAATTGGGACTTTGTGGTCGGTGCATAACACAGGAAATGAGGGGGTCTGTTCGTTTTAAGCAGCAATGCAAAAAAAAAAAAAAAACTAACACACTGCAGTTAATATACTATATATTACCTGTAAACAGTTCTTGTAATATGCTCTTTAGAAGCACACTAAGCAGAAGTTTGGATTGGATACACTAAAATTTGAAACTTGAAATAAAGCTTCATGTATTAAGCCAAATTACACTCTGCAAAACATACAACACTATAAAGTCTGATACAGGGCTCCAAATAGAGTCTATGTGTCAGGCCCGACACTACGCAGAACACTGTATATGAGTTTGGCTGCGGTCGTGCTTTTAAAAATATGTCCTGTGAATACTGTAAAAAAAAGTCTCCACAGTTGTGTAGTAAAAGTGTAAAATTGTATCAAATTGGTCTGTATGGCTGTCATCCCAGAAGAAAGTCTCTTCTAAAGATGATGCCCATGAAAGCCGCAGTTTGCTGAAGACAAGCAGAGTAAGGACGGGGATTACTGGAACCATGTCCTGTTGTCAGATGAGGCCAAGATACACTTAACACCATCTGATCCAAATAAGTTTAAGTGTGTGTGTGTGTGTGTGTGTGTGTGTCTGCGTGTGTGTCTGTCTGTGTGTGTGTGTCTGTCTGTGTGTGTGTGTCTGTCTGTGTGTGTGTGTCTGTCTGTGTGTGTGTGTCTGTCTGTGTGTGTGTGTCTGTCTGTGTGTGTGTGTGTGTGTGTGTGTCTGTGTGTGTGTGTGTGTGTGTCTGTGTGTGTGGCGGCAACCAGGTGAGGAGCGCAAAGACAAGTGTATCGTGTTAAGCATGGAGGTGGACGTGTCATGGTCTGGGCCTGCATTTTCTATTTATTTTTTTTTTAAACCTTAATGGCTTTTAGTATTTTCAACACTCCTCAAGACTCAATGCAAATTCGAAACCTGTGCCATTAATCATACTGGAATAATACTGGTGTTACTTCATTACTTCTACAGCTATGCCTCTGAACCAGTGTGCGTAATGGCCGCAGATCACAAAACACCGTCATTCTCTAATTCCCCGAAAGAAGTATACTAAATAGGACAAAAAATATATAAAAAATGATTTGCTCAGCAACAAAGCTACTGCAGAACCTCTGTACAGATAAACAGGAGGTTTAAGATTAATACACAGACTGTGAAAAATGAAGCTTCACCACAAACTCTAGAGAGTAAATTCTTCTCAAGTTTATGTTTTTTGAAACGGACACCATAACAGGACTCTTACCTTCTGTGAAGCTTCCTATAAGCGTTATTGAAACGTACACTTTGCCTTCAGGCTCCAAGTCAACCTGAAAAAAATAAAGTAATGGCTGTTTACATGTAATTCTACTGATTGCTAAATGTTAGTAATATATACAGATGACACCCCCCCCCCCCCCCACATGGATTACACCTCCTGAGGACCCTTGACATTTACCCTTCTCATAGATAACTGCTCAATTACAGTCACTGTTTACAGTGTAAGACTAGGTTCCCATCTGTGTCAAAGGCTCTGTTTGGGGCCTGCATTGCAGAATCTGTTCAAATAACTGGTCAAAAAACCCTTGCTGCAAATAGTATTATTTTGTCTTGTTACACCCAATGGAAATGTGACAGACTCCAATAAAGTAAACCAGATTAGTCGGCTCCATTGGTGTCATGCAGTGGACTGTGTGGCTCAGTTTTCCGGCCATGAAAAACATTGATACAGCCTACAGCTGCCCCAAAACATGAACAGGTTCAGCAGATTGCCAAAAAATTAAAGCGCTGTCCATAAATGCAAGATGGCGGCCAGGCAAACGCCTCATGCACATGCAAGTTTGGCTTGTCTAAACATGCATGTATTTCCACGGGTAGCGATCAGCCAAATTATTGCCCCCCAGCAATCAGCCAACAAATGAGCAAACAGGTGTGTGCCAAATGATTGCTGGGATCACGTGGCACCAAAAATAATCACTCACACATCTCCCCATGTGAACAGAAGATGTGCTGCAGACAAGGATGTAAGTGAAGGGCCAATGGTTGTGCAACCATTTATACGCTCCTGTGCTGACCATAAGGCTACAGGCACACAGCAAATTTGGTCATAATACAGGTCGCAAGGCCAAAATTTGCCATGTCACACTATAGAGTTATAAGCAAATGGGTTCACCTTGAGAGCCACAAGTGGCCATAATCGCACCCAGACAACTGCAAGAAATCAATCAAGGACCGGCCAGGTCGGAGTAGACCGCAACGTGACCCCATTCCCTTCCATGCGCTGCAAAGCAGTATGATCTTTGCAGTAAAATATGGGAATAAGGAAACAAAAATACTTAGGCAATTTAAATCCAAATGCTCAATCCTAATTTCTCCTCATACATCTGCCCTTGGGTTCGGCCGACATGTATCTTACGTGTATGGCCAGTTTAAAGGGGTACTCCACTCCTAGATATCTTAACCCCTATTTGAAAGTATAGGGGATAAAATGTCTGATCGCAGGGGTCATTTTGCTGCACCCCCCCCCCCCCCCATCTCCCCCCTGCCCTCGCGATCTCCGTGTAGCATATGTTTAGCACGCTGGGTTCCCGCAGCGGGTGTGGTCACATCTCATCACACCCCTTCCATCCATGTCCCAGCAGCGGGACTCCCACGATCAGATGGGGATGCGATGTCTGGGAGCGTAGTACTCCTTTAAGGGCCCTTATAGACAGGGTAGATGGGGTGCAGGGAACAAGCAACAATCCGGCTGATCGGCCATCTGCTGAGCCTTCACAAGGCATAATCAAGTGGCCCATTCAACAAATCACTGTCGGACGCACAATCCCTGTTTCCCCAGAGTGATGTGCGGACAATAGTGATAATATAAAGGACCGCACAAAATATATGATCAGCAGAGGAGAGTTTACTCGTTTGATGACTGATCGTTGTCTCTTTTACATGGCTAATTATGGGCAATCAGCATTCTTAGGACCTCTCTCTGCAGTCTCATATAGTTACACATAAAATATTTATTGCAAGAAGTTACAACAAAAAACAAAAACAATATAGAATTTTTTATAATTAGGTTCAAAATGTTGAAATTATGTAAGAAACCACCAAGATTGATGTCAAGTTTACTTGAACCCACTGTAAAGGTAGCAGATCTACAACTGAGCAAAGAATACTATTGTGTCAAACCAGAATGTCACAGAAGGCAAGTAGGTGGAGTGCCAAACCCTCACTGTAAGAAATGTCTGAGAACCTGTTGGGCCACTTTGCGATCTTCATTCCTCACAATCCAATAGTTGGGGTAATGTCCCCCTTGCATAATATAGACTCATTTTATTCGTTATGTCAAGTATGAACTAATATTTGTCATCCTCTCTGCTCTATAAGATCATATGTGCTTTTTACAAAACTAGGTCACACAGGGTTAACAACACAGCGTTAATCTTCATGCCCTGTTGAGGTCTAGCAACAGGGGCAGAAAAGGGAATCCTTCCATCATGGCTTCCAAAGTAAGAAGTGTGAGTAGATGAGGCAGAGGTCTACTATTCAGCAATGGGTGCAAGATCATACTTTGCAAACGCAGTCTGACAGCAGGATCGGGGGACCAGGGTTAAAGGGGTACTCTGGTGCCAGAAAGTTAAACAGATTTGTAAATTACTTCTATTAAAAATTCTTAATTATTTCAGTACTTTTTAGTGGCTGTATACTACAGAGGAAATTCTTTTCTTTTGTGATTTATTTTCTGTCACGACCACAGTGCTCTCTGCTGACACCTCTGTCCATGTCAGGAACTGTCCAGAGCAGGAGAAGATCTCCATAGCAAACATATGCTGCTCTGGGCAGTTCTTAAAATGTACAGATGTGTCAGCAGAGAGTACTGTGGTCAGACAGAAAAGAAATGCCAAAAGAAAAGAATTTCTTCAGTAGTATACAGCCGCTAAGAAGTACTGGAAGGATTAAGATTTTTTTTTAACAGAAGTAATTTACAAGTCTAAAACAAAAAGACAAAGCAAACTCGGCACTGCTGAGACTGTACTGGACTGTACTGGAAGGGGCCACTGGTAGACTGCTGTATGAACTCGGGTGGTGCTCAGACTAAATAATACAGTTCAATGAATCTTGATAGAAGAATAAATGAATAGTCGGCAACTCACCACGCTGGTTCTTGTGAGATCCTTTCTTTATTACGGCATACTCACATGCAACAAACAGGTCAGAGACAGACTATGGACAGACTGTGGGGGGGGGTTGCCGACTTATTGTACCCCCCACAGTCTCTCTCTCCCCCGTTTGTTGCATGTGAGTATGCCGTAATAAAGAAAGGATCTCACAAGAACCAGCGCGGCGAGTTGCCGACTATTCATTTATTCTTCTATCAAGATAATTTACAAGTCTGTTTTACTTTCTGGCATCAGTTGATTTAAAAAAAAGGAAAAAGTTTTCCACGAGAGTACCCCTTTAACTACCTAGTTAGAGCTTCAGAAACAATGGATTTGTTCATGCCCTGTAACAAGGAACTGTCATGTGAAAGACTACAGTGGCACTTGGGCCCCTTTCACAGCGCCAGTATGCTCCAGGAAATTTGGCCGTCAAACTCCCTCTTTTTATAAATTTTTTTGCACTTTGCTGGCCGTAATTAATAATAACGGGTCCCGACGGACCCCATTGAATTCAATAACAGCCTTTATTTTTGGAGAGAAAAACTGGAGAAAAAGACAGTGCAAGCACTATTTTTTCTCCGGCTTTTCTCCATCCTAAAATAACGGACAGCCAGCAGTGTGAACGTAGCCTTAGAAGTGTTCAAACCTTCAGAGACTGCAGTAAATCTTCCCTAAAGTGGGCCTTGTGTTAAATGAATGCTTGCCATCAAGGTAGATCAATGGAGCATGCTTGACAACTAATTGGTTTACTGATCTGTGGCATATGCCGATCTGGATACAGCAAACTATATAGGAATCTATGGCCTACACGTTGTTTTTGTTCTAGGGATTAGGCCACACATAGAGACAGTGTAATATTCTAGGCCAGTGATGCCCAGTTGGTTGTTCGAGGCCACATGGCTGTTAAAGGGGTTCTACCGTGCTGACAACTTATCCCCTATCTAAAGGATAGAGCATAAGTTGCCTGATCGCGCAGGGTCCCGCCACTGAGGACCCCCGCAATCTCGCACGCAGCACCCCGCTCTCACCAGGCCCCGGAGTGCACATCCGCTCCGGGTCTGATGACTCCCGATCACGGGGCCAGAGTATCGTGACGCCACGGCTCTGCCCCCATGTGACGTCACGTTCTGCCTCCTCAATGTAAGTCTATGGCAGGGGGCGAGACAGCTGTCTCGCCCCCTGCCATAGACTTGCATTGAAGGGGCGGAGCGTGACATCACATGGGGCGGAGCTATGACGTCATGATCACCGGCCCCGTCATCAGACCCGGAGCGGATGTTCGCTCCGGGGCCTGATTTGAGCGGGGTGCTGCGTGCGCGATCACGGGGTCCCCAGTGGCAGGACCCCGCACAATCAGGCAACTTATTCCCTATACTTTAGATAGGGGATAAGTTGTCAACACGGTAGTACCACTTTAAAGGGGTACTCCACTGGACAGACGTTCAGAACATTTGGTTCCGAATGCTGCGGGGGTTGACCACCCACCTCATGACATCACGCCACGCCCCCTCAATGTAAGTCTATGGACTCCCATAGACTTGCATTGAGGGGGCGTGGTGTAATGTCACAAGGGGGCATGGCCGACCCCGCAGCGCGCACACGGCATTCAGAACTAAATGTTCTGAATGCTGGCCAGTGGAGTACCCCTTTCAAATCTGTCTTAATGATGGGCATAGGTCTGCCAAGTTCTCTGCCCAACCATAAAGAGAAGACCTCCTCTGTTATGGGGGCCCTCTTTACCATCACCAAAAAGTTGTGTTATACATATGTTTATGCAGACCTCTTTTTTACAGGCTTTTTATATAGCTGGCTCCTGTGTTTCCTCTATTTGCCTCTATTTTCCCAAAAGCTAGAAGAAATCTCAAACTTCATTTTAAATGTTGCTTTTATTGAAAACCTGTTGTATCTGAATAAAATACAATAAAACGGCAGCCCAAAAAACACAGCTGTATGACTATATGTCCTGTGACTAAGCCCTGGCTAAATGTGGTGTTTGACATGTGGTCTGAAATTGAGGACCTAACAATATGTTGATCACCACTGGTCTACAAGGTTGTGCCCCACGTGGTGGCTGATGTATCCTCCAGCTAATACAGAAATACCAGGAGGCCTGGTGTCTGATCCATCCCATGAAAGACAATGCCGGAATGTGTTAGAAGAATATAATAAACTGCATAATCTTGCTTGAACTTCATGAACTGGGACTTATACAATTCTCCTCTTTCCCTATTACTGTTCTGCTTGTTTACTTACAGCAATAGCCAACAGCAGAACTAAAATAATCCACGTTATATGAACAGTCTCTATATCACCAAGATTGGGAATAGAACCAATATATTCTGGGGTGGGTAAAGACCTTAGTTACTTTGATGCTGCTGGAGTCAAGATCAGCCTGACACTATTTCCTATTGGTTATAAAACTTCTAATAAGTCAAAAATCTTAATAAATCGTGCATAAACCTTAAAGGGGTACTTCGGTGGAAAACTTTTTTATTTTTATTTTAAATGAACTGGTGCCAGAAAGTTAAACAGATTTGGAAATAACCTCTTTATGAATTTCTTTTCTGTCTGACCACAGTGCTCTCTTCGGAAATCTCTGTCCATTTTAGGAACTGTCCAGAGCAGCATAGGTTTGCTATGGGGATTTTCTCCTGCTCTGGACAGTTCCTGATACGGGCATCAGGAGTCAGCAGAGAGCACTGTGGACAAGACAACAAAAGAAATTCAAAAAGAAAAGAATTTCCTCTGTAGCAAACAGCTGCTAATAAGTGCTGGAAGGATATTTTTTAATAGAAGTAATTTACAAATCTTTTATACAAAAATTGCCTACACCTCAAGGGCAGTATTCACATTAATAAATTGGTCGACTGAGACCGTGCTTCAATTATGAACCAAATTTTATTAAAAGTACAGCTTATGTTGCATAAAATATAGTGCATTAAACATTTTCCACACAGGGCCCTTGTGGGGAAAATAACAGTTACAATAAGAATAAGTGTGGAGAGCATAAAGCAAAAATTAAGAGACAGTAAAATTGTGTTGTGACCGATAGTCCGGAAAACCAGATGGAATAGTCCAGCAAATAAGAATAGTATTTCCAGATGGTTAATTAATGTAACATGAAATTAGTATTACCGGATAATTGGAGGAAGGGGTCATTTAACTTTGCTCTTAAGCACCCCGAAACGCGTTTAGCCTTTGTGTAGAGTGACCGCTCTATGGACTTTTATACCAACTAGCACTAAAGATAGTTTTTTAAATAAAAAAAACGTCTGCCACCGGTAATTCTCACCATTATCGAGGTCCGCCTGCTATGGGAGAACTGCTGATCCTGTGATCTGTTTCAGTGTACTGCTGACATCACACGCTATCACCACGAGATAACCCAGCAGGAACCATCCACTTCGGATACCTCCAATTTACCGCGGACGAGCACGTCATACATCGGGTTCGAGTGCCATCAGAACCAGACGTGTCGGCGTATGCAATCGCTCACAAAGCAGCCCACCAGAGCGAGATCTCCAATTATCCGGTAATACTAATTTCATGTTACATTAATCCACCATCTGGAAATACTATTTTTATTTGCCGGACTATTCCATCAGATTTTCCAAATTGCCGGACTATCGGTCACAACACAATTTTACTGTCTATTAATTTTTGCGTTATGCTCTCCACACTTATTCTTATTGTAACTGTTATTTTCCCCACAAGGGCCCTGTGTGGGAAATATTTTATGCACTATTTTTTATGCAACATAAGCTGTACTTTAAAAAAAAATGTGGTTCATAATTGAAGCACGGTCTCAATCAACCAATTTATTAATGTGAATACTGCCCGTGAGGTGTAGGCAATTTTTGTATCAAATATTTTATTTCGCTCTCACACCTAGGGTATAGGTGTTTTCTAGCCTACTTTACCTAGGTCAGTATATAATTGTGAGCTGCACCACCCACTTTTTTCTAATTTACAAACCTGTTTAACTTTCTGGCACCAGTTGAATAAAAAATAAATAAATAAAAATGTTTTCCACCGGAGTACCCTTTTACGTTTCCATACTGGGATATCCATGTGCTTTAGGGGATAGACCCTTCCTTCCTACTGCTAGGTCATCAAGACTGTTCCACTTTCTTAAAGGGAACCCGCCGCCATGTTGAAAATACTGTCTGTGGACAGCAAACTATATAGCTAGATGAGCTTAGCGGGTGGATACATATAAATACATTAATAATGTATCAAAAATATTGATAACAATATTTTATGCTTATTCTAGGTTTAAGAGTCAAGGAGGTGGTGGGCATACAGAGATAGCTGTCAGTCACTGACCGTAGGACCGCCTACTAAACTTCTTAACCCTGAATAAGCAAGGATTTAATTAGTAAATTAGTAGTTCTACTAAATCTTAATAAAAAAATTATACTTCACACAAATTATATATATGAACCAGATACAGGCGCAGCACTCCAACAAAATAAGTGATTTAATATCTCATGTCAGCATTACAACTTTCAGCATGCTTGAAAAAGGCTCCAGGAGGAGCTGAAATGTTGTAATGCTGACATGAGATATTAAATCACTTTTTTGTTGGAGTGCTGCGCCTGTATCTGGTTCTTATCTTGGATGGACTCTGATCAAGTCCTTTGGGACGCTGGCACCAATTTTTTGGTTGGACTGGATAAGTAGTGCTGCTTAATTTTGGGATATTATATATATATATATATATATATATATATATATATATATATATATATATATATATATATACACACACACATACACATCTATACACACACACACATACACACAATTTAGCTTTAAAAGCATGACTGCTGTAAAGATTGGACTGCATTTTCAACATTATTGGTTTCATTTTAAAGTGGACCAGTCAGCAGAAACAAAACAAGGCTAGATCCACCTACCCATTTGACTGATTACCACTAGATAAAGTGGACATGGGCTGGACTTACCTGGACTCTTGCCATACTGGGGAACACCGCCTGGGCTCAGTTGCATAAAAACAAAAAGTCTTATAAGAACTAGAGAGATTTATTAAAAAAAACAAAAAACAGTTTGCATGTAATTCTGATAACTAACCTTATAAGTACCAAGAAATGGTGTAATAATAACTGTTCCTGCAAAAAACAAGCCCTCATGTGGCAACTTTTGATGAAAAAAAAAAAAGTGATGGCTATTTAAACACAGTTATGAAAAAAAGACTGTTTGCTATGCTTTGTTTTTGTTTTTTGTGTTCTGTTATTCACTATCCTCCCCGTGTAACTTTATAATGTTCATTGTGCCCTACTGTTATACAATAGATACTTTTATAAGGGGCTCATGATCTTACCATGTGCTTTATCTTTGGACAAGCTCCATAAATACACATGGAATGTCAAGTGAACATTCTCCACGCATATTTTCTTTGCTACACTGAAATGTTTACACATTTCATTAAAGCTTTATATCATTAGCGTTTATTACTTTCTTGTGTTAATGGAATATAAAAGGGTTATTAAAGCAGTGCACAGCGTGATCGGGCTTACTCCGACTAACCAAACAATCCAGGTACGGTGCAGACACTAACCATCCCTAGCAATATAATTCTAACATGTTCTTTAGTGACTTGACATCATTCCTTGAAGCTAGGCATAGTCCTTCCCTAGGGTGATCTATCCCAAACCCAACAACTTAAAGTGGTACTCTGGCACATGAAAATGTCACATAGTTACATAGTTACTGCAGTTAGGAGCATTATTTAAATGTGAACATTGTCTAATGTAAATGAATTAGACATTAAGCGTTGGATGGACCCATAGTGAGTCCATCCAACCATATTAATAAATAGAGAGGAGGGGAAAAAAAAAAATAGGGGAAGGCGCTGCCTAGTGCTTGAAAAAGAAGGTGTCGAGAGTTACTCCCCGTCATCATCCATGTGCGCCCAAGAAGACCCTAACATTTTCTTTCAGCCGGACGCTCCAACGGTTGGTTTCACTACATCCCACTATTTTAATCTAGTAGGCCTGCAGAGCCAAGACTGGCTGAACGCACGTTACTTGAACCAACCAGACCCAAGATAACTTTGCAGGCCAGGAAAGCTGGCTGAGCAAGCGCCAAGCTACACACACTGCAACAAAGGGGGGTAGAGGATGTCATGGGAAATTCAGTTTTCAGTAGAGCACGCTGCTGGCCAAAAACAGGCGATGAGCTGGTTTTTAACCACAAGGGGACAGAGTAAGTTGCTTCCAAGTTAAATTTTTTTGGAGTGACTCACATAGCCCCTTTAAAAATAAAATTTGTCATTATTTTCATGCTGCCTGAACCATCTGGGTGGTCCAAGTGGTTTCTCCCAGCCTATATTGATAGATTTCTTCCTATTTGGACATGGGGAGATCTATCAAACAAGGCAAGCAGGGAACAGATCAACAATCCACAGGATAAGCCATAAATAGTTGATCAGCAGGGTGCCTACACCTAGTTGATGGGCACTGCCGCAGCATCGGAAATAAACAGTGTATTTTAGAATTCCAGCTCCGATACATTGTTTCTAGCGGTATCGCTAGGTAATTGAAGAGCAGCCCCTATCGATGTGAACAGGAGCTGCTTTGCAGTTACCCAGCATGACCACTACAATAAGGCTATGTTCACATGACGGAATGTCCACTACAATGTTTTCCAGCCAAGTTCCCCTTTAAAATGACTTTCATTACTACATTGTATGACTTTTAGCTGGTGCCATCATGCATCACCTACATATCCATTACATTAGCCCCGCGATACGTAATAATCACATTCCAGCGACATTTAGTGGTGCATTTCACTATGAAGTACAATAAGACCCAGTATGACTGGGAGGAAGCTTTTCTTCCCACTCTTCTTATATGCCATTTAAAAATACATGACCGGACCCCTATGCACCTTCAGGCACCAGGTGTGACTACACCCGTATAGCAAGGTTTCCAAACCAGGGTGTCTCCAGCTGTTGCAAAACTACAACTCCCAGAATGCCAGACAGACAAAGGCTGTCCGAGCATGCTGGGAGTTGTAGCTTTTCAACAGCTGGAGGCACGCTGGTTGGAAAACACTGCTTAATAGCTACATCTCTAAATATAGAAATGTCTATTAGTACAGCGCAAAATTTTAGGAAGTTTCGGCTTTGATATCTGAATATATTTCCACAGGAAAATTCCAACAACTCGTTTTCCAACATGTCTATGCACAAAATAATTGTCTGTTTTGAGGAATTTGCAGGGACAAATATATAAGAAATTAAGCATAATGGGACCTTATTTATATAAAAAAAAATATATATAAATAAATAAATAAAAAGGGGGGGGGGGCGGAACCCTGAGATTTTACAATTTATGTATCTAATTCATCGGCTTTATAATTACATGCATCCAACACAATTGCTAATAGGAGACTTTGTCACTTGGGTGTCTATATTTAAAGCTACGCTAACACGAGATGTGAAAATCACTGCTAAAATGGTGTTCACACGAGGTGTATTTATGTGATCATGACAGACACTCTGGGAATAGAAGTCTGCAGACAAATGGGAGCGCATGGTAAGCTTTTCCGCAGGAAGGTTGGGGGTGTTTGTATAGAAAAGTCATATAGATACTAAATATATTAAATGTGAAGTCACTCATGGGCGCGCTGAAGCAGGTACCACAGTAAATTTTACATGTTGGTCTTCACCCCCAAATACGCTGGAAACCCCTCCAAAGTAACCCTTGTTGTAACCGTTATACACCACAACTTAACCCCTTGGCACCATCTGCCAGAAACGTTTGTCACTGTAGTAACTGGAGTCCAGCACCAAACATAGTGCAGGGATCATGGGTAACCGAGGTTGTGCCCGCACTGTATGCCATGTGGAGGTGATTGACAAAAAAGGTACCCCGCAGAAACAAACAGGATAAGAGAAAACTATCCCAGAGGTTCTCCAGGCGAAGAACCGAAATGCGTGTTGGGTGTGATTGAGGACTCAACCCTTCCACATCTATACTATCAGGGGCATTTAGCAAACCTGTGTACAGGAAGAAAGGGGTAGTTGCCCATAGCAATGAATTAGATCACTTTAATTTTTCAAAGGTTTTTTAAAAAGACAAAGAAAGAAGCATTTGTTGGTTGCTATGGGCAACTGCACTCCTTTTCCTCAGCACAGGTTTTGATAAATTGCCCTCTACGTCTATAGGTGTATAAATTAGATACTGCTTGTATATTTTGTAGTCTTGGATAGTGAGTATTATAATCCCTAGTATTGAGTAGGATATACTAACATCATATTGCTAGGGTTTGGTTAGGATTTTAAGTGCTTTATGGAGCAATTTGTTGGGTAAAGGATGCAGTAGAGATGGAAAAAAATGTATTTAACAATTTTTTTATAACGAATCTTTAATTTTTAATAAAGTGTGTGTGTGTGTATCATTTTTTTCCTCTCTATTTTTTACATTTTTTTTTAAGTAGTACTAGGGATCGACCGATATCGTTTTTTTTAGGGCCGATACCGATAATCGGTGCAGGTTAGGGCCGATAGTCGATAACTTATACCGATATTCCGGTATAAGTTATCGGCTATTTAACCCCCTGCGACACCGCTGCAGATCATTGATTTAAAACGGGCGCTTTAAATCAATGATCAGATCTGCAGTGGCTTTTGCGGTGCCATAGGCCGCCGCTTCTCTCCCCCTACCTGTCAGGGTGGTCCGGGCCATCCATCCTTCCTTCCTGTAGTGTCCGGGGGCGTTCCGGGTGAAGAGTGAACCGGTCCGGGCTGTCCTTCTCCGAGGGTCATCTTCTCCACTCCAGGCAGGCTTCGGCCTAGTACGCTGCATAGACGCCGCTGCGCAGTGACGCCCGTGAGCAGCGACGCACCTGGCGTCACGGCGTCTATGCAGTGTACTAGGCCTGAGCATGCCCGGAGTGGAGAAGATGACTGCCGGAGAAGGACAGCCCGGACCGGTTCACCCTCCACCCGGAACGCCCCCGGACACTACAGGAAGGAAGGATGGATGGATGGATGGCCCGGACCACACCCATTACGGTTAAGTTTAATTTTTTTATTGACTCGGAGTGTGGCGGAGGGGCCCGACCGTTATAGCGGTATGGGCAAAAATCCATACCGGTATACCGCCCAGCATCACGGTGGGGGGTGCGACGCGGTGCGGTGGGTCGGCGGTGCGGTGCGGGGCATTATCGGCTTATCAGCAAGGTAATTGCCCATACCGATAATGCCCAAAATCGTGATTATCGGCCGATAATATCGGCCATACCGATAATCGGTCGATCCCTAAGTAGTACTACTACTCCCAGCATGGAACAGACTGTTCCATGATGGGAGTAGAAGTACCTGTACTAATAGACATATCACCCGGGTGTTACTACTGACACCAGATGCGATCGTCCATAATATAGCAGAGATGTGGAGCGGCTCTATACAGCAATCGCATCTGCACTATACTCCGGCCGGCCAGTGATGTGAACATATTTTCATATTCATATTTTCCGCCCAGAGTGGGGATTGGCCGGATGGTTGCAGCCAATCATCGCTCTCAGCGGGAAATATGAAGGAGTGATGTTCTATTCATATCACTGGTCGAAGAACAGTGCAGAGATGTGGTGCGCAGAAGAAAGCCGCTCTGCATCTCTGCAATAGATAGGACGATCGCATCGTGTGTCAGGAGTGACATCCGCTGTGATCTGTTCTTAACTGCAGGTACTACTACTCCCAACATGTAGTGCACTCTGCTCCATGCTGGGAGCTGTAGTACCTGCATTAAAAGACAGATAGCAGCAAGTGTCACTCCTTACACCCGCTGTGATCTTCCTGTATAATGACAAAAACAGGGGCTGCTGTGTTTTTAAAGGGAACCATACAGACAGAACATGCTGCTGTTGCTGAGGGCAGTACACTATAGACAGGCATGCAGTTTCCAGCCGTCTGTCGCTTCTGAAATTATGTACAGTAGTTTAGACAAACTTACATAGGGCACTGTTAGAGAGTAGTCCAGCATATTTATTAGGCACCGCTCCCCTGCCCATCTGCTGATGACTGACAGGCTTCACTATGCACAGTGAATGGGAGGATCCGGATGAATACGTCAGATTCATCCCTTGCCGCACTGGGCGCATACTGCAGACTTCAACATGTACTATGTATCTGCATATGAAAGACCGCTGGAAACAGCATGTCCGCATGGTAGCATGGCACGGTGGCATACATGCTGTTTCCAGTGGTCTTTCATATGCAGATACATAGTACATGTTGAAGTCTGCAGTATGCGCCCAGTGCGGCAAGGGATGAATCTGATGTATTCATCCGGTTTCTCTCATTCACTGTACATAGCGAAGCCAGTCAGTCATCGGCGGATGGGCAGTGGTGCCTAATAAATATGCTGGACTCCTCTCTCACAGTGCCGTATGCAAGTTTGACTAAACTACTGTACGTACTTGCAGAGGGACAGACCGCTGGAAAGGGCATGAATGTCTATATTGTGCTGCCCTCAGCAGCATGTTCTGTCTCTAAGGTTCCCTTTAAAAACACAGCGGACCCCGTTTTGTCAGTCACATATGTATGTTTTTATGCACCAATTATATCTCCCCGTATAATTTATGGATGCGGCCGGCCGCTCTTCTATGGTCCCCTGCACTGATGTATATATACACCTATTCCTATTTTCCACAGAGAGTTGTGATTGGCTGGAACCATCTGGCCAATCACAGCTCTCTGCAGGAAATATGAATATGTGTATATATACACGTCAGTGCAGCGGACCACAGAAGAGCGGCCGGCCGCATCTATAAATTATACAGAAAGATCGCAACGGACCCGGGGCGATCCGTCAATTAGTACAGGTACTGCTACTCCCATCATGGAACAGTGTGTTCCATGCTGGGAGTAGTAGTACTACCTAAAAAAAAAAAAAAAAAAAAAAAAAAACACACACACACTACATTTTTATTATTGTCAGATACATCTTTAATGCCCTGCCCGTACACAAATTGATCCCTATTTAAAAATAATTTTGTTTAAAAAAAAAAAAAAAAAAAAGTGTATCTCCACCACTTTTTTGGATCGCTAAAGTCCAAAAAAAAAGAATAAAAACAGCCATCAAAAACGCCGAAGTTAAAACCAACATGACGTTTTTCTTGGTGTTTTTGCTCTCCCATAGACTTCTATAGGGGGAAAACGCCACGATTTCTGTGCAAAAAACGCCAAACTAGGATTTGTAGGGAGTTTTTGAAAACCAGCCTCTGAGCCCAAAATAGCTGAAAAACGCCTAAAGGATTAAAAAAAATACTGAACTGAAAAACGCCAAGTGGATCTGGCATTTTGCAGTTTACTAATGACTTGCAGCTAACATCTGGACGCAGTGTTTTTCGCTGAAAAAACGCGGTGCGGCAAAATGGGCGTTATTTTATTGCATTTTTTTTAAATCAACTGGTGCCAGAAAGTTAAACAGATTTGTAAATTACTTCTATTAAAAAATCTTAATCCTTCCTGTACTTATTAGCTGCTGAATACTACAGTGCAAATTCTTTTCCGTTTGAAACACAGAGCTGTCTGATGACATCATGAGCACAGAGCTCTCTGCTGACATCTGTCCATTTTAGGAACTGTGCTCATGATGTCAGCAGACAGCTCTGTGTTTCAAAAAGAAAAGAATTTCCGCTGTAGTATTCAGCAGCTAATAAGTACAGGAAGGATTAAGATTTTTTTTTTAATAGAAGTAATTTACAAATCTGTTTAACTTTCTGACACCAGTTGATTTAAAAAAAAAAAATAAATAAATAAAGAAAAACAGTTTTTCACTGGAGTACCCGTTTAATAGAGTTAGCTCCTATGCCAGATGATAACAGTCATGGCATCTCCGTGTTTAGATGCGATGGTTAAGGCCAATGAGTAAATATCCAAGACTCCTAGTGAGACAAAAAAAGAAATCCTTATAATTAAAAAAAAAAAAAATCCAAATATTATAGAAAAATTAAAAAAATAAACACTGCATAATTTGTGTTGAATCTTTAAAATTAATACTTTAATTATCTAATTTGGTACTGGAAGCAAACGCGCCATGAGTACTGCATTCTGGCACGTCTGATAGAAGACTCCCCTAATGTCTACTGTATTGGCTGCCAGCCAAAGAGCAGCGGAGAAAGAGAAGAACCACCATGAACACTACAGTCATTCTGATCCTGCTGTACTGGACTCATGCAGTCACTGGTAACCTTCCTACATACCTGGCTAATGGGGGCACCACCTTCCTACTGGAAGGACATACCTGACTAAAAAACGGTAACATACCTGCTTACTTAGGGGGAGGGAGAAATACCTGCCTAATAAGGGAACATACATGAAAATAGGTTAAATCACATATGTTCTAGAGCCAGTAAATGCTGCTGTATATATATATATATATATATATATATATACATACACACATACACACACATGCAGTGTCCATAAGATTCCTGGAACATCCACTTGCTCTAACGTGGTCTAGTGCTTGTAGTAATGGCTGACCTTCTGGAAGTTTCTCCCATCTGCACACAGGATCTTTGGAGCTCAGCCAGAGTGACCACTGGGTTCTTTGTCACCTCTCTTACCAAGGCTAATCTTCCCCGATTACTTCTTTGGTGGGATGGCCAGCTCTAGAGCAGTCCTGGTTGTTCCAACGTTGTTCCATTTAAGAAATATGGAGGCTTCTGAGCTCTTTGTACCATTTTTCCAGACCTGTGCCTCCACACAATCTTTTCTCTGAGCTCTACAGGCAGTTCTTTCCTCCTCACGGACTTTGTTTTCGCTCTGGTATGCATTGTCATCTGGGAGATCTTACCTACATAAACAGGCTTATATATAGGCTTTGTCTTTCAAATCCTGTGCAATCACCGGAATTTACCACAAGTGACTACAATCAAATTTAGCACAAGTGACTCCAAATGAGAGGCTCCCGGAGCAAAATTTCAAGTGTCATAGAAAATGGGTCTGAATACTTCCATCCATGTAAAAGTTAAATTTTTCAGTTTCATTATGGGATAGAGTGCAGAATGATATGGGGGGGGGGGGGGGGGGGGGATTTTTTATTTTTTTTAAATTATTTTATTTATTCATTTTCGCACATGGTCTCAACATAAAACGTGAAGAAAAAGTGAAAGGGTCTGAAAACTTTCCGAATGCATTGTATATCACAATAGAGATTTCTACTGAAAGAAAAGCAATTTCTCCGAGAAACATCCCTGCAGTTTTTAGCACAGTCAGGTTCCTGTTCTGCCGGGCTCACATGTGCATATTAAGTAAACATATAGGTCACGTCTCAGGTGAGTCTTCTGCCAGGCTTTGTTCTTTCACTCCTAGGCTCTGTGCACACCCTGACAATCCCTCTTCCTTCCTACATGTGACAGATTTATATCCTCTCTACAATAGTTATATGATCAGCTATAACAATTAAACCAGGTGAAGTCAGTAACATTGTTCACCTGCTGCCTAATATATCCCACCCCCTGGCAGGGGCCATTGTCACAAGAAAATCTGTCAGTTTTAAAGGGCTACTCCACTGCCCCATCGTCCAGAACGTTTTGTTCCGAACGCTGGGTGCGGGCTGCGGGGGTCGTGACTTCACAGCCACACCCCTCGTGATGTCACGCAACGGCCCCTCAGCGCAAGTCTATGGGAGGGGGCGTGGCATTCGCCACGCCCCCTCCCATAGACTTGCACTGAGGGGGCGTTGCGTGACATCACGAGGGGTGTGGCCGTGAGGTCACAACCCCCGCAGCCTGCACCCAGCATTCATAAAAAAACATTCTGGACGCTGGGGAGGTGGAGTAGCCCTTTAAAACTGACAAATTTGTTGGCACTCAAGTCCTATCCATTCTTCTGATATAGCTGTTTTAGTAATACTTGGATCGTCCACCAAATGTTTGTGGGGAAAATCTTTAAAACGTTGCATAAGAAAGGACCTTACAACCAAGAAACCCTTATGTGCATGCTGGGGTAGTACTACAGTGTCTTACATATACCATGTAATAGAATATAAGCAGACACTTAAAAGGGGTACTCTGCCCCTGGCATCTTATCCCCTATCCAAAGGATAGGGGATAAGATGTTAGATCGCCACGGTCCCGCTGCTGGGATAGAGTTCGCTCTGTGCGTAATGACAGGCGATACAGGGGACGGAGCAGCGTGACGTCATGGCTCCGCCCCTCGTGACATCACGGCCCCTCCCCTTAATGCAAGTCTATGGCAGGATGCGTGACGACCGCCACGCCCCCTTCCCATAGACTTGTATTGACGGGGGCGGGCCGTGACTTCACGAGGGGCGGAGCCGTGACGTAATGATGCTCCGGCCCCTGTATTGCCAGTCATTACGTGCAGAGCGATCTTGCTCTGTGCAGTAATGATGGCGGGGTGCTGCAGCGGCGATCCCTGGGGTCCCCAGCAGCGGGAGCCCGGCGATCTGACATCTTATCCCCTATTCTTTGGATAGGGGATAAGATGTCTAGGGGCGGAGTACCCCTTTAAAGGGTCAACCTTTCATGTTAAAAGCAATTCTAATAAAGCAGAAATAAGCCGGTAATTATAACATTGGGCTGGTACAGGCATAAACTCGTCTAGACCTCTCGCTCTTCACAGACAGGGTCTCTTAGTGAAATAACAGTATACTGAACACTTGTCAGTCAAGTGCATGCTACAACTGGGTGGAAAGCTATTCCGTAAGTACTCCCTCCCAGCCTGTATTAAAGGCCTACTCCGGTGGATGAATCATAGCCATGATAGTTTCTGTGGAGAACAGACACACTTTAGGATCAGCTCCTCGTTCCCATGCTTCAGACAGCAAGACATGATTATACTCAAGTCGGGACATGTCATTTCTTGGCACAACAAAGGAAAGAAATAAAACTTCTGCGGAAAGTACACACATTCCAAAGTTTTCCTCAGACGTCTGTCAACTGGCTAAAAAGTAAAAAACTAATAAGAGATATGGGCTGATATTTATCATTGTCTTTAGACAGTTTTTTGTGTCTACAAAAGGCGCAAAAAAGCGCAAGCAGTGTTTATTTTCGCCTTTTTTGCGCCTTTTGGTTTACACATTTCTGCTGATTTTGAGTTGTAATCCACTGATTTTGGCCATAAACATGATATGGAAGGGTTTTATGAACTGCGCCTTTTTGTGAAAAGGTGCAAAAAAAAGGCGTATAGCCACTGAAAAGTCTCTCAAACTACACCAGCCCAGACTTAAGTTAGCTTTTTGGTGTATGTGAAGAGTAAAATTTAAGAAAATGTTTATCTGCACAAAATTTATCAAATGCTCTGTGACCATTTAATAAATTTGGTGTTCCTACACATCACCAGCACACAAAATAAGGTGTAGAAAAAAAAAAAAAAAAGAAAAAAAATGCCACACTTACACCTACAATGATAAATGCCGGCCATGGGGTAGCATTTATAAGTAGGGTGTAAAAAAGTATTCACAGGGGCCATAGCCACGTAAGGAACTACTGTGTTACCAGAATATACAGCTGATAATGATAAACGTAAAGGGCAACATGAACTATTCAGGGATTGATCGAGCCTTGTGAAGTGTAGATCACAGAGATCAGCATTACTTATCTGTAGCCCGTCTGTCCATGTAAAAGGGGCTCTTACATTTCATCTGCCACATCCTTTTTTCTTGCCCGATGAAGCTGCGCTTGCGTTGTGAAACGCGTTGCACTCTGGACAATAAACTTGTATTTATCTGATCCCGCTGTTGCCATGGTCCTGTCCGCAACGGTTAGATCCTGTTAAACTTGGAAGCTGGTACGATACTTCTTCGTTCTCATGTCTATGGCTACCTTTAAACTGGCGCAACCTTTGGCAGCAAAACATTCCATTTTTATTAACCAAGGTCTCATCCCATGAGTGGTGGTGCAAAAAAAAGCAGCACAAACATTTACAAAATGGCGCACTACCCATATTTAAAAGAGCAACAGTAATAAAAAAACAACATCCCATAAACACCTAAAAAGGACAAACACATATATATGTAGGGGGAGATTTATCAAACCCTGTGCAGAGGAAACATTGACCAGTTGCCCATAGCAACCAATCAGATCGCTTCTTTTATTTTTGAAAAGGCCTCTGAAAAATGAAAGAAGCGATCTGATTGGTTGCTATGGGCAACTGGTCAATGTTTCCTCTGCACAGGTTTTGATAAATCTCCCCACAAATCCAGTCACAGGTTCCCACTCTAACCACACCCTACACCAACCAAACCGTCATCAATAGGAAAACATGGGAAACAAGATAAGGTGAATTTGTGCCTAGTTATGGGAAAATACTGTTATTGTTGCTGCCTTTTACCTTCTTCGCAAAAACATGTCCATAGACAAGTAATGACAAATGAGCTTCTCCGGTAAGTGTATCTGTGTGTAATTCTATGGAAAGAACACCAGCTCATACATCACATGCTGGAGCATGCTGCAAGCACTAAAAAGGTGTAAAAATAGAGGGGTGTGAAAGCCCCATTAAAATGCATGGTGGATATCCTCAAGACCCTGGAAGCAATATATGGAATATAATCAGGTGTAAAAATGTATGCCTCAAACTAGAAATAATATATATAGTTATTTATATTGGACAAACTTAAAAATCAACTTGTTCTATGGACTCATCTATTGCATATTTTCTATCACATTCATCACACAGAGCCCCTCCTAAATGTGGGCCAAAATATCTCAGCTCCTGACGCAAAACAATAGCTACACCCATCCCTGCAACCATAACCTTTACACTGCTGTCACCTGAATGTTCCATACACAGTTTCCACCCATCAGCTGCTACCGGGGTTGGACACCTTCATAATAATAGGATTATGATAACAATATTCATTAATAATATTACAGACTGTAAACAGAATATTTTTTATTTTATTTAACTGTTTATTTATTGTTTTAGCAATACAATTTTCAATTCAGTAACATAGGAAAAGAAAAACAACAAAGAAAGAAAGATCTTGCAGCAGCAAGAATGGAGCACAGAGTTCATTGTCAGAGCGTATGTGCAATAACGCAACAAGAACCTTACATCTAAGTAGCTTTAAGCTATTGCCATGTCTCTATAGGAATTGAGTTGCAGGTTTATAGATTACTGTATTTTTCGCCGTATAAGACGCACTTTTTCTTCCCCAAAGCCGCGGTCCCTGCGTCCATCAACGGCCGGGACCCGCGGCTAATACAGGACATCACCGATCGCGGTGATGCTCTGTATTAACCCTTCAGACGCGGCGATCAAAGCTGACCGCCGCATCTGAAGGGAAAGTGACACTAACCCGTCTGTTCAGTCGGGCTGTTCGGGACCGCCGCGATTTCACCTATTCGGCAGTGCATGGGGGACATTGTGTCTCCTTAGTAATCTGCCTTGCTGTATATAGTGTTTATATATACACAGATACTCTAATAGAAGCAATGCTTCTAATGGGCGTAACCTCTGCATCCTATACATGAGACTGGGCCGCCTCCCCTACTGTACCACCATAGGTCCAACTTAAATGTAAATAATGGATAATAAATCTGCTTGACTTGAATGGAAGTGCTACACCACCTGATAGACTTAACAATACAATCCCATGGAACACCGCTAGATTGGCAGATGTAAGAGGTTCAACCCGAGCCCTGTGGATTATGGCCAGGCCAATTCAAGGTTCAGCACCCCAATGTAAACACTTAACTTCACAAGGTGTGAACTATACAACAAGCTTTAATTAGAGATTTGCAAAAATCTAATAAAAAAAAGGATGTACGATTCGTCCCTCGTGAATGTTATTTGTTTATATTGGAGTGTTGAACTGGAGATTGGCCTGGCAATAATCCACAGTGATCAGGTTAAACCTCCTACTCCAGCTTATATAGCTGTGTATGTATGTATATATGGTGTCTTATGGGGCACATACCTGTTGTGGCTCTGTACAATACAGAACTGTAATGTGGCTGTGTACATGAGCCCTTAGGCAGACTAGAATTTCCCCAAGTGTTTACTTCCTTGTTGTTAGTAGAAAGAAAGAAAAAAGGGGGTTTTCCAAAAAACAACACTGTGTCTGATTGGTGACGGTCAGAGCCCTGGGCATGCACTGGTATTGCATTTAACTCTAAGTTGTAGAATTGGTGATAAATTATGTTGGTTGGAAAAACATAACAGCTGAAAATTGAAGTACATATTAGTAAATAGCATAGTTACAGTGTTAATATGCTAAAAAAAAAAAAAAAAAAGACATACGTCCATCAAGTGCAACCAAGGCAGAAGTTCTTCAAGTGCCTTCTTAAGGAGTTTCCATTAACCATCCGTTATTCTCATGTATTCTTTTCAGAGTGACTGCAGGAGAAAGATATGTAAAGGCTTACCCTGTCAGGCTAGAACTCCACTAAGGTTTTTTTCCAGCGTGAAAAACTGCCAAAGCTTTTTTTTTCCTGGTGTGTGGAACAGTTGGAGGCTCCCTGTTTGAGAAGACAATGCATTATGAATGTCCTAACCCATTTTTCATTTTTTTTTTTTCTCGTTTCAGATCCGTGTATGCAGAGGATTACGGCGGATTCCATGGACTACGTCAAAGATCTGCATTTTTTTTCTTTTAACAAAATTGCTAACGAGGGCTTGTGGGGGAGTGTTTTTTTAAATAAAATATGTGTCGTGTTTTTTAAATTAAAATTTTCAGGCTTAGTATTGGAAGCAGTCTTATTGATTGAATTCATAATGCCAGGGTATAGCGTTAGCTCCAAAAACAGCTAGCGCTAACCCTTAATTATTACCCCACTACCCACCACCACAGGGGTATCGGGAATAACCACTACTAACAGGTCTGGAGCTTCAAAAATGGCGCTCCTGTGCCTAGGCGATAATGAACAGATGTTATTTAGGCTGGGAGGGCCAGTAACAATGGTCATCGCCCACCCTGGTAACAGCAGGTTGTTGCTGTTTGGTTGGTATCTGGCTGAGAATGAAAATATGGGAAATCATACAATTTCTTTTATTTAATTTTTGGGAAAAAAAAAAAAAGTGTGCTCAGCATCATCTGTGCTTCCGGCTGTAACAGCCACGGCACATCTGAGTCCCGATCTCTGCAGGGACAGTTTACAGCACAGCATTATGCTGTGCTGGAAGCTCTAGGGCTGCGGCGGGAAGTAGGGATGCTATGCATTTAAAAAAAATTGAAAACATTTTTTAAAAAACACAGTCTTGGCAAGCTGCGATTTAGCAAAACACCGGGATCAGGGGGGAAAAACGCCAAAAACGCAAAGTGGGTTTGGCATTTTGCATTTACATATTGACACCCTGCTAACATCTGGTGCTGTATTTTTCCCGCGGAAAAATGCCGAGCGGCCGTTTGAGTTTTTTTTTTTTTTTTAGCAAACCGCCCCAAAAAGACTCAATTCTAGCCTAAATGAGAAGACTTACAGCATAAAATTTAGTTTCCTCCCCGTGACAACATAGTACAGATTCAGTGCATGCCCAAAGTATGAGGGCACCAAATGAGAACCAGAAAAGAATCAACCATAATGCAGTACTTCTGTAATGGCTAAAAAATGTGATACTCCGTCCTATGGCCATAAACCCATCTGGGGTATTTAATGTGCTAAAATAGCACTGTTTAAGTGTCACAAAGATGTCAGTTTAACTCATGGATGGCATTGTATCTTAGGGCTATTTTGATCACTGAAAACAATCTCGGACACCTGTGATAATTAGATTGCCAGGTGGACCCAATTTAAGGAAAAACTACTAAACGGTGGGTGTTCCACATTATTAAGCAGACATCATTTTAAAGCAATATGGGGAAGAAAAAGGATCTCTCTGCTGCCGAAAAAAGTGAAATAGTTCAGTGCCTTGAACGAGGCATGAAAACATTAGATATTTAACGAAAACTTAAGCGTGATCAACGCACGATAAGAGATTTGTGGCCGATTCAGAGCACAGACTGGTTTGTCCAGAAAAAGGCACATTGAGGAAAATTTCTGCCAGATCCATGCATCGGATCAAGAAAGCAGCTGCTAAAATACCATTACATTGCAGCAAACAGATATCTGAAGCTGCTGGTGCCTCTGGAGTCCCACAGACATCAAGGTGTAGAGTCCTCCAAAGTCCAACAACTGGGCATAAACTTTCTATTCGGCCACTATTAACCAATGCTCACAAGCAGAAACGGCTGCATTGGGCAGAAAAATACATGAAGACTAATTTTCAAACAGTCCTGTTCACTGACAAGTGCCGTGCAACCCTGGACGGTTCAGAAGGATGGAGTAGTTTGGTTGGTGGATGGCCACCCTGTTCCAACAAGGCTGCAACGTCAGCAAGGCAGTGGTGGAGTCATGTTTTGGGCCGGAATCACAGGAAGAGAGCTGGCTGGTCGCTTTAGGGTTCCCGAAGGTGTAAAGATGACCTCTGCAAAGTATGTGGAGTTTCTGACTGACCACTTTCTTCCCTGGTACAGAAGCAAGAACTACGCTTTCCATGATAAAATCATCTTCATGCATGGCAATGCACCATCTCATGCTGCAAATACCTCTGCATCAATTGCTCCTATGAGGATAAAAGGAGAGAAAGTCATGGTGTTGCTTCCATCCTCCCCTGACCTCAATCCTATTGCGAACCTTTGGAGCATCCTCAAGCAAAAGATCTATGAGGGTGGGAGGCAGTTTACATCCAAACAGCAGCTCTGGGAGGCTATTCTGACATCTTGCAAACAGTAGAAAATGTCCAAAAACTCACATGTTCAATAGATGCAGGACTTGTGAAGCTGCTATCAAATAAGAGGTCCTATGTTAAAATGTAACATGACCTGTTAAAATGTTTCAAAGGATCAAATGTTGTAAAAAATTTGACAACACAAATGACAATTTTCAGAGGGGCATTTATCATTGTAGGTGTAAGTGAAGCATTTTTCTACACTTTTGTGTGCTGGTAATGTGTAGGAGCGTGTAGGAGCACCAAATTTATCAAAGGGTCACAGAGTATTTGATAAACTTTGTGCAGGTCACATTTTCCGAAATTTCTCTCTTCACATACACCAAAAAGCTAAGCTAAGTCTGGGCTGGTATAGTTTTAGAGACTTTTCAGTGGCTTTGTGCCTTTTCACAAAAAGGCGCTGTTCATAAAACCCTTCCATATCATGTGTATTACCAAAATCAGCAGATTGCAACTCAAAATGTGTGAACCAAAAAAGGCGAAAAAGGCGCAAATAAACCCTGCTTGCGCCTTTTTGGCACCTTTTCTAGACACGAAAAACAATCTAAAAGACAATGATAAATGTCGGCCTCTATGTTTAAAAAAAATACTGTTATTAGGAGGTTTGTACAATAAAATTAGAATTTTACTCAGTAGTTGATAACGTGAGAATTATGCTGACTGTTAATTACATTATTTAGGTAAATGAGAAAAATATAATTTACATAATTTGGAAAAGGCTGTAAAGACCAATGCTGAGACTAGTTGATTCAAAGCTTTCCCTCCTGACAAGAGATGAGCGAACTTACAGTAAATTCGATTTGTCACGAACTTCTCGGCTCGGCGGTTGCTGGCTTTTTCTGCATAAATTAGTTCAGTTTTCAGGTGCTCCCGTGGGCTGGGAGTATGAGTACGTCCTTGGTACCGCTCCCGTGATATAACGCAAGGTCCTATGGTGACCCCGCATCACATCATGGCGGGCCCGGCGTCATAGTGAATCCGGGACCCGCCTCTAATAGCGCGCGGCACCGCACGCTATTAACCCTTTAGACACGCGCTCAAAGCTGAGCCACGCGGCTGAAAGTGAAAGTAAAAGTGCCCAGCTAGCTCAGGGAGCTGTTCGGGATCGCCGCGGTATAAATCGGTATAATCGCCGCGGCATCCCGAACAGCTGTACTACAGGAGGAAGTCTCTTACCTTCCTTCCTTCCTGCAGTGAGATCCAGGCTTGAGCAATCAATCGCCGAAAACCCTGATCAATGCATCCCTATGGAGATGCATTGAACACAGTTAAAGATCAGTAAATGCAATGTTATAGCCCCCTATGTGGGCTATAATATTGCAAAAGAAAAGTGTAAAAAAAAAATCATTAACCCTTTGAATTATCCCTTCCCCTAATAAAAGTTTGAATCACCCGGCCTTTCCAATAATAAAAAAAAAAACAGTTTAAATAAAAACAAAAACAAACATATGTGGTATCACCAAGTGCGGAAATGTCCGATTTAAAAAAATATACCACTAATTAAACCGCACGGTCAATGACATACGCGCAAAAAAATTCCAAAGTCCAAAATAGCGTATTTTTGGTCACTTTTTATATCATGAAAAGATGAATAAACCGTGATCAAAAAGTCAAAGCAAAAATGGTACCGACAAAAACTTCAGATCACGGTGCAAAAAATGAACCCTCATAGTGCCCTGAACACGGAAAAATAAAAAAGTAATAGGGGTCAGAAGATGACAATTTTAAACATATACATTTTCCTGCATGTAGTTATGATTTTTTCAGAAGTATAACAAAATCAAACCTATACAATTAGGGTATCATTTTAACCATATGGACCTAGAGAATAAAAATAAGGTGTCATTTTTACCGAAAAATGTACTACGTAGAAACGGAAGCCTGTATTTTTTCAATTTTGTCGCACAATGATTTTTTTTCCCGTTTCGCCGTAGATTTTTGGGGAAAATGACTGATATCATTACAAAGTAGAATTAGTGGCGCAAAAAATAAGCCATAATACAGATTTTTAGGTGCAAAATTTTAAGAGTTATGATTTTTTAAAGGTAAGGAGGAAAAAACGAAAGAGCAAAAACCGAAAAACGCCCGGTCCTTAAGGGGTTAAGTGGGCGTGTTATGAATGGAAAAAAAAAAAAAAGAAAAACCCAGTGAAATAAAAATGACAAGGCGACGTAGGTATTAAAAGTAGCTTTTCACACGGCCACAACCCCAGGCGTGTTCATTTTGCAATCTTCAATTACCTTGACTTTCAGGTAACTTTGCTGGAGCCACAGCCTCACTGTCTATATCTGACACATGATTAACCATAACAGTGTGCCGCCACTCACCGACAGCCATGTGTGTAACTGTGAGTCATCTTGTTGTGCATCACTGATGCAACCATTATGCACGAGTACTGTAAGTTAGATGAAGTGAGAAGCATAAATAGATATTTTGGTCTTAAGCTTCAGGATATGGTAATCCTCTCTGTAGACCTACCAGAGGAGGTTTGACCTTTTTTAACCCCTTAGGGACTGAGCGTTTTTCCACTTTCGTTTTTTCCTCCTCACCTTTTAAAAATCATAACCCTTTCAATTTTGCACCTTAAAAAAATCCATATGGCGGCTTATTTTTTGCGCCACCAATTCTACTTTGTAATGACATCAGTATTCTTTCTACCCAAAAATCTATGGCGAAACAGAAATAAAAATTGTGTGACAAAATTGAAGGAAAAAAAAATGCTATTTCGTAAATTTTGGGGGCTTCCGTTTCTATGCAGTACATTTTTCGGGAGGGAACAATCTACCTCAGTACTTGTGATTAGTGAGGATACATGTGACTGGGCCACCCACCGATCAGCTGGTTCGTTCCTATCCTGTAGATCGGGTATATAATTTTATCTTGAGATAATCCCATTAAGTGGACTAAATCATTCGCAGAGTTAAACAAAAAAGAGCAGCTAAAGCATTTAGTGTACATTTTAAATTGGGCAGCTTGATACTTAAAGGGGTACTTTGGTGGACATTTTTTTTTATATCAACTGTAAATGACTTCAAAAATATTACTCCTTCCACTACTTATCAGCTGCTGTATGCTCCAGAGGAAGTTATTTTCTTTTTGAATTTCTTTCCTGTCTGACCACAGTACTCTCTGCTGACACCTCTATCCATGTCAGGAACTGTCCAGAGCAGGAGAGGTTTGCTATGGGGATTTTCTCCTACTCTGCTCTCTGCTAATAACTCTGTCCATTTTAGGAACAAAGTAGTCAGACAAAAAGGAAATTCAAAATGAATAGAACTTCCTCTGTAGTATACAGTAAAAAAGAAGGCTTAGGGGAGACCTAATAACTATGTATAAAAATATCAGGGGGCAGTACAGAGATCTCTCCAATGATCTATTTATACCCAGGACTGTATTTATAACAAGGGGGCATCCTCTACGTTTAGAGGAAAGAAGTTTTCTACACCAGCACAGACAGGGGTTCTTTACTGTAAGAGCAGTGAGAATGTGGTGGTCATGGTTAACTTGGTAAAAAGAATTTAAAAAAGTAGTTTGGATGCATTTTTGGAGACAACATTACAGGTTATGGATTCTAGATCTATAGGGACAAAAGGTTGATCCAGGGATCTCTTCAGGCAGTGGCCACCTCGAATAGCCAGCATGCGGCGATCACCGCGGCTACCTATTAACCCTTTAGATCGCCGCTGTCAAAGCGGACAGTGGCATCTAAAAGGGACCTGTGAATGCTCCCTGGTGGGTTAGATAGCGCCCCCCCCCCCCTCAGCGTGATCGCGGGGGGCTTGGAATACACTATAGAGGTAGCCGGAGGGCTTACCTCTGCTTCACTGGTGTCCCGTGGCTCTGTCATTGATAGAGCCTGGCTGGACTAGGCTCTATCAATGGAGTTCAATAGAACTCTATTGATCTGTATGAGGAATATCTAATGATTCCTCCTAAAAGTCTAAGTGTAGAAAAAAAAAAAAAGTTTTAATAAAAGTTTAAGACACACATTAACCCCTTCCATGTTAAAAGTTCAAATCATCCTCTTTTCCTATAAAAAAAAAACATGTAAACATAATTATAAACATATTTATATAGTTGCATGTGTAATTGTACGAACTATTAAAATATAACATTATGTATTCCATACGGTAAATGACAAATATAAAAATTGCAATTCTGTGATTTTTTTTTTTTTTTTTTTTATAATATCCCCGAAAAAAAAGTTAAAAAGAGATCTAAAAGTCAATACCAAAATGGTACTGATACAAAAAACAGATTATGACACAAAAAAATGAGCCCTCATACAGCCTGGTATGCAGAAAAAAAATTTAAAATATAAAAATTATTATTATTTTTTTTAAAAGCTACAGTGGTCAAAAAAGGTCTATACAGCGCTCACATCTCTGCACTGTACTCCGGCCAGTGATGTGAATAGAACATCACTCATTCATATTTCCCTCAGAGAGGTGATTGGCTGCAACCATCTGGCCAATCACCTCTCTGGGCGGAAAATATGAATGAGTGATGTTCTATTCACATCACTGGCCGGAGTACAGAGCAGAGATGTGAGCGCTGTATAGAGCCGCTCCACATCTCTGCTATATTATGGACCATCACATCGGGTGTCATGATTGACACCCGGGGCGATATGTCTATTAGTACAGGTACTACTACTCCCATCATGGAACAGTCTGTTCCATGCTGGGAGTAGTAGTAGCCAAAAAAAAAAAAAAAAAAATAGAGAGAAAAAAAAAGTGAAACACACACACACTATTAAAAATGTATTACATTTTTGTTAAATAAATTTTTTACAAATAAATTTTCCAATACTACTGCCTCTTTTTTTTTTTTTCTTGGGTAGCCAACAAATTTTGGGTACCAAAAAAAAAAACTGCCAAGGTGCCGAAAATGCAATTTCCACAAAAATGAAAAAACGCCAGAAAAAACGCCAGACTCAGGAAATTGCACTGCAGTTTTTTTCAGGCGTTTTTTCTTGTTTTTTTTCTCCTGCGATTTTTGGTTTGAAAAAAAATAAAAAATAAGAAACACACAAGTAGAAGTGAAGACTTCTGACAGCAAGTATTTGGGAGAGACAATAGGGAAATAATGTCCCTTATATACAACAGGCTGGCCATACACTTCTGTTTTCTCACGCATATCTTCCCCAACTACACTATAAACATAGGAGCTTAGATTGGCGAGTGAGTAGTGTTTACCCACAAGCTGCCACCATAGAAGATCCTACCATGTGTAACGAACGAAGAAACTGAATTCTTAACCAGACTGGTTGACCTCAAATGACTCTTTTTGGCTGGGATTGGTTGTCCAAATCTAAACTCTTGGATTAAATTGTTCGATAACTTTCTTCATGAGAATGAGTTTATTATGTGAGAACAAACCGAAATAGTTAGAAGTGAAAATAACGTAGGTGATGTTTCCGTATAACTACCTCGAAAGTTCCCTGTGTGGTACCTACGTCAGTGGAAGATTTTTAGAAGTAAAATTATGCTTGCAAACATATTTCAGTAACATCCCAACCCTAACATTTAATAGAACCAAACAGGCTATAAACCTGTATATGACTTAATTAGTACTATATATAATATTTATTTCTATCACTTTATGACCTTACCAAGTATGAAATGAAAAACAACAACGAATATGTGTGGAGGACCTGGGGACACCTGTCAGAAGAGGCTGTCATATCATAAGAAGAAAATGAATAATTACACCAAAATGTGCCAAAACATAGTTGCACATCTGCATAATACCGCATCATAGTGCCCAAATTTTAAAGTCAATGTAATATTGAGCCCAAACAACTGTTGGATATGGTACAAACAAACCATGAAGAGTTAAAAGCCATTCCTTGTTCACATGTTATTGGTGCTATAATACCCCGTCCAGCAAATCATGATATAACAGACCAGGGAAATATGCAGCAGGACAGAACAGAACTAAGTAGCTTGTGACTGACAGGACATAAAAACTCCCCCATCATACAAGGAACCTAAATGTTTTAAGTTTAGGCTTACAGAATATAATGTGATCCTTTTTAGTCATTGAAAAAAATATAGTTCTTAAACAGGGGTGTGGAAATAATAAATAAGTAAAAATACTGCCCAAGGGACTATAACAGAGCCCAATCTACATGTCCCTCATGACGACTACCCCACCAGCACTAGGGAGCATTCAAATGTCCCTTTATACGCCGGATCTAAAGGGTTAATAGCCAGCCGTGGAGATCGGGATTGCCACATGCTGGCTATTAGCGGTGGCCCCCAGCTACTGAAATCAGCTGGGGGCTGCAGAAGGCTTGAGTAGGAAGCCTGCTCCATACTCCCCTCTTAGTGCCGCCGTGCTTGTCGGGGGCTTTCATGTTCAGCCCTTGTTGCCCGAAGCAGGGCTAAAAGACATGAAAAATTCACCTGTCCGGCGCCCGGAAATGCATGTCCCGGGCATCGGGTGATAGGGATTCCACATCCATGACTTAAATATAAGGAATAAAGAAAGACTTAACTCTAGACTTATAATGTAAATATGAACAGCTTTAAAGGGAAGCTGACAGATCAACCCTACTAACCTGAATATACAGGTAGTTCGAGTGGGCGATCCTGAGTTAAAGGAGTTCTCTAAGCTAAAACTTTTAACCCCCGCTGTGCCCGGGCTGTAAAACTATACATAATAAACTTTCACTTACCTTCCTACAATCCCCCGTTGTTCCGATATCGCCGTCCCGTTCTCCAGGTCCCGGTCTCTTCCACTTCCTGCGGGTCGGTGACTTCACTCTGCGCTCAGCCACCCTGTTTAATCAACATTTATCTCCTACTCCTTTATAAGCAGGGCGGTGCTAACGGGACACAGGGGGCAGTGTCAGTGGTGCAGATAGTTTTCAAACCGGTGTCCAGTACATTTAGGAGTTCATTTGCATATTGCAAGATTGTGCTATATCTCGGGAACGGCTCAACTGATTGGGGTAAGTAATACATCGATTTACTCAGGATAACCCACACTAACCACCTGTATATTCCGGTTAGTGGGGCTGATCCATCTGTCAGTTTCCCTTTAAGTAAACTACTAGTCAAGTAATTTAAAGCAATGCAGAATGACACTTATAACTGGTTTCTTAAAGGGAGTTGAAGGAAACTAAAAATCAACAGCATATCTTATCAAACTATAAATCTTTAGTCCCAAAGAACCTTTTTAACACTATTAACATCCTGTAACTAGCTATATTTGGGGGAGACATTGGTATTCTGGTAGAATGACATGCCAATATATGTGGTGGCATACCCATGCAGTGTCAATTGAGCTGAATGAACCTAACAGTCTGCTATTCGCATAGCTAAGATGGAGTCCACCAATTGGACCCTCCTGTTGAGGGGATAAGTTGTAATGTACCAGAGTTCCCCTTTAAGCACAAATTTATGATACATCCCAATGACTGTTGCAGTGTTTAAACACAAATAGATTCTTTTAATTTGTGACTAGTGTTGAACCTCCAAAAAAGCTTAAACGGATGTTATATTGTAGCAAAAACAAAAATCTTTGCCCCTTTTCATGGACTATTCCCTAAGAGTTATGTTCTGCAAATAACCAAAAATTCTACAAAAAAAAATCTAGTTTACAATTAGAAGTAAATAAAAAAATAAAAAGTAGTATCAACAATCAACAACAACAGTTTAGTTAACCTTAGTAAAGTGAAAAAGGTGGTTCCTGTTTGGTAGCTTATGTGGTCTTGCAATAACCCATGATGGTTATACAGAGCTACAGTAGCAAATATACAACAGCTCTGCATACGTGCGCCACCATCATTAACATACACAAAATAAAATTTGTAATTGTAAGCAATTCTGTGAAAGGTCTGTAACTAGAATATTGTGTTAGAGCTGATGCTAAGCAGCAATTTGTGGTTACAAATTCGATTAAATAAGCATTAGGTCCTTTTAAATGCCAGATGAGAGGAGAAACCCTAAGCAGAGAAGAGACACTTTCTATAGTAGGCCGGCTTATGGTATAGCACTAGAATTGAAAATCTACACTTATGTATAATGTGGTTGCCGTAATTGCCATTTGGTACTATATTGTAACATATTACTTTTCCACTATCTAGTAGTCTATAAAATATTACAAAAAAAAGTTAGTGTCCTGATTCAGGCTAGTTTATTGCACTGGTACATAAAGGGGTACTCCACCCCTAAACATCTTATCCCCTATCCAAGGATAGGATGTGTGATCGTAGGGGTCCCACTGCTGGGGACCCCCGCGATCTCTCCTGCAGCCCCCCCCCGAGTAATCAGCTCTCCGGAGCTAGGTTTGCTCCGTGGCTGATGACTCCTGATACAGGGACCGGCGGTTCGTGACGTCACATCCCACCCCTTTAATGCAAGTCTATGGGAGGTGGCGTGAATTACCACGCCCCCTTGGATAGACTTGCATTAAGGGGGTGGGATGTGACATTATGAAGGGGCGGAGCCATGACATCACAAACAGCTGGCTCGTCATTAGCCCAAGGAACAAACTTCGCTCCGGAGAGCTGATGACTCGGGGGGGGGGGGGGGGGGGGGGTGGCGCTGCAGGAGAGATGGCGGGGGTCCACAGCAGCAGGACCCCTGCAATCAGACTGCACTGCAAGTAGTGTCATTTTAAGGCTGGGTTTGTACATTGTAGTTGAGGTACTGCCGCTACGCAGACAAGAATTGGGTTGACATGCTGCCTGGCATCGTTTTCAAGATCATTTTTGGATACTTGTTTTTAAACGTTAAAAGGGGTTATCCAACATAAGGTGACCTTAGTAATTAAGCGTCATACAGTAATGGAAATGCTTACCAAGAATCTGTGCTTGTGTTGTTGGTACATGCCTGTGTCGACACCCCCCAAAATCACATTGCTGGCTTGTTTTGGGGAATTGGCTATTTCCTGTTTCTGTGCCCTTACTTAGACTACAATCCCTAGGAGCCTTTGTTTCAATGCAGGAAAGGACTTTTTCCTTTCCAAACATCAGTCACCCCACTCATTGCATCACAGCCATGCTCCCTTTGATCACATGACCTGCCCTACACACAAGCTGTGTGATGAGAGATGCACACATGTGTGCTGGTAACATCATCAGGGGGCTGGCTTCACATACAACAGACAAAGCAGCTAAGCCCCTTTCACCACCTGACTTGTGATGTATTGTCTCGGGCTGCACAGCAAGCTGGGAAATGTTCAAGACAACACTTATTTTGTAGGCTGGAGAAAATGAACTTCTGGGGAAAAAGAAAGACAAATTTGATACCAGCCACCAAACATAAGTAAGTGGTGTGAATTACTAACTAGACTAACTTTGCTTCCCGTCTCACATTCAAAAATCCTGAAATCCTGGAATACCCCTTAAACTGTTGTTCACCTGCAGATTTGTGCGACCATTAAAGGTTTATTCATAAATGGCCATACCATGCTGTTTGGTGCAATGTGTGAACACAACCTAATTTAAGAAATAAAACATAGAAATCTGGTTGCCAGATCCTTGAGAAAAAAATAAAAATATAAAAAAAGGGGTAAATAAATAAAAATCACCCAACTACCAAAATCTTATTTATCTTTCAGAATACTGAGTCATGACCCACATTGTCCTTTGAAAACTAACATCTAACAGAAGGAGCATCTAGATATGGCAGATCGTGACCGAAACCAGTGCATGCTGGATATTCTCACAATCTAAAGAAAACAGGTCAAAAACCCTCAAAGCGTGAACTCCTAACACACAAGTTTTGTATTGCACTGCTATAAGGGGTATCGAAAACACCATGGGGGAGTTTTATCAAAACCTGTGAAGAGGAGAAGTCGACCAGTTGCCCATAGCAACCAATCAGATCGCTTCTTTAATTTTTCACAGGTCTCTAAAAATGAAAGAAGCGATCTGATTGGTTGCTATGGGCAACTGGTAGTGCAGGCCGATATGACCAAAAATGAGTATCACAGTATATATTTTTTTTTTACATTGAGACTTGCATTGAGGTGGCGTAGCGGAACTAAATGGGCTTTTGGAACTAAATGATCTGAACACTGGGGCAGTGGAGAACCCTTTTTAATAGATGTAACAAACAACCCTACAGCCTCCAGCTGTTGCAAAACTACAACTCCCAGTATGGTGGACTATATAGTAGTGTATAGTATAGGTCAGTGTTTCCCAACTAGGGGTGCCTCCAGCTGTTGCAAAACTACTACTCCCAGCATGTCCGGGCATGCGGGGAGTTGTAGTTTTGCAACAGCTGGAGGGCCTCAACAGCTGGAGGGTCTACTGTAGGTATAGTATATTATACAGACCCCTGTCCATCCCAGAACTCTGACTCACCTTCCCAGTTGCTGCAGGGACCGTCCGGGGAGGCCATCCATCCTTCCTGTAGTGTCCGGGCTGTCCTTCTCCGAGGGTCCTCTTCTCCACTCCGGGCAGGCTCCAGCCTAGTAAAGCTGCATAGACGCCGCTGCGCAGTGACGTCCGTGCGCAACGACGCACCTAACATCACGGCGTAGCGGCGTCTATGCAGTGTACTAGGTCGGAGCCTGCCGGGAGTGGAGAAGAGGACGCTCGGAGAAGGACAGCCTGGACCGGTTCACCCTCCACCCGGAATGCCGCCGGACACTACAGGAAGGATGGATGGCCCGGACCACCCCCATTACGGGTAAGTTTAATTTTTTTTTATTGACCTCAGAGGGTGGGGGAGGGGCCCGACCGGTATAGCGGTATGGGCAAAAATCCATACCATGGGGAAAAAAAAAAAAAAACGGTGTCCGGTTCATAACGGTATACCGCCCAGCAGTAGCAACTGGACAACTTTTCCTCTGCACAGGTTTTGATAAATTTCCCCCCATGTTCCAAAAGGCATGCAGATCTAAAACTGACATTTTAACAAGAGAAAATAGGAGAATTGCGAATCGGCACTAAATAGGAGACTGCGACACCTGCCTTCTGCTTATTAGGCTTTAAACCACAGAGAATGAAATTTAAAGCATTCCGCTTGATTCCGTTACTTCTGTTGGATACACGAATATACATAGATTCCCAATGGAGGAGTCCTCATCTACGTTTTAATGCTGTCGTGAACAGAATTAACCTTATTATGTTATATGAGAAGATCTCTGCCATTAGGGAGGATTCAGTGGAACATTTCGAGGAGGTATGGGAACCGTGGCTCTCATCAGCGCATTGTCCCAGCATGGGGTCCTCATCTATAGTTAGCCCCTGGTCACCCCTTTAGAAGTTAAAATTATTCAAATTCTAAGTGTAAATATGTATATAATGTATACTTTCCTTGTTGTGGTGTCGCAGGACCTGCGGGTCACGTGATGTGTTCCAGAATTCTATGGTTTTCTAGTTAAGGATGTTTGGAGGTAGTCAGGTGATCACCCACCATGCATTGTAACAGTGAGTGACAGCTGACATTGGACCAATCCAAAACGGCCCTGCCCATATAAGGGAGCGGCGGCCATTAATCTCTCTCTTGTTCCTGCACTGCTGATGAGGACGGATCTGCGCAGCTGTCATCAGCACTTGCTAGGCCCAAGCCTTGCGGCCATCTCTCAAAAACTTTGAGTTACTTCAATCCCTGTTAACTCCGCAAGATCACTGGACCTAAATACTCCCCTAAATCCAGCGGATCTCTGCAAGAAATCCTAATTCTAATAATTTCTGGCTAACTCAATGGTCCTCAGCATCTGTCAATCACTGCCGTCCTGAATAGAGACTTTGTTAATAAGACTGTTGCTGTTATTGGATGTACCGCAAATACTTCAGTAAAGTTTCACGCAAGTTCAAGTTCCTCTTTGCTGTGGACATTCAGTCATTTATGCACGCACCTATTGTTTCTGGGAAGGGTGGCGATAGGCCGAAGATTTACCTCAGCGTATTAAGCCTCACCCTGGCGTCACGAGTGACAAGGGTTAAATTAACCCCTCATATACCAACACAGCAACACCCCATCTACACAACACCCCAAGGCAGTTACCACACACACATATATACACACACACACACACACTCTCTTCTGGTCATTCACTACTGCTCCAGAGCCCACTTCAGACGTGAATAAGTGCAAGAGGAAGTGTACATGACCGCTAAGGCCAGTGACTGCGAACAGGGACCCCCATGCACAGAGAACAGTGACGCAACCTGGACACTTCCTCCAAGTCCTGGAGAACCCCTTTAACCAGTGGTCTCAAACTGTGGCCCTCCAGATGTTGCATAATTTCAACTCCGAGCATGCCTGGACAGCCGTTGGCTGTCTGGGCATGCAGGGAGTTGAAGTTTTGCAACATCTGGTGGGCCATAGTTTGAGACCACTGCCTCTAACAATGGAAGCGTTCTGTTATGGTCAATCTGGATAAAAGAATGTCACCATGCAATATTCCAACCGACAAGGTGAACAAATTTACATGGTTATATCATACAAACTGCACCACTCTTCCTATAGGTTTTGATAAATCTCCCCCATTATGCACAAATGACACTTTGGGACTTTCGTTTCCACACCCCTTGAATTATTTTATCAAAACTCCTTAGAATGAAGTCAAATTTGCTTTGACTTTTGCTGTCAAAAGCTCACAGCAAATGACGCGTTTCGGCACAAAGCCTTATTCAGACTGGCATACCAGTCTGAATTAGGCTTTGTGCCGAAATGCATCATTTGCTGTGAGCTGTATACATGTATGTGAACAAACACTGATTGGATTGCAGAAGACAAGTCGAGAGTGGCGGGATTTATTTCATGTGTTCTGCGTGGTGCACGCGAACCGTAATGGAAATGGAACAAGAGTGCCAACTCTCTTTCCTGAGCCACGATATATCAAATGCGACCATATAAAATGTTGCACATTTCTGTGTCAATTCACTCCAGCACAGAAGAGTAAGAGACACTTTAAAAATTACTTCAATGTAAACTATTTCTTTAAAACGCGTGCAATGTTGATAAATTTGGCACAGGCAAATGACCTCCAACCAGCAAAACAGTGAAAAATCACAGTAAAATACACAAACCAAAATAATTATATCTATACAAATAGGTCTTAAGCATTGAAGCTAATTTTATTAATAGAAAACAATTTAGAGCCTTAAAAAATAAAAACGTGTTTATTTCCATAGCATAACATTGAGGTCATGTGGGAGAATGGATAGTCAGCAATCAAGTGACCATCATTCCCCAAAGCTAAAGTGAATTACTTTTCTTAGAAATACACTTCTAAGAAATTACAAGATACAATCTAATTTTATTATAGCAGAAAATTTTACAAAGCACGCAGTTTCTTATTAGCATTAAAGTGCATGAGCCATAGTCGCTAGTAGGCAATGTTTAGTACACTAAAGCCAATGGGCCTGCTAAAAGTGCGCCACATAATATGTCACCATAGTTTTTTTTGCAGGTAACCCAGGGTATACTGGCCAAGTAAACAAAAAAACCAGAGGTGAAAGTGGCCCTATGCCCCATTTATTGTTTTATATTGAGTGTAAATATAAATCATGATTCTGGTCGTAGAGGCATACACTGCAGAAAGGGGAAAGTAAATTCAGTTTGCCATTCACTGTCCCACATGATCAGGGCTCAAATCCTGCAGGAACGCATAGGAGTGGAGTTCCTGAAATCTTAGGTTCCCACACTTTTTTCTCCCCCTAGACTTCACCCCTACACAGCATACATTGGCAAAATCAATTAAACTAGTTAACTGGCCATTTATACACTTACATGCCACAGTCAATAGTGATGGAAGCATCTAGTTGGTCAAGCACACTTTCGGCACCATAGGTTGCAATTAGAGATGAGCAAACTTCCAGTAATTCAATTTGTCACGAACTTCTCGGCTCGTTAGTTGATGACTTTAGCCTGCATAAATTAGTTCAGCTTTCAGGTGCTCCGGTGGGCTGGAAAAGGTGGATAAAGTCCTAGGAGTTGCAATGGCAGTTGGCCTGAAAAAGGCCTGCCATGATGACATCTTTCATATTATCATGGTCAGGCACTACAATCTTGGTAGACTTTAAAAGGTGTAAAAAAAAAGAATGGATGTATATTAGAGATATGTTGTAGTACAACATAAAAAAAAGGTTCAAGACCGTGCCCATTTAATAATATTTCCTAAAAAAAAAAAAAAAAAACAATACATTCTTGCCATAAAAATACACTTTCTTGTAGGGTATGGGTGGCGGTGGTCTGGTACACATGCCCATGGCAAGTTCAACAAACAGGACCTTCACTAAATTAACATTAAAGGATATGGACCACTGGACTAATCTAATAAATTGGTCTGAGCATCAGCTGCAGGAAAAGTTATAGCCAAACGTATAGGTATATTGCTGTGTAAGCTATTGAGGGTTTTTCATTCTGCAAATTGTGGGGGTCATCAATCACACATTGACATTGTCCTCTTCTGCCATTTCAGCTCCTACAGACAGAACATAAAAAACTAACTTATTTCCACAGCATATCATGGAGATCATAAGGAAGAATTTAGATGGTCAGCTATTAGCAAAGCTCTCAGAGGTATCAGAATGCCAAAAGTATACACCTACAGTAAGTACATAATCAGTCAAACATCCCCTGCTCCTGCACTGCGGCCCAAACAGGCAGATTTGCCAATTACAAGGAAGCTAATGCTATGGAGCTATGATGGCAACTATTATGGTTAACCTCCCCCACCAGTTTTCCTTAATAACAAATACAGTAGAACCTCTTTGAGAAGAAAACCCATAGTTGCATTGTATTGTCATCTTCATTAAAAGAAGAAAAACTACCACAAGAGGACATAGTTTTAAATTAGAGGGGCAAAGAAGTATTACTTTACTGAGAGAGTAGTGGAAGCATGGAATAGCCTTCCTGCAGAAGTGGTCGCTGCAAATACAGTGAAGGAGTTTAAAGGGGAACTCCGGCGCTAAGACATCTTATCTCCTATCCAAAGGATAGGGGATAAGATGCCTGATTGCGGGGGTCCCCGTGATCTTCCACACTGCACCCCGCTTCCTCAATGCAAGCCTATGGAGGGGGCGTGACACGCCCCCTCCATAGGCTTGCATTGAGGGGGCGGAGCGTGATGTCACATGGGAACGGAGCTGTGACGTCACTATGCTCCGTCCCTGTGATCGCCAGTAATCCGACCCGGAGCGAGCACGCTTCGGGGGTTGATTCTAACAGGGTGCGGCGTGGAAGATCACAGGGGTCCATAGCGGCGGGACCCCCGCGATCAGGCATCTTATCCCCTATCCTTTGGATAGGGGATAAGATGTCTTAGCGCCGGAGTACCCCTTTAACCATGCAACAGGGCCAGAGACTATTGATAGGATTCAGATTATTGGGCAGACTAGATGGGCCAAATGGTTCTTATATGCCGACACATTCTATGCTTCTATGGTTATGGCCTTCTCAAAGATGTAGAATGTATGCATAATGTAGAGTGCACTAAAAATGTCTCCCTTTAAATTTGGTCTGGATAAGAGGGTGGTCTTTTGAAGAGGTTTCACTGTACAACAAAGAAACCGCTATAGAGATTTTTTTTAACAAGCTGGAAGAAAGAAGCGACTCACAGACTTTACTGTTTATTTCTAGATTCCCAGGGCAGATGCTCTTTAAGAATATGTGAACGTAGCAGAAATAAAAAAAAATAAAAAAAAAATAAAAAAATATAAAAAAAATTATCTGGGAAATCAAAACGGAGTTAACCTGCCAAGTGACTGTATAACCCAGATTCCTGCATTTACAGGTTCAAGTGACATATCACTGTGTAAAAACCTCTTCCAATGAGCGCATATAATGATCTGCAGAGAAGCCTGACAGAAAAACACCATCTGCACGTGGAGTTCACACAACCATATTTCTCTAATTACTTCTTTCTTCCATGCCAAAGCACCCCCATTGTTTTGGTGTTAAATAAGCCAATGTAAAGAGGAATATTTCTTGTTTCGTGTCCTGTGTGCTGCACTTCCCCTTGCGTAATGAGAGATTTGCAGCGTCTATCACGGTTATTGTCAGATGGTAAGCGGAAAAGCACTACATCCGCATTTACTCACTGACCTCCCTATAAAAGAGGTTTCCGTGCATATGCACATTGTGAGAAATGAATGGCTAGAGAGGACTGGATGTCAGAAGAATCGTCATCTGCCAGTGACAGGGCAGACGTTTGTGAAGACGGAACAGATGTTACTATATGACGTCACTAAGGGACAAGGTGCAAAGTTTCCTCCGGCTTTACCGGATTCCAACAAGTTGTTATAGTAAGGGTGGGTTCACACCACGATTTTCTATACAGTTTTTGGATGCTTGTTTTTTTTTTTTGTTTTTTTTAAACCGTATGCAACCGTACAGCAAACCGTGGCAATAGACTTAACATTCAAAACCGTATGCACCATATTGCATACGGTTGTCTCCGTTTTTCACACCACACAGTTTTTTACTTTTTTTTTCAGGACAGAAAACCGTGGTCTACCACGGTTTTTTGGTCCAGGTGAAAAACCGTATTGACCCGCATACGTTTTTTTTTACATGGGAGTCAATGGGAACCGTACAGAACTGTATGTGCGTACATTAACATCCAGTTTTTACCATACAGTTTTTGACTTTGCACAGTTTTGTTTTCTTGGAATTTCAATCAAACAAGTGATAATGGAGTGAAAAGTTCAAAACGTACACTTTTTTTCGTAAAAAACTTATGCAACCGGACATCACTTTTCAAACCGTATACGGATAAAACAGATGAAACTTTGTACACACGTTTTGATACAGTTTAGTCAGGTTTTGAGGAATCCGTTTTTTTAATCAAAAACCTGGAAAAAAAAAAAAAAACTATTGCAAAGACATGGTGTGAACCTACCCCAAAGGCTATTTTCACACAAGCATAATACAGTATTTTTCTGCGCCGGGGCTTGTTTTGTATGTTACTTACAGATTTTGACATGGACTTCAGTGCATACATGGACAACAGCGCAGGACGGTGCAGGAACCAGCAGTAGCGCGGACCCGGGGAACAGGTAATTATAAAACCCGGGATGGGGGAGGCAATGGGGCAGCCGTCGTCTCTGGGCATTATTGACAAATCAGCAAGGTAATTGCTGATACCGATAATGTCCAAAATTGTGAATATCGGCCAAACCGATAATCAGTCGATCCCTACTGTATACTACAGATATACTACAGAGAAATGTGTTAAGTTCTTTCCAGTCTGACCACAGTGCTCTCTGTTGACACCTCTGTCCATGTCAAGAACTGTCCAGAGAAGGAGAGGGTTTTCTATGGGGATATGCTTCTAATCTGGACAGTCCTTGACATGGACAGAGGTGTCTGCAGAGAGCACCGTTGTCAGACTGGCAAAGACGACACAATTTTCCCTGGAGCATACAGCAGCTGATAAGTACCTGAAGGCTTCAGATTTTGAAATAGAAGTAATTTAAAAATCTGTTTAACTTTCTGGAACCAGTTGATTGGAAAACATTTGTTTTCCACCGGAGTTCCCCTTTAAAGAAATCTGTTCAGAAAGCAAGTGACAACTACCAATGGCAATGCTCTGACATGCCAAGTAATATTGAAATATCTAGACAAAGGGAAACATAACCAGTAGCTACATTTTTACAAAAGTACAATGCTTTTTACCTGTATAAAGAGTCTTCAGCAGTGCCAACACACACATACTAAATAATCACAAGGGGAAGTTAAGAGAAACCTCCTACTGAACAACATGGAAAATATAACAGAAATAAAAAAAATAAAATAAAAAATTTCCCCATACAGAAATAGTTAAACAGAATAAAACATAAATATGCTTATAAAAGAATATATTTAGGTAATAAAGATATGTTAAAAAAAATATATATAACATCTGCTATTTCAAGTAGTGTTGGTCAATTAGGTGACTATTGAGAAACCAATGGCTGTGGCGATTAGCCAATAGGATTTGAAAAAGGTACATTGTACTGCTCTTTACAACTAAAGCATCCTGTGTTGTCATAAACATTGGAGAACTAAGGTGGCTGCAGTGGGCCAAAACGTTTTGCTCAGGGAAAAGCAACTTCAGAGTTCGAACAAATAACTGCTTAAAGGGGTACTCCGGCCCTAAGACATCTTATTCCCTATCCAAAGCATAAGGGATAAGATGTCTGATTGTGGGGGTCCTGCCGCTGGGAAACCCCACAAACTCTCATGCAGTACCCCTATCATCAGCCTCATGGAGCAAAGGTAGTGTCTGAAGACTAACGACCACGGGGCCGGAGCATTGTGAGGTCACAACTCCACCCCCTTGTGACATCACGCCCGCCCCCTCAATGCATGCCTATGTGAGTGCCACCACGCCCCTCGCATAGACTTGCATTGAGGAAGCAGGACACGATGTCACAAGGGGGCGGAGCCATGTAGTCACGATACTCCGGCCCCATGAGTCATAAGACATGGAGCGATCTTCGCTCCATGAGGCTGATGATGGGGTGCTGCATGAGAGATTGTGGGAGTCCCAAGCTACGGGACCCCCGCGATCAGACATCTTATGGCTTAGGGCCGAAGTACCATTTAAAGGGGTACTCCACTGGCCAGCGTTCCGAACAATTATTTCCGGACGCTGTGTGCGCCCTGGGGGGGGGGGGATGGGGGGAGGATGGGGGTCGGCCATGCCACCTCATGATGTCACGCCACGCCCCCTCAATTCAAGTCTATAGGAGGGGGCGTGACCATGCCCCCTCCCATATACTTGCACTGAGGGGGAATGGCCATGATGTCATGAGCGGGCATGACCGTGACATCACGAGCCTCCACCTCACATCTCCAGTCATCCAGCACAGAGCGAAGTTCGCTCCGTGCACCATATGTCTGGGGTGCCGCAACCGAGATCGCGGGGGTCCCAAGTGGTGGGCCCACAGCGATCAGACATGTTATTCCCCTATACTTTGGATAGGGGATAGATGTCTAGGGGCAGAGTACCCCTTTAATATCCAATATATTGACTAAAAAGAGTAACATAGTTCATACGGTTGAAAAAAGACCAGAGTCCACCAAGTTCAACCTATATCCCTAATCAGTCCCTACTGAGTTGATCCAGAAGAAGGCAAAAAAAACCTCATACTAGAGGTAAAAATTCCTTTCCGATTTTAAATATGGCAGTCAGAAAAAATCCCTGGATCAACGTTCTGTCCCTAGCAATGTTATTACTCTCAAAAAAATGCAGATCCAGACCCCTTTTGAACTCTTTTAGAGAGTTCACCATGACCACCTCCTCAGGCAGAGAGGATGGTGTAGAGGATGCCCCCTTGTTATAGATACAGTCCTGGGTATAAATAGATCATGGGGGAGATCTCTGTACTGCCTCCGGATATATTTATACATAGTTATTAGGTCTCCCCTAAGCCTTTTTTCTAAACTAAAATAACCCTAATTCTGATCTTTCTGGGTATTGTAGTCCTCCCATTCCCCGTATTACCCTGGTTGCCCGTCTTTGAACCCTCTCCAGCTCCACTATATCTTCCTTGTACACTGGTGCCCAGTACTGTACACAGTATTCTATGTGTGGTCTGACTAGTGATTTGTACAGCGGTAGAATTATTTCCTTGTCGTGGGCATCTATGCCCCTATTGATGCGCCCCATGATTTTATTTACCTTGGCAGCAGCTGCCCGACACTGGTCACTACAGCTAAATTTACTGATAACTAAAGACTCCCAAGTCCTTTTCAATGTCAGTCGTCCCAAGTGTGCTCCCATTTAATACATAGTCCCAGCCCGGATTCTTCCTCCCCATGTGCATTACCTTACATTTATTAGTGTTGAACCTCATCTGCCACTTCCCAGCCCAAACCTCCAACCTATCCAGTTCCATTTGTAACAGTTCACTGTCCTGTATTGTGTTTACCGCTTTACAGAGTTTAGTTTCATCTGCAAAGATTCCTACTTTACTATTCAACCCCTCTACAAGGTCATTAATAAATATATTAAATAGAACCCAAGACGGACCCCTGTGGGACCCCACTAGTAACAGTCACCCAATCAGAATAAGTACCATTAATAACCACCCTCTGTTTCCTATCACTGAGCCAGTTACTTACACACATTCTCCCCCAGCCCAATACTTCTCATTTTATGAACCAACCTTTCATGTGGCACCGTACGACATCCAGTGATTGCCCCTGGTCCAGTCTGGAGCTCACCTCCTCATAAAAGCTGATCAGGTTAGTTTGACAGGACCGATCCCTCATAAAGCCATGCTGATATGGAGTCATACATTTATTTTTATCAAGATACTCCAAAATAGCATCTCTTAGAAGACCCTCAAACAATTCACATACAACGGAGGTTAAACTAACAGGCCTATAATTCCCTGGATCACCTTTTGACCCCTTTTAAAATATTGGCACCACGTTTGCTACAATAAAGATCTCTTTACTGCTGATTTATGGCTTGTTAGGAAGGAATTTAGAAGGAGATTTATCAAAAACTGTGCAGAGGAAGAGTGGTGCAGTTGCCTACGGCAACCAGATTGCTTCATTTTTTAATGAGACCTGTGAAAAATGAAAAGTAATCTGATTGGTTGCCACGGGAAACCCCCCCACACTTCCTCTATAAAGGTTTTGATAAATCTCCCCCTTAGTCTTTGGATGTAATTAGCCTTAAAACAAAGCTAAATATCATCCTCATTCAGTAAATCTCTGACTACCTTCTTTCAGGAGATTAATCCATCAATAAACTAACTGCCATGTGACCCAAAAGACAGATTTACGGCAGTCACATGGGGGGGGGGGGGTTCAATTTAATTTTTAATGAAGCATACACATGCCAATAACTGAGAACATATGACCTCCATTTCTACCCTGGTCAGCAATAATCCAATCAATATTAATTAGATAAGTAGAAAGCTACAGCTATTGCACGCTTGGGTCCTGTACTGCATTTCCTTTTATTCTACCCAGAAATGCCACCCAAGACTGATGTTACACAATGCTTCACATTGGGCCATTAATGGCCAAGCTTTATTTTTAAGGAACTCAAGAGAAAATGTAGATAATTGGTTTTCTCAATCCAAAAAATGATAAAGATATCCCTTGGTGTGAGTAAATATTGTATAACAAGAGTGAAAAATCACCAATAGGGTTTAGATATCAAATCTTAATTTATTTAGCTGATAAAATTGTTAACAAAAAGTGTTAACTAATAATGGGAGGGGGGTGAGGGTAACAGGTGAGTGCCTACACTCAGAGCCCTACCTATCTAGGGGGGGGGGGCTCCTAAACTAAGTGTGGATGGGAATGGGGAACATAGAGACAATATATACAGATAAATTAGCCTCTTCTACCAACGCGTTTCGCCTAATGTGGATACATAGGCTCATCAGGGGACAAGAGGGCAACAAATATATACAGCGATAACAAGGTATTGGTACATTAAAGCATAAATGAGTTAACACTTAGGTACTAGACGATTGACATAGGACAGATACAATCAGATAAGTAGAAGAAGGTAGAAATTGGTCACAGTGGTCAGGGACAGTCAAACTTGGATGTATGTTGTCAGTGTCTAATTGTCAAAATATAGATGAATAGAGACATTTAGAAATGGGATATCGGATAAAGTATTAGACATAAATGATGTATAACAATGTCCTATACAGGTTAAAGTGATAGTAAAGAAATAATCTTCAGAGTATTTAGGTTCACTCCATGTAATATTTCATGCTGCAAGAAACAAATTAGAGGACATGAGACACCCAATCTCAAAGAATGTTTATAGAGATTCCAAATCGTATAACAATTTATCTTACCACAGGTATGAATGTGTGGTAGGCGCCATAGTCAATAGAGAATGGTGATAAATCAAGGAGGTAACGTTAGGTCTAGACAAAAACAGATAAACGCAAAAATTGTAGTGTCCAACCACAGTATAGCACCAAAGAATAAAAAACATAGGAGCCATCGCATACCCTGATACGACAACCTGTACATGTAAGATATCCCATATAGACCAGATTCGATTGGTTCCAGATCTAAGTTGATGACTGTGAACCCAAAATTGAGATCAAAATCAATTGATATTATCCATGTGCTTAAAGTATAAGTATATAATGATAAAGTAATAAGATACAAAATGATAAGAAATGAAAGCCAGTTCTACTGACCTGTCCACAGCCACTAGATAGAGTCAGCGTGTGCATAGATAAGATCAGGCCATTCAGCCCGAGATAAATCCCAGGTAGCTAAAGAGAAAATGAGGCCAAATCAAGAAGAAGGAAACTGTATGGACAGTCAGTAAGCAAGGTGCATAATATAACTCCTTAAATACCTTATTGGATGAAAGTATGATGTCTGCTACCGAGGATGGTGAGCACCAGCACGCCGCTGGATATCGTGGCTCACCCGGCGTTTAAATAGAGCTCCCGGGCGTCTTTGATGATGCTGCTTCCTGTATATGGAACGCAGCAAAGACGTCATATCCGGTGAAATGACCCGCACGGAAGACAGAGCTCATCGCGGCGCTACTTACAGTGTGTGAAGCGCAACCAGAAGTATACTGTGGTTCAATGGACCGCAGACCAAGGCAACTACCAGTGCCTGGAACGCACAGGGACATAACTTCCGGTCCCCATGAACCGCAAGGAAGGAGCAATAGGAGTTAGATAATAGCCGCAAATAACCCAGATGCTGACCTAGATTGACACCATAACATGTCACATCACATCGGATCACGATGTATAGACTGGCGTGACAGTCCCAAGTAATATGGAGAAATAGATAATAAATAAAAATAAACCAAGCACAGTAGGGGCAAAAGAGCCTTCCTGAAAAAACACATGGAACATTATTAGTAGTTTGTCTGTTCAAGTACCACTGGGGCCCAATGATATAGATGGCATGCAAATGATATAATAAGGATAAATGGAGGGGGGGAGGAGAGCATACTGGACAATCCCATGACCTCTTAGGGTATCCGACGATACCTTAAATGAATGATGCAAATGAAATTGCATCATTGAGTCCGAAGGGGACATAAGTCCTCAACTGATAAATCCATTTGGTCTCTATTTGTAGAAGTTTTTTGTCTAGATCTCCACCCCTACTATCTAGTTGGACCGTAGTAACACTCTGGAAAATTAGATTACAAGGAGAATCTGGGTGGAAGAGATGCATGTGATTAGATAGGGTTTTGTCCCTTTTGTTTTTTATGTCCCCTATGTGTTCAAGAATACGTCGTCTAAGTTGTCTACTGGTTTTTCCGACGTATCCCTTGGGACAGGTGCAGGAGGCTAAGTAGATGACACCCATTGTTTTGCAACATGAACACATAGGGGACATAAAAAACAAAAGGGACAAAACCCTATCTAATCACATGCATCTCTTCCACCCAGATTCTCCTTGTAATCTAATTTTCCAGAGTGTTACTACGGTCCAACTAGATAGTAGGGGTGGAGATCTAGACAAAAAACTTCTACAAATAGAGACCAAATGGATTTATCAGTTGAGGACTTATGTCCCCTTCGGACTCAATGATGCAATTTCATTTGCATCATTCATTTAAGGTATCGTCGGATACCCTAAGAGGTCATGGGATTGTCCAGTATGCTCTCCTCCCCCCCTCCATTTATCCTTATTATATCATTTGCATGCCATCTATATCATTGGGCCCCAGTGGTACTTGAACAGACAAACTACTAATAATGTTCCATGTGTTTTTTCAGGAAGGCTCTTTTGCCCCTACTGTGCTTGGTTTATTTTTATTTATTATCTATTTCTCCATATTACTTGGGACTGTCACGCCAGTCTATACATCGTGATCCGATGTGATGTGACATGTTATGGTGTCAATCTAGGTCAGCATCTGGGTTATTTGCGGCTATTATCTAACTCCTATTGCTCCTTCCTTGCGGTTCATGGGGACCGGAAGTTATGTCCCTGTGCGTTCCAGGCACTGGTAGTTGCCTTGGTCTGCGGTCCATTGAACCACAGTATACTTCCGGTTGCGCTTCACACACTGTAAGTAGCGCCGCGATGAGCTCTGTCTTCCGTGCGGGTCATTTCACCGGATATGACGTCTTTGCTGCGTTCCATATACAGGAAGCAGCATCATCAAAGACGCCCGGGAGCTCTATTTAAACGCCGGGTGAGCCACGATATCCAGCGGCGTGCTGGTGCTCACCATCCTCGGTAGCAGACATCATACTTTCATCCAATAAGGTATTTAAGGAGTTATATTATGCACCTTGCTTACTGACTGTCCATACAGTTTCCTTCTTCTTGATTTGGCCTCATTTTCTCTTTAGCTACCTGGGATTTATCTCGGGCTGAATGGCCTGATCTTATCTATGCACACGCTGACTCTATCTAGTGGCTGTGGACAGGTCAGTAGAACTGGCTTTCATTTCTTATCATTTTGTATCTTATTACTTTATCATTATATACTTATACTTTAAGCACATGGATAATATCAATTGATTTTGATCTCAATTTTGGGTTCACAGTCATCAACTTAGATCTGGAGCCAATCGAATCTGGTCTATATGGGATATCTTACATGTACAGGTTGTCGTATCAGGGTATGCGATGGCTCCTATGTTTTTTATTCTTTGGTGCTATACTGTGGTTGGACACTACAATTTTTGCGTTTATCTGTTTTTGTCTAGACCTAACGTTACCTCCTTGATTTATCACCATTCTCTATTGACTATGGCGCCTACCACACATTCATACCTGTGGTAAGATAAATTGTTATACGATTTGGAATCTCTATAAACATTCTTTGAGATTGGGTGTCTCATGTCCTCTAATTTGTTTCTTGCAGCATGAAATATTACATGGAGTGAACCTAAATACTCTGAAGATTATTTCTTTACTATCACTTTAACCTGTATAGGACATTGTTATACATCATTTATGTCTAATACTTTATCCGATATCCCATTTCTAAATGTCTCTATTCATCTATATTTTGACAATTAGACACTGACAACATACATCCAAGTTTGACTGTCCCTGACCACTGTGACCAATTTCTACCTTCTTCTACTTATCTGATTGTATCTGTCCTATGTCAATCGTCTAGTACCTAAGTGTTAACTCATTTATGCTTTAATGTACCAATACCTTGTTATCGCTGTATATATTTGTTGCCCTCTTGTCCACACTAGGCGAAACGCGTTGGTAGAAGAGGCTAATTTATCTGTATATATTGTCTCTATGTTCCCCATTCCCATCCACACTTAGTTTAGGAGCCCCCCCCCTAGATAGGTAGGGCTCTGAGTGGAGGCACTCACCTGTTACCCTCACCCCCCTCCCATTATTAGTTAACACTTTTTGATAACAATTTTATCAGCTAAATAAATTAAGATTTGATATCTAAACCCTATTGGCGATTTTTCACTCTTGTTATACAAGCTTTATTTTTAGAAACGTTACTATATACACAACTTGGGAGTATAGAAAATCTATCAAAAGTGATGCATTTGACTGACTCAATTTTATATAATTCCCTTACACGAATGATAGTCCTTGCCCCTTACAAACGTGACCCCTTAAGTGAAAAGGTCATGGTCTTCCAAAAAGGTTAACATTATCATAATTTAAATTGACTAAGGGAAAAAAAAAGGAGGGAGAAATAGCGTAGAATTATCAGTACATCACGTTAAAATGCACCTGCAAATGCGATACCCCTACAAAGAGAGGAATAATGGCACAAGGGGATAATGATTATCCCCCCACCCCTCCCTCCATCTTAATCCCCCTGTTCCATTATTCCCCCCTCCCTCTGATCCTATTTTGCCATTATCTGATAATGGCAAGAGGAGATTAGAGGGAGGGGGGAATAATGGCACAAGGGCATTAAGATGAGGGGGGGTGATGATTATACCCCTCCATCTTAATCCCTTTGTGCCCTTGTTCTCCCCTTCATCTTTATCCTCGATCCATTATTCCCCCTCCCTCTGATTCCCTTTTGCCATTATCCCTCCCCCCCCCCTCCATCTTAATACCCATGTGCCATTATTCCCCCCTCCCTCTGATCCCATTTTGCCATTATCTGAAAGTGGCAAAAGGGGATCAGGGGGAGGGGGGAATAATGGCACAAGGGGATAAAAAAAGAAGGGGGGGGGGAAGACCAATGGCACAAGGGGATAAAGATGGAGGTGTATAATCACCCACCCCCTCCATCTTAATGCACTTGTGCCATTATCCCCCCTCCCTCTGATCCCCTTTTTGCCATTATCCCCCCTCCATCTTAATCCCCTTGTGCCATTATTATCCGATATGGCAAAATGGGATCAGAGGGAGGGGGGAAATAATGGCACAAGGGGATTAAGATGGAGTTGTATCATCATCCCCCCCCCCCCCAACCCCTCTCCATCTTAATCCCCTTGTGCCATTATTCCCCCTTCCCTCTGATCCCATTTTGCCATATCGGATAATAATGGCACAAGGGGATTAAGATGGAGGGGGGTGGTGGAAGAATAAAAGCAAAAGGGGATAATGGCACGGGGGGGGGGGGGGGGGGGGTGAAGTAATGATTATCCCCGAACCCCTCTGTCCATCTTAATCCCCCTGTTCCATTATTCCCCCCTCCCTCTGATCCCCTTTTGCCATTAACCCTCCCCCCCCCCCCCCTCCATCTTAATGCCCTTGTGCCATTATTGACCACATCATTGGATCTGATGAAGAGGGGGTCCCACCCCTCAAAACGCGTTCTGTGATTTCTCTCAATAAAACTCCAACTACTAAACTACTCCACCGAGCAAGGCTATTTCTTTTCATGACCACCATTTGTATCCGATACCCGCGAGCTGACGCAGAGGAGAGAGCGCTTTTTTGGACACCGATTTTTTTCCCCTGAGCACGATTGTCTCGGAGAAACTCTATCCATTGCATCCTCCAGACGTCCAGGACCCACAGGACGCCACGGTGTGAGCCGCACCTCCTAAATTCAGCTATTCCCGTTGCACCGGGAGACAAGCACTACATGGTGTTGTGCCCAATGCACAACACCCCAAGGTGAGCAAAAACTGTTCATACATCTTCTGCCCAGTGTATTAAGAACTACATTTACAGCACATTGTCGCGCTATTCTTTTTTGTTTCTATTTTTTCATATATCAAGTAGATAATGGCAAAATGGGATCAGAGGGAGGGGGTTATATTGGCAAAAAGGGATCAGATGGAGGGGGGGGGATAATGGCACAAGGGGATTAAGTATCTCATTAGTATAAAAAGGTAAGCACTCACCATTCTGAAAATAAATTTTATGACTTATTTTGTCCGCGGGTACCCCTTGTGCGAATTCACCCTTTGTGGGTACAGTCACGAAAAAGGTTGAGAACCACTGCTCTAGAGTACATTCAGACAGATTTTTCTGTTGGGAATATCCATTGTTTATCCATTTCTAAAAGCCGAGACATGCCTTAAGTTTTTTTGCTGTAGGTATTTACAATGCAATGCAGATTTCATGAAGATTCCCCATTGATTATAAATCTGAATCTGCATTGGAATCCACTAAATTTTAAAAGAAGTTATTCAGGCTATTAAATTAAAAGACCATTTATATTAGGTCAGTGGGAGTCTGAATTCCAGCACCCTCTGCCGGTCAGCTGTTGGTGGGGGCTATGTACTGCAGCCAATGTTTTCCTGCTCTCATCCTTAAAATCACTGTTCTTTAGTAACAGTTGTGCATCGCTACCTGTTTTTTTATGTCAATGGGACAACACTGCAGTACATCACCACCAGGCTCCGTGAACAAGACCTGTCCATAGAAAGCCATGTCTGTATTCAATTCCTGGAGAGTGAAACGGAGTGGGATGTAAGTGATTGTAAGGTTATTCTCAAGGTGATCTGAACTTTAGATCAGCATATTTGGAAAAGTGAGAACTATTTATTTCAAGCAATAGAAGCCCTTTCAACGGTGGCAAGGGATGTATAAATAACATTGTATGACACATTAACCAAAGAAAATCCAAATAGCCAACAAATTGAGTAAGCTCAAAGTAATTTGGCTTTCATCCCTATATGAGGTACATGCTTCACATGGAGTGCTTCCAGTATAGACCTTAATACCCTGAAGCAAAACACTCATCGATGGTGTTCTCTCCTGGATATTAAATCATAATCCAATATAAACATATAACAAGCTGTCTTCAGAATTTCGCAGGACTGTTATTGACCAGACTTTGGTAGATGACAAAAAACTGCATTAGACATTTGTTACCACATAATTCTGCTTGATATAATGAGACACATGATCGATTTAGACCCCCTCCCTTAAAAGCTGGTGGTGTCCTATGAGGAGATTTATCAAAACCTGTCCAGAGGAAAAGTTGCTGATTTGCCCATAACAACCAATCAGATAGATTTTTTTTTATTTTACAGTGGCCTTATTTCCTCTGGACAGGTTTTGATAAATCTCCCCCCCCCCCCCCTAATGTTTATAACTACTACTCCCTATAGTGTAGGTTGACATTTGGTAGATCTATTTAAAAAGAAAAGAAAAAAAATACTCCATTGCTATAGCTCCTCTTTAGGCAGCCACGTCAATATGGACTTGGTAGGCAGACATTGGCGATGGGAGATAAGCTGGTGCCCACTCACCCCATTCACTAGACCAGTGGCTCTCCAGATGTTGCAAAACTACAACTCCCAGCAAGCCTGTTGGCTGCCTTGGGATGCTGGAAGTTGTAGTTTTGCAACATATGAATGGCCACAGTTTGGAGACCACTGCAATAGACTAATTAAGCAGTGTGGGAACCATCTTAAAAAGAGTACCTCTCATTAACTTCATAAATGTTATAATGCTCCCACTCCACTGCCCCCATCATTATAAACCACCCCCTGCCTTTATTTTTATTATTTTTTAGTTCTCTACCTTGATATTGCTCTGTATTTTCTGCTCAGTCTGTCAGATTGACAGACTGGGAAGGGGCATAACCCAGCAGGCGTGACATCATCCGAAACAATACAGGGGAGAACTTCCTCCCTCACTCTGCTACACACAGCCCAGAGCAGTTCAGTGTGAGATGAGCTATCAACCCCTCTGGTCAAGTAGGGAGTAACCTAGTGGCAGCTTCTTTTTAACACAAATAAAACATGGTGGTGGTACTCTGAAAATGTTGATTTGTAATGCTAGTACAGCGAAGTAGTGGCTTCTATTCTACTGAAAAACACTGTTCAACCTTGACATCATATCTAAAGTATATGTCACATCAGAGTCAGTTTGAGACTGTTTGCGGACAACACCATAACTGCTGATTTACTCTGTGCAAAACAGGTTGGTCCCAAAAGTTTATAATATGCAAAGCTTGGAAAAAGGAAGTGTGTAGCATAGTTAACTGAGACCTTCCGTAATCTACAAAGTTGCATGTTGTCCGCTTGGCTGGGTATTTAGTTCTTTTTACACAAAGAGTAAGTCCGTTTGTGAGACCTCCAGGATTTGGGTCAAACTGTGTGGCAAGAAAGCCCGTCCCTATGCCTAAGCTAACATACTGTTACCGCTCAAATAGGCACAGGTTCAATGACTGCGAGTCTTCACAAACCTTACTATGCCATGCAAGACTGGTGGAGTGAAACCAAGTGTTACTTGTAAGAGACTGACAGATAAAATTCTATGAATTTTAAAATGAAAATTTCTGATTGGACAAATGCCAGACCACTGAAGTCACATAATATTTTCACTCATTGACAGCTGTGTCAAACCTGCACCCAAGGAAATTGGGAGTTGACTCTGCTGAAGACTCAAGAGGACATATAGCCAATACTTAATTCAAGAGCTCTGAAGAAAAAGAGGATGACTATGAGGTGACCGTCATCAGGGAGCCAAGGGAGGACTGATGGAGACACTGGGGAGAGCTGGGATTCAAGATCCACTCACTGTTTACCAATCTATTATGAATCAGATCCAAAAATCTAGTACAATTAGAGGAGAAATTATAGAGACAGGAAGTCATCGGGAAAGTAGGGACTAACTGAGCCTCGGGGAGCTCAGGGCCCAAATTCTAGAGGGAAAAAAAAAGAAAAAAAAAGAAAAAAAAAAGGAAGAGGAAGAACCCCAACAGCAAGAGCCTGGAAATAATACCTACTTGCTGGACGTATGAGTACGTCCTAAGGCCGGTCCCTGTCTATAACGCGGGGCTCCGGCGGGACCCCGCGTCATAGCGGGATGGTCCCGGTGCCTATTCACAGCCGGAACCCACGGCTAATAGCGCACGGCCGCGATCGTTCGGCCTTGCGCTATTAACCCTTCCGATGCGGCGCTCAGCTTTGAGCTGAAAGTGAAAGTAAATGCTTCCCGGCTGCTCAGTCGGGCTGATCGGGGTCATTGTGATAAAATCGATGCCCCGATCAGTTACCCGGAGAGAAGAAGGTCCCTACCTTCTTCCGTCGGCGTCCCGGCTCTGATTGATTGCTCCATGTCTGAGTTACAGGCTGGAGCAATCAACCGCCGATTACACAGCTTGTTGCCATGCAACGGCAAGGCAACAATCTGTGTATGCAATCAGGCATTGCAAGCTCATAGGTCCCTATAGGAGCTATGAGCTCGAAAAAAAAAAGTGTTAAAAAAAAAAAAAAAAAAGTTAACCCTTTCAGGTATTCCCTTCTGAATTAAAAGTTTTAATCGCCCGGCATTTCCTAGTAACAAAATACAACAGTGTAAATAAACATATGTGGTATCACCACGTGCGGAAATGTCCGAATTATAAAAATATACCACTTGCAAAACCGCACGTTCAATGGCGTACGCGCAAAAAAATTCCAAAGTCCAAAATAGCGAATTTTTTATCACTTTTTACCGCTAAAAATTTCAGATCATGGAACAAAAAATGAGCACTCATAGCGCCCTGAACACAGAAAAATAAAAAAGTTATAGGGCTCAGAAAAATGACAATTTTAAATGTATAAATTTTCCTGCATGTATTTATGATTTTTTTCTGAAGTGCTACAAAATCAAACCTATACAAGTAGGGTATCATTTTAATCGTATGGACCTACAGAAGGTAAGGTGTCATTTTTACCGAAAAATGTACTGGGTAGAAACGGAAGCCCCCAAAATTTACAAAATGGCATTTTTTCTTTAAGTTTGTAGCACAATTAATTTTTTTTCCGTTTCGCCGTGGATTTTTCGGTAAAATGACTAATGTAACTGTAAAGTAGAATTGGTGGCGCAAAAAATAAGCCATAATACAGATTTTTAGGTGCAAAATTTAAAGGGTTATGATTTTTTAAAGGCAAGGAGGAAAAAACAAAAGTGCAAAAACGTGAAATCGCTCAGTCCTTAAGGGGTTAAACAAACATTACCACAGTTCTCCTATAATGACTGTTAAAAACGAAGGTCCCAAGCTAAGAAAATATGTATATAGAGTCCTTCTGCATTGCCATATTATGAATAAGGGTTCTTCCACACTACGTTTTCAGCCCACGGCTGCCAGATCCGGCTGGGGGAGGGGAAAACCGTGCGCTCTCGTACCCCAGCCGACCGGCGCTGAAATCTATTGACTTTAATGAGCCAACCGGAGTCACCCATATCTGGTTTTCTGCCTGGACCAAAAACCGTAGCATATTATGGTTTTAGGTCCAGTCACAAAACCAGATACAGGGCAGAAATGAGCCGACCGGAGTCAAATGGTGACTCCCGTCGGCTCATTAAAGTAATTGAATTTCAGCGCCGTACTGGATACGGGAGCGCACGGTTTTCCCCTCCCCCAGCTGGATCCAGCAGCTGTAGGCTGAAAACGTGGTGTGAAAGCACCCTTACAAATAACTAAATGCTGTGCTTAGCATCTCCCCAGCTAGAACAAATAGCTGTCTCTGTGCAGTTACTGGGTGTAAGGTAATTTTTTCCTATAAATAAAGTTCCATTAGTGATGTTACCTATTTAAAACATGTACCTCAGACTTTTCCATTTGATTCATACTAAACTTTATACCATTTCCTGCAAGCCTTAAAGTGCCCCTGTCATTTAAAATAAAAATTCACATGACACAGATTTACCAAAAAGATACATATCTTAGTAAATATAGGTAGAAGTAACAATTCAACACTAATGCATAGGTTAAGTTCACACAGACAAAAAATAGAGTTCTCATGATTAGTGGAGGTACGAGCACTTCGACCCCCACTGATCAGGTAATTATCCCCTATCCACCTTTGGGGTCTATTAACACTTACAGTATTCTGCGCAGATTTGATGCGCAGGATTTCAAGCTGTGTTCAGTCATTTACTTTACATTGAAATCTGCAGCAGAAAATCCGGCGCATCAAATCTGCACAGTTGTGAGTAGACCATTAATCTTGGGAAAACCCTTTAAAAGCAGTTTTCATATACCCTATAATGTTGCAATAGATAGTCGGCTCCAACATCAATGCCAAAGCAGAGATTAGCTAGAAAGAGCATCTTTAATTTTTAAAAACCCACCTGTCCATTACATACACAGCCTATCAATTTAATGATAACTATGTAATGCTTCTTTTCACCTGTGGTGTGCGCTGTAGGGGAAATTATAACTCCCTGCTGGGTTTCCTTAGAGTACAGACAAATGCATTGGGTCTCAGCAGAAGACCAGTTTAAAGGTTATTCCAGGTTTTTTCCCCTTCAGCCTTTAACCCCATGATGCAAAGTTATAATAATGTGTAATATGCTTCTATTTTTTTCATTTGCGTCCACAGGACCCGCACCTGGAAGTGCTGTAGTACAAGTCTTTTTATTTTACTGTTGTCTCCGACATTTCCCAGGATTCCAAGTGGCCAGAGACAATATCTCATAAGTCACATGGGGGGAGATTTCTCAAAACCTGCCCAGAGGAAAAGTTGCCGAGTTGCCCATAACAACTAGATTGTGTTTTTTTTTTTCAAAAAGGCCTTTGCAAAATGAAAAAAGCGATCTGATTGGTTGCTATGGGCAACTCAGCAACTTTTCCCTCAACAGGTTTTGATAAATCTCCCCAATGGTCTCCAGGGGGCGTGACTATGCTGCAGTAGGTGGGTTGAATGGAAGGGATTCAGGGACGTAATGCAATTTACCCATCCACTGCAGCATAGCCACACCTCCTGGAGACCATGTGATTCAGGACATATTGTCTCTGGCTTGTAGCTTCTGGGCCCCGATGCAAAAACTGCAACAGAGCCCCATAAGCCAATTATAATACTGGTCTCTTAAGGCAGATGTGCTTTGGGCCCAGGGTCCCGTTGCAACTGCTACCTCTATAGCTATGCCCCTGATTACACGTACTATAGCTCAGCATCATGGGCTCAAAGTCTGAAGAAAAATTTTTCTAAAATATCCCTTTAACATCACTTCAGTACCTGACACAGAGACGTCCATACGAGTATGGCTGGGCCTGGTATTGCAGCTAAGCCATGTTCTGCCTTGTTCAAGCTGCAATATTAGTCTCCTTTCCCACTACAGTCTTCACCCGGTAGGTGACGTCTTTTAGGAAGATAGCGGGAGAAAAATTTGTGCACGACGCGTCTTTTTCTCCCACTATCTTCAGCCGCAATAACAGGAGTTTTAACGGACGTTAGAGGAATCCCATTCAAGTGAATGGGATCCTCTTTGCCAGTTGTAACACCCATTAGGCTCCATTACAATAACGGACTTTAATGGAAGACAAAGTAGGAAAAAAAATAAAGAGCCATTAACGTCCATTTGTAATGGAGCCACAATGTGAAAGATGCATAGGGCACATTTTATATGGTCATACTGTATAGAGTACTGCATTGAAGGGACCATGATACTTCCATAAGCATTTTCCCCTATGCTTTGCTGGTGCCTAAAACACTACACAGATATCAGGATCAACCGGTTGGGTCTTTGAGAGACTGTTTTAGCTCACAAGAGAAAATATTACTCATGTCACATAGAAATAAACAGATCTGCCAAGTGCCGAATATTGTGTACACCACCCAAGGGTGACAGAGTATAAGCAGAATGGGCATTCAGAGTGCTAATAAAAAGGAACATAGCATGTAAAAAGGGTAGAGCAAAAACAATAGAGAAATAAACCAGTGGATCAGGATTAGAGGCTTATACAGTGGAGTTCAACCAGGGGAAGATACAGGAATACATCATGGGACAAACCCCAGCCCGCCACTCCCTTAAAAACACAACAGGGATAATAAAAGTGAATCATACAAACACCACAACAATCCCATGGTCGAGGAAAACTGCACTATACAAGAACCAATGTACCATATTTATCGGGGTATACCATGCACCGGCCTATAACACGCACCCTCATTTTTCTGAAGAAATTTGGGTAAAAAAAGTTTTTTTTACCCAAATGTCCCTGTTAAAATGAGAGTGCGTGTAAGTGCGGCTACGGTTCAATGATTTAAAGCGGCTGCTTTAAATCATGTAACTGCAGAGGCTTTTGCGGGACCAGAGTCCTGCCGCCGCCCGATTCCCTTTCATATTTACCTGTCCAGAGGCGCACTCCTACAGTCTCCGGCAGAGTCCTGCGCTGTCGCTGTGCATTGTGCAATGATGAGTGACGCCGCGTTGAGGACGTCACTTGTCAGCACACAGCGACAGCTCAGGACACCGCCGGAGACTGCAGGAGTGCGCCTCTGGATAGGTAAATATGAAAACCAGGGATGGGGAAAGAATTGGGCAGCGGGACTCTGGCCCCACAGAAGCTGCTGCAGTTGCATGATTTAAAGTGGTGGCTTTAAATCATTGAACCACAGCGGCTTTTACGGGGCCAGAAAGAATTTATCAGCGTAGAACACAAAGATAGACTTTAAGCTAAAAATGTTACCTTAAAAAAAAAAAAAAAAAAAAAAAGCGTGTTATATGCTGATAAATATGGTAGATGGAAACCCCACCATACAGTGACCACATAGTGGTCAGATGCCAGCTCTACACGGGTGATCTCAGAATACTATCACACTAAGGCTATGTTCACACTTCAGAATGTCCACATGGAAAATCTCTGTGTGGACATTCCGGAGACTGCGGGCGCCAGCATAAATATCCCGGCGCTAGGACCGCACAGGTATTTGCTGCTTTTTAGTTTTCTACCCATTGAGGTCAATGGATAGCAAAATATGCAGCAGTTTTGCTACTCACTGACTTCAATGGAAAGGAAAATACGCAGCAGCAAAATACGGCACGTGCGACTTTATGGGGGAGATTACCGTAATCAAAACTTGTGCAGAGGAAAAGTTGCCTAGTTGCCCATAGCAACCAATCAGATCCCTGCTAATATCACTGCAAAGTGAAAGAAGCAATCTGAATGGGCAACTGGGCAACTTTTCCTCTGCACAGGTTTTAATATATCTCCCCCAATGTGTTTTTCACCTGTGTTTCCTCCACCCAATTCCTGGACCATTTGATTCTAGGTTTTCTATTGAAAAAAAAAAGTCAGATAATGGGATGAAAAGAAACGCCATAGCCCCAACATGCAACATTTTTGAAAAACTGCTTCTGACACAAAAATGCCACTGAAGGGGAAAAACATCAGAGACCAATAAAAAGCATTGTAAGTATGTCTTATATATTCATCTATTGACTCATGGCTAATATCTAAGTGGCTGCATTATTTTAATTTTATTTTTTTGTTTAGACAAAAAAAAATATTGTGTGAAATCACTGTAAAGATACATCCACACACGATCGCAACTCTGCTGCGACTTACTCTACCACTTACTTCAATGGGTCCACTGTAAGTCCACAATAGTGGCAGGCTTGCATATATTCAGCTGGCCCGTTAAAGTAAATGGTAGCGAAATTCCTGAAGCTCCAACGGACGGCATTGCAGTTTCAGGAGATGGCGCATGCCCGTGTGGTCCTATTCCAATGGATTTCGTTGGCGCCCTCTGCAGATAGAATCTTCAACAGGAATATCTCCAGGCAGAAATTCAGCAGTAGAAGTGAATACATACAACAGATATTTACATTCCTTCTGACTCCTACAGTACATAGGTCACTTCTTAAAGATGCAAGAAGCTGGAAATAAAATGTATTAGCAATGTTTATTTCCTTATACCTAGACTTTACAGGAAGTCTAAATGGATTCCTGTCACAATGTCGGATAAGTGTATGAGAGTCACAGACATCATAAAGCACATTGTGGAGTTTCATGCAGTTAAACTATGGACATAGAGACTGACTCCAAATGTATTCAATAGCTTATAGGCTGACTGCACTAGACAGAGCAAGGATTTCATCTGCAAAGACTCAAAGGTCAGAACATTCCTGTCTGCCTACAGACTTCTCAATCTAATATAAAGGGGTATTCCCATCTTAAAACATTTTACTATATATCTACAGGATATGCCATAAATGTAGGTCTCCCCTGCGACCCAACCTTTCTCAAGAATGATAGCCTTCTCTTCTAAGTGTAAACCCCACTCAAAGCATTCTCCTATACATCTCTTTACACAAATTTTATTAGAGCATCAAACTATTTTATAATGGTCACCAACACAATATTATCATTGGGTAGAGATTGTCCGTTTAATAAAAAAATCTGGCTTGGCTAAGGCGAGAGGCCTGTGAGTAATTAAACGGGGTCAGTACTTTCCCCAGGGAGAGGACACCGCTTCTGGTGTAAAACTGAGATTCAAGTAGGCCATATAGCACTCTGCAGGCCCGCGGAGTGCTATATGGCCTACTTGAATCTCTGTCTTAAACCAGAAGTGGTGTCTTCTCCCTCAGGAAAGTACTGACCCTGTTTAACTAGTCACAGGCCTCTCACCTCAGCCAAGCCAGATAACCCTGCTCTGTACTGACGAGGGGCAAACACCCCGAAACAGCTGTCAGCAGAATTTCTTTCCTTCTGGAGAGAGTTCTGGCTTGGCACAAATCCCAATCAGAGATAGTATGTGTGTGTATAATATATATCAGGTCTAATATAGACTCGAGCAGCATGTCAGTAAATACTAGTCTTTTATTACCATCTCATAATACAGTAATTGACAATATATATACAATACATTATTCAGTGTACATGTTTGGTCACGAACACAGGAACTAGCTGAGCTGGCAAATATACAAAGATATTGAGGTTTGACGTCATATAATGGCTTCCTTGTAGTCTGTAAAAAGACATTGTGAAAAATGTATTATGCTTATAGTGCATCTTTATGAACGCTCTTGCTGATTGTAGTTCGCTTTTCTGTTCTACTTTCAATTTTTATATCATGATTAATGTTACATTACACTTTATATATGACCTATTATATAGACTTTCATAAAAAGAGAACTTTTATAAGTTAATTACTGCAAGTAACCGAAATTCTTCTTTAGTCCTTGGTACTAAGGCTATATTCACACCAGTAGTGCCCGCCCATGGGCCTGCTGTAGCCATTGGGAAATTTACAGGCATATATGGTAAATGTATCCATACAAACTAGACTACATGGTGGAGACCAAGAGAGTCATTTTGGGTTCTGTTTGAGTGGTTATTAATCGGGATTTACACATACACACACACACCTCTTGGGGGCACTCACATTGTTCTCATGCTGTGCTTTTGATATATGGTCATAGTCATGGGGGTACTTTAAAGTAATATAATTAGGAGCCAATTGGCTCAGGAATGTGGAGACGCAATGAAATTGTAATAGGTATGGGGGTGTTAACACTTAAAAGGGGTACACCACTGGAAAACATTTATTTTTTGTTTTAATCAACTGATGACAGAAAGTTAAACTGATTTGTAAACTACTACTATTAAAAAAAAATCTTAATTCTTCTAGTACTTATAGGCTTCTGTATGCTCCACAGGAAGTTCTTTTCTTTTTGAATTTCTTTTCTGCCTGACCACAGTGCTCTCTGCCGACACCTCTGTCTCATGAACTGTCAAGAGCAGCATAGGTTTGCTATGGGGATTTTATCCTACTCCGGACAGTTCCTAAAATGGACAGAGGTGTCAGCAGGGAGCACTGTGGTCAGACAAAAAGGAAATTTAAATACAAAAGAATTTCCTCTGGAGCATACGGAAGCCTATAAGTACTAGAAGGATTAAGATTTTTTAATAGAAGTAATTTACAAATCTTTAAAAGGGGTATTCCAGGAAAAAACTTTTTTAGATATATCAACTGGCTCCAGAAAGTTAAACAGATTTGTAAAATTACTGCTATTAAAAAATCTTAATCCTTTCAGTACTTAAGAACAACGTTAACTTCAGAAGCTCATAAGTACTGAAAGGATTAAGATTTTTTAATAGAAGTAATTTACAAATTTACAGACAAAGGGTCTGACGAAGTGCGGAAGCACGATACGGCTGTGACCAGTCAGCCGGATTCCCCGGCGTCCTTGTCTCCCTGCACCTGCATGTTTTACTGCACGGCTAAGAAATAAAGAAGTTGTCGCTAGCTGTCTGTGGTGAGTGCCGCTTATTTTCTATGCTCTCTCAAATGTTTGATTCATGACTGTCCTGGCTGAGCACCCCACAAGCAGCAACATACATACACACCTGTTCCATCAAGAGCGAATATCAGGCTGCACGGTTGGCTGTGCCGAACGCTGTTTCTCACTACAAGCATTAATTTACAAATCTGTTAAACTTTCTGGAGCCAGTTGATATATATAAAAAGTTTTTTTCCTGGAATACCCCTTTAACTTTCTGCCACCAGTTGATAAAAAAAAAAAAAAAAAAAAAAGGTTTCAGGCCGAGTACCCCTGACAGACTCTATCAATCTAATTAGCATTGGGCCTCCTGACTATCCCCTCCGTGGCATGTCAGTAAAAAACAATCCATCCAACCCCTTCATGGGAAAAAAAGCAGCTGCCAGACATCCCCTTTTTCCATTTAAATTATTTGCTAGCAGCTAAGGGTCCTATTACATAAGCAGACAACTGCGCAATACGAGTGCTGTCCAACTTTAGGAGGCAAATAAAAATTTTAGTAGCTGGTAATAAGAAGGCCTACCACAGACACCAACAAAAAATATACATATATACTCAGATTGTTTGCAAGTCTTGTTTATGTTCATGCTTGGGACTACATGGTCTCTGCCCCCACTGTGTAGGTGATGGATACAGTTTAACAGAATCAAAGTTTGGTTTACTACCGTAAATGTGCAACAGCATGTATCCACATGGTTGAATAATTCAGATATATAGTTTCACTGGCATTAACAACCCGCATATACAACGACAGGGGGGCTGTCACGCCCCCTCCTGTAGGCTTGCAATGAGAGGCGGAGCGAGACGTCACACGGGGGCGGAGGCGTGACATCACATGTCGCCGGCCATGTGGTCGCCGGTAATCAGACCCGGAGCGAACACGTTCCGGGGACTGATAACAAACGGGGTGCCGCGTGCAAGATCCCGGGGGTCCCCAGCGGCGGGACTCCCGCGATCAGGCATCTTATCCCCTATCCTTTGGATAGGGGATAAGATGTGTAAGATGTGTAAGCACTGGAGAACCCCTTTAATAAATGAATAATTTATTATGAAAAAAAAAATATATATATATATATATTTTTTTTTCTTTTTTCACAGTACATATAAAAACATATTATTAAGACAAAGTTTCACCACACAGAAAATAAAGATAAAATGGGGGAAAAAAAAAAAAAAAACTAGAATCCTAGTTCTATTCTATGGGGTCTGGTAGAAAATGGCATCTGGCATCCAAAATTAGATCTTGTCCCCCATGCAAGCGCACCCTAGTCCCCCCAGGTCTGTAGTTTTATACCCTGCTATGGACAGGTGATCCCACTATGTTTAGCCCCTGAGCAGGACAAGGAGGAGAGATTGATATTGCCCCCTTTCTTATGATACCTTTATGCCCAAAGAATAGGAAATGTCATCTATCATGGGCCAGGCACCCACATCATTTTCTTATATTTGGGTTCTCCATCAAATCCTCTTTCTAGGGGTACCTGACATGACTCCCTTATTGTGTATGATTTACCCAGTGCATACAGTTCGGGCAGGGATCAATACACAAGGGTCGTGTGAGGACTCATTTTAAAGGTAGTATGATGGAAAATCCAACCGTATATGATAGGGGCTGCGGACATACTTCCCTGACCCCATTTAATATTGGAGACATGGCATTAACACAGGGGGGCTACTCCCCATACCTCTCTCTCTCATCTATTGACACCAGGTCTTGGAGTCTCTTCAGCTGGTGAAGGTGTCAAATTTACCATCCAGGCAAACAGTGTCCATTAATTGGCAGAGTTATGTTAATTGCCCCCAACTGGCCACTGGATGCAATAGCTTAGACTGTCGCCTCCTGGTAGTTTGATCAAACTGGATGGATTCTTTGGGATGTTTAACTACCACAGATAAGTGTAAAAGGAATTAACCCCTAGAGGACCCATGATGTACCGGTACGTCATGAGTCTGCTCCCGTTCTAGAACACGGGGCCACGCCGGGACCCATGGCTAATAGTGCGCGGCACTGATCGCGGTGCCGTGCGCTATTAACCCTTTAGATGCAGCGTTCAAAGTTGAACGCCGTGTCTAAAGTGAGTCCGACAAAGCTCTACTGGCGCTAATATGGACTGTCGCCCAACCCTTTCCCCCACTCACCTTGTTCCGTCCACACTCCCTTACATGTTTGTATGCTGCCAAGCTCCATGAAATAAAAGAGGTTTGATGACCCCGAATGACCTGGTGAGTGCTCCATTCTTTTGTTATCTGTTTGGGACCTGCATCTGTATTCTTAGAATGTGAGCACCGAAAGGGTCTAATATTGAGAAGAGCATAGCGGATTACTGGATTACAGAGTAGCGGTGTCGAGCTTCTTTCTGTTTGAGACTGCATCAAAAATACAAATTAAAATAGATTTGTAAATTACTTCTATTAAAAAATCTTAATCCTTCCAGTACTTTTTAGGGGCCATATACTACAGAGGAAATGCTTATCTTTTTAGATTTCTCTGATGTCATGACCAAAGTGCTCTCTGCTGACCTCTGCTGTCCATTTTAAGAACTGTCCAGAGCAGGAGAAAATGCTCATAGCAAACATATGCTGCGCTGGACAGTTCCTAAAATGGACAGCAGAGGTCAGCAGAGAGCACTGTGGTCATGACATCAGAGAAATCTAAAAAGATAAGCATTTCCTCTGTAGTATATAACACCTAAAAAGTACTGGAAGGATTAAAGATTTTTAAATAGAAGTAATTTACAAATATGTTTTACTTTCTGGCACCAGTTGATTTAAAAAAAGGGGTCCCCCCAGGCTCTGGCCTCAATTCAAGTGTCATGTCTGGATGAAACCAGGCACTGCTTATCACCTGCTCAATACCCTCTCTACAGTGAAGCAGGTGTTTTTCAGCAGCTCAGACAAGTACACTGGTCATGGTTGAGGGAAAGCTGAATGGAGAAGGTGCAGAGATATTCTTAAAGAGGTACTCCACTGGCCAGTGTTCCGTCTGCGTTCAGAACATTTAGTTCCGAATGCTGTGCGTGCTGCGGGGGTTGACCACACCCCCTCAATGCAAGTCTACGGGAGGGGGGGTGGCCTGATGGCACAGGGGCGTGGCCGACCCCCGCAACGAGGACAAAGTGTTTGGAACTAACTGGTCAGTGGAGCCGAAACACTGGTCAGAGGAGTACCCCTTTAAATGATCATTGTCATTTGGGAAAACTTTTGACTTGTCCTAGCGAAATGTCAACAGTTTTGATCGGCGGGGGTTTTCACCAATTAGGAGACAGAGTGGGGAGAAGTCTGCGCCACCGCGCGCTTCTCTCCCTGCCCCTTTATGAGTGCGTCTTGATGACGTGACAGACATATAGCGTGTTTGTCTCAATGATGTGACACAGAACCGGGAGAGAACACTAACCATGAACATCTCCCGGACTATTTTCCTGATCTGTGGAGGTCTGAACACTCAGACCGATCCAAACTTTTGACATGTCGCCAGGACATTACAAAAAAAATGTTTCCAAATAGCAGTGACCATTTCAGAATATTTCAGCACTTTGCTCCATACAGCTTTCCCTCAACCTTTACCAGTCTCCCTGGAGACTGAGCCAGGAGAAGTCCGTGCTGAGATTTCTTTCCCCCGACTCCATGTCACGTGATCTTGAGAAGACTGGAAGCTGTAATCGCTGCCAAAGGTGCTTCAACTAAGTACTGAGTAAAGGGTCTGAATACATGTGTCCATGCAATATTTTAATTTTTCCTTTCCAATAAATTACCAAAAAGATTTCTAACATTCTGTTTTCTCTTTGTCACTATGAAGTTAAGAAAGAAGAACGGGGAGAACTTGAAATTTTATTTTATTTTAGCCCAAGGTCATCACATACTAAAATGTGAAAAAATGTGAAAGAAGACTTTCTGAAGGCACTGCATGTGCTCCGAGTAAGCCAGGTTATATCTCCCACGAAGAAAAATTGGGAAGTGTACAGCCGCCGCCTCTCTTTAGAAACAGGTGCTTGATCCTTCTTTCCATCAACATCTGCCCTCAAGGGAGATTTACCTAATGTGTATGGGCACTTTTACACTTTATTTACTTTGCTATCTCACTAAGTATACAACCACAAAGACAGCAAATATAATTAAATGTATAAACAGTATTGTAACAAGCTTTAATGTTAAATAAACAAGCGAATGATAACTTAAATGTATCAATCCTAGTTTCTAGGATAACAGTACACCATCACATAACAGTGACCCCCTCCCCCCGACCTACGATCATTTCAACATACCATGGCATCTCAGAGACCATCGCATGTTGAAGGCAGCATCAACATACGATGCTTTTGTATGTCGGGGCCATCGCATAAACGGCTATCCGGCAGCGCAGACTGCTTCAGCTGCCACCAGATAGCCGTTTACTGTGCCCCGTGTGGTCCGCTGACGATCACTTACCTGTCCTCGGGGCTCCGGCGCATCCTCTTCAGGATCCCCTGCATCGTCGGCGCTCTCCTCCAACGTCATCACGTCGCTGCGCACGCCGTCCCGTCATCTAATAGGAGCGGCGTGCATAGCGACGTGATGGCGGCGACGGAGAGCGAGGATGCCGGGGAAGCAGAGGCCTTGCCAGAGCGTCGGGGACACCCCGGGGACGCAGCGACAGCGATGGAAGGCGACATCCTGGGCAGCGGTGACGGACCGGAGCAACGGGGACAGGTGAGTACAACTTCCTCTACCAGTAGTCTTCAACCTGCGGACCTCCAGATGTTGCAAAACTACAACTCCCAGCATGCCCGGACAGCCGTTGGCTGTCCGGGCATGCTGGGTGTTGTAGTTTTGCAACATCTGGAGGTCCGCAGGTTATAGACCACTGTCCTATACTTTACATTGCACGGATCCCTCAACATACGATGGTTTCAACAAACGATGGTCAATTTGGAACTGATTACCATCGTATGTTGAGGGATCACTGTACTATGAAGAGGTTGGCGATTTACATGAACCTCTCCTTGTCAACATTAGGAAAAGTACAGTAGTCAGCCTTAACCAATCAGACTCGGCTCTAAATCTTTGGAGGCCCCTATTGAAATAAAAGCTTCACAGCAATATTATGTACAACAATTATGACATTAGGTCATGTATTTTTTTTGCAGCAGCATAATGCATCTCCCACTGTCGGTGAACATTATCGGCAAAAAATTGTATTACAGTTGTGGTGCAGGTAATAGTGTAGGGTATGGTTGGTATTAACCCTATGTTGTCGTGATGCCAGGATGCAGTTTCCTTAGGGTAATGGTCCTACCGCTAACCGTCCCAGAAACGGTAGAGAAGAATAAAGGAATGGCCACAGCAGATATTGATGAAAACCGGAATAAGCTTTACTGCATATTTTATGTAACTGCAGGTAACAAAACAGTCTTTGTATAGAGGACCATAGTTCAGGTTCCTGACAGGTTTGCTGGGACTTCTAAGTACAGTGAGCTTTGATTTGCTAGCCACTGTGCTACTGGTTTGAGTTGCAGTAGCCACACAGGATTTTAGTAGTTTTGAGCTGGATAACTCACGGTTTAGTGGCTGCGGAAAATAAGGCTTCAGGCCTAGCTTGAATTGATGATGAGCTATGAGATTAGTGCTGCTTGATAGACCGGAACTAAAAGAGCAAATTTAGTGGAAGCAACCCCTTATATATTAAGGGGGTGGGACAAAGCTCATTGGATAGCCAAACCTGTCAGTCCTGACCTCTGGAACTCTGGGTATATCCCATGACCCAAAGGTCCTTAAACCATTTCATAACAAATCAAAGGCACGTGACCTCTAAGGTCCTAAACAGAGGTATCCTAGATTAATTAAATATATAAGTATATACATTAAATATGACCATATTAAGAGCCAACTAGGGGGTTAGCCCTACAGGAGAGCCCATTAGCATGGAGGGACTCTGGCTGAGGGGTCTCCAGACAAAAGGGACAGGACATGTCCTGTACCGGGATACCACACACTGATCTGCTGTGACTACAAAAAAAATGTCATTTGAGATGTATGAATCAATTCAGAATTAAATGGGGAAAAAAAAAAAAGTAAGTCAACACTGAGCATATGTGAAGTGCACAGAGGTATGCGACAATGCTGTTATTTCTTTCTCACATCACCACCAAACTAAGTTGTTGAGTGAGAAGGGCCTTGGTAGGAGTGAGGTCAACCATCACTTCAGCATTTTACCAATTTTGTCTTCATGGCTGTTTGGCCAGAAAGAAGCCTCTCCTCATTAAAGAGGTATTCCTGCTTTATACATCTTATTCCCTATCCAAAGGATGGGGGATAAGAAGTATGATTGCAGGGGACTCGCCACTGGGACCCCCGCAATCTCTGTGGAGCCCCTGGCATTCTGTGCCGGGGACTGCCTGGCCACGCCCCCTCATATCACACCACGCCCCCTCTATTCATGTCTATGGGAGGGGGCGTGGAGGCCATCAAGCCCCCTCATAACCATAGACATAAATGGAGGGGGTGGGACGTGGCCGTGACGTCACGTCTCTCTCTCTGAGGCAGCGCCCGGCACAGAATGCCGGGGGCTGCACCAAGATTGCAGGGGTCCCAGCGGCGGGACCCCTGCCGTCATACAACTTATCCCCTATCCTTTGGGTAGGGGGATAAGATGTATAAAGCCAGAATATCCCTTTAGAAGACACAAAAAACAAACAAGCACCTAAAAAGACCTCAGACTATGAAAAACAAGATTCTCTGGTCTGATGACGCCAAGATTGAACATTTTGGCCTCATGCTGTAGGGGTGTTTTTAGGCAGGTGGGACCGGAAGACTGGTCAGGGTTTAAGGAAAGCTGAATGGAACAAAGCAATAGTTAATAAAAACCTGTTTCAGAGTGCTCTGGACCTCTTCCAACAAGTCTTTGGGGGGGGGGGGGGGGGAATGGGGGATTTATGAGTGCATTTTGTGCTCCTGAAGCAAATTTATGAAAAGCAAATGTTGCACATAGACATAAAAAAAAAAAAAAAAGTCGCAACCCCTCTCCAAAATGTCGTAAGTCAAAGTTAGGTGTCAGACCTAGCTAACAAAACGGCCTTTGGAAAGCACTTTCAAAGAGTCTAACAAAAAAAGTTTAAACTGCAACTTTTTGTGCAGAAAAGTCACAGATGAGAGGAGGAAACATTTAATATAGTAGTAAAGATTTTTAAAGGGGTACTACAGCCAAAATTTACTTCTCTTTTATCCATAGGATAGGAAATAAGTAGCTGTTCATGGGTGGTCCGACCACTGGGACACCCCAGAATCTACAGAACAGGCCCAGCTCTGACTGAGGAGCGCATGCGGCAGGGTCATGCACAGACATTTTGGGGGGCAGGGGCTCAAGTAGAAAATAAAAAAAGGGCACTATATATATATATATATATATATATATATATATATATATATATATATAAAAAAAAAAAAAAAATGTTCATAAAAACCTTACATATGTTAATACAATACAATTCCTGAGGTAAGGGACCTTGGCAAGTCTTGTCAGCTGAATGGGACCTGCATCACCCCACAGAGGTTCCTATCAGTCAGAGCATTAAAAGGGGCACTCTGGCGCTTAGACATCTTATCCCCTATCCAAAGGATAGTGGATAAGATGCCTGATCTTTGGGGACCCCCGTGATCTTGCACGCCACACCCCGTTTATTCTCAGTCCCCGAGCGTGTTCGCTCCGGGTCTGATTACTGTCGATCACGGGCCGGAGCGTTGTGACGTCAAGGCTCCGCCCCGTGTGATGTCACGCTCCGCCCCCCTTAAAGCAAGCCTCAACACGCTCCGGGGACTGATTATAAACGGGGTGCGGCGTGCCACATCACGGGGGTCCCCAAAGATCAGGCATCTTATCCCCTATCCTTTGGATAGGGGATGAGATGACTAAGCACCGGAGTACCCCTTTAATGGGGCAGGTCATTTTAAAGGGCAGGGGCTCAAGCCCCCTTTTGAGTCTATAGGGGAAATGTATAAAAACCTGTGCAGGGGAAAACTTGCCCAGTTGCCCATAGCAACCAATCAGATTTTTTCATTTCTAAGAAGGCCTGTGGAAAAAAAATTAAAGCTGCTATCTGATTGGTTTCTATGGGCAACTGGACTTTTCCTCTGCGCAGGTTTTGATAAATCTCCCGCTATGTGCGCTTGTCCCTGGCGTGCGGTAGATGGCACGTGCTCCATTGATTTCTATGGAAGCTCCAAAGGGACTGGAGTCCAGCACTTCCATAGAAATGAATGGAGCGCATGACGTCTAGCGGTAGATTTAGTCTAGGTAATTTAGCACAAGGCTGCAACATAAAAATAAAAAAAATGTGAAAAAAAAGTAAAACTGGCAGGAGAATTCCCAAATGCATTATACATTATTGAATTATAAAGTAATGAAGAATGTGAAAGGTAAAACTTGAATATAAAACACAAAAGTGGAGCAGATCTTTCCATGATACCTTCTCTGTTTATGTACCATGCCTGGTTTGGGTTTACAAATACTAAAATAAAATATGTAAGAGTGTCCTAAGACCCGTAAAGAAATTACAGAATTAGTTTTCATTGTAGACTTACTATGAAAATGTCAATACTATGTAACTTTCCACAATACCGTGTACTCTAATGTACAAGGATTACCTATAAATCATTCAGTATCAAAGTGACTGCTGGGTTCACATCAGCATTGTATTCTTCTTTTGTTCTGCGCCGTCACTAGGGCAGAACAACAATCCTTTACACTCTGGACACAAACAGTGCCTGAAATACCATGCTGACATTAAAAGGGGTATTTCAGGGAAAAACCTATTTTTTTTATCAACTGACTCCAGAAAGTTAAATAGATTTGTAAATTACTTCTATAAAAAAAAATGTTAATCCTACCAGTGCTTATCAGCTGCTGAAGTTGAGTTGTTCTTTTCTTTCTGACAACAGTGCTCTCTGCTGACACCTCTGTCTGTCTCAGGAACTGTCCAGAGTAGGAGCAAATAACCATGGCAATCCTACGGAATACCCTTTGCCACAATACGCCGTTTCTAAATGGCGCTGCGGCACAGGAGGGTTATTATGATGTTCAGGCAGATGTCCGGCAATAACTCTTTAGACGCGGCGATCAAACTTGATCACCGTGTCTAAAGTAAAAGTTTCCAAGCAGCTCCGTCAGGCTGATCGGGACCATCATGGTAAAATCGCGATGTCCCAATCAGCTAGGATGCATCAGGAGGGTGCCTTTACCTGCCTCCTGCGCGTCCGAACGGTGATTGATTGAAATCCAGGCTTGAACTATCAACCGCCGATAACACTCATCAATGCATTGCAATGCAATGGCATTGATCAGTGTATTGAATCAATGTATTGCATGTTATATTCCCCTATGGGGGCTATAACACTGCAAAAATAATATTTAAAAAGTTAGATGATTTAACCCTTCCCTAATAAAAGTTTGAATCACCCCCCCCCCCCCCCTTTTCAGATAAAAAAAAAAAAACGAAATAAAAATAAACATATCTGGTATCGCCGCATGCGTAAGTGTCCAAACTGTAAAAATATATTGTTAATTAAACCTCACGGCCAATGGCGTACATGCAAAAAAAATTCCGAAATCCAAAATAGCGTATTTTTGGTCACTTTTTATACCATAAAGTCCAATCAAAACAAAAATGGTACCAATAAAAACTTCAGATCATGGTGCAGTTATAGGGGTCAGAAAATTACAATTTTAAACGTATACATTTTCCTGCATGTAGTTATGATTTTTTTCAGAAGTATGACAAAATCAAACCTATATAAGTAGGGTATCATTTTAATCGCATGGACCTACAGAATAAAGAGGTTTTTTTTTTTACCGACAAATGTACTACGTAGAAACGGAAGCCCCCCAAAATTTGCAAAATTGCGTTTTTTGTTCCATTTTGTTGCACACTTTTTCCCCCCCCATTTCTCCATAAATTTCTGGGTAAAATGACTGATGTCATTACAAAGCAGAATTGGTGGCGCAAAAAATAAGCCATCATATGGATTTTTAGGTGCAAAATTGAAAGGGTTATGATTTTTAAAAAAGGTAAGGAGGAAAAAAACAAAAGTGCAAAAAAGGAAAAACGCTATGTCCTTAAGGGGTTAAGGCTATGTTCACACAATTGAACGTCCACACTGAAAATTTCAATACGGACATTCCACCAACGGCGGAGCACTGGTAGAATATGCCGGCGCTAGGACCGCTCAGAGATGCGCCGTCTCAGACAGTAATTCATTTCCATGCAGACTTCGCAGAAAGAATAGACAAGTCTATTCTTTCTGCGAACTTTGGAATCGGGATTTCCACGGCAGGATATTCCGTCCTGTGCACAGTGCAGCAGAATCCCATTGAAATCAGTGGGACACTGCTACAGCGGAATTCCATCGTGTGAACATAGCCTAAGGGTAAGGTCACGCGTGTCGCGTTTGCTGCTGTGCGTTTTCCCACCCATTGAAGTCAATGGGTAACAAAATCAGCGCCGTATTTTCCTACCCATTGACTTCAACGGGTAGGAAAACATTCAGCAGCAAATACAGCAGGTGTGACCCTACCCTACCCAAATGGGGCCCGTCAGATTTCCTACATTTTAAAAGGACCATATAGTGTAGCACGCTGTGCTATTTTGTCCAATATTTTTGATGGAACCAGCGACACAGGTGTGAACGGAGCCTAACACCACAAAGGGAAAACAATCACGTTGGAAAATAGTTTCGGATGGGCCAAAAGTTGTGATTCAAAACTGGTCGAATTTCAAATTTGAGAAAAAAAAGTAAATAAATAAAATAAATACAATAAAATAAAAAATCTGTGAACATCTTAAAACTAAAATAAAAGTAATTTAAAAAGAACATTTTGATGTTTTTTGACTTACAAACAGCTAACATAAAACCAAGATGACAGTCACGGCTAGGATTCCCATTGCAGATCTTTAGGGGTATTACTAATTATTAACCCATTTACTGCTGAAATAAAAAAAAATACCCATAATGTGCTATAGGTCTAAGTCAGCGTTTGCCAACCAGGGTTGTAAAACTACAACTCCCAGCATGCCCGGACAGCCTTCGGCTGTCCGGGCATGCTGGGAATTGTAGTTTTGCAACAGCTGGAGGCACCCAGCTTGGGAAACACTCCTCTAAGTGATCGTCCTGGCCCACTCCTGACTTACCCAGCCTTCAAAGGAGTCTGTGGGTCCACAGTTTCTGAAAAGCTCCTGGAAACTGAGGTTGCAATTGGCCACAAAGTCATCATACCCGATAGGGGTGTCGTGGAAGATGGCCAACTCCATCTTGCTCCCCTCACATATAGTAACGCAGAACTCTTCATTGTAGGTGGGCTTATTAGTCCTGTGCTTGATGGTGGTCTTCCCAATGGTGCACTCATCCACGTTGATGGTGATGTAGGGGTCCAGTAGAGAAGAACCTTTCTTGAAGACCGAATGCCGTAAAGACCACCTGGTGGGCTGTAGACCCACTGCTTCACCTATCTTCAGTTTTAAATTACCATTGAACCTCATGGTCCCAGCCATAGACCTGGTTGGTGACCCTTCTGGGACAGGTGAAGGAGATCAGCCTCTTTTGGGTGGGTGTAAGCTGCTGTCAGGGTGTAGTAGCTGCTGCAAACCTCCCCCTGTCCATGCCAGAGCCCCCAGCTGAGAGGCACCTGCAGGCAGGTACTATGCAGGTACTATGCAGCCAGCATGCAGTATCTGAACACAGCCTGGGAGCCCCAGACTAACAAGCTGGACAGGAAAAAAGAAAGTTTCTCTTCCCTCTCACCCCTCCCTGGGCTGGCACTTGGATTGTGTAGGTGCAGTCCTCTTCTGTGCCTTCCTAAGCAGTGCAGTCACCCAGCCCTGGCACAGGGATCCAGTGCAGTAAGCAGCACAGTGCACACTGATCACAGTCCTGCTGTGTGAGCACAACCAGGAAGCCTTATACCGAAACTGCGTGTCCAACACCGCCCCTAGCGGCCAGCTCTAAGCATGACCGCCTGTTGTACTTGTAACAAAAAAGTGTCAATTAGTCACTTAGCATTTCCCTTTCTGTCGTAAATATAAGCACGTGTGTCGCCCTCTGCTGTTTCATTTGAAAACATTCTCATTACTTCTTTAATTCTTACTTCTTTAACTGAGGGACAGGCAGCTTTGCCACCGCCACTGCACAGTGTTCACCCAGCTTCCCCACAGTCCTGAATGGTGAGTCTTCCTAGGTGAGATGTGTGAACCAGGAACTATTTTAATAACTATGGGGGAGATTTATGACAACCTGTGTAGAGGAAGAGTGGTGCAGTTGCCCATAGCAACCCATTATATTCCTTCTTTCATTTTCGCACCTTTAAAATGAAAGAAGGGATCTGATTGGTTGCTATGGGCAACTGGATAACTTTTCCTCTGCACAGGTTTTCATGAATGTTCCCCTATGGAAGACATGCATATACCATGTAGGACAGTATTTCTCAACCAGGGTGCCTCCAGCTCAAGCAAACTACAACTCCCAGTATGCCCAGACAGTAGTATTTACTTACTAGTTTAAGGGTACGTTCACATGTGTGGATTTTCGCAGCATATTTCGCTGCGGATCCGCCACTGAAGGACCTCCTATATGCTGCCTTTATATGTGCCTGCTCGGAGCGGCAATACGCCGCTACGAGCAGACACACTGCGATGTGCGAGTCGCCGCGGCGCACGGGCAGTATACTCGCACATCGCGGCAGCTCTCGGCCTAGCTCATTGAGCAGGGAAAGCGGCTGCGATGTGTGCGAGCACACCGCGCATTTGCGGCGACTCGCACATCGCAGTGTGTGTCTGCTCGGAGCGGCGTATTACCGCTCTGAGCAGGCACATTTAAGGGCACCATACAGAGGTCCTTCAGCGGCGGATCTGCAGCGTAGAATACGCTGTAAATCCGCACGTGTGAACGTACCCTAAAGGGGTACTCCGGTCCTAAGACATCTTATCCCCTATCCAAAGGATAGGGGATAAGATGTCTGACTGTGGGGGCACGCCGCTGGGGACCCTCGCAATCTTGCATTCGGCACCCACCTCTTTGAGCTGCATGCCGCGCTGCGAGTTCACAAACTGCTGGGTGGCAACCACGGGCCAGAGTATCAGTGACATCACGCCCCGCCCCCGCCATGCAAGTCTATGGGAGGGGGCGTGATGGGGTGCGGAGTCGTGACATCACGATACTCCGGCCCCGTGGTCGCTACCCGGCAGTTTTTGAGCTGGCAGCGCGGCGTGCAGCTGAAAGAGGTGGGTGCCGAATGCAAGATTGCAGAGTCTCCAGCGGCGGGACCCCCATGGTCATCCTTTGGATAGGGCATAAAATGTCTTAGGGATGGAGTACCCCTTTAAGGCTAAGTTTCCACTTGGGATTTTTTTCCACCCCCTCCACAAAAAAAATGGCCTGTCATTTTGCTCTCCCAAGATGCAGTTTTTGTGATTTTATTTATTTTTTTATTAAATAGCGGGTTTTCGTCTTGGTGTTTCTCTTTTCTTTGGCATTTTTTTTCTGTGTGTTTTTCTCATGACATGGCATGGGATTCTTGTCATGTGACTCAAGGATTTCTATTGAAGAATTTGGGGGGTGTTGTTGCAGAAAAAAATGCCAATGCTAAACCCACATGGCGTTTTTGATGGCCTTTCTTGCCTCCCATAGACTTTTTCTAAACCATGATGAGTAAAAAAAAAAAACCCATAAAACACCAAGGTCAAAATGCAAAGTGGGTTTGGCGTTTCATAATTCCCTATGAAGTTTCAGCAAAGATCTGTCCGCAGCGTTTTTTTTCATCTAAAATGTGTTTTTTTTGGGGGGGTTGTTTTTGCAGAGAAAAACAAGTGAAAACCTAGCCTTAGGCTATGTTCACAATTTTGCAGAATGTGTGCAGAATTTGTGCTGAATCAATGGGGACCCTGCTGCAGAATAATTTCTGAGCGGAATATTCCCGTGAAATTCCACTTAGAAATTCCGCCATGTGAACATAGCCTAAAACCATGCAGCCAATAACTGCATCACAAAATAACAATAACATGTTAAAAATATATGCGTTTTTTCCCCCAGACCATTAAAAATGCACTGTGTGAGCCCAGCATAACTTTAGGGGTTTTAGATTTCGATTGCAATCTACATCCACCTGTATGTGCCCACCAATATGTAGGAGGAACAAGGTCATTCTGCACGTCTCAAGAGACCTGAAAAAACCTGAACACTAAAAGCAAAAAATATATATATATATGTAAAAGAGGAACTACGAGCTCGTAAAGTGGCAAGTATATAGATTGTTGAGTTCAGTTCCTGTACAAAAATGAAAGCAAATAGGAACCACAGAAATTGTCTGAAAACTATGCGCTATGGGAAAACACGTAGATGAAGTGTGATTACAACCGGACAGATTAAACTTAAAACTATATGTAGAGGCATATGCATTTAACTCTTTCAAGGCTACTTCAATGGCCAATAATAAGACCATTTAGTTTTAGATTTTGTATGTAACCATGTACTTCAAGCTTTTGTCTGCTCTCCAGCCACATGTGCAGTCTTGGTGGTGGGAGATAGTAATCTGACAACCTGGGGGCAGAGGAAGGAGTGTGAATGGGGGGTTTCCAAGTGTGATGACGCCCTTAAGGCTGGGGTTATACCACACTTTTGTCTGGAGTTTATTTTTGGTCAGGAAAATTTAGATTTTTTTCCCCAAAAATAGTGTATCACATTAGCATCTACAGTACAGAAATATTGATATAATAGTGATACACTGGTGACATACGTCATTCCATCACTAATCCGCAAACAGATTGCACATCTGGCCCCACTAACACCTTAGTTTGATTCTGTTTAGAAGCTTTACATGATATTCACAAACAGGATTAGATGATGATGATGAAAGTGAGATGATGCCCCCTTCCCTAAACTGATGAAGACAAATAGTAGTTCTGGACTGTATAACCTCTAAAATGGGACCATTGTGCAACCACTTATGTGTTCCTCATGAAGTAAAATGTTACTTTGCACATAGATGGAGCTCCACTTGTTGTTGTGTCCAACAACCTCTGGTTCCTACATCTATACATTCCTTTTGTTGGACTCAAATGTGGTCTGCTGCTTTGGTGTCTCCCACCAAATAAAGTATAGGTGTGGGAAATGGACCAAACGTAAGTCACTGATTGACTGGGTTCAGCCCACTAAACTCAATGGGCCCTAAATGAGAAATGTTGGCATGCCTTTTTGACAGGTTTATGGATTAGACCAGCAAGTAAGTGTTACAACATGATATGAAGGCAGCTTAAAGAAGTTGTCCGGGGACATACATTTTTATGTATGGCTGGGAGAGGTGTAAAAATAAAAAAGAAGTTACAATTTTCACCCACAGCTTCTGGTTTGATGTCATCTGCTGTAGCTGGTGGGTGGTTGAGTGGGCAGTGCTTGTTGCTTTGTCTCAGAAGCAGGACGAGGAGCAGGTACAGATGATGTCAGACCAGGATCTGGGGATCAGGGGAGCTCCCAGACATATATAATACATTTTATGTCCCTGGACTAACACCTTTGTTGTATATGGCCACCATAAATTGTAGAAAAGAAATTCTAATGTTAATAATGTTGCAGTACTTGAGGAGAGGGGAAGCCTTGTGTAGGTTCATACCAGTCGTGAGAATTAGGAGTTATGTTAGGTCCACACTGCGTATAGGGCTTCTGTTAGATGTACCTATTGGCATCTCGCTGAAAGTGGAATGCCGATGTATACTGTAAATAAAGAGGAACATATACCATTTATTTCAATGCACTGTAATGCAGCAGACCGTGCCTGTAAATTTGCTAATAAAATGACTGGCATCCATTGCCCTCAGTTATAATCTACGTTGGCATCCCATTTTCATCAGGATACCAAAGAATACATTGGCCTTATGAACCTAGCCTTAGAAACAGCCTTAAGTTCCTTTGCTTTCAGACTCCATAGTGGTGCAGGGACTTGGAGTGGCCCATCAGAGAACAGTTGGGGCCCCCGAATAGTGCTCAGATATTGTAATGGCACATGGCAATTGGCAGGACTCTCACAGAGGAAGTGGATGCGCTGGATCTGTGTGGCAGATGACACGGGCCATGCCAGGGAGTGGGGTCTTAGGTGCCGCTGGTTTTCACCAGAGCCCTCCATAAAGCAGGATGATCTTGCTGCGGCAGGCAACACCTAGGTCGCTACCCCTGGCATGACTCGACCACACAGGTGGCTGAGGAGATGCGAGGCACAGAAGGGATACAGCAACTCGTGGTCAGGATAGCAGTAGGTCATGGCAGGCAGCACAGGAGCGTAGTCTAGAACATAGCAGGAGGTCAATAGGTAGGTGCCCCCCGCTAGGAGGCGGGGCACGCGCGCCAGCGCTGAGAGGAGAGGGCAGCGTGGAGAGCAGGGGTAAGTGACGGGCTGGCATTCGCATGCGGGCGCATCCCGCAATGCGAATCTGCGAATCCCAGCCCCTCCGGCAGAGGTGGAGAGGGAAGGAGGAGAGTGAAGGAGGAGAGTGCTTACGGCCAGCTTGTCTGGCCAGAGCGCAGGACGTGACAGATATATTTCTGCATTTGGCAATGATTTGCAAAAATGATGGTTAAAGGGGTTCTCCGGTGCTTTCACATCTTATCCCCTATCCAAAGGATAGGGGATAAGATGCCTGATCGCGGGAGTCCTGCAGCTGGGGACGCCCGTGACCATGCACGCGGCACCCCGTTTATAATCAGTCCCCGGAGCGTGTTCGCTCCGGGTCTGATTCTGGGCGACTACAGGGCCGGCGGCGTGTGATGTCACGCCTCCGCCCCCGTGTGACGTCACGCTCCGCCCCTCAATGCAAGCCAAGCTATCACGCCCCCTCCCGTCGGCTTGTGTTGATGGGCGGAGCATGACGTCACATGGGGGCGGAGGCATGACGTCACACGCCGCCGGCCCTGTAGTCTCCCGTAATCAGACCCGGAGCGAACTCGCTCCAGGGACTGATTACAAACGGGGTGCCGCGTGCATGATCCCGGGCATCCCCAGCTGTGAGACTCCCGCGATCAGGCATCTTATCCCCTATCCTTTGGAAAGGGGATAAGATGTGTAAGCACCGGAGAACCCCTTTAAAACGCACTGGTTTCGTGCAAATCTCGGTAAATTAGTTTTTTTTCTGCATTCTTTATGGGTAAAACTGTGATATTTGCATGTAACTTCAGGTAGTGCCGCTAGAGATACTGGCAAGCATTACCTTTTCAGAGGGGTGTAACTCGAAATCCCTGTGCAAAATCTGTAATTAATAGGGCCACCATATTCCAAATGGCATTTATTTTCACAGGGGAAATTAGTGGTGGAAATTTCTATATCTGAAAAGCAGTTCCATACATATGAACAGGGGTACTTCTTTAGCATGTGCCCCAATAAGATAAATGGGTGATACAGTTCTTCAACAAATATGCCATATGTTACTATATTCTTAAACGCAGGAAAACATTTCTAGTCCTTGATCTCAGGGTAAAATTAGTGCCAAAGAGTCAGTAGAGAGAGCTTTGGTTATTTCAGTGCGGAGATTTATGTGTATAGGTGCAACAACTCTGTGTGTATACAGAGTTTAACCTCCAGCAAGTGGGTCTATTAGGAAAACAGAATATATCTCTAGGCAGTGCAGAAAGCACTTTCCATGCTATATTGGCTCTCTGTTCTGATAACTTTCTGGAGGCAATGTTGTCACTGTCTAAAGGTGATCATTCAACAAATTAAACTACTGTTTAAAGAGGTTGAACCATAAATAACCCACATTAAAATTTATAAACCAGTTTGTGTAGTGTGCTCTCCTTCTGCACGTTGGTACGAGTTGTCAATGAATTTATTGTATTAAATAAAAGTAATCAAATGCATATACTCAGTCCACCCACAGGGCCCTTGTGGGTGGTTATGGTAAGATAAATGTACAAATGATGCAAAGAAAAAATATATACAATCATGGCCGTAAATGTTGGCACCCCTAAAATTTTTCAAGAAAATGAAGTATTTCTCACAGAAAAGGATTGCTGTAACACATGTTTTGCTATACACATGTTTATTCCCTTTGTATGTATTGGGACTAAACCAAAAAAGGGAGGGAAAAAAAGCAAATTGGACAAAATGTCACCAAACTCCAAAAATGGTCTGGACAAAATTATTGGCACCCTTAACTTAATATTTGGTTTTACACCCTTTCGAAAGAATAACTGAAATCAGTCACTTCCTATAACCATCAATAAGCTTCTTACACCTCTCAGCCGGAATGTTGGACCACTCTTCCTTTGCAAACTGCTCCAGGTCTCTCTTATTGGAAGGGCGCCTTTTCCCAACAGCAATTTTAAGATCTCTCCACAGGTGTTCAATGGGATTTAGATCTGGACTCATTGCTGCCACTTCAGAACTCTCCAGCACTTTGTTGCCATCAGTTTCTGGGTGCTTTTTGCCATATGTTTGGGGTCATTGTCCTGCTGGAAGACCCAAGATCTCGGGCGCAAATCTAGATTTCTGACACTGGGCTGTACAGTGCAACCCAAAATCCGTTGGTAATCCTCAGATTTCATGATGCCTTGCACACATTCAAGGCACCCAGTGCCAGAGGCAGCAAAACAACCCCAAAACATCACTGTAGGTACCGTGTTCTTTTCTTTGTAGGCCTCATTCCATTTCCGGTAAACAGAACTTTACCAAAAAGCTCTATCATGGTCTCATCTGTCCACAAGACGTTTACCCAGAAGGATTTTGGTTTACTCAAGTTCATTTTGGCAAAATGTAGTCTTGTGTTTTTTATGTCTCTGTGTCAGCAGTGGGGTCCTCCTGGGTCTCCTGCCATAGCGTTTCATTTCATTTAAATGTTGACGGAAAGTTCGCACTGACACTGATGCTCCTTGAGCCTGCAGGACAGCTTGAATATCTTTGGAACTTGTTTGGGGCTGCTTGCGTTGACAGCTTTCATCTCGCCCAGTCCACCCAGTTTTCCGTCCACGCCCAGGGAGATTAGCTACAGTGTCATAGGTTGCAAACTTCTTGATAATGTTGCACACTGTGGACAAAGGCAAATCTAGATCTTGGGAGATGGACTTGTATCCTTGAGATTGTTAATATTTTTCTACAATTTTGGTTCTCAAGTCCTCATACAGTACTCTTCTCCTCTTTCTGTTGTCCATGCTTAGTCTGGCACACACAGACACACAATGCAAAGACTAAGTGAACTTCTCTCCTTTTTATCTGCTTTCAGATGTGATTTTTATATTGCCCACACCTGTTACTTGCCCCAGGTGAATTTAAAGGAGCATCACATGCTTGAAACAATCTTATTTTTCCACAATTTATAAAGGGAGACAATAATTGTGTCCAGCCCGTTTTTGGAGTTTGGTGGGACATTTTGTCCAATTTGCTTATTTTTCCTAAATTTTTTTGTTTACTTCCAATACACACAAAGGGAATAAACATGTGTATTGCTAAAAATGTCTTACTGCAATCCTTATCTGTTAGAAATACTTAATTTTCTTGAAAAATTTCAAGGGTGCCAACATTTACGGCCATGACTGTATATAAAAAATAATAAATAAATAAGGATAGCAGCATAAAATATATATAAAACCTTGAGAAGCTGAAAAATAGGTGAAAAAAGGGGGCCACTACTCAACTGCAGTAAAAACAATGCTGATAATAATGTTCCAATATGAAGGGGGGGGGGGGGGGAGATTAGTCCTGTGCGTAATACAGAATTATGTAAATCATTAAATAAACATACGGTATGTATGCGAAGATTGTAGCGATTGTTAACAATGTTCATCAATAATGCGCAAATGAAATAAGAGATGATCCTGTAATAGATACAGGTACACAGTACCTCTCACCCTTAGCCATTCAGGCGAGTCCTCCCTGGTTCTTTCAGAGAGAGTGTCTGCTAGCGGAGTCCCACGAGCCCTCTCAGTATGCAGACCTACATGTGGTGAATCGGGGGTATCTCGCTGGGTCTGCGGTGCTGGCTGCCGTGTGTAGTTCTTCTTGCGCTGCGATTTGTGGTTCTTGTTGCGCTTGCCAGCACATATGGCAGTGTGCAAGTACTGCAGATGAAGTCGGCGAGCCGGTGTCTGCCTCGTGTAAAGTCTGCGCGCCGGGTCTGAGGTTTCCCAAAAGGTACGGACAAGGATTTTTTAAACCAAAAAAAAGATATAAAAAAAAAATTGCAGAGAGCGATATAAGATAAAATGTAGTATAGTAGTACTACAGGGGTGGTGGTGCTAAATCTATATTAGACGCGTTTCGGATAGATATTTGCAGTAAGGTGCTGATAGGACTGGATATGAGCTTTATATAGACCTGCTCATTAGTGCTGCCAATTGACATGTTTGGGCATGCTTCGATACACACACACACACACATATATATACTGTACATTTACTGCACTATGTACTTTGTTTTAGACAGACCATTCCCATTTTTATGGAAAGTGTGGATCCACCCCAGTTTTTCCTTATCACATTAAGAGCAGCACTAATGAGTAGGTCTTATCCAGTCCTATCAGCACCTTACTGCAAATATCCAGGGATTTATTCTGTTGCAATATTGGAGTTGGGAAGGAATTTTTCCTCTGTTATTAGCAGCAGCCTCATGTTTTGTTTTGTTTTTTTGCCTTCCTCTAGATCAACACAATATGGTTTTACAATGAACTTGACGGACTCTTGTCTTTTTTTCAACATTACAAACTATATATTTATGGAATTTTCCAATTAGTTTAATTTGCTTCTCCGGTGTCAGCTTAGTGCCTCGAAAGCACATGGCTTAGCCTAAACAATGACTATGTGGTCAAGATCTGCATGGACTGTACATACATACAAAAATCATGCAGCCAGCATTGGATTCAACAGTGGGGATACTAAAACGCACCATTACTACAGCTATTAAATTTTTCCATTACTTATCATGGGAAACTGGAATGCACATACCATCTACCATGCAACCAGATTTTGTGGCTTCACCTTAGTTGTGCAAGTGTTGGCTAGCAAACATTTATACATACATTTTCAGCTGCAGGTGATCAAATCATATTTTCAGCGAAAAGTAACAACACACTAGTCATGTGCTCCCATCAATCTGAAGAAGTGGGTGGGGACCCCCGAAATGCATTATTGTACCTGTATTTTATTTTTTTATTTAATAAATCACTTGGAAGTAAGAGAGTAAGAGAGTTTCTTCATCTCCTTCCTTGACCAGAAGCAGCTGCGCCAGGTACAAGGGTTTTGCACTACCATTATTAAACACACCAGGTATGGATGGGCATCACATCAATTTGGGTAGCAGCCAGTGGCCTGAAGAAAGAACAGCGTTCATGCATTTTTGGGGGTCTTTTTTTTTCATTGGCACGGGGACAGCTGATATTGCTGCTACAGCTGTAGTTATAACCGTGATCTTATTTTCTGCTGTCTTCCAAGCTCTGTTTACATCACATTTAGAGCCTATTTCAGAGGATTGCCCAATGTATACCTCCAGTAGAACTTTGTTAAGTATCCGCAGATGAGGCTTCAAAGTGTAGGTTTGTTGGCCATAGAAATCATTGGGGTCCGCTCCTCCCATTAACAGTATACATCAGAAGGCCGATGGATACCACTAACAGGGGCTCTAACATAGTGTAAACCTACCCTTTAAGTCCATTCTATAAAACCCCATAGAGTTCGGATGTTTACAACCATCATAAAAGCATAGGGCTAGGTCCACACTGTATTAGTGCTTCCATCAGATGTATCTGCCAGCATCCCACCAAAAATGGGATGCCAAAATATAATCTATTGAAGGACAACGGATGCCATTTATCTCAATGGGAGGTTTGCGCTATTTTAGGTAAACTGAACAATGCAGTCAACTCAAAATAGCGCACATTTCACTAGGCAACTATATTCAGGTCAGTAAAATGAATGTCATCTGTTGCCCTTTTTTTACAGTGTATGTCAGCATCAGGTTTTTGGAAAGATGCTGATGGATAAATCTGTGGAAAGGGTGTGATGAGGGCAGATGGAATTACCCTAGGGGCAGATGGCATTAACCCCTTGTATTTGTGGCACCAGGGCGTGGTTTACCTCTATACCACCCAAAGGTATACCGCTGGATCCTGGGCTAGGAACAGGGGCAAATAATGACTCCAACGCCAAGTTACGGAACAGGTGTAACAGTTTATACAGCTTGGCAAGGCCCACGGAGGTGACTAGTGACTTCAGAGACCTCAGGGCTTGCTGGGACTTATGATGGACTGGGACAATTTGCTTCAGAGCCACGCTGACTGAAGACAGATTGACTTGGACTGACTATGGGGGACTTCACCCCTTCTGTTGCTTACCAGACTTTGACTTGACCTGTGGGGTACTGGACTTTAGGATCTGTGGCTGCAGGGTACACTTTAGGACTCTTTAGGACTCCAGACACACACCTAGGACTTGACATTGCTGCAACTCAGCACTAAAGAGCAAAGAGACTGAGCTAGCTCCACCCAGGGCTTATATAGGGGAGACTAGGAGGGGTCCCATAGGTCACCCTTAGGTCACATGGTCACTGGTACCTTCCCTGGTTACAATCTCATGACAACATCACTTAAAGATATAACACATTTTATATACAATAATCTAAGCATGGAAGCCAATATACAAAGGAACAGGTGCAGGGGGGCCCAGAGGTCACTGTATGGAGGCTGCCTGACAGGGCAACAAGGGTGAAGGGGTGCAACTCCTGTACTGGGCCACCACACATCTGACAGAAAAACTAACAAAGTGTGGACCTAGTCTTATCAATGTACAGGTATAATACTACACAACAGCCTTCTCCCTTCCTGAACGATAAGTATGTGAGTAGTTGTCCATCAGTATTTTGTACCTGTGGGACCTCCTCATATAACATTGTGGTTTATCTGTGTTCTGCTGGGAACTGGTCCCATTTTCTGTGATTCTATTATAAAATAATCCAAACCGAATGTGTCCAAGAACCACTGTCACCCCAAGCCACAATTTCTTTTTTTACATACTGATCCAACATATGAATCGTTCTGTTCAGTTCTGCCTGCCGGAGCTGAGAGTTCGCGTCTCTGATGTCTTTTAACCTCAGAGGTGCATTGTTCCTTCATGGTGCTTTAAATTTTTATAGCTACAAACTGGAAGCAAAGGTAAAGGATCGGAAATGAACAAAGCAAAAAAAAAATCTTACGTTTATCACAAATGCTGAAGCTAAAGGTATAGCTAGAAGCTTCTGTGGTGTCCCGGTACCGTATTTCAAACCGTACCTTGTGGTGGGGTCCCCAAAGTCAGAGTCCCTAGGAACAGTGGGGGTCCTCTTCTTTAGTTAACCCCTCGTCACCCCTCATTTAGCTAAAATTTTTGTAAATAAAAGTGTAAATATGTATATTTAAGATGCCTACCTTGTTAGCGTCACAGGACCATGTGACGCGTCACCAGCAGGTCATGTGACTTGGTTCACAGAGCTCTATGGTTTGCTAAAGGACCTTTGGTGGTTCTAGTCAGGTGATCACCCACAATCCTATGTAACGGTGAGTGATAGCTGACATGGACCAATCTAAAACGGTTCAGCCCCTGCCCATATAAAGGAGCTGCGGCCATTAATCTCTCTCTTTCCGCGTGGGCTGTTGATGAGGTAGGATCTGCGCAGCTGTCATTGGCAACCATTAGGCCAAAGCCTTGCTGCCTCGGCCATAATCCAAATTGTGAGTTATTACAATTCCCTGAAATCTTCGCAAGATCACTGGACCTAAACCAACCCGTAAATCCAGCAGATCTATGCAATCCAATTCTCCTACTCCAAAGAGAGCTTACCGGTCCCAACCGACTGTCAGTCATTGCCGTGCTGTATATAGACTCTGTTTTCTGGACTGTTACTGTTACTGCATGTACAGAAAATCTTCAGTAAAGTTTCTACAAGTTTTCCAGTTCAGCACCGGTTGTGGACAATCCGTTATTCTATACTCACCTATCGCTCTTGGGAAGGGTGGCGATAGGCCCAGCATTACCTCAGAGTTTTAACCCTCACCCTGGTGTCACGAGTTACAAGGGTTAAATTAACCCCTCATATACTACAGCAACACCCCAACTACCCTACACCCCCCGAGGCTTACCACACTTCTATACCCTGGGTAAGAAGAGCTCTAATATCAAGTTGTTGATGATGCCATTGGCTATGAATAATGCCGTACTGCATCTATATTTAATATAAAAGTACTGATATATGGGAATAGTTCAGTCTAGTATGGCACAATTACACCAGTGTAAAACTAAAAGTCACTGCCAATTAGTGTTGAAAGCAAATATTTGAATATGGCCTATGCTGCTCATCACTACAGCCAATGAGGATCCCGGCCCTATGTATAAAGGCCTTGGATTCTCTAAGCCAAAGGTGGTCCCACTGAGGCTGTATACAGTTTTTATGGCCCATAGCTAGTGTGATGTCCCAGTACAGGTACACGGTCCTGTACTACCTTTAGGCCCTGTCAGGTTGAGTCCCTCAGTGACCTGGGGGCTCCCCTGCAGGGTCTCCCCTTGTTCTTCTGTTGGTTTAATAAATGTGGTGTATGTTCCTTTAATGCTTGGACAGGATCCCTGTGTCTAGATAGTATAAAGGACCTGTGGAGGTCTCAAAGACCTGTGAGTAAGCCTGTCACATGTTATGTTATCCAGTTACATGATTTGTTGTCACATGTACTCCCAGAGAGCACCAGCATAACCGATGACCAACAGCTTGACCAATTGGCTTTAGTCCAGCCTTCCACTATATAAAGGAGGTGGCCATTTTCAATTCTCTCTCGTAGCTGCCAGCTCTCTTGCTTTAAAGGGGTTCTCCGGTGCTTAGACATCTTATCCCCTATCCAAAAGATAGGGGATAAGATGCCTGATCGCGGGAGTCCTGCCGCTGGGGACCCCCGGGATCTTGCATGTGGCACCCCGTGCATGTCTTTGCAAAAAAGTGTGCGCCAGCAGAGTTTATGTGCTTATAAGTTTATGTGGCGCTGAAGAAGTAGTGGGGGAGGTGAAGTTTACAGTATTGTCGGTGGCAAAGAAGTTTACAAAAAGTGAATTTACAATGTGCAAGATAAGAACGGAAATGATGTTATGCGCCAAAATGTCTGTTGTACCTGAAAGAGTTACAGATCCGTGGGAAAAGCGCACCAAAGATTCCCGCTAAGGCCAGCGTGGAAACAATGTGGTAGTGTCCAGCCCCAAGTTGAACTTGAAAGGTCTGCCCCTGGTTGCCAGGGGGGTGGATGAAGAGAATGCACCGCTGTGCCGCTTCCGGTCTTACAACCCGCTGATGACGTCCTTCCGGCTGGCGGCCATCTTGTGGGAGACCAATGAAAAAGGCAAGGCGTTTGACCTCTTCAGTCCGCAGGAAGTGCAGAAGAAGAGCAGCAAGATGGCAGAGGCCCAGCCCCCTACTATATAAAGGGGTGGCCATTTGCAATTCTCTCTTAGCTGCCAGCTCTCTTGCTGTAAGCAGCTGTACCACCAAAGTTTTTGCTGAGGCAGTAAGCATGTCTGCTGTCACTGAAGTTAGTCAAGTCCTGCACATAGTCAAGTCTAATTACAAGTCAAGTCTAATAACAAGTGAAGTTAATTACAAGTATATTGGTCCAGCAAGCTTTCTCTGACGAAAGAAAGACATTCTTTCAGCGGAATCTGCTTGGAAATGCATTGCTGTCTATGGAGATGGCGAATTCCTAAATGGTCCTATCTCCGGCATGTTCTGCCGGCACCCGCTATTTGTGGAATGTCCACCCTTGTTTTCACTGTTGTGGGCCGGTGGCTCTTGCACCTGTCCTGGCATTTGTGAAGTGAGAGATGATGCATATAGTCCTGTATGCATTGCCACTTACACATTAGTACCATAGTGTAGTGGGCTGGCAGGTCTCAAAAGCTGCTGGACTTTAGTGGAGCAGGTGTGGCAAACTAGGCCAAACTAGTGCACCATAGAAACAGAGTAATGCACTGCCAAGAATGTTAGCAACAGCTACATTTGTATATTGGGAGCTTATGGTTGCAAATCAGATTCAGAGGGTAACATTAGACCGATAGAGGACAGGAAAGTGTTTTTAGGCCTCAGCTAGGACCTTATACGGAATTCCACAAAAAGTATAGATCCAAATCTGTGCAAACAATAAGTCTTTCATTGGGGTGGTCTCCTCAAAGACAAAAGTATACAGAATGCTGGTTAGACTGTGTAATAAAGTCAGTAATCATGTACAGCACACAAATAATTATAAAAGAGCAAACGCAATTGTGCCTGTTATGATGTTCAAACACTGGTCCTCTCCATGGTACCCCATCCAATCCCCTGTCCCTAGCATTGCTTCCCATGTGATTTTTAGTCCCCAGCAAAGCTACTGATCTATTTATTGGTCCTCATCCGAGCTCCCTATATTGCAGTCCCCAGAATGGCTCTCATTCCTAGTCCCCAGCAAGGACCCCAGCATGGTTCCACAACTTATCTCTAGTCTACAGCATGGCTCCCTTCGATTTTCTGGGCACATGGTTCCCACGTAAATCCTCATCCCGTTATTGCTAACCTATGCCTGATTTCTAGCATGGACCCTTATCTAATTTCTGGTCCTCAGCATGACTCCCTATCTCTGTCCTGGTCTCCAGTTTGGCACCCCATCAAGTCCTGTCATCAGTATGGTGCCCCATTTAATTCCTGGTGTCCAGTATGGCTCTCCAACTCATTCCTGGACATTTGCATGGCTCCTCTGCCCATTGAAGAATGACGTGGACTACACCCTGTCTCTGAAAGCCTAAATCATCCTTCCTCCTATCCAGTTATTCTCAATGGTGCTGTAAAATGCTCTTCCTCCGGCTTTATTAGCTCTAATAATGCAGCATGATATTGGCAGCATCTCTTGATGTCCCTGGCAAGTATCTTCTTTATTCTCCAATTTGGTGATGCAGTTCAGTGTGAATCTACTTATGATTTAGATATTTCCAATATTCGATCTTTTTAAAAAGGTTTCAGGGGGTTGAAAAAAAGGGCAGCTTCCATAGACTATAATGGGAGAAAAAAAAATCAATCACAAAAAGAGTTATAGATGGGTCTTCCTAACTGGTGGATCTTTTCGGAAGGTTTCACTGTACTGTCCATAAAAAAATATCACCATCTATGGTTACTTACTGCCATACAGTAGACAAATAAAATGTCCTTAAATAATCTAATAATATTGCTTTAGGATGTCAAAATATGATTGCTATACAATTAATATTAGGATTTGTAGTGATCACAACCTCTGGGTGCTAGGACATCAGTAGCGCCCACTTCAGTAGACATTGCTTATGTATTCCACGCTACAGCACAAATTGCACATAAAGAACCAGACACTATAACACCCCCTCCCTGTTCAATTTGTAAGGATCAGGATGATTATTTTATTTGTAAAGTTGCTTAGTCCTGTAGGGATTGAATTCTGTGGTGAATAAAGGAGGCCAAATATTTAGAAGGAGCATTTTGAGTTATCTCATCAGACTTTACAAAGTTTACTTTGGCTTTCTCTCTACGCCGTATGTTTTTTGTCTCTGTAAAACAATTCACTTAACATTTATTAAATGGTTATTTTGTTCAATGTAGCTACAATATGTTACTAATTCAAAACAGAGAAAAAAAATGGTGTCTCGAGATCTATATTTTCTCTCTATGACATTGCTGCAAGGAGCTTGGCGAAAGGCACAACTTTTTTAGAATGATACTTTTTTTTTCCTGCAAATGATGGAACGCTGATGTACTGTGGCCAGCTCCATCCTATATTTGTCTGAAATCTGTCATAATGAGGAATCACTGTAGTACATGACAAACACACCCATAATGCACAAGAATAACATGAGTTTTTGTCCTTAAAGGGCTTCTTCCTCTAAAATAAAAAATTTTGAACAATTTATATTTTATAACTACAAAATAAAGATTTCACATAAAAAAATCAAACTGCCCATTTTACTTGCTGGATGACAAACAATAAGGCCACTGTATGGTCATACTATGCACAAATAATATGCTGTACAGAGCCTAAGAAGTAGTTCCAAAAATGTAAATACTATGATACAGTATCCCAATAATAACAACCTATAGATTATGTTTCATATTTCTTACCTCACACTGGTTATAAGACAAGTGCAGGTCCGTTCAGACAAATAAGTTTCATAAACTTTTTCAAATGCTGTAGAGCAATCTTGGTGGTTACAATCTCCAGAATGACACAAAAGCTAGCTGGTTACTTTCGTAAAAGATGGCATTGTTTACCTAACTGTTACAGAATATGGCAATGTTAACAGGGATATAATAGATTATAGAAGTAGAAGACAGCCCTCAATTTCATTCTGTGTGCAAGTGACCAACAGGACAGCCGATCCAGAAAGTAACAACAATGTGGTAGCAAGGTCACAGCAGTCAAGGAGACTCCAGTAATAGTAATAATTGTAAATAAATAGTAATAGTAAAGCTGAGCTTTATGTAGCTCGCCAACATGGAACCAGCCGGGGGGCTGAGCAATCTCTGCGGGAGGTCCCAACGGTCGGATCTGAAAGGTATCCCCTATCATTAGGATAGGGGGTATGTTTTTATATCCCAGAGTACTCCTTTAATTGTTGTGGCCTTGCTACCAAATTATTTTTAGACCCTGAAGTACAGCTAGGCCAAAATCCCAGAGAGTCGACCAGTAACACAGAAAGGGCCTTGCAGCTTGCTGGGACTTGCAGTGCTTTTCGGTCAGACTTCAATACAGCCACTCTGACTATAATTTACATGACTAGTGACTTTAGTAGAGACAGCAGACATAGATGATTTGACTTAGTGACAATGTGGCTGGTGTGCAGGCTTTATGGCCTCCAGGTGTACTGGACACAGGATCTGTGATGTCTGTGCTTTGCTGTTCCTCAGGATCTAAGAGCAGTGAACGATCAAAGAGAGAGAAAGAGATTTTAATGGCTCCCTCTCTTATAAAGGGGGCTGAGCAAGAAGCCCATAGGTCAAGCTGCAGGTCAGGTGGTCAACTGGTGCTCTCCGGGTAACATAACACACCATGTGAACATAACAGGTGATACCTCCAAAGGTCCTTAAAGGTCCTTTATATGTACCTATACATAACATTATGCACTATATTTACATCACTATACATAACATTAGACTTACTACTATGAGGGAGACGCTGCAGGAGAGCCCCTAGGACAATGAGGGACTTAACCTGACAAGGCCTAATTACTGGGACACTACACATATCTGATCCCCACTTATTTACAGAACTGTCCCAATTCAGCCCAAACAACACAACAAAGGCCACACTTTCTGGCTTAACTCCCTGTGTTACTTCAAAAGCCTAGCGGGTAACCAATACCTTTAGTCTATATTTAGCCAATATACCTTTATAAGGCAGTGCTATTAGTAGATCAATGTCATGTGACTCACAGCTTGGAATATTTTTTAATGGCTGTAAAAGTTAGATAATACCCCCTGGAAAAGCAATAATAGAAAAAATATCACTGGGGTAAAGTACATGGGGTAATAGACCTATAAATCTGACCCATATGTTTTCATGAGTACTTAAAGGGTAGCTCCCACCATCCTATTTTTCTTTTTCTGTCCCTGCCTATTGCCAATCTATCCCTAACCCCCTCCCTGCTTTTAATTTTTCTTTTTACTATTTTAAAAATAACTTTTTTTCTGCCTGGTAGTGTGCTCACTACCAGGCAGATTTCCCCAGCAGGCACCACGTCACTGATGCCTGCTGGGGGGGGGACTTCCGCCCTTAGTTTATCTACACAGGGTGCCTCCAGCTGTTTCACCACTACAACTCCCAGCTTGCCCTGACATCTATTGGCTGTCAGGGCATGCTGGGAGTTGTAGTAGTGAAACAGCTGGAGGCACCCTGTGTAGATAAGCTATAAGTTAGTTCCATGCGGCGCTACGGTGCTAGGCAGTTCCCTCCGTCAACCCCCCCCTGCACCATACCGCGTTCCCTCCATCACAACCCTCCCCCCGCATACCCCGTTCCCTCCATCACAAACCCCCCTCCCGCAAACCCCTTTCCCTCATTACACTTACTGCGTAGTCTGGCAGCGGGCGTGCAGGGACAGCGGCGCGACGACATGTGCGGGAGGAGTGGCCTCCCAGCCAGTGGCCGGGGAGCCAATGCGCTCGCTCTCTGCCTGTCTGATTGACAGGCAGGGAGCGAGAGCAGCCTAAATGAAAAAGGACTGATTGCCAGGCAAAATCAGTCCTTTTTCAGGCGTGACGTCACGCCAGGCTGCAGCCGGCCACTAGGAGGGTGACCCCTAGTGGCCGGTTTTTAAATGTAAATTAAAGCATTTTAATGAAAAAAATAATAATAAAAGTATATTAGAGATATTGTCACGATGCCGGCTGGCAGGTAGTGGATCCTCTGTGCCAGAGAGGGATGGCGAGGACCGCGCTAGTGGACCGGTTCTAAGCCACTACAGGTTTTCACCAGAGCCCGCCGCAAAGCGGGATGGTCTTGCTGCGGCGGTAGTGACCAGGTCGTATCCACTAGCAACGGCTCAACCTCTCTGACTGCTGAAGATAGGCGAGGTACAAGGGAGTAGGCAGAAGCAAAGTCGGACGTAGCAGTAGGTCGGGGGCAGGCGGCAAGGTTCGTAGTCAGGGGAGATAGCAGAAGTTCTGGTACACAGGCTATAAACACACAAAACGCTTTCACTAGGCACAAGGGCAACAAGATCCGGCAAGGAAGTGCAAGGGAGGAGACCAGATATAGCCAGGGAGCAGGTGGGAGCCAATTAAGCTAATTAGGCCAGGCACCAATCATTGGTGCACTGGCCCTTTAAGTCTCAGGGAGCTGGCGCGCGCGCGCCCTAGAGAGCGGAGCCGCGCGCGCCAGCACATGACAGCAGGGGACGGGAACGGGTAAGTGACCTGGGATGCGATTCGCGAGCGGGCGCGTCCCGCTGTGCGAATCGCATCCCCAACGGCCATGACAGAGCAGCGCTCCCGGTCAGCGGGACTGACCGGGGAGCTGCAGGGAGAAAGACGCCGTGAGCGCTCCGGGGAGGAGCGGGGGCCCGGAGCGCTAGGCGTAACAGATATGTTGTAGTACATAAGTACTAAAGAGGAAAAGATAGTAATCTTCAGCTCACCTCCCACTGGTCTTGCACGGATCCTCAGCCTGGCCTGGTCCGATACACGTAGCAAAGAAGGAAGAAAGTCGATCCAGCAATTCCACTAAAACATTGATTTATTGGTTATTCAGCAGCATAAAATATCCCGCATGGATAGAATTCACCACACACCACCTGGCCAGTGATTCACAGCAAAATGTACATAAGTACTACAACATATCAAAAAATAAAGTTGGTGACAGTGCCCATTTAAAGGAGTAGTCCAGTGGTGAAGAACTTATCCCCTAACCTAATGATAGGGGATAAGTTTCAGATCATGGGGGGTCCGACCACTGGGGCCCCCTGCGATTTGGTGTACGGGCCCCGACAGCCCACGGGAAGGGGGCGTGTAGATCACCGCATGAAGCGGCGGCTGACACACCCCCTCAATACAACTCTATGGCAGAGCCAGAGTGCTGCCTTTGGCAATCTCCGGCTCTGCCATAGCAATGTATTGAGGGGGCGTGTCGGCCGCCGATTCGTGCTGTGGTCGACACCCGCTATCTGGTCAGCGAGCCGGGGCCCTGTACAGAGAGATCGCAGGGGGGCCCCAGCGGTCGGACCCCCCGCGATCTGAAACTTAGGATAGGGGATACGTTTTTCATCACTGGACTACCCCTTTAAATTTTAAAAGAATGCCAAAAAATTGCTCAAAAAAAGATGTTTTGAAAGTTTTAGATGTTTTTTGACAACATGCATGAACATAGTCTCTAGTCTAGAAGTCTACAGAAATGCAGGTGTAATTCTGATGAAATACTAAATGGCATACTGATGATATTTCATCCATAATACATCTGTATTTTAGGCACTAGTCATACTTCCAAGGTATAAGTTTGGCAGCTCTATACAATCTTGCATGTTAAATGCACCGTATAAGTTCTCTTCTGTGATACTAACACTTATATACATTACATACTGTAGCTTGTAATCCACAAGAATGTAGCACTACACAAATGTACATAACATAGTTTGCAAGTGACATTCTCCTACTACAGTTAGGTAGGATGAATAACGAGCTGCAGGCACAGGGTGCGGTGCCAGAAATATTTCTTGCTTGAGGTTAGAACCATGTATGTACTCATAACAGTTTACAGTTTGGATATGATCTGTATACTCTTTACTTGTGATAACATTTGTGATTTATTTCATTAGAATTTTGCCCAAATGCCTGGAGGAAAGTTGTCACCTTGCTTCCCCTACATGGAAGACATCTAGTGCCATGTAAATATATGTGTAACAGTGACGTCAGAATTACACTCCGGCATGGATTATGTCATTCTTCCAATTCTGTTGCAGCATTCATAAACACAATGTGGTAACCCGTGAGTCATGCAGCATATTGCTTGTCTGATAGACTAATTCTATCTGTCTATCTATCTAGCCAGCAAACGAAGAGGGAGAGCAGCACATCGGAATAATCAAACTTCAGGTAGTAGGTGCAGGCAGTCGCAGGGCCCCGGTCTTGGGTCCAATGAAGAAGATACAAGAAGGTTGACTGCAGCACACCAGCGTATTCAGTTGAAGATATAGCTTTATTCAATAAATACAGTGACTACGTTTCTGTGGTCTCAAACCACTTGGTAATGGTGGTGTGAGACCGCAGAAATATAGTCAATGTATTTATGGAATAAAGCTATATTTTCAACAGAATACGATGGTGTGCTGCAGTCAACCTTTGTGTATCTATCTAGCCATCTATATGTCTATCTAGTGTGTATGTATATGCAGTGCCCCAGTACCACCTCTGAGCTTCTGAGGTGTAAAATTGTTACGTGCATGAAGAGTATATCATGTGTATTATGAGTTAAACATGTATAAATTACTATTTTCTAAGTCATATTGCTTCCTCTGCATACACTAATTTTCACCCCTTCCCTTGTATATATATATATATATATATATATATATATATATATATATATGTCCATTTTATCGTTGTCTTCCCAGAAATGGATGTATAAAAGTAACTATTCACAATACCGGTGCCACAGCTGTGCCTCCTGTCATCAGTGGTGGGAGACGGCTACTACATTTTGTCAGGCACCCACCAGAAATGTCAGAAGCATAGCTGTTCTCCGATCCTGACAGATAACCCTTTCGATTCTGTGGCGAGTGTGACTGCAGCATCAACCAGCATGACAGAGGGAGCTCCCTATGTTCTCCATCGGTACCCTGCGATACAATTGCGTGGTGCTGATGGTCGCCATTGCAACCAGCTACCAGAATATGGTGACACTCAAATTCTTTTTTAACAAGAATATAATTTTAAAACAACCTAACAGTAGAAAAAGTAAGTTGGATGCACTTACAAATACTCCTTTATTGCAATCCATTAAAACACTTGCCCAGTGGGAAAGAAGAGGTCCTCGGTCAGCACTAAGCTGAGTGGGGAGCCGGAGGCTGACGTTTTAATGGTTGCCCGCTTTCTCAAGGCTTTCTCGGCGTCACTACCAGGTGCAGTGATATCTCTACATCACCAGGGTTTTTCACAGCAAGGAATATACAGGTCAGTTAAAAACAATGCAGTCTAATCGAACTATAAATACAGTATATCAGGACAAACTCTCATCAGTTCACATAACTAGCGGAAAAAAAAAACATCAGTTAGTGCAAGTGCTTCCGAAAACATGTAAAAAAACATCCGATTGTAGAACCAATATAGAAGTGCCACAGTCGCAATACAGGAAATATATGACGAACTTACAATGCCAACAAATTAATTGTCCTTTATCTATGTCACAACCCCCTATTTTTTCAAAGTGCGTTTTTATCATGTTTACAATATGAACAATGCCCACATGGAAAATTGTCAGTCAAAGGATTCTTAGACATCCAGATCTTTTTCTCTTCTTTTTAAGGTGAAAAATGGCTACTGACTAAATGATTGCTGAGTCTTTTACTTTGTTTAAAGGCAAACAAAGGGCAAATCTCTGGATAATTGGTGTCACGATGCCGGCTGGCAGGTAGTGGATCCTCTGTGCCAGAGAGGGATTGGCGTGGACCGTGCTAGTGGATCGGTTCTAAGTCACTACTGGTTTTCACCAGAGCCCGCCGCAAAGCGGGATGGTCTTGCTGCGGCGGTAGTGACCAGGTCGTATCCACTAGCAACGGCTCAACCTCTCTGACTGCTGAAGATAGGCGCGGTACAAGGGAGTAGACAGAAGCAAGGTCGGACGTAGCAGAAGGTCGGGGCAGGCAGCAAGAATCGTAGTCAGGGGCAACGGCAGGAGGTCTGGAACACAGGCTAGGAACACACAAGGAAACGCTTTCACTGGCACAATGGCAACAAGATCCGGCAAGGGAGTGCATGGGAGGAGGTCAGATATAGTCAGGGACCAGGTGGAAGCAAATTAAGCTAATTGGGCCAGGCACCAATCATTGGTGCACTGGCCCTTTAAGTCTCAGGGAGCTGGCGCGCGCGCGCCCTAGAGAGCGGAGCCGCGCGCGCCAGCACATGACAGCAGGGGACGGGAACGGGTAAGTGACCTGGGATGCGATTCGCGAGCGGGCGCGTCCCGCTGTGCGAATCGCATCCCCGACGGCCATGACAGTGCAGCGCTCCCGGTCAGCGGGACCGACCGGGGCGCTGCGGAGAGAGAGGCGCCGTACGCGCTCCGGGGAGGAGCGGGGACCCGGAGCGCTAGGCGTAACAGTACCCCCCCCCTTAGGTCTCCCCTTCTCTTTGTCCGGTAACTGCCTCCCCTGGGATGAGGACACCGGGAAAGGATGGAGGGATTCCTCAACGGCAGGCAGTACAGCAGGAGTGGGAATGGGGAGGGAGGGCAGAGGGCGAGGCCTGGCACGGGGCAGTGTGACACCAGGACGAGGGCCATGAGGAGGCACCGAGGCTTGCCTGACTGGACTGGGAGGGGGGGAGAGGCACTTCTTAAGGCGGGCAGAGTCCATAACGACCTTAGGGAGACCGGATACAGGAGGAACCACAGGGTCACGGCAGGGAGTACTGGTAACCGGTTTAAGGCAGTCCTTGAAGCAAGAGGTACCCCAGCTCTTGATCTCCCCTGTGGACCAATCCAGGGTTGGGGAATGGTGTAGAAGCCAGGGTAGTCCAAGGAGAACTTCAGAAGTGCAATTGGGGAGGACCAAAAACTCAATTTTCTCATGATGAGGTCCGATGCACATTAGGAGGGGCTTCGTGCGGGAACGCACGGTGCAATCCAACCTGGCTCCGTTGACCGCGGAAATGTGGAGTGGCTTGACAAGACGGGTCACCGCGATGCGAAATTTATTCACCAAGGACTCCCGAATAAAATTCCCAGAGGCACCAGAGTCCAGGCAGGCCACGGCTGAGAGGGAAGAGCTGGCTGAAGAAGAAATCCGTACAGGCACCGTGAGACGTGGAGAAGTAGACTTAGAGCCAAGAGACGCCACACCCACGTGAGCTGGGTGCGTGCGTACGTTTCCCAGGCGTGGAGGACGGATAGGGCAATCCACCAAGAAATGCTCGGTACTGGCACAGTACAGACAAAGATTCTCTTCCTTACGGCGATTCCTCTCTTCCAGGGTCAGGCGAGACCGATCCACTTGCATGGCCTCCTCGGCGGGAGGCCTAGGCGCAGATTGCAATGGAGACTGTGGGAGAGGTGTCCAGAGATCTAAGTCTTTTTCCTGGCGGAGCTCTTGATGCCTCTCAGAAAAACGCATGTCAATGCGAGTGGCTAGATGAATGAGTTCATGCAGGTTGGTAGGAGTATCTCGTGCGGCCAGAACATCTTTAATGTTGCTGGATAGGCCTTTTTTAAAGGTCGCGCAGAGGGCCTCATTATTCCAGGAAAGTTCAGAAGCAAGAGTACGGAATTGTATGGCGTACTCGCCAACGGAAGAATTACCCTGGACCAGGTTCAACAGGGCAGTCTCAGCAGAAGAGGCTCGGGCAGGTTCCTCAAAGACACTTCGAATTTCCGAGAAGAAGGAGTGTACAGAGGCAGTGACGGGGTCATTGCGGTCCCAGAGCGGTGTGGCCCATGACAGGGCTTTTCCAGACAGAAGGCTGACTACGAAAGCCACCTTAGACCTTTCAGTAGGAAACTGATCCGACATCATCTCCAAATGCAGGGAACATTGCGAAAGAAAGCCACGGCAAAACTTAGAGTCCCCATTAAATTTGTCCGGCAAGGACAGGCGGAGGCTAGGAGTGGCCACTCGCTGCGGAAGAGGTGCAGGAGCTGGCGGAGGAGATGGTTGCTGCTGCTGTAGCTGAGACTGAATCTGCTGTAGCTGCGACTGGAGTTGCTGAGTCATGGTGGTCAAGTACGACAGCTGGTGATCTTGTTGGGCAATCTGTCAGGCTTGCTGGGCGACCAGTGTGGGGAGGTCGGCGACAAAAGGCAGAGGAACTTCAGCGGGATCCATGGCCGGATCTACTGTCACGATGCCGGCTGGCAGGTAGTGGATCCTCTGTGCCAGAGAGGGATTGGCGTGGACCGTGCTAGTGGATCGGTTCTAAGTCACTACTGGTTTTCACCAGAGCCCGCCGCAAAGCGGGATGGTCTTGCTGCGGCGGTAGTGACCAGGTCGTATCCACTAGCAACGGCTCAACCTCTCTGACTGCTGAAGATAGGCGCGGTACAAGGGAGTAGACAGAAGCAAGGTCGGACGTAGCAGAAGGTCGGGGCAGGCAGCAAGAATCGTAGTCAGGGGCAACGGCAGGAGGTCTGGAACACAGGCTAGGAACACACAAGGAAACGCTTTCACTGACACAATGGCAACAAGATCCGGCAAGGGAGTGCATGGGAGGAGGTCAGATATAGTCAGGGACCAGGTGGAAGCAAATTAAGCTAATTGGGCCAGGCACCAATCATTGGTTCACTGGCCCTTTAAGTCTCAGGGAGCTGGCGCGCGCGCGCCCTAGAGAGCGGAGCCGCGCGCGCCAGCACATGACAGCAGGGGACGGGAACGGGTAAGTGACCTGGGATGCGATTCGCGAGCGGGCGCGTCCCGCTGTGCGAATCGCATCCCCGACGGCCATGACAGTGCAGCGCTCCCGGTCAGCGGGACCGACCGGGGCGCTGCGGAGAGAGAGGCGCCGTACGCGCTCCGGGGAGGAGCGGGGACCCGGAGCGCTAGGCGTAACAATTGGCCAGTATATCCCAGTACTTATATATAGTATTCCTAATCCGATCTGCCAAAGGACTAGGAGCAAGAGAACAGAAATCTGTAATTTTGCTCTGTCTTTTTTTCTTCTTTTTCTAGTTGTTACAGCCTGCGCTCCGGCCGCACATATCGGCCGTGAGCGCATTGTCCCTGCTCCTGGTGGGGCCAGGATTCGCCTGCATGCGAGTCCCGGCCCGTCACTTACCTCGCTCCTCTGCCACTTTCTCCACTTTGTCTCAGCTTCAGCGCGCGTGTCCCCGTCTTATAGGGCACGCGCTGGAGCTCTGAAATTTAAAAGGCCAGTATGCCCATAATTGTGTGTAACACCTGACACTACTCTATAAGTCCCTGCACCTCCCACACTTCCCTGCCGGATCTTCAGTACCATTTGCCTGAGAGAAAGCATTCCCTTTGCCTGTTTTGCCATTCCCGTGTATCCAGACCTTCCTGCCACGTTTTTTTGACTACGAACCTTTGCCGCCTGCCTTGACCTTCTGCCTTTGACTACGCTACAGCCTCATCCTACGGTACCTCGTCTTGCCCAGTTACCTGTGTGGTCGAGCCGTGTCGGGGGGTAGAAACCTGAATGTTGCCTGCCGCAGCAAGCCCGTCCTGCCTTGCGGCGGCACCTTAGACTCCGCTCCCCGATACGGTCCGAGTCATCAGCCACACAGGTGGAGGATCCACTTCCAGCTCTGTGACAGCCTCCACCCAGGTGCGTGACACTAGTATTTCTTTTCTGGGAATTTTTCTCACACAAAGTAGACTATCTGTTTGGAGTATTGGGTGGGGGGAACCTTGTTGTTTAAGTTGCTGTAACAAAATAGAAGCTATTTCTCCAAATAATGCATCTGTGCTATCGATTTTTTTTAAACCTTAGCAATTGTGCGTTCTGAAACTTTTAGTGATAATTCCTCCCTCTACGTTCTCCAGTTCAACATCTAAAAACTCAGTTCTAGAAGTACTGAAATTAGATGTAAAGGCCGTATTCATGCCATTATCATTATTGATGTAGGATACAAATTCATTAAACTCTTCTTCAGAGCCCAACCAAGCCAAGAAGAGGTCATCCACATACCTTTCAAATAACCTGATATTCTTGAAAAAACGTTTATTATCGCTAAAGATCCTCTTCTGTTCTAAAGTAGCCAAGTAGATATTGGCAAAAGTGCATGCCACAGTCATGCCCATTGCTGTTCCTGAGCATTGATTGTACCAATAATTGCTGAAATAAAAACTATCATTATTGAGGACAAACTTAAAGGAGTATTCCAGGAATTTTTTTATTTGCCTATGCTACAGGGGCTTTAAAGTTAGTGTAGTTCATAATATAGTGTCTTTACCTGTGTGTGACGGTTTTCTCATAATTCTTATGTGATTTTCATCCCAATATTTATTTTTATAACAGCATACAAAATTACTGCTTTCTCTGATTTTTCCCAGCTTGCAATGCGGTCGAGACCTGACCTCACTAGTCAGCTGATGACAGGGAGCCTGTCTGCTTCAATGGGTGGAGAGAGCAATCTGCAAGTAATGCAACAGCTGGAGGCACCCTGATTGAAAACCACAGGGCTGCAGCTCATTTATGTTTCAATGGGTGGGGTGGCTGATGTGTGGGAAGGAGGAAAATGGTATCATGGGATTTGTCGGCAAATAAGAAAACTGAAAACAGGAAATACAAGTTCACAGAAAGCTAGCCACAGTGTTATGGTAATCTCACAGCATAGCCATTTAGCCCAAGACAAGCGCAGATCCTTCCTAAGCATGTCCATTACTGTCCTCCAGTTTTGTACTAAAATCACCTTATGCTGGATAACCCCTTTAAGTGTGTCATATACAAATTCTATGTACTTCTCAGTTTTACCGTTGTGGCTAGAAAACCCCTAACTGCCTCAACTCTTAAGTTCTCGGGTATCCTTGAGTAAAGACTCTCAACGTCCACTGTTGCGAACACTACATCCTTTTCCCAAGTAGGACCCTCAATTAATTGAAGAAAGGAATCTTAAATGTCCTTTAAATATGAGGGGAAAGTGGTTAGCACTATGAGGGGAAAGAGGGGTTCTGTGGGCCTCTCTGGTGGTGCAACAGAGGACTTTTGCATCTTGGGTAAAAAAAAAAAATACCATCTAGGACACTTAGGATTGGTTGGCAACAATTTTCTGCTTTTCTTTTAAGCAGAATTCTCTGTTCTAGACAGCTATGCAGAAAGGTTTGTAATTTAGATAATATATTTATAGTGGGGTCACTGTTAGACGGAGTGTACACCATGATATACTAAAGTTGTCTTTCGGACAACATTAGAATACATTAATATCACGTGTGGCCAGGGAACAATGAAGCCCTGACTCACCCACAGCCACAGTCCCTACCTATTGCCCATCCGCCCTAAGTGATGGATCAATAACCACGATGACAACCCCTCCCTGCTAAGTGATAGGGCAACATTGTCAAAATAATAAAATACAAAAACAGTAGGAGTCGGGAAACAGCTGGAGGCACACTAAGACACACACGGTCAAATCAATGTCAGCCTAGCCGAAGTCGTTACCTGGGAATAGTGGAATACAGGAACACAGAGCAAGAGAAGAGTCAAGGGAAAAGCCAAAGATCGATAAACTAGCTACTATCCAGTAAGCAGGAGGTGTCAGCTAAGGTATAACCTTTCACAGACAATGAACTGATCATTGCCCATAGCTTACATAGGCAGGTGATGAGGTATACACCTACCTGATAGGTAGCAGAGCTGAGAACCACAGCCAGATGACACAGGTGAGCTTCAAGCAGCTTCAGCCCAACTAGAGTGATTTAACTCTTCGTGTTCGGCCAGAGCCAGACATTACATTAACAATGTTCAGTTTGTACAAAGGGGCCCAAAGCATGCCAAGAAAATGTCCCCCACACCATTATACCACCACTGTCAGTCTGAACTGTTGATCCAAAGCAAGATGGATCCATGCTTTCATGTTGTCTGAATGTCGTAGCTGGAATCGAGACTCCAGCCAAACAATGTTCTTCTAGTCTTCCATTGTGCAATTTTGGTGCATTCACACACACACAGGATCTGTGGATTTCACAATGCAATAGTTAAATCATTTTCAGTGCCTTGTAAATCTGCACCTGCAGATTTTATAACTGCAGACCGGCAATTGAGGATCTGCAAATTCAAATCCACAGCTGATCCAGTGTGTGTGAATGCACCTTTAGATTGTTAACCCTCTGTTTGCTGACCCAGCTAGTTGACTATGTTTACCTGCCTTAATGTCCAATTCCCTCTGTCACATTGATGGTGTATTCTATAGAAGTTTTTGTCCTAGAAGTTTATTATATTTTGGTAATGATTATGCAATTGCATCTGTGCATATATTCCCCAAAGAAAACACAGGGAATAGATGTACTAATGTGGGATATCAGAATTCGCCTTTTAACTATTTATACCATCTGTTGTGCACAAGGTTAACTCACATAAGATATCACAATATATTCTACTTCAGGAATACAACAAATAACATACTGCATTTTATTAACTTAACCCCTTCCCCTGGCATGTCCTTTGGGCATAATGCCCAAGCAATTTTTTTTTTTCATTTTTCTATTGTCGGTTTACAAGTGCATACGTTTTTTTTTATACTTCTGTCGACAAAACCCTATGAGGGCCTGTTTTTTGCGGGACAGGGTTGTACTTTTTAAAGCTACCATTTTTGGGTTCATATTATAATTTCTTGGCTAATTTTTATTATCAAAATTTTTGCTGGTCAAATGAAATAAATTTAATTTTGTTATAAATTTTTGGGATTTTAAATTTACACCATTCACCATAAGGTAAATGTTACATTATAGTTTTATTCTGTTGGTTAGTACAATTACAGCTATAGAGGTTATTTTTACTATTAAGCTATTTACGTTAAAATTAACCTATTATTATATAGTTTTTTTTTACTACATTGCCAAAATAGAAACATTAAAAGAACACATAATTAGTGTTGCCACATTACAAGATCATATTTTTTTCCTGACAGAGCTATGTTGGGGCTCATTTTTACTGGAAAACTTGTGGGTTTATGATACAATTTTGGCATACCTATGATGTTTTGATCATTTTCTTTTCCATGTTCCATATTAACAGAATACCACAACCACGACAGGTTTTCTTTTCTTTTCTTTTTTTTTTACAGTATTTACAGTATTACACTTGCAGGATAAATATTAAAATAATTGTATTGTTCGGGTTGATATAGATGTGGCAATACCATACATGCATATATTTATATATAAAGATAATTTTATTTTTTAATTTTAGGGGGGGGAGGGGGTTTTCTAAATTGCTTATATTAAAAAATCTTATTCCTTCCAGTACTTATCAGCCACTGCATACTACAGAGGAAGTTGTTTTCTTTTTGAATTTCCTTTATGTCTGACCACAGTGCTCTCTGCTGACACCTCTGTCCATGTCAGGAACTGTCCAGAGCAGGATAGGTTTGCTATGGGGATTTGCTCTTACTCTGGCCAGCTCCTAAAATGGACAGAGGTGTCATCAGAGAGCACTGTGGTAAGACAGAAAGGAAATTCAAAAAGAAAAGAACTTCCTCTGGAGCATACAGCAGCTGATTGTAACGGTTAAGCTTTTTAAATAGAAGTAATTTACAAATCTGTTTAAAGGGGTACTCCGGCGCTTAGACATCTTATCCCCTATCCAAAGGATAGGGGATAAGATGCCTGATCGTGGGGATCCCGCCACTGGGGACCTCCGTGATCTTGAATGTCGCACCCCGTTAGAATCAGTCCCCGGAGCGTGTTCACTCCGGGTCTGATTACTGTCGATCACGGGGACGGAGCATTGTGACGTCACGGCTCCGCCCCCGTGTGACGTCATGCTCCATCCCCTCAATGCAAGCCTATGGGAGGTGGCGTGACCAGTTGTCATGCCCCCTCCCATAGGCTTGCATTGATGGGGTGGAACGTACCCCTTTAACTTTCTGGCACCAGTTGCTTTAAAAAAAATGTTTTCCAGTGGAGTACCCTTTAAAGGCAGCAAACTTTAGGATTCAAACTCCCAGCAGATCTCCAGTTTCCTCACAGCTTCCCAGTGCAGACTGAGCAACACCTTTTTGTGAACCCAACAATAATCGGCTTCAGCACCTGCGCTGACTTGGCCCAAACTGAACACTGCACTGGCCAGGAAATAAATGACCAACCCCATTACCAACCCCCATATTATTTCATAAAATCCAGGCCCATAAACCGAACTTACCGAAGTTTATAGCAAACTATGTTACCCTGGATTTCACACCACATCTCACCCACCTTTCCTTGGATGCAATGTGTACTTCTTTGTGTCTCATAGACATAAGGGAGAAAACGTCCAGAAATATAGTGATCCTTGACTGCCATCAAAGTTTCTGTCTCACAGTACATTTCATTAATGACACATGGAAGGAGGGGGCCCTTTTACTAGTTTCTACTGGGGCCCAGGAACTTCAAGTTACCCCAACGACGTGGCGTATATTTACCGCCTTATAACTGTTTTCATTGCAGAGTTCTTGTTATTATATTGACTATTTCAACCCAAAGGATAGGGAACATGAGAGACAGCCAGAGTGTTTATTTAAGAATTGGGTCACTGTGCTTGTACTAGTCTGATTTATTCCCTCCTGCCATGTACTATTTGTTAAAAAAATCTGTTTAAGTTCAAATTGTTTATATTACAAACTCATCTTGGGAAATGGCTGACATGAAGGCCGAAACGGGATTGTGAAGTGTAAATACTGCATAAATACAAGGAGGGGCGGCTTCAGGAGCATCACGTGTGTGCCATCTACTGCCGAGGGGTTTTGCTGCACATAATTCTGTTTGAAAAACAAAATATTTGTTTCCATTGTGATTCTTGGCCGAACATCTTACAAATCCCCACAGCGCAGTTTTTCCAAATGAAGATGCAGCTTATCTTAGTGAAAGGTAATATTTCATGCCTTTCATTACGCTCAGCAGGAAACATACAAATTCTGATAAAGGAAAATTATAAAACACAAATTGATTCTTGTTTGAAAAATAAAAGTTTATTGTGCCACTAAAAAGTAATGTCTGGAACTTTATGAGCCATTTTATATGTACAACAATGAGCTATAACATTAAAACCACTTGCCTACTTTTGTGAAGTTCCCTTTTGTACCTTCCAAAACAGCTTTAACCTGACATGGACTCCACATGGACTTTAACCAAGACATGGACTCCACAAGACCTCCGAAAGTGTCATGTGGTGTTTGGCAACAAGATGTTAGCAACAGATCCTTTAATATTCATGGTCTATCCTTTGGTGAAGCCATCAAAATAAGGTCAGTGGGGGTGCTAGGAGGGGGATCCATACTGATCTAATACTGATACCGCTGCCATGAGGGGCTCTTGGACTGTATAATGATTAGATTAGGTGCTACATGTCACAGTAACATCTACATGATGCCAGGATCCAAGGTTTCCCAGTAAAATATTGCCCAGAGCATCACACTGCCTCTGCCTTGTTTTGATCTATAGTGCATCCTGGTGCCATCTCTTCTGCAGGTCACAGACATAAATTCTATAGTAGCTCTTTTGTAGGACTGAACCAGATACGTCTATATTCCCTATGCACATTAAATGAGCCTTGGGTGTCCATAAATCCATCAACAGTCAACCAATCGTCCTTCCTTGGAACCACTTTTGGTTGGTACTACACCATAAGACCTCGGGAAAAGCCAGCACTAGACAGCATCTGTTTATTCATGTGACTAATCAATATGGCAAACTGGAGAGGAAAGAAAAAAAGAAAGAGAAAAGATGTCCAGTACTTTTTTAAAAAGACTGAAGACTTATTACACCATAAGGCTAGGACTCCACTGAGATTTTTGCCCTGCGATTTTTGTGGCATAAAAACGGCAGAAAAAAACGCCAGGAAAAACTGCCACAGTTTTTCCCTGCGTTTTGGCATTTTTTCTGGTGTTTTTTTCTGGCGTTTTTACCTTTGTGCGAAATTTGCCGTTTTTGGCCCCTTTTGCTTTTTTCTTTTTTACAAAATAGTTGGGTACAAAAAAAAATAAAAAATAAAGGACGCAGTAGGGATGTAAAAATGTATTTAACTAAATGTTTATTTTTTATAACAAAATTTTAATAAATATTTTTTTATAAAGTGTGTGTGTGTTTAACTTTTTTTTTTCTCTTTTTTTTCAAATTTTTTATGTAGTACTACTACTCCCAGCATGGAACAAGACTGTTCCATGCTGGGAGTAGTAGTACCTGTACTATAGACATATCCCCCCCGGGTGTCAGTCTGACACCCGATGCGATCGTCCATTATATAGCAGAGAAGCGGAGCGGCTCCATACAGCGCTCACACCTCTGCTCTGTACTCTGAGTGATGTTCTATTCATATTTTCCACCCAGAGCTGTGATTGGCCGGATGGTTTCAGCCAATCACAGCTCTGAGGAAAAGATGAATGAATGAGCGGCCGGCCCGGAGTATAGTGCAGAGCAGGGATGCGTTTTTCTTGGCGTTTTTGCTCTCCCATAGACTTCTATGGGATGAAAACGCCACGATTTCAGGGAAAAAAACGCCAAACTAGGTTTTGGCAGGGCGTTTTGAAAATCCAGCCTCTGAGCCCGAAATTGCTGAAAAACGCCAAAAGGATTAAAAAAACGCCAAACTGAAAAACGCCAAGTGAATCTGCCATTTTGCAGTTTACCATTGACTTGCAGCTAACATCTGGACGCGGCGTTTTTTCACTGGAAAAACGCCGTGTGGGAAAATTGGTGTTTTTGACGGCGTTTTTGCAAAAAAAAACTCATTGGAGTTCCAGCCTAACAGCAGTAATGCATCACTGTTGTTATGGTGCAATAAATCGTCAGCCTTTTTGAAAATACCATACCTCTGGTTTCTTTCTGTGATCACACTTTGTTCCATAACACCTCATGTTTCAGTCCATTTATATAACCAAAGCTATTAGTGCAGTGTTTCACAAACTTTTTCTGCTCAGGGCATGATTGGAATTTTTTTTCCCCACAGGGAACCCCTACCAAATAATAGATGAAAAAAATGACCAAAAAGGAGTATTGCACAATACCTATATATCTCTGTTAGCTATGTAGATTACAGTGATGTGCAGTGACTCACAGGAAACCTCACTTTCTCTTTTCTTCTCCATTTGTCCCAGACCATCATAACAATTTATCCGAGCTGAACTCATCTTCTCAGAACCTACCTGACAAACAGCTTAGGCTCTGCTTTTCTAGCACCCTCCTCCCTTTTCCTGGTAGGTCAGATGGAAAGGAGTAGGTAGGTCGATTCCCCATTGGGTAGAAGGGTTTCTTCAGTAGTTAGTTTTTCCCGTTAGGTAGGTTCCCCTCCTGTATGTAGGTGGCTGCAGTATGTAGTTTCCATCAGTAAACTGGCACACACAGTAGGTAGTTTCCCCCAGTATGCTGATGTCCCAGTTGGACGTTTTCTTAGTATGTAGTTTTATATAGCAGGCGGTTTGCTCCCTGTAGGTAGTTTGCCCCTTGAAGGTAGCTTTTTTCCTGTAAGTAGGACCACCCCTTGTAGCTTGCCCTTTGTAGGAAGAACCTCATGGTAGTTAAGACACCCCTAACCCCTTAAGGACAAAGCCAATTTTGGCCTTAACCCCTTAAGGACCAAGCCCATTTTCACCTTAAGGACCAGAGCATTTTTTGCACATCTTACCACTGTCCCTTTAAGCATTAATAACTCTGGGATGGTTTTACTTATGAATTTGAATCCGAGATTGTTTTTTCATGACATATTCTACTTTAATGTAGTGGTAAATTTGTACCAATACTTGCATCATTTCTTGGTGAAAAATTCCAAAATTTCATGGAAAATTAGAAAATTTAGCATTTTTCTGACTTTGAAGCTCTCTGTAAGGAAAATAGACATTCCAAATAAATTATATATTCATTCACATGTACAATATGTCTACTTTATATTTGCATCATAAAGTTGACAAGTTTTACTTTTGGAAGACACCAGAGGGCTTCAGCAGCAATTTTCCAATTTTTCACAACATTTTCAGAATTTTTCAGGGACCAGTTAAGTTTTGAAGTGGATTTGAAGGGCCTTCATATTAGAAATACTCCATAAATTACCCCATTATAAAAACTGCACCCCTCAAAGTATTCAAAAGGACATTCAGTAAGTGTGTTAACCCTTTAGGTGTTTTTTTTTACACTCGCATGTTCTTGCAGACCCAGTTTTTGAATTTTTACAAGGGGTAAAAGGAGATAAATCACCCCAAAATTTGTAACCCAATTTCTCTCGAGCAAGGAAATACCTCATATGTGTATGTAAAGTGTTCTGCGGGTGCAGTAGAGGGCTAAGAAGGAAAGGAGCGACAATGGGATTTTGGAGAGTGAGTTTTCTGAAATGGTTTGGGGGGGGGCATGTCACATTAAGGAAGCCCCTATGGTGCCAGAACAGTAAAAAAAAAAAAAAAAAAAAAAAAAGAAAGAAAAACCCACATGGCATACTATTTTTGAAACTACACCCCTCAAGGAATGTAACAATGGGTACATTGACGACTTAAAGTTGGATGTGTGAATGATTTTTTTTTCCACTAAAATGCTGGTTTTCCCCCCAATTTTTAATTTTTTACAAGGGGTAATAGAAGAAAATTCCCCCCAAAATTTGTAACCCCATCTTTTCTGAGTTTAAAAATACCCCATGTGTGTATGTCAAGTGCACTGCAGGCGCACTACAATGCTCAGAAGAGGAGGAGTCAAATTTGGCTTTTGGAAAGTAAATTTTACTGAAATGTTTTTTGGGGGGCATGTCACATTTAGGAAGCCCCTCTGGTTCCAGAACAGCAAAAAAAAAAAAAATACATGACATACTATTTTGGAAACTACACCCCTCAAGGAACGTTACAAGGGGTACAGTGAGCCTTAACAACCCACAGGTTTTTGACAACTTTGGATGTGTAAATGAATTACATTTTTTTACTAAAATGCTGGTTTTTCCCCAAATTTTACATTTTTTACAAGGGCTAATAGGAGAAAATGCCCCCCCCCCCAAACTTGTAACCCCATCTCTTCTGAGTATGGAAATACCCCATGCGTGGATGTCAAGTGCACTGCTGGCGCACTACAATGCTCAGAAGAGAAGGAGTCACATTTGCAAATTTTGCATTTTGCATTTAGGAAGCCCCTATGGTGCCAGAACAGCAAAAAAAAAAAAAAAAAAAAAAACACATGGCATACTAATTTGGAAACTACACCCCTCAAAGAACATAGAAGTACAGTGTGCCTTAACACCCCACAGGTGTTTGATGAATGTTCATTAAAGTGGGATGTAAAAAGGAAAAATTTGATTTTTTACACTAAAATGCTGGGGTTACCCCAAATTTTTCATTTTCACAAGTGGTAACAGGAGAAAATGCCGCACACAATTTGTAAATAAATTTCTTTGGAGTAAGGACACACCACATTTTTGGATGAAAACAGCTCTGCGGATGCTCACCAGGTCTCGGAAGAGCAGAAGCCCCATCAGGGGCCTTGAGCATTTTCATGGAGCCAGAACAGCGGGACCCCCCCCCCCCTCAAGGAGCGTTACATGGGGTACACTGAGTTAATAAAGTGGGATACAAATGGCCGTAAAATGATAAAATAGGTTATGCTCCCAGAATGATGACCCACCCCAAACCCTATGCTCTGAATCATCATTCTAGGAATGTGATGTGTGTGGCCGTCCCTAACCTGTTGCCTCAATTGCGCTCAGGTGGAGAGAGAGCACTGCACATTTCAGGCAACATAACCGTGTGTGCGTGAGGGGGGGGGGGTGCTAGTGTGTATGAGTGGGTGCTTGGGTGCAAACTATATAACGGTGTGTGATTATAAGTCAAATTATATATATTATAATATTTAAAAAAATGCTGTGGACAAAAAAAAAATAGGGCGCAGGTCATGCAAAAAAAAAAAGGGTAGCAGACACTTGGGGACCTATTAGGGGTTCAGGGGGGATTTTTTTTTCTTACTTTTTTCAAACTTTTTTGTTTTTAACTCTCACCTACCTTTCCCTCACTTTAGCTGTCCCTGCACTAAGGGTGGCAGGAGGCCACTTTCTCTGCCCTGAGGACCACATCTTCTGGCTTCTTCTCTCAGCTCTGCCCGCTGACTGAGATCGGTGGGCGAGCAGAGCTGAGAGAACGGGGCATTAAAGGGGTACTCCCGTGGAAAACTTTTTTTTTAAATCAACTGGTGCCAGAAAGTTAAACAGATTTGTAAATTACTTCAATTAAAAAATCTTAATCCTTCTAGTACTTATTAGCTGCTGAATACTACAGAGGAAATGGTTTTCTTTTTGGAACACAGAGCTCTCTCCTGACATCATGACCACAGTGCTCTCTGCTGACATCTCTGTCCATTTTAAGAACTGTCCAGAGTTGGAGAACATGCTCCGGGGACTGATTTTAACTGGGGTGCTACGTGCAAGATCACAGGTGTCCCCAGCGGCGGGACCCCCGTGACAGGCACATGCACACATAGGCTTCAAAGGGGGCTATAGCCCCTGCCCTTTTTTTGCATCTGCCCCTTTAATGCCCTTTTTTTTTTTTTTTTTTTCAAACATCTACAGCACTGCCCAAGTCAGGGCAGCACAACCTCCACAGGTTGTCAGCAGAACTCGATTCACATAACATAATTACCAACCCCGACAAGCCCCCCCTCCTTCTCTTTCCCCTCCCCCTCTGGTCTGCTAGCTCTCTATCTCAAGTCCGGCCAGTACCTGAACTATCCCAAGGCCTCCGGGAGTCCTCTTCCTCTTAATTAGCCAGATCCTTACATTAGAGCGCAGGGGTTGCCTGGGTAAAAGACGTGCGCACGTCTGCTAGGTCACATGACCCCCGCAGCATTGCAGCAGAGGAGTCTGCATTCCTGAAGTGTCTCCGGTGATCTCCTCTGCCCTCTGCCCTGCCTGCCCCGGTAATAGTTTTAATTTAGTGTTTTTTTTGTGTGTGTAACTTTCAGTATGCAAATTAACAAAACACTACAACAATTGTAGTGCCTTGCCCCTTTGCATATTGGGGGTTGTAGTGCTTTGTCATTATACATGCTGGGGATTGTAGTGCCTTGTCCCTTTTCATATTGGGGGTTGTTGTGCTTTGTCATTATACATGCTGGGGATTGTAGTGCCTTGTCCCTTTGCATATTGGGGGTTGTAGTGCTTTGCTGGGGATTGTAGTGCTTTGTCACTTTACATGCTGGGGGTTGTAGTGCTTTGTCACTTTACATATTGAAGTTTGTAGTACAGATGCAAAAGGTTAAAACACTACAACCCCCAGCATGTAAAGTGACAATGCACTACAACCCCCAGCATGTAAAGTGACAATGCACTACAACTCCCAGTATGTAAAACTACAGTGCATTACAAGCTTATAACCTCCAGCACACAAAACAAGAAGGCACTTCACAGTCTGTAATGCCTTCTTGCCTTGTGTGCTGGAGGTTGTGAGCTTGTTATGCACTGTCACTTGGGAGTTGTAGTGCATTGTTGCCCCAAATACTAGAGGTGGTAATACAAAATAGTAAATAATATATTTCAAAAAAGTGTTAATAAATGTGAATAAGCCCCTTCCCTAATAAAAGTTTTTATCACCCCCACTTTTCCCATTTTTCAAATTAAACAATGTAATACAAAATAAACAACAAAAATAAACATGTGGTATCGCCACGTGAGGAGATGTCCAAGCTATTGAAATATAACATTAAACCCCACAGTCAATAGCATAAAAGTATTAAAAAATCTGAAGTCCAGAATTGCAAATTTTTGATAACTTTGTGTATGAGAAAAAAATGTATAATGAGTGAATAAAAATTCCAATAAAAAACTACGTATCACGGCGTAAAAATTAGCCCTCATACGGATAAGTAAACAATAACAGAAAAAAGGAGCTTTTTTTCCTTTTTTGCACTTTTGTATTTTCCTTCTCATTTTCTAAAAATCGTAACGGTTTTCCACCAACAGACCTATATGAGAACTTTTTAATGTGCTACCAATAGTACTTTGTATTGACATCGGTCATTTCACCACAAAATCTACAAAAATTATTTGTAGGACAAATTTTAAGAAAAAAACGCCATTTCATTTTTTTTTTTTTTTTTGCGGCTTCCGTTTCTTTTTGGTAAAAATTACAACTTTTGTCTATTTGTCTATTCTGTAGGTTCATACGTTTACAAGGATACCCATTTTATGTAGGTTTTATTTTATTATATAAATGTAAAAAAGACTGATTGCACTCCACTGCCGTAGACAAAAACCGTTTTATTTATCCAAAAAAGTGCAAGGTGTTCAATACAGACATGGCTCGAACGAAGGGGTGACAGCCAATGCACGTGCGCATAGGCACGCTTCCTCAGACCCTCATTTTATGATATTACTTTAAAAAGTGATAACTACATGCACCAAAATTAGTATGTTTAAATTTGTCATCTTCTGACCCCTATTATGCATGCGGCGATACCATGTATGTTTATTTTTGTTTACATACTTTTTTTTTAAATGGAAAAAGGGGGGTGATTCTAATTTTTATTAGGGAAGGGGTTAAATCACATTTATTAACTTAATTTTTTTACTATTTTTACACCATTTTTTTTAGTCCCCATAGGGAATTATTATATGCAATATTCTGATTGTATACACTGTTCAATGCTATGCCATAGCATAGCATTGATCAATGTTATCTGCACTCTGCTGCTTCAGCCACCTGAGCCGGCATGGAACAGCAGATCGCTGATCGGACGGAGATAGCTGCAGGTAGGGACCATCAAAAACAGGGAGAAAGCCTGCTGTCCGAGTGCAGCTCCAGCAGATATTTGGAGGTATCATTCATGACTGTGTAACCTGCCAAATGTGAAGTAATAGTATTACACTTTTCAGTCTGTATTTGAAATTAAACTTATATAGTTCATTATATACGTATAATTTTTGAACACCTAGAGGATGCTACTAGACTTTGAAGTGAGATCTGGAGCTGAATTTGCTTCAATGCCGGTAAGTAATGGCTGTTATCAGCAGCCAGAACACAGTAAATGCCAGACCTCAGTGATCACAGCAATATCCGGCAATAACACTTTAGATGCTGTGATCAAACTTGATTGCGGCATCAAAAAGTGCAAACTACTGGTGCCAGTGGGTTTAAGGGGGGCTGATCGGGACCTACGTGGAGTGATGCAGGGTCCTATTTAGCTGACATGACAACGGAGGCCCCTACCTCAGGAATTGTGTTCTGTTATAGGGGAACTCTGATACAGAACATCTTATTCCCTATCCACAGAGTCCGACCGCTGGGACCCCCCCTCCCCCACTCTCTCCTTCCCAGCACCCCGGCTCTTCTCATGTATTGAACGATCTAGGCACCGTGCATGGCTTATTGTTGACCACTGTGCGAAGAGGTGGCCGACATGTCCCTCTATGTATCTTTATGGGGGAGCCAGAGATACATGGAGGGGTGTGTTTGCCACTGCTTTGTGCAGTGGTCGACAGGAATCCATGCACGGTGCTTAGATCGCTCCATACATGAGAAGAGTCGGGGTGCTGGGCAGTAGATAGAAGGGGGTCCCAGTGGTCGGATCCCCTGTAATCAGATACTTATCCCCTATCCTGTGAGTAGGAGAGAGTAAGATGTTCTGTACTAGAGTTCCCCTTAAACATATGTAAGGCTTTTACTAACATTTTATATATATATATATATATATATATATATATATATATATATATATATATATATAATGAAAAGTGCCCTTTATATTATTTGAGCCCCTGCCCTCCAAAATGTCTGTGCACGTCCCTGCCCCGCGATCAGGCATCTTATCCCCTATCCTTTGAATAGGGGATAAGATGTCTAAGCGCCGGAGTACCCCTTTAAGTACCAGAGACCCAGGGCGTACCTGTACACCATGTGTCCCTAAATTGTTAAAGACCAGGCCAATTTTAGTTTTTACACTTTCGTTTTTTCCTCCTCCCTTTCTAAAAATCATAACCTTTTTTTTCACCTACAGTCCCACATAAGGGCTTTTTTGCGTCACCAATTGTACTTTGTAATGACATCACTTATTTTATACAAAAATCTGAAGAAAAAAACAAAACATTATTTGTGGGATGAGATAAAACGCTATTTTGTAATTTTTGTGGGCATCCGCTTCTACGCAGTGCACTTTTAGGTAAATATGACACCTTGTTTTTATTCTGTAGGTCCCTACGGTTACAATGATACCTGTAGGTTTTATTATATTTTACTACTTTAAAAAAATTATAACTACATGCACCAAAATTAGTATTTTTGAAATTTTCATCTTCTGACCCCTATAACTCTTTATTTTTCTGCATATAGGACTATATGAGAGCTCATTTTTGCACAGTGATCTGTAGTTTTTATTAACTTTTTTTACACTTTATTCATTATTTTTTTTGTACCCATAGGGGGCTATACCATGCAATCTTTCGATTGCATACATTGTTCAATGCTATGCCATAGCATAGCATTGATTGGTGTTATCAGTGCTCTGCCTGCTGAAGCTTTCTGGAGCAGCAAAGGACCGATTGGATCCACTCAGCTGATTGGGACATCGCGGTTTTACCACGATGGTCCCGATCAGCTCCAGTTGACATTTTAGATGCTGCAATCATCTTTGATTGCAGCATCCAAAGGGTTGTTGCCTGGCATCTGCCTGATCGGCGATGTCCGGCATTAACCGTGGGTCCCAGCTGCTGATAGCAGTCAGGTCCCACTGGGTTTGAAGCATGCTCTGCTCATGAGCACACTTCAAACACTGGTAATGGGACCAGGGCATACAGGTACGCCCTCAGTCCTTAAGCTCTTGGTCCTTAAGGTGTTAAAATGTAGAAGAAAAAAAACTATACTCACCTCAGTTCCCTAAGGCTAGGTTCACACTACGGAATCTCCGAGCAGAAAATTTCCTCCCGGAGATTCTGAGTTTGGCCAGCAGCGACTGTATCAGTCGGCACTAGGACCGCACGGACACTGCAGTCTCCAATAGACTGCAATGTGCTCTGCAAGTTTTTCAGCCTGAAGAATGAACAAAGCCTAGCCTTAGGCTAGGTTCACACTACGGAATTTCCACCTACAATTCTACTTTGAAATTGCAGGCAGAAATTCCGCTTACTAAAACGTATAGTATATTGAATGGGTTTCCATCCACAAATTCACACTTCGGAATTTGTGAACGGAAAATCCGCTTGAAAATTTCTGCCTGAAGAATGGCGTTGCTCATTCTTCAGGCGGAAATACGTGCGGAACACATTGCAGTCTATTGGAGACTGCAATGTCCACGCGGTCCAAGAGCCGACTGATTCGGAATCTCTGGGTGGAAATTTTCTGCCCGGAGATTCCGTAGTGTGAACCTAGCCTTACAGTCACTGATGACTTCTCCTGCTTCTACACTGCAGGCAGCTTCTTCCTACAGCTACTAGAGGTGGGGAGTTTCCCTTTATACGGGATGTGCACGATAATGTCATTTGTGCATGTCCCAGAAGAAGTGACGTACCTGGATTCTAGTAGCCGCAGTGCTGTGCCTGCAGAGGAGAAACCTCACATCCTAGGTCTCTGATGGTGAACCGCTGTTAGTGGGTCCAAAAAGATGGAAACATGCATGTTTTCTTTCTTCTGGACCCATGTTTGACAAAAAAACAAAACAAAACAAAAAACTACATATGTAATGGTTAGGGTAAAGGTGTTGGACAGGCCAAGCATGTCACCAAACCTAAACCCTACCAAGCATCTGTGGGACATCCTCAAATAAAATGTGGGGGAGCACAAGGTCAATTACATCTTGCAGCTTTGTAATGGGGTCATGAAGGCATGGAAGAAGACTCAAGTGACCACCTGTGAAGCTCTAGTGAACTCCATGCCCAAGAGACTTAACCCCTTAAGGACCCGGGGTTTTTCCGTTTTTGCATTTTCGTTTTTTCCTCCTTACCTTTAAAAAAATTATTATCTTTTGCACCTAAAAATCCATAAGATGGCTTATTTTTTGCGCCACCAATTTTACTTTGTAATGTCAGTCATTTTACCCAAACATCTATGGCGAAACGGAAAAAAAAATTATTGTGAGACAAAATTGAAAAAAAAAAACACCATTTTATAACATTTTGGGGACTTCCGTTTCTACACAGTACAGTTTTTCGGTAAAAATGACACCTTCTCTTTATTCTGTAGGTCCATACGATTAAAATGATACCCTACTTATATAGGTTTGATTTTGTCGTACTTCTGGAAAAAATCATAACTACATGCAGGAAATTTTGTACGTTTAGAATTGTCATCTTCTGACCCCTATTACTTTTTTATTTTTCTGTGTATGGGGCGGTATGAGGGCAAATTTTTTGCGCCGTGATCTAAAGTTTTTGTATTGATAGGACTTTTTATTAACTTTTTCATGATATAAAAAAAAAATGACCAAAAATTCCCTATTTTGGGCTTTGGAATTTTTTTGCGCTTACGCCATTGACCGTGTGGTTTAATTAACGATATATTTTTATAATTCGGACATTTCCGCATGCGGTGATACCACATACGTTTATTTTTATTTTTATTTACACTGGTTTTTTTTTTATGGGAAAAGGGGGGTGATTCAAACTTTTATTAGGGAAGGGGTTAAATGATCTTTAGTCACTTTTTTTTTCACTTTATTTTGCAATGTTAGCTCCCATAGGGGGCTATAACACTGCACACACTGATCTTTTACATTGATCAGTGGTGTCTCATAGGAAACCAGTGATCGATGATTCTGCCGCTTGACTGCTCATGCCTGGATCTCAGGCACTGAGCAGTCATTCGGCGATCGGACAGCATGGAGGCAGGTAGGGATCCTCCGGCTGTCATGTAAGCTGTTGGGGATGCCGCGATTTTGCCACGGCGATCCCGAACAGCTCCCTGAGCTAACCGGCATGGTTTTACTTTCACTTTAGATGCAGCATTCAACTTTGAACACCGCGTCTAAAGGATCAGTAGCGCGCGGCACCGCGATCAGTGCTGCGCGCTATTAGCCACGGGTCAACAACGGCTGGGCCCGACCCACTATGACACGGGAGCGGACTCAGGACGTACCAGTACGTCCTGGGACCTTAACAGGTTAAAACAGTGCTAAAAAAAATAATGGTGGCCACACAAAATATTGAAACTTTGGGCCAGATTTAAACAATTCCCCTTATGGGTGTACTCACTATTATTGCCAAGGTTTAGACATTAATGGCTGTGCATTGAGTTATTTTGAGGGGACAAAACATTAAACACTGTTATACAGGCTGTGCACTCACTACTATACATTGTAGCGGGGTATCATTTCTTCAGTGTTGTCACATAATGGTAATAAGATATTTACAAAAATTTGAGGGATGTACTGATTTATGTGAGATACTGTATGTATAGGTGGTATCCCAGTACTGGAGTGTGTCCTGTCAGGTAAAAATTGCTTTAGGTGCCTGTGCACTGCTACTCAGTGATGCTTTAATATTAATTGTAGTCTTGTGCCTGTTAATTTATATTGTTTTGCATGGTATCTTTAACCCCTTAAGGACTCAGCCCATTTTGGCCTTAAGGACTCAGACAATTTAATTTTTACGTTTTCATTTTTTCCTCCTCGCCTTCTAAAAATCATAACTCTTTTATATTTTCATCCACAGACTAGTATGAGGGCTTGTTTTTTGCGCGACCAGTTGTCCTTTGTAATGACATCACTCATTATATCATAAAATGTATGCCGCAACCAAAAAACACTATTTTTGTGGGGAAATTAAAACGAAAAACGCAATTTTGCTAATTTTGGAAGGTTTTGTTTTCACGCCATACAATTTATGGTAAAAATGACATGTGTTCTTTATTCTGAGGGTCAATACGATTAAAATGATACCCATGATTATATATATTTATATTATTGTTGCGCTTAAAAAAAATCACAAACTTTTTAACCAAATTAGTACGTTTATAATCCCTTTATTTTGATGACCTCTAACTTTTTTATTTTTCCGTATAAGTGGCGGTATGGGGGCTCATTTTTTGCGCCATGATCTGTACTTTTTTTGATACCACATTTGCATATAAAAAACTTAATACATTTTTTATATATTTTTTTTTAATAAAATGTATTAAAAAAGTAGGAATTTTGGACTTTTTTTTTTTTTTTCGTTCACGCCGTTCACCGTACGGGATCATTAACATTTTATTTGAATATTTCGGACATTTACGCACGTGTCGATACCAAATATGTCTATAAAAAAATTTTTTTACGCTTTTTGGGGGTAAAATAGGAAAAAACGGACGTTTTACTTTTTTATTGGGGGAGGGGATTTTTCACTTTTTTTTTACTTTTACTTTTACATTTTTTTACATTTTTTTTTACACTTGAATAGTCCCCATAGGGGACTATTCATAGCAATACCATGATTGCTAATACTGATCTGTTCTATGTATAGGACATAGAACAGATCAGTATTATCGGTCATCTCCTGCTCTGGTCTGCTCGATCACAGACCAGAGCAGGAGACGCCGGGAGCCGCACAGAGGAAGGAGAGGGGACCTCCGTGCGGCGTTATGAATGATTGGATCCCCGCAGCAGCGCTGCGGGCGATCCGATCGTTCATTTAAATCGCGAACTGCCGCAGATGCCGGGATCTGTATTGATCCCGGCACCTGAGGGGTTAATGGCGGACGCCCGCGAGATCGCGGGCGTCGGCCATTGCCTGCGGGTCCCTGGCTGCGATCAGCAGCCGGGATCAGCCACGCATGACACGGGAATCGGTCCGATGCCCGCGGTTATGCTTAGGACGTAAATGTACGTCCTGGTGCGTTAAGTACCACCTCACCAGGACGTACATTTACGTCCTGCGTCCTTAAGGTTAAGAAATGTACAGAATATCTGTTAAGAAGTATTAGTACCCATGTTACCCTTATTGACCAATGGGAGGCTCCCTAGCTATGCAATATATAGTGTAGGGGAGGAGCTATTCAGTGGAGTGTCAGTTTAGGATTTTGGAGAGTTGGTGAGTGCAGATCTCAGTGTGAACTGCAGTGTGGAGAAGAGACAGCAGGAGTGTGAGATGATTCAAGTAAAGCCTAAAGTTAATCTTCAAGCGAGCAACCACACCATTCTGCAAGTGTTCCCCCCCAGGAGGAGTCAGAAATTCTCAATGGTGAGCATAAGAGCCAGTGAGTCAACAGGCCACACAGTGCTTGTTCATACCCTGGTGGTGTAGCATTAATTGGACACTGTCAGAACCCTAGTCAGCGTGGGAGAATTAAGTCTAAAGTCCCAAGCTTGCAACAAGTAAAGTCAAATGGGTGTCCAATACTACAAGTCACAGCAAGTCCACAGGGCTCTCAAGGGTTACTCTGCATCTCCTCTACTTTAATCTGTGCTGTGAGGATTGTAAGAGCTACTCCTGCCTCAGTAAAGATGGTTATCTGTAACCTGGCATCAGTGTATTTACTATTCCGTGCCTGGCCCAGGAGAAGCTGTCCTATCCTCGGACCGTGTGTTAACAGGGACCTGGCATCACGAAAATATCTGAACACCCTGCACACAGTACCCCCATAATTATATATATAGTAAGATTTTCACCCTGGGGATAGCTCTGGGATCATCCTTGACACAGCCACATGACCTAGCATGCCCTGACTATCAACTGGAGGGCTTTTCCCTGCAAGTTAAAACGTACGTTTCCTGCAGCCTTTTACTCACTGTTCACACACAGCATTTGCAGCCTCTTGCTGTGTGTACTAAGACTCCTTGTCTTGTCCACTTCACTGTTGTGGGTGTCATTCACAGCCCTGGCTGTGTGCTCCTCACAAGGTCCCCTGCCTCCCCCCTTTACAGCCACCTTGCTGTCTTCTGGGGAGAGCACACACTATTGTCTCCTTTCCTTGTATCTACACTTCCCTCCATTCTGCTGGCCTCATTAATTAGGCCTCTGGTGAGCTTCTCTGCTAGCTCAACTAGGAGAAAGGACTGGGAAAAACACCCTTTCATTGCCATCAATGCCACAATATATTTATATAAATATTTTTTTTTTTGCAAGGGAAATGCTTGTCAGGAAAGGAACATTTGCATGAAACAGTATGAATGGAATTTTGAAGGCATGGATTGAGGGGTTATGTTTCTCCTAAAGACCACCACTCTGGTTTGTGTACTCCTATAGGTCATGCAATTCTCCACTGTGAAGATATATATACTGTATATGCATAGTAGCTCTCCTCCAGAAGAAAAACAGCTCTCTGGTACCACCTACTGGAGGTAGTATTCCCCAAGCCAGAATCTATTCCAAAGCAAGAGATATCTATCTGTAGTAGGGCTGTTTTGAGTGGCAGGAAGCACTTGTTTTAGGAAGGCAGTGATTGTTTCTTAAAGGGGTACTCCGCCCCTGGCATCTTATCCCCTATTCTTTGGATAGGGGATAAGATGTCTAGGGGCGGAGTGCCCCTTTAAAGCTCTAGCACACCGCTTTATTACAAAGTCATGCTATAGAGATTTTCAATACTGCACCAATTGAAAGCTATGACAGCATATCATCTATACATTTTTATATGCTGTATTTTATCTGAAAAATTAAGATATAAGATCTGTTTTATTCTAAATTACACAGTGTTGTTATTAAAAGTGACTAAAGTCTGCAGCCACCTGACAATTGCAAATAAGCCAAAGTCATCTAATTGTCAGTCATCACGTCGGTCAAGTCAAGTCTACTGTCTAGTCACAGCGGTCACGCCCCCTTCCCATAGACTTTTGTTGAGGGGGCGGGCGAGACGTCACGAGGGGGCGGGCGAGACGTCACGAGGGGCCGGGCGTGACGTCACGTCCGGCGGCCGCGAACACGGAAGCCCGCACACAGCGTTCGGAGTAATGAATTTCCGGACGCTGTGAGCGGAGCTCCGAAAGTCAGGGCAGCGCACAACCCCTTTAAGGCTAAACCACACCCTGGCGTTACGACAAAAAGGGGTTAATAACATCTGCACCTTGGATTATGACATCTACTCTGCACCTCACACCCCAATGCCACCCAAAGATAGATAGAAAGATAGATAGATAGATTGATAGAGTAAATAAATAGATAGACAGACAGACAGAAGTCACAGCAGAGCAGCACATCCAAATCAGGAAGTAAATGGTACACACAGACATAAGGGCCTTTTTTATTAATCATAGATATGGGAATATAAAAGAAGACACTGCACCAATGACTGACTTCCATGTGTATATTTATTGTATCCATTTCTGTATTCAGGACTAGAGATGAGCGAACTTACAGTAAATTCGATTCGTCGCAAACTTCTCAGCTCAGCAGTTGATGACTTTTCCTGCATAAATTAGTTCAGCTTTCCGGTGCTCCGATGGGCTGGAAAAGGTGGATACAGTCCTAGGAGACTCTTTCCTAGGACTGTATCCACCTTTTCCAGCCCACGGGAGCACCTGAAAGCTGAACTCATTTATGCAGGATAAGTCATCAACTGTCGAGCCGAGAAGTTTGTGACAAATCGAATTTACTGTGAGTTCGTTGATCTCTATTCAGGACCATACCGGGACTACAAAACTGCTACTGTAATTATTTATGCTTACTTTTGAAAGGGCGTGTCACTGTGTATAATGGGAGTATAAATATTAGTGTCTGCCACAGGGATGAATAGTATATACCTCAATCAGCCATTAGCCCAGACCTCGGAAGACGCTCGGCTGAGCGAAATATGTCAGCAGGCTAGGTGTGTTAAAGTCTAGTGTCCCCAGAGTACCTTAAAGAGTACCTGTCACCAAACTAAATTTTTTATATATTGTTCCTTATGTAATTATAAGACACTTTGCTATTTACTTGCTGTTAAAATTCTCAACCTTTATACAGTATATTTTTTATGAGATTGAAAAAACGACCAGTAGGGGGCTCTGTTCTGTTCCAGGCGCAAGTCAAACAGTTAGTTTGGTCTCCTCCCAGCCTGGCAGGAGACCAAACTCAGGAAGTGCGTGCGGGGCATGGCGAGGCACAGCTCTCGCAGGCTTCAGTGACATCTCGCCTGCTGGGGAATGCCCACAAATTTTTTTTATGGGCAGGAGAGGTGTTAGGAGTAGTTAGGGAATATAATCTGAGTTGGTTTAGAAAATATGGTCTTATGACAGGTTCTCTTTAAGCAAGCTGGTGGACTGCACCTACCAATTTGCTAAGACAATAGAAGAGGCCGATAGGGTTGGGCAATACAGTGGAAAGTTATAAGCACCTTTGAGGTATACACTATCCATCCCTGTGACACACATTAATATTTATACTCTGGAATTTCTTAATGAATATTTAATAAAAGTTATGTTTTAGGTGGGGTAAACAATAGGGTAGAGTGATCCCATTTTTTAGGTGGGGTAAACAATAGGGTGGAGTGATCCCATTTCACTGGGATCTTGTAAAATTTAAAGTTGTTAACCTACCGGTGACCCCATCGGGGTATGTTTTGTATTCTGTAATGTGGTGAATGTTACTTTGACATGTATGACTGTGTAAGGAGCAAATATGCCTCTCCTGGGCTGCGGTCTAGTAGGTCATGCCTGTGACCGGGGAGGGAAGGTGGAGTTGATGACTCAGGCCATCCAACCAGGCTCCATGTTATCCCACTGGTACTTATGTGGCATGAGTGAAGATATGAACTGGCAAAATACCTATAATAGACTTATAGAGGATCTCCAATTATAAGGAATGTTTGATTTGCCTGCTCATTAAATTCGGCTTGAAGCTCTCCCTTTAGGTGTTCTAAGAATTACCCTTTTTTTCTCTCTGTTCTTTCTTCTCTTTTACCTTCTCCATTGGGTGGTCCGGGTAGGGTGGGTATTTGTGGGGATGGACTATTTCTTAAATTTTTTTTCTTACTTTTTTTTTTTTTTTTTACTATACACCGCGATTGGTGATGTCCTGTATTAGCCGCGGGTCCCGGCCATTGATGGCCGCAGGGACCGACCCAATAGGACAGGGTTTTAATGTGTATTTTCCGTATAAGATGCACCAACTCCCCCCCCCCCCAGTTTTGGGGAAGAAAAAGTGCGTCTTATACAGTGAAAAATACGGTAGATAGAGTAGATTGATTTTTGGTAGATATAAAGATATGTTTTTAATGCAGTTATACAGTATGACCACTAGGTGGAAACCTTAGCTCATTATTAGCTGTCCTGGCATCACTCAGTTCTGCCCCTGCAAAATCAAGGTTTGGCTAATAAAAGTTACATTCAAACCTTAGAGAGAACATGTTGTAATTTTATTAAGCAATTTAATTTGATTCTGTTTAGTACAACCGGCACCATCCGTAACTCGAGTAACCAATTCCTGGCAATGAAAACCTGAGAAAAAATCGATTCATGTCACAGTTAAGACAAAAATACACCTCCCAGAAGAGGAAATCGAGAGCTGATGTTGTCAAGTATAGTGGGAGAAATAACAATACCAGATAGAAAGTAAAACATAGGAAATGTATTATGGAATTGAATCACCGGGGGATATTTAGGAAAATTGGTGTACAGGAGGAAGAACTTTTTGCCCATAATAAGAGAACAGTGTTTTTTTTTCTTTTTTCTTTTTTTTTTTCTCTTTCAGTTTAAATACATGACTAATCCAGCTACAGTTAGGTTCACATAGGGTGGAGGCTTTATGGTTTGCACTATTATGTTATAAATGTATATTGGGACGATGTGCAAAGTTAGTAAATTGGAATTTCATGATCAGAAAACTTCTTTATGTTGTATTGTGATTATCTGGTGCCAAAAGAAACTATTCTATAGGAACATTGCCTGTAACTTGTTTTTTATGTAAAGGGGTTGTCCACTTTGGAACATATGACTGCTCTCTGTACATTTACACAATTACAATTAGGACAATAGTAAGAACTGCATTGTAAGAAGTAGCATTATTTATGTATTTACTTTTCATGTTAAAGTAGCTGTTGTCCTGTCTTCCTGCCCAAATCTTATAGGAGAGGAAAAATTACGCTCTTTTTCTCATATCCCGTCCTCATATCGCGACCTTATATCCCATCCTCATATCCCATTCTTATATCGCGACCATATATACCATCCTCATATTCTGTCCTCTTATCCCATCCTCATATGGTGACCTCATATCCCATCCTCATATCCCATCCTCATATCTCGTCCTCATATCCCATCCTCATATCCCATCCTCATATCTCGTCCTCATATCCCATCCTCATATCTTGTCCTCATATCCCGTCCTCCTATCTCATCCTCATATCCCGTCCTCATATCCCGTCCTCATTTCGCGACCTCATATCCCATCCTCATATCTCATCCTCATATCCCGTCCTCATTTTGCGACCTCATATCCCGTCCTCATATCTCATCCTCATATCCCGTCCTCATTTTGCGACCTCATATCCCATCCTCATATCCCGTCCTCATTTCACAACCTCATATCCCGTCCTCATATCTCATCCTCACATTCTGAGCTCATATTCCAATCTCATATCCCAACCTTCTATTCTGACCTCATATCCCATCCTCAAATCTTGTCCTCATATCCGTCCTTATATCCTACCCTCCTATCCCGTCCTTTTATCCCAATTTCATATCCCGTCCTCATATCCTGTCCTCATATCAGAGCTGTCCTTTTGCGCGTGAGGCAAGCCCAGAAAATTGCCCCCCCCCCCCCCATCCGACCCCTATAACCCAAATTTTTCCATATACAGGGATGAGGGTAATCTTATGTGCCATGATCTGTAATTTTTATCGGAACCATTTATGTTCAGATGTAACTTTTGATTTCCTTATAAAAAAAGTGACCAAAAATAAGCAATTCTGGACTATTTTTTTTTTATTTACGCCATTTGTCGTACGGTTTATTTAACATCATATTTTAATAGTCTGGACATTTTCACATGCAGCGATACTTCTTATGTCTATTTTTGTTCACATTATTGTTATTTAAAAATGGGACACTTTTATTAGGAAAGGGGCTTATTCACATATATACGCACTTTTTTAAATATTTCAATCACTATTTTTCAGTATTCATAGGGACCTATATATGGAGTCTTTTGATTGGAAAACACTGAACAACGTTACTGGGGGCATGTTCTGCTTCTCCAGTTTGTGTGGTGCATTTTATTTACTCTAATTTATGTGCCTGGAGATGCTGGAAGTTGCATTTAGATACTAGCTACCTACAACTCCCCCCCCCCCCCCCACTGAGACTGCCCGAGTGCCCGACGTGTCAGTCTGCCCCTGTACAAAACATACATTCACGCATCATGCATACATACATATCTTGCATACACATATCATACGTACACCTGCCACTGCCCCCCACTTCATACATTACATACATACACACATCATACATATACACCGATCATACATACACACACACATCGTGCATATATATACACCCACCGCTGCCCCCCACATCATACATTACATACATACACGCATCATACATATACACACATACATACACAAACAGCATACATATACACACCCACACACATCATGCATATACATACACCCACCGCTGCCCCCCCACATCATACATTACATACATACACACATCATACATATACACACATACATACACAAACAGCATACATATACACACCCACACACATCATGCATATACATACACCCACCGCTGCCCCCCCCCACATCATACATTACATACATACACACATATACATATACATACACAAACAGCATACATATACACACCCACACACATCATGCATATACATACACCCCCCACTGCCCCCCCACATCATACATTACATACATACACACATCATACATATACACACATACATACTCAAACAGCATACATATACATACCCACACACATCATGCATATACATACACCCACCGCTGCCCCCCACATCATACATTACATACATACACACATCATACATATACACACATACATACACAAACAGCATACAGATACATACCCACACACATCATGCATATACATACACCCACCGCTGCCCCCCACATCATACATTACATACATACACACATTACACACACACATATACATATGGTGGAGGGTGTGATGCAAAGGGCAGATGGAATTACCCTAGGGGCAGATGGCATAAACCCCTTGTATTCATGACGCCAGGGTGTGGTTTATCCTCGATACCACCCAAAGGTATACCGCTAGATCCTGGGCTAGCCATGGGGGCAATAATGACTCTGATGCCAATTATGGATAATGGTAGCTTTATGGAGGGTAAACAGATGGTAAAGTCTATACAGTTAAGCCAGGGCCCACGGAGGTGACCAGTGACTCAGAGACCTTAAGGGCTTGCTGGGACTTGAATTAGATATGGTCAATATAATGAAGGTCACGTTGACTTGACAAATGATGACTATGACTGAGTTGACTTGACTGAGACTGTGGTTACTTGTGGCTGCAGACTTGACTTGAGGCCTCCTATGACTCTGGACACTCTCTAGGACTCGACTTGACCTCAGCAAAGACTTGTAAGGAAAAAGAGAGAGCTAGCTCCTCCCAGGGATTATATGGGGGAGACTAGCAGGGAGCCCATAGGTCACCCCTGGGATCACCTGGTCACTGGTACCTCCTGGGTAACAATCACATGACAAGTCAAATGGTAAACAGTCTTAAAGTGATAACACTTTCTGAACACATTACATGGTATAATACAGTAGAAACATATTTACATGGGGGGACAGGTGCAAGAGGGCCCAGGGGACACTGTAGGGAGGCTGCCTGACAGGGCAGCAGGAGTACGAGGTAACACCTCCCGTACTGGGCCACCACAAACATATACAAATATATATACACACATCATACATACACCCGCCACTGCCCCCATTATATGTTACATACATACACACATACACTTACACTGTACATATACACATACATATACAGACATCATACATACACCCGCCACTGCCCCCATCATATGTTACATACATACACACATACACTTACACTGTACATATACACATACATATACACACATCATACATACACCTGCCACTGCCCCCATCATATGTTACATACATACACACATACACTTACACTGTACATATACACACATCATACTTACACCTGCCACTGCCCCCATCATATGTTACATACATACACACATACACTTACACTGTACATATACACACATCATACATACACCTGCCACTGCCCCATCATATGTTACATACATACACACATACACTTACACTGTACATATACACACATCATACATACACCTGCCACTGCCCCCATCATATGTTACATACATACACACATACACTTACACTGTACATATACACACATCATACATACACCTGCCACTGCCCCATCATATGTTATATACATACACACATACACTTACACCATACATATACAACCACCCTTCCCGCCCCCTGCCACCTCCCGCCGCCGCCCGCATCCACAGCCTCCTCACCTGAGCCAGCCATGAGTGGACATCAGAGCTCTAGTCCCAGTGAAACAGCGTCAGTGGCGGTGCTCAGCCGCTCGCAGCTAGGCTGCATGAACTCTCTCTTCACGCACAACAAAGACCCACCGGCCGGCACCTCAGGGGCTAGGAGCAGACTTGTGCGTGCCTGCGCAGCTCACGCCTGCAAATCTGCTCCCAGCAACCAGTACTTGGACAGGCCTGTACAATAGCAGCGCCGTCAGGGGGGGTTAAGCACTGCCAGGAGGGGGGGGCAGCGCCGCCAGGAGGGGGGCACTTGGGGGGACGCGTCTCCGCCCACTTCACAGAGCCTGCAGCTGCGCCTGAGGCGACTGCCTTAGTCGCCTCACGGCAGCTACGGCCCTGCCTCATTTTCCGCTTTCATATCCCACTCTCCTATCCTGTCCGCCTATACCAACCTTATATCATGTCCTCATATCCCACCTCTTGCATTTAAGGGGTATTCCAGGCAAAACCTTTTTTTTTATATATATATATATATCAACTGGCTCCGGAAAGTTAAACAGATTTGTAAATTACTTCTCTTAAAAAATCTTAATCCTTCCAATAGTTATTAGCTTCTGAAGTTTTCTGTCTAACTGCTGAATGATGATGTCACATCCCGGGAGCTGTGCATGATGGGAGAATATCCCTTGCATGATGAGAGAATATCCCCATAGGAACTGCACAGCTCCCGGGACGTGAGTCATCAGAGAGCAGTTAGACAGAAAACAACAACTCAACTTCAGAAGCTAATAACTATTGGAAGGATTAAGATTTTTTTTTTATAGAAGTCATTTACAAATCTGTTTAACTTTCCGGAGCCAGTTGATATATAAAAAAAAGTTTTGGCCTGGAATACCCCTTTAACTATTCTCTGCACCTACCTGCCAGACAGTCAGCAGAATGTTCAAAAGTCTTGGACAATCTCTGCAGCCCGGGAGTAACATGAATAGTGTTGCTCGCGAATATTCGCAATTCGAATATTATTCGCGAATATCGCATATTCGCGAATTCGCGAATTTCGCGAATATAGCGCTATATATTCGTAATTACGAATATTCGTTTTTTTTTTTTTTCTTCACAGTACACATCACAGTGATCATCCCTCTCTGCTTCCAGCTTGTGTGGTGTAAAGAAGGCTGTAATACTACTGTGTGAGACTGGTGCGCAAAAATTCGCATATGCGAAGTTTTGCGCGTGTTAATTATGTATATGCCAATATTCACTTATGTTAATTTTCGCATACGTGAATATTCGCATATGCGAAAATAAAACGAGAATATAACGAATATGCGAATATTCGCGAATATATGACGAATATTCGTCCATATATTCGCGAATATTCGCAAATTCGAATATAGCCTATGCCGCTCAACACTAAACATGAATATGAGACCTTGTGTAACACTTTTCCTGTTGTCAAAGGGGACATGGAGAGGTCCCCACTTAGTCTGGATAAGCCAGTGAGGCCCCCACTTCCAATAATAAGTTGTGGGCAATATACTGATTAATGACATTAACAGGATAAAGTATTACAGGTTTTTAACAGTTTTTTAATCACTGTTTTACTTTTACTCTATACACCATTAAAAGTTAAGTTTTAAGGGAATCATTACTATATAGAGGGGTTTTTGTACCCTGGGCCTTGCGCCCTTAGGGTAATTGTGTTCATTTATAATTGGAATCCGGGACTAGTGTTGCTCGCGAATATTCGCAATTCGAATATTATTCGCGAATATCGCATATTCGCGAATTCGCGAATTTCGCGAATATAGCGCTATATATTCGTAATTACGAATATTCGTTTTTTTTTTTTTCTTCACAGTACACATCACAGTGATCATCCCTCTCTGCTTCCAGCTTGTGTGGTGTAAAGAAGGCTGTAATACTACTGTGTGAGACTGGCGTGCGAATATTCGCATATGCGGAAATTAGCATACACTAAGTTTCGCATATGCGCATTTTCGCGAATGTTAATTTTGAATATACTAATTTTCACATATGTTAATTTTCGCACACGCGAATGTTCGCATATGCGAAAATAAAACGAGATTATGCGAATATTCGCGAATATATGACGAATATTCGTCCATATATTCGCGAATATTCGCGAATTCGAATATGGCCTATGCCGCTCAACACTATCCGGGACTTCCTTTTGGAGTTTTTGTGTAGCGATCAGAAGATGTACCAAAAGTTCCATAGACTTGCATGGTACTTCAGACAAAAATCCTCACCCTTGCAAATGGGGATTGGTTAGGCTTGATTTAACGCTGCTATGTTTTTAGTTGACAGATCGGTAGCGTGTACAAAATTCCATCAAAATATCTTCAGCCATTTGAAGTTATGCTGGAACATACACACATGTTGAGTTTTATTCATATAAATCTATATCTAATTTTTATTTTATAATGTAATTAGAATGTATAGTATTATGTTATCTTTATCTTATACATTTAAAGGGGTATTCTGGGCAAAAACATCTTATCCCCTATCGAAAGGATAGGGGATGAGATGTCTGATCGCAGGGGACATGTTGCTGGGACCCCCGTGATCTCCCTGCAGCAGCCCGCATTCTATGCGTAGCTGCGTCTGAAGTTTCGGAAACCTGCAGGCTTCCGAGACGGGGACGTGACATCATGTGACATCATGGATTTTAATTAAATGATTATTGCTTAACCCCCTCATGACTGGGGTGTTTTGGGCTTTCGTCATCAAAGCAAAATTTAACCATTCGGAATGCTGCATTCTAAAGCAGTTTTTATTGCTTGTTTGTCTACTTTTGGGGAGAGGAGACTTTTTTTTATGTTTTTCAATCTATTTATGTTTTCATTATTATTTTATTTATTTATCTTTACATTTTACATTGTACTTATTTATTATATTTTTCATCTTTATTATGAGGGCACAGGTTAGGTTTTCTATGTGTCCCCTGCTATCCTCATATACATATCATGGGTAACAGTGATTTAATGGTTAACAGCTTGTTAGATCACTGATACCAGTGAACTATATAGACAGGCTAGGAGAGAAGACACAGATCGCATCTTCTCTGCATACAAATTGGAGAAGCTGGATATGGGATCTATAAATATATGGATGCAACCAAGCTTATTACTAGTGTTGCTCGCGAATATTCGCAATTCGCATTTTATTCGCGAACATCGCATATTCGCGAATTCGCGAATATTCGCGAATATAGCGCTATATATTCGTAATTACGAATATTCGTATTTTTTTTTTTTTTCACAGTACACATCACAGTGATCTCGCTGCTTCCAGCTTATGTGGTGTAAGTAGGCTCTAATACTACTGTGTGAGACTGGTGCGCGAATTTTCGCATATGCGAAAATATGTGTATAAGAATTTTCACATATGCGAAAATGTGCATATAAGAATTTTCGCATATAAGAATTTTCGATTGTGTTAATTTTGTATATGTAAATTTTCGCGCACGCGAATATTCGCATATGTGAATATTCGCATATGTGAAAATAAAATGAGAACATTACGAATATGCGAATATTCGCGAATATGACGAATATTCGCCCATATATTCGCGAATATTCGCGAATTCGAATATGGCCTATGCCGCTCAACACTACTTATTACAACCATCAAATGACCCATTAAATGACCCAAAAGTAAAAACTGTAACACTATATGAACCCCTACATCTGAGTGCTTAAAGGGGTACTCCAGAGAAAAAAATGTTTTCAAATTAGCTGGTGCCAGAAAGTTATTCAGATTTATAAATTATTTCTGTTTAAAAATCTTAAAGAGTACCTCTCATGATCTTGTTAAATTTTATAATCCTCCCAGTTCACTGCCCCCATCATGATAAACCACCCCCTGCCTTTATTTTTTTTAATTTTTTTTTAGTTTTCTACCTTGATATTGCTCTGTATTTTCTGCTCAGTCTCAGTCAGATTCACAGACTGGGAAGGGTCTTTACCCAGCAGGTGTGACATCATCTGAAGCCATACAGGGGAGAACTTCCTCCCTCACTCTGCTACACACAGCCCAGAGCAGTTCAGTGTGTGAGATAAGTTATGATTGGCTAAGGCTGCACCCCCACCCCCCTCAGCACTCCAGACTGCATTTCCTGATTTTGGACTTCTGCCAGGCCAACAGGACTCCAAAGTCTGTGCACGAGATGGGGGAAAATGTGCTCTGGACAAGGAGGAAGACACCTAGTGGAAGCTTTTTTTTAACCCCTTAACCAAGGAGGATCGCCGCTATTAACTCTCTAGATTGCCGCTGGCAAAGCTAAAAGCGGTGTCTAAAGGAAGCTGTAAAATCTTCCTGGTGGTCCCGTTGGGTTGAACGCCCCCCCCCCCTCCCCATTGGGGTGCGATCATCCACTCTCCTCTGGCGCTGGTCCCGGCTCTGAGATTGATAAGGCCTGGCAGGACCAGGCTTTATCAATCGAGTGCAGAGCACACAGATGTAATTGTCACGATGCCGGCTGGCAGGAGGTGGATCCTCTGTGCCAGAGAGGGATTGGCGTGGACCGTGCTAGTGGACCGGTTCTAAGTCACTACTGGTTTTCACCAGAGCCCGCCGCAAAGCGGGATGGTCTTGCTGCGGCGGTAGTGACCAGGTCGTATCCACTAGCAACGGCTCAACCTCTCTGGCTGCTGAAGATAGGCGCGGTACAAGGGAGTAGACAGAAGCAAGGTCGGACGTAGCAGAAGGTCGGGGCAGGCAGCAAGGTTCGTAGTCAGGGTGGATAGCAGAAGTTCTGGTACACAGGCTTTGGACACACAAAACGCTTTCACTAGGCACAAGGGCAACAAGATCCGGCAAGGGAGTGCATGGGAGGAGGTCAGATATAGTCAGGGACCAGGTGGAAGCCAATTAAGCTAATTGGGCCAGGCACCAATCATTGGTGCACTGGCCCTTTAAGTCTCAGGGAGCTGGCGCGCGCGCTCCCTAGAGAGCGGAGCCGCGCGCGCCAGCACATGACAGCAGGGGACGGGAACGGGTAAGTGACCTGGGATGCGATTCGCGAGCGGGCGCGTCCCGCTGTGCGAATCGCATCCCCGACGGCCATGACAGTGCAGCGCTCCCGGTCAGCGGGACCGACCGGGGCGCTGCGGAGAGAGAGACGCCGTACGCGCTCCGGGGAGGAGCGGGGACCCGGAGCGCTAGGCGTAACAGTACCCCCCCCCCTTAGGTCTCCCCTTCTCTTTGTCCGGTAACTGCCCCCCCTGGGATGAGGACACCGGGAAAGGATGGAGGGATTCCTCAACGGCAGGCAGTACCGCAGGAGTGGGAATGGGGAGGGAGGGCAGAGGGCGAGGCCTGGCACGGGGCAGTGTGACACCAGGACGAGGGCCATGAGGAGGCACCGAGGCTTGCCTGACTGGACTGGGAGGGGGGGAGAGGCACTTCTTAAGGCGGGCAGAGTCCATAACGACCTTAGGGAGACCGGATACAGGAGGAACCACAGGGTCACGACAGGGAGTACTGGGAACCGGTTTAAGGCAGTCCTTGAAGCAAGAGGTACCCCAGCTCTTGATCTCCCCTGTGGACCAATCCAGGGTTGGGGAATGGTGTTGAAGCCAGGGTAGTCCAAGGAGAATTTCAGAAGTGCAATTGGAGAGGACCAAAAACTCAATTTTCTCATGATGAGGTCCGATGCACATTAGGAGGGGCTTCGTGCGGAAACGCACGGTCCAATCCAACCTGGCTCCGTTGACCGCGGAAATGTGGAGTGGCTTGACAAGACGGGTCACCGGGATGCGGAATTTATTCACCAAGGACTCCCGAATGAAATTCCCAGAGGCACCAGAGTCCAGGCAGGCCACGGCTGAGAGGGAAGAGCTGGCTGAAGGAGAAATCCGTACAGGCACCGTGAGACGTGGAGAAGCCGACTTATCATCAAGAGACACCACACCCACGAGAGCTGGGTGCGAGCGTGCGTTTCCCAGACGTGGAGGACGGATGGGGCAATCCACCAAAAAATGTTCGGTACTGGCACAGTACAGACAAAGATTCTCTTCCTTACGGCGATTCCTCTCTTCCAGGGTCAGGCGAGACCGGTCCACTTGCATGGCCTCCTCGGCGGGAGGCCTAGGCGCAGATTGCAATGGAGACTGTGGGAGAGGTGTCCAGAGATCTAAGTCTTTTTCCTGGCGGAGCTCTTGATGCCTCTCAGAAAAACGCATGTCAATGCGAGTGGCTAGATGAATGAGTTCATGCAGGTTAGCAGGAGTATCTCGTGCGGCCAGAACATATTTAATGTTGCTGGATAGGCCTTTTTTAAAGGTCGCGCAGAGAGCCTCATTATTCCAGGAAAGTTCAGAAGCAAGAGTACGGAATTGTATGGCGTACTCGCCAATGGAAGAATTACCCTGGACCAGGTTCAGCAGGGCAGTCTCAGCAGAAGAGGCTCGGGCAGGTTCCTCAAAGACACTTCGAATTTCCGAGAAGAAGGAGTGTACAGAGGCAGTGACGGGGTCATTGCGGTCCCAGAGCGGTGTGGCCCATGACAGGGCTTTTCCAGACAGAAGGCTGACTACGAAAGCCACCTTAGACCTTTCAGTAGGAAACTGATCCGACATCATCTCCAAGTGCAAGGAACATTGCGAAAGAAAGCCACGGCAAAACTTAGAGTCCCCATTAAATTTGTCCGGCAAGGACAGGCGGAGGCTAGGAGTGGCCACTCGCTGCGGAAGAGGTGCAGGAGCTGGCGGAGGAGATGGTTGCTGCTGCTGTAGCTGAGACTGAATCTGCTGTAGCTGCGACTGGAGTTGCTGAGTCATGGTGGTCAAGTACGACAGCTGGTGGTCTTGTTGGGCAATCTGTCGGGCTTGCTGGGCGACCAGTGTGGGGAGGTCGGCGACAACTGGCAGAGAAACTTCAGCGGGATCCATGGCCGGATCTACTGTCACGATGCCGGCTGGCAGGAGGTGGATCCTCTGTGCCAGAGAGGGATTGGCGTGGACCGTGCTAGTGGACCGGTTCTAAGTCACTACTGGTTTTCACCAGAGCCCGCCGCAAAGCGGGATGGTCTTGCTGCGGCGGTAGTGACCAGGTCGTATCCACTAGCAACGGCTCAACCTCTCTGGCTGCTGAAGATAGGCGCGGTACAAGGGAGTAGACAGAAGCAAGGTCGGACGTAGCAGAAGGTCGGGGCAGGCAGCAAGGTTCGTAGTCAGGGTGGATAGCAGAAGTTCTGGTACACAGGCTTTGGACACACAAAACGCTTTCACTAGGCACAAGGGCAACAAGATCCGGCAAGGGAGTGCATGGGAGGAGGTCAGATATAGTCAGGGACCAGGTGGAAGCCAATTAAGCTAATTGGGCCAGGCACCAATCATTGGTGCACTGGCCCTTTAAGTCTCAGGGAGCTGGCGCGCGCGCGCCCTAGAGAGCGGAGCCGCGCGCGCCAGCACATGACAGCAGGGGACGGGAACGGGTAAGTGACCTGGGATGCGATTCGCGAGCGGGCGCGTCCCGCTGTGCGAATCGCATCCCCGACGGCCATGACAGTGCAGCGCTCCCGGTCAGCGGGACCGACCGGGGCGCTGCGGAGAGAGAGACGCCGTACGCGCTCCGGGGAGGAGCGGGGACCCGGAGCGCTAGGCGTAACAGTAATCCTATGTAATTACATTGATCTGTATGAGGAATCTATTGAATTCCTCTAAATTCCTCTAAGGGGACTAATAAAGTGTTAAAAAAAGTTTAATAAAAAAAACCACACATTAACCCCTTCCTTATTAACCCCTTAACAACGCAGGACGTATATTTACGTCCTGCGCCGGCTCCCGCGATATGAAGCAGGATCGCGCCGCGATCCCACATCATATCGCGTCGGTCCCGCAATATAAAAATAAACATATGTGGTATCGCCGCATGCGTAAATGTCCGAACTATAAAAATATATCATTAATTAAACCGCACTGTCAATGGCGTACGCGCAAAAAAATTCCAATGTCAAAAAAAGCGCATTTTTGGTCACTTTTTATACCATTAAAAAATGAATAAAAAGTGATCAAAAAGTCCGATCAAAACAAAAATTATACCGATAAAAACTTCAGATCACGTTGCAAAAAATGAGTCCTCATACCGCCCTGTACGTGGAAAAATAAAAAAGTTATAGGGGTCAGAAGATGACATTTTTAAACGTATTGTCACGATTCGGCTTCCAGGTAGTGGATCCTCTGTGTCAGCGAGGGATTGGCGTGGACCGTGCTAGTGGACCGGTTCTAAGAGGCTACTGGTATTCACCAGAGCCCGCCGCAAAGCGGGATGGTCTTGCTGCGGCAGTAGCAACCAGGTCGTATCCACTAGCAACGGCTCTACCTCGCTGACTGCTGAGAAGGCGTGGGACAGAAGGACTAGGCAGAGGCAAGGTCAGACGTAGCAGAAGGTCGGGGGCAGGCGGCAAGGTTCGTAGTCAGGATGGGTAGCAGAAGTTCAGGTACACAGGCTTTGGACACACTAAACGCTTTCACTGGCACAAGGCAACAAGATCCGGCAAGGGAGTGCATGGGAGGAGGTCAGATAAAGGCAGGGAGCAGGTGGGAGCCAATTAAGCTAATTGGGCCAGGCACCAATCATTGGTGCACTGGCCCTTTAAGTCTCAGAGAGCTGGCGCGCGCGCGCCCTAGAGAGCGGAGCCGCGCGCGCCAGCACATGACAGCAGGGGACCGGGACGGGTAAGTGACCTGGGATGCGACTCGCGAGCGGGCGCGTCCCGCTGTGCGAATCGCATCCCCAACGGCCAAGACAGTGCAGCGCTCCCGGTCAGCGGGACTGACCGGGGCGCTGCAGGGAGAAAGACGCCGTGAGCGCTCCGGGGAGGAGCGGGGACCCGGAGCGCTAGGCGTAACAGTACCCCCCCCCTTAGGTCTCCCCTTCTCTTTGTCCGGTAACTGCCTCCCCTGGGATGAGGACACCGGGAAAGAATGGAGGGTTTCCTCAACGGCAGGCAGTACAGCAGGAGTGGGAATGGGGAGGGAGGGCAAAGGGCGAGGCCTGGCACGGGGCAGTGTGACACCAGGACGGGGGCCATGGGGAGGCACAGAGGCTTGCCTGACGGGACTGGGAGGGGGGGAGAGGCACTTCCTGTGGCAGGCAGAGTCCCAGTTCCTGATCTCCCCGGTGGTCCAATCAATGGTGGGGGAATGAAGCCGGAGCCAAGGCAGACCGAGGAGGACCTCAGAGGTACAGTTGGGGAGAATGAAGAACTCAATCCTCTCAAGGTGGGGTCCAATAGACATGAGGAGGGGCTCTGTGCGGTAACGCACGGTGCAGTCCAATCTGGCTCCGTTGACCGCGGAAATGTAGAGCGGCTTGACGAGACGGGTCACCGGGATGCTGAATTTATTAACAAACGACTCCAAAATAAAATTTCCAGAGGCACCGGAGTCCAAGCAGGCCACGGCTGAGAGGGAGGAGTTGGCTGAAGAAGAAATCCGCACGGGCACCGTGAGACGTGGAGGAGCAGACTTGGAACCAAGAGACGCCACACCCACGTGAGCTGGGTGCGTGCGTGCGTTTCCCAGGCGTGGAGGACGGATAGGGCAATCCACCAAGAAATGCTCGGTACTGGCACAGTAAAGACAGAGATTTTCTTCCCTACGGCGATTCCTCTCTTCCTGGGTCAGGCGAGACTTATCCACTTGCATGGCCTCCTCGGCGGGAGGCCCAGGCGTAGATTGCAACGGATACTGTGGGAGAGGTGCCCAGAGATCTAAGTCTTTTTCCTGGCGGAGCTCTTGGTGTCGCTCAGAAAAACGCATGTCAATGCGGGTAGCTAGATGGATGAGTTCTTGCAGATTGGCAGGAATCTCTCGTGCGGCCAGCACATCCTTGATGCGACTGGATAGGCCTTTTTTAAAAGTCGCGCAGAGAGCCTCGTTATTCCATGATAACTCGGAGGCAAGAGTACGAAATTGGATGGCGTACTCGCCCACTGAAGAATTACCCTGGACCAGGTTCAACAGGGCAGTCTCGGCAGAAGAAGCTCGGGCTGGCTCCTCGAAGACACTCCGGAGTTCAGCGAAGAAGGCCTGGACTGTGGCTGTGGCAGGATCATTGCGGTCCCAGAGCGGTGTGGCCCAAGACAAGGCCTTTCCTGAAAGAAGGCTTACTACGAACGCCACCTTAGACCGTTCTGAAGGAAACAAGTCCGACAACATCTCCATATGCAGGGAACACTGAGACAAAAATCCACGGCAGAGTTTAGAGTCCCCATCAAATTTGTCCGGCAGGGACAAGCGGAGGTTAGGAGCGGCCACTCGCTGCGGAGGAGGTGCAGGAGCTGGCGGAGGAGATGGTTGCTGCTGTAGCAGAGGCAGAAGTTGCTGTAACATGGCGGTCAACTGCGACAGCTGCTGTCCTTGTTGGGCAATCTGCTGCGATTGCTGAGCGACCACCATGGGAAGATCAGCGAGACTTGGCAGCGGCACCTCAGCGGGATCCATGGCCGGATCTACTGTCACGATTCGGCTTCCAGGTAGTGGATCCTCTGTGTCAGCGAGGGATTGGCGTGGACCGTGCTAGTGGACCGGTTCTAAGAGGCTACTGGTATTCACCAGAGCCCGCCGCAAAGCGGGATGGTCTTGCTGCGGCAGTAGCAACCAGGTCGTATCCACTAGCAACGGCTCTACCTCGCTGACTGCTGAGAAGGCGTGGGACAGAAGGACTAGGCAGAGGCAAGGTCAGACGTAGCAGAAGGTCGGGGGCAGGCGGCAAGGTTCGTAGTCAGGATGGGTAGCAGAAGTTCAGGTACACAGGCTTTGGACACACTAAACGCTTTCACTGGCACAAGGCAACAAGATCCGGCAAGGGAGTGCATGGGAGGAGGTCAGATAAAGGCAGGGAGCAGGTGGGAGCCAATTAAGCTAATTGGGCCAGGCACCAATCATTGGTGCACTGGCCCTTTAAGTCTCAGAGAGCTGGCGCGCGCGTGCCCTAGAGAGCGGAGCCGCGCGCGCCAGCACATGACAGCAGGGGACCGGGACGGGTAAGTGACCTGGGATGCGACTCGCGAGCGGGCGCGTCCCGCTGTGCGAATCGCATCCCCAACGGCCAAGACAGTGCAGCGCTCCCGGTCAGCGGGACTGACCGGGGCGCTGCAGGGAGAAAGACGCCGTGAGCGCTCCGGGGAGGAGCGGGGACCCGGAGCGCTAGGCGTAACACGTATAAATTTTCCTGCATGCAGTTATGATCTTTTCTAGAAGTGCGACAAAATCAAACCTATATAAGTAGGGTATCATTTTAACCGTATGGATCTACAAAATAATGATAAGGTGTAATTTGTACCGAAATATGCACTGCGTAAAAACGGAAGCCCCCAAAATTTACAAAATGGCGTTTTTTCTTCGATTTTGTCGCACAATGATTTTTTTTCCCGTTTTGCCGTGCATTTTTGGGTAAAATTACTAATGTCCCTGCAAAGTAGAATTGGCGACGCAAAAAATAAGCCATAATATGGATTTTTAGGTGGAAAATTGAAAGGGTAATGATTTTTTAAAAGGTAAGGAGGAAAAAACGAAAGTGCAAAAACGGAAAAACCCTGAGTCCTTAAGGGGTTAAGGACCGAGGGTTTTTCCATTTTTGCATTTTCGTTTTTTCCTCCTTGCCTTTAAAAAATCATCAGCGAAACAGAAAAAAAAATCATTGTGAGACAAAATTGAAAAAAAAACGCTGTTTTGGGGGCTTCCGTTTCTATGTAGTACATTTTTCAGTAAAAATGACACCTTATCTTTATTCTGTAGGTCCATACGATTAAAATGATACCCTACTTATATAGGTTTGATTTTGTCGCACTTCTGGAAAAAATCATAACTACATGCAGGAAAATTAATACGTTTAAAATTGTCATTTTCTGACCCCTATAACTTTTTTATTTTTGAGCATATGGGTTGGTATGAGGGCTCATTTTTTGCGCTGGGATCTGAAGTTTTTAACGGTACCATTTTTGCATTGATAGGACATATTGATCACTTTTTATTCATTTTTTCATGATATAAAAAGTGACCAAAAATGCACTATTTTGGACTTTGGAATTTTTTTGCGCGTACACCATTGACCGTATAATTAATGATATCTTTTTATAATTCAGACAATTCCGCACGCGGCGATACCATATATATTTATTTTTATTTTTATTTTATTTTTATGGGAAAAGGGGGGTGATTCAAACTTTTAATAGGGAAGGGGTTAAATGATCTTTATTCACTTTTTTTTGCAGTGTTATAGTTCCCATAGGGACCTATAACACTGCACACACTGATCTTTATCATTGATCACTGGTTTCTCATAGGAAACCAGTGATCGATGATTCTGCCGCTTGACTGCTCATGCCTGGATCTCATGCCTTGACTGCTCATGCCTGGAGCAGTCATTCGGCAATCGGACAGCATGGAGGCAGGTAGGGATCCTCCGGCTGTCATGTAAGCTGTTGGGGATGCCGCGATTTTGCCACGGCGATCCCGAAAAGCTCCCTGAGCTAACCGGCATGGTTTTACTTTCACTTTAGATGCGGCGTTCAACTTTGAACACCGCGTCTAAAGGGTCAGTAGCGCGCGGCACTGCGATCAATGCCGCACGCTATTAGCCACGGGTCCCGGCCGTTGTTAGAGGCTGGGCCCGACCCACCATGACGCCGGGCCTCGCCGTGGCCCAGCGTTATAAATCGGGAGCGGACACATGACGTTCCAGTGCGTCATGTGTCCTTAAGGAGTTAAAGGTTTAAAACACCCCCCTTTTTCCCAAATTCCATACAAAAAAATATAAAAATATAATAAATATAAACATATGTGGTATCACCGAGTGCGTAAATGTCCGAACTATAAAAATGTAATGTTAACTAAACCGCACGGTTAATGGCGCATAAGTAAAAAAATACCAAAGTCCAAAAATGCGTATTTTTGCTCAATTTGTATACTCTAAAAAAATCCAAGAAGTGAACAAATTTCAGCTCACCCTCAGCGGCCCCAGAGCGCATGGACTGTGTTAGGCAACACCACTTCATGCAGGAACAAAAGATAGGATGTCCAGCGCAGGTGTTCGTGCAAAGCAAAGTTCTTTATTAATCATAAAAAGCCACAACAGGAGTGGAAGTAACCCGTTTCAGGTACGTTAGCACTCTTAATCGTACATGACGATTAAGGGTGCTAACGCACCTGAAACGCGTTACTTCCACTCCTGTTATGGCTTTTTATGATTAATAAAGAACTTTGCTTTGCACGAACACCTGCGTTAGATATCCTATCTTTTGTTCCTACTCTAAAAAATTTTATAAAAAACGATCAAAAAGTCCCATCAAAACAAATAGTACCGATGAAAACTTCAGATCAGGGAGCAAAACATTAGCCCTCATTTGAGTTTGCAGGTGCAAAATTTAAAGTGTTATGATTTTAAGAAGGGGAGGAGGAAAAAACAAAAGTGCAATAATGAAAAAAAAAATTTGGTCCTTAAGGGGTTAAACACAAATAAAACATAGAAAACGTATTTTTTCGTTAAACAAAGTACATTAGAAAGATTTTTCATTTACCATAAGGAGTGTAATAGCAAAATTAGTTTTAATGAGAGTGTCCATTTAAGTCTTCTCGTACTTATCAGCTGCTGTATGCTGCAGCTGTGTAGTTGTAGTTGTGTAGTTCTCATCTGTCTGACCACAGTGCTCCCTGCTGTCCCCTCTGTCCATGTCAGGAACTGAGCAGGTTTGCTATGGAGATTTGCTCCTGTTCTAGAGTATACACCAGCTGAAGGCTTAAAAGGGTACTCCGGCCTTAACACATCTTATCCCTTATGCAAAGGATATGAGATAAGATGTATGATCACGGGGGTCCCACCGCTGCGGACCCACGTAATTTGTCATTCCGCATCCACCTTTGTGAGCTCTCCGCAACGCTGGAGGCTCCAAGTGTGAAGCGTGACGACCACGGGGCCAAAGCCCCGCCCCCTCAATGCAAATCTATGGGAGGGAGTATGATGTCTGTCACGCCCCGCCCCCTCAATGCAAGTCTATGGAAGGGGGCGTGACGTTAGTCACGCCCTCTCTCATAGACTTGCATTGGGGGGCGGGGCGTGATGTCACACGGGGGGCCCCATGGTGACGTCACGCTACTCCAGCCACATGGTCATCACGCTTCACACTCGGAGCCTCCAGTGCTGCGGAGAGCTCACAAAGGTGGGTGCGGAATGACAGATTGCGGCGGGACCCCCCGCGATCATACATCTTACCCCCTATCCTTTGGATGGGGGATAAGATGTATTAGGGCCAGAGTACCCCTTTAAGATGTTTAAATAGAGGTAATTTATAAATCTGTATAACTTTCTGGCACCGGTTGATTTGAAAAAAAAAATTCCTTCCGAGAACCCCTTTAAGTTTTCACTGTTCACAAGAAGTTATATGTTGATTTGTTTTTATTTTCCCGCTGCTTCGTAGAGATCTGTTGTACAGATGTAAAATAATAAGTATAATAATAATTCCCACAGTCATCCTGAAGTCCTAAATTTCCTCTTTTACAGTCATATCCTTCAGCAGTTGTTGACCCTCTTGAACTTTTCCCCATAGCGTCCACTGCCCTCTCCTCAACACCCCGTGGAGAAATTTACACTCTGCAATCAAACCAGCAATTGACAATATAATGGAAGTAGCAGAACTTCAGCATGCCTTCACAGCAGAGGGAGCTTAAGTCATTAACCACTTGTTGCTCTGTCTGTCCTTTTCATGACGGCCTATGGTGGGTTATTTGTTGTGAGAAAACATCTTGAGATCTTTGCAGTTCTGCTGCTCTGGAAAACCTACCAGACTCTTAAGGTTCCAGTCATCATGTACAATCATTGTTCTTTAATTGTCTCCCATTGCCTATGTAATTTGCCTGTAAATGCAATGCCTAGCACAATCACCAAAGAAATTCCATCTGTTTCACATATATCATCCATCGCCACCCATTGTGCCCTGAGCTACTCCAAGCTATGCTCGCCAGGCTACCAGTTTATAGATTTTTTCCCCCCTTGTTCCCTTTAAAGAAGTTGAAAGATCTTAAAAGGATTTCTGTTTCATGATGGTTTAAGTTAATGAACCCTAGCAGCTGTTATGTGAAGGAAGGTCAATCCTCCTGGGGAGACGATACTGGTCTACACACCTCCTAGCCAGGGATGGGACATTAACTCATTGCTTAGTATGTGCTGACAACATGTTCGGAATAATTAGTTGAAAATTAGTTGGAAGATCATTAATCCCTTTAACACGCCCCATGGTAAGATTAGAGCCAAACACGTTGGGGACGACTAGGGTTGGGTTCTCTTCGCTGCTCCATTTTGAACTTGGTAGAAGAACAGGAGGGTGGAATACATTATGTAAATCTAATAAGTTTAAATTGAACTTTACCGATTCACCATTCACAGTTAAAAGGTGGGATTCTAGGCTTGGTAGATTTGATGGTATTATCCACCCAACACCAGCCTGTAATGTTTCATAGATAGATTTTAAAATCATTCGCAAAGGTGTTCTACACTGAGAAACTGTCCCTCCTTAAAAATAATAAAAACATCTCTTATAGTTTACTAGTTTTTCATAGAGTCAGGTCTTGGCAGCAGTCATGTTGACCACTCTGTGTCCAGATAGTAAATATAGCAGCTCTCTCTGCCACTACCCTAGTGGAAAGTCCCAGCTTGATGTGAAATAGGGATCATCAGTTGAATTACTGTCAGTGTCTCCAATCATGCCTGTGTGTCTGCAGATGAGGACATTGCTACAGGCTCCATTACCAACTCCCACAAAGGCATTGTCAGTGTGCCGGCCTTGGAAATAGTACTCAGGAAGAAAATTATTCTGTACTTTATTATATAGCATTGTATTAGTTTACTGTCTACTTGTATGTAATCTAACATACTATGTGTGGAAATAGGACGAGTATATGAATACCTGCTTATTAGTATGGACCTTCCATATATGTATGAAAATATTTTAAAGGGGTCTATCCAGAGGTCAAGCCCTGGAAAAAAGTGTGTGAACTCACCCAAGATATCCACTTAAGGGCTACAGGACTCCTGCTTATTAGAGATGTCGCGAATTGTTCACCGGCGAACAGTTCCCGGCGAATTTAGCATGTTCGCATCGCCGGGCAAACATATGTGAAGTTGGATTCGCCCCCTATACTTTTACATTGCGGTAAACTTTGACCCTGTGAGTCAGAGTCAGCAGACTCATTACAGCCAATCAGCAGCAGTCCCTCCCTTCCAGACCCTCCTACCTCCTGCACGGACACCATTTTACCTTCATTCGGCATGCTGCAGGCTTAGGAAGTGGAGGGTCAGAGAAGCTGCTCCTGCTGTATAGGGAAAGCGATAGCTATGTTGCTGCTAGGTGGTGTATTCAGGGTCCAGTTTACTCCTAAAGCACTAGTGAAACCTCTGCTTTAAGGACAGCACCCAAAAAAGCCCTTTTTATGGCTCAAATATCAGTCCGTGTGTCTTGCAACAGCTGGAGGCACCCTGGTTGGGAGGGAACCGCTGGTTAAAAGGGGTACTCCAGTATAAAACTTAAGTTCCTTCAAGCAACTAACTACTACAGTATTCAAAGGGCTGAAAGATATCAGTCTGTGTGTTTTGCAACAGCTGGAGGCACCATGGTTGGGGACCACTGCTCAAAAGGGGAACTCCGCTAGCAAACTTTTTTTCTTTAAAGCAACTAACTACTACAGTATTCAAAGGGCTGAAATATATCAGTCTGTGTGTTTTGCAACAGCTGGAGGCACCATGGTTGGGGACCACTGCTTAAAAGGGGAACTCCGCTGGCAAGCTTTTTTTCTCTAAAGCAACTAACTACTACAGTATACAAAAGGGCTGAAATATATCAGTCCGTGTGTTTTGCAACAGCTGGAGGCACCCTGGTTGGGGACCACTGCTTAAAAGGGGAACTCCGCTGGCAAGCTTTTTTGCTCAGTGTCACACTAGTGCAAATCATATTTGGTGTGACAGTTGTGCAAATTAAAAAAAATTTGCACAACTGTCACAAATTTTCCAGCCAGGTGTACATGCCTAATTTTTCTGGCCTCTGCTGTTGCACTTGTTATGGTGCTGCAATTTTTCTGGCCGCTTCTACAGCTGTGGCTGCGACAGTACCCAATTTTTCATCCATGTGTACATGCCTGATTTTTCTGGTACTCTCTGCTGACATCTCTGTCCATTTTAGCAACCGTGGATATTAGATGTGTGGTAAGGGTGGCATGGTGGCTCAGAGGTTAGTACTGCTGCCTTGCAGCGCTGGGGCCTTGTTCAAATCCCACTATGTGCTGCCTCAAGGGGGGCTCTAACTATGTGCTGCCTAACATGGGGGAATCTATGTGCTGCCTAAAGGGGGGCTCTATGTGCTGCCTAAAGGGAGGCTCTATGTGCTGCCTAAAGGGGGCTAAAGCACGTTATTCCAATCCATTTAGGAATGTTAAGTGATTTATGCCCTTTATGGATTAAAACCAGACTCTGCATCAACTATGTCATTTTCCATGGGAGTTTTGCCATGGATTCCCCTCCAGCACGCCACAGTCAAGGTGTTAGTCCCCTTGAAACAACTTTTAAATCACTATTGTGGCCAGAAAGAGTCCCTGTGGGTTTTAAAATTCGCCTGCCCATTGAAGTCAATGACGGTTTGCCCGGTTCGCGAACTTTTGCGGAAGTTCGCGTTCGCGGTTCGCGAACCGAAAATTTTATGTTCGCGACATCACTACTGCTTATGGGAACATGGTTCCTGTTGTGGAAAGCAAAAAGCACAGGAACTCCTTTGCTATGCGTTCCTGCAGAGTTTGAGCCCTTGGACTATCCCAAAGTTAATAGTTATCCCTGTTATCCAAAAGCAGTGCCACATTGGCCCACATGCTAAAGGGGTATTCCGGGCAAAAACATTTTATCCCCTATCCAAAGGATAGGGGATAAGATGTCTGATCACAGGGGTCCTGCCACTAGGACATCCCCCCCCCCAGTAATCTCCCTGCAGCACCCGCATTCTATGTGGAAGCTGCGTCTCCAGTTTCGGAAACCTCTGTGTTTCCGGGACTGGGGCCGTGATGTCACGCCACGCCCCCTCCATTCATGTCTATGGGAGGGGGCGTGATGGCCGTCGCACCCCCTCCCATAGACATGAATGGAGGGGGCTTTGGATAAGGGATAAAATGTTTTTGCCCAGAATACCCCTGTAAGGATTCCTCCTTGGGGATTAGCTCCGGGATCGTCCTGGACACTGCCACAGGACACGTTTCCACTCAATAAACCCACAGACAAAGGTTATTCATGCACGCCCGGCACCTTGCCAGCTTTATTTAGACAGGTTGCAGGTAAAACAAAACATAGCTCAGGAACAAACCAAAGTCCTAGACCGTCTGGTCACTGACTAAACATATCAGCATGCCCTGACTACTATCTGGTGAGCTACCCTCAGCCAGCATAAAACATGTGCCCCTGCAACCTGTTACTCACAGTTCACACCACTTCTTCACTTCTTGGACCGCTCACAGTTCGCTGTGTGTTTCCTCAACAGGGTCCGTGTGTCTCCCCCTACAGCGACATGCTGTTCCAGGGAGAGCCCCAACTATTCTGTTTCTTTTCCTTTTAAACACACTTTCCCTTCCTGATACCTCATTAATCAGGCCACAGGTGGAGCATTCTGCAGAGATAGCAAGGGAAATACACCCTTTCCTTGCCACACTGCCACAACCCCTTTAAGTGTAGTATTGTAGTCCATCTTCATTCACTTTAATGGTGAATTTCAAGGCTAGACAAATCTCAATGAATGGTATGATTCTGCTTCTGAAAGAAAGTATCCATGTTTTTCTAATTTTGCAAAAGGCTAAAAGTTATCCCCTATCCACAGGTCTGAATGCTGGGACCCCTTTAAGATGCGAACAGAAGGCATTTGCCACCAAAGTGATTGAAACAGTAGCACACATGCTCCACTGTTGCTCCTTCACTGTCTATGGGACTATTAAACATTGCTAAGAGCTGAACTGAATTATGTTAGACAATAAATGAAGTGGTAATATAGAGAATATCAGCATCACAGGATAAGGTAAGTAAAGATATATAGGGTGCACGCCAATAGAGTGGTATCCAAGCATGTGGATTGCTGCTTCTTTAAAGGGGTACTCCACCCCTAGACATCTTATCCACTATCCAAAGGATAGGGGATAAGATGTCTGATCGCGGGGTCCCACCGCTGGCTGCATCCCTCCAGACATCCTGTTCACGCAGCAAACTTCGCTCCATGCCGGATGACTGGAGGTGCGGGTCGGAGGCTCGTGATGTCACAGTCATGCCCCTCTCGTGACGTCATGGCCATGCCCCCTTAATGCAAGTCTATGGGAGGGGGCTTGATGGGCACCATGCCCCCTCCCATAGACTTGCATTGAGGGCGCGTGGCCATGAAGCACCCGACACTCTAAATGAACGCTGGGTGCAGCAGGTAAATTGCAGCAACGGGACCCATGCGATCAGACATCTTATCCCCTATACTTTGGATAGGGGATAAGATGTCTAGGGGCAGAGTACCCCTTTAACCCGGGACAAGTGACATTTGTTCTCGCAATCAAAGGGGGTCTTCTGTCAAATCACCACTGATCATCTGATTATTCATATCCTGTGAATAGGGGATAACTTTTACTCTAGGGATAATTTCTTTAATCTTGTGCAAGATTAGAGGAACATAGTTGCTTTATGGTGCCATACCAGTTCTTCAACACCATTAAACTGAATGGAGAAGAACTGCAATGATGCCACACGTAATCTGTGGATAAAAGCAGCCGTGTTTTACTTACCCTTTACAAACTGAATTAAGGGAAGCGGTCACCAAACTGTCGTTATTTGGTTGTTGAAGAACAACAATTTCCTGAACAGATGCAGGTTGCATCACCTGTCTCTGCTGAAGGGATTGCTACTGGTACTTATGGCCCAGGAACCCAGAGCTTGCAACTCTGCGACCACATTTGTATCCACCTTTAACTAACCATCTAAAGATGGCAATTCATTTTCAACAACTGTCAGTTATCTTCCCCGACCTCCCCATACACGTAAGGGAGGGGTAAGCCACAGCCAGACAGCTCTGGTGGAGACTTATCTCTTCAAGAACAAAAGGGCCAGGCAAAAATCCAGCTCACCTGACCATTATGTCCACCCTACAGTTGCCAGTGGAAGCCATGGTCAGCCCTACTTCCATTACTAAATAGGATGGCCCATCTCGAATTTGGGGAAGTTGAATGTCAGACTATTGGAATTGTTATAAAGGCCATAAGAGTCTTTTTAAACTTTTCAATCACCATCTATAGCGTGTTTAGCGTCTTTAAAACTCTGTTAAATATTCCTTATTGTCCTTATCTACACAGCACATAGTATGTGCCAGCTCCATTTAACTGAATTGATTTTATAGGAAGAATAACAGTGTGGTCTAATGGACCATCCTTTTAGTACGGTATTTCCACAGCTTGTTCTAACATTGCCCATAAACCATGTCCCACATCCCACAATTGCAGTTTAACCCCGTTTGTACTGTCGTGATTTACATTTTGCCTAATGTATATGAATCACTGAAAGCTTTGTTTGGAAATTCATTAGGTGGCTGTACAGCCTGCAGCGGAATTCCCTGGCAGCCTGTTCCTTGTAGGTCCCCAGCATTCCCAATGCAAAACACCTAGTAACATAAAAAGTATAATCAGTAATAATCTTTCAATAAAACAAATAATAGGACCTGTCCCAGAGAAAAATCCAGTCCCTCAGGGCAGAACTCTGTGTATTTAAAGCCTTTTCACTACACTAAAAATTATTATTCCAAATATATAATATATTGAGATAATTTTACAATATTATTAAATATATGGAATCACTTAAAGAATTGTCTGCAGGGGTGTTTCATAAAAGGAGGCTTATGTATAATATGCAAATATAGTGATGAAGTACGCTGCTTGTTATATAATGGGCTTGGATTTAATTATGTTCCCCAACATTCTATATCATATAAAAGAGTGTTCCCTCAGAAGTTCGGCCCCAGCGGTCGGACCCCCCTCGATCTCAAACTTATCCCCTATCCTTAGGATAGGAGATAAAATTTTCAATCCCGTAGTTCTCCTTTAAGGTTGTTCTTTTCTGTCTAAGTGCTCTCTGATGACACGTGTCTCGGGAACCGCCCAGTTTAGAAGCAAATCCCCATAGCAAACCTATTCTAAACTGGGCGGTTCCCGAGACACGTGTCATCAGAGAGCACTTAGACAGAAAAGAACAACCTTAACTTCAGAAGCTCATAAGTACTGAAAGGATTAAGATTTTTTAATAGAAGTAATTTACAAATCTGTTTAACTTTCTGGAGCCAGTTGATATATAAAAAAAACATTTTTTTCCTGGATAACCCCTTTAAGGCTACGGGACACACATCACATGGCTAAAGATCAGAATGAAAGTTAACGTGGTCCCGTTTTGGCACACAAGTTGCCGGAACTACAACCTGACAATCACCAGAAATTACGAGATTTGGATTTCTGGTAACTGTCGGATCATAATTGTGAATTGTAGTAACCACTCCTTCCTCCTCAGGGAGCTGCGCCCGGATATCCCTGAGGAGGAAGGAGTAGTTACTACAATTGTCTTTGCGCCCCGAAACGTGTTTGGGGAGGAGCAGCAGCCCAGCCGATTGCCTTTTGGACAATACCCTAAGCGTTTTTTTATGAGTTATGCCGGTATTTGCACAACTCTGATAGGTGAATGGTTCGTGTACCTTCCCCTTCACCTATATTTGTAACCAAAGGTTCTACACATGGGAACACTCTTGTTTGCTATTTGCTTTTGGATCATTATTGTGATAATTTTCATGTTGCAATGTTACATCAAGACCACATTTACTTTCATTAGGTGTAATACAACATCAATAAAACATCACCGCAATCTTTTTAAGTGTAATGTGTGCTGCGACCAAACTAGTCCTAGTCTAGGTAAAAATGCATAAACAAAACCGGCCACATATTGAATGGTGCCCTGTGCAGTAGCTTCTATTGGCACATCACCTCCCCCCATATCACATGTAGTAGTATCAAAACTTAAAGGAGAAGTCCCATGATGAAAAATGTATCCCCAATCACCAGGATGGGGCTAAGTTTTAGATCAGGGTGGTCTGACCCCTGGGACCCCCCATGATCTCCTGTACGTGGCCCCTGCTTGCCCCAGGAGCAGCCTGTCACGACCCCCACGCTACCTCCATATATCTCCATGGGAGAGCCAATCGGCTATCTTCATATCTCCCATAGAGATAATAATAATAACTCTTTATTGATATAGTGCACACAGATTCTGCAGAGCTGTACACTCAAATTGGTCCCTGTCCCTATTGGGGCTCACAATCTAAACCTATCAGTATGTTTGGAAGTGTGGGAGGAAACCGGAGTACCCGGAGGAAACCCATGCAAACACGGAGAGAACATACAAACTCTTTGCAGATGTTGTCCTTGGTGGAATTTAAACCCAGGACCCCATCGCTGGAAGGCAGCAGTGCGAGAAGTATGGAAGGGGGAGTGGCAACCTGTGTTTTGGGCAGAGGTCATGACACACTGCTACCCCGGAGAGCCAGGGCCCTGTACAGGAGATTGCAGGTGGTTCCTAAGGCCTCCTTCGCACATATCAGGCATCCAGTGTTTCTTCCCTCCAGCGTGCACCGGAGGGAAAATCAAAGCAGGGCTGATCCCATTCATTTGAATGGGACAGTTCACAATCATCCAGTGTCTCAGTTTGGTCACCGGATGGTTGAATTCGCCAGACCGGCACCGGACAGGGGAACACAACTTGCTGTGTTCCCCCCTCTGGCATTCAGAAAAAAATGAACGTCGGATGCTACACAACTGATCAATACTGGTTCATGTTGTCATCAGTTGTGGCATCAGTTGCGTTGAGATTTAGGCTGGGATTACGTATGCCGGACAGAGGACATATGTAATCCTAGCCTAACACTTTTATGCATCCCAAAATGAATGCTTTATATTATGAACACTTAACTAAATATCCCTCCGGACCATGACTTCAAGGAATTGTCCAGTTGTATGTCATAAATCTTATTCTTAGAATGCTAGTTAAATGTACTAATTAAATGTTAAATTGCCAGAAGATTAAAAAGATTTGTAAATGACTTCTATTAAAAAATCTTAATCACTCAAGTACTTATCAGCTGCTGTATGCTCCATAGGAAGTTCTTTTCTTTTTGAATTTCCTTTCTGCCTCACCACAGTGCTCTCTGGTGACATCTCTGTCCATGTCAGAAACTGTCCAGAGTAGTAGCAAATCCCCCAAGCAAACCTCTAATGCTGTGGATAGTTCCTGATATGGACAGAGGTGTCAGCAGAGAGCACTTGTGGTCAGATAAAAAGGAAGTTCAAAAGGAAAAGAACTTTCTCTTTAATATACAGCAGCTGATAAGTACTGGAAGGATTAAGATTTTTAAATAGAAGTCATATACAAATCTGTTTAACTTTCTGGCACCAGTTTGTCGGATTGCCGATGGAATAGCAGAGTCAGATGGCAATGTGAACGACGCCTTAGTAAACAATCGGCTAAACCAGTTGTTAGCCAACTGTCTAATCTATATGGAGGACTCCCAACTTCCCCGACAAATGATCTTAGAAGGGTTAGACATGTTGGATTTCCCCTGTTCAGGACCCTATTGATTTCAGGGAGGTGAACCAGAGTCAGCAGCTTAACCCCCTTTTCTTGTCGAAATACCAAGTACACTCGGCAGGGCCAAACATTGATGTATGGCACAAAAGGGTATTGGATACTATGGAGAACATTCAGCTCACAGCTATGAGACTTGTATGGGCACCTTGGCTCTAAACTACCAGCCTGAAGAAGGGCATACCATTGCTGTTTAGTTACTTAATGCATTAGCGATGATTACAACTTGAATTACTAACTGTAGAGTTTTTAACTTTCTTTTTAAGATCTCTGCTTGTTGTCAGTGAATTGAATCTCATCTTAAAGGGGTATTCCAGGAAAAAAAAAATTCTATATATCAACTGGCTCCAGAAAGTTAAGCAGATTTGTAAATTACTTCTATTAAAAAATCTTAATCCTTTCAATAATTATCAGCTGCTGAAGTTGAGTTGTTGTTTTCTGTCTGGCAACAGTGCTCTCTGCTGACATCTCTGCTTGTCTTGGGAACTGCACAGAGTAGAAGAGGTTTACTATGGGGATTTGCTTCTAAACTGGGCGGTTCCCGAGACATGTGTCATCAGAGAGCACTTAGACAAAAAAGAACAACTCAACTTCATCAGCTCATAATTACTGAAAGGATTAAGATTTTTTAATAGAAGCAATTTACAGATCTGTTTAACTTGCTGGAGCCAGTTGATATATAAAAAAAACATTTTTTTCCTGGATAACCCCTTTAAGGCTACGGGACACACATCACATGGCTAAAGATCAGAATGAAAGTTAACGTGGTCCCGTTTTGGCACACAAGTTGCCGGAACTACAACCTGACAATCACCAGAAATTACGAGATTTGGATATATATTAAAAAAAAGTTTTTTTCCTGGTTAACCCCTTTAACTTTTACTCACACAATAGAAGACATACCTATTGTACAAGAGCTTAAGAGAGCAATAAGTGTCCATCCTTGACTATATTTGGTTTAGGCCAATGGTCATAAAAGGTTTAATGGATAATTCCGGTCCTCCTTCTTGGAATGTTGCCAGACTTCGTTCCCTGAATGGATAATAGAGGGGAAAAAAAGCTATTTCTACAAGTTTTATCCGCCACATAGATCAGTCTCTGGGGATATTGTCAGGGTGTAAGCAATGACAATCCTTGTCATTACTTTCCTTTCCAGTTTTACGGTATTGCTCTTGGAGCCTTTCTAGGTGCTAAATGTTGATATGGAGAACAACTCCTCATATATATGGAACTTGATTCCCTGAATAGAACAGTCAGCAACATAAAATTTTAAGCTCATGGCGTTTTCTTAAGATTTATAAGGTAATATGTTTTTAATGAAAGATTACCTCTAAGCCTCTTTTATTGCTATTAATATTACCCACTTACATATTCTGCTCTGCAAATTGTGCAGCTGTGATACAAACATTTGGTCTGCGCTTATCAGCATACGTCTGTGTAGAAGGTTTAATCATCTCTTTGCTCATAATTTGCTCTGTTAAATTCAAATTATTAATTTTATTATTTATGATACTGTTATGTATGTGTGTATATATATATATATATATATATATATATATATACAGTGATCCCTCAACTTACAATTGCCTCAACGTACAATAGTTTCAACATACAATGTTTTTTGTTTTTTTCTGGACCATTGTAACTTGAAACTAGACTCAACATACAATGCTACGGACAGTCCAGATCTGTGAAACGTGTCAATGGCCGGAAGAACCGACCAATCAGAATGGGCATTCACTGGTAAAACACCTGTATTACTGAAGTGCATGCACTGACTGGTGTCTGGTAGAGCCCCCTACAGTACAGGAAGGTATTCCATGTTCTGTACTACTCTTTACCTGTATTACTGAAGTGTATGCACTGACTGGTGTCTGGTAGCGCCCCCTACAGTACAGGGAGGTATTACATGTTCTGTACTCTTTACCTGTGCCAGGGTTAGCTGCTCCTTTGGACAGCAGGTGAGGGCGGCTCCATTTTACATTTTTAGGACATTGCGTGTTCTGTACAGGACCCTGAAGAAGCTCCTGTCCTCTACATAGACCAGTGTTTCCCAACCAGGGTGCCTCCAGCTGTTGGAAAACTACAACTCCCAGCATGCCCGGACAGCCTTTGGCTGTCCGGGCATGCTGGGAGTTGTAGTTTTGCAACTGCTGGCGGCACCCTGGTTGGGAAACACTGACATAGACAGTGATTTACAGCTCCCAGCAGATCTTTTTTTACTTTTATATGTAAGGATTTGCTTTATTTATATAAGTTATCTACTTATTTTTGTTTAATCCTGACTTTTTCCTGTATTCAGATGACATTTTGGTGGCTTCAGAACCAATTACCAGGTTTCCATAGAGTTATGGTCTCAACATACAATGGTTTCAACATACAATGGTCATCCTGGAACCAATTAATATTGTAACTTGAGGGACCACTGTATATATATAATTATAATTATTTTTTTTTTTAATATAACTTTCATCTATTTGAGGGTTTTTTTAAGCCATAGGAAAATGTTATACTTGCATAACTCACAAGCCTTCAACACATACCCTATGGAATGAAAATTACTATGTTAACATGATTTACTGCCAATGGCCCTAGAACATTAAAATGACTTTTCTTGCCTATGTGGCTTCAAAGACGATCTCTATTGGCCCATAAAAAAAAAAACAGAGAACAAATAAGGGGCCTCTTAGTCAAATTTATATGCCATGCCCAGTGTGTACTGAGACACATATAATCTGCAAAATGTCAGCTTCAAAGATCCACAGAGAGTGGTGTTAAAGTTGACCTCTGACCTGACCGGCGCTCCGTTCAAGCTTTTACAGCTGTTTTAAATAAATGCATTTTATTTTTCAGAAGATCCGTACTCCCCAAATGACATCTTTCTTAAACGCAACTATTGTCACATTTCTTCTATCTATTATATCAAGTAATCGGCGGTCAGGAGCTGGGATGTGAGGCGGTGGCGGTGGGTGGGGGTCTAGTGTTTCCTTTGACAATTCACAGAGGAAGTACTTTATTTTGATGATTTCTCTTCCCCCCCCAAAAAAAGGCTGAGAGCCAAAATAAACACAGCAAAAGATCCGGTACAACCAATCGTGGTACGTGTCAGAAATTGTAAGACCTCTGTAGAATACTACGTATTCAAAGAATTACACACGTTATGCTTTAGGGAGAGAGGGATTTATTAATAAAACATGGGCGCTGTTACCAAATGAATATAGTTACCCGTAATACATTAATAAACTAACTATTATTCTTCTAAAGTACTCCACATTGTGGCTTCTAATGAATCAGCATGGAAATGACTGAAATAGTCTAAAAGTTTATTATGCCCTAGATGCGGCGCAACGTCTGGTTCCAAAAATACTGTTTCCTATTCCTGTATCAGTCTAAGCTCAAGTCTCTGTGGCTTCAGTAGTGCTTGTCTGCTGGGATTTCACTGTAATCTGATCATTCAATACAACTGCTTAGACACTTACAAGAGTGGAGCCCCCAAAGCAGTTGTAGGCCCCTAGACACAGGCCTGGTAGACAGTCCAGGCCTATAGTCCGTAGTCTTTCTTAAGTGTGTGTATTAATCATATTTCTGTTATTAATTCACCATTTGGGAGAGGGAGGGAGAGTTTAGGTGTCACCCCTCATGAATCAGCATGACATAGATTTAGGATATGTAAAATAAAGTGTAATCGGTACATTAGAGAATCAGTTTCTCACTGTGAAGACAAAAATGATTCATTGTGAGCAGTAATAGAGACTTGTACAATGCACTGCCGATCAGGAAACTTCGATTAAGTGACAATAATGATCTCATTATTTTATTATTTGCGCATGTAATAAGTTCAAGGTACACCGGGCATCAGCCAGAAATAGTTTAAAGGGGTACTCTGACCCGAAGACATCAAATCCCCTATCCAAAGGATAGGGGATAAGATGCTTGATCGCAGGGATCCCGCAGATGCAGCACCCCGCTATCATTAGCCTCCAGGGCGAACATTTCTCCAGGTCTGATGAATCACGATCACGGGGCTGTCACATGGGGGCGGAGCCGTGACATCACGCTCCACCCCCTCAATGCAAGCCTATGGGAGGGGGCGTGACAGCTGTCACGCCCCCTCCCATAGGCTTGCATTGAGGGGGCAGAGAGTGACGTCAAACAGGGGCAGAGCTGTGATGTCACGATACTCCGGCCCTGTGATCATGATCTATCAGACCTGGAGCGATGTTCGCTCCGGAGGCTGATGATAGCGGGGTGCTGCATGAAAGATTGCGGGGGTCCCCAGCCTTTGGATACCCCTTTAATAATGAACACTATAAAGCCATGCGATGGTGAACATACCATATGGGGCAGCCTATAAAGCTGTCTTAGGACCCAGTGGGCAAGGCGGCCTCCACTGCTGATAACAGTGCTCCCTAGTGTCCATTAGATTGAATTAAAAGAACTACAATAGTGACTCACCCTTACAAGTGGGCAGGTTGACCAATGTGGGATTTTCTTGAGAGCCATAAAGGAGGTTTACAAAGTTGTCCCCTCCTTCCTTTTTTAATTAGTTGATGTAAAGATAGGGGCTGTGTGTTGTCTTTGTCCACCCCTGTGGCATTTATAAAAAAAAAAAAAAACTATAGTGCCACACAAGCGCTCCCTTAAAAATATAGTGCCACACACATGCCCCTACAAAAATGTATAATGCCAAACAATTTATCCAATAAAGGTTATAGCATTATTCAACTGCCCCTATAAAAATTTTTAGGACCACCTTAGCGTCCCCATAAAAAAATTGTGTCACTCCAGTGCCTCCTAAACAAAATACACTCAAGTGCTCCCCCAAAAAATGAGTGCAACACAACTACACCGTTGGGTGCCAAGCTAAAAAAGCAAGACATGCTACTTGTCCTCAAGTCTGTGGCACCTGTGTCACGACATAAGCAGTGCGATAACTTTGACTGCCAATAGGGAGTCTAGGGCTCTTGTGTACCCAGCACCTACATTGGGGCAAAAAAGTATTTAGTCAGCCACCAATTGTGCATATTCTCCCACTTAAAAAGATGAGAGACCTGTAATTTTCATCATAGGTATACCTTAACTATGAGAGACATAGTGAGAAATCCATAAAATCACATTGTCTGATTTTTTTTTGTTTTTTTAATGTTGCAAATTATGGTGGAAAATAAGTATTTGGTCACCTACAAACAAGCAAGATTTCTGGCTCTCACAGACCTGTAACTTCTTCTTTAAGAGTCTCCTCTGTCCTCCAGTCGTTACCTGTATTAATGGCACCTGTTTGAACTTGTTATCAGTATAAAATACACCAGTCCACAACCTCAAACAGTCACAATCCAAACTCCACTATGGGCAAGACCAAAGAGCTGTCGAAGGACACCAGAAACAAAATAGTGGACCTGCACCAGGTTGGGAAGACTGAATCTGCAATAGGCAAGCAGCTTGGTGTGAAGAAATCAACTGTGGGAGCAATTATTAGAAAATGGAAGACATACAAGACCACTGATAATCTCCTTCGATCTGGGGCTCCGTGGTGTCTCACCCCATGGTGTCAAAATGATCACAAGAATGGTGAGCAAAAGTCCCAGATCCACATGGAGGACCTAGTTAAGGACCTGCAGAGAGCTGGGACCAAAGTAACAAAGGCTACATCAGTAACACACTACGCCGTCAGGCACTCAAATCATGCAGTGCAAGACGTGTCCCCCTGCTTAAGCCAGTACATGTCTGGGCCCATCTGAAGTTTGCTAGAGAGCATTTGGATGATCCAGAAGAGTATTGGGAGAATGTCATATGGTCAGATGAAACCAAAGTAGAACTTTTTGTTAAAAACTCAACTTGTCGTGTTTGGAGGAGAAAGAATGCTGAGTTGCATCCAAAGAACACCATACCTACTGTGAAGCATGGGGGTGGAAACATCATGCTTTGGGGCTATTTTTCTGCTAAGGGACCAGAACGACAGATCCGTGTAAAGAAAAGAATGAATGGGGCCATGTATCGTGAGATTTTGAGTGAAAACCTCCTTCCATCAGCAAGAGCATTGAAGATGAAATGTGGCTGGGTCTTTCAGTATGACAATGATCCCAAACACACCGCCCGGGCAATGAAGGATTGGCTTCGTAAGAAGCATTTCAAGGTCCTGGAGTGGCCTAGCCAGTCTCCAGATCTCAACCCCATAGAAAACCTTTGGAGGGAGATGAAAGTCTGTGTTGCCCAGCGACAGCACTAAAACATCAATGCTCTAGAGGCGATCTGCATAGAGGAATGGGCCAAAATACCAGCAACAGTGAAAATTACAGGCCTCTCTCATCTTTTTAAGTGGGAGAACGTGCACAATTGGTGGCTGACTAAATACTTTTTTGCCCCACTGCATATGTAATGTCCGTTTTTGTGTTTTTGTATTTTTCTGTTTTGGTGTCTGTTCTGACACTGGGTTGTGGCTGGTTATTTGTTTTACCTTTGCTATGCTTGTTTGTCTGAGTTTTAACCATGGTTAATATGCCTTTTTATGATAGATTTTAGTCTGCTTAGTTTTTAGAACATCTGTCGGTTTTTAGGATTATGTATGTCCGATTGTTATCTTAGTCTGTGTTAACACTGTGAGCCTTGTGCTTGTACCTGTGCTCAGTATTTAGTATTCCTGTTTAGAGTCCTGACCTGTATTCCTCCATGTTTTGGAGTTTGGTTTTGTGGAGACTGTTCAGACTCATCCGTTCTCAGTCTAGTGTTTCTGTTTCCTTCTAGGCTAGTATCTTGACCACACGGAGTGTGCCCGCTGTCTAGAAGTCTATTTGGCTTTAGTATTGATGTCCCATCATGTTTGGAGTGGGGACTTTAGTTTGTTCTTTGTTTAGTGTCCAGTGTGAACAGTGTTCTATTTCTCCTGACCTATTTAATGTTTTACATTCAGTTCATCTGTTCATCCCCTGTATCTCCTAGTTTCTGCCAACACACAGGAAACCCCGGCAGGACTACAGACTGTAAAAAAAAATTTGTGGACCTGTGTGAGGTGCGAGTGTGCACCGAAACGCGTTGTCCTGTATCATTTTGACTCTTTTGAATAAAAACCAGTCCTGTGTAACTGTTGGCGGTCTTTGAAATTCATTCAACACTATATCCAGTAGCGCTCTCAAGAACCCCCCATTTTTTGCACAATTCTCTCGCTGCACCTTTCAGGACTACGGATACAAGGGAACAAAGCAACGAACTGGTTATACACTCGCCCGCACACTCTCGAAGCCCATGCTACTAGGTGTACTTGCCTTATTGTATACCCACAGAAGGTCAGTACAACACCTGGGTGGGTATTTTTAGCAGTTATCCACTCTATTGGCATTTAAATACTACACAAGGGGGAGCCCATTATTTTTTTCCTAGTTTGAGAGAAAGAACTCCAACAGATTTATGGTAGCCACAGTGTTATGGTAGTCTCACAACATAGCCATTTAACCCCAAGACAAGCGCAGATCCTTCCTAAGCATGTCCAGTAATGGACATGATTAATTAAACAGAGGACTCCCTCCTATTACTCAGAATTCCCCAAAAATGTAATAAGAAAACCTCTTAATTTCCTAGAGCTTTCTGTTCTGAATTGCTCCAAGAAGCAATTGCTTCTTAAAACACTTCCTATGTTAGTAAAATAATTATCTGCTATGTACAACCTCTTTTTCTTGGTTCTTCAATGACAAGGGGACCCTTGCTCAGATACCAGTCAATTCAATTAGGTGTAAGCTGTGGAGGAACCTGGCAGCAAGGGCACCACAACCTTAGGAAAATTTGTTTTCCTATAGAGTTATTCAATCTTCCTATATTAGAAGGGTGGGAGGATGGTCTAGTAAAAGATATGTTCTATAATCTATATACCGTGATGATATTATATCTCAAATAACTTTCTGACTTGAACTTTCAAGATATTACTTTACTTGTCCAGTTACAACATCTTAAACTTTGCCCCTATTTGCTTAACTAATTGTATAATTTGTCTTGAATGCATACACCTGTATGTTATCATCATGCCATCTGATGGAGTAAGCATAAGAAGCAGACATTTCAGCAGATATTTTGCTTATGGAGAACTGGGATTGATCGGAAACATGTGGGCGGATGAGAAGTTTCTTTGAAATAAAGTAGCTGCACATTTGAAGTCAGCAGAAAAGGCTTCGGTGTTTAAGATGCAGGACCTAGAACATGGAGCAGAGGGTGTGGAGGCCCTCCTCTGGGATCTCTATAGGAAATGCGCCAGTCTCTGCCTCTGCTGAATATTCTGATGATCTATACTGACCACAGCATGAACGTCAAAGAAAAAAACACAACCAAGTCCAAAGAAAGCATTCTTAAGAGATTGGCCCTCAAGATTTGGAAACCATTTACATATTTTCTCTTCTGTACATTAACATTTTTCCAGGTAAAACTGTCAATAAAACGCCTGCCTGAAACTGACAGCAGTCTATGTGGACGGCTTTCATCAGGCTTTTCCAAAAGGGCATTACTACTAATTTGACATTTAAATCCCAACCAATCAAATCATTTAAACATGCATAAATATGGAAAATATGCCCAAGAACAAATTAAGGTTATAAAAAAAATTTACTTAAAGGAGGTCTGTCGTCTTCCTATTTTATTTTTATATATGCATTGTGAGAACTCTGTATGTAATGGGAATCTGTAATTTATATTTCCAGTTTTAAAAAGTATTAAGTATTAAGTCTGTATTTTAGCATACAAGACAGAGTCTATGACAGCCGAGAAACCAAGCCAGCAGTGAAGAATTCCATAAAGCTTTGTAGCAGAGATATTTTATGCTATTTCTCTTTCTATATTAATTATAAAGAAGATGATGATCCGGTAAAGTGTAATATATTCAAAATGTCTCCATGTGATATAGGCACCAAAAGTACCAAAATGGACCTATTTAACTTCAGCACACATGGGTCTGTAAAAGATCTGTATTCAAATGATGATGTTCCTGAGATCTGGAAAAGATTATTTCCCGAAACTTGTTATTTCTCAACTTGATAAAATGTATTTGTCCTTAGGAATTTATATCCCTGTCTACCTATCTTTTACTGCTTTATATGGGTTACAGATTAACAGACTGTGCACAACAGAGATATTTGTAGGGAGTAACCTTATTTACACATACACTTTTTATTACATAGTAATTGTTACGCCTAGCGCTCCGGGTCCCCGCTCCTCCCCGGTGCGCTCACGGCGTCTTTCTCCCTGCAGCGCCCCGGTCAGTCCCGCTGACCGGGAGCGCTGCACTGTTTTGGCCGTTGGGGATGCGATTCGCACAGCGGGACGCGCCCGCTCGCGAGTCGCATCCCAGGTCACTTACCCGTCCCGGTCCCCTGCTGTCATGTGCTGGCGCGCGCGGCTCCGCTCTCTAGGGCGCGCGCGTGCCAGCTCTCTGAGACTTAAAGGGCCAGTGCACCAATGATTGGTGCCTGGCCCAATTAGCTTAATTGGCTCCCACCTGCTCCCTGCCTTTATCTAGTCTCCTTCCTTGCACTCCCTTGCCGGATCTTGTTGCCTTGTGCCAGTGAAAGCGTTTAGTGTGTCCAAAGCCTGTGTACCTGAACTTCTGCTACCCATCCTGACTACGAACCTTGCCGCCTGCCCCCGACCTTCTGCTACGTCTGACCTTGCCTCTGCCTAGTCCTTCTGTCCCACGCCTTCTCAGCAGTCAGCGAGGTAGAGCCGTTGCTAGTGGATACGACCTGGTTGCTACTGCCGCAGCAAGACCATCCCGCTTTGCGGCGGGCTCTGGTGAATACCAGTAGCCTCTTAGAACCGGTCCACTAGCACGGTCCACGCCAATCCCTCGCTGACACAGAGGATCCACTACCTGGAAGCCGAATCGTGACAGTAATTAGGGATGAGCAAATTAAATCTGAATTCGTTACGAATTTTATGAAAAAATCAATTTGCAACGAATGCGAATATCACCGAGATTCGATCATGCAGATCGCTTCATTAAAATCCATTTAGTGTGGTCCAAGCTCCAGGGCATCTAAAATGTCGGATCCACATGTGAGGACAGGGGGCAAGGAATCCTGGGAAGGCGGGAACAAGGGTCAGTGGAGGACCCTGAATCACATGCAGAAAGCAGCCTATCAGCAGCCAGCCACCCCTGTGATGTCACAGACCTACATAATCTTGTGGCCAGTCACATCAGCGTTCTTTTACAGAGAGAGAGGGACAGACAGCAGTGTGTGTTGCACAGAAAAGCATTTTTACAGCAGCGATTCACCTCCCAGTCACAGCAGCATTTTATTAAAGAGAGGGACAGAGAGCAGTGTGTTGCACAGAAAAGCTAATTTAGAGCAGCGATTCACCTCAAGCCCAAATCCAGCCTAGAAGCACTGATAGAGTAGGGAGTGAGATTGAGAGAGAATGTGCAATTTTGGGTGTAGTACACAGTGACTGTGTGCTGCAGCACTGGTGTGTACAACAACTTAAAAGCTAATAGTAGCTGGCCAGTTAGGGTAAGCAGAGCACTAAAAGCGTATTGTGCTCTATTAAGTGTAATGTAAAAGTGCATACCACATACGTACATCTAAGTGGTGCACCATTTTGTTCCTTTTAAAGTTTTAAGCACCTAGATACTGTGAAAGGCCAGCCAGAAGTACACACCTGCTGGTGTTGTAGACAAATACTGTTTTAATCATACTGGAGCGCATTGTCCTCCCCTCATAAGTGCATACCACATACGTACATCTAAGTACCACATACATACATCTAAGTGGTGTACCATTTTGTTCCTGTTATAGTCTTAAGGGCAAAGATACTGTGCAAGGCCCGGCAAAGTACACACCTGCTGGTGTTGTAGACAAATACTGTTTTAACCCCTTAAGGACGCAGCCCTTTTTCACCTGAAGGACTGAGCCCTTTTTCGCAATTCTGACCACCGTCGCTTTACGAATTAATAACTTGAAAACACTTTTACCGAATATTCTGATTCTGAGTTTGTTTTTTCATGACATATTCTACTTTATTTTGGTGGTAAATTTTCGGCGTTACTTGCATTCTTTTTTGGTAAAAAATTCAAAAATGTCATGAAAATTTTGAAAATTTTGCATTTTTCTAACTTTGAAGCTCTACTTGTAAGGAAAATTGATATTCCCAATAAATGTTATTTTTATTCACAAATACAATATGTCCACTTTATGTTGGCATCATAAAATGGACATATTTTAGCTTTTTGAAAAAATGAGAGGGCTTTTCAAAAAAGGGACAGATGTTACAGAACTACAACTCCCAGCATGCCTGGGCAGTCTAGGCATGCTGAGAGTTGTAGTTTGGCAACATCTGGAGGGCTACTGTTTATTCACCACTGTAACAGTGGTCTTCAAACTGTTACCCTCCAGATGTTGCAAAACTACAACTCCCAGCATGCCTAAACAGCCTTTGGCTGTCTGGGCATTCTGGGAGTTGCAGTTTGGCCTTCCTAGTGGTTGCCACAGTAAAGATCACTTTACTTTCACTTTCATCACCCCCCACCCCCCCCCCCACCGTTGTTTCCCTACCTGTGCCTGTCTCCAGCGATGATCAAGGGTCCCCACGCATCTTCTCCTCCAGGTACCGGCCTCCATCTTCTCCCCACATTCCCCACGAGATCCAGGGGTGGGCAGAACGGGGGTTGCCATGGCAACCCACTGTCCTGCGCTGCCATTGGTCAGAATCAATTCTTACCAATGGTAGGGAATAGGAGGAGATCGCAGCACTGCGACCTCACTCCTAGCCCTCAGGATGATCGGGGCTGTCACTGACAGCTCCCATCATCCCTATTTTCCGGGTGATCGGGTCACCAGAGACCCGATCAGCCTGAAATTGCAGAAAATCGCATGTCTGCCGCTAGGCAGGCAAGTAGTGATGAGGAGAGTGACGTGGGAGGTGGTGTTGCGAAAGTTCAGGCTCCTGAAGCAGACACTGTTGAGGAACCTGAGGAGGACATTTGTGACATGCAGACACAATTCGATGATGATGAAGCTGATCGCACTTGGGAGCCGGGGCAGAAGGGGCTTCATCATCATCAGGAGAAGAGGGTTACAGGTTGCCCGTGAGGCAGCAGCTGAGCCAGCAAGGTGGTAGCATGGTTGGCAGTCAGCACTTGGCAGAAGTGGAAAGTCTGGAGCCAAACGTGCCCGGGGTAGACCACCTGCTTCGCGGCGGCCTACTTTCCCGGGAGTTAATTAGTTAGACTGTTGGTGGGAAAATCAGCTACTCGGCGGTGTGGCAGTTTTTCATCAAGCATCCGGAGGAGGTTAACATGACCACATGCAAGATGTGTCGGCAGAAGGTGAAGCGTGGTGAGTGTCCCAATGTTGGCGCAGTGGCCCTGCGTCAAAATATGCAGCGTCACCATAAAGCAGCCTGGGAGAACCGTTGCTCCGATGTGGTGGTCCAGCCTGCTGCATCACCCAGTGGCATGCTGCTGACTGTTTCAGCCAGCCAATGCTCCACCACCTCAGTTGAAGGGAGCTGTGTGTCATACCCATCTTCTGTCGCTCACGATGCTCCTCCTACTTCGAGTCAGTCATTCCGCTGAGCAATCTATTGGCGAAGCCATGTCCAGGAGACAACAGTATGTGCCCACTCATCCAACGGTGCAGAAGCTGAATGTGCTCCTGTCCAAGTTGCTGGTGCTGCAGTCCCTCCCTTTTCAAGTGATGGACTCCCCACCTTTCAAAGAACTGATGGCTTGTGCCGAGCCGAGGTGGAGAGTCCCAAGCCGTCATTTCTTTGCAAATAAGGCAGTACCAGCCCTGCACAATTTTGTGGAACAGAAAATGGGCCAGTCCTTGAGCCTGTCTATGTGTACCAAAGTGCAAAGCATGCCCTTTACGGCCTACTGGGTGAATGTGGTTCCTGCACAGCCACAACAGCAATTTGGACAGGTCACGCCGCTTCCGCCTCCACACTCTCAGGCCGTTGGTCCTGTGACAGTGTGTGACTCTGTCTCCTCATCCTCCACCGTGTCCTCAGCCTCCACTGCACGAACAAGTCTTAGTGCCAGTCCAGTATACCATGTGTGCAGGGCACTGCGGTGTCACGCTGTTCTTTACATGGTTTGCTTTGGCGAACGGAGTCACACAGGGGAGTAACTGCTAAAACTCCTTCATCAAGAAATCGAATCATGAAATTGAAACTTACTCCACGAAAACTGGAAATGGGAACCATGGTGACCGACAATGGGAAGAACATCTTGCATGCGCTGCGACAAGGAAGCCTGAGGCATGCGCTCTGCATGGCACACGTGTTCAATCTGGCTTTCAAGCAGTTCCTGAAGTGTTTCCCCCATCTGCAAGACATCCTAACAATGGGAAGGAACCTTTGCATGCACTCCAGCCACTCGCACACCGCAAAGCACACCCTCCTTGAACTGCAGCGTCAGAACGGTATCCCCCAATATAGTCTGACTTGCAACGTTTCCACACATTGGAATTCCACCCTCCATATGTTGGACCAACTATACGAACAGAGAAAACCCATCACCGATTTCTTGATGATCCAAGTGGATAGGGGGACTCCTCTGTGTATCTTCAATGTCAACCAGTGGCAGCTCATACGTGACACCTGCCATTTGCTCAGGCCCTTTGAGGAAGCCACCTAATTAGTCAGTCACCAGGATTACGGGATGAACAACATCATTCCACTTCTTCATTTTACTACAACACGTGTTGGAAACGATGGCTGGTCAGGGCACTGGTGAAGTGGCGCTTACATCTCATGGCCACAAGAGCCCTGTGGGGGGCTGAACTGGAGGAGGAGGGGGAGGGGCAAAGTGGAGCACAGTTTAGGTTTCACAATATGTGTGGTTTTTCTAGTCATGTGACCGGAGAGGAGGATCAGGAGCAGCCAGAGGAGCTAGAGGGTTATGAGGAAGGCGAGACAGAGGACTTATAAACACCATGGCAGTATGCAGTGGAGATGGAGGCAGGGAGTCCCGCCAAGTCACTTGTACAAATGGCACGATGCATGCTCACTTGCTTGCGTAGTGACCACCTAATTGTCACCATTCGGCAGCAGGATGACTTCTGGCTCTCCACCTGATTGGACCCTCGCTACCGGCACAAAATGGGGGAGACATCCTACGTAGTCAGTTGGCCGACGCCTATCTGCGCCATCGTCCATCCTCTTGCAGGTCTGACTTGGGGGGGCCCTCTGCGCTCACCTTCCACTGCCATAGCTACTGGGGAGTGGTGGGGTGGCAGGAGCAGTACCAGCTAATGAGTAGCTTTCTTCATCCAAATAGTGAAGCAACTCATCAGCAGCAGGTAGACCTGGAGCAGGACCTGAACCAGCATGTGGTGGCATACCTTGACATGACCATGCCAACAAACTTTGAAGATCCGTTGGACTTCTGGGCAGCCAAACTTGATTTGTGGCTGCAACTAGCAGAGCTTGCCCTGGAAAAGCTTTCCTCCCCGGCCAGTAGTGTGCCATCAGAGCGGGTGTTTGGTGCGGCGAGGGCCATAGTAACCCCAAGGAGAACTTGTCTGTTCACAAAAAATGGGGAGAGACTGACCATTGTGAAGATGAATTAGGCATGGATCAGCCAGGATTTCCACCCAACAATTCCTGATGCATCAGAGTAGATTGACCATGGTGCCACACCAACACTTCACAAATGTGGATAGTGGAAAACATATTTAAGGTGCTGCTCCCCAGTTACAGACATTCCTCCGCATCAGACCACAAGTAAGTATTGCGGATATGCATCAGCTAAAACTTAACTTTTCTTAGGATTAAATATATGTACCCAAATTTTTTTTTAAATCAAACAAAAGGAAAGGTGTGCAAAAAACACCATGAACCACCAAGTACTGATGTGATGCAAAGACACAGGAACCTCTCCCTATATCCACCTACAAACACTTCCATTTCACAGGGTTTTTAGTTGGAATTAGGGAGAGTTTCCTGTGTGGGGCTGCCCTTTTTAGGGCAAGTAACACATGCCAAGAAGGGAATTAATAATGCGAGAGTAGGGCCTTACAGGGGAAGTTTTTACCCCCACCGGTTACAATGAACCATACCTTGTTCCCTTCCATCTTTTAGAGGTCTTCTCATGACATTAATACTTGCTGGTGTAGGTGGCTCATGGTGATTTTAGCACCCCTTTCCTTTTGTTTGATAAAAAAAAAATTGGGTACATATATTTTATCTTAAGAATATTATTAAAGATTAAGTTTTACGTAATGCATATCCTCAATACTTACTTGTGCACACCAACACTTTTACAAAAGAGACAGTTTTCTGCTGCCTACCTGCCTCAGCTACTATTCTGATACTGCCACCCGCCTAATGCCACACATCTGATGCCAAGTTTTTTTTTTCAACCACCTTCATCACCGGGTACTGGTATTGCCACCCACCACCCCACTATGTCACCGGGTCACTTTCAGGACTCCTGAAGCTGCTGATGCCACCTCCAGGCTGTCTCATCCTGCCACCACATGTTCTCCTCATTCTGATGCCAGCTCCAGGCTGTCTCATTCTGCCACCATGTTTTCATCATGCTGCTGCCACCTCCAGGCTATCTCATTCTGCAACTATATGGTCTCCTCATGCTTCCGCCACCTCCAGGCTGTGTCATTCAGCAACTATATGGTCTCCTCATGCTGCCGCCAACTCCAGGCTGTGTCATTCAGCCACTATGTGGTCTCCTCATGCTTCCGCTAACTCCAGGCTGTGTAATTCATCCACTATATGGTCTGCTCTTGCTGCTGCCAACTCCAGGCTGTGTCATTCAGCCACTATATGGTCTCTTTATGCTTCCGCCACCTCCAGGCTGTGTCATTCAGCAACTATATGGTCTCCTCATGCTGCCGCCAACTCCAGGCTGTGTCATTCAGCCACTATGTGGTCTCCTCATGCTTCCGCTAACTCCAGGCTGTGTAATTCATCCACTATATGGTCTGCTCTTGCTGCTGCCAACTCCAGGCTGTGTCATTCAGCCACTATATGGTCTCTTTATGCTTCTGCCACCTCCAGGCTGTGTCACTGTACCGTCAGGTGGTCTCCTCATGCTGCTGGCACATTAAATAAAACTTTTTAGGTTCATTTATTTGAAATCTTCAATTTAAATGTAAAAAATATCTTTAACCTGTTACACCGAGCGCTCCGGGTCCCCTCTCCTCCCCGGAGCGCTCACAGCGTTCTCCTGTTCGCAGCGCCCGGGTCAGACCCGCTGACCGGGTGCGCTGCGATAATGTCCCCAGCCGGGATGCGATTCGCGATGCGGGATGCGCCCGCTCGCGGTGCGCATCCCGACCCGCTTACCAGACTTGCTCCCCATCTGTGCTGCCCCGGCGTGCGCGGCCACGCTCCCTAGGGCACGCGCGCGCGCCGGGTCTTTGCGATTTAAGGGGCCGGTGCGCCACTGATTGGCGCATGGGTTTTAATTAGTGTCTTCACCTGTGCACTTCCCTATATCACCTCACTTCCCCTGCACTTCCTTGCCAGATCTTGTTGCCATTGTGCCAGTGAAAGCGTTCCTTGTGTGTTCCTTGCCTGTGTTCCAGACCTCCTTGCCGTTGCCCCTGACTATGATCCTTGCTGCCTGCCTTGACCTTCTGCTACGTCCGACCCTGCTCTTGTCTAATCCCTTGTACCGCGCATATCTCAGCAGTCAGAGAGGTTGAGCCGTTGCCGGTGGATACGACCTGGTTGCTACCACCTCTGCAAGACCATCCCGCTTTGCTGCGGGCTCTGGTGAAAACCAGTAGCAACTTAGAACCGGTCCACCGACACGATCCACGCCAATCCCTCTCTGACACAGAGGATCCACCTCCAGCCTGCCGAATCCTGACATAACTTTTCAATTGTGAGGCCCTATGGTCTCCTCAGCCTGTTGCCACCTCCAGGCTGGGTCATTCAGCCACTATATGGTCCCCTAATGCTGCCGCCACCTCCACGCTGTGCCATTCAGGCACAATATGGTCTCCTCATGATCCCACCACCTCCACGCTGTGTCATTCAGGCACTATATGGTCTCTTCATGCTGCCGCCAACTCCAGGCTGTGTCATTCAGCCACTGTGTGGTCTCCTCATGCTGCCGCCAACTCCAGGCTGTATCATTCAGCCACTATATGGTCGCATCACGCTGCCACCAACTCCAGGCTGGGTCATTCAGCCACTATATGGTCTGCTCCAGCTGCTGCCAACTCCAGGCTGTGTCATTCAGCCACTATATGGTCTCCTCATGCTTCTGCCACCTCCAGGCTGTGTCACTGTACCGCCATGTGATCTCCTCATGCTGCTGTCACATTAAATAAAACTTTTTAGGTTCATCTATGTAACACCTTGCGCTCTGGCCACAAGTGCATTGTCCCTCTCTCCTCTGCTCCCGGCGGGACTGGGATTCGCATCACGGGATGCGCCTGCATGCGAATCCCAGCCCATCACTTACCACGCTCCTCTGTTGCATCCTCCTCTGCTTCTCAGCTCCAGCGCGCGTGTCCCCGTCTCCTAGGGTGCTCGTGCGTCGGAGCTCTGAAATTTAAAGGGCCAGTATGCCCATAATTACGTGTTACACCTGAGGCTATTCTTTAAGATCCTGCACCTCCTACTCTTCCCTGCCGGATCTTCAGTGCCCCTAGCCTGAGATCAAGCGTACCTTACTGTCTGTTGCCTTGCCCGTGTATATTGACCCTTCCGCTACGTTATTTGACTACGCATCTTTGCCGCCTGCCTTGACCTTCTGCTAAGTCCTCTGCCTCATCCTTCTGTCCCTCGTCTTTGCCCAGCTAACTGTGTGGTTGAGTGGTATCGGAGGTAGCTACCTGAGTGCCGCTTGCCACAGCAAGCCCATCCTGCCTTGCGGCGGGCTCTGGTGAAAACCAGCGGCACCTTAGACTCCGCTCCGCGATATGGTGCGCATCATCTGCCACACAGGTCAGAGGATCCACATCCAGCATCATTACAATCTATTCGAAATCTTCAATTTAAATGTTAAAAAATATGTTTAATCCTTTCAATTGTGAGGCCCTTTGGTCTCGTCAGGCTGTTGCCACCTCAAGGCTGGGTCATTCAGCCACTATATGGTCTCCTCATGCTGCCGCCACCTCCACGTTTTGTCATTCAGCCACTAAATGGTCTCCTCATGCTGCCGCCAACTCCAGGCTGTGTCATTCAGCCACTATATGGTCTCCTCATGCTGCCAACTCCAGGCTGTGTCATTCAGCCACTATATGGTCTCCTCATGCTTCAGCCACCTCCAGGCTCTGAATTGTACCGCTCTGCGACAGTTATTCTAATAGTGACGCCTTTAATCTGCATGTCATACTGAATAACAGTATTTTTCAGTAACCCAGCACACACCCTATGCGTGTTACACAAAGGCAAAGTGTTCTACACCCCTATTTCTGTAGGCCAGAAATAGCCATTTATAATACAGATTTGCCACAAATAAATTCGGACCAAACTAAATTTTTCTGAAAACTCGGCGAATTGTCCGAATCGAATTTTTCAAAAATTCGCTCATCTCTAATAGTAATCTTTGTTGTTAGAATTTCACACATTGGCCCTCATTTACTTAGAAAATCAGGTTTTAAGTCTATCTTGCTTTCTTACCCAACTGCTTTTTCCCCTTGTATTTATTATTATGTCGCATCCTGTTTGTCGCACGTGGGTTTTTTTGGTTTTGGTTTCCAACTCCTCTGAGTTGTCGGGAAAAAATCCACAACAATTCAACAAATTCGGGTTGGAAACCTTTATAAATACGTGGGAAAGCTCAGAAATGTCGGGTTACGCCCCTTTTTCGGGTTTGGGAGAATCCACATCGGGTCCATCGGGAAAAAATTTTGAATCGTGTCGCAGACTGGCGCACGATGTCTGCGACATGTCGCAAACAAAGATGCGCCAAAGGAACCCGACAAGACAACTCGGGTTTAGAATAGTAAATGAGGGCCATTGTCTACGGCTGCATTCATATCATGATTTGACTGAGACACAGAAACATTTCAAAATGAGATGCATTTATTTTAGTGACCTGGATGTAGTCAGCTAGTGTCTACATCTGGTTCATTTTCCAAGCGTAATTAAGTTTTCCCCAAAAAGTGGAGCAACCCACACTTTTTAGTCCAAGACAAAACTTAAATAAACTTATTGAAATTAATTGGAATGAATAGAGCCCATACCTGTTCCAGCATTGATAAATCAGAACCACATTTTGGGAATTTTTTGACATACCGTATATACTCGAGTATAAGCCGACCCGAATATAAGCCGAGACACCTAATTTCAACCCAAAAACCCAGGAAAAGTTATTGACTCGACTATAAGCCTAGGGTGGGAAATACATCATCACCGCCTGTTAATCCCATCATCAGTGGTCTTCAACATCTGCGGACCTCCAGATGTTTCAAAACTACAACTCCCAGCATGCCCGGACAGCCGATGGCTGTCCGGGCATGCTGGGAGTTGTAGTTTTGAAACCTCTGGAGGTCCGCAGGTTGAAGACCACTGCGGCCTTCATCATCATCCAGACCTCCCTTTAGTTTTCTACTCGCCTCCCCTCGGTGGGAAGGAAGGGTGATCTATGCTGCAGGGACCATCTGGTGGAGAGGGTTAGTCGTTTCAGGCTGTCCATCTTCACCGGGAGGCCCTCTTCTCCGCTCCGGGCCGGCCCCGGGATGTTAATGCGCAGTGACGTCACAGACCAGCTCACCCTTCCTTCCCACCGAGGGGAAGCGAGTAGAAAACTAAAGGGGGGTCTGGATGATGAGGAAGGCCGCAGTGGTCTTCATCCTGCAGACCTCCAGATGTCTCAAAACTACAACTTCCAGCATGCCGATGGCTGTCCGGGCATGCTGGGAGCTGTAATTTTGTAACATCTCGAGGTCCGCAGGTTGAAGACCACTGAGAAGGGATTGACAGGCGGAGAGTTCACTCGAGTATAAGCCGAGGGGGGCGTTTTCAGCACGAAAAATCATGCTGAAAAACTAGGCTTATACTCGAGTATATATGGTATACATGCCTTGAATACCCAAACATGTTGTGAATGAAGCCTAATAGTTATTTCCGAATCACCTCATCAAAAAAAAGGCCCTGAGGAGCTTGAAAGTCAGCCTGGACCCACCTAATATGTGATATATATTTTCTAAAAGAAGTTTTTTCATAGTTTTCGAATTCAGACAACAAATTGCCTGAGCATGAGAAGAGCAGTCTTATCAATTAGGCTGGGTTCACACATGGTATTTTTGTCAGTATTTTAAGGCAAAACCAGGATTCAAAACATGGAAAAGGATGCAACTTTTTCCGTTACAGAGTTTCTCTGTGTCAGTTCCACTCCTGGTTTTGGAAGAAAATACTGCCCAAAAATACTGAAAAAGCTGCCCAGAATACTTTTACAAACTTAATAAACTAGTTCCACTGTTATCTCTGCTGTATGAGCAGTGAGACTGTGGAACTCTCTGTCACATGATGTTGGATGTTTTTCTAGAAAAATATAACAGGTTATGAATTTGTAATGTCCCAGTATAGGATGTTATCCTGTACAATAACCTTAGGCCCTGTCAGGTTGAGTCCCTCAGTGTCCTGGGGGCTCGCCTGCATTGTCTCCCCCATAACGAAGTTGGTATTACTATGTCTAGCCAGTACAAGGTTATGTACTATATGTATAGTCAGTATAAAGTTATGTATTTTGTGTATAAGGTGTTAAGGACCTGTGGAGGTCACATGATATGTTCACATGATGTTATCACACGTTACCCAGAGAGCATCAGCTTAATATATGAACCGCAGCTTGATCTATGGGCTACTATTACAGCCCCCCTTTATAAGGAAGGGAGGGGCTGCAATCTGCCTCTCTTTTGCTGCTGAGGAACATAGGGACCAGATGTCTCAGTGCTAGTGTCCAGCTACCTGGAAGGCCTCAAATCTACAGTCTCTTCCAGTAAGTCAAGTCTATGTCTGCTGTCACTACCTACAGTCCAGTCAAGCCTAAAGTCAATTATCTAAATTCCATTACTAGTACAATTAGTCCCAACAAGCTGCGAGGTCCTTCTGTGTTCCTGGCCTTCTCTCTGTGATCCTGGCCTAGCTGTAGAGACTATAGCAACTGTCTGACCTCAGAAAAGCATCCGTTAAACCATAACCTGGTCGTGGACTCTCATTTCACTGCCTAGCCATTGGGATAGCGGAGATATCGTTTGGGTGGTTCCCGATACCCAAAAACCACTCTGGCGTCACGAACATTAGGTTAATAACATCTTGCCCCTGGGGTTAACATCATCTGCCCCATCCACCAACACCGCTGTACCCCGTGGTCCCATCATTCACCATGGCTCACCACAGATTCTAGATTTTTGGAAATGAAATGTTGATCCAGGGGTTTATTCTGATTTGCATATTGGGGGAAAAAATTCTGTAATGGGGCAAATTGGCATAAGCTTCAAAGGTTTTTTTTTTTGCCTTCCTATGGGTTAATACAGTTTTCATATAAATATAACTTCATGGACTCTTTTTTCAACTTTATAAACCATGTAGCTATGTAACTATTTAGCCAAATTTTCATAGGTTTATACAGCTTATGTTTGCCAAGACCAATGCATGGACTGATGTAGACACGAGAAGGTAATAGTGTGAAATTATATAATCTACTTTTAGGTTAAGCAAACATAAAAACAGCACTGCTCTTCCTTGTAAAGTTAATATTCCACCATATTGAGGTAGTCTGAAACCTGTTGACTTTTGGGCATAGGTCCTGAGTTTATTCAGGGGATTATCTGACTCTTTGGAATCCTTGTAGCTCCTTACACAGTGGCTGTGTGCAGCCTGTGTTTCAGTCGATTGGCAGGCAATTAAAGAGAGAAGAAGCAGAACAGTAATTAGACAGCCCAATTCCTTCGAAAACCAGATGCTAAACTAGAGGAATTCTTCAAACGATACCTTATATTAACAAGAGCAACAAAAGTAGCTTCTGTGGGTACGTGGCCAACAAAGTGAGTTTGTAGTTAGTCTATAAGGAAAATCTTACATTTTTCTAAAGGGGTGAAGAGCTCTATCGGAATGTTACCAAATATTTACATTTTTCATATTTTATCTAAATCCCTACTCTGCACCAGAAATGTACTACATAAAGCCCCCACTGTATATGTACTGTACTCACTCTGGGCATGGAGACATCAGTGATCTCCAACCTGTGGCAGTCTAGTTGTTGCAAAATTACAACTCCCAGTATTGTATTCTGTAAATTGTGGTTTTTCTAAAAGATGATGGGTTACAAATTGGAAACCACTGTTTTATACACTAGTATCTTGCATTTAGCCATCAATGCTACCACAAGTAGCCTGGATGTTCATTACTATTGTGCCACACAAGGCTATGTTCACTTTTGTATTGTGGCTTCCACTCTCTGTAACAGAGTGCTATAGATACATCTAATAATGGATCCCAACAGTGCCAAATGGACCACCAGAGCTGAGAACATTGGACTGTTTACACAGGGTATTTAAGTTATGGAATTGTGCAATTCCCATCTCATTTACTGTATCATCAGAAGTGGAAGCAGAGGGGATATTAAATTACTTTGGTGTTGGCAGCTGTAAAGCTGTTCATTCGGCCAACAGATATCTCTTCTCGTCACTCCATACACATGAACTTTAGGCTGGGCCAAGTTTTAATGTGTTCTAACTGGACAGAGAAAGGGCAGTCTGCTTCTAGACTCATTTGGTAGGGGCTTACCTTCCTTTTGGAAAACAAAAAGGATTGGGCAGTTGAAGTTCAACATGTTCAATCTTTCATTGTAGACAACCATAGAACTTCGACAGTAAACCAGTCTAGTGCGTATGGGGCCCTTAACACTTTTTATTAAAGCTGTATTTCTCATGTCCAGTTTGCTGTACATTCCTGCCGAATAACGAAACACTTTAAAGGGGCTATTTAGGAATAGAAATTTCTTTCAAAAGCAGCTCCATGTCTGTCCCCAGATTGGGTGTGGTATTACAACTTGGCTCCATTTACTTCAATGGAAGTGAGCTGCAGAACCACATCCAACCAAGAGACAGACAGGGAGCGGTTTTTGAAAGAAATTTGCTCTGTTTTTCTATTCCTGGGTAACCCCTTTAACTGTCTGGTTTTCCCATAATAACCAACCACAGCTCAGTTTTTATTTTACCAGACCAATTTGAAAATTGAAAGCTGAGATGTGTTTGGTTAGGGTAGGAGCACATGTTGCAGATGTGTTGCTGCAGAAAATATGCCAAAGGAAGAAGTGGATTCAGCCGGAAGGGGGAATTATATGATCGTCCTTGATATTTCCTCTTCCAGTTGGATCCACTTCTCTGCATATGTATCTGCAATATGTGCTTGCTCTTACACATACTATAGGACAATCAGTTTTTGTCCTCTGACAGATTTATAAATCTGGGTCAGTGGCTATTATTATAAAGCAGCGCATCATAGGTATCATTTAAATTCCTTCTGAACATCATCTTGAAATGTCTTTGCTACAGCCATAGCAGCTTCATGAGATACAGTTGTAAGAGCGACATACTATATCTGGGTAAGCACACTGGTTCTGTGACTGAGTCCTGACCTGTGAGACTACGAGGCAAGAGAAAAGTATACCACATGATTGTTAATGGTGACTGTGGTAGTGATGATCCCAACCACTTTGTCAGACAGAAAGCCTGGACCTACAGTGACAAATGATAGACTGTGTAAAGCGAGCTAATGGTGCTAGGGCCTAGTAATCCACTTAGACATGAAACACTTGCCTCATGGGTTAAAATGCATCAATCTATGTCATAGCAACTTGTCAAAAGTTTTGATTGGTGGTGTTCCAGGTGCAGAGACCCCCAACCGATCAATAAAACAAAGGGCACCTGTTCTGTTCCTCTGATATGGTGGCCATTTTTCAGACATCAACTCTGAAATCAAACCTCTATTCCTTGCTATTCACAGCAGGCACAGGAAGACCCACTGCACATTGATGGGGCCGATATCTAGAGGTATCATTGCTATCCTGGTAAGTGTATACAGCCGGGTATTAAGCAGATTATTCAGTGTAAATTAATATAGGTGAAATTAAAAGAGTGGTGCGTTAAAGGGCACCATTAATAGCAAAAGGAGTTAATGTTGGATGGTAGGTAATGTGCTTATCTTGAGGAGGTGTACCTGTGGGCACAACCTGGGAGAGCTCCTTGCTCTATAGTTGAAGGACGTTGGCATAACTGGCTCAGGCATGTGCATGACACCCATGAAGTTGCATAGTGCAACTCAGAATTGGAATGGAGTGGATTTTATTAGTGTGTGATCTGTGTTGACTAGCAATGTACATTTGAAGTTGTACACATGGGTTGTGCATATGGTACCCATTGTAACCTGGCAATAAGGACGTCTTCATCTCCCTGCAATGCAGTGTAAAATAAGATGGTGACATTCATTCCTGGAGGTAATGCCGAGGAAACCTTGAGCGAATACGTTTCATTTTCTGACTATAACTAAAGCTGTCATGCAGCTGAGACTAACACATCATCACACAGAAGCAGTCAGTTTTCTTGCATCATATATATACTTATCCTTATTAAGTGAGGACAAGTAACTAAGCGTTTTTCCTATTTAGATGTGTTCCCTTGTTGATTGTCATTCTGCACCTGTATGGATTTAAAAAGTGCAATTTGTTCTAAGCTCACAAAAGGCCAAGAACACCTTAAGTCATTGTTTTCAAGGGCTGTTTAATATTTCTATATACGTATCCTGTTACATGTCTAAATAATGGATGACTTGGCATTAGTTCAATGAACAATAAGCACAATACTATAGATATGCTCCTCATCATGTCTTGGTGGCCACCTTGACTCTTATTACTTTGCCTGTAGTATGTGATACAATACCTTTATTCAGTGGTCACTGCCTCCTAATAAATGTTTTATGGGTGAAAACATAACAACAAGACGATATAGTATAAAAAAAAACAGCTGTTCCTGGAATGATTTCTGCTAATACTTTGCAAAAATCAACTAACTTTGGAAAAACTAAAGTTTCCAACAGCTTTTATAGTAGTATTTTTGATTCCAGAAGCTGAGTTTGCTCATTTTGTATGATGCTGGGATCTGTAGATATCATGATTTGGACAAGATAAGGATGACAAGTTGAAGGCCATAGACTGATTACAAAAAAATATACTTCAACCTTAGAAGAGCAGCTATATGGGGCTAAAATCTAATCCATGTTATATGGTAGTGCTTTCTAATTTGCTTTGTGACATTGCGTTACATAGTGTAGAATTATTCTCTTCCATAAAGGTCCTCAGCTGAAGGCTGCTTTCCACAAACTAAATGCAAAACTCACATCCAACACATTTCTCAGATCTACGTCTTCAAAGTTATACAAAACTAAGGATAACATACAGACTACAGGGGGGAAAAAAGCTATGATTCCCTCCCCAAATGATCGGAGAACTATTGGCAGTGAGCTCCTCCATAACCTCTATCTCTTATTAATCTCTCCTCCATAATCTCTTCATAGACTGTGATGTCCCAGTATAGGATATGGTCCTTTACTTCCCTTAGGCCCTGTCAGGTTGAGTCCCTCAGTGACATTGGGGCTCCCCTGCAAGGTCTCCCCCTGTTGGTTTTATAAAGGTGTGTGTCACTTTAATGCCTAGACAGGATCCCTATGTATAAATAGTATAGAGGACCTGTGGGAGGTCTCAAGGACCTGTATAAGTCTGTCACATGTTATGTTCTGCAGTCACATGATTTGTTGTCACATATTCTCCCAGAGAGCACCAGCTTAACCTATGACCCGCAGCTTGACCAATGGGCTTTAGTCCAGCCCCCCTTATATAAAGGGGCAGCCATTACACTGCTCTCTCTTCCTTTACTGAGAAGCAGCCAGTACAGATGTTTCAGTGCACGTGATCAGCATCTGGAAGACCCCAAAAGCTACAGTCATTCCAGTAAGTCTCAAGTCTATGTCTGCTGTAACTACAAGTAGTCAAGTCCTGCACATAGTCTAGTCCTGGTCCTGGCCACCTCTCTGGGAATTCTGGCCTTAGCTGTGAAGATAATTACACCTGTCTTTTATTCAGTAAAGCCTCCGTTTGACCATAACTGGTTGTGGACTCTCATTTCACTTCTAGCAATTGGGATAGGGGAGAATCTGAGCATGTGGTATTCTGGAACCCAAAACTCACACTGGCCTCACAAACACTAGGGGTTAACAACATCTTGCCCCTGGGGTTAATACAATCTGATCCCATCCCTCACACCGATACACCCGATGTCCCGCCATTTCACCCGGTGGTCCACCACAACTTTGGCGACACGAACAGAATACGGGTGTGTGCCTTAACCACTCAGCCACCCAGTCAAGTCAGGCCACCCATCAACAGTATGCGAGTGTGTGCCATAGGTGAGTTGGAGCAAGTCCTAACCCCAAAGTCTGAAATGTGTCTAATTGAAGATTTCATGTCTTTGCAAAAAAGTGTGCGCCAGCAAAGTGTACGGGACTGTGTCATTGAAATAAGTTTATTCAGTAAAGAGAGGCAATAACACCGGCACGTACACCACTAGTAGTGTGCAATAAGGTCCCAGACTTAGAGTGTGCAGTTCCACTGCTAGCACCTAACCTGATTACGGTGGTGCACGTAGCCAATATACATATACAGTGGGGATCAAAAGTTTGGGCAACCCAGGTAAAAATTTGTATTAATGGGCATAAAGAAGCCAAGGAAAGATGGAAAAATCTTCAAAAGGCATCAAATTACAGATTAGACAGTCTTATATGTCAACAAAAGTTTATTTATTTATTTATTTATTTATATAGCACCTACAGATTCCGCATCGCTTACAATTATGGGTACAAACAATGACAAGTATCAGACATAAAATTACACAATAACTATTCAAACAAGAGGTGTGGGGATTTATTGAGGATATGTTGAGGATATGTTGGGGATATGTTGAGGATATGTTGGGGATATGTTGGGGATATGTTGAGGATATGTTGAGGCCAATTAGAGACTGTTGTAGGCCTGTCTGAAGAGATGTGTTTTTAGGCCACATTTGAAACTATGGATGTTGTTGTTGAGTCTGAGGGATTGAGGGATAGCATTCCAGAGAACCGGTGCAGCACGAGTGAAGTCTTGGAGACGGGAGTGAGAAGTTCGGATTATAGAAGATGTTAGTGTGAGATCATTAGCAGATTGGAGAGAACGTGTAGGATGGTAGACGGAGATCAGAGAGGAGATGTAGGGAGGTGCAGCATTGTGGAGAGCTTTGTGTGTGAGACTGAGGATTTTGTACTGTATTCTGGACTGAATTGGTAACCAGTGCAGTGACTGGCACAGGGAGGAGGCGTCGGTGTAGCGGCTGGAGAGGAAGATGAGTCTGGCTGCGGCATTAAGGATGGACTGGAGAGGAAAGAGTTTGGAGAAAGGAAGGCCTATTAGTAAAGAGTTACAGTAGTCGAGGCGGGAGTGAATCAAAGCAATAATGAGAGTTTTAGCAGTTTCAGTAGTGAGAAACGGGCGGATTCCTGAAATGTTTTTGAGATGCAGGTGACAAGAACATGAAAGAGACTGAATATGGGGAGTGAAAGACAGATCAGAGTCAAGTATAACTCCAAGAGCTGCCCTGGAGTTATGGTAGTACCACATACCGAGATGGAAATGTCAGGGTTAGGTACAGTATCAGTTGATGGAGAAAAGACAAGAAGTTCTGTTTTAGAAAGATTTAGTTTCAGATATAAAGAGGACATGATGTCTGAGACGGCAGAGAGACAGTCACTGGTATTCTATAGGAGTGCAGGGGTGATGTTGGCGGAGGAGGTATAGAGTTGGGTGTCATCAGCGTAGAGGTGGTACTGGAAACCAAATCTACTGATTGTTTTTCCAATGGGAGATGTGTAGAGTGAAAAGAATAGAGGACCCAGGACCGATCCCTGGGGAACCCCGGCAGCAAGGGGGAGAGGAGAAGAAGTAGAGCCAGAAAATTAGATGCTAAAGAAGTGGCCAGAGAGATAGGAGGAAAACCAGGCAAGAGCAGAGTCCTTGAGACCGATGGAGCGGAGACTACTGAGGAGGAGTTGGTGATCCACAGTGTCAAAAGCCGCAGACAGGTCCAAGAGAATCAGTAAAGAGAAATTGCCATTTGATTTGGCCGTCAGAAGATCGTTAGTGACTTTGGTTAGGGCCGTTTCTGTGGAGTGAAGGTGGCGGAAACCAGACTGTAAGGGGTCAAGGAGAGAGTTCTCAGAGAGATAGTGGATAAGGCGGTAGTAGACCAAGCGTTCCAGGAGTTTGGAGATAAAGGGGAGATTTGAGACGGGTCGATAGTTGGCTGCACAGGACGGGTCCAGAGATGTTTTTTTCAATAGTGGGGTTATGATAGAGTGTTTGAAGGAGGAAGGAAAGACCCCAGAAGAGAGGGAGAGGTTAAAGATTTTAGTTAGGTGACAGCTGATAGCAGGAGAGAGAGACTGGATGAGGTGTGAAGGCATGGGGTCACTAGAGCAGGTAGAGGGGCGGGCGGAGGAGAGGAGCCTGGAAAGTTAGATTTTATTTCCATCATTTACACTTTCAAAATAACAGAAAACAAAAAGTGGCATCTGCAAAAGGGCACCCTGCAGGATTTATAGCATGTACTGTCCCCTTTGCAAAGCTGAGACCTGCCAGTGTCATGGATTGTTCTCAATCATCATCTGGGAAGACCAGGTGATGCCACTCTCAAAGGTTTCAAATGCCCGGATTCATCTTACCTTGCCCCAACAATCAGCACCATGGGTTCTTCTAAGCAGTTGTCTAGAAATCTGAAACTGAAAATAGTTGACGCTCACAAAGCTGGAGAAGTCTATAAGAAGATAGCAAAACGTTTTCAGATGTCAATATCTTCTGTTCGGAATGTAATTACGAAATGGCAGTCATCAGGAACAGTGGAAGTTAAAGCAAGATCTGGAAGACCAAAAAGAATTTCAGACAGAACAGCTCGCAGGATTGTGAGAAAAGCAATTCAAAACTCACATTTGACTGCACAATCCCTCCAGAAAGATCTGGCAGACACTGGAGTTGTGGTACACTATTCCACTATAAAGAGATACTTGTATAAATATGGTCTTCATGGAAGAGTCATCAGAAGAAAACCTCTTCTACATCCTCACCACAAAAATCAGCGTTTGAACTTTGCAAATGAACATATATGTCACGATGCCGGCTGGCAGGTGGTGGATCCTCTGTGCCAGAGAGGGATTGGCATGGACCGTGCTAGTGGACCGGTTCTAAGTCACTACTGGTATTCACCAGAGCCCGCCGCAAAGCGGGATGGTCTTGCTGCGGCGGTAGTGACCAGGTCGTATCCACTAGCAACGGCTCAACCTCTCTGACTGCTGAAGATAGGCGCGGTACAAGGGAGTAGACAGAAGCAAGGTCGGACGTAGCAGAAGGTCGGGGCAGGCAGCAAGGATCGTAGTCAGGGGCAACGGCAGGAGGTCTGGAACACAGGCTAGGAACACACAAGGGAACGCTTTCACTAGGCACAAGGGCAACAAGATCCGGCGAGGGAGTGCAGGGGAAGTGAGGTATACATAGGGAGTGCACAGGTGAAGACACTAATTGGAACCACTGCGCCAATCGGCCGTACACCACGAAAAATGGGGATCTGGAAGAAGATTCAGAGACTCTGAAGTTGTACGAGAATTCGACCCATGGAAGGAGATCTGCCCAGTCATCCTGGCGGGAGGAAACAAAATGCCGTAAATAATCACCCAGGACCTGGTTAATTCTTTCTACTTGCCCATTGGATTGAGGATGATAAGCAGAAGAAAAGTTTAATTTAATCTTGAGTTGTTTACAGAGAGCCCTCCAGAATTTTGACACGAATTGGACGCCTCTATCCGAGACGATCTGCGTGGGCAACCCGTGAAGACGAAAAATGTGTACAAAAATTTTTTTGCCAACTGAGGCGCTGAAGGAAGACCAGGAAGAGGAATAAAATGTGCCATCTTGGAAAATCGATCAACGACCACCCAAACAACAGTGTTGCCACGGGATGGGGGTAAGTCTGTAATAAAGTCCATACCAATCAGAGACCAAGGCTGTTCGGGGACAGGCAGAGGATAAAGAAGACCAGCAGGCTTCTGGCGAGGAGTCTTATCCCGGGCACAGACAGTACAGGCCCGCACAAAATCAACAACATCCGTTTCCAGAGTCGGCCACCATTAGAAACGAGAGATGAGTTGCAAGGATTTCTTGATGCCCGCATGGCCTGCGAGATGGGAGGAGTGACCCCATTTGAGGATTCCGAGGCGTTGGCGTGGAGAAACGAAGGTCTTCCCTGGAGGAGTTTGCCTGATGGAGGCTGGAGAAGTGGAGATCAGGCAGTCAGGAGGAATGATGTGTTGCGGAGAGAGCTCTACTTCCGAGGCATCCGAGGAACGAGAGAGAGCATCGGCCCTAATGTTCTTATCGGCAGGGCGAAAGTGAATTTCAAAATTAAACCGGGCAAAGAACAGAGACCACCTGGCCTGGCGAGGGTTCAGCCGTTGGGCAGACTGAAGATAGGAGAGATTCTTGTGATCGGTGTAAATAATAACTGGAAATTTTGATCCCTCCAGCAGATGCCTCCATTCCTCAAGTGCTAATTTAATGGCCAGTAGCTCTCGATCCCCGATGGAGTAGTTCCTCTCCGCCGGAGAGAAGGTCCTAGAAAAAAAACCACAAGTAACAGCATGCCCAGAAGAATTTTTTTGTAGAAGAACTGCTCCAGCTCCTACTGAGGAGGCATCAACCTCCAATAGGAAGGGTTTAGATGGGTCAGGTCTGGAGAGCACGGGAGCAGAAGAAAAGGCAGACTTGAGCTGTTTAAAGGCGTCTTCCGCTTGAGGAGGCCATGACTTAGGATTGGCGTTCTTCTTGGTTAAAGCCACGATAGGAGCCACAATGGGGGAAAAATGTGGAATAAATTGTCTGTAATAATTGGCGAACCCCAAAAAACGTTGGATAGCACGGAGTCCGGAGGGGCGTGGCCAATCTAAGACGGCAGAGAGTTTGTCTGGGTCCATTTGTAGTCCCTGGCCAGAGACCAAGTATCCTAGGAAAGGAAGAGATTGACATTCAAACAGACATTTCTCCATGTTGGCATAAAGTTGGTTGTCTCGAAGTCTCTGAAGAACCATGCGGACATGCTGGCGGTGTTCTTCTAGGTTGGCAGAAAAAATCAGAATATCGTCCAGATACACAACAACACAGGAATATAAGAGATCACGAAAAATTTCATTAACAAAGTCTTGGAAGACGGCAGGGGCGTTGCACAGGCCAAAGGGCATGACCAGATACTCAAAGTGTCCATCTCTAGTGTTAAATGCCGTTTTCCCTTCGTCCCCCTCCCTGATGCGGATGAGATTATAAGCACCTCTTAAGTCCAGTTTGGTAAAGATGTGGGCACCTTGGAGGCGATCAAAGAGTTCAGAGATGAGAGGTAGAGGGTAGCGGTTCTTTACCGTGATTTTATTAAGTCCGCGGTAGTCAATGCAAGGACGTAGGGAGCCATCTTTTTTGGACACAAAGAAAAATCCAGCTCCGGCAGGAGAGGAGGATTTGCGGATAAACCCCTTTTTTAAATTTTCCTGGATGTACTCAGACATAGCAAGAGTCTCTGGGGCGGACAGAGGATAAATTCTGCCCCGGGGTGGAGTAGTGCCCGGGAGGAGGTCAATAGGACAGTCATAAGGCCTGTGAGGAGGTAGAGTCTCAGCTTGTTTTTTGCAAAACACATCAGCAAAGTCCATATAGGCCTTAGGGAGACCGGTTACAGGGGGAACCACAGGGTCACGGCAGGGAGTACTGGGAACCGGTTTAAGGCAGTCCTTGAAACAAGAGGTACCCCAGCTCTTGATCTCCCCCGTGGACCAATCCAGGGTTGGGGAATGGCGTTGGAGCCACGGTAGTCCAAGGAGAATTTCGGAAGTGCAATTGGGGAGGACCAAGAACTCAATTTTTTCTTGATGAGGTCCGATGCACATTAGAAGGGGCTCCGTGCGGTAACGTATGGTACAGTCCAATCTTTCATTGTTAACACAATTGATGTAGAGGGGTCTGGCGAGACTGGTTACCGGGATGTTGAACCTGTTGATGAGAGAGGCCAAAATAAAGTTTCCTGCAGATCCGGAATCCAAGAAGGCCATAGTAGAGAAGGAGAAGGTAGATGCAGATATCCGCACAGGCACAGTAAGACGTGGAGAAGCAGAGTAGACATCAAGGACTGTCTCACTTTTGTGCGGAGTCTGCGTGCGTCTTTCCAGGCGGGGAGGACGGATAGGACAATCCTTCAGGAAGTGTTCGGTACCGGCACAGTACAGGCAGAGATTCTCCATGCGGCGTCGTGTCCTCTCTTGAGGTGTCAGGCGAGACCGGTCAACTTGCATAGCCTCCACGGCGGGAGGCACAGGAACGGATTGCAGAGGACCAGAGGAGAGAGGAGCCGGGGAGAAAAAACGCCTTGTGCGAACAAAGTCCATATCCTGGCGGAGCTCCTGACGCCTTTCGGAAAAACGCATGTCAATGCGAGTGGCAAGATGAATGAGTTCATGTAGATTAGCAGGAATTTCTCGTGCGGCCAGAACATCTTTAATGTTGCTGGATAGGCCTTTTTTAAAGGTCGCGCAGAGGGCCTCATTATTCCAGGATAGTTCAGAAGCAAGAGTACGGAATTGTATGGCGTACTCGTCAACGGAAGAATTACCCTGGACCAGGTTCAGCAGGGCAGTCTCAGCAGAGGAGGCTCGGGCAGGTTCCTCAAAGACACTACGAATTTCCGAGAAGAAGGAGTGTACAGAGGCAGTGACGGGGTCATTGCGGTCCCAGAGCGGTGTGGCCCATGACAGAGCTTTTCCAGACAGAAGGCTGACTACAAAAGCCACCTTAGACCTTTCAGTAGGAAACTGGTCCGACATCATCTCCAAGTGCAGAGAACATTGTGAAAGAAAGCCACGGCAAAACTTAGAGTCCCCATCAAATTTATCCGGCAAGGATAGTCGTAGGCCTGAAGCGGCCACTCGCTGCGGAGGAGGTGCAGGAGCTGGCGGAGGAGATGATTGCTGAAGCTGTGGTAGTAGCTGCTGTAGCATCACGGTCAGTTGAGACAGCTGGTGGCCTTGTTGCGCTATCTGTTGTGATTGCTGGGCGACCACCGTGGTGAGGTCAGCGACAACTGGCAGAGGTACTTCAGCGGGATCCATGGCCGGATCTACTGTCACGATGCCGGCTGGCAGGTGGTGGATCCTCTGTGCCAGAGAGGGATTGGCGTGGACCGTGCTAGTGGACCGGTTCTAAGTCACTACTGGTATTCACCAGAGCCCGCCGCAAAGCGGGATGGTCTTGCTGCGGCGGTAGTGACCAGGTCGTATCCACTAGCAACGGCTCAACCTCTCTGACTGCTGAAGATAGGCGCGGTACAAGGGAGTAGACAGAAGCAAGGTCGGACGTAGCAGAAGGTCGGGGCAGGCAGCAAGGATCGTAGTCAGGGGCAACGGCAGGAGGTCTGGAACACAGGCTAGGAACACACAAGGGAACGCTTTCACTAGGCACAAGGGCAACAAGATCCGGCGAGGGAGTGCAGGGGAAGTGAGGTATACATAGGGAGTGCACAGGTGAAGACACTAATTGGAACCACTGCGCCAATCAGTGGCGCAGTGGCCCTTTAAATCGCAGAGACCCGGCGCGCGCGCGCCCTAGGGAGCGGGGCCGCGCGCGCCGGGACAGGACCGAGGGAGAGCGAGTCAGGTACGGAAGCCGGGGTGCGCATCGCGAGCGGGCGCCACCCGCATCGCGAATCGCATCCCGGCTGGAGGCGGTATCGCAGCGCACCCGGTCAGTGGGTCTGACCGGGGCGCTGCCGTAGCGAGGATGTTGCGAGCGCTCCGGGGAGGAGCAGGGACCCGGAGCGCTCGGCGTAACAATATAAACAGGCCTGATGCATTTTGGAAACAAGTTTTGTGGACCGATGAGGTTAAAATTTAACTTTTTGGCAGGAATGAGCAAAGGTACGTTTGGAGAAGAAGGGGAACAGAATTTAATGAAAAGAACCTCTTTCCAACTGTTAAGCATGGGGGTGACTGTTAAGCATGGGGTGGATGAATCATGCTTTGGGGTTGTATTGCAGCAAGTGGCACAGGGAACATCTCACGAGTAGAAGGAAAACGGATTCAATAAAATTTCAGCAAATTTTGGATGCTAACTTGATGCGATCTGTGAAAAAGCTGAAGTTAAAGAGAGGAGGGCTTCTACAAATGGATAATGATCCTAAACACACCACGAAATCCATGGGGATTACATCAAGAGGCGTAAACTGAAGGTTTTGCCATGGCCTTCACAATCTCCTGACCTCAACATAATTGAAAATCTATGGATAGACCTTAAAAGAGCAGTGCGTGACAGACAGCCCAGAAATCTCAGAGAACTGGAAGACTTTAGTAAAGAAAAATGGGCAAAGATACCTCTAACATGAATTGAAAGACTCTTGGCTGGCTACAAAAAGCGTTTACAAGCTGTGATACTTGCCAAAGGGGGCAGTACAAGATATTAACTCTGCAGGGTCCCAAACTTTGCAGACGCCATTTTTTTGTTTTCTGTTATTTTAAAGTGTAAATGATGGAAATAAAATCTAACTTTTGTTGACATATTATAAGAATGTCTAATCTGTAATTTGATGCCTTTTGGAGATGTTTCCATCTTTCCTTGGCTTCTTTATGCACATTAATACAAGTTTTTACCTGGGGTGCCCAAACTTTTGATCCCCACTGTAGTTGTGTACACCATTAAAGTACACATAATTCAGTATACCTAAGCAAAGTATACCTCAGTCACATAAAGTAGAGCTATATCACTCACATCACAAAGTCTACTAACAGTCATATGTCAAATGTGTACAATGGCATATGTTCTTGTGTTCGTGTGCAGGATACTTTCCTGGCCAGAAAGTACTCCTGAAACTAACCTAAATCACATAGTCAGTAAAAGGTAACGTGAATGTCAAAATGTTTTCTGTATTTATTGTCTAGCATAAATTTGTCTAGCATAACCAGTAATAATCGTGTTTTGGGGAGATGTGTTTTATGCCAAGGGACCCGAGTAGCCAAGGCATTGGGCAGAGAGCTTCTGGCAAACCAATCCGCCAATGTGTAATTCATAGTCATAAGTCTAGTCATGTATACAATGTCTAGTATATAGCCTACTCATGTACAGTATATCACATGCATAGTCAAAAATGTCATGTTATGTTTAGTAAACAGTTATGCAAGTCAGTAAATGCATAGTCCAGTTGTTATATGCATAGTCAAAGGTCCTTACAAGTCAAGTAAATGTATATGTACAAGTTATATAACATCATTAATCCTGTTGAACCACAAATCAGAGCATCACTATTATACAAAGAAACTAAAGTTATCCATTGTTTCACCAGCCTGTAATGGACATTTGTGTACTAAATGCCTCAGGACTGCAGGCGTGTGGTATTCCGGAACCCAAAAACCACACTGGTGTCACGAACACTAGGGGTTAACAACATCTTGCCCCCGGGGTTTATACCATATGATCCCACCACTCACACCACTACACCCGTGGTCCCGCCATTTCACCCAGTGGTCCACCACAAGACTCTTATTCTTCCTAAAATTACTGGGAATTAGACAACCAATCCACAATGGCTGTATCCTCCAAACAACACCTTCCCTGGAGGAGACAGACATATCTGATCTGCTGATGCTTGATGCTGCTACTACTACCAGACACATGGCTGCTGCTACTGATAATACTAGCCAAGAGCACGTAGCCAAGAGCTCTTTGAACTAGGCCTGGGCACGTGGCTGCCAATACTTGTACTGGATCTGGGCAAATGGCTGCTGCTACTTGTCCTGGACCTGGGCACATCGTTAATGTCCACAGTGCTGATACTGCCACCAATATGCTTACTAGCAGAGAACATAACTGGGGTGTCCTTTCCTCTAATCTGTCCATCATTTTATATTTTTTTGTTTACCAACTATATATGTGTCACTAACAAAAACAGGCACGCTTGAATGTATGCTTAAAAGTACCTGTCATCAAACCATATTTTCTAAACTAACACAGATTATATTCCCTAACTACTCCTAACACCCCTCCTGCCCTTAAAAAAAAATGCATGAGCTTTAAAAAGCTGTGTATCATACCTTTCCCCTTGCTAACATTGTGTGAGCTCCCGGCAGGAGAAGGTGGTTGTTTCCCAGCAGGCACGACATCACTGAAACCTGCGAGAGCTGTGCCTCACCATACCCCACACGCACTTCCTGCCAGGCCGGCCAGGAGACCAAACTAACTGTTTGACTTGTGGCAGGGAACAGAACAGAGCCACCTAGTGCCTGTTTTTTCAATCACATTAAAAACATCTAAAGTTTGAGAATTTTAACAGCAAGTAAATAGCAAAGTATCTTATAATTACATAAGGAACAATATATTAAAAGTTTAGTTTGGTGACAGGTACTCTTTAAACAAGTGTACGCAAATGTGACACGCAACCCTTATTTTCACAGTTGTTTTCCTGAGTATACCACATAACACTGGCACAATTTATACAAATTTTGCCCTGACAGAATACATGCAGCATACCAGCTACAGCTGTTTTTCTACACTGCTTTGGTATTGTAGAAGTGGAGTGCTCCTCCACGCTATAATCACACACTATTCCTCACTGGGATCTGCTTATCTGACCCTGACAGAACAAACGCAGCACACTCTGTAGCTGCTTTTTGTAAACTGCTTTGGGACTGCAGAAGTGGAGTGCTTCTCTGGGACTCAACCATGCACTCTCACAGAAATCTTCTCTTCTTTAACTTCTTTCAGGAGCAAATTGGGTTTACCTTACTACCTTCTGAAAAGAAAGATATTTAAAGCCACTTTGTGGCTTTCATTTTCATTTGTGTGGCCCAAATTAAATAATTAAATATTTTTAAATCAACCGTTCTGGTAGACTCTACAAAGCTACAGAACCAGTGTTCACTGAATGGCCACTTTAGTACAAACACCCATTTAAGAAGAGTGCCCCTTTGGCGTTCATAACTGCAGGAATTCATTGTGGCATAGATTCTACTAAGTGTTGAATTCGATCTGTAGGAATATTGGCCCATGTTGACAGCTTATTCTATCTTGTGCCAGAGATGCTCGCTAGAATTAAGACCTGGATACTGTGAAGGAAAGGGAAGCAAGAAAAAAAATCGCTGACGTGTTCCTTGACCCAATCTATGGCTATACAACCCTAGAGGCATGGTGCATTGTCCCTCTTAACGTGTCCCTCTGCCATAGAGTAAACAGAGGCCAATAAGGAATTAACTTGGTAGTCCAAAGTGCTCACATACATCCTACTGTCTAAAAATTCATCCCCAGGTATCAGAAGACCCAGGGTGTGCCGAGAAAGCATTCCCCACACAATTACACCACCTCCATCAGCCCAAACTGTTTACACTTGAAGGGTTTATCAATTTATGTAAGGGGAGATTTATCAAAACCTGCCCAGAGGAAAAGTTGCTGAGTTGCCCATAGCAACCAATCAGATCGCTTCTTTCATTTTTCAGAGGCCTTTTTATAAATGAAAGAAGCAATTCCCCCATATGTTTTTTTACAGCTCACTGGCCCATTGGAATCTTGCCTTTATGTATCCCTCAGACACCAATGTCATTCAAGCGAATCCTCTGCTGTTCTAATCCGTCTGTGCTAAAGATTGTTTATTTAGACACGTTAATTGGAGCTCCATAGTTTGATTCGGCCGCAATTTGCTTGACTGTGCATGGCCTGTTCATCAAAATAATTCCTCTAAAAAAGTGTTTACATTAACAAGATCCCTTTTCAGTGGATGTTTTTCCTTGATCACACCATTCACGTTATACTCTTGACAACATTGCAAAAGAAAATCTAGCATTGACAACCAGACCTTGATCAATGTCGCTAAGATTGTTGGATTTTCTCATTGTAATGTGGCTTCTCATTGAAACTGATGGACAGAAAGCTTGCTTACTTGATTTTATGTTGCACACAGTGGTCATAGGTCTTATTACCTTACTGGGGAGCTCCAATAGAAAAAGGGCAGCCATCTCTATTATAGTGGCCATTCAGTCACCAAAGATGGATAATTGACTTGACACAATCCATTTACAATATGTGTGCTTACATGACTCTACTTTTATATCCTACCTTTCTCACAGACAACAGAGGTATTGCATAGAGGAAACATGTTCATTCAATGACTATGGAAATATGATCCTCATTTGACATGATTCATTTCCAAAAACATTCAACAATTACACACAATTAAAGAAGTACTCCAAGATTTTTTTTTATTTGACTATACTACAGGGGCTGTAAAGTTAGTGTATATAGTGTCTGTCCTTTTTTTTTTTATGGTGGTCTCATAATTCTCATGTGATCTTTGCCCCAAAATGTATTTTTAACAGCATACAAAATCAGGGCCGTCTCAGGTTTTCCCAGGTTGCAGTGCGGGCTGTGACATTACATCACTAGCCAGGTGCTCAATTGTTGAAGCGACCGCTGGGTGGGATGGAGATAAATCTGCAGCGAATTGTAGTTTTGCAACAGCTAGAGGAACCAGGTTAGAAAACACTGGTCTATTGTTTACAGAAAAGCATAGAAGGCATCTCACCCGTGCTTCAATGGGTGGGGTTGCTGATGTGTGGAAGGAAGAAAAGTGACTTCACACTTACAAACAAGGAATACTGGGACTTGTAGTTGGGGGGTAGAAACTCCAACAGGAATTTGCCATTTCACAAGATGAAAGCAGCAGTGTTATAGTGGAATCACAGCCATTTAGCCTCAAGACAAACATGGATCCTTCCTGAGCATGTCCATTACTGTCTGGTAGATAAGTCCTAAAATCACCTTGTGATGATTGCTTGCATTATCTAAAATGTGAGGCCTCTACACCCACCCTAAAAAAATTACTGTCCACAGGCCTACATTTCATATTCACTTAATTTTACTAGCGTTGATTAAAATTTGTGTATACCCAGCAATGAAATTGGATACCGGCCTGATACAACAAGCATTTTTGTTTTACTATTCATGTCTCAAATACGTCTCCTGAGGAGCATTTTTCCTCCGTGATATATTCAACGCTTCAAACAGGAAGCACAGTCTAGTCAGTATCTCCTCAGCTGAGGCCTGAAGTTTCTCCTGTCATCTTAGTTTTATAATCCTACAAGTAGAATCTTAATTTAGATTTTAGCAGACGTCTAAATTCAGTGCCGTATCTCTCCCATTGAATAAATAACACCTCATCTAGAGACCTGGCTTTTCTGAGGTAATATTATTTGGAGAGAATTATGATTTACTTGGAGTTTTAGGGGGAAAGTCATCGCTGCGCTTTCATTTGTCATTTTTTTTCCGCTAATGGTAGCCCATAAAAATACCTCAGATATAAAATGGGCCTTTTTATTTGCTTCAAAAGAAAGCCGAGTTTAAATCTGATGCTGGACCAGTCTCAGCTATGTGACATTTACCTCAGTAAAGGCTGGTTAAGTCATGCATTTATAAGTAGTCCCTCCATCAGGGCTAACGCAAAGCAGATGTTCTGTGTTGCTTTGGCAGAGGAATCCATTTAACCCTGTCACTACTGCAATGCTTGCCAAACGTTCAGGCTTTTGCTACCATGTATACCTGAGAATTCTTTTTCTAGGACTTTTACACTGGCCTGTTTTATGTTCATATCGATTCCCAGGGGTATGACTTAAAGTTCCTGGTCCCAGTAAAAAAAAATATTTAGGAGGCCGCCTTCACCTACCATATGACCTTTATAGTATTGGTGTCCGTTTATGTTGCGAAGGGTCTTTGGGACTCTTCAAACACTAGGGCCCATGTGGTGCAACTGCTACCTCTGCACATATATAGCTATACCAATGTTGAATGTTTTCAGGATTGCAAATATTAGTCTACATAACTGATAATATATGGTCATTGCATAGCTTAGGCAGTGAAAATAGAAAAACATACAGCCTGTGTATCCGTATAACTATAACAGTTTTTTTTTTATTAAATGAAAATAAACAAAAAAATAAATAAAAGCTACAAGGAAATCTGCAACCCTCCAAAATATACTCTTGATTGAAAACAAAAGAGCGTGAACCCAGCCGAGGGCCATGTCCAATAAAAAATATGAGCATATCTTAATAACACTCGCTTATGCAGCCATTTATGACACAAAAAAGGCTAAAACATTTTTTACGTAGTGTGAACTTAGGCGAGGATCACATTGCAGGGTTTCCTTCCAGAGATTCTGAGTGCCACCAGTGCCGACTGAATCAGCCAGGGCTAGGACCACGCATAGATGGAAAATTAGGCCAGGCAGATCATTCTTTCAGTGGCAAAATTTCAGTGACGGTAACTCCACTGCAGAAAGTCCGCAATTTGAACTGTGCAGTGGAATCCCTTCGACAGCAATGGGATTCTGCTGCATTGGAACTTCTTAGCGGAATTACACTTGGAAATTCCTTGGAAATTCCATAGTGTGAACCTAGCTTAAGAGTATGGTTATGTTCACATGGCATTTTTGAAGCTCATTTTGACCATTCAAAAATGACAGTTTTCAGGCAAGTAAGTCTGAAAATTTAAGATGTACTTGGTGCCTGTTTTTGCTTTTTGGGCCACCTATTGGCCCTTTTTTTGCAACTATATTTATACCCATTTTTGGGGCAAAAGCAAAAACTATAGCCAAAAAGTGTCTAGTCTCATTTGTAATATACTTTGAGCTATATACAGCCTGACAAAATTCAGTCATATTTTAGCATGTAAACAGTCAAAAAAAAGGCTTAATTCCCATTTACAGACATAAAAGGATTATGTGAGTGAATAAAAAATGTTTTTTATAGGATATAATAGAATCCAGTGGGAAAAGCTTTCCATTTTTACAGTGTGACAAAAGCCCAAAAATAGCCACAATGCATACTGGGAACATAGCATGAGTCCCCCTCTTGCAGACCCAAGCTTTCCATGTATTTGAAAACATGAATAGAGGACTGGGATGGCACTGCTGTATATACTACCACCATGTAGTACCTGGTAAACTTGTAGAGGTGCCAAGTTGTAAAAGAGAAGTCGCAATCCCAAACCAGTCTTTCGGTGCTCAGTGGCAAGAGAGCAAAAGCAAAACATGACTATGCAAGCACGTAGAAAAGATGCTCACGGCACTCGATGCGCTGGTATAAAAGGTATTTCTTTATTTCAGACAAAGGGGTTCACAGACATCGGAGTGGAGACGGGGGAGACAGGTCAATGACCGTTTCACCGCAACTGCAGCTTCTACTGGACCTCTCATCCAGTAGAAGCCGCAGTAGCGGTGAAACGGTCGTTGACCTGTCTCCCCCGTCTCTGCTCCCGATGTCTTTCCATGTATTACATGGGTAGCCAATATTTTCATGTTGGCCTCCTTGTAACCCAAATTTTCCATGCAGAAGGCACAACAGAGAAAATGTATGACTGGCAAAATTATATGTTTGGTGGTTGTATTGGGAATCAGACTCTCAACGATTAGGGGTTGTTTGTAGTGACCCAACACATTTAAGGAATTTTATGCCAAAATAGACTACAAACCAGTTTGCCATTGTTGGACTATATGTTTTATGACTGTTCAATCTTTATGGTCGTGCTCAATGAGATTTGGAAATGTTTATTATACTAAGAATTTAAAATGTACTACTATGTCTCACATCCTAAATTGTACATTGAGACAGTAATGCTCCTCTGAGTGTATCCTTTGGAACAGCTGTAATAATCATGAAAGATCTTTATTTCCTTTGGCCTTTGCTGTGGACAGTTGTGGGCTGCTAATCCTGATAATGTGAAAACCATGTGGACAAGTATCTGCACAACTATGACATCACCAAGTCGGATCTCAGGGTTATGTTGTCTATATATATTATCTTTTTTTAAAGTACTTATAAGAAAAACAACCACAGGTTAATCTTTCCCTGAATATACAGGATGAAGAAAAAATTCAAACAGGCAACAAAAAGCTTAAGATCATAGATCTAGAGAATAAAAGATACTTCCCTAAAGAACACAGATGTATAGAAAATGTCCTGTTTCTAGTTATCGTTTTTCTAAAAAAATCTTTTAATGGGGTGCATATATTATTTAATTTTAATTAACAAATATCACTGACATGCTACAGTATAGATTGTAAAACCATCCATACTTGTTTTCATTGTGCTGTTGGAATTACAATGCATTCAGAAAGTCTTCAGACCTTGTACTAGAATAAAAATAAATCTAAGTTTCCCCCATCAATCTGCACTGAATATGGAGTATGTAAAAAATAAAAAGAAATCTTTCCTATTTTTAAATTTTTTTTTATTTATCACAAAAAAAATACATATAATAAGTCAGTGACAAAAATGGGCATATACAAAAAATACTATCCTCGAGCAACTGACACTGTCAAGGAGAAATAATGGTGCATTTTTTCAATAAACAAATGGGGGGAGATTTATCAAAACCTGTCCAGGGGAGTATCCCATAGCAACCAGATTGCTTCTTTCATTTTTGAAAAGGACTCTGAAAAATGAAAGAAGCGATCTGGATAGGTTTTGATAAATCTCCCCCAACAGGAGTAAGTCTCAACAACCAACAAAAAGTAAAAGTCAATGATTAAAGAAAGTGTGGGAACAGAATTCTGTGCCCATTAATTGCAGAATACTCTTCTGTGGAGCAGCCATCTGTACATGAAGAAGCCGTATAGTAGGAAGAGACAGTCGGTCAAAACCCGATCCTCAAATATATGAAAAAAGGACCATTCTGGAGTCTGGGGTAAATGTTCTCCATACGTAGATAAGAGGTGCGATGCAACCATAACCACACGTCACAAATATGGGGGCAATCCCAAAGACAATGAAAAATTGCTTCTGACAGAGATAATTTAGGACAGTGGTTAATAAAAGAAGACATTTTGACCATCAGCTTAGAAAAATAATATGACCTATGAAACATCATAAAGGCCATTGACTTGTAGCTATCATAAGGCAGTAGGTTATTTAGTTTAACCATGGCTGTCAACAGGTATTGTCCTAAATAGTAGGGTAGTTGGGATGTCCATCTTCCTGGACCAGGAGAAGAGTTGTCTCATTTTAACAAGGGTTTAAGTAATTTAAAGGGGAAACTTAAAGAGTGTTGAGTGCATTTAGCCATGACTGAAACAACGTTAAAGGGAAATGAGTTGCAATACTGAATCTAAATAGTATCTAAGTTGAGTATAAGTGCTGACCATCCAATGGAGGAAATATATGAGAGGTCTGAGCAAAAGAGAGGTTAACCCTATCAGACAAGAGGCCGCACACATAAACATAATGTACGATCTGTAAAAAGATGGTGGTGTACCATTAAGAAATGCAAGATTACCCCGAAAAGGAAGTAATACCAAAGTATTCGAATGAAGTTTACAAAGTACATGAGAAAGCCTCCAGCTCTGAACATTACACCATAAGAGTAAATTATCTTTGAGAATGGAAGGGATCTCAGAGGTCTGTGTATTAGGGTAGGCAACACCAAGGGAGCAGCATGAGCACTATCAAGAGAAATATTGGCAAATCTGTTCTTTCCCCACCGATATCCAGTCCATAGCATAGTATAAATTGGCCGCAGTGCTGTAAACCTGTAGATGAGGCAGGTTAATACAGAAATTTTGTCTGCTGTAATTTAAAGAGGCTGATACGGTTTCCCCAGTTAGATGCCCAGAATAATTGTCTAAAGAGTTTATCAAGGAGTTTGTCATTAGCTTTCCGTAAAATGATTGGCAGGGCTTGTAAATGAAAAGATAGTTTAGGGAAGGCAATAATTTTTATTAAATGGGATCGACCCATAAAGGAAAGACGTAGAGATCTCCAAGTGTTTAACTCTGCGGAAACTGAGCATAGGAGAGGAATGATATTGAATTTAAAAAGATTATGTTGATTACAAATAAGTTTAACTCACAGATAAGGGAGAGCATCAGTCTGCCACTTATACAGGACCCTCATGATCCATCCCCACTGGGACGATTTCTAATAAGAAAGGCCTGACGGCCAGTATAGCTTTCTTATTTTTTACCATTAAAAATAAAATGTCATCAGCAAAAGGAAGAGCCTTAAATTGAGAATGGCCTCCCTCAATCCCCTTGAATGCAGGAAAACTGGCTAAGGGTGCGTTCACACCACGTTTTTGCAATACAGTTCCCGTATACCTTTTCAATGTGAAAACCGTATGGAACCGTATTGAAAACCGTATGCATTGACTCTCCATATAAAACCACATGCCAAACAATGCATCCGGTTGCATCAGTTTTGCGTCTAGTATAGTTTTGTCCATTTTTTTATCCCGTACCTAAAACCGTAGCCTACCAAGGTTTTTGGTCCAAGTGAAAAACTGTATTGAAACCGTATATGTTTTTTTTAAACATGGAATTCAATGGGAACAGTAGAAAATTGTATGTGCGTACGGTTCCATCTGGTTTGCATCATACGCTTTTTGACTTTGCACAGTTTTTTTCTTGGAATTTCATTCAAACAAGTGAAACTTTATTCATAATGGAGGGAAAAGTTAAAAACGTACACGTTTTTTTCTTAAAAAACGGATGCAACCGGACCTCTTTTTTAAACCATATACTGTTTTTAAACGTATACGGGTTAAAATTTGTACACACATTTTCATACAGTTTAATACAGTTTTGAGGAATCCATTTTTCATCAAAAACCTGATACAGGAACTGTATTGCAAAAGCGTGGTGTGAATGCAGCCTAATACTTATAGAATAGGATCTAGGGCCAGATTAAAAGGGTACTCCACCCCTAGACATCTTATCCCCTATCCAAAGGATAGGAGATAATATGTCTGATCGTGGGGGTCCTGCCACTGGGAACCCCCGCGATCTCTCCTGCAGCACCCCCTGGAGAGAACTTCACTCCGTGCCTGATGACTGGCGATGCAGGGGCCTGTCCCCTCGTGATGCCACACCCCGCCTCCTCAATGCAAGTCAATGGGAGGGGGCGGGCCCCTGCATCGCCAGTCATCAGGCACGGAGCGAAGTTCTCTCCGTGCACCAGATAACCGGGGGCTGCAGGAGAGACCGCGAGGGTTCCCAGCGGCGAGAACCCCGCAATCAGACATCTTATCCCCTATCCTTTGAATAGAGGATAAGATGTCTAACTGCGGAGTACCCCTTTAAACAATAACATGGATAGAGGACAACCTTGCCTCATGTCCCACGTATCTTAAAAGGAGCAGACTGAACTCCATTCAACCAGATGGTGGAGTGAGCACAGTGGCATACCTACCGTTTGGCAAACCCAGCCCCCTGCCAGGGGTGCACGCCCGGTGGGGGCACAGGCTGCAAAACAGATCGGGTTGCCCACTACTAGTTAAATAACAAAGACATGCAACTGTTAGGATCATAAATCACAGATCGGACAGCAGAGGAATCTCCCGCCGCAGCGAAGCAATCAGCAGGGTTAATCTTAATTGCTGCCTGGGGCTGTGCCGCACCCATTTCCTAGTCGTAGGAGCACAGGAGAGCTGCGCTGACATCTGAGTGGCGCCGGCTGGTGTGACTTCCTTTGCGTCTCCGTGCAATATTAAGGAGGAGAGCTGGGACCCATACACCGCTGCTGAGCACAGGAGGGCCAGTATTATCTGGAGCACCCATGACGTGAGGAAAACTCTGCCTATACCTATGGGGAAAGGAGGGGGGACTCTGCCTATACCTATGGGGAAAGGGGGGGGGGACTCTACCAATACCTATGGGGAAAGGGGGGGACTCAGCCTATACTTATGGGGAAAGGGGGGGGGGGCTCTGCCTATACCTATGGGGAAAGGGGGGGAACTCTACCAATACCTATGGGGAAAGGGGGGGGACTCAGCCTCTACTTATGGGGAAAGGGGGGACTCTGCCTATACCTATGAGGAAAGGGGGGGACTCTGCCTATCCCTTTGGGGAAAAGGGGGGGAAACTCTGCCTATACCTATGGGGAAAGGGGGGGAACTCTGCCTATACTTATTGGGAAAGGGGGGGACTCTGCCAATACCTATGGGGAAGGGGGGAACTCAGCCAATACCTATGGGGAAAGGGGGGGACTCTGCCTATACTTATGGGGAAAGGGGGGTGGACTCTGCCTATACCTATGGGGAAAAGGGGGGGGAACTCTGCCTATACCTATGGGAAAGGGGGGTAACTCTGCCTGTACTTATGGGGAAAGGGGGAGGGGGGGTAACTCTGCCTATACCTCTGAGAAAAGGGGTGGGGGTAACTGCCTATACCTATGGAGAAAGGGGGAGTAACTCTGCCTTTACCTATTGGGAACGGGTAACTCTGCCTATACCTATGAGGGAAAGTGGGTTTAACTCTGCCTATACCTCCGGGGCCAAAGGGGGGGGGGGACTCTGCTTCCTATACCTAAGGAGAAAGGGGGGTTAACTCTGTTCCTATACCTATGGGAAAGGGGGGTTAAGTCTGCTGCCTATACTTATGGGGAAGGGTGGGGGGCTAACTCTGCTGCCTATAGCTTTGGGGAAGGGGGGTTAACTCTGCTGTCTATACCTACAGGGAAGGGGAGGGGTTTACTCTTCTGTCTATACCTACAAGGAAGGGGGGCTACCTAACTTTATACCTGGATGCCTAACTACTTACCTACATACCAGGCTAACTACCTACATACCCAGCTACCTTACTATGTACATACCTGGCCTTCATACATGGCTGCCTAGCTAGCACCCTACCTACCTGAACAAATGTAAGGAACAGCAGTCCTGTATTGAATGATTGACAGTACTTGGTCTCTGGATGAACCATCTGTGGACTCCTGCATGGTAACACATGAGGAGGGACAATCGACTTTGTGTCCAACTATAAACTATTCATAGGATTTGTGTTATATGTACCTGCATATTGAACTGCTTTATGTATCTCCGTCAATGTAAATTGTTCCCAGAAAAGCAATAGGTTCTGATCACATGTGTATATATTTAAGATTCTCTGATGAACAATGTTAATCTGAGGAATCTTCATGGGGAAATACATCGGCTTAATGTGTTAGTATATTTGGGATGAACATGAAGTGTATTGATCTGATTATCTAGTTTAATATTAAAATGGGAAATTTTTCCCTGACATTATTAATGCAAATCCTATATATGGTGGTAATCTATAGGGCTAGGTTCCCACTACAGAATCTTCAGATGGAAAAATTCCATCTAGAGATCTAGAGTGCGGCATTTTTGAAGCAGAATTTGTGAACAGAAAATTAGCTTTTACATTTCCGTCTGAGGAATGGTGGTGCTCATTCTTCAGGCGGATCTACTTTTGGAACACATTGCAGTCTATTGGGGATGGCAATGTCCGCGCAATCCTAGCGCCGACTGATTCAGTTGGCGCTAGGATTGCGCGGACATTGCCATCCCCAATAGACTGCAATGTGTTCCAAAAGTAGATCCGCCTGAAGAATGAGCACCACCATTCCTCAGGCGGAAATGTAAAAGCAAATTTTCTGTTCACAAATTCTGCTTCAAAAATTACGAAGTGTGAATTGGTGGACGGAATACCATTGACTGGCATGCACATTTTAGTAAGCAGAATTTCTGTCTGCAATTTTAAAGCGGAATTGCAGGCAGAAATTCCAGAGTGTGAACCTAGCCAAAGTGTGATACTATGCGAATAACATGGCATTTTGGTGTTAGACAATGAGTAGGTAGTTTGTGAAATATACAGTCCAGGGTCTAGGGGAAGCTTGTTAGCTTAATAATGGGATCCCTGTAGCATTATAAATAGATCTTCTAGCTATATTGATACCAAGGGGCTAGTACATTAATACAACATAGCGGCCGTTAAGTACCCATTATTGGTAACCTCATTTGTGGATTTGAGGCTTGGGGTTATGATCACTACATTGAAGGATATGTATAAACCCTATTTGACAGCTGTGTACAAAACTGTATTGCTGTGTTACTCTAAGACTGTTGCGAACCCCCGCATGTGTCTGCTTTAACATGTTAGGGGATTTTTTGTAATGTGAAACATTTTTTGCAATAAAGATTTGGATTACTAGCTAGTTTTCGTTATGTTTTGGTATACACTAGCTCCCGACGTTTATGCGCTCAGTGCGCATGTTCTGTACTAGAGGCAGTGAGTGGATGAGCGTCTGCCTCTAGTACAGCACATGCGCACTGAGCGCACAGACGTTGGGAGCAAGCGCTCGCTCTGTCAACTCAAGACGCAGCGGCGCGCACACGTTAGACCCGACGGGACGGGAGCATGTGGATGCACTGTGTAGTAAGACACAGCGGTCCCAATGCTGGAAGGCAGGATAGGCATGGCGGCGGCAGGGCTTGGCGCACCCCAAGCCACGCCTATCCGACTGTGCCTGACTTTTGGATAAAAGGTTTTTATTAGTAAGAAAAGAAGAAGAAAAAGCAATAAAGGTACGGCTGCTGAAGTCACCTTATAATCATCTGGAACACCATTATAGTGGTCTGGGGGGTCAAAATATGATGACAGTTGCACTTTAATGCTCTGAACGAATAAGAACTCGGGTGTGTCTCTTTTAAGGCTACATTCACACCTTGTTTTCAGCCTACCGTTTTAGGTACAGTTGCAAAACCGGATATGGGTAAAAAATGAGCCTCATTAAGGTAAATGGATTTCAGCCCCGGTCCGGCTGGGGTCGCCCGGTTAAAAATGAGGTGTGAATGCAGCCTAAGCCAGACTTCTCCTGCATTCAGTGCCGGTTATTCAATACAATACACTTTGTCTGCTTGTGCTATAATGCTGCTGTGATGTCTGTTTGTGCAATATTCTAACTATGTCTGCTTGAGCATTTACCTTGTATTTTTCTTCTCATTTTATCTGGGTTATTAGCCATGGTTATATAGCATGCTCTTTGTATTTTAGACTGTTACATTAGTTGGTTTTAGGATTATGTTTGCTGGTTTTGCTTTGTCTGTGTTGACACTGAGTTAGTCTTGCTAGTGTTATTTGTGCTCTGTATTTTATAATTCCTACTTGGTGTCCTGGCGTCTATTAAGACTCATCCAGTTCTAGTCTTGTATCTTGAGAAATATCCTGTCTAGTATTCTGACCAGTGTTCCTCTACATTGTAGAGTTTGGTGTTCTTGTATCCGTTTTTATGAAGTTCTGGGTTTTATATTTCTGTTTCCTACTAAGTCAGCATCCTGACCACACGGTGGAATGTGTCCGCTGTCCAGTAGTCTATTTGGCTTTATTATTAATGGCTACTCCTTTTGAGGAGTGGGTTGTCCATTTTGTTTTTTCTGTGTCCCAGTGTGAACAGTGTCCTTTGTTTCCTTATCAGTTTGCCTTTTTATATTTTGCCATGTTAGTATTTGTATCCTATTTGGTATGTCTGGTTGTCTGGTAGTTCTCCTGTTTCTGTTTCTGGCCTATGACCGACTATGTTTATTATATGTTTTTACGCCACTGCACTTTAGCGCAGGCAGGGAGTTGTTGATGGGCAAGTAGGCAGGGAGAGTGTTTTTAGGGTCAGTTTAGGGCTCAGTCTCCCTATCCCCCAGTTGTTCATGACACATATGTTTAGGTTGATTTTTGTTTCACCCAACGCGTTTCCGTTGCCAGAGTGCCAGTAGCCAGAGTATGGCTCCCCACCATTGTGGGTTACGCTCCCGCTCGTGCTAGACACTGGACTTCTAACTGATCTCCTGGTGACGACAGGTCACCCACAGGAGACAGGCCAGTCCGGTATTTTGTATTTGCATGTTCTTTCTCTCCTAAACTGAGCACCATCTAGGACACTATACAGCTACATATATGCATTGTCTGTGTATAAGTGACTCACGTGCACCAATAGGGATGGTTGCAGATTGGAGATGATAATGTTAGACCTGATTTTTGTGATATATGCACTCTGACTGTTGCATCCATATTTTATACTCTATTAAACCAATGCTATTCCCCTGAGGCAACTACTGAATGTAGAGGAAACACGTTGGGCTGTATACAATTGGTACGATGGGTACTGTTATTTAATTCAATTTTAAAGTGGTCACTTTATTGATGGATTTTATCCATATAAAAGTTATGTATTAAAGAACACTTACTACGGGTAATACTATTCCCCATTTTGATTTTTGCTGGGAAGATTACATTCTATCTACCTGCTGTGGGGTATCCTATTTATCACAGTATTCTAGTTGATTTTTGTTTACAATATTGTATTTAAAATTATGGAAAAGGGGGATGATTCAGACCTTTATTAGAGAAAGGGTTAATTCATGTCAATTTTTAATTGTTAATTTTTTTCCCTATTTTTCAGTCCCTATGGGAGACTATTACATGCAATCTATAGACTGCAAACACCTACCAATGCTGCATCATAGCACAGCATTGATCAATATTATCCACGCTCTAATGCTCCAAACTGCTGAGGCTTCATTGAGCCTGGTTCTCAGCTGATCGGGACCTTACGAATTCTCAGCTGGGCAGCTTGAATTGTGTTTTTTTTACATTGTATACACTGCAATCAACTTTGATCGCATTTTCTAAAGGGTTAATGCTGGGCATTGGCCAATAGACGATGTCAGGCATTAGCCACGGGCCCCGTCTGCTGTTAGCAGTCAGAACTAACCTGCTATGATGCTTTCTCAGCTGCCCCTTTGTCCTTAAGGGGTTAAAAACAGCTCAGGCAAGATAAAAATGTTAGACATGTATTGTTAAAATAACGCAAATTTTTATTTTATTTTTTATTGGGGGGGGGGGGCGACACAGCCCCTCTTCAGGGGCACAAGGAGCACTAGGTATGCCTCTAAATGTAATCTTTTCTAATTTGATAGATAGTAAAAACTGATATATATATATATACATATATATATATATATATATAAATGCATGGATATCAGTATTCAGAACCTTTGCTATAACACTTAGCTGTGGGGATAGGGGGGCCTTCCATTTTTTCTGATTTTCTTTGAGATGTTTAATGGGAGTCATCTGGGGTAAAGTCAGTTGACTGGACATGATTTGGAAATACACAACCCTGTCTATATAGGATCTCACAATTGACAAATCATATCAGAGAAATAACCAAGCCATAAGGAGGAAAGTGGGACAACTTACAAAAAACTGAATATCATTCTCTGAATGCTCTAAAGAACAACCAGAATATTGTCATCCGCCCCACCGATAAGGGGGGTAGGATCGTCATTCAACACTATCAAGACTATGAAAATGAAGCACGCAAAATTATGGGCGACACATCATACTGCCAACAGATTGAAAAAGATCCCTTTTCTCAGTTGCAACAAAACATCATATCACTACTAGATGATGGTCTTTCAAGAAACCTGCTAACAAAAAAAGAGAAAAAAATCCTATTCGTTCAAAATCCATCTATTCCATTTTATTACCACATGCCAAAAGTGCATAAAAGCCAGAAGTGCCCCCCGGGAAGGCCCATTATTTCTGGGATCAATAGGGCCACCTGTAACATCTCTCAATATTTAGACCTAATACTCCAGGACCATGTCCAAAAACTTCCTAGCTTTCTTAAGAACTCTGACCAACGTATTATCCTACTAAAGAACATTAAGTGGGTAAAAGATATGCTCCTAGTCACAATGGATGTGACAGCTTTATACATAAATATAAGACATGACTTAGGGATCAAAAGCACCAGATCCTTCTTGGAAGCTGACCCAAATATTCCTTCGAAGCAAACTGTTTTTTGGGGGGAAATATTTAGAATTGATCTTGGAGAACAATTTTTTCACTTGTAACGGAGCTATATTTCACCAAATAAAAGGGACCGCGATAGGAACTCAAGTTGCCCCTTTGTATGCGAACCTCTTTATGGGGTGTTTCGAAGGAAAATGTATTACTAATAATACGATCTTCCAAGAACATGCGGTTGTTTATAAAAGATTTATAGACAACCTGTTTTTTCTCTGGAAAGGTACCAAGGAACAAGTGGAAACATTAATTCAAGAAATAAATTAATTCAAGAAATCAACGCCATACTAACTCCTAACTACTCTGATACCTCAATCGAATTTTAGACCCAAAGATCTTCCATCGAGAAGACAAACTAACAACATCTACTTTTTTTTTTAAACTGTGGACTTTAGTTATGTTCCATTTTTGAGTGGCCACTATAGAAAATGGAAGCAGAACATACCATATGGCCAATTTAGAAGAGTCAGAAAAAACTGTACTGATAAGTTCACATTTATAGAACATGCAAAAATCTTGAAAACTCGCTTTGCTGCTAAAGGGTACCCAAAATAACTAATTGAAAATGCTAACCAGAGAACCAAAGCAATTACCCAAGAAGATTGTCTGTCGTCATATCCAGGAATAACCAACGGACCTAAGGATAAAAGGAAAGAAGAATTACCTGAGAAGAGAGAGGACAAAAATGTAAACAAAAAATTAACAATAGCAAAATATATTACCAACTTTATTATTCAACAGGCTAACAGAACATTAGGCAGATCCTCAAAAAACACTGGGGAATTTTAAGGTCTGATCCTTACCTGAAAGATCTACTACCGGCAAAACCAGGTTTGACATTTAGGAGGGCTCCGTACCTACGCAATATTATAGCACCTAGCTGCCTGAGGAGACAAGCCAAAATAAAATCAGAGTCAAGAGAAACTCTCTGGAAAAAAGGGGTTTTCAAGTGTCAGAAACAAAGATGCCTTTGCTGTTCCGTTATACAAAATCAAAGTACCACCTTCAACAGCATGCATACAGGGGAAAGCTTTCCCATTAAATACCGTATGACATGCCAATCTTCTTTCATCACATACTTGATAAATTGCCAGTGTGGTAAACAATATGTGGGGAGAACCTCACAACACCTACACCTGAAAATCAATCAACACAGATGTAATATCAAAAAGAACTGTATGTGTCATAGCCTCTCTAGACATATTGCCTTACAACATAAAGAGGAAAAAATGTGATCTCTATTTTACCTATAGATAACATTCTGCCACATGTCACAAATAGACTGGAGGCTTTAGCGAAAAAAGAGATTTTCTGGATATATTTTCTAAATACATTACAGCCCTATGGTCTGTAGAGCTTATTTATTAATATTATAAAAATAACATTATTTATTAATATTAATATTATTAATGTTTTAACTTGTATGCTGGCCCTATTGATTCCTCTTATCTAATCGATCAAGCCTCAGTTGTATTGAAATAATAGAGCCCACTCAGGAATTTTACTTATCAAGTATTTATATGACACCTTTTTTAAACACTTTTATGAATAGAGTCTTTTTAAGATTATTGCTCTAATGTATAGTCCCTTACTTACCATTATGTTTACCATTATCCATAATCTTGCGCATACCTTATTAATATTTAATATATATACAGTGGTCCCTCAACATACGATAATGGTAATTCGTTCCAAACGACCCATCGTTTGTCGAATCCATCGTATGTTGAGGGATCCGTGCAATGTAAAGTATAGGAAGCTGTACTCACATGTCCCCGTCGCTCCGGACCAGGTCCTCACAGATCCCGATGCTGTCCCAGGGACTCCCGATGCTGTCCCGCTGCTCCAGTGTCTTCTTCGCGATCCTCCGGTGTCTTGCGCATCTTCTGCAGGGTCCGGGCCTCGCTTTCTAGTGACGTTATTACGCTGCTGCGCCGGCGCGGCGTGCGTAGTGACGTAATAACGACGCCGGAAAGCAAGGCCCGGACCCTGGAGAAGATGCGCAAGACACCGGAGGATCGCAAAGTGGACCCGGAGCAGCGGGAATAGGTAAGCGAACCTGCCAGGGATTCTTAAACTGCTATCCGACAGCAGCTTAAGCATTTTGCACTGTCGAATAGCAGTTAATGCGATGGCCCCGACATATAAAAGCATCGTATGTCGATGCTGACATCGACATGCGATGGCCTCTGAGAGGCCATCGTATGTAGATTTTATCATATGTCGTGGCCATCGTAGGTCGGGGGGTTACTGTATGTGTATATATATATATATATATATATATATATATGGCAGTACAGCCTCAATCAAAAGATCAAAGCATCTTCTATTAGGATCCAAGCGGCACTCTGCAGCAATGCTGACGATGTGATCCTGCGTTGCCATTCTGCATTATGGACACAGTCAGCCGCTTCTCATGTGCTAGGTCACGGCCCCTGTCATGGAGCGTTGATATCTATCTACTGGCCGGTCTCCCATACCAAGCAGGACTGGGTGAGCTCCGCTCCTGCCATTTTCCGTGAGAACGCACTTAGTTGGACGGCTATCCCACGGTTCTTTTGTTTACAATCCACAACAGAGAAGAGAACTTACGATCCCAATCCAGGCTGTGGTTCTTTCATTTTTAGATTAACAATAATCAGTTTGATTAACAGTTTGCTAAATGTTTTAAAATGTACAGGGTGGGCCATTTATATGGATACACCTTAATAAAATGGGAATGGTTGGTGATATTAACTTCCTGTTTGTGGCACATTAGTATATGTGAGGGGGGAAACTTTTCAAGATGGGTGACCATGGTGGCCATTTTGAAGTCGGCCATTTTGAATCCAACTTTTGTTGTGACACATTAAACTTATTGGGAATTTCACAAGAAAAACAATGATGTGCTTGGTTTTAACGTAACTTTATTCTTTCATGAGTTATTTACAAGTTTCTGACCACTTTTAAAATGTGTTCAATGTGCTGCCCATTGTGTTGGATTGTCAATGCAACCCTCTTTTCCCACTCTTCACACACTGATAGCAACACCGCAGGAGAAATGCTAGCACAGGCTTCCAGTATCCGTAGTTTCAGGTGCTGCACATCTCGTATTTTCACAGCATAGACAATTGCCTTCAGATGACCCCAAAGATAAAAGTCTAAGGGGGTCAGATTGGGAGACCTTGGGGGCCATTCAACTGGCCCACGACGACCAATCCACTTTCCAGGAAACTGTTCATCTAGGAATGCTCGGACCTGACACCCATAATGTGGTGGTCACCATCTTGTCAAGTGTCAGGTCCGAGCATCCCACTTGTATAACTTGTCGGCGCCTTACTCCACCTCTCTTTATGTCCTGCTATGCCTAAATAAAAGAAGATTTTACTTGCAAGAGATTACCTGGTGCCATGGACTTCTTTTATTCAACTGATTGTGGATACCTTCCTGTTTACACTAAGCACAGGACTCCAATACACGTGAGTGGTGCGGGATTTGACTTTTCGTTGCTACTTGAAAGTTTTATATTGTTTTCATGTTATACAAGCGTCTGGATTGCTAATTCCTGCACTTTACTCAACAAGTGTCACCCGTTTGACAAAAGAGTACTTGGCCTCACAGGGAATCTTCAGGTTATCAAGTGAAATCTCCAAGGGACTACTACTCCCAGCTAGCCTGCATGACATCTAACATCGTCCTGAGTTCCACATGTGTACATGAGGAGCAGCACTATTTCTGACCATTATATAATTTGTATAAAGCATTTGTCATAAGATTTCTCCATCTCTGATTTTCAGTTGTCCCTGAGCTAGTTAGTGGAGACTAGCTGCTGTGATGTCTACTATAGATATACATATGTACTATGTACATAAATAGAATAGAATATCCTTGATCATATTTCTTTCTAGTTTACTCAATGAAGCAGCAGCATGGAGGACATTTTAGGGCAGCACTGAGCAGTCTAAGCTGTGAATCAAGCACTGTGGTGAGATATTATATAGTAAGCTTGTTTAGTGTCTTTGCAGTCTTTGTAATCTTCTGGCTCTGTCCAATCACACACTCACCCTTCCCCTCTTCATAGACTTGTATGGGTGTCATGCAACTTGACCCTCAATGTGCTGCTAGTCCATTTTGAGACAGATTTTAACTGTTTTTCACTAAATAAATGTTGGGAGGGGGAGTTGCAGAAAGAAGTCTGATAAGGGGAAAAGGAAACATTTTCTCTAATAAGATACTTTTGCTTTTTTTTTTTTTTACATTTTTGACTATTGGGATGCCACCATACATAATAGATTGTTTGCAGATCCCACATATTAATCTATATGAGCAACTGAAAACTGTTTTATGGTTCAAGATATATCCTTTGAGTAACAGTGAATTTAGGTTCATACATTGTAACAAACATCCTGCGCCCAAAACCTGTGTTAGGCTACATTCACACTATAGAAAAAGCTCCATTACAAACGGACGTTCAGGCTCTCTTTTTTTCTTCTTCAGACATTAAGGTCTGTCATTGTAACAGAGCCTATCAGGATGCATAACAGGCACAGAGGATCTTATTCACTTCTAACGTCTGTTATTTGCGCCCATTATTCTGTTTGAGATAGCGGGAGAAAAAGACATCCGAAGCACAATTTTTTCTCCCGCTATCTTCCAACTGACCCCCTTCTGATGGGCATTGTGGAATCATCACGAAGCACTATAGATCCATGTCCATGTCACATATGGCAAGGATGCTTCCAATTTTTTTAAGTACACACTTAAACAGCCTAAACGTACAAGGAGACAAGGAGACATGCCTCTTAATAATTCAATTTTCTACTAATTTTATCAGCATTTTTAGTGCCTATCGGGGACTATTACAAACCCTTCAATTACAAACACAATCATTGCTATGCCATAGCATGGCCCTGTTGATTGTTTTTATTGGCGCTATGCTTACACAGCCTTCCAAGGGAGCCTGTGTGGTCAGTGCACTAATCTGATGCCAGGGAGGAGGGTAAGTGAGCTTCATCTGTCAAGTTAACTGCTTGGGAGCCTACAAAAGCACTATAGAGGTCCAGAACAGCCCACTATCTGATTGGCAACATTATTCTAAAAGTTTAAGGTTTAAATGTGAAACAGCCTATTAAGGAACAAAATATAACATTTAACAAAAAAAATATATATATAAAAAAAAAATTGTTTAGAAGAGAAGAATGTACAAGCATTTTTGGTAAAAAAAAATATTATATGTATTATATATATATATATATATATATATATATATATATATATTTTTTTTTTATTTATATATATATATATATATATAAAGAAGCGGCTGCAGCACACCAGAGTATCCAAAATGCAAAAAAGTTATTTATTCCAGCTAAAAATAAGACAACGTTTCTGTGGTTTCACACATACTTACCTTTATTTTTGAGAGTGCTGCTTCAATTTATATATATATAATCAATTGGGGACATTTATCATTGTTGCTTTGGTAAGTGAGTTCTGTAGGCATTTTCTTTTTTTGCTTGAGTTTTGCTTATGTTTGACACATTTATTATACTATCACAGGGGGTTGATAAGCACATAAGCAAGAACCAGTAAATCACTTTTAAATACCATTTTTTTTTTAGCACATTTTAGCAAAAACCAATAAATGACTTCAGAACACCACTTTGCAGCTTTGAAAAAAAATATGCTATCTACAGTCATGGCCATAAAAGTTGGCACCCCTGAAATGTTGCTATACATATGTTTACTCCCTTTGCTTGTATTGGAACCAAACCAAAAAAGGGAGGGGAAAAAAAATGATTGGACATAATGTCACACCAAACTCCAAAAATCGGCTGGACAAAATTATTGCCACCCTTAACTTAATATTTGGTTGCACACCCTTTGGAAAAAATAACTGAAATCAGTCACTTCCTATAACCATCAATAAGCTTCTTACACCTCTCAGCCGGAATGTTAGACCACTCTTCCTTTGCAAACTCTCTTATTGGAAGGGCGTCTTTTCCCAACAGCAATTTTAACCCCTTAACCTTCAAGGACGTAAATGTACGTCCTGGTGCGGCGGTACTTCGTGCACCAGGACGTACATTTATGTCCTGTACATGACCGTGAGCATTGGAGTGATGCTCCGGCCATGTTCAGCAGGTCCCAGGCTGCTGATAGCAGCCAGGAACCCACCGGTAATGGCCGACATCCGTGATTGCACAGATGTCTGCCATTAACCCCTCAGATGCCGTGATCATTACAGATCATGGCATCTGCAGAAGCACGGCTACATTTTATGCTGATCTAATCACCCGCGGCACGGCCACGGGGATCAGATCAGCTAACATGGCAGCCGAAGGTCCCCTCACCTTCATCCGCTGCCTTCCTTGCTTCTTCTGCTCTGGTCTGAGATCGAGCAGACCAGAACAGAAGATAGCCAATAACACTGATCAGTGCTATGCCCTATGCATAGCACTGAACAGTATTAGCAATCAAATGAGTGCTATAAATAGTCCCCTATAGGGACATAAAAAGTGGAAAAAAAAGTAAACAAAGTTAAAAAAAATTTGAAATATCCCCTCTCCCAATAAAAATTTAAAATGTCCCTTTTTCCTATTTTACCCCAAAAATGTAAAAAAAAAAAAAAGAATTACACATATTTGATATCGCCACATGCGTAAATGTCCAAACTATTAAAAATATAATGTTAATGATTCCGTACAGTGAACGGCGTGGATGTAAAAAAAAAAAAAAATTGCTGCTTTTTTGTCACATTTTATTTTTTAAAAAAATTCATTAAAAAATGTATGAAAGTTTTATATAAACAAATGTGGTATCAAGAAAAAGTACAAACTTCTTGATAATGTTGCGCACTGTGGACAAAGGCAAATCTAGATCTCTGGAGATGGACTTGTAACCTTGAGATTGTTGATATTTTTCCACAATTTTGGTTCTCAAGTCCTCAGACAGTTCTCCTCTTTCTGTTGCTCATTGTAACACTCGCGTTTCTGAAGACAGGACTCCGGTGTATGTGGATCCGCTGGACCTGTGTGACAGATGACTCGGACCGTACCAGGGAGCGGAGTCTAAGGTGCCGCTGGTTTTCACCAGAAGGGGGATGAGGAATTCATAAACAAGCCACAGGTGGTTACACTAATGAGCGTAATGGCCCTTTAAATCTTAAAGCTCCGGTGCACGCACGCCCTAAAGGACAGGGACACGGGCACCAGAGCAGAGTGGTGGAGGCAGAGGCAGGAGAAACACCCGGAGAGTGACGGACTGTGGCTCGCATGCGGGCGCGTCCCGCGATGCGAGTCCCAGCCCCGTCGGCATAGAAGGGAAGGGGACCATGCGCTCACGGCCAGCGTGTGAGGCCGGAGCGCATAGTGTAACAGTACCCCCCCTTTGGTCACCCCCTCCTCTTACGAGAGAGAAAACTCCTGAGAAGGTGACGGTCCAGGATATTCTCCTCAGGTTCCCAAGATCTCTCCCCAGGATCGTAACCCTCCCAGTCGACCAAAAAAAATTGTTTACCTCTCCCAGTTTTTGCAGCAAGAATCTGTTTAACTTTGTAGATGTCAGATAAACCGGAGATAGGTGTTGGGACAGGATTCTTCTGAGAGAACCGGTTTACTACAAGAGGCTTGAGGAGAGAGAAGTGGAAGGAATTGGGAATACGTAACGTAGTGTCACGATGCCGGCTGGCAGGAGGTGGATCCTCTGTGCCAGAGAGGGTTTGGCGTGGACCGTGCTAGTGGACCGGTTCTAAGTCACTACTGGTATTCACCAGAGCCCGCCGCAAAGCGGGATGGTCTTGCTGCGGCGGTAGTGACCAGGTCGTATCCACTAGCAACGGCTCAACCTCTCTGACTGCTGAAGATAGGCGCGGTACAAGGGAGTAGACAGAAGCAAGGTCGGACGTAGCAGAAGGTCGGGGCAGGCAGCAAGGATCGTAGTCAGGGGCAACGGCAGGAGGTCTGGAACACAGGCTAGGAACACACAAGGGAACGCTTTCACTGGCACAATGGCAACAAGATCCGGCGAGGGAGTGCAGGGGAAGTGAGGTATACATAGGGAGTGCACAGGTGAACACACTGATTAGAACCACTGCGCCAATCAGCGGCGCAGTGGCCCTTTAAATCGCAGAGACCCGGCGCGCGCGCGCCCTAGGGAGCGGGGCCGCGCGCGCCGGGACAGGACCGACGGAGAGCGAGTCAGGTACGGGAGCCGGGGTGCGCATCGCGAGCGGGCGCCACCCGCATCGCGAATCGCATCCCGGCTGGAGGCGGTATCGCAGCGCACCCGGTCAGTGGATCTCACCGGGGCGCTGCGGGAGCGAGAGTGTAGCGAGCGCTCCGGGGAGGAGCGGGAACCCGGAGCGCTCGGCGTAACAGTACCCCCCCCCTTGGGTCTCCCCCTCTTCTTGGAGCCTGAGAACCTGAGGACCAGATTTTTATCTAGGATATTGTCCTCAGGTTCCCAGGATCTCTCTTCAGGACCACAGCCCTCCCAGTCAACCAAAAAGAAGGTTTTTCCTCTGACCTTTTTGGAGGCCAGTATCTCCTTTACGGGAAAGATGTCTGAAGAACCGGAGACAGGAGTGGGAGAGATAAGTTTAGGAGAGAAACGGTTGATGATGAGTGGTTTAAGAAGAGAAACATGAAAGGCATTAGGAATACGAAGAGAAGGAGGGAGAAGAAGTTTATAAGAGACAGGATTAATCTGGCACAAAATTTTGAAAGGACCAAGATAGCGTGGTCCCAATTTGTAGCTGGGAACACGGAAGCGGACATATTTAGCGGAGAGCCATACCTTGTCTCCGGGAGAAAAAATGGGGGGAGCTCTTCTTTTCTTATCAGCAAACTTCTTCATGCGTGATGAAGCCTGTAAGAGAGAATTTTGGGTCTCTTTCCATATGGTGGAAAGATCACGAGATATTTCATCCACAGCGGGTACACCAGAGGGCAAGGGAGTAGGGAGGGGGGGAAGAGGGTGACGGCCGTACACCACGAAAAATGGGGATTTGGAAGAAGATTCAGAAACTCTGAAGTTATACGAGAATTCGGCCCATGGTAGAAGATCTGCCCAGTCATCCTGGCGGGAGGAAACAAAATGCCGTAAATAATCACCCAGGACCTGGTTAATTCTTTCTACTTGCCCATTGGATTGAGGATGATAAGCAGAAGAAAAGTTTAATTTAATCTTGAGTTGTTTACAGAGAGCCCTCCAGAATTTAGACACGAATTGGACGCCTCTATCCGAGACGATCTGCGTGGGCAACCCGTGAAGACGAAAAATGTGTACAAAAAATTGTTTTGCCAACTGAGGCGCAGAAGGAAGACCAGGAAGAGGGATGAAATGTGCCATCTTGGAGAATCGATCAACGACCACCCAAACAACAGTGTTGCCACGGGATGAGGGTAAGTCTGTAATAAAGTCCATACCAATCAGAGACCAAGGCTGTTCGGGAACAGGCAGAGGATGAAGAAGACCAACGGGCTTCTGGCGAGGAGTCTTATCCCGGGCACAGACAGTGCAGGCTCGCACAAAATCCACAACATCCGTCTCCAGAGTCGGCCACCAATAGAAACGAGAGATGAGTTGCACGGATTTCTTGATGCCCGCATGACCTGCGAGATGGGAGGAGTGACCCCATTTGAGGATTCCGAGGCGTTGGCGTGGGGAGACGAAGGTCTTCCCTGGAGGAGTTTGCCTGATGGAGGCTGGAGAAGTGGAGATCAGGCAGTCAGGAGGAATGATGTGTTGCGGAGAGAGCTCTACTTCCGAGGCATCCGAGGAACGAGAGAGAGCATCGGCCCTAATGTTCTTATCGGCAGGCCGAAAGTGAATTTCAAAATTAAATCGGGCAAAGAACAGAGACCACCTGGCCTGGCGAGGATTCAGCCGTTGGGCAGACTGGAGATAGGAGAGGTTCTTGTGATCGGTGTAAATAATAACTGGAAATCTTGATCCCTCCAGCAGATGCCTCCATTCCTCAAGTGCTAATTTAATGGCTAGTAGCTCTCGATCCCCGATGGAGTAGTTCCTCTCCGCCGGAGAGAGGGTCTTAGAAAAAAACCCACAAGTAACAGCATGCCCGGAAGAATTTTTTTGTAGAAGGACCGCTCCAGCTCCTACTGAGGAGGCATCAACCTCCAATAGGAAGGGTTTAGATGGGTCAGGTCTGGAGAGCACGGGAGCTGAAGAAAAGGCAGACTAGAGCTGTTTAAAGGCGTCTTCCGCTTGAGGAGGCCATGACTTAGGATTGGCATTCTTTTTGGTTAAAGCCACGATAGGAGCCACAATGGTGGAAAAATGTGGAATAAATTGTCTGTAATAATTGGCGAACCCCAAAAAACGTTGGATAGCACGGAGTCCGGAGGGGCGTGGCCAATCTAAGACGGCAGAGAGTTTGTCTGGATCCATTTGTAGTCCCTGGCCAGAGACCAAGTATCCTAGGAAAGGAAGAGATTGACATTCAAACAGACATTTCTCCATTTTGGCATAAAGTTGATTGTCACGAAGTCTCTGAAGAACCATGCGGACATGCTGGCGGTGTTCTTCTAGGTTGGCAGAAAAAATCAGGATATCGTCCAGATACACAACAACACAGGAATATAAGAGATCACGAAAAATTTCATTAACAAAGTCTTGAAAGACGGCAGGGGCGTTGCACAGGCCAAAGGGCATGACCAGATACTCAAAGTGTCCATCTCTAGTGTTAAATGCCGTTTTCCATTCATCCCCCTCTCTGATGCGGATGAGATTATAAGCACCTCTTAAGTCCAGTTTGGTAAAGATGTGGGCACCTTGGAGGCGATCAAAGAGTTCAGAGATGAGAGGTAGAGGGTAGCGGTTCTTTACCGTGATTTTATTAAGACCGCGGTAGTCAATGCAAGGACGTAGGGAGCCATCTTTTTTGGACACAGAAAAATCCGGCTCCGGCAGGAGAGGAGGATTTGCGGATAAAGCCCTTTTTTAAATTTTCCTGGATGTACTCAGACATAGCAAGAGTCTCTGGGGCAGAGAGAGGATAAATTCTGCCCCGGGGTGGAGTAGTGCCCGGGAGGAGGTCAATAGGACAGTCATAAGGCCTGTGAGGAGGTAGAGTCTCAGCTTGTTTTTTGCAAAAAACATCCGCAAAGTCCATATAGGCCTTAGGGAGACCGGTTACAGGGGGAACCACAGGGTCACGGCAAGGAGTACTGGTAACCGGTTTAAGGCAGTCCTTGAAACAAGAGGGACCCCAACTCTTGATCTCCCCTGTGGACCAATCCAGGGTTGGGGAATGGTGTTGAAGCCAGGGTAGTCCAAGGAGAATTTCGGAAGTGCAATTGGAGAGGACCAAAAACTCAATTTTTTCGTGGTGAGGTCCGATGCACATTAGGAGGGGTTCCGTGCGGTAACGCACGGCACAGTCCAATCTTTCATTGTTAATGCAATTGATGTAGAGAGGTCTGGCGAGACTGGTCACTGGGATGTTGAACCTGTTGATGAGAGAGGCCAAAATAAAGTTTCCTGCAGATCCGGAGTCCAAGAAGGCCTTAGTGGAGAAGGAGAAGGTAGAGGCAGATATCCGCACAGGCACAGTAAGACGTGGAGAAGCAGAGTTGACATCAAGGACTGTTTCACCTTTGTGCGGAGTCAGCGTACGTCTTTCCAGGCGGGGAGGACGGATAGGACAATCCTTCAGGAAGTGTTCGGTACCGGCACAGTACAGGCAGAGATTCTCCATGCGGCGTCGTGTCCTCTCTTGAGGTGTCAGGCGAGACCGGTCAACTTGCATAGCCTCCACGGCGGAAGGCACAGGAACGGATTGCAGAGGACCAGAGGAGAGAGGAGCCGGGGAGAAAAAACGCCTCGTGCGAACAAAGTCCATATCCTGGCGGAGCTCCTGACGCCTTTCGGAAAAACGCATGTCAATGCGAGTGGCTAGATGAATGAGTTCATGTAGGTTAGCAGGAATTTCTCGTGCGGCCAGAACATCTTTAATGTTGCTGGATAGGCCTTTTTTAAAGGTCGCGCAGAGGGCCTCATTATTCCAGGAAAGTTCTGAAGCAAGAGTACGGAATTGCACGGCGTACTCGCCAACGGAAGAATTACCCTGGACCAGGTTCAGCAGGGCAGTCTCAGCAGAAGAGGCTCGGGCAGGTTCCTCAAAGACACTTCGAATTTCCGAGAAGAAGGAGTGTACAGAGGCAGTGACGGGGTCATTGCGGTCCCAGAGTGGTGTGGCCCATGACAGAGCTTTTCCAGACAGAAGGCTGACTACGAAAGCCACCTTAGACCTTTCAGTAGGAAACTGGTCCGACATCATCTCCAAGTGCAGGGAACATTGCGAAAGAAAGCCACGGCAAAACTTAGAGTTCCCATCAAATTTATCCGGCAAGGATAGTCGTAGGCCTGAGGCGGCCACTCGCTGCGGAGGAGGTGCAGGAGCTGGCGGAGGAGATGATTGCTGAAGCTGTGGTAGTAGCTGCTGTAGCATCACGGTCAGTTGAGACAGCTGGTGGCCTTGTTGCGCTATCTGTTGTGACTGCTGGGCGACCACCGTGGTGAGGTCGGCGACAACTGGCAGAGGAACTTCAGCGGGATCCATGGCCGGATCTACTGTCACGATGCCGGCTGGCAGGAGGTGGATCCTCTGTGCCAGAGAGGGTTTGGCGTGGACCGTGCTAGTGGACCGGTTCTAAGTCACTACTGGTATTCACCAGAGCCCGCCGCAAAGCGGGATGGTCTTGCTGCGGCGGTAGTGACCAGGTCGTATCCACTAGCAACGGCTCAACCTCTCTGACTGCTGAAGATAGGCGCGGTACAAGGGAGTAGACAGAAGCAAGGTCGGACGTAGCAGAAGGTCGGGGCAGGCAGCAAGGATCGTAGTCAGGGGCAACGGCAGGAGGTCTGGAACACAGGCTAGGAACACACAAGGGAACGCTTTCACTGGCACAATGGCAACAAGATCTGGCGAGGGAGTGCAGGGGAAGTGAGGTATACATAGGGAGTGCACAGGTGAACACACTGATTAGAACCACTGCGCCAATCAGCGGCGCAGTGGCCCTTTAAATCGCAGAGACCCGGCACGCGCGCGCCCTAGGGAGCGGGGCCGCGCGCGCCGGGACAGGACCGACGGAGAGCGAGTCAGGTACGGGAGCCGGGGTGCGCATCGCGAGCGGGCGCCACCCGCATCGCGAATCGCATCCCGGCTGGAGGCGGTATCGCAGCGCACCCGGTCAGTGGATCTGACCGGGGCGCTGCGGGAGCGAGAGTGTAGCGAGCGCTCCGGGGAGGAGCGGGAACCCGGAGCGCTCGGCGTAACACGTAGCAGGTAGACAGAGTTTGTAGGAGACTGGATTGATCTTTTGTAGAATCTGGAAGGGACCAAGGTAGCGGGGACCGAGCTTGTAACAGGGGATCTTGAGGCGGATGTATTTGGATGAAAGCCACACCATGTCACCAGGAGAGAAGGACGGAGGAGGTCTACTTTTATCCACTTGCGCCTTCATGCGTGAAGAAGCTTGGGCCATGACTGTCGGGTCTGTTGCCAGATGGTGGAGAAGTCACGGACCAGCACATCAACAGCAGGCACACCGGAGGAGACTGGGAGAGGAAGAGGAGGACGGAGATGGAGTCCGTAGACAACAAAAAAGGGAGACGACCTCGTGGACTTGGAATTCTTAAGATTATATGAGAATTCAGCCCAGGGGAGGTCGACCCAATCATCTTGGCGAGCTGAAACAAAATGCCGAAGATAAGTCTCAAGGATTTGATTAACCCTCTCCACCTGACCGTTGGACTGAGGGTGGTAGGCCGAGGAGAAGTCCAGATTGATGTCCAGACGTTTACAAAGGGCTCACCAGAAGTTAGAGACAAACTGCACCCCTCGATCCGAAACTATATGCTGGGGAAGACCATGTAAACGAAAGACATGCAAAAAGAAGTACTTCGCCAGCTGTGGAGCAGAAGGAAGACCTGGTAGAGGAATGAAATGAGCCATCTTGGAAAACCGATCTACCACGACCCAGATGACATCGGTGATTAAATCCATGGCGATATGGGACCAGGGAGTCTCTGGAATGGGTAAAGGCTGTTAGAGTCCTGCAGGTCTTTGCCGAGGAGTTTTGTCACGGGCACAAGTTACACAGGACCGAACAAAATCAGAAACATCACGTTCAAGATGGGGCCACCAGTAGTGCCGGGAAATAAGTAGTAGAGTCTTGCGTATTCCAGGATGTCCTGCTGTCAAGGAAGAATGACCCCATTTCAGTACTTGCGTCTCAATCTGGTGGGCACAAAGGATTTTCCCGGAGGAACTTGCTGAATCTCAGCAGGAGCAGCAGGAATCAAACGGTCAGGAGGAATAATATGTCTAGGCGTGGAGTCCAAACCAATGATGTCAGAGGACCTGGGGAGAGCATCAGCCCTGATGTTCTTGTCTGCTGGACAGAAGTGAAAGAAGAAGTTGAACCTGGAAAAGAACAGTGACCATATTGCCTGGCGGGGGTTCAAACGCTGAGCAGACTGAAGGTATAGAAGATTCTTATAATCGGAGTAGATGCTGACCGGATGGGAAGAACCTTCCAATAAATGTCACCATTCCTCCAAAGCTAGCTTGATAGCAAGGAGTTCATGATCTCCAATGGGAGTAATTCCTCTCAGCAGAAGAGCAAGTTACACTCTTGCCCTTGGCGTTTTTCTGAGTGAGAACGGCACCCGCTCCAATATCCCATATTTTTATTCTCAGCCAAATACCAACCAAGCAGCAACAGCCTGACGTTACCAGGGTGGGCGAGGATCATTGTTACTGGCCCTACCCAGCCTAAATAATGCCAGCCTGTTACTGCCTAGGCCCAGGAGCGCCATTTTTTGATGCTCCAGCCTGTTGGTACCGGCTCTTTCCGCCACCCCTGGGGTGATGGGTATGGGGGCAATAATTGGGGGTTAGCGCTAGCTGTTTTTGTGGCTAACGCTAAGCTCAGCTTAGTAATGGACTAAAAAAACACTCCCCCACAAGCCCTCGTTAACCATTTTATTAACATTAAACAAAGAAAAAACACTGGTCATCGACGTAGTCCGCCAAATCCGAAGGTGTCACCAGGATACACGGATCTGAAATGAGAAGAAAAAAAAACATGAAAAATAGGTTAATACATTTATTGTCATCCGCTCGCACATCACCCTCGCTGCACAGTTACAACTCCCTGCATGCTCTTACAGTAAGGACATGCTGGGAGTTGTAGTCCTGCAGTGAGGGAGATGTGTGGGTGAGTGACAAGGGGGTGGCCGGGGGTGATAAGAAAATCACTGTAATTTCAAATTTCCTGCCACTGAGGGATGGCAGGGACGGCTCCTATACATCTCCCGGCCCGGGTGATGCCAGCCCGGGCTCCTTTTAACATATAACGGAGCCACAGAGTTTCTATATCCCCTACTGTAATATCAAATTTCCCGCCGGGTCCCGTGATTGGCTGCCCGGTCCCGGCCAATCATGAGACCCAGCGGAAAATGTGAAAATATATAGGGATAGAGATACTCGCCGGCACCATTGTGTGTTAAAAGGTGCCCGGGCTGGCATCCCTTTGCAGCCGCCCGTGCTCTGTCACATTTTCTCCCTGCTACCCTCACTTGTAATGATGGGGACACTGATTTACATCCCCCCCGCTTGTCTGCCACCCAAGCCTACGCCACACATCTCACGCCTGCTACCTGCTGCAAGACTATAACTCCCAGCATGCACTCACTGTAAGGGCATGCTGGGAGTTGTCGTCTTGCAACAGTTAGCAGACAGATGGGAGATGTGCAGCGTGGGTGGGTGGGTGGGTGGGTGGCAGACAAGCGGGGGGGATGTAAATTAGTGTCCCCATCATTACAAGTGAGGGTAGCAGGGAAAATATGACGGAGCACAGGCGGCTGCAGAGTGGTGTCAGCCCGGGCTCCGTTGTACAGTTTTAATATCATATTTCCTGCTGGAGCCAGCTGCTAGCGGGAAATATAAAATCTGCTCATAAAAGCCATTTTGTAAGCCATGTCCTGGCTGGCTTACATTTACAGTGTTTTTGAGGTGTTGCGACTTTTTGTGCGATTTTTGCACTGGATAAATCCCCGACCACTGCAAAGTGAAAAATGAAATTCACTTTCCTAAGCTCTTTTGTAGCTTTTTACTTTCAGCCAAAAGTTTGTTTAGGTGCTAACTTTTGTCCCCCAATGTGTGTATGTATGTATGTGTGTATGTTCCAGCCTCACTTCCAAACAGCTAAAGATATTAACATGCAACTTGGTACACATGTTACTTACATGTCAACAACAAACATAGGATAGGTAATTTAACCCTTACCCACCCCTATTTGTGAGAGTCAGGGTTTTTGTTTAAAGTCCCATGCAAGTCTATGGGAAACATATGTTACTTCATAAATTCCAAACAGCTGGAGATATTTCGATAATACTTGGTCACATGTTACTTATATGTCAAATGAAAATATATGATAGTTAAATTAACCCTAACCTACCCCTTTATGTGAAGGATGGGGTTTTTTGTTTCAAGTCCCATGTGAGTATATAGGACATTTGGTACCTTACTCCACAAGCTCCGCTCTACATCTCCTGGTGAATGCGTCAGTCCGGCTGGCAAGCCACACCCTCCCCGCATTCCATGCCCCATCTTGCAAAGCCACACCCACCCTTTAAGCCACACCCCTTGTGATATTCCTCGCAATATGAGGAGGGGATTTGTAGTCAGGATATGTGGACGGGAAATGAGGACAAAAGCTTCCTCCTTTGTTACTTTTCCTCCCCCACAAGGATTAGGTAGGAAAAAACAGGCAGCGCCGGGTACTCAGCTAGTAATAAGATAAATAAACCAGTGAATATCTAGGGTAAAATACACAAAACATGAGCCCACGCCTTTTAGCAAGCCATTAATAAAGTAAAAATCATGTGTAAAATATCTGAATATGTGCCGCTAACACTGTGCAGGGAAAAAAATGACGCAAAATATGTGAATATCCCCCACTGTCTGATATAATCCTACCGGCTGTCAGCAGGTTACATAAGAACACTACAAACCAAAATGCCTTTCCTTCCCCAAACCTCATGCACTTTGCCAAAACATAATCTTTTGAAACCCAATATACTGACAGGATTGGCCTCCCTCCCTATAGCTTCTGATTAAACACTTCTTTAGTCTCAACCTCTTTAAGGAAAGTGAAAAATGTTTTCTATTTGTGCAGTTTAGTACAGTCTTGGCACCGCTTAAGGTATGGCTGAGATACATGTTTTGTTCCATAGATGACCATGTATTATTTTTCACCCAAGGTTTTGTCTCCTCGCTTATATCATGATCTTATTCTTCTGAAGAACCACACTGAATTAACTTATATTAGGCTTGACTCCTTAAAGGAGGAGTATCAGGGGGAAAAATGTATCCCCTATCAAAAGGATGGGGGGAAAGTTTTAGACTGCAGGGGGTCCGACTGCTGGGACCCCCGTGATTTCCTTTATGAGGCCCCGGCAATCTCCATGAGTTATGCGTCACAACCCCCGCATGAAGCCGCAGCCGACATGCCCCCTCCATATATCTCAATGGAAGAGCCGTTCAGCTATCTTTGGCTCTCCCATAGAAATATAAAGTGGGCGTGTCGACCGCTGCTTCGTGAGGGATCGAGTAGCGACACTACCGGGGAGAGCTGAAGCCCTGTACAGGAGATCGCAGGGGGTCCCAAGAGTCGGAACCCCCACAATCTAAAACATCCCTATCCTATGGATAGGGGATACGTTTTTCCCCATGATATATCTCCTTTAAGGACAGAGCCCATTTTGGCCTTAAAGGGGTACTCCGGCGCTAAGACATCTTATCCTCTATCCAAAGGATAGGGGATAAGATGTCTTAGCGCCGGAGTACCTCTTTAAGGAAGCAATCAATTTTATTTTTTGCATTTTTATTTTTACCTCCTTAGTTTCAACTTTTTATTTTTTCTTCCACTGGCCCTATATGAGTACTTGTTTTTTCGTGACCAAAGGATCTTTGTAAAGACACCTTTCATTTTACCATAAAATACATGGCGCAACCAAGAAAATATTATTTGTAGGAAAATCGCAGTGCACTATATGGTAAAACTGACATGTTATTTTTATTTCGTGGTGCTTTCTATTATTACCCTACTTTAAAAAAAAAGTTAAACTTTTTTTTAACAAAATCATTATGCTTAAAATTGACCTATTCTGACCCTATAACTGCCTTATTTTTTTTTGAACAGGGATGTATGTTGGCCTATTTTTGTGCACCATGACCTGTAGTTTTTATTGGTACCACTTTTGCCTATACAAGACTTTTTTGGCATTATAGCTTGGACTTAAAGGAGTACTCCGCTGCTCAGCATTTTAAACAAACTGTTCTGAACGCTGGAAGCTCGTGACATCATAGCCCCGCCCCCTCATGATGTTGCACCCGCGCTCCCTCAATGTAAGTCTATGTAATGGGGCGTGACGGCTGGGGCGGGGCTATGATGTCATAAGCTCCCGACACCGGCTCCAGCGTTCAGAACAGTTTGATCCAAACGCTGAGCAGCAGAGTACCCCTTTAACCCCTTAACGACGAGCGCCGTAAATGTACGTCCTGGTGAGGTGGCACTTAACACACCAGGACGTACATTTACGTCCTAAGCACAACCGCGAGCATCGGAGCGATGCCCGGATCATGCGCGGCAGGTCCTGGCTGCTGATCACAGCCAGGGACCCGCCCGTAATGGCGGACACCCGCGATCCCGCGGATGTCCGCCATTAACCCCTCAGATGCCGTGATCAATACAGATCACGGCATCTGCAGCATTGCGGTTACTAAAATGGATGATCGGATCGCCCGCAGCGCTGCCGCCGATCTGATCATCCAGCACGGCAGACGGAGGTCCCCTCACCTGGCTCCGCTGCCTTCCCGGCATCTTCTGCTCTAATCTGCCTTCCCGCAGACCCGAGCAGAAGATGACCGATAACCCTGATCAGTGCTATGTCCTATTCATAGCACTGAACAGGATTAGCAATCGAGTGATTGCTATAAATAGTCCCCTATGGGGACTATTAAAGTGTAAAAATAAAAGTAAAAAAAAGTAATTTAAAAAAATGTGAAAAAAAACCCTCCCCCAATAGAAAAGTAAATTGTCCCATTTTCCCTATTTCACCCCCAAAAAGTGTTAAAAAAATATTTTATATACATATTTGGTATCGGCAAATGAACGTAAAAATAAAAAATGTCCAAAATAGATGCTTTTTTATAACATTTTATTCCCCAAAAATGTTGTAAAAAATGGATTAAAAGTTCTATATAAGCAAATATGGTATCAATAAATAGTACAGATCACTGCGCAAAAAATGAGCCCTCATACCACCGCTTGTACGGAAAAATGAAAAAGTTATAGGTCTTCAAAATAGAGGGATTTTAAAGATACTAATTTGGTTAAAACGTTTGCGATTTTTTTTTAAAGTGCAACAGTAATAGAAAAGTATGTTATCATGGGTATCATTTTAATCGTATTGACCCAAAGAATAAAGAACACATGTCATTTTTACCGTAAATTGTACGGCGTGAAAACAAAACCTTCCAAAATTAGCAAAATTGCAGTTTTCTTTTCAATTTCACCACACAAAATAGTATTTTTTTTAGTTGCGCAAAAAACAAGCCCTCATACTAGTCTGTGGATGAAAATATAAAAGAGTTATGATTTTTTTGAAGGCGAGGAGGAGAAAACAAAAATGTAAAAATTAAATTGTCTGTGTCCTTAAGGCCCACATGGGCTGCATCCTTAAGGGGTTAAAGGGGTACTCCATTAGTAATGTTATCAATTAGTAAACCAGAATTGGAGAACGGGGAAAGACAAGGAAAGCATCATGCACACACACACATCACGAACACAACATGGCCACAAAAGGAGCAAGAAATGTGGTCGCCAGCAAAGGACAACCCGAAAAACTACACAACATCCTGCCAGAACATAAGGTAAGTTTTGCCCCAAACAGCTAGCGCTAAACTCCGCAACACCAGGATGTTCAGATAACACATAGGATCAGGTCACATTTTCCCGAAACTTGCACAGCAGCGGAGTACCCCTTTAAGTATTTTTATTTGGTTTACCGTAGGGGATCATTAACATTGTATTTTAATATGGAGTCGAAAAAAACTAACCCGTGGCACTTACCACTGTGTAGTAAACTGACATCCTTTATAGAATACACATGGTCAGGGACACAGCCTAGCAGAGCAACAGCTATTTCATGTGGGTTGTATTATATAAAACATTTCTTGCTCCTTTATGCTTCGGCCTGGCCATGTGAGATTAATAAAGGATGTCAGTTTACTACACAGGGGTGAGTGCCGCAGGTTTTTTTTTCTACTTAATTTATATTGTATTTGTGTGGGAGTAGAAGTGCATATATGCAGAATGCGGTGGGAATTTGAATAGTACCAGTGTTTTCTATCTCCCTAGAAAAAATATATTTTAATAGTTTGGACATTTCTGCACGCGACAATACAAACTGTTTATTTTTTATTTGGAAAGGGGGGTTGATTTAGATTTTTATTAGGGGAGCTGCTTAGTTATTTTTAAGACTTTTTTTACTATTTCACATTTTTAATGTGCCCCATAGGATACTTTTAATAGCAATCTTCAGTAATATCTTGGATCTACTTGTACAGCCTGCCTGACGGCAGACTATATAGGAAGATCCCTGTGGAGTAGTATGGAGGATCATATCTTGTGTATAATGGACTATAGAATATAATAGACATAGACTGTAAGAACCTGATGGGTTAATCTGCCCTGAGAGCTTTTGTTTATTTTAGTTGCTAGAACTAAATCTCTGTGTTTCTGAGTGGGATTCAGTTGCAGCCTATCAGAGTCCTCCTGCTGGATGCACATGTGTATTTAAGGAAGCCATTTTCATTCAGACCTTGCCTGTGAACTTTCTTGTAACAGACCTAGCAACCTCTGCACATTCTGATTTTGTGACTCTTGGCTCGGCTTTTGACTTCCCTTTGACACCCTGCTATTGTACTTCGTTCCCTTCTGGCTTGTACTCGGCCCGTTGACTGCATATTTGTGTGTGCATATTTGGGTTATTTCTGTTAGTTTGTGTGCTTCCAGCTGTTCCCAACCTTTGTCAGTGTTTTGTAGTTTATTATTTTGACTACTAACTCCCATCACTTATAGGAAGGGTTGTGGACCCGCTTCCTAGGGTGGGTATGCAAGTAGGCATGGACAGAGGGAGTGGGCGAGTTCAGGGCACACATGTCAGGTTGGCTGACGGCCGGGGATCGAGCAAGCTACCACATGCTGCATCCAGTTATATCGAACAATTACAGTGGGTCTGGACAACATGTTTAAATAAGTGATATTAAGGTTAGTAGTGAGAATAAAAACTTCAAGATTTGAGGATTATTTCAATAATTTTTTTAACAAATTGAATACATATTTAATTTTCAAATATAGCAAGAAAATGATAAAAACTGCTATTAAAATATTTTTTACTTTTTTTTTATGTTTACCACAAAAACATGATTTAAACAATAGGACATTTTCTGATAACACATTCCCATTAAACATGGCAAAGTGTCCATTAAAAATCATTGAGCTGCATGCGTTACATAGCCAAGTCCTTCAAATCTTACATGCCAAGTCCTCCAAATGTTTTTCATGGCTGTGAACAATAGATGAGGGTCCTGAAAAAAGGTACCCCCTCATAATATCCTAATATTGTATTTAATATATTTTTTATGACCACAGCTTCATGTGGTTAGTGCAAATTGGCCCCCAAAAAGTTATAAAATATAAACATGAGCTCCTATGCAACCCATTAACTCTTTATCTATGTTGAAGCCATCACAATGGTGATCAATAGAGATGAGCGAACTTACAGTAAGATAACAGTAACAGTACAGTTACTTACAGTAACATAAATTAGTTCAGCTTTCCGGTGCTCCGGTGGGCTGGAAAAGGTGGATACAGTCCTAGGAAAGAGTCTCCTAGGACTGTATCCACCTTTTCCAGCCCACGGGAGCACCGGAAAGCTGAACTAATTTATGCAGGAAAAGTCAGCAACCGCCGAGCCGAGAAGTTCGTGACAAATCGAATTTACTGTAAGTTCGCTCATCTCAAGTGATCGATTCCACCCAATTCTGTATTTCAATGTATACAGATGCTTATTGCATAAATGTTTGGATGATTTCTGGCTGTACGAACAAATACAAAGCAGACCTAAAGCAAAGACTGTTCATCTCGAGCTTTGTTAGACAATCCCAATGTAGTCCAATTCCTTTCCTGTTCTCAGATAGTTTGGCTTGTCCTCGGGTCATTATAGCTAAATGAAGGCAGTGGTACAAGTAGCCTCCCAATTTTAAAGGCCCCCAAGTCCTGTTCCATGCTCATGCACTTACTCTACCCTGCAGCCGTTCCCTAGACCACACTCCACTTATAAGAAACACATTGCGAACAAATCATTGCCATAAGAGTTCTGCCTGTGTGTGTTTCATTCAATCAAGTGGCCAGAAAAACAACTTTATCCCATAATATTTTGGAACAAAAGAAAATTGACCATAACACAATCCTGTATAAGTTCCAGGTACTAACCACTTCCATGTGATAAAAACCCTAAATAAATAACCATCTTGTAAATTGCAGAACATTTGTAACAGGAATCTAATCTTCCATCATTTCCTCCTGGTGAGTTGAAGAACTGTTTCCTGAGTGATATATATGTAAGGTTGCAACTGTATTGTTATTATTTATCTGTTAGATGATATTGCTTGTAGGATTTTAAGCAGAGTTAAGTAGTTCATGAAGAATACAGCTGGGTAGAATTTAGAGAATAAAAAGGTTTGATGAGGCGTAGTAATCTTTAGCTGACTGTGGTCAACTTGTGATATAAAGATTAGAGATGAGCGAACTTACAGTAAATTCGATTCGTCACGAACTTCTTGGCTCGGCAGTTGATGACTGTTACGCCGAGCGCTCCGGGTCCCCGCTCCTCCCCGGAGCGCTCGCTACACTCTCCCCACTGCAGCGCTCCGGTCAGATCCACTGACCCGGGGCGCTGCGATTCCGCTTCCAGCCGGGATGCGATTCGCGATGCGGGTAGCGCCCGCTCGCGATGCGCACCCCGGCTCCCGTACCTGACTCGCTCTCCCTCGGTCCTGTCCCGGCGCGCGCGGCCCCGCTCCCTAGGGCGCGCGCGCGCCGGGTCTTTGCGATTTAAAGGGCCACTGCGCCGCTGATTGGCGCAGTGATTCCAATTAGTGTGTTCACCTGTGCACTTCCCTATATCACCTCACTTCCCCTGCACTCCCTTGCCGGATCTTGTTGCCATCGTGCCAGTGAAAGCGTTTCCTTGTGTGTTCCTAGCCTGTGTTCCAGACCTCCTGCCGTTGCCCCTGACTACGATCCTTGCTGCCTGCCCCGACCTTCTGCTACGTCCGACCTTGCTTCTGTCTACTCCCTTGTACCGCGCCTATCTTCAGCAGTCAGAGAGGTTGAGCCGTTGCTAGTGGATACGACCTGGTCACTACCGCCGCAGCAAGTCCATCCCGCTTTGCGGCGGGCTCTGGTGAAAACCAGTAGTGACTTAGAACCGATCCACTAGCACGGTCCACGCCAATCCCTCTCTGGCACAGAGGATCCACTACCTGCCAGCCGGCATCGTGACAATGACTTTTCCTGCGTAATTTAGTTCAGCTTTCAGGTGCTCTGGTGGGCTGGAAAAGGTGGATACATTCCTAGGAACGAGTCTCCTAGGACTGTATCCACCTTTTCCAGCCCACCGGACCACCGGAAAGCTGAACTAATTTATGCAGGAAAAGTTATTAACTGCCGAGCCGAGAAGTTCGTGACGAATCGAATTTACTGTAAGTTCGCTCATCTCTAATAAAGATGTAAAAGAGTAGAAAATATTGCTGTTTTCCCTTCCAGGTACCGCGCAACTTTTGTCCAAAAACTTAAAAGTTGTGCCTGAGACCTTGTACATATGGTAAAGTGCACTGCTACATGATGTCAGCTGTTCATTCTTTCTGTTGTGCCACATACGCAACCTAATGTGTGCCCTGTGTCTTCTTGTATATTTGGTGCTATACCCTATTCTGTATACCGTATTTTTCGCCGTATTAAGACGCTCCGGCATATAAGACGCACCCAATTTTAAAGGAGGAAAGTCTAGAAAAAAAAGATTCTGAACCAAATACAATGTAAAGTATAGGACAGTGATCTTCAACCTGCAGACCTCCAGATGTTGCAAAACTACAACTCCCAGCATGCCCGGACAGCCGTTGGCTGTCGCTTCAGACGTGGCGGTCAGCTTTGATCGCCGCGTCTGAAGGGTTAATACAGGGCATCACCGCAATCGGTGATGTCCTGTATTAGCCGCAGGTCCCGGCCGTTGATGGCTGCGGGGACCGCCGTGATATGACAGGGTTTTCGTGTGTATTTGCCATATAAGACGCACCAACTTTTCTCCCCCAGTTTTGGGGAAGAAAAAGTGCGTCTTATACGGCAAAAAATACGGTATGCACGTTGTCTACGTGTTTAACAAACTAGTCTTTGGTTTTGCTTAAATAGCGTGGTAATGGGGAATGGTTGCCTCGATCTCCATGCTGCTGGCATATGTGTAGGGGCTTGTAGGTAGACCCCCATACATCCAGAGGTGGTTTTCTTTTGTTTCCCACCACTGGCCCAGCAGAGGGAGGTGTTAGGAACATGTGATAAAGTAATGTGTGCCTTGTCAGCCCGGCAGTCACCATGTTTGTGAAAAGCCATAAGGAAAAAATTTAATATATAAAAATCATATAAAAGTAGCAAACCTAGAGACATAGAGACTCATTGCCAAAGAGAGTAAAACTAAAAACAAAATGTTCATTATGTCAATAGCAAAAAGATTAAAACTGAAAATGTCCGCTCTTTAACAAGTAATGAGGGAGGAATTATAGAGGTAAAAAACAAATATATTAAACACATTTTTCTTTCTTTCTTTTTTTTGCTTTTAATTTCTTTCAGGGCAAGATCCACTCATTATTAATGGCCCTCCACTGTGGTTTATAGAGGAGGTCCCTAAGAGGAATAAAGTGGCAGCAGAGTTAGGGACCCTTCTAGTCCTAATGATCATTTCTAGTGATTGCAGGGGTAACATTGGTTGATCAAACATCGATGGCATATACTTTTCTTCTAATTATTTTCTTCTCTATACTTGAGTGCAAAAAAAAAAAAAACACACGTCATTAGGCAATTTACTAGTAAATCTCCACTTTGTACCTTGGCTATTATCTATAATTAAGGGGCTCAGTCCATGATTACCAGAGCATAAACACCAAGTGAAAGGAGCACAAATGAAAGAATCCGATTCTTTATCTTGCTGTTCCTCTAATGACTACAGGTGTTCCACAGGTGGCCAACAGCCAGGGCAAGCAATGGTGGCTGCTGGTCTTAAAACAGCAGATGTGCAATGACAATTCCGAGCAACTCACACTGCAACGGGTTGTTGCATTAGTACACAAGTATATATAATCTGCAGATTGATCTAAATATTGCTTTAGGGTACATTCCCACATGGCGTATTTGCTGCGTATTTGCTGCTGCGTATTTAATTTTCTCTGTTGAAGTCAATGGGTAGGAAAATACGCAGCACCAAATACGCAGCAAATACGCAGCAAAATACGTTGTGTGGGAACGTACCCTTATAGTGAGTGCTCTCTGGGAGATTCCAAGTTATGGAAATCTCCATGGACTACACTGATGTTATCTTATTGCATGCTTCTTTGACTTAAAGGAGAACTCCAGACCATAAAAATTGTCCCCCATAGTGCCGGCAGTAAAAAAAAATAAAGATGTACATACCTTCCTCCGCTCCCCCGGGGCCTCTGGTAACCGGCTCTGGTCTCCGCCGCAATCCACTTCCTGGTTGCCGGTGGTCAGATGAATCAGCCAATCACCAGCCATAGCGTAGTCCGACTCGGCCGGCGATAGGCTGAGTGGCAGTGTGAAAACGCTTCAGGACACAAAATTCTTCACTACACCGGCACCTGAGGCCGGGGCCGAAAACGTCAGTCTGCCGCTCAGCCTATCGCCGGCCGAGTCAGATTGCGCTGCGGCTGGTAATTGGCTAATTCATCCAACCACCGGCAACCAGGAAGTGGATTGCGGCAGAGACTGGAGCCGGTTACCGGAGGCCCGGGGGAGCGGAGGAAGGTAAGTACATCTTAATTTTTTTACTGCCGATACTATGGGGGACAATTTTTATGGTCTGGAGTTCTCCTTTAAAGGGGTACTCCGCCCCTAGACATCTTATCCCCTGTCGAAAGGATCTCGGCTGCAGCACCCACCTGTTGCGGCTTCCAGCAGCGCTCTCATCCTAACGCCTCACAACCACAGTGACGGGAGATCGTGGCGTCACGACTCGGCCCCCGTGTGATGTCACGCCCCGCCCCCTCAATGCAAGTCTATGGGAGGGGGCGTGGCAGCTGTCACACCCCCTCCCACAGACATTTATTGAGTGACGGGGCGTGATGTCACACGGGGGCGGAGTCGTGACTTCACGATCTCCCGTCACCGTGGTTGGGAGCCGAAGCCTCCAGCGTTTCCGGAAGCTGCAACAGGTGGGTGCTGCAGCCGAGATCCCGGGGGTCCCCAGCGGCAGGACCCCCGCGATCTGACATCTTATGCCCTATAATTTGGATAGGGGATAAGATGTCTAGGGGCGGAGTACCCCTTTGATAGATGTTCTCTTTAAGAATGATATAGGGGGAGATTTATCAAAACTTGTGTAGAAGAAGAGTGGTGTAGTTGCCCATAGTAACCAATCAGATTGCTTCTTTTATTTTTAATGAGGCATGCGAAAAATGAAAGAAGCAATCTGATTGGTTACTATGGGCAACTGCACCATTCCCCTACACAAGTTTTGATAAATCTCCCCCATAGAGATTGTCTTGAGTTCTTTTCGGAGTTGCACAAAAAGTCGCAGAAAAACAACATACAAAGTGGAGTCCTGATGTGAAAATTTGCCCTGGACCATGTGATAAATTAGGTGCAGGTACACAGTTTCCACTACATGAATTAATGGAGTAACAAAGATGTTCACCTACTCCACTTTTCATATATACCCCCAATGCTCGAAGCAGATGCGTGTTACACCGAGCGCTCTGGGTCCCTGCTCCTCCCCGGAGCGCTCGCGGCGTCCTCCTCTCTGCAGCGCCCCGGTCAGACCCGCGATCCGCGTAGCCCGTGGGTCGCATCCCAATCTACTCACCTGTCCCGTTCCCCAGCTGTCTGTTCCCGGCGCGCGCGGCCCCGCTCTCTAGGGCGCGCGCGCCGGCTCTCTGAGATTTAAAGGGCCAGTGCACCACTAATTGGTGCCTGGCCCAATCAGTGTCAATTAGCTTTCCCTGCCTCCATGTGAATAAAAACCCACTTCCCCTTCCTGTCCTTGCCGGATCTTGTTGCCTTTTGCCTAGTGAAAGCGTTTTTGTGTGTGTCCATTACCAGTGTTTCCAGACCTTCTGCCGTTGCCCTTGACTATGAACCTTTGCCGCCTCCCCTGACCTTCTGCTACGTCTGACCTCGCCTCTGTCTAGTCCTCCTGTACCACGCCAGTCTCAGCAGTCAGTGAGGTTGAGCCGCTACCGGTGGACACGACCTGGTTGCTACCGCCGCAGTAAGACCATCCCGCTTTGCGGCGGGCTCTGGTGAAAACCGGTAGCAACTTAGAACCGGTCCTCCGGTACGGTCCACGCCAATCCCTCACTGACACAGAGGATCCACCACCAGCCTGCCGAATCCTGACAGTGCGCAGCAGGAAATCCACCGCTATGAGCAAACACACAGAGCTACCTGGCCACAGCAGGGAGCTCACTCTTGAGGCTGCTGTCTGCGCATCCGCAGCATGAAATACTTTCTGCATCACTTGTGTGAATATTGTGGCCAAAAACACATTTTGGCTGCAACAGGAATCTTTCCATATATTTTTGAGAGGAGTTTCACATTAAAGTTTGGCTTGAGGTTTTTCTGAATGAGAGATTTGACCCATGTCGTGACCCTTATTACTACAGATGATATCATGCTTGGTGCATGCAATTCCAGAAGTTCTGTATGGAAAGTACTGTCTAGCTTCACGCAGAGTCCTAATGAAGACTGTATCAGAGGAAACAGTTTTCCTTCAAAGAATCTGTAAGATAAAAAAAATCCTGAGATATAATTTTTTCTGTCTTATTTAACAGTTTTATTCTTCTGTTCCACATATGTACCTGTAACCCGAGCAGCTGAGAAACATGTCACAAGGTGGTAAAATAAAGTATTGTATTAATGGAGCCTGGAATTTCTTTAGGGAACACATCTGGAATTATACTCAAAAACATGTTTTACTTTTAAAATGGAAAACAAAGCATCTGTTTGTGTTCCCAGGCCGAAATCTCTGCTAATAACTTCAACCGCATATGGGTCAATATGCAAATACAATTGTTGTATTGTGTTTGGATTCTCACCATTGCTTTACTTTACACCTCAGTATGACTGCAAAACAATATAGTCAAAATATAATTATTTCCTCCTTATTGCACCCAAATGCCCCCCTCAAAAAAAATGTGGAGGGATTTTTATATTGACGCTAACAAGGCACTTTGGGGTTAATTAATTAAACTTGGAAAAGTCCTTTGGAGCTTTTTAATAGTCAATGTGGCACAGAAGTCATTGGGTAGACTGGCTTTAAAGGGGTACTCCACCCCTAGATAGGGGGATAAGGATAGGGGATAAGATGTCTGATCGCGGGGGTCCCGCCAATGGGGACCCCCGCAATATAGCACACAGCACCCACCTGTTACTGCTCCGGAAGCGCTGGAGGGTCTGGCTACCGACCACGGGGACGGAAGATAGTGACGGCACGACTCCGCCCCAGTGTGACGTCACGCCCTGCCCCCTCAATGCAAGTCTATGGGAGGGGGCAGAGTGTGCTCCATGTTAGGAGTAGTAGTACTTGTAGTTAAGGAAAGATCACAGCGGATGTCACTACTGACACCCACTGTGATCCTCCTGTATAAAGTATAGATGTGGCCGCTCTTCGATGGTCCGCTGCACTGACGTATATATAATATACGTATATATATTTCCTACAGAGAGCTGTGATTGGCTAGAACCATCTGGCCAATCACAGCTCTCTGTGGGAAATATTATTATGTGTGTATATACGTCAGTGCAGGGGACCATAGAAGAGCGGCCGCATCTATACATTATACAGGAGGATTGCAACGGGCGATCTGTCTATTAGTACAGGTACTACTACTCCCATCATGGAACAATGTGTTCCATGCTGGGAGTATAAGTACAACCTAAAAAATTAAAAAAAAAAAAAAAAAAAGTGGAAAACACACACACACACTACATTTTTATTATTGTCGGCTACATTTTAGTGCTTTACCTGCCCACATAAATTGATCTCTGTTTAAAAATTAATAAACATTCCGTAATAAAAAAGATAAATTTCATTAGATACAATTTTTTCCATCACTACTGTATCTTTTTTATAATTTTTTTTTCTTGTTGTTTTTGCTCTCCCATAGACTTCTATGGGAGGAAAACTGCCACGATTTCCGGGCAAAAAACGCCAAACTAGGTTTTGTCGGGCGTTTTAAAAATCCAGCCTCTGAGCCTGAAATTGCTGAAAAACGCCAAAGGGATTAAAAAAAAAAGCCAAACTGAAAAGTGAATCTGGAATTTTGCAGTTTACTATTGACTTGCAGCTAACATCCGGACGCAGCGTTTTTTCGCAAAAAAAACACTGTCCGGGAAAATTGGCATTTTTTACGGCATTTTTGCAAAAAAATCTCAGTGGAATTCCAGCCCAAGAGTTAAACTGATTGTTTTTTTCTGCCGAGTCATTTTTATGTACGAAATTCCGATGGGGAATGGTATTCCACCAGAAGAATAAACATGTAAATTTTTCTGGTGAAATCGGTGGGTAAAAGCTCAATGGGACAATATTTTTTCTGACAAAATTTGTTTGGAGCGGAATTGATGCAGAACTGATGTGGAATAAGGGTATATTGACACAAGCGGATTTACAGCGGATTTTACGCCGCAGATCCACTGGTGAAGGCCCGCTCTATGCTGTCTTTACATGTGCCTGCTCGTAGCGGCAATACGCGGCCACTTTCCCTGCTCTGAGCTAGGCAGAGAGCTCCCGCAATGTGCGAGTATACTGCGTATATGCCGCTACGAGCAGGTACATGTAAAGACAGCATAGATCGGGCCTTCACCAGCGAATCCGCAGCAAAATCCGCTGTGAAAATCCACTCGTGTGAACCTACCCTTAATGCAGAATTTTCTTAAGGAAAATTGAGAGCCAGCTCCTTGGTGGTTGTAGTACTGATCCTCCTCCAGATTTCCTCTTTCAAATTTATTGTCAAATTCCTTTTAAAATTTTGCCCCAATCTGCAACTTTTGTGTTTATACAAAAAAGGAAAGCATGTGTTGTGCATGGCGTTTTTCCAAAATGCAGCATTCTCTGGTGTTATTTTTCCCTAGTGTATAACATTTTTCTTCCCTGAGGCTAAGTTTCCACTGTACCTGCATGCGCGTCCCCGCCTCCTAGGGCGCGCGTGCCAATTCTTCTAAATTTAAAGGGCCAGTGCACCAACAATTGGTGCTTGTCAGAAACCAACCCTATTTAGTTCCAGCACTTCCAGGTCCCCTGCCTGCCGGATCTTTGTGACTTATGCCTAGTGAAAGCATTCTTCTGTGTATTGCCTATTAGTGTTTCAGACCCTCTGCTTGTGACCTGACCTCGCAACTTTGCCGCCTGCCTCCTGCCTGTGACCTGACTACGCTTCTCTGCTGCCTGCCCTTGACCTCCTGCTATGACTGACTATTCTTGTGTACTCCAGCGCCTGTGTGGATGAATCATGTCAGGAGTAGCGACCTGGATGCCACCTGCTGCAGCAAGACCATCCCACTTTGCGGCAGGCTCTGGTGAAAACCAGTGGCACCCTAGACTCCGCTCCCTGGTATGGTTCAGTCATTGTTCACATAGGTCAAGCGGATCCACTTCCTCCAGCCGCTTACATCAGCTTTGTACTCCAGGCCGGCCAGTGATGTGAATAGAAATTCACATCATTGATTCATATTTGCCGCTTAGATCACATCACTAGCCGGCTGTATAGTGTAGAGATGCAGAGCGTAGAAGAATGCCGCTCCGGATCTAAGAAGGATGAAGGACGATCGCAGTGGGTGTCAGGAGTGACAACCGCTGTGATATGTCCTTAACTGCAGGTATTACTGCTCCCAACATGGAGCACACTCTGCTCCTTTCTAGGAGCTGCAGTACCTGCATTAATAGACAGATTGCAATGGGTGTCATTCTGACACCTGCTGCGATCCTTCTGAATAAGCTATTGAAGTGGGAGACAGGACCACACTTCTCTGGTCCCCTGCCTGCAATGCATCCTTCTGTGATGTGAAGTTATCTTCACATCACAGATTATTATATGCCCCTGAGAGCGGTGATTGGCCAACACCATCTGGCCAATCATTGCTCTGAGCGGCAAATATGAGTACAGTGCAGGGGAGCGGAGCGGAGAAGTGCGGCCATGCCGCCGGCTTCTATAGATTATACAGGATGATCGCAGTGACACCCGGGGCGATCTATTAGTACAGGTACTACTACTCCCAGAATGGAACAGTCTGTCCCATGCTGGGAGTAGTAGTAGTAACTAAAAAGTTTGAAAAATAAAGAGACACACACACACTTTATTAAACACCTAATTAAAATACATTACTAATAAAAAGTTTCACAAAATTATACAAAATATATTATTTTTACAATTAAATGGCCCCTTTATACATTTTAGGTCCCTGCCTGCTTACATAAATTGATCCCTGTTTAATAATTAATAAAAATGTAATTCTAAAAAACATAAATTTTGTTAGATACTATTAAGTTACAATTTTTTCCATCCCTACTTTATCTTTTTTTTTTTCAATGGTGCCCTACGAAATTTAATATAAAAAGGTATCTCAATCCCATCTGATTACTGTCACTTCAAGCATTAATAACTCTGCGATGCTTTTACCTTTCATTCTGATTCCGAGATAGTTTTTTGGTGACATATTCTACTTTATGTTAGTGGTAAAATTTCATCTTGCATCATTTCGTGGTGAAAAATTCTAAAATTTGAGAAAAAAAATTGAAAATGTGCTTTTTTTTTTACTTTGAAGCTCTCTGCTTATAAGGAAAATGGACATTACAAATAAATTATATATTGATTCACATATACAACATGTCTACTTTATGATTGCATCATGAAGTTGACATGTTTTTACTTTTCGAAGATATCAGAGGGCTTCAAAGTTCAGCAACAATTTTCCATTTTCACAAAATTTTCTAAATCTGAATTTTTCAGGGATCAGTTCAGTTTTAAAGTGGATTCTAAATTCTAAATCTTCATTTTTTACACTTGCATGTTCTTGTAGACCCAGTTTATGAATTTTTACAAGGGGTAAAAGGAGAGAAATCTTCCTAAAATTCGTAACCCAATTTCTCTCAAGTAAGGAAATACCTCATATGTGTATGTCAAGTGTTCGGCGGGCGCAGTAGAGGACTCAGAAGGGAAGGAGCTACAATAAGATTTTGGAGAGTGAGTTTTCTGAAATGGTTTTTGGGGGGGCATGTCACATTTAGGAAGCCACTATGGTGCCAGAGCAGCAAAAAAAAAAAACCTACATGGCATACTATTTTGGAAACTACACCCCTAAAGGAACGTAACAAGGGGTACAGTGAGCCTTAATACCCAGCAGGTGTTTGACGACTTTTTGTTAAAGTTGGATGTGTAAATGATTTTATTTTTATTTTTTTACAAAAATGCTGGTTTTCCCCCAAACTTTACATTTTTACAAGGGGTAATAGGAGAAAATGCCCCCCCCCCCCAAATTTGTAACCCCATTTCTTCTGAGTATGGAAATACCCCATGGGTGGACGTAGAGTGCACTGCTGGCACACTACAATGCTCAGAAGAGAAGGAGTCACATTTGGCTTTTGGAAAGCAAAGTTTGCTGAAATGGTTTTTGGGGGGCATGTCCCATTTAGGAAGCCCCCATGTTGCCAGGACAGCAAAATAAAAAAACACATGGCATACTATTTTGGAAACTACACCCCTCAAGGAACTTAACAAGGGGTACAGTGAGCCTTAACACCTCACAGATGTTTGACGACTTCTTGTTAAAGTTGGATGTGTAAATGAAAAAAACAAAATTTTCACAAAAATGCTGGTTTTCCCCAAATTTTACATTTTTACAAGGGGTAATAGGTGAAAATGACCCCAAAATTTGTAACCCCAGTTCTTCTGAGTATGGATATACCCCCATATGTGGATGTATAGTGCTCTGCTGGCGCACTACAATGCTCAGAAGAGGAGGCGCGCCAGTGAGCTTTTGGAAAGAGAATTTGTTTAGAAAAAAAGCCCCCCCCCCCCCCAAAAAAAAAAAATATGTCACTAAAATGCTGGTGTTACCTTACATTTTTTCAAATTCTTCAAACAGCTGTGGGGTGTTAAAGGGGTACTCTGGTGAAAACCTTTTTTCTTTTAAATCAACTGGTGGCAGAAAGTTTAACATATTTGTAAATTACTTCTATTAAAAAATCTTAATTAGTTGGATTTGAACCCAAGTCCCCAGCACTGCAAGGCTGCAGTGCTAACCACTGAGCAACCATGCTGCCCTTAAAATGGACAGAGAGCATTGTGTTCGTGATATCATCAGTGTTCCAAAAAGAAAGGAATTTCCTCTGTAGCATTCAGTAGCTAATAAGTACTGGAAGAATTAAGATTTTTTAATAGAAGTAATTTACAAATATGTTTGACTTTCTGCCACCAGTTGATTTAAAAGAAAAAAGGTTTTCACCGGAGTACCCCTTTAACGACGCAGGAGGTATATTTACATCCTGCGCCGCGATATGAAGCGGGGTCGCAGCGCGCATCACATCGCGTCGGTCCCGGCACTCATCAATGGCTGGGACCCGCGGCTAATACCACACATCGCCGATCGCGGCGATGTGCGGTATTAACCCTTTAGAAGCGACGGTCAAAACCGCCGCCACTTCTGAAGCGAAAGTATCCCGGCTAGTCAGTTGGGCTGTTCGGGACTGTCACGGTGAAATCGCGGCGTTCTGAACAGCTTGCAGGACATCGGGAGGGCCCTCACCTGCCTCCTCGGTGTCCGATCGACGAATGACTGCTCCGTGCCTGAGATCCAGGCAGGAGCAGTTAAGCGCCGATAACGCTGATCACAGGCGTGTTAATACACGCCAGTGATCAGCATAGGAGATCAGTGTGTGCAGTGTTATAGGTCCCTATGGGACCTATAACACTGCAAAAAAAAAGTAAAAAAAAAAAGTGTTAATAAAGGTCATTTAACCCCTTCCCTAATAAAAGTTTGAATCACCCCCCTTTTCTCATAAAAAAAAATAAAACAGTGTAAATAAAATTAAAAATAAACATATGTGGTATTGCCGCGTGCATAAATGTCCGAACTATAAAAATATATTGTTAATTAAACCGCACGGTCAATGGCGTACGCGCAAAAAAATTCCAAAGTCCAAAAAAACTTATTTTGGTCACTTTTTATACCATTATAAAATGAATAAAAAGTGATCAAAAAGTCAGATCAAAACAAAAATTGTACCGATAAAAACTTCAGATCACAGTGCAAAAAATGAGCCCTCATACCGCCCTGTACGTGGAAAAATAAAAAAGTTATAGGGGTCAGAAGAGGACATTTTTAAACGTATATGTCACGATGCCGGCTGGCAGGTAGTGGATCCTCTGTGCCAGAGAGGGATGGGCGTGGACCGTGCTAGTGGATCGGTTCTAAGTCACTACTGGTTTTCACCAGAGCCCGCCGCAAAGCGGGATGGTCTTGCTGCGGCGGTAGTGACCAGGTCGTATCCACTAGCAACGGCTCACCTCTCTGGCTGCTGAAGATAGGCGCGGTACAAGGGAGTAGACAGAAGCAAGGTCGGACGTAGCAGAAGGTCGGGGCAGGCAGCAAGGATCGTAGTCAGGGGCAACGGCAGGAGGTCTGGAACACAGGCTAGGAACACACAAGGAAACGCTTTCACTGGCACGATGGCAACAAGATCCGGCAAGGGAGTGCAGGGGAAGTGAGGTGATATAGGGAAGTGCACAGGTGAACACACTAATTGGAATCACTGCGCCAATCAGCGGCGCAGTGGCCCTTTAAATCGCAAAGACCCGGCGCGCGCGCGCCCTAGGGAGCGGGGCCGCGCGCGCCGGGACAGGACCGAGGGAGAGCGAGTCAGGTACGGGAGCCGGGGTGCGCATCGCGAGCGGGCGCTACCCGCATCGCGAATCGCATCCCGGCTGGAAGCGGAATCGCAGCGCCCCGGGTCAGTGGATCTGACCGGAGCGCTGCAGTGGGGAGGGTGTAGCGAGCGCTCCGGGGAGGAGCGGGGACCCGGAGCGCTCGGCGTAACAGTACCCCCCCCCTTGGGTCTCCCCCTCTTCTTAGAGCCTGAGAACCTGAGGAGCAGACTTTTGTCTAGGATGTTGTCCTCAGGTTCCCAGGATCTCTCTTCTGGACCACAACCCTCCCAATCCACTAAAAAAAAAGTTTTCCCTCTGACCTTTTTAGAAGCTAGGATCTCTTTGACGGAGAAGATGTCCGAGGAGCCGGAAACAGGAGTGGGAGGAACAGATTTGGGAGAGAAACGGTTGATGATGAGTGGTTTAAGAAGAGAAACGTGAAAGGCATTAGGGATACGAAGAGAAGGAGGAAGAAGAAGTTTGTAAGAGACAGGATTAATCTGACACAAAATTTTGAAAGGACCAAGATAGCGTGGTCCCAACTTGTAGCTAGGGACACGGAAGCGGACATATTTAGCGGAGAGCCATACCTTGTCTCCAGGGGAAAAAATGGGAGGAGCTCTTCTTTTCTTATCCGCGAACTTCTTCATGCGTGATGAAGCCTGTAAGAGAGAATTTTGGGTCTCTCTCCATATGATGGAAAGGTCACGAGAAATTTCATCCACAGCGGGCAGACCAGAGGGCAAGGGGATAGGGAGGGGGGGAAGAGGGTGACGGCCGTACACCACGAAAAATGGGGATTTGGAGGAAGATTCAGAGACTCTGAAGTTATACGAGAATTCGGCCCATGGAAGGAGATCTGCCCAGTCATCCTGGCGGGAGGAAACAAAATGTCGTAAATAATCACCCAAGACCTGGTTAATTCTTTCTACTTGTCCATTGGATTGGGGATGATATGCAGAAGAAAAATTTAATTTAATCTTGAGTTGTTTACAGAGAGCCCTCCAGAATTTAGACACGAATTGGACGCCTCTATCCGAGACGATCTGCGTAGGCAACCCGTGAAGACGAAAAATGTGTACAAAAAATTGTTTAGCCAACTGAGGCGCTGAAGGAAGACCAGGAAGAGGGATGAAATGTGCCATTTTGGAGAATCGATCAACGACCACCCAAATAACAGTGTTGCCACGGGAAGGGGGTAAATCAGTAATAAAATCCATACCAATCAGAGACCAAGGCTGTTCGGGGACAGGCAGGGGATGAAGAAAACCAGCGGGCTTCTGGCGAGGAGTCTTATCCCGGGCACAGATAGTGCAGGCTCGCACAAAGTCCACAACATCCGTCTCCAGAGTCGGCCACCAATAGAAGCGGGAGATGAGTTGCACAGATTTCTTGATGCCCACATGACCTGCGAGATGGGAGGAGTGACCCCATTTGAGGATTCCGAGGCGTTGGCGTGGAGAAACAAAGGTCTTTCCTGGAGGAGTTTGCCTGATGGAGGCTGGAGAAGTGGAGATCAGGCAGTCAGGTGGAATGATGTGTTGCGGAGAGAGATCAACTTCTGAGGCATCCGAGGAACGAGAGAGAGCATCGGCCCTAATGTTCTTATCGGCAGGCCGAAAGTGAATTTCAAAATTAAATCGGGCAAAGAACAGAGACCACCGGGCCTGGCGAGGATTCAGCCGTTGGGCAGACTGGAGGTAGGAGAGGTTCTTGTGATCGGTGTAAATAATAACTGGAAATCTTGATCCCTCCAGCAGATGCCTCCATTCCTCAAGTGCTAATTTGATGGCTAGAAGCTCTCGATCCCCGATGGAGTAGTTCCTCTCCGCCGGAGAGAAGGTCCTAGAAAAAAAACCACAAGTGACAGCATGCCCGGAAGGATTTTTTTGTAGAAGAACAGCTCCAGCTCCCACTGAGGAGGCATCAACCTCCAATAGGAAGGGTTTGGAAGGGTCAGGTCTGGAGAGCACGGGAGCCGAAGAAAAGGCAGACTTGAGTCGTTTAAAGGCGTCTTCCGCTTGAGGAGGCCAAGACTTGGGATCGGCATTTTTTTTGGTTAAAGCCACGATAGGAGCCACAACGGTAGAAAAATGTGGAATAAATTGCCTGTAATAATTGGCGAACCCCAAAAAGCGTTGGATAGCACGGAGTCCGGAGGGGCGTGGCCAATCTAAGACGGCAGAGAGTTTGTCTGGATCCATTTGTAGTCCCTGGCCAGAGACCAAGTATCCTAGAAAAGGAAGAGATTGGCATTCAAACAGACATTTCTCAATTTTGGCATAGAGTTGATTGTCACGAAGTCTCTGAAGAACCATACGGACATGCTGGCGGGGTTCTTCTAGATTGGCAGAAAAAATTAGGATATCGTCCAGATATACAACAACACAGGAGTATAAAAGATCACGAAAAATTTCATTAACAAAGTCTTGGAAGACAGCAGGGGCGTTGCACAGGCCAAAGGGCATGACCAGATACTCAAAGTGTCCATCTCTGGTGTTAAATGCCGTTTTCCACTCATCCCCCTCTCTGATGCGGATGAGGTTATAAGCACCTCTTAAGTCCAGTTTAGTAAAGATGTGGGCACCTTGGAGGCGATCAAAGAGTTCAGAGATGAGGGGTAGGGGGTAGCGGTTCTTAACCGTGATTTTATTAAGACCGCGGTAGTCAATGCAAGGACGTAGGGAGCCATCTTTTTTGGACACAAAGAAAAATCCGGCTCCGGCAGGAGAGGAGGATTTACGGATAAAGCCCTTTTTTAAATTTTCCTGGACGTATTCAGACATGGCAAGAGTCTCTGGGGCAGAGAGAGGATAAATTCTGCCCCGGGGTGGAGTAGTGCCCGGGAGGAGGTCGATAGGACAATCATAAGGCCTGTGAGGAGGTAGAGTCTCAGCTTGTTTTTTGCAGAAAACATCCGCGAAGTCCATATAGGCCTTAGGGAGACCGGTTACTGGAGGAACCACAGAGTCACGGCAAGGGTTACTGGGAACCGGTTTTAGACAGTCCTTGGAACAAGAGGGCCCCCAACTCTTGATCTCCCCAGTGGACCAATCCAGGGTTGGGGAATGAAGTTGAAGCCAGGGAAGTCCAAGGAGAATTTCCGAAGTGCAATTGGGGAGGACCAAAAGTTCAATCCTCTCGTGATGAGATCCGATGCTCATTAGAAGGGGCTCCGTGCGGAAACGTATGGTACAGTCCAATCTTTCATTGTTTACACAATTGATGTAAAGGGGTCTGGCGAGACTGGTCACTGGGATGTTGAACCTGTTGACGAGAGAGGCCAAAATAAAATTTCCTGCAGATCCAGAGTCCAAGAAGGCCACAGTAGAGAAGGAGAAGGCAGAGGCAGACATCCGCACAGGCACAGTAAGACGTGGAGAAGCAGAGTAGACATCAAGGACTGTCTCACCTTTGTGCGGAGTCAGCGTACGTCTTTCCAGGCGGGGAGGACGGATAGGACAATCCCTCAGGAAGTGTTCGGTACTAGCACAGTACAGGCAGAGGTTCTCCATGCGGCGTCGTGTCCTCTCTTGAGGTGTCAGGCGAGACCGGTCGACCTGCATAGCCTCCACGGCGGGAGGCACAGGAACGGATTGCAGGGGACCAGAGGAGAGAGGAGCCGAGGAGAAGAAACGCCTCGTGCGAACAGAGTCCATATCTTGGCGGAGCTCCTGACGCCTTTCGGAAAAACGCATGTCAATGCGAGTGGCTAGGTGAATGAGTTCATGTAGATTAGCAGGAATTTCTCGTGCGGCCAGAACATCTTTAATGTTGCTGGATAGGCCTTTTTTAAAGGTCGCGCAGAGGGCCTCATTATTCCAGGATAATTCTGAAGCAAGAGTACGGAATTGTACGGCATACTCGCCAACGGAAGAATTACCCTGGACCAGGTTCAACAGGGCAGTCTCAGCAGAAGAGGCTCGGGCAGGTTCCTCAAAGACACTTCGGATTTCCGAGAAGAAGGAGTGTACAGAGGCAGTGACGGGGTCATTGCGGTCCCAGAGCGGTGTGGCCCAAGACAGGGCTTTTCCAGACAGAAGGCTGACTACGAAAGCCACCTTAGACCTTTCAGTGGGAAACTGGTCCGACATCATCTCCAGATGCAGGGAACATTGGGAAAGAAAGCCACGGCAAAACTTAGAGTCCCCATCAAATTTATCCGGCAAGGATAGGCGTAGACCAGGAGCGGCCACTCGCTGCGGAGGAGGTGCAGGAGCTGGCGGAGGAGATGACTGCTGAAGCTGTGGTAGTAACTGCTGTAGCATAACGGTCAGTTGAGACAGCTGTTGGCCTTGTTGCGCTATCTGTTGTGACTGCTGGGCGACCACCGTGGTGAGGTCAGCGACAACTGGCAGAGGAACTTCAGCGGGATCCATGGCCGGATCTACTGTCACGATGCCGGCTGGCAGGTAGTGGATCCTCTGTGCCAGAGAGGGATGGGCGTGGACCGTGCTAGTGGATCGGTTCTAAGTCACTACTGGTTTTCACCAGAGCCCGCCGCAAAGCGGGATGGTCTTGCTGCGGCGGTAGTGACCAGGTCGTATCCACTAGCAACGGCTCACCTCTCTGGCTGCTGAAGATAGGCGCGGTACAAGGGAGTAGACAGAAGCAAGGTCGGACGTAGCAGAAGGTCGGGGCAGGCAGCAAGGATCGTAGTCAGGGGCAACGGCAGGAGGTCTGGAACACAGGCTAGGAACACACAAGGAAACGCTTTCACTGGCACGATGGCAACAAGATCCGGCAAGGGAGTGCAGGGGAAGTGAGGTGATATAGGGAAGTGCACAGGTGAACACACTAATTGGAATCACTGCGCCAATCAGCGGCGCAGTGGCCCTTTAAATCGCAAAGACCCGGCGCGCGCGCGCCCTAGGGAGCGGGGCCGCGCGCGCCGGGACAGGACCGAGGGAGAGCGAGTCAGGTACGGGAGCCGGGGTGCGCATCGCGAGCGGGCGCTACCCGCATCGCGAATCGCATCCCGGCTGGAAGCGGAATCGCAGCGCCCCGGGTCAGTTGATCTGACCGGAGCGCTGCAGTGGGGAGGGTGTAGCGAGCGCTCCGGGGAGGAGCGGGGACCCGGAGCGCTCGGCGTAACAGTATAAATTTTCCTGCATGTAGTTATGATTTTTTCCAGAAGTGCGACAAAATCAAACCTATATAAGTAAGGTATCACTTTAACCGTATGGACCTACAGAATAATGATAAGGTGTCAATTTTACCGAAATATGCACTGCGTAGAAATGGAAGCCCCCAAAAGTTACAAAATTGCGTTTTTTCTTCGATTTTGTCGCACAATGATTATTTTTTCCGTTTCGTCGTGAATTTTTGGGTAAAATTACTGATGTCACTGCAAATTAGAATTGGTGACGCAAAAAATAAGCCATAATATGCATTTTTAAGTGGAAAATTGAAAGGGTTATGATTTTTTAAAGGTAAGGAGGAAAAAACGAAAGTGCAAAAACGGAAAAACCCTGTGTCCTTAAGGGGTTAAGGCTCACTGTACCCCTTGTTAAGTTCCGTGAGGGGTGTAGTTTCCAAAATGGGGTCACACGTTGGTATTAATTTTTTTTGCGTTTATGTCAGAACCGCTGTAAAATCAGCCACCCCTGTGCAAATCACCAATTTAGGCCTCAAATGTACATGGTGCGCTCTCATTCCTGAGCCTTGTTGTGCGTCCGCAGAGCATTTTACGCCTACATATGGGGTATTTCCGTACTCAGGAGAAATTGCATTACACATTTTGGGGGTCTTTTTTTCCTTTTACCTCCTGTGAAACTAAAAAGTATGGGGCAACACCAGCATGTTAGTGTAATTATTTTTTTTTTTTACACTAACAGGCTGGTGAAGCCCCCAACTTTTCCAATTTATAAAGGGTAAAAGGAGGAAAAGCCCCCCAAAATTTGTAGTGCAATTTCTCCTGAGTATGGAAATACCTCATATGTGGCCCTAAACTGTTTCCTTGAAATACGACAGGGCTCCGAAGTGAGAGAGCGCCATGCGCATTTGAGGGCTTAATTAGGGATTGCATAAGGGTGGACATAGGGATATTCTACACCAGTGATTAACAAACAGGGTGCCTCCAGCTGTTGCTAAACTCCCAGCATGCCTGGACAGTCAGTGGCTGTCCAGAAATGCTGGGAGTTGTTGTTTTGCAACAGATGGAAGCTCAGTTTTGGAAACACTGTCGTACAATACGTTTTTCATTTTTATTGGGGGGACAGTGTAAGGGGGTGTATATGTTGTGTTTTACCCTTTATTATGTGTAGTGTAGTGTAGTGCAATGTTTTTAGGGTACATTCACACTGGCGGAGGTTTACAGTGAGTTTCCCACTAGGAGTTTGCGCTGCGGCGAAAAATTTGCGCTGCTCAAACTTGAGGAAGGAAACCCACTGTAAACCTGCCCGTGTGAATGTACCCTGTACATTCACATGGGGGGGGGGGGCAAACCTCCAGCTGTTTCAAAACTACAACTCCCAGCATGTACAGACAGACCGTGCATGCTGGGAGTTGTATTTTTTCAACAGCAGACACACACTGGTTGGAAAACCTTCAGATAGGTTCTGTTACCTAACTCAGTATTTTCAAACCAGTGTGCCTCCAGTTGTTGCAAAACTACAACTCCCAGCATGTACTGATCGCCAAAGGGAATGCTGGAAGATGTAGTTATGCAACAGCTGGATGTACGCAACTACAACTCTCAGCATGCCGACAGCTGTTTGTTGTTTGGGCATGCTGGGATTAGCAGTTTTGCAACATCTAGCGGGCCACAGTTTATAGACCACTGCACAGTTATCTCCAAACTGTGGCCCTCCAGATGTTGCAAAACTACAAATCCCAGCATGCCCACACAGCAAATTGCTGTGTGGGCATGCTAGGAGTTGTAGTTTTGCAAGATCTAGAGGGCCACAGTTTAGAGATCACTGTGCAGTGATCTCCCAACTGTGACCCTCCAGCTGTTGCAAAACTACAAATCCCAGCATGCCCAAACAGCTATCTCGGCATGCTGGGAGTTGTAGTTTTGCAACATCTGGAGAGCAACAGTTTAGAGACCACTGTTACCGCCGATTACCGCCACCGATCGCCGCCGATGGGTGAGTGGACTTCGGCGCCGGTCCTCGTCAGTTTCCCCGTTTTTCCCAGCCTACAGTAGATGGGCAGAACGGGGGAACTGAAAGTATTGCTGTGTGCGGAAATGTCCGTATTATAAAATATATCGTTAATTAAACTGCACGGTCAATGGTCACTTTTTATATCATGAAAAAATGAATAAAAAGCGATCAAAAAGTCTAATCAATACAAAAATGTTAATGCTAAAAACTTCAGATAATGGCACAAAAAATGAACCCTCATACGGCCCCGTACGCCTAAAAATAAAAAAGTTCTAGGGGTCAGAATATGACAATTTTAAAAGTGTAAATTTTCGTGCAGAAGTACGACAAAATCAAACCTATATAAGTAAGGTATCATTTTAATCGTATGGACCTACAGAATAAAGAGAAGGTGTAATTTTTACCGAAAAATTTACTGCGTAGAAACGGAAGCCCCCCATTTTTTCTTCAATTTTGTCGCACAATGATTTTTTTTTTGTTTCGCCGTAGATTTTTGTTTAAAATGACTGATGTAATTACAAAGTAGAATTGGGGACACAATAAATAAGCCATGATATGGATTTTTAGGTGCAAAATTGAAAGAATTATGATTTTTTTAAATGTAAGGAGGAAAAAACAAAAGTGCAAAAACAGAAAAACCCTGAGTCCTTAAGGGGTTAATGTAATTTAGTTAATATATATACCATACTGTCTATCCAGGCTGAAGGCCTTATGTATAAATGCAGCCTTACAGCTAGGGTTGCCACCCTGCCGGTATTTTACCGGCACAGCCGGTATTTTCATCTACATTCCGGGCTGTGCCGGTAAGTTTGGATGAAAAATACCGGCCATGCAATGGCCGGTATTTTTCATTCACTGACAGGGGCGGACGGAGCAGCATCCCCAGAACAGCACTGCTTTCATGACCGGCCGTACAATGCCCAGGTCTGACACCAGCAGCCTGTGACAGGGAGAGCTCCGTGCGATGACAGGAAGAGATTATACAGTGCTGGGGAGGGGGCGTGACCTCCTGTCTCCTCTCTCCTGTCTCCTGTCTCCCCCTCCCCCTCCTTCTCTCTGCCCCGTGCAGTCTTACAACCCTCCATAGGCAGAGCAGGGAGGGGAGAGGCCGTGTATTCTGTCTCCCTCTGCAGCGCAGGGCTGGTGAGTGTCTGTGTGTATATGTGTGTGTGTATATATGTGTCTGTGTATATATGTGTCTGTGTGTATATATGTGTCTGTGTGTATATATGTGTCTGTGTATATATATGTGTCTGTGTATATATATGTGTCTGTATACATGTGTCTGTGTATGTGTCTCTATGTGTCTGTGTATATATGTGTGTGTGTGTGTGTGTAGGGGGGGGGGGGGTAAACTGCCTAATCTGGGGGACAACTATGCTGCCTAATCTGGGGGACAACTGGGGTACAACTATGCTGCCTAATCTGGGGGACAACTATGCTGCCTAATCTGGGGGACAACTATGCTGCCTAATCTGGGGGACAACTATGCTGCCTAATCTGGGGGACAACTATGCTGCCTAATCTGGGGGACAACTATGCTGCCTAATCTGGGGGACAACTATGCTGCCTAATCTGGGGGACAACTATGCTGCCTAATCTGGGGGACAAGTATGCTGCCTAATCTGGGGGACAACTATGCTCCTAATCTGGGGGACAACTATACTGCCTAATCTGGGGGACAACTGGGGTACAACTATGCTCCTAATCTGGGGGACAACTGGGGTACAACTATGCTCCTAATCTGGGGGACAACTGGGGTACAACTATGCTCCTAATCTGGGGGACAACTATGCTCCTAATCTGGGGGACAACTATGCTCCTAATCTGGGGGACAACTATGCTTCCTAATCTGGGGGACAACTATGCTGCCTAATCTGGGGGACAACTATGCTGCCTAATCTGGGGGACAACTATGCTGCCTAATCTGGGGGACAACTATGCTGCCTAATCTGGGGGACAACTATGCTGCCTAATCTGGGGGACAACTATGCTGCCTAATCTGGGGGACAACTATGCTGCCTAATCTGGGGGACAACTATGCTGCCTAATCTGGGGGACAAGTATGCTGCCTAATCTGGGGGACAACTATACTGCCTAATCTGGGGGACAACTGGGGTACAACTATGCTCCTAATCTGGGGGACAACTGGGGTACAACTATGCTCCTAATCTGGGGGACAACTGGGGTACAACTATGCTCCTAATCTGGGGGACAACTATGCTCCTAATCTGGGGGACAACTATGCTTCCTAATCTGGGGGACAACTATGCTCCTAATCTGGGGGACAACTATGCTCCTAATCTGGGGGACAACTATGCTGCCTAATCTGGGGGACAACTATGCTCCTAACCTGGGGGACAACTATGCTCCTAATCTGGGGGACAACTATGCTGCCTAATCTGGGGGACAACTATGCTCCTAATCTGGGGGACAACTATGCTCCTAATCTGGGGGACAACTATGCTCCTAATCTGGGGGACAACTATGCTGCCTCATCTGGGGAAAAACTACCCGGCCCTCCACAATATTTTTAGTTTCTCATGTGGCCCCATGGGATAAATAATTGCCCACCCCATTCCTCCTCAACCCCAGACATTCCTTAACCTGGAGCCGCCCGGGGAAAGGAGAAAGTGAAGACAAGAGACTGGTGAGACCTCTCTGCAAAATTGTGTATTTAATGCAGTGTTTCCCAACCAGGGTGCCTCCAGCTGTTGCAAAACTATTACTCCCAGCATGCCCAGACAGCCTTTGGCTGTCCGGGCATGCTGGGAGTTGTAGTTTTGCAATAGCTGGAGGCACCCTGGTTGGGAAACACTGATTTAATGTTTTAATGTATGAAACTATCTGCTGCGCTCTGTATCTAATCCTGTCATGTGCGATACTGTCTGCTGAGCCTGTGTATCTAATTCTGTCATGTGGTATATGAGCCTGTGTATCTAATCCTGTCATGTGCGATACTGCCTGATGAGCCTGTGTATCTAATCCTGTCATGTGCGATACTGTCTGCTGAGCCTGTGTATCTAATCCTGTCATGTGTGATACTGTGAGTTGAGCCTGTGCATCTAATCCTGTCATGTGTGATACTATCTGCTGAGCCTGTGCATCTAAATCTGTCATGTGTGATACTGTCTGCTGAGCCTGTGTATCTAATCCTGTTATGTGTGATACTGTCTGCTGAGCCTGTGTATCTAATCCTGTTATGTGTGATACTGTCTGCTGAGCCTGTGCATCTAATCCTGTCATGTGTGATACTGTCTGATTAGCCTGTTTATCTGACGTTGCGCAGGGGGACGTCACTCGTCATCAGAGAGAGCCAGCGTTGCTGTCGCGCACTACCACTACCGCCGCCGCTGGCATAAATAGGGTTTTGGTAGGTATTCTCTAAATGTAATTTTTTTTGTGCGATATAGGAAAATTCCCCCCACATATATATTGTATCCCTCCAATCCCCTATGCCATTTCTTAAACCCCCCTCCCATCCCCCATGCCATTTCTTAAACCCCTGATCCCTCAGCCCCTGTGCAATCTGGCCCCTCCCCTTTTGTAGCTCCACCCCCACATAGCCACACCCATGACCGGTATTTTTCTGAGGGAAAGGTGGCAACCCTACTTACAGCAGTTTCCCATAGCAACTAATCAGATGACCTGCACTGAGGAAATGAAAGCCCCAATCTGATTGGTTGCTATGGCATCGACTCCATGTTCACCCTGCTCGTACACACCAGGCCTAGTAGGAGTAGAAGGAAAGGATGTTGATTTCCTCAGGACAAACACCTGAAGTCACACAAGTGTCTGTAGATCCAGACCTCATGTGGAGGATTTACCAGAGCACAGAAACTTCCATAGAAAACAACACAAACTGTGAGTGATGTCTATAATATTCTACACAATGGATTGACAAGTGCAAATTAATGAACATTTTAGGCCACATTCGCACAGTGTATTTTGTTTGTTTTTTAAAGCAAAGGGGATTTCACACACAGCATTTTTTTTATTTGTGTTTAGCTTGAAGTCTGTAGGTAGTGTTTCTTGTGTTTTGTGGCAATTTTTTTTCTGCAAAACACATTTTGTTTTATTTTATTTTACCTCCAACTTTCCATTGCCTTCTGTATTTGACTTAAAAAATACTAACTGAAAAAGATTCACCCGCCATGTTTTGAGGCTTAGGCTTAGTCCGCACTGCATGTTAGCAGTCTATCAGAAGTATGTTAGCATCCAGCCAGGATGGCAACATATACAGTAAGGCTATGTTCACATGATGGAATTTTTGCACAGAATTCTGCAGAATTCCGCACTGACATTCTGCAGCAGCAGAGTCCCATTGATTTTAATAGGAGTCTGCTAAATTGTTCACATGGCAGAATTTCCATGGCATCTCTCCGCAGAAAGAATAGAACAGCCGCTACGCCCCCGCCCATAGACTATGACGCCACAAGCTCCCGGCTCCAGCGTTTGGAACAGTTTGTTCCAAATGCTGAGCAGCGGAGTACCCTTTCAATGTGGATTCCGCAAGGAAAAATGGAGACGGCGCATTTCCAAGCGGTCCTAGCACCGGCATATTCTGCCAGCGGGAATGTCCACATTGAAATTTTTAGTGCGGACATTCCACTGTGTGAACAAAGCCTAACATAGTGCAGCAAATGCATTCAGGTCAATGACCCAAACACGTTCACCTAGCGACTTTGTTCAGGATATATGCACTATTGTAAGCAGACTGCGCTTTTGAGTGTTTGCTTTTGTGACAGACTGCTAAATTGCAGTGTGAACCTAGCCTTACTTTGAGTCTCTAGAATCCAATTGAGGGGAGTCTGTAAGATTCCATATAATGAACTATATTTATTTCTAGCGTTACTTTATTTTTGGCTGGTGTCAGGATATTGGTGAAAATAAAGGCACTATCCCATTGCCAAAGACTCGCACCAATACTCGCGTCATCAGGAGGACTGCCTGATTTTCCATCCTAGAAGTCCCATACATGTGAATGGGGGAATCAGAATGGAACATCTTGGGAAAGGGGATTGTGCTTTTCAGTTCACTGTAAAATGCCGCAGCCGAAATGATAGCACTTTAAATTGTGCGAGAAAAGGTAAATTTTTTGCCCATAGCAAGCCGCAACCATTTACAAATAGGTCAATAAAAAATGGAACTCCTCCATCTTTCCTTTATCTTTAATGTATCTTCCCCCAGTGTTTCCAAGAATAACATATTGCCATAAAGAATGTTAGTTATTGCAAAACAGATTTCATCTTACATTCTTAATGTTAACCATAACAATATGTTAGGTTTTACGTACATGTCATCTTGGATTTTTTTTATATTTTTTTTCAAATAAGGATGGACTCCTATTAGGCAATGTTCACATGGTGGAATTTACGCAATTCAGCAGAAATTTTAAATACAGAATTCCCTTGGAATTTAAGCCTCATTCACTTTAATGGGATTACTCTTCGGAATTCCAAAAAATTTATGTCTGGTCTTATATTTTTGCCGAATGCCCATAATGGAATTTCTGCTGTGGAATGCCCGATGTGGAAATTCTGCTGTTTGAATGGCTCTGTGGAATCCCATTGAAAACAATAGGCAGTAAATTACTACAGAATTCTTCCACAGAATGTCACACAGAAATTGCACAGTGGGAACAAAGCCGTAGCCTCCTCCTTAGGAGGAGTTCATTGTGTTCCTACACCTTTTTTTTTGAGGAATTCTGCTGGAATTGCAGCAGAATTTCTATGTTCTTAGAACACAATTCCGCCGAAATTCCTGTCCCATTGATTTCAATGAGATTCCGTCGTGAAATTCTGCAAAATACAAGACTGGTCTTATATTTTTGCGAAAAGTTGAGAGCAGAATTTCCGCAATTGGCAATCTCTTGCCCGCCCCAAAAACTACGCTGTCTGAATGGAACTGTGGAATCCTATTTAAATCCATAGACCATAAATCACTACAGTATTTCTGGCGGAATTCTTCTGCAGACTACCGCACAGAAATTCCACCATGTGAACATACCTTTAGGGTGCATTCACACTATATAATGTCCTCCCGAAGAAATTCCAGGTGGACATTCTATGCACAGCTATGTTCAGTCTGCACTAGGGCCATTCAGACTTGTGTCATCACCATTGACGGCCTTTGGAAATTCCATAGTGTGAATGCGCCCTTACAGAGTGCTGTGGTAATCTTCTGCCATTTGTGTTGGAACTCTGACCTGGGTTTGTGCACTTTCCTGCACCTACTGCTAAGCTGCTATTATGATGTGCTGCTCTCCTTGGACTTTTGTTTTTTGCACAGGAGGAACTGAGCAATGGCTGTGCATGTGCGGCCCACTCCAAACATTCGAGCCTGCATTTTTACTCTGTTCTGGGGATCAGATAAGGTTTCCTAGGGGCCAGACCCCACCAAACTGATGTCTATCTCGTATCCTGTGGACAGGGAATAACTTGCACGAAAGAGAAATCCCCTTAAAGGAAAACTGTCAGCTTTCTACCACCCCCCCACCCTTGCTGGTTAGTGCAGGGAAAGAAAGCTGACAGTTTCCTTTAAATCTTTCATATACCTTATACTCTGATTGTAGGTACATTTTTGACACAATTGACACAGTGCTCAAAATCTTTAGGAAGATTCTTGTATCAGCCACTTGAGGGAGCTTACAGCTTACGTCATGGTTGGACATTCACTGAAAGGGATCCGTAACAATAGGTACTAATTCTAGAGCAGTTTCTCCAGTCTGTGACACGTCCTGTTTTTACACACCTACAGCTTTCATCAGCCAGAGGGTGTCAGAGCATAATGGAAGCTGGAGTGTTACAACCGCTTGAAAGCCACAGGTCAGGAAAGAGTGTTCTAGAGGTTCCAAGGCAATTGTACACGGCCACCTTTCATTCCCTTGTAGAAAAGGTTGAGCATCAATATCCCAGATCAGCATTCATACGTTTTTTTTTTTATCTCTTAAAGGGGTACTTCACTGGCATTCAGAACTAGATGTTCCAAACACTGTTCTTGTGCTACGGGGGTCGACCATGCCCCTCGTGATGTCACAGCCACGCCCCCTCAATGCAAGTCTATGGTAGGGGGCGTGACGACTGTAGACTTGCCATAGACTTGCATTGAGGGACGTTGCTGTGACGTCATGAGGGGCGTGGCCGACCACCGCAGTGCGAAAACAGAGTTCGGAACATTTAGTTCCAAACGCAGGCGAGTGGAGTACCCCTTTAACATGCACTTTCTCTGTTTTATACATAATAGGTTTGTAGACATGCTGGATTTAGCCAAATCTATAAACAACGTCACTATAATTCCCAATTTCTATGAGGAATCCTTACACCTGTATTTTTCTGTTTTTTATATTGGTGGATGCCTCATTTCTTGCTATGACTCTGACCTGACGGCTCAGATCTGTCATGCATTTTTCATGTTATTGCTATGAGCTGGTGATTACTCATGCTTTCTTTTTATATTTTGTTTTATGGCCGCTCTGTGGGGACGGCCTGTCGCAAGGACTTCTGCTGGCTGGAGCATCTGATATCTTCATGTGTTGATGTATTCCAGCAGCTGCTACTGGAATTTATCAACATGGCAGATTCTCAGACATTTAAGCAAATAGTATCTACAGCAGACCCCAAGCCGCACAAAGCAATAATGCGCTGCACTTCCAGATGGGATAGTACTTCTGCTGTCCTACAGACAAGAGCTTATAGGTAGTGATACAGTAAAAGAAGACGGCAGTCTGGGGCCTTAACAACTTTGTCTCCAGGTCAATCCGTCACAGAAAGTTATTTACGGTACTTGCGACATACACGCATATTATCTTGTAAAATTGGAAAGTCCATGGAAAATGAATTGTGGAATGTAAAGCTGTGGGACTGACCAATAAATTTACCATGGATTTTTTGGGGCACTGTGTCAATTGAGACAAATAAGGGGAGATTTATCAAAACCCATGCACATAAAAAGTTGACCAGTTGCCATAGCAACCATAATTTTTTTTCAATAAAAGAAGCAATCCCCACAGTCCTTCTCTCTATTCAACAGGCAGTCGCTTATAGTCTAATTGGTACCCAATGATATTTGCTTGCTAATATTTTCAATAAGTAAAAAAGTACTCGGGGAGTTGACAGCCACCGTCCACAGAATTGCCTCTAGATTGGTAGTCCCTTTCACTCCAAATGTTACCAGGTATACCAAGCAGCAGTTAAAGGGGTTCTCTGCTTTGGACAACCCCTACTTATTAATAGGAACCTGTAATGTTCCACAAAGGGTAAAAACCTTGGGTAGCTGATGAACACTACTGTCTTTAATGCTTTTAAAGGCAGTAGTGCTTTTAAACACACATGATGTTTAGTGTTTTATACAGGGATGGGGAGTCGGTAGATAAGTATTCCGACTCCGACGTTTTTTGTACTTCTGACTCCTCTGTATTAATATGCGAAAGTATTTATAAACACTTACAGTTGAATCCAGGAAGCTGTTCCACCAAGTTCTTCTAAGCTCTTCTAGCAGAGAGAGGTAGTTGGGCAGAAGCTGCTGCCTTCTCCTTTTTGTGTGCTGATCTGCTGCTGAACATAGGGCAGTGGGAGGATCCAGGAAGGGGCATTTATTATAAAACATGATTTCCCTAGTAGAATCCCATAGTCATGTTTAAAGTTTAAGTTAACAATCGGAGTTTACAAGTTTTTACAGCCTTAGCTGAATGGCAGCAGATTTTCCAATGGTTTACAGCTTCAGTCTTTAACTATTGACCCTCCATTCCCTTCACTTATACAAGTGTCTCTAGTCCTGCAAAAAACATATTTCCTTAATCCCTTATCAGTGAGAGGCTAGGTTACCCATGGGTTTCCTGTAACAGCAGAACACAACACTATGGAAAGTATAAGTATTGCCGCTCCTAATTGTGCGTTGCATGCCATATAGTGAAGCACATGAAAAGCATGCTTCTTCACGGTCACTTAATGTGTTCGTTTTGCGGTTACGTGAGGCACTGCATGCATTGGTCTTCATTCTTACAGTAAAGAAGTCATTAATAACTTTTTGTGAATTGGGACATTTAAACTTGCTTTTTTTTTTTTTTTTTATTCCAATCTAGTCTGTGCATTGTTAGCCGACTCCGACTCCAGTTACTCCTCGACTCCGACTCCACAGCAATGGTTTTATATATGATGTGTTAGGTCCCTTTAAGGGCCCAAGCACATGTTAGGAACATGTGAGGTGGAGTTTATAAAATACTTTGCTCACCTATCCCTAGTTAAACAGGAGTTGAGAGAGACCAAGTTGCCTATTCCACGCTGACAGGGTGTCAACTGTTCACTACAATTCCAAAAGGAAGCTTTCCAGAGAAATTTAGTCAAAGGGCCTGATGGCACAGAAAAACAACTGAGCTCGGCATGCCTCAAGGTCCTGGTCTGATTAGCAGTACCGATTTTCAAGTCGGAGATATTCATCTGGATGCACCATCTGGAACAAGCCTCAGTAAATTTAATAATGTTGATATGAGATCCTGTGCAGAACTCTACAAACTACCTTAGTCACACCCCTAGGAAGATCATGCCTTAGTAAGTACAATTCTGGAATTGCGCTAGGATGCCCACAAGTCATTCAAGTCTTAGTCACATCATCAGAGTCAAGGAAGAAGTCTATACTCTAATCAGGGACCAATTCATGTCCTGGAATAGACCTGACTGCTAAGTTCAGAACTCCTAAACAAGAAAATCTTTATTCCAAGCAAAGTTTATTTAGTCACTGATACACTGCAATAAACACCTCTCCTCTTCACACTTGGAGTGCTTTTAGCCTGGGATTTTGTGAAGCAATCTGTTACAGCTCCTAAGTAATACAAGTAAAATTGCGTTGCATCTTTTTCTGGTTTCCCTGAGTCTTGTTATCTGCACGCACCAAAATCACCAGTACGCAATGTACAGGAAGGTGCCTGGAGGGTCCAGCTATTGTACCAACACGAGCAACCCCTCCCAATAACAAAACACTGTGTGCACCTAGGGCTAGGTTACATGGGACTGCTAACCACTCACAAAGTGTCCCCTGCTGGAATCCTCCCAAATCAGTTATCTATGGGACTGCATAGACTTGAAGTGCCAAAGTGCCACCAGAGGAGCAAGGATATGGAAAGCATTTCTCCCACTACCTTTCTAGACAGCTTTTCCTTAAAGCCAATGCTTCACTCCAAACTAGGAGTCCTTAAGGGGTTATCCAGAGTTATAAAAACAGACCTGATTTCCTCCAGCAGATGAACTGGGGCCCATAGTCCAGGGAAACAGCCCCCCCCCCCCCCCCCCCCCCCCCCCACCACCACCACCACCACCACCACCACCACCACCACATGGAATTCTTCAAAGCCCAACTCACAATGTCCAGCATTAGGTACTACGCCACATACAAGCTCTTGATCCAGTATCATGGTATTGTACGCAGCAGCACCAGTATGGTGTCTGAAGACAAGAATTTATTTTTATTGATGTCCCATTACAAGTCTTGGATGGGGTTTGACCATGAGGTGGGATCTAAAGAATGAGAAGGAGGGGTGTTCAAAAGTTTGGCATAGGGCCCAGCACACTCTCTCATAGCAAAGGTAGACGCTAAGCAGTGAATCCAATGATAATATTGGCATTAAAGGAGATATCCTGTGGTGAAAAACGTACCCCCTATCCTAAGGATAGGGGATAAGATTCAGATCGTGAGGGGGTCCGATTGCTGGGGCCCCCCGCGATCTCCGGTACAGGGCCCAGGCAGCCCACGGGAAAGGGGCGTGTTGACCACCACACAAAGTGGCGGCTGACACGTCCCCTCAATACAACTGTATGGCAGAGTCGGAGCGCTCCGGCTCTGCCATAGCGATGTATTTTGGGGGCGTGTCGGCCGACGCTTCGTGCGGTGGTCTACACGCGCTATCTGGCCAGCGAGCCGGGGCCCTGTACAGAGAGATCGCGGTCGGACCCCCCGCAATCTGAAACTTATCCCCCATCCTTAAGATAGGGGATACGATTTTCACCACTGGACTACCCCTTTAAGTAGTTTGCTGCTGTTACATTACCTTGCAAGACAATGAATACACTTGTGCTGGATACATTCTTGCATATTTTAGCCTAAATAATAATGAATAACTTGTATATTATTTATGGATGCAGTCTAGAGAGAAAGTGTCAATCCTTTGTGTGATATACATATATTTGCTTAAAGCATGCATATACTATGGAGGTGTCCTTGAGAGGCACTATTCCTGCTAGGTTTAAGCAATGTATGTTTGTGGTGATTTTCCTTTTTTTTCTACAAAAAAAATTACAGTAACAGATTTGAAAGATAAATCTTTATTCTATCTACCTCTCTGGGACCCACAGAGGGGAATATATCAGAGAAAAGGTTTAGACATCCTGCTATGAACCCTGTCACTATTGTATTCTCTTAATATGGGATCCAGATCCCTAATAATATACTGTGCTTGACAGCTGTGGCTGGTTAGAGGAAAAAGCAATATTTAATTTATAAAGACAAATTTTAGGAGCTTTCCAGCAATAATACATTATCGAGTGGGTAACTTTTTGTATGTTTAGTTCTTACTGTTCTGATAATTGCTCTTTTAAGAAGTGTCGTTTGTTGATCTTAATTTAGTACAGATTTTACATTTGCAGAGTGGATACATGAAACAACATAATATGACTTTTCACATCAGTAAATATCCTGGAGAAATGTAACAGAAACTCAGACTTCCGTGCCAAACTGTGGATAGTCAGCACCGAGCACTTTCTTTGTTTTATATGATTAAAGGGGTACTCCAGTGGAAAACTAATTATTTCAAATCAACTGGTGCAAGAAAGTTAAACAGATTTGTAAATTACTTATTTTTACTTGTAAAAAATGATTTTAGTACTTATCAGCTGCTGTATACTACAGAGGAAGTTGAGTTGTTCTTTTCTGTCTGTCCACGGTGCTCTCTACTGAAATCTCTGTCCATGCCAGGAACTGTCCGGAGCAGGTGAGGTTTGCTCTGGGGATTTGCTCCTACTCTGGAAGTTCCTGACACGGACAGAGGTGCCAGCAGAGAGCACTGTGGTCAGACTGGAAAGAATTACACAGCTTTCTCTGTAGTATACAACAATACTAGAAGGATTAATATTTTTAATGGGTGTATGGGTACGCCCTTGTGTCCTGGTACTTAAGGACGCAGGGCGTATCTGTACACCCTGGCCCCGTTACTGGTGTTTGAAGTGTGCTCACGAGCTGAGCACGCTTCAAATTCGGTGGGACCCAGGGTTAATGCCAGGCATCGCCGATCGGGCCAATGGCCGACCTTAATTCTTAAACTTGTAAAATGCCCTTCATTTCTAAAAACCACTGGAATGTGAAATATATGTTGTAATAAAATGACAAAGGACCCTTCTTGAGGTTCACACAGTGTATGACCTGCACAGAGAATTTGAGAATGGACTGCGCTGACTGAATGTCCATGCAGACATTGCTATCTCCATAGACGGAAATGTATTCCACTTGGATTCCTCGGAAAAAATTAGCAGAATCATTCTTTTAGGGTAATTACAGAGTCTGCACTGTGCAGCGGAATCCCATTGACAGCAATGGGATTTTGCTGTAGCAAAATTTCTAAACAGAATTATGCTCAGACATTCCATAATCAATCTAGCTTACAGGAGTACATTTTTCTAGCTTAAAGGAGTACAATTTTAAAAAAAAAAGAACTGGTGCCAGAAAGTTAAACAGATTTGCAAATTACTTCTATTAAAAAATCTTTACCTTTCCAGTACTTATTAGCTGCTATATACTACAGAGGAAATTATTTTCTTTTTGAATTTCTTTTTTGTCTTGTCCACAGTGCTCTCTGCTGACACCTGATGCCCGTATCAGGAACTTTCCAGAGCAGGAGAAAATCCCCATAGCAAACCTATGCTGCTCTGGACAGTTCCTGATACGGGCATCAGGTGTCAGCAGAGAGCACTGTGGACAAGACCAAAAAGAAATTCAAAAAGAAAATAATTTCCTCTGTAACAAATAGCTGATAATAAGTACTGAAAGGATTAAGATTTTTAAATAGAAGTAATTTACAAATCTGTTTAACTTTTTGGACCCAGTTGATAAAAAAAAAAAAAAAAAAAAAGGTTTTCCACAGGAGTACCCCTTTTAAGGGCTAGAGAATACACAATAATATCAGTGACTATAGGTGATGTCGTCTTTATAGTCTTTCCTTATTTAATTCAGATAGAACATACTGCCATTACTTGTTCTGGCTAAATCTTCTCTCTGCAGAATGTATTTCAAATATTTTTATTGGGTTTTCAAATTTACAACATAGAAAGGTAACAAATAATACTATCAATAGAAATAGATAGAATAAAAAAAAAACAGAATCATAAAAGGTATACTAACTTAGAAAATTGTATCCAGTTCTGACTCAATGTTTCACAGCGTTGGATAATTATTGAACATAAAAGGTTGGTGTTTCACCTAAACTCTCCGAGGAGAAAACATATATGTATATATAGCAGAAGGTGGTGGGACAGCACCGGGGTTCGACCTCTGTGCCTGTGGTTGCCCAGGCAGCCAGCCCAGGATATTTGTACAAGCAGTCCAAAATCACAGCACCAAACAGGTCAAGGATCTTCAAAGAAACTGGGTAGTCTTTATTAACCCCACATCAAGAGCTACTTGCTGAGGGGTTAATAAAGACTACCCAGTTTCTTTGAAGATCCTTGACCTGTCTGGTGCTGTGATTTTGGACTGCTTGTATATGTATATATACATACACATATTCTTCAGCTATTATTGTTAATGTGTTGGTTAATTTTCAATCTTTAGGAACCAAAGTTCGAAGTTCTCTCTGCAGAATGTGACGCCCAGATGGCTCCTCACTATGTCAGTGGATTCTGATCCTCTGACTGCACTGCACTCTTTGAATATAAACCTTCCACACACAATACCCTCTGAATATAAATCCGCCACAAACTATACCCTCTAATACTGTCACACACCGTACCCTCTGAATATAATACTATCACACACTGTACCCTCTGAATATAATACTACCACATACTTTACCCTCTAAATATAGTACTGTCACACACCGCACCCTCTGAATATAATACTACCACACACTGTACCCACTGAATATAATACTACCACATACTGTACCCTCTAAATATAGTACTGTCACACACCGCACCCTCGGAATATAAATCTGCCGCATACTATACCCTCTAATACTGTCACACACTGTACCCTCTGAATATAATACTATCACACACTGTACCCTCTGAATATAATACTACCACATACTGTACCCTCTAAATATAGTACTGTCACCACCGCACCCTCTGAATATAATACTACCACGCACTGTACCCACTGAATATAATACTACCACACACTGTACTGTGGTATGGTCTGTGAGATGCAGGGCAGATTAAATTACCCTAGGGGCAGATGGCATTAACCCCTTGTATTTGTGACGCGAGGGCGTGGTTTATCCTTAATACCACCCGAAGGTTTACCGCTGGATCCTAAGCTAGACACGAGGGGCAATAATGACTCCGATGACAAATTACGGACATCAGTAGCTTTACTGAGTGACAGATGGTACAGTCTATACAGTGTAGCCGGGCCCATGGAGGTGACCAGTGACCTCAGAGACCTTAAGGGCTTGCTGGGACTTGCAGTGGTTTTGGACAATTTAGTGCAGGCCACATAAACTTGACAATAGATGACAGGGACTGACTTAACTTGACTGGAGATAGACTAAGCTGTGACGTTAGCTTACTTTTAGCTTGTGGCTGCAGACTTGACTTGAGGCTCCTATGACTCCAGACACTCTTAGGCTCAACTGCACCTCAGCAAAGACTTAGGAACTAAGAGAGAAGAGACTCATCCCAGGGCTTTTATGGGGAGACTCTGGTGTGGTCCCATTGGTCACCTGGTCACTGATACCTCCTGGGTAACAATCACATGACTACTGGTGATCACATGTTAACCTTTCTTAAAGTTACAACATTCTTCTATACATAACATAGGGGATAATATACAGTTACAGTAGAACAGATGCAGGGGGGCCCAGGGGACAATGCAGGGAGGCAGCCTGGGTAACAACTCCCATACTTGGTCACAACAAACTCCCCCTCTTAAATAGCCATCCTCGGCACCTAGTCCTGGAGGGCGGATGACTGGAAGTTGCCACTGGGACCTAGACTGTAAGTTCATGGGGGTATTACTGTCGAATGTCCTTCACAGGTCTGAATAAAAAGAACTGAGATGAGTCCACGTAGTATTTTTGTGAAAACGTCCATACATGTTACTTTCAATAACAGGACTGTCACGATGCCGGCTGGCAGGTAGTGGATCCTCTGTGCCAGAGAGGGATTGGCGTGGACCGTGCTAGTGGATCGGTTCTAAGTCACTACTGGTTTTCACCAGAGCCCGCCGCAAAGCGGGATGGTCTTGCTGCGGCGGTAGTGACCAGGTCGTATCCACTAGCAACGGCTCAACCTCTCTGACTGCTGAAGATAGGCGCGGTACAAGGGAGTAGACAGAAGCAAGGTCGGACGTAGCAGAAGGTCGGGGCAGGCAGCAAGGATCGTAGTCGGGGGCAACGGCAGGAGGTCTGGAACACAGGCTAGGAACACACAAGGAAACGCTTTCACTGGCACAATGGCAACAAGATCCGGCGAGGGAGTGAAGGGGAAGTGAGGTATAAATAGGGAGTGCACAGGTGAACACACTAATTGGAACCACTGCGCCAATCAGCGGCGCAGTGGCCCTTTAAATCGCAGAGACCCGGCGCGCGCGCGCCCTAGGGAGCGGGGCCGCGCGCGCCGGGACAGGACAGACGGAGAGCGAGTCAGGTACGGGAGCCGGGATGCGCATCGCGAGCGGGCGCCACCCGCATCGCGAATCGCATCCCGGCTGGAGACGGTATCGCAGCGCACCGGGTCAGTGGAGCTGCCCGGAGCGCTGCGGTAGCGAGAGAGAAGCGAGCGCTCCGGGGAGGAGCGGGGACCCGGAGCGCTCGGCGTAACAAGGACATAAACATGTGGTATTCATTACCCTTTCATAACTAAATTTTTTTATCACATTTAGTATACTTGAGTCGGATCAGGCTGCCTGAGGCTCTCTACCTGATGCCTTAGCTACTGGAGCCCCTCGGCACTAACCACTTCTCCCCAGAACTCTATACGTGGTTTTTATTTAACATACCAGTGTTACCTTTATATGCAGCAACTCTGTCACTCTGCGTGCTTTATTTATATTTTCAGGGGAACCCTCTGGCCAGGAGAGTACACTGTACACATGGACAGGAAAAATGTTAGACAGGGGAATTATGGACTGGAAATGTTACTTACAGTCCTAACTAGGTATTTGACTAGCTTATATAATACATTTGTGTAAACTGACTGAATAAGACTGTTATACTGACAACTTTGTACACAGCACTACCATTATTCCTTATACCTAGCTGGTAGTTATCGTGGCTGTGAGGTAGGGGCTACGCTTCTCCTGATTTCGTCAGGACACCTACTATATAAATTACCATGAACAAAAGACACTGTACACTTAAACATTTTTGTACAAACACATTATATACATTTTATTACAGACAGACTTACCTGGCAGTGCTTCTTCTCTCCGGCGGCCAGACGAGTGACGTCACTGATGTCCTCCTGCGCGGATCTGCGGAGGAACATCACTTGCGCAATGTCCCTCATCAGACCCGGGCCGGTAGCCAGCGCAACTGGCGGAGCCGCGGAGGTAATGGAGTGCTGTCGGACGGGAGTGCAGCTGCAGGGGGGCACCCGGGTCACTACGCCACTGACACAGTGGCGCGGACACAGCCGGGCACAGCAGAAGACGGGGGGGGGGATGCTGAGTGGAAAGGTGTCACCCCTGCTGAAGACGGGGGGTGTTGTGGCGTGGTGGTGCAAACAAGTGCAGCTAGAGAACGAGGGTGGGGGGGTTGCTGACCGACATGGTGTCACCCAGTGCTGCCCAAACCCCCCGGTCACTACACCACTGTCAATTCAGGACCGTTGCAAAAAGTTAACCAGTTGATGCCATACAGAAAAAAAGCTACACAATTTTAGAAAAAGCTTCTAAAGAAAGTTGCAATGAAAGTTCTCTAAACAGCAACTGAGACTAGTATTAGCTCATGTTGCATTATAGAGGGATTTTATATTTCTGTATTTCAAGAGCCACATTCTTAGTAGTGGATACTCCATTGGTTTTCTATGGGCGCTTCTTTCATGCATCATAGTTGTCACATCTGAGCAGTAGAAAAAAACATTTTACTAGTGCTCATGCAAAGTATGGAGTCACATAACACAGGCTCTTTTGGGTGCCATATGTATGGATATATTCTTTCCAAAAAGCAATGCTGCTTAGGAATAGATTGATAAAGCTAAAATTGAAAGCTTGGTGGTACATTAGAGGTCTCTTGGACCTGCAGTGACAGCTGCATTATAACTTCATACAAAATAGAGCTGTATTAATATTTTTAAACACTATGGCTAAAATACATATTTTACTACAGTGGTGTGACGTATGAAAAAATCTGCAGTAAATTGAAGTAGCAGTAATGTGGATGGGATTTGCAGAAATCCCGTCTACATACTGTGTAAAAAAAAATAATAATAATCTGCAGTGTATCTGCACATAAATTGACCTGCAGTGAAGATATAGAATCTGCAACATTGCTTCTCGGTCTTTTGGCTAAGATCAAGTGTAGTATCTGTTCTTATCAGTTTGACTGGTGGGGATGGGTGATGCATGGAGGGGACAGGTGTACCAGGGCGTTCCGGGGATGGTTCTGAGGAATCAGCTCGACGGCTGCCCTGATGTGACCTGTTCCCTCTGGGTCTCGCCAAGAGGCTGGGAGGGTCTAGAGCCGAGATACTTTAGTGCCTCGGGGAGTGGTGACCCGAGGTGCCAAAACTCACTGGGTGTATTGGCTTACTCAGTTGAAGGACTGTCACCATGAACTCTTGAGCCTTGTGGCACTCACCTTTTGATCCACGGCCTTCTTGCTAGGATCAGAGAAATTTTTATAGATTCGTCCGGATGTCCGGACAGTATATCTGCACACATTCACTTATTTATTTTCGTCACTGTGTCACTTTTTGCGTGTTGTGTGTCCACAGGATTGTTAGGGTGCAGTAGCCCTTCTGGGTATCCCTCCTAGCAGTCGAGGGTAGGTGTGTGTGGCCATTAGGTTCCACACTTCCCTGCAAAAACCCCGGGTACTCCTGCATGGGCAGGGTACCAACAGTTTATGGCTCTGCGGGCAGATACCTTTTGCTAACGCAGGGTCCCTTAGTAGCTTCGGCGAAAAGGGACATGGAACCTCACAGGTACCTTTTGGTCTGGAGGCGAAGGGTAGGTTTGTTGGGGGGCCTCTCTCCTGTAGGAGAAGAACTTGCGATAGACCGCATCCTTTTGTGCATGTGTTTTTTTTTTTGTTTTTGTTTTTTTTAGTGTAACACATTTTGCACTTTTTCTTGCACTTGAGTGATTGGAGAGCACGTTCCTCGGCACTTGGGTGATTTAAGAGCATGTTCCTCGGCTCTTAGAAAAATAGAATCTGCAACATGTCAATTTTTGCTTCAAATGCAGTGTGGATTTATTGCAGAAAGTTAAAATCCACAATAAATCTGGAAGTGATGCAGGCTTGCAGTTAAAATAATCCACAGCAACTGGGAATTTCAAATATATTAACAAAAGAAAAGAAAAAAAACATCAACATAATCAGCCCAAAATCCACACCAGAGAATCCACACGTATCCGTGCCAAAATGTGCGTGATTTGGTGAGGATTTGCTGCTGCAGATTTTAGTGCAGTCATGTTGCAAATTTTGTGCTGTGGAAAATACAAACTATGCAAATTTATGCACTGAATTTTCCACAGAAATCAACCCCTACAATTCAAAGTCCCATTAATTAAAGGGCTTTTCTGGGTGATTCCGCCCAAAAAAAATTAACATCTTTATTCTTTTGTGTGCACTGAGCAGCAAAATTCTATTGAGATCAATGGGATTCTGCTGCAAGCAAATTCTGCTCAAAATTTATTCTGAGTGAAATATCAATAGTGTACATGGGCCCTAATACATGTATTACAACTAGAGATGAGCGAACTTACAGTAAATTTGATTCGTCATAATCTAGTTCAGTTTTCAGGTGCTCCGGTGGGCTGGAAAAGGTGGATACAGTCCTAGGAAAGAGTCTCCTAGGACTGTATCCACCTTTTCCAGCTCACGGGAGCACCTGAAAGCTGAACTAATTTATGCAGGATAAGTCATCAACTGCCGAGCCGAGAAGTTCGTGACGAATCGAATTTACTGTAAGTTCGCTCATCTCTAATTACAACCTCTTAGGTCACACTGTGGGTTTAGGTGAAATCTTCATGAAGTATTTTAAAGGACATCTGCAGCGTTAAACACTTATCCCCTATCCTCAAGATAGGGGATAAGTGTTTGATCGCGGGTGGTCCGAACGCTGGGGCCCCCGGCGATCTCCTGTATGGGGCCGCGGCTCTCCCGTGCAGGGGGCGTGCCAGCCACAGCATGACGTTGCGGCCGGCATGCCTCCTCCATACATCTCTATGGGAGAGGCGGGGAGGCAGCATTCCTGCCTCCCCGCATCCCCCATAGAACTGTATGGGGACGGGGAAGAGACAGGGCGTCACCGTCAACCTCTAGGTCATGAGCTAATGGCAGCGCCCCATTAGGGCGATCGAGGGGGGGTCCCAGCTTAGGGGATAAGTGTCATACCGCGGCAGTTGTCCTTTAATTCTTTTTTTTTTTTTCCTGCAATATTTTGTTTGCTAGAAAACCGTAAAATAGAAATGTTTGCTGATTAGTGAATTAGTGAATATGGAGTTGCATATCTTTTAGTTCCACATTGTGTTTTCATCTGTTATTAACTATATGATACAATATGTCACATCTTCAGAGCTCGATTAACAAGTCATACTGAAGGTTTTCTCTATACCAGCTGAAGGCTGTCCTGGCATGATGGGAGTTGTAGTTTTGCAACTGCTGAAGAGTCATAGGTTGGGTAATGCCCAGTAAGTTATAATCACTACAAACATCTCCAGATTCTATTGGCATTCTTGTACATCTGACTGGTTTCTATCAACCATCATAGATTAAAGTGAAAAAAACAAGTCAAATATTAACCAGGAAATGTTCATAGGGACCTGGGCTTTCTCAGCCGGTTAGTAGGAGAACAATAATATGAGACAGCCAGAAGGAAGTCTTGGGCGGTTCACCTTATCTGTAATAATGGTAATTGTTTGAAAAAAGGCAGATGAGTGCACGGTAGTGGACACTATTCCTAACTACAAGGAAGATGATGGTGGTAGTAGTTCCTGCCATTTATAGAGCATCAGGCAGATCTACTTGACATCTCGCTCTGTAGTTGTAGGGTTTAGCCGCAGTTAAATTTATAGAGCTCTTATTCAGAAGTTATTAACATCAAGAGGTCTGGGTCACTGTGACCTCCTTAGAAAAACAACTGGAAGAAGTCAAACGTCTAGTAATAAAATTGACCAAAATGTTATTTATATAACCTAATATTTGAAATAACTTAAAAAGCCCAAATGATAATTTAGATCTAGTAAAATTTCCTCTATGCAAAGTCTATACATTAGAAGCTTTATGATTGCCTAATCTGGTATTTTCTTAAGGTCTATTCACATGTACAGTATCCTGCACATATTTGATGCACAGGATTTGAAGCTGTGTTCAGTCATTTAGTGTACATTAACCCCTTAAGGACTCAGCCCATTTTGGCCTTAAGGACTCAGACAATAAAATTTTTACGTTTTCATTTTTTCCTCCTCGCCTTCTAAAAATCATAACTCTTTTATATTTTCATCCACAGACTAGTATGAGGGCTTGTTTTTTGCGCGACCAGTTGTCCTTTGTAATGATATAACTCATTATATCATAAAATGTATGGCGCAACCAAAAAACACTATTTTTGTGGGGAAATTAAAAAGAAAAACGCAATTTTGCTAATTTTGGAAGGTTTCGTTTTCACGCCGTACAATTTCTGGTAAAAATGACGTGTGTTCTTTATTCTGAGGGTCAATACAATTAAAATGATATCCATTATTACATACTTTTCTATTATTGTTGTGCTTGAAAAAAATCACAAACTTTTTAACCAAATTAGTACGTTTATAATCCCTTTATTTTGATGACCTCTAACTTTTTTATTTTTCCATATAAGCGGCGGTATGGGGGCTCATTTTTTGCGCCATGATCTGTACTTTTTTTTTTTATACCACATTTGCATATAAAAAACTTTTAATACATTTTTTATAATTTTTTTTAATAAAATGTATTAAAAAGTAGCAATTTTGGACTTTTTTTTTTTTTCGTTCACGCCGTTAACTGTACGGGATCATTAACATTTTATTTTAATAGTTCGGACATTTACGCACGCAGCGATACCAAATATGTCTATAAAATTTCTTTTTTACGCTTTTTGGGGGTAAAATAGGAAAAAACAGACATTTTACTTTTTTATTGGGGGAGGGGATTTTTCACTTTTTTTTTTACTTTTACATTTTTTAACATTTTGTTTTACACTTGAATAGTCCTCATAGGGGACTATTCATAGCAATACCATGATTGCTAATACAGATCTGTTCTATGTATAGGACATAGAACAGATCAGTGTTTTCGGTGATCTTCTGCTCTGGTCTGCTCGATCTCAGACCAGAGCAGGAGACGCCGGGAGCCGGAAGGAGGAAGGTGAGGGGACCTCCGTGCGGCGTTCTGAATGATCGGATCCCCGCAGCAGCGCTGCGGGCGATCCGATCATTCATTCAAATCGTGCACTGCCGCAGATGCCGGGATCTGTATTGATCCCGGCACCTGAGGGGTTAATGGCGGACGCCCGCGAGATCGCGGGCGTCGGCCATTGCCGGCGGGTCCCTGGCTGCAATCAGCAGCCGGGGTCAGCCGCGCATGACACGGGCATCGCTCCGATGCCCGCAGTTATGCACAGGACTTAAATGTACGTCCTGGTGTGTTAAGGGGTTAAAATCTGCATCATTAAATCCTGCACATCAAATATGCACAGGATACTGCACATGTGAATACTCCCTAAGGGTAGGGTCACACCTGCTGTATTTTGCTGCTACATATTTTCCTATCCGTTGAAGTAAATGGGTAGAAAAGAATGCAGCTTATTTTGCTACCCATTGACTTTAATGGGTAGGAAAATATGTAGCAAAGACGCCATGTGTGACCCTACCCTAAAAGTTATTTAATTGCCAATTTATATAATCCTTTTTATTCTTTTTACAAGCTCTTTATTGTGATTTATTTATTTGGATCCTTAACCCCTTAAGGACCCGGGGTTTTTCCGTCTTTGCTTTTTTGTTTTTTCCTCCTTACCTTTAAAAAAATCATAACTCTTGCAATTTTGCACCTAAAAATCCATATGATGGCTTATTGTTTGCGACACCAATTCTACTTTGTAATGACATCAGTCATTTTACCCAAAAATGTATGGCGAAATGGAAAAAAAAATCATTGTGGGACAAAATAGAAAAAAAAAAACACAATTTTGTAAATTTGGGGGCTTCCGTTTCAACGCAGTACATTTTTCGGTAAACATGATGCCTTCTCTTTATTCTGTATGTCCATACGATTAAAATATAGGTTTGATTTTGTTGTGCTTCTGGAAAAAATCATAACTACAGGAAAATTAATACGTTTAAAATTGTCATCTTCTGACCCCTATAACTTTTTTATTTTTCCGGGTATGGGGTGGTATGAGGGCTAATTTTTTTTGCATCATGATCTGACGCATTGCATTGATAGGACTTATTGATCGCTTCTATTCATTTTTTCATGATATAAAAAGTGACCAAAAATGCACTATTTTGGAAATTTTTTTCGCGTACGCCATTGACCGTGCGTTTTAATTAATGATATATTTTTATAATTCGGACATTTCTGCAGGCGGCAATACCACATATGTTTTTATTTTTATTTACACAGTTTTCTTTTTTAAATGGGAAAAGGGGGGTGATTCAAACTTTTACAAGGGAAGGGGTTAAATGATCTTCACTTTTTTTTTTTTTTTTTTCAAGCTCCCATAGGGGGCTAGAACACTGCACACACTGATCTTTTACATTGATCAATGGTTTCTCATAGGAAACCACTGATCGATGATTCTGCCACTTGACTGTTCATGCCTGGATCTCGGGCACTGAGCAGTCCTTCGGCGATCGGACAGCATGGAGGCAGGTAGGGACCCTCCAGCGATTTTGCCGCGGCGATCCCGAACAGCTCCCTGAGCTAAGCGGCATTGTTTTACTTTCACTTTAGACGCAGCGTTCAATTTTGAAAGCCGCGTCTAAAGGGTTAATAGCGCGCGACACCGCGATCAGTGCTGCGCGCTATTAGCCACGGTTCCCGGTCGTTGTTGGAGGCCGGGCCCGACCCGCTATGACGGGGGGCCACGTCGTGGCCCCGCGTTATAGAACGGGAGCGGACTCATGACGTACTGGCTCATCATGGGTCCTTAAGGGGTTAAAGGGGTACTCCACCCCTAGATATTTTATAAGATGTCTGATGACGGGGGTTCTGCTGCTGGGAACCCATGCGATCTCTCCTGCAGCACCCCCTGTCATCTGGTGCATGGAGCGAGCTTCGCTCCGTGACTGATGATTGGTGATGCAGGGGTCGGAGGATATTGACATCACGGCCCCACCTCCTCATGAAGTCATGCCCCGTCCCTTAATGCAAGTCTATGGGAGGGGGTGTGGTGGCTCTTTTGGAAGGGGGATAAGATGTCTAGGGGCGGAGTACCCTTTTAAGGGTACATCATTGAAAATACTCATGCCTCGTAACTTAAAATGCCAGTGCAAACTGGACTACCCATTCAAAATAGCAAATCAGATAATCAGGCAAAATAGTTAATCAGTCTAAATAGCTGTATTTAGTTCACACAATGCTGTTTTGATGCACCTTTTGCATGTTGTGTTAGTATAAGGCTTTGTTTACAAGCAAGGGAGTGATCTAAAATAAAGAGCTACATGAGCAATTATATAAAACTAAGGCTTGGTTAAAATGTTAGACTTCTATTTTGCATAGTATGCTGCATCAAAATTTTCCCCTAAAAGGATATTTTTGAAGAAATTCAACACTAAGATAACACTTCCTAGATCTGAACGAATTAAATAATCGTATGAAATACTTCCGTCTTTACATAGTTGAATGTGCTGACAACAAGATCACACAAAATTAGTCAATGGAAATCAAATGTATCAACCCATGGAGGTCTGGATATGGAGTCACACTCAAATCAAAGTGGAAAACCGCACTACAGGCTGATCCAACTTTGATGTAATGTCTTTAAAACAAGTCACAATGATGCTCAGTGGTGTGTGTGGCCTCCACGTGCCCATATGACCTCCCTACAACGCCTGGACATGCTCCTGAAGAGGTGGTGGATGGTCTCCTGAGGGATGTCCTCCCAGACCTGGACTAAAGCATCCGCCAACTCCTGGACAGTCTGTGGTGCAACGTGGCATTGGTGGATGGAGCAAGATGATGTCCCAGATGTGCTCAATCGGATTTAGGTCTGGGGAACGGGCGGGCCAGTCCATAACATAAATGCCTTCCTCTTGCAGGAACTGCTGACACATTCCAGCCACATGAGGTCTAGCATTGTCTTGCATCAGGAGGAACCCAGTGCCAACCGCATTAGCATATTGTTTTACAGGTTGTCTGAGCATCTCATTTTGGTACCTAATGGCAGGCTACCTCTGGCAAGCACATGGAGGGCTGTGTGGCCCCCTAAAGAAATGCCAACCCACGCCATTACTGACCCATCGCTAAACTGGTCATGCTGGAGGATGTTGCATGGAGCAGAACGTTCTCCACAGTGTCTCCAGACTCTGTCACGTCTGTCACATGTGCTCAGTGTGAACCTGCTTTCATCTGTGAAAAGCACAGAGTGCCAGTGGCAAATTTGCCAATCTTGGTGTTCTCTGGCAAATGCCAAACATCCTGCATGGTGTTGGGCTGTAAGCACAACCCCCACTTGTGGACGTCTGGCCCTCATGGAGTCTGTTTCTGACCGTTTGAGTGGACACATGCACATTTGTGGCCTGCTGGAGGTCATTTTGCAGGGCTCTGGCAGTGGTCCTCCTTGCACAAAGGCAGAGATAGCGGTCCTGGTCCTGGGTTGTTGCCCTACTACGTCCTCCTTGACGTCTCCTGATGTACTTGGGGGTGTCTTGCTAATTGCCTATAATTTCCACCTGTTGTCTGTTCCATTTGCACAACAGCATGTGAAATTGATTGTCAATCAGTGTTGCTTCCTGAGTGGACAGTGTGATTTCACAGAAGTGTGACTGACTTGGAGTTACATTGTGTTGTTTAGGCGTTCCCTTTATTTTTGGAGCGGTGTATATTGAGTATACTTTAATTCATTTTAAGATCCCAAACCCCATATAATGTATCAAACTAAATCTTTTATTTTCCCTGTTTAGATCTCAGTATTTTCCACCCCCCAAAAAGTCACTGATGAACCCCTTAAGGACCAAGCCAATTTTATTTTAGCATTTTTGTTTTTTCCTTCTCGCCTTCTAAAAATCACAACTTTTATATTTTCATCCACAGACGATTGAGGGCTTGTTTTGTGCGCGACCAGTTGTCCTTTGTAATGACATCACAAATTTTACCATAAAATGTATGGCGCAACCAAAAAACATACCATTTGTGTGGCGAAATTGAAAAGAAAACCGCAACTTTACAAATTTTGGCAGGTTTAGTTTTCACGCTGTACAATTTACAATTATTCTGTGGGTCAAAACGATTAAAATTATATATATATATATATATATATATATATATATATATATTTATTTTTTTTTTATTTTTTTAAGGGGTACAATAATAGAAAACTTTTCAACCAAATTAGTACGTCTAAAATCCCTCTATTTTGATGACCTATAACTCTTTCATTTTTCCGTATAAGTGGCGGTATGAGAGCTCAATTTTTGCGCCGTGATCTGTACTTTTTTATACCACATTTGCTTGTATAAAACTTTTAATACATTTTTAATAAAAAAAATTTGGGGAATAAAATGTGACAAAAAAACTGCAATTTTGGAATTTTTTTTACGTTTACGACGTTCACCATACGGGCATAATTAACATTATATTTTGATAGTTCGGACATTTATGTACGCGGTGATACCAAATATGTTTATAAATGTATTAATTTTTTTTACGCTTTTGGGGGGGGAAATGGGGGGGGGAAAGGGATGTTTTACATTTTTATTGGAGGGAGGGGATTCTTCAAATTTTTTTTTTCCTTACACATTTTATGTCCCCATAGGGGACTATTTATAGCAATCACTTGATTGCAGATACTGAACAGTGCTATGCATAGGACATAGCACTGATCAGTGTTATCGGTGATCTTCTGCTCTGGTCTGCTCGATCTCAGACCCCTGGAGATGGACGGAGGAAGGTGAGGGGACCTCGTCCGCCATTAAGGATGATCGGATCCCCGCGGCAGCGCTGCTGGCGATTCGATCATCCATTTTAATTGCAGCACTGCTGCAGATGCCGTGAAGTGTATTGATCACGGCATCTGAGGGGTTAATGGCAGACAATGGCGCGATTGCTGACATCCGCCATTACCGGCCGTGAATGATGCGAGCACAGGTCCGGTGCTCACGGTCATCATGGAGCGTAAATGTACGTCATGGTGCGTTAGGTGCAACGGCACCATGACATTTACGTCCACTGTCATTAAGGGGTTAAAACAATCAATGCAAAAATGTTATCCCGTTTAGAAGGTGGAATGATAGACTTTAATCCACACACACAAATTTTGCTGGGAAATTGTTTAGAAAAAAAAAGTCCAGTAAAGTTGCAATACTCTAAATAGGCTGACATTTTTATTTTTTAAAACATTCTTAGTACTGCTTTGGTCTTGTCAAAACTATGCCTGTCATGGGAGATTGCAGTTCCTAAATGGGTACTGCCTTTTGCAAAAAAAAAAAAATTACATAATGTAGATGATAACAGACGTTGGAGGCCTGGGCACAGACATGGTAAATGAAATTAAAATAATGTGAATAAATGTAAGGTTGTGCACTTGGGCCATAAGAACAAAGGGGGAGATTTAGCAAAACTTGTCTAGAGGAAAAGTTGCTGAGTTGCCCATAGCAACCAACCAGAACGCTTCTTTCATTTTAAGCGGACTTTTCAAAAATAAAAGAAGCAATCTGGTTGCTATGGGCAACTCTGCAACTTTTTCCTCTAGACAGGTTTGATGAATCTCTTAAAGGGGTACTCCGCCCCTAGACATCTTATCCCCTATCCAAAGGATAGGGGATAAGATGTCAGATTGCTGCGGTCCCGCTGCTGGGCAACCCTGGGATCCCCGCTGCAGCACCCCGCTCTCATTACAGCACAGAGCGAGTTCGCTCTGCACGTAATGATGGGCAGTACAGGGGTCAGAGCATTGTTACATCACTGCTCTGCCCCTCGTGACGTCACGGCCTGCCCCTTTCAATACAAGTCTATGGGAGGGGGCGCGGAGGTCGTCACGCCCCCTCCCATAGACTTTCATTAAGGGGACGGGCCGTGATGGCACGAGGGGCGGAGCCATGACGTCATGCTGCTCTGTCCCCCGTATCGCCCGTCATTACGCACAGAGCGAACTCGCTCTGTGCTGTAATGAGAGCGGGGTGCTGCAGCGGGGATCCCCGGGCTCCCCAGCAGCGGGACCGCAGCGATCTGACATCTTATCCCCTATCCTTTGGATAGGGGATAAGATGTCTAGGGGGCGGAGTACCCATTTAAGGAAAGGTTATAACTAGATGGAAGAACTTTTGATTGATTTTTCTTATGCTATAGACTTTCCAGAGTCTCTAGGATTTGGCTTGACAAAGATAAGTCAATTGGGCTGTTATTTCTGAATATACTTATTTTTCAGATTTTACAACACATAAATAATCTGATGATAAAGAATACTAGACAATGTCTTAGGAACATGTGGCATCAGACTTGAAGACTTCATGACTGAAGCCACAAAGGTTAAAATGACAACAATATATCAGCTTTGTTTTCTTTACTGTGACCGTGTTCAAAGCTGCTCTTGGAATTGGTCCTGTCATCCTTTGACCCAACAAAGACAACATAATGACCGACAACTGTTACTAAAGGATAATACATGAGATGTGAAAGGCTTGAATGTCTTCTGAACCAGTTTTGTTTCATGCTGGGTTGTCTTCTCTTGTTGTGTCCTAGTACGTCTGTATAAACACATAGAAACTCAGTGCAGCCAAATTCTTTACTATTAGTATTACAAATTAGTGGTAGAAGGTAAACATTCATACTTTATCACAATTGTTTAATTTTATTATTCTATACTATTATTATTTATTATTATTCTATACTAGGAGAAAGCATAATGACAAAATAGTATAGTCTACCAGAGCCTGTACAGACACTTACAATTTCTCTGTTACAATCTGTTTTTTTTAATACAATGTAAATCAATAGCAAGCAGATTCTGCTATATAACATACAGTTACATTTGTTTCTAGCATCCACGGTCATATACATTTTATTACACTTAAAAATGAATATATATATATCTCAAATGTAAACAAAAACGCAATGTGAACCTAGTTTTACCAATGTAGTGTGAATTTGTCATCTAGTGTGCACTAATATCAAGATAACTTAGAGGCTGCAGAAAAGACTTTAGACCCTTTCACTTTTTTGCATTTATTGTAAAAATAAATAAATAAATATAAAAGAGCTTATGAAAGACATGCAGTGGTAAGGAAGAAAAAGACCCTTTTCAAAGGGCGCTGCTGTTGTCCTGGTGAGATGAAGATGAAAAGTCCGAGGCAGAAGTATTTTGCAAGATATAGCTTCTTTATTGGTGTAGAATCATAGCAAGCAGGGATACAGGCTAGATAACGCGTTTCGGGGGACAGCGCCCCCTTCTTCAGATCAGTGATGACAACTGGTGGTGCTTACATGGTATATATACACTTAAAATGGGCGCCAAACATAAGGGGGAGGGGCTACAGTAAAAAAAAAAAAAAAAAAAGAATAGGCAATGAAAATGAAAATGAAAGTAAATGAAAGTAAAAATAAAATAAAAAATAATAAAATAAAAATAAAAATAATAATAATAATACTAAAAATAAAAATAAAAATAAATAAACATAATAATAATAATAATAATAATAATAATAATAAAAAATAAAAAATAAAAATAAAAATAAAAATAAAAATAAAAATGAAAAAAATAATAAATAAATAAATAAAAATAAAAATAAATAAAATTAAAAATAAAAAATAAAAATAAAAATAAATATAAAAATAAAAATAAAAATATATATGGCAAATGTAACAACAGGATATGACACTAAAAAAAGGGGGGGGGGGGAAACCAAACTAATTATGAATGTATTTTGTGGGGGGGGAGGAAGGGGGGGGAGGGAGAGAGAGATGGGGCAATGGGCAGAGACAGAAAATGAAGTGAGATAAATTAGAAATGGAGATAAAAATGAGAATAAAAATATTATTATTAAGAAAAATGCATAAAAAATATATAAATATAATGTATATAATAGTGATGCCTCACAAATTGCACTCAATCATCTCATTCAGTCCACTGGGTGAGAGAGTCTGGAGACAATGAATCCAAAAATTCTCCCTGCGTCTCAGGGTGCTGTATCTGTGGGACTGATCACTGCTGATGTGTTCAATTGGAGTTGCAGTGATGGAGTTAAAGTCTTTTGCATGAGCTTCAGTCAGATGGCGGGATACGCTATGCAACAGGAAACCATTAGCAGTGTTGCTGCGATGCTTGTTGATGCGTTCCCTAAAGCAACGAATTGTGCGCCCCACATATTGTAGTCCGCAATGGCCATAACACTGCCAATATTGAGACCCACCCCGCCTCCATATTATCACCTCCCCCCATCCATACCGACCTACGCCCGAAATCCACATTCTACCCCCTACATGCAAAGGGCAGCCATATTGACACTTTCTCCACAATGGTGCAATCTGACTTTGACGCCCTGTGTAGGAATGATAAACGGATTAATTACTTATCCAACCTATCCTCATCTGAACAATCGGCTCTCAAGACAATGTCCTCTAACAATACCATCGTTATCCGTTCAGCAGACAAGGGAGGTGGCATTGTTGTTCTAAACAGAAGTGACTATATCAGCGAAGCCACCAGACTTCTCACTGATACCACATATTACAAACTGATCCCCAGCAACCCTACCAAAACTTTCCAAGACAAACTCACTAAACTGGTCAATTTCGGTCACTCCCAAGGTGTCCTATCTAAAGCAGAAAAGGATTTCCTCATCATCACAGAACCATCTACACCCATTTTTTATTATCTCCCCAAAATCCACAAGCACCTCACCCAGCCCCCGGGCCATCCGATCATCTCTGGTATTAATTCTATATCCTCCAACCTCTCCCACTACATTGACCTTCTGCTTCAGAAACATGTTACCAGTCTCCCCTCTCACCTCAAAGACACCACAGCTTTCATCCAGTCCATACTACAATTTGAATGGTCATCGAATTACACACTTGTCACCATGGACATTACATCACTATACACCATAATCGACCATGAACTTGGTATTCAGGCAGTATCTTTCTTCCTGGCTAAAGACTCAGGTATGCCCACTGCTCAGAAGGAATTTATTCTGGAAGGTCTCAGATATATACTGGCCCATAATTACTTCGAATTTCTGGGTCGGATTTACCTGCAACACAAAGGTACCGCTATGGGGTCTAAAATGGCCCCCAGTTTCGCTAATCTCTTTGTTGGGATGTTCGAAGAACAACACATCTATACTCACCCCCTTTTCAAGAACTGCGTGTACTACCAACGGTACATAGATGACATCTTTTTAATCTGGAATGGCGAAGTCTCTCTGCTTATGGAATTCCTCTCTGACCTTAACGTTAACAGCTGGTCGCTTCAGTTCACCCAGACCATCTTCCAGGATCACGCCGAATTCCTGGATGTTTTGGTCTCCCATAATAACAGTGACCAACTAACCACCAAAACTTTTTTCAAAAAAGTTGACAGCAATAGCTATTTAGATTTTGGCAGCGGACATTTTAAGAAATGGCTGTGCAACGTACCCTTTGGACAATTTAAGAGAATCAGAAGGAACTGCACGAGTGAGAGAGACTTTGTGTCACAGAGCAAAATACTCAAATCTAGATTTAGGGCTAAAGGGTATCCCCACTCTCTCGTGCAGTCCTCCTTCATCCGGGCACAAACTCTTACTCAGAAGGACTGCCTTCTCCCTAAACCTAAGGCCGACACCAAGATAGGCGATAGGTCACTCAATTTCATCACCACTTTTAGCCGGGAACACACAAAAATCAGGAACATTCTGAGTTCCCATTGGCCCATCCTTCTTAAGGATCAACACTTGGGACCATTGTTACCTACCAAACCTTCCCTTACCTTCAGAAGAGGTCGTACTATTCGGAATATAGTAGCTCCCAGCAAGTTAAAACCTCAGACAAACAAGTGCGCTAGTACCGGTTTTCTTTCCATCACAGGGTGTTTCAAGTGCGGCCTCCCCAGATGCAAATGTTGTGCCGTTATTAAACACAAATGTACCTCTTTCTCCTCCACTTCTACCAAGACTACATATCCCATCAAAACCCACATTACCTGCAGCACCAAATACGTTGTATACCTGCTACAATGCCCATGCGGACTACAATATGTGGGGCGCACAATTCGTTGCTTTAGGGAACGCATCAACAAGCATCGCAGCAACACTGTTAATGGTTTCCTGTTGCATAGCGTATCCCGCCATCTGACTGAAGCTCATGCAAAAGACTTTAACTCCATCACTGCAACTCCAATTGAACACATCAGCAGTGATCAGTCCCACAGATACAGCACCCTGAGACGCAGGGAGAATTTTTGGATTCATTGTCTCCAGACTCTCTCACCCAGTGGACTGAATGAGATGATTGAGTGCAATTTGTGAGGCATCACTATTATATACATTATATTTATATATTTTTTATGCATTTTTCTTAATAATAATATTTTTATTCTCATTTTTATCTCCATTTCTAATTTATCTCACTTCATTTTCTGTCTCTGCCCATTGCCCCATCTCTCTCTCCCTCCCCCCCCTTCCCCCCCCCCCCCCCACAAAATACATTCATAATTAGTTTGGTTTCCCCCCCCCCCCCCTTTTTTTAGTGTCATATCCTGTTGTTACATTTGCCATATATATTTTTATTTTTATATTTATTTTTATATTTATTTTTATTTTTATTTTTTATTTTTAATTTTATTTATTTTTATTTATTTATTTATTATTTTTTTCATTTTTATTTTTATTTTTATTTTTTATTTTTTATTATTATTATTATTATTATTATTATGTTTATTTATTTTTATTTTTATTTTTAGTATTATTATTATTATTTTTATTTTTATTTTTATTTTATTATTTTTTATTTTATTTTTACTTTCATTTTCATTTTCATTTTCATTTTTATTGCCTATTCTTGTTTTTTTTTTTTTTTTTTTTTTACTGTAGCCCCTCCCCCTTATGTTTGGCGCCCATTTTAAGTGTATATATACCATGTAAGCACCACCAGTTGTCATCACTGATCTGAAGAAGGGGGCGCTGTCCCCCGAAACGCGTTATCTAGCCTGTATCCCTGCTTGCTATGATTCTACACCAATAAAGAAGCTATATCTTGCAAAATACTTCTGCCTCGGACTTTTCATCTTCATCTCACCAGGACAACAGCAGCGCCCTTTGAAAAGGGTCTTTTTCTTCCTTACCACTGCATATCTATCCAGGACTGGCTAGTCCTGTCCTGTACCCTGGGCTTAGCAGCTGTATCCGGTGGACTATTATCCATACTACTAACCCCACTGTGGGTCTACATGCGAGTTTGTTGCTCGCTCAAGGTGAGCACCCATCATCTACTCTTCGATTAACCCCTTCCACCTGTCATCAACGGTATCACACTAGGCGCCTTTCCGTCGGTCTTTCCTTCTTTTGCTCTTTTCAGATTTCCCTTATGAAAGACATGGCACTCACCACACTATCGTCTTGAGCAGAATATGTATTGTTGTTTCGCTAAAACAGACATCAAGCTGCAGGATAGGGGGCAAGGCAACGTCAGTTTCTCAACAAATGATACTGCTTCCGGCCTGAGTAGGGACATACCACTTACGCAGGGCATTAACCCTTCAGATGCCATAATTTGATTGACGAGTTGATTGCAGCATCTAAAAGTAGTAAAATGTAGTTGCCATTTGCTATAGGTAGCTGATTGGGACCACAAGTCAAAATGGTGGGGTCACAATCAGCTGAGAGGATGGATAGAGGTCCCTTACCATGCTATGTGCCATCCAATCGACGCTACAATTGTACAGGCAGCCTCTGCAGTGGAGCACCGATAACACTGATCAATGTTGTGCTATAGCAATGTGCGTAAGCGATACTACAGTCAATGCATTCTGCCCATGAATTCTGCCCAAAGAATGAACTTATTTATTCTTTGGGAGGACGTACTTTCCTCTGGTGGAATTCCATTCCCAGTCTGAACAGAGCAGCAGAAATCAATTGAAAACAATAGGACTCTGCTGCAAATGGAATTCTGACAGTGGACTGTCGACAGTGTGGACGAGCCCTTACACAGGCTCGTCTGTATATGCTCTTCATGGATGTGATCTGAAAATAAATTGACTGATTTTTTTCACAACTTGGATGCTGGACATTAATTCTTTTGTATGCTCCTTGAAGAGGCCAGAGGCTGTGCAGGAAGGTCTGCTGCACACGTGTGGGAATTACACAGGGCGAGCTGTTGCTTTTCCCCTCATGGGCAGACTGACTCAGGCTGGGTTCACACTACGTTTTGTCCCATACGGGAGCGCATACGGCAGGGGGGAGCTAAAAGCTCGCGCTCCCGTATGTCACCGTATGCGCTCCCGTATGTCATTCATTTCAATGAGCCGACCGGAGTGAAACGTTCGGTCCGGTCGGCTCATTTTTGCGCCGTATGCGCTTTTACAACCGGACCTAAAACTGTGGTCAACCACGGTTTTAGGTCCGGTTGTAAAAGCGCATACGGCGCAAAAATGAGCCGACCGGACCGAACGTTTCACTCCGGTTGGCTCATTGAAATGAATGACATACGGGAGCGCATACGGTGACATACGGGAGCGCGAGCTTTTAGCTCCCCCCTGCCGTATGCGCTCCCGTATGGGACAAAACGTAGTGTGAACCCAGCCTCAGTTATATAGCCCACCTGAAAAGGGCATGCAGTCAAGGCCAGATGTAATTGGCTTGTAGTCCAAGCCTCCTGATTGGCCTAGGCATCATCACAGCAACAAAGGATGCATCAGCATCAAATACAGAAGGAATGAACCCTTCTGCCAGAACCAGATACGCCCGTTACAATATAATTTTAGACGTAACTATAATCTAGTGCTAAAAGATGGACATTCACTTTAAGTTGGTCTTATGAAGGCAACCTGTTTTTCGCTATATGCCAGGTCCAGCTTCTCTAACCTTCAGCAATCACCTGAGATTGCTGGGAGAAACTGCCTTACTATACTGCTCAAAAAATAAATGGAACACTAAGATAACACATCCTAGATCTGAATGAATGATCTAATCGTATGAAATACTTTCGTCTTTACATAGTTGAATGTGGTGACAACAAGATCACACACAAATTATCAATGGAAATTAAATTTATCAACCCATAGAAGTCTGGATATGGAGTCACACTCAAAATACAAGTGGAAAACCACACTACAGGCTGATCCAACTTTGATGTAATATCCTTAAAACAAGTCAAAATGAGGCTCAGTAGTGTGTGTGGCCTCCACTTGCCTGTATGACCTCCCTACAATGCCTGGGCATGATCCTGATAAGGTGGCGGATGGTCTCCTGAGGGATGTCCTCCCAGACCTGGACTAAAGCATCCGCCAACTCCTGGACAGTCTGTGGTGCAAAATGGCGTTGGTGGATGGCGCAAGACATGATGCCCCAGATGTGCTCAATCCGATTCAGGTCTGAGGAAAGGGCGGGCCCGTCCATAACATCAATGCCTTTCTCTTGCAGGAACTGCTGACACACTCCAGCCACATGAGGTGGTCTAGCATTGTCTTGCAATAGAAGGAACCCAGGGCCAACCGCACCAGCATATGGTCTCACAAGGGGCCTGAGGATCTCACCTCTGTACCTAATGGTAGTCAGGCTACCTCTGGCAAGCACATGGAGGGCTGTGTGACCCCCCCCCCACCAAACCGGTCAAGCTGGATGATGATGCCTGGAGCAAAAAGTTCTCCATGGCGTCTCCAGACTCTGTCACATGTGCTCAGTGTGAACCTGCTTTCATCTGTGAAGAGTACAGGGCGCAAGTGGCGAATTTGCCAATCTTGGCGTTCTCTGGAAAATGCCAAAACTTCCTGCACAGTGTTGGGCTGTAAGCACAACTCCCACCTGTGGATGTTAGGCCCTCATACCACCCTCATGGAGACAGTTTCTGACCATGTGAGTGGACACATGCACATTTTTGGCCTGCTGGAGGTCATTTTGCAGGACTCTGGCAGTGCTCCTCCTTGCACAAAGGCAGAGGTAGCGGCCCTGCTGCTGGGTTTTACCCCTCCTACGGCCTCCTCCATGTCTCCTGATGTACTGGCATGTCTCCTGGTAGCGCCTCCATGCTCTGGACACTACGCTGACAGACACAGCAAACCTTCTTGCCACAGCTCGCATTGACGTGCCATCCTGGATGAGCTGCACTACCTGAGCCCCTTGTGTGGATTGTAGACTCCGTCTCATGCTACCACTAGAGTGAAAGCACCGCCAGCATCTAAAAGTGACCAAAACATCAACCAGGAAGCATAGAAACTGAGAAGTCGTCTGTGGTCACCACCTGCAGAACCACTCCTTTTTGTGGGTGTCTTGCTAATTGCCTAAGATTTCCACCTGTTGTCTGTCCCATTTGCACAACAGCATGGGAAATTGTCAATCAGTGTTGCTTCCTGAGTGGACAGTGTGATTTCACAGAAGTGTGATTGACTTGGAGTTACAGTGGGATGTTTGTGTTCCCTTTTACTTTTTTTGAGCAGTGTAGTTACTTGTAGTCTAAATTCAGCCCATTAAAGTGAATTGGCCTGCGACATGTTTGCTGCAATACACATTAATATAACTTTTTACCAGTATCCGGGAGAATACCACAGACTTACTCCACTTTACTAATATGAACCTTCGAAAATGCAGGATGGGAATGTTCAAATGGCTTCTTAAACATTGTGCCAAACCCACTCTGTGACAACCCTTTTTGTAGCTTACGCAGTAGAACAAATCTTATTTGCCGATACAGTATTTTTGACATGAGAAATGCTCTTTCATTATAGTTACATATTCTCAGCCATCTGCTTTTCACGTATTTAATATACAGACACCGATGAGCTTAATCCACTCCAGATGATTGACAGGTGTATATTTGAAGATTAGATATTTCTCATTTGCATATGTAAGTTGGAACCCCTTTAAGACTTTACCACTACCGGTCTAGACAAAAACTAACATCCTCAACAGCAAAAACATTTATGTGTTCTGTACTAAAGGGGTAAAATAATATTATATCCTCTGCCTAGAAAATGATGTGTGTCATGTCCTGGCAAGGAACGGTGAAAATCTCTGTTTCAGCAACAACTGAGGCTTTGAAACCATTCCCAGAACTGACTAAGAAATCCACCCTGATGAACTGTGATAGAAGGAAGAGCAAACTGTACAATTTGCAATGCAGAACATTTTTCCCCTCTTGGTAGGGATTTTGAGACCAGCACGACTGTAACCCAGAACCTTATTTATCCTGCAGTAATTCCTAAATGTAATCTGAAATTTCAGATGCTTTGATTCTGCAGAGAAGATTGTATCCAATGGTACACGTATTAAAAGTGCAGTGGGCCAATTATATACGTGTTGAATCACACGAGACAAATCGATTTAGCTCCTCACTCATGTTTATGGCATGAAGAAACTATTAGGCGGCTATTCAGCTTGAATTACATCGTTTTTTTCCCCCTTTTTCTGTGCTCTCCGATTCTTGTTGAGTTGCATAAAGTATTGTACAGATGGAGCTGACTGTTCAGTATAAGAGAATAATGGAAACAGTCACTAAGCAGGCTAGCCACAGCTAATGGGTGTTAGGGACTTAATTGTATATTTAATTATGGCTGCCAGACACAAATACTAAAAACATCAACATCCAAACAGCCTGTATCCGTTATGAATACCTAACATTTGGGTTGTCCAGTCTTTGTAAACAAATTGTGTAAAGAAAAATCTGTAACTTTCTAATGAACTATACATATCTCTTTAACCCCTTAAGAGGGGAACTCCTGTACTAGACATCTTATCTCTATGGGAAATCCAGACATACAGCATTTGTATATCTCCATCTATCCCATAGACATGAATGGATTGGGTGTGTCAACCACGGCCACTCCAAAGCCTACCACAGCCAGCGTTCTGAACATTAATGTTCAGAATATAGGGGTGCGAGGCCCCGCAATCAGACATCTTACCCCCTATCCTGTGGATAATGGATACGATGTCTAGTACCGAAGTTCCCCTTTAAGAACAAAGCCCATATTGGCCTTGAGGACACTGTGTTTTTTTATTTTTTTTTCATTTGTGTTTTTTTTCTCTCGCCTTTTAAAGGAGTACTCTGTCCCTAGACATCTTAAGATGTCTGATCGCGGGGGTCCCGCTGCTGGGAACCCCTGGGATCTCAGCTGCAGCACCCCGCTGTCATTACTTCACAGAGCAAACTCGCTGTGGTCAATACAGGGCTTCGCCCCCTCATGACGTCGCTGCCTGCCCCTTAATACAAGTCTATGGGAAGGGGTGTGTCCCGCCCCCTTCCATAGACTTGCATTAAGGGAGTGTGCTGTGACATCACGAGGGGCGGAGCCATGACGTCATGATGCTTAGGCCCCTGTATCGCCCGTCATTACACACAGAGCGAGTTTGCTCTGTGCAGTAATGACAGCAGGGGGGCTGCAGCCAAGATCCCGGGGGTCCCCAGCAGCGGGACCCCCGCGATCAGACATCTAAGATATCTAGGGGTGGAGTACACCTTTTAAAAGACATATTTTCCCATCCATAGACCCATATGAGGGCTTGTTTTTTGTACAACCATTTGCACTTTGTAATGACTAATATATATATAAATATATATTTATCCATCATTTTACTACTTTTAAAAGTAAAACTTTTTTTTTTAGCAAAAATCAGTTTGCTTAAAATTGTCCTCTTCTGACCCCTAAAACTTTTTTTTTTCTCTCTCTATACTGGGCTGTATGAAGGTTCACTTTTTGCAGTGATCTGTGGTTTTTTAGTGATGAGCAGCATAGGCCATATTCGAATTTGTGATATTTGGCAAATATATGGACGAATATTTTTCCTATGTTGGCAAATTTTTGCATATTCATTCACTTTTTTTTTCATGTGAAATTTGTAATGAAATTCACAAAGTGCGCATGCGTAATTTATATCTTTCAACTAACTACTTTCCTATTGGTTGCTAGGGATGTTGCTAACCTCTGACAACGATATTTGCATCCTTCTCATTGGCCCACAAGCTAAAAGAAGGGAGGGATTAGTGTCCTCTTGAAGTGCCCATATTCGCGAAATTTCACATATTTGCATATATGAAATATTCACACACCACACCGACTCACAAAGTAAATAATATTGGAGTCTTCTTTTGAACCACAAGCTGGAAACAGGGAGGGATGATCACTTTTTATGTACACAGTACACATCATGGTAAAAATTTGAATATTCGCGCTCAACACTGGTTTTTATTGGTACCATTTTTGTTTTGAAGGGACTTTTAAATCACTTTTTATTCAATTTTTTTTCTGATATATGATGTGACCAAAAATTTGAATTTAGGGCCTTTTGATATTTTTTTTTTTACCTTTACACCATTCATGTCCGGCATCATAAAGATTATATTTTAATAGTTTGGACAATTCTGCAGGCGGAGACACCAAATATGTTTATTATTTTTATTTATTTATGTTGTAAAATGGAAAAATTATTTTTTTTTATTAGGGGAGGGTCTTTTATATCATTTAAGACTTTTATTTTACAATTTTTAAGTCCCGTATTTATATGCAATCACTAGACTGCATTCACTGTAAAATGCTATGCCTTTTGCATAGAATTATACAGTGTGATCGGCATGCCACTGGTACAGCCTGACTGAGTCAGGCTGCATCATTGGATCACATTTTTCTCACCAGCACGTTAGAATAACATACATATAAAATCCAACATTTTCCGCCTGCCTTTATCAATTAGGACATTTTATCTCTCTGGATTTTATAAAATGGATTTTTATTTTCATTAATCTACATCAAGTGCCGGATATCCTTCCTCACTTCAGCTTACCCTGCATTGTATATCTGCTACAAGTCTGTTTTCTGTGCACCTGGAGCTTGGAGTTTGTTGGGACTTATACACAATAATGGTGAGGCATATCCAATCTCTTTCAAATGTTTATAGTCTAGCAGTGACTATGCTCGTTCCATTTCCTAACCTATACTGTTATTTTGCAGTACACAGAAGTATGGCCTCCGGCCAATACACCTCATCCGTGCTGCACTTTATGACTGTGAACATAGCCTAACCTGTCACTACTCTAAGTATGTGACAGCCCTCAGCCCACATTTGGCGAGCTTGTACATGATTGGGGGTATTGGGCAATATGGCTGTCAGCGGAATGCTCCTTCAGCCAGCTAATGTACCAGTCTATAATAGACCAATGCTTTGGTCCATGGCCTGCATAAATAGATTTTTTTAATCATAAACATTCATGACATATCCACGGTATATGCCACAAATGCATGATTGGTGTGAGTCCAACTCCAGGACCCTCCCCTACTAGGAGAACATTGGGCCTGTTGGCTGGTTTAATGAGAAACGGTTTCCCATAGACTGCAATAAAGAGTTGTCAGTGCTGCTTTCTCAGCTCTTTACATAATTCCCATAGACCTTAATGAAGAGGAATTGTGAAAGAATGGATACTATCTATTGCAGTCTATGGAGAGCACTGCCTGTCGGTAAGGGGAGGGGAGACATATGCCATATGCCATAAATTTGTTTAATAAGAGAACCCTTTCAGAATATGTTCACACAGGGTCCATACTTTGCAGATTTGATGTGGATTTTATGCTGCGGGTTTTATTAACTATCCACACCTTAATCTACATAATTTTGTATTCTATTACATGCTGCAGATTTCGGTGTAGAATTGCAGTGGAGTTTTCACTGCAGAAAATCCGCACAATATTTGACCTATGTGAACAAGATACTTTTAAAAGTGTCTTCTAATGATAAATCCCTATTTGCTGTGAATAAGAATAAAGTAAATAATTGTGTACATTCATAGGCTGAAAATCCTCCAGGCTTTTTTCTTCTTGTTACCGAGTAGTTACGATATATGTAATCCAGATGGAAAATCTTCTGTCTTTATTAGAAGACAAATACAGCAGCAGTTCAAACTTCTCACCTATACTGTAATCCAAGCTGGCAGCTTTTACCCACAGTGATACATTGATACAAACTTTCAGTAGCAAAAACACTAGGTCAAGGAATGCTGTGACATTACTAGTTTTACCAGATGCTGCCAGTGTGGGCTTCACAAGCAGTGCTGCAATGAGGGTGGGTAAGTGGTCACCAGCTCTGTGATTGGGAGAATGTTGTTATCAAATAAGAATTCTAAGCTAGCACTGCAATCGATTTGTGCAGTTATAGCTCTCTTTCTCTTACTGTTTGGCAGGGCTGCCATCAGAAATTTCGGGGCCCCTCACACAGCTCAATGCCTAACCCCCCCCCCGTGGCCTGCCCCCAATATTATTTTATTTTCCAATTATATATTTCTAATTAGATTAGAGCAGAGTGCAAAGTTATATAACACTGTGCTATTAAAAGAGTTGTCTGGTAAAACAATAACTTATAGGGGATAAGTTATAGATAACAGGACTCCCCGCTATCTCCTGCACAGCTGGAAGGGGAGCATGCCGTAACCCGCACGGAGCGCCAGCCAACTCGGCTGTGGCTTCCTGCGGGGGTACAGACGTCAGCTTCAAGCAAACTGCCAGGGCCCCGCAAGGGGGGTCCCAGCACTTGCACCCCCCTGCGATCGATAACTTATCCCACATAGAGATCAGCGAACTTACAGTAAATTTGATTCGTCACAAACTTCTCGGCTCGGCATTTGATGACTTATCCTGCATAAATTAGTTCAGCTTTCAGGTGCTCCGGTGGGCTGGAAAAGGTGGATACAGTCCTAGGAAAGATCCTCCTAGGACTGTATCCAGCTTTTCCAGCCCACGGGAGCACCTGAAAGCTGAACTAATTTATGCAGGATAAGTCATCAACTGCCGAGCCGAGAAGTTGGTGACGAATCGAATTTACTGTAAGTTCGCTCATCTCTAATCCCATATCCTTGGATAGGGGAGAAGTTATTTTTCACCAGACTACTCCTTTAACAGAGGGGCCTACCCATCCATCTTCGCTGCAGGGACCATCCGACTAGTGACGCTACATAGACGCCACCGCAAAGGGATGTCCATGCGCAGCAGACGTCAGGGGCATCCCTGCGCATGGACGTCCCAGCGTGTCATCATAAATGCAGCATCACTAGTCTGGGGCCAGCCCGGAGAGGAGAAGAGGGCCTCCCAGTGAAGATGGACGGCCCAGACCGGCTCACCCTCCCCACCGGAATGCGGACGGTCCCTGCAGCTACTAAGCAACAGAGAACTGGGGAGGTGAGTAGACAACGAGGGGGCCTATATGATGACTGAGGGGGTGGTCTGGATGATGGCAGGGGGGATATAGACTGGGCGTGATGATGACCGGGGGTGATGATGACTGGATCTAGATGATGACAGGAGGGATGATGATGTATTTTCCCCCCTAGGCTTATACTTGAGTCAATAAGTTTTCCCAGGTTTTGGGGGTGAAAGTAGGGGCCTCAGCTTATATTCAGGTCGGCTAATACTTGAGTATATACGGTAACTTTACAACAATAGTTTGGTCACTAAGAATTAAATACACACACACACACATATATATATATATATATATATATATATATATATATATATATATATAAATGTATATGTTCACACTGAGTAAATTAAGAGTAAATTCACGCTGAAAAATTTACGGGCGGAAAAAGAAACTTATTTTCGCGTGCAGAAATGGGGGAGAAAGAAGTGAACGGTTTTTCAGCCATTCCCGTGCGAATTTTGCCTGAAAATGATGTCGGGCAGAATTTTTTTTTACCATTGACTTCTATTGATTTCTGCTAGCGGATTCATTCATTCTTCAAGCGGAACGGAATTCAGCGTTGGAATTCCGCTAGAAGAATTTCCGCAGTGTGAACAGGACAGCAGAAAAAACATTAAAGTCAATGGGCAGAGGAGATATGCATTAATTTGGGGCGGAGAATTCAAGACGAATTACTCGAGTAAATTCCTCTTGAATGACTCCGTGTGAACGAGCCCATACACAAATATACTATAAATATTTATGAATTTGTGAAAGGGAGCATACGCATCTTTACTTTAAAAAAAAAAAAGCTTTTTTTTGTTTTTTTTTTTGTTTTGGCTTAGAATCAGTGTTTTAGAAACCTCGAATAATAATATTTTCCTTATCTTATGAAGTTGTTTGCAAATATCACCTCTTGGGGGCAGTACTGTATCAATCCACCAACAACTCTTGTCAATGCAAAAGTGAAATTTCAACTTTGTGTGATATTAGGATGTCTTAGTTTTTTGCTCTTATTTAGGGATTATTGAACAAGCTAAATAAGGTAGGGAATGTTACTGATGGACAATTGTGATTAAATCTAGTATTTACATTCTGTTCTTACTGCCTTTTATCTGTGCAGCAACACACTTAGCCTAATCATTGAATAATAAAACATTTAGCAACTTTCTAATGTACTTTGTATTTCACATTTGTGATTGCTGTTAGTCAAAGAGAACATTCTATATTCAGGATGAGCCAAAATAAAATAAAAATGAAATAAAAAATAAAAATCCCCCATCATTCATCCTCAATACCTCATTATGACAAAGTGAAACAGAATGTTACAAATCTATGATAATTTAATAAGAAGGGAAAATTAAGATATTGCATTGACATAAGTATTCAGACCCTCTATTCAGGACTTAGTTGAAGACCCTTTTGGCAGCAATAACAGCCTCCTGTCTTCTTGGGGATGATACCACCCAATTTACACACCTGGATTTGGAGATTTTCTGCCATTATTTCCTACAGTTCCTTTCAAGTTCCATTAGGTTTAACCCCTTAAGGACTCAGTGTTTTTCAGTTTTTGCATTTTCGTTTTTTCCTCCTATCCTTTTAAAAATCATAACCCTTTCAATTTTCCACCTAAAAATCCATATGATGGCTTCTTTTTTGTGCCACCAATTCTACTTTGCAGTGACATTAGTCATTTTACCCAAAAATCCACGGCGAATTGGAAAAAAATCATTGTGCGACAAAATTGAAGAAAAAACACCATTTTGTAACTTTTGGGGGCTTCTGTTTCTACGCAGTATATTTTTCAGTAAAAATGACACCTGACATTATTCTGTAGGTCCATACGGTTAAAATGATGCCCTACTTATATAAGTTTTATTTTGTCGTACTTCTGGAAAAAATAACTACTTGCAGGAAAATTTATACGTTTAAAAATGTCCTCTTCTGACCCCTATAACTTTTTTTTATTTTTCCGCATACGGGGATGTTTGAGGGCTAATTTTTTGCGCCATGATCTGAAGTTTTTATCTGTACCATTTTTGTTTTTATTGGACTTTTTGATTGCTTTTTATTAATGTTGGAATGGTATAAAAAGTGACCAAAAAATACGCTATTTTGGGATTTGGATTTTTTTTATAGTTTGGACATTTATACACGCAGCGATACCACATATACTTAGGTTTTTTTTTTTTTATGGGAAAAGGGGGGTGATTTTGACTTTATTAGGCAGTGTTATAGCCCCCATAGGAGACTACAACATTGCACACACTGATCTCTTACACTGTTCACTGCCATGCATTAACATGGCATTGATCAGTGTTATCGCCGCTCGTCTGCTCCTGCCTGGATCTCAGGCATGGAGCAGTCATTCGGTGATCGGACATGCAGGAGGCAGGTAGGGACCCTCCAAGTGTCCTGCAAGCTGTACTGGATGCCGTGATTTCACCGCGGCGGTCCCGAACAGCCCGACTGAGCTGCCGGAATGCTTTCATTTTCACTTCAGATGCCGCAGTCAACTTTGATCGCCGCGTCTGAAGGGTTAATACCGGGTATCACCGCAATCGGTGATGTCCGGTATAAGCTGCGGGTCCCTGCCGCCATGGATGGCTGCCGGGATCGACCCGTGTGACCCCACGTTATATCGCGGGAGCAGGCGCAGGACGTAAATATAAGTCCTCCGTTTTTAAGGAGTTAATGAGGTCATCAGTGAAAGCCCTTTTCAGGTCTCTCTAGAGATGTTTGATTGGGTTCAAGTTAGGGCTCTGGCTAGGCTACTTGTTCCCAGAGTTGTCCCTAAATCTTTCCTTTGTTTCTTGGCTGTGAGCTTAGGGTCATTGTCTTGTTGGAAGGTGGACCTTCGGCCCAGTCTGAGTCCAGTCTGAGATTCAGCACACTATGGATCAGGTTTCAATTAAAGGGGTACTCCAGTGAAAAACTTATATATATGAAAAAAAGTTTTTTCCTGGAATACCCCTTTAATGCTTAAAGTGACAGTGGTCAGATGTGCAAAAAATGCTTGGGTCCTTAAAGGGGTATTCCGGTGGAATTTATTTTTTTAATCAATTGGTGCCAGAAAGTTAAACAGATTTGTAAATTACTTCTATTAAAAAATCTTAATCCTTACAGTACTTGTCAAAATTGCACAAAAGCCGAGCTTGCCGCTTTGCACTGGCGCAGGGAATGATAAATACCCCTTTTTGTATGAAGCCTTGTTTTAAAGTGGCTTTTTTTAATTTAACCCCTTAAGGACACATGACGTTCTCATACGTCTCCATTTCCGAGTCCTTAAGGACACATGACGTATGAGAACGTCATGTGTTTTACCGGCCCCCCGCAACCATCTGGAGCGGAGCCGGTGGCCCGATGCCTGCTGAAATCATTCAGCAGGCATCGCAGCATATCGCCCAGGGGGGTCATTATGTCCCTCCATGTAGGCGATGGCCGCAGATCGCTGGACAATTCAGTCCAGCGATCTGCGGCGGATTCCGGGTCAATCGGGTCTCCAGTGACCCGGTGACCCGGAATTATTGGCTGATCGGGGCCGTCAGAGACGGCCCCGAACAGCCATAGCCAGCAGGGGTGAGGTGGCACTGGTGCCACCTCACGATCGCCCTGATTCGTCGGCCGGATTACCGGCCGACCAATCAGGGCGCCTGCTGCGGGTGTCACTCCCGCACCCGCTCCGCCCCTCTTCCGGAGGACGTGAGCGGGTGCGGGACTTGCACCCCGGGTGCTGGGGACCCCGATCCCCGGCGTCCCTGTTGGGATCGGGGCCCCAGGAGCAGCGGCGACGAGGGACTGACCTGTGCGGCGAGGATCGTTGGAGGTGAGTGACAGCCTCCTGCTGTTGCTTAGCAACAGCTCCCAGCATGCAAAAAGGGCATGCTGGGAGCTGTAGTTATGCAACAGGAGGAGGCAGACCACCACAACTCCCAGCATTCCCTTATGGGCATGCTGGGACTTATGGTTTTGCAACAGCTGGAGGCACATTCTTTCTATGGACAAGTGTACCTTCAGCTGTTGTGTAACTACAACTCCCAGCTTGCACAAACAGCTAAAGTGCATGCTGGGAGTTGTAGTGGTGCATCTGCTGGTTGCATAACTACAACTCCCAGCATGCCCGTTGGCTGTCGGTGACTGCTGAGAGTTGTAGTTTTGCAACAGCTGAAGGCACACTGAGTTAAGTAGCAAACCAGTGTGTCTCCCGCTATTGCATAACTACAAGACCCAGCATGCCCTTCCACTGTCCGTACATGCTGGGGGTTGTAGCTTTTGCAACAGCTGAAGGCACACTGGTTGCAAAACAATGAGTTTGTTGCCAAACTCGGTGTTTCACAACCAGTGTGCCTCCAGCTGTTGCAAAACTACAACTCCCAGCATGCACTGATAGACCGTACATGCTGGGAGTTGTAGTTTTGCAACAGCTGGATGTCCCCCCCCCCCAATGTGAATGTACAGGGTACACTTACATGGGCGGAGGATTACAGTAAGTATCCGGCTGCAAGTTTGAGTTGCGGCAAATTTTCTGCTGCAGCTCAAACTGCCAGCGAGAAACTACTGTGAACCCCCCGCCCGTGCGACTGTACCCTAAAAACACTCCACTAACACACAATAAAATAAAAAGTAAAAAACACTACATATACACATACCCCTACACAGCCCCCCTCCCCAATAAAAATGAAAAACATCTGGTACGCCACAGTTTCCAAAACAGAGCCTCCAGCTGTTGCAAAACTACAACTCCCAGCATGCACTTATAGACCCTACATGCTGGGAGTTGTAGTTTTGCAACAGCTGGATGTCCCCCCCCCCCCCAATGTGAACGTACAGGGTACACTCACATGGGCGGAGGATTACAGTAAATATCCGGCTGCAAGTTTGAGCTGCGGAAAATTTTCTGCCGCTGCTCAAACTGCCAGCGAGAAACTACTGTGAACCCCCCCCGCCCGTGCGACTGTACCCTAAAAACACTACACTACACTAACACAAAATAAAATAAAAAGTTAAAAACACTACATATATAAAATCCCCTACACAGCCCCCCTCCCCAATAAAAATGAAAAACGTCTGGTACGCCACTGTTTCCAAAACGGAGCCTCCAGCTGTTGCAAAACAACTACTCCCAGTATTACCAGACAGCCACTGACTGTCCAGGCATGCTGGGACTTTTACAACAGCTGGAGGCACCCTGTTTGGGAATCACTGGCATAGAATACCCCTATGTCCACCCCTATGCAAGTCCCTAATTTAGGCCTCAAATGCGCATGGCGCTCTTACTTTGGAGCCCTGTCGTATTTCAAGGCAACAGTTTAGGGTCACATATGGGGTATCGCCGTACTCGGGAGAAATTGTGTTACAAATTATGGGGGGTATTTTCTACTATTACCCTTTTTAAAAATGTAACATTTTTGGGAAACAAGCATTTTATGTAAAAATTTTTTTTTTTTTTTTTTACATATGCAAAAGTTGTGAATCACCTGTGGGGTATTAAGGTTCACATTACCTCTTGTTACGTTCCACGAAGGGTCTAGTTGCCAAAATGGTATGCCATGTGTTTTTTTTTTTTTTTGCTGTTCTGACACCATAGGGGCTTCCTAAATGCGGCATGCCCCCAGAGCAAAATTTGCTTTCAAAAAGCCAAATGTGACTCCTTCTCTTCTGAGACCTGTAGTGTGCCAACAGAGCACTTCTCGCCCCATATGGGGTGTTTTCTGAATCGGAAGAAATTGGGCTTCAAATTTTGGGGGGTATTTTCTCCTATTACCCTTTTTAAAAATGTAAAAATTTTGGGAAACCAAGCATTTTAGGTATGCCATGTGTTTTTTTTTTGCTGTCCTGGCACCATAGGGGCTTCCTGAAGGTGACATGCCCCCCAAAAACCATTTGTCGCTCCTTCCCTTCTGAGCCCTCTACTGCGCCCACCGAACAATTAACATAGACATATGAGGTATGTGCTTACTCGAGAGAAATTGGGTTTCAAATACAAACAAAAATTTTCTCCTTTCTACCAATTGCAAAAATAAAAAAATTGGGTCTACAAGAACATGAGAGTGTAAAAAATGAAGATTGTGAATTTTCTCCTTCACTTTTCTGCTATTCCTGTGAAACACCTAAAGGGTTAATACACTTATTGAATGTCATTTTGAATACTTTGGGGGGTGTAGTTTTTATAATGGGGTCATTTATGGGGTATTTCTAATATGAAGACCCTTCAAATCCACTTCAAACCTGAACTGGTCCATGAAAAATAGCGAGTTTGAAAATTTTGTGAAAAATTTCAAAATTGCTGCTGAACTTTGAAGCCCTCTGGTGTCTTCCAAAAGTGAAAACTCATAAATTTTATGATGCAAACATAAAGTAGACATATTGTATATGTGAACCCAAAAATGTTTTATTTTGAATATCCATTTTCCTTACAAGCAGAGAGCTTCAAAGTTAGGATTTTTCACCAAGAAAGGATGCAAGTTACCATAAAATTTTACCACTAAGTTAAAGTAGAATATGTCACGAAAAAACATTCTCGGAATCAGAATGATAACTAAAAGCATTCCAGAGTTATTAATGTTTAAAGTGACAGTGGTCAGAATTGCAAAAAACACTCTGGTCCTTAAGGTGTAAAATGGCCTGGTCCTTAAGGGGTTAATGTTTAAAGTGACAGTGGTCAGAATTGCAAAAAACGCTCCGGTCCTTAAGGTGTAAAATGGCCTGGTCCTTAAGGGGCTAAAAATACTTTTTTTTTTTTTTTTTTATCATTAGTTTTCTTTTGGTTATATTGAAAAGCCTATGAAGGAAACATCTGGGAAAAACACCCACACTTTTAGCATGCTGTGTTTTAATAAAAATATCACTAACAGCGAAACTAAATTGTGTGATGTGTAGCCATTTAGACAGTCTATGATAGACTCCCAATAAATACCTGGCTGCAGTGTAAAAAACACAAAAACAAATAAACACTGGTTAAACTGCATGTAAAAATCGCTGTGCGTGACAAGCATTTTTAGTACCATTTTTATGGTGTGTTTGAAGTTGAGTAGAGAATTCTATGCAGATAATTACTATAAAACAGGATGCCTAGAAAGTGCTGCCTAATAAGAGCACCAATAACCCCAATAAGGGTGCATTCACACCATGTTTTGTACATACTGGTGCCGGATCCGGCTGGGGGAGGGGCAAACCGGGTGCTCCCGTACACTGGCCGGAGTCAAACGGTGACTCCGGTCGGCTCAGTTTTGACCCGTAGGTGGTTTTGGACCGGACCTAAAACCGTAGTAAGCTACCGTTTTCGGTCCGGTCAGGAAACCGCATACGGGTCAAAACTGAGCTGACCGGAGTCACCGTTTGACTCCGGTCGGGTCACTAAAGTAAATGGAGTCACAGGCTGATCCGGCCGGGATACGGGAGCGCCCGGTTTGCCCCTCCCCCCGCCGGATCCGACACCCGTATGTACAAAATGTGTTGTGAATGCACCCTAACACTGCAGAAATGTCAAAAACTAATATGGTGGGATATATACTTGACACTATTTTGCTATAGATTACAGTAACATCTGGGTGCAGCATATATGGGGGCATTTTTTTTTATTTATTTTTTTTTGTGCCACCATTTGTACTATGTAACATAATCTATGGTGAAAGAAAGAAAAAAATATGTGGGTCCGAAACTGAAAAACGCCATTTTGCAACTTTTGAGGTTTTTGTTTCCAAGCAGTGTAATTTTCGGTATCTTTATTCTGAAGGTCCGTAAGATTATAATGACACCTAATTTATATGGGTTTTGTTTTATTTTACTACCTTTAAAAAAAAATTTAACTTTTTGTAATAACATAAATATATGTTTAAAATTGTCCCCTTTTATGAGGGCCCATTTTTTTTTATTTTTTTATTTTTGGTAGGGCTTTTAACCCCTTAAGGACCAGGCCATTTTACACCTTAAGGACCGGAGCGTTTTTTGCAATTCTGACCACTGTCACTTTAAACATTAATAACTCTGGAATGCTTTTAGTTATCATTCTGATTCCGAGATTGTTTTTTCGTGACATATTCTACTTTAACTTAGTGGTAAAATTTTATGGTAACTTGCATCCTTTCTTGGTGAAAAATCCCAAAATTTGATGAAAAAAATGAAAATTTTGCATTTTTCTAACTTTGAAGCTCTCTGCTTGTAAGGAAAATGGATATTCAAAATATATATTTTTTGGGTTCACATATACAATATGTCTACTTTATGTTTGCATCATAAAATGTATGAGTTTTTACTTTTGGAAGACACCAGAGGGCTTCAAAGTTCAGCAGCAATTTTCCGATTTTTCACAAAATTTTCAAACTCGCTATTTTTCAGGGACCAGTTCAGGTTTGAAGTGGATTTGAAGGGTCTTCATATTAGAAATACCCCATAAAAGACCCCATTATAAAAACTACACCCCCCAAAGTATTCAAAATGACATTCAATAAGTGTTTTAACCCTTTAGGTGTTTCACAGGAATAGCAGCAAAGTGAAGGAGAAAATTCAAAATCTTCATTTTTTACACTCGCATGTTCTTGTAGACCCAATTTTTGAATTTTTGCAAGGGGTAAAAAGGAGAAAATTTTTACTTGTATTTGTAGCCCAATTTCTCTCGAGTAAGGACATACCTCATATGTCTATGTTAATTGTTCAGCGGGCGCAGTAGAGGGCTCAGAAGGGATGGAGCGACAAATGGTTTTTGGGGTGCATGCCGCATTTAGGAAGCCCCTATGGTGCCAGGACAGCAAAAAAAAACACATGGCATACCATTTTGGAAACTAGACCCCTAGGGGAACGTAACAAGGGGTAAAGTGAACCTTAATACCCTACAGGTGATTCACGACTTTTGCATATGTAAAAAAAATATATATATTTTTTACCTAAAATGCTTGGTTTCCCAAAAAATTTACATTTTTAAAAAGGGTAATAGCAGAAAATACCCCCCAAAATTTGTTAGGCAATTTCTCCCGAGTACGGCGATACCCCATATGTGACCCTAAACTGTTGCCTTGAAATACGACAGGGCTCCAAAGTGAGAGCGCCATGCGCATTTGAGGCCTAAATTAGGGACTTGCATAGGGGTGGACATAGGGGTATTCTACGCCAGTGATTCCCAAACAGGGTGCCTCCAGCTGTTGTAAAAGTCCCAGCATGCCTGGACAGTCAACGGCTATCTGGCAATACTGGGAGTAGTTGTTTTGCAACAGTTGGAGGCTCCGTTTTGGAAACAGTGGCGTACCAGACGTTTTTCATTTTTATTGGGGAGGGGAGGGGGGCTGTATAGGGGTATGTGTATATTTAGTGTTTTTTACTTTTTATTTTATTTTGTGGTAGTGTAGTGTAGTGTTTTTAGGGTACAGTCGCACGGGCGGGGGGTTCACAGTAGTTTCTCACTGGCAGTTTGAGCTGCGGCAGAAATTTTGCCACACCTCAAACTTGCAGCCGGATACTTACTGTAATCCTCCGCCCATGTGAGTGTACCCTGTACATTCACATTGGGGGGGGGGAACATCCAGCTGTTGCAAAACTACAACTCCCAGCATGTACGGTCTATCAGTGCATGCTGGGAGTTGTAGTTTTGCAACAGCTGGAGGCACACTGGTTGTGAAACACCGAGTTTGGTAACAAACTCAGTGTTTTGCAACCAGTGTGCCTTCAGCTGTTGCAAAAGCTACAACCCCCAGCATGTACGGACAGCGGAAGGGCATGCTGGGTCTTGTAGTTATGCAACAGCTGGAGGCATACTACTTTGGCTGGGGATGCTGGGGATTGTAGTTATGCAACAGCTGGAGGCACACTGGTTTGCTACTTAACTCAGTGTGCCTTCACCGACAGCCAACGGGCATGCTGGGAGTTGTAGTTATGCAACCACCAGATGCACCACTACAACTCCCAGCATGCACTTTAGCTGATTGTGCAAGCTGGGAGTTGTAGTTACACAACAGCTGAAGGTACACTTTTCCATAGAAAGAATGTGCCTCCAGCTGTTGCAAAACTAAAAGTCCCAGCATGCCCATAAGGGAATGCTGGGAGTTGTGGTGGTCTGCCTCCTGCTGTTGCATAACTACAGCTCCCAGCATGCCCTTTTTGCATGCTGGGAGCTGTTGCTAAGCAACAGCAGGAGGCTGTCACTCAGCTCCAACAATCCTCGCCGCACAGGCCAGTCCCTCGTCATCTCCGCCGCCGCCGCCGCCGCTGCTCCTGGGACCCCGGTCCCAACAGGGGCGCCGGGGATCGGGGTCCCCAGCACCGGGGGTCGTCTTCCCGCACCCGCTCACGTCCTCCGGAAGAGGGGCGGAGCGGGTTGCGGGAGTGACACCCGCAGCAGGCGCCCTGATTGGTCGGCCGGTAATCCGGCCGACGAATCGGGGCGATCGTGAGGTGGCACCAGTGCCACCTCACCCCTGCTGGCTCTGGCTGTTCGGAGCCGTCTCTGACGGCCCCGATCAGCCAATAATTCCGGGTCACTGGAGACCCGATTGACCCGGAATCCGCCGCAGATCGCTGGACTGAATTGTCCAGCGATCTGCGGCCATCGCCACCATGGGGGGTCATCATGACCCCCCTGGGCGATATGCCCCGATGCCTGCTGAACGATTTCAGCAGGCATCGGGCTCCGCTCCAGATGGTTGCGGGGGGCCGGTAAAACACATGACGTTCTCATACGTCATGTGTCCTTAAGGACTCGGAAATGGAGACGTATGAGAACGTCATGTGTCCTTAAGGGGTTAATTATTATTATTATGTTTATTTTATTTTTTTGTACATGTAGTAATCACAAATTGGCAATTCTAGACTTTGGTATTTTTTCTTTTTTTTTTTTTTTTTTTTACAATTATGCCTTTCACCATGCGGTTTCAATTTATTTTAATAGTTCGGACATTTATTATCTATTTTATTTCCTCATAGTGGACTGTTACATGCAATCTTTCGATAGCATTATTAATCAGTGTATTTAAAGCAGCTCTTAAACTAAATTTTTAGGTGGCTTTCTCTTAACCCCTTAAGGACCGGGGGTTTTTCCGTTTTTGCATTTTCGTTTTTTGCTCCTTGCCTTTAAAAAAACATAACTCTTTCAATTTTGCACCTAAAAATCCATATGATGGCTTATTTTTTGCGCCACCAATTCTACTTTGTAATGATGTCAGTCATTTTGCCCAAAAATCGACGGTGAAACGGGAAAAAAAATCATTGTGCGACAAAATTGAAAAAAAACCGCTGTTTTGTAACTTTTGGGGGCTTCCGTTTCTACGTAGTCCATTTTTCGGTAAAAATGACACCTGATATTTATTCTGTAGGTCCATACGATTAAAATGATACCCTACTTATATAGGTTTGATTTTGTCGGACTTCTGGAAAAAATCATAACTACATGCAGGAAAATTAATACGTTTAAAATTGTCATCTTCTGACCCCTATAACTTTTTTATTTTTCCGTGTATGGGGCGGTATGAGGGCTCATTTTTTGCGCCGTGATCTGAAGTTTGCAGTTTGCATTGATAGGACTTATTGATCGCTTTTTATTCATTTTTAAATGATATAAGAAGTGACCAAAAATGCACTATTTTGGACTTTTGAATTTTTTTGCGCGCACGCCATTGACCGAGCGGTTTAATTAATGATATATTTTTATAATTCGGACATTTACGCACGCGGCGATACCATATATGTTTATTTTTATTTACACTGTGTTTTTTTTTTTTATTGGAAAAGGGGGGTAATTCAAACTTTTAATAGGGGAGGAGTTAAATGATCTTCACTTTTTTTTTTCACTTTTTTTTTGCAGTGTTATAGGTCCCATAGGGAAGGGGCCCTCCCGCTGTCCTGTCAGCTGTTCGGGATGCCGCAATTAGCCGCGGCTATCCCGAACAGCCCGACTGAGCTAGCCGGGAACTTTCACTTTCGGTTTTAGCCGCAGCTCTGAGCGCGCGGCTAAAGGGTTAATAGCGCGCAGCGCCGTGATCGGCGCTGCGCGCTATTAGAGGCGGGTCCTGGCTTCACTATGACGCCGGGCCCGCCGTGATATGATGCGGGGTTACACAGTAATAGAAGAGTTATATCAGACGAGCAGGACCAAGGACGTACCGGTACGTCCTTGGTCCTTAAGGGGTTAAAGGGGTACTCTGCCCCTAGACATCTTATCCCCTATCCAAGGATAGGGGATAAGATGTCTGATACTGTGCTGCAGTAGAGATCATGGGGGTCGCCAGCAGCAGGACCCCCACTATAAGACTTCTTATCCCCTATCCTTGGATAGGGGAAAAGATGTCTAGGAGTGGAGTACCCCTTTAAGTCAGTGTTTTACTCCAACTCAGAGTCTTATATACTGACTGGGAATGTATGCCAAGCCAGGAGAAATGTTTGCAGTGGACTTGTTCTCTGTGAACCAGTAATGAAATCAGCCTCAAAACGTGTATAACACTGCCTAATGAGCTCAAAAGCTCTATGTAACACTGCTATGAGTATCAGTAGTTTTAAAGGCTAAGTTAATGTCAAAGTTACATGTGGTATCTAACATCAAAATACACAATGGATTTTTCCAAGCATTCCAAAAATTCTCCCTTTTGGTAATTGCAACAGGATTAGTGTCCTACAATGGTGAAGAAGAATTAGGTTTTGCATGAAAAGCCCCAAAAAATTATCGCTTTTTTTAAAATCCTGGGTTGTGTATGTGTAGGCCTTGCTGGGAGAAGCAGCAGCAAGGATGATGGACTGTGATAGTTGTAGTAGCCCGCAGATAACAGACAGTGGTGGACTAGTGATATTTCTAGCCAGGCCTTGTGATGCTGATCCATGTGCATAATTCCATGTCCGTTACTCCTAAACTCAGAACCTTACTTTCATTTCGCAGAGAAGGCACTGTGTCTGGTTTACTGTATCTGAAAAGAAAAGAATTTCCACACGGCAGGATACCATAAAGAAATAAGCACACACCATCACCCAACTGTGCACCTTCTCTGGAAGGCTTTTTTCTCGCTTTTGTCGATGCAGCAGCATCACCATCACCTGATCCTGAACTGATCAGACAAACAGGCCTGCTGACATCATCATCAAGCTCCACCTCATTGACCACTTCTCTCAGTATGAACTTCTGCTTTCTGATAAAAGGCTCCTTGTTCCCTGTTAGCATGTCCATCGTGATGCCTTACAATCAATTTCACCACCATGCCTACCACCACCATTCCCACTAATGCTATGTGGAACGCCCCAATGGGTGTGAACCTGATATGCAACTTACCAGTTTTACCCTTTATCCCACCCCAGAATTTGGTAGCTGGTTTTAGCTGCAATGGAGACACCAGATCGCAACCACAAGAGTGGTCCCAGTTAAGTGGAGGCTGGCCAAGCAGGATAGGCAGTGCCAAGCACCAGGCAGGTGTGGCAAGCTATTGCTAGATGGAATACAGTCATGGGTGTAAATGTTGGCACCCCTGAAATTTTTCAAGAAAATGAAGTATTTCTCACAGAAAAGGATTGCAGCAACACGTTTTGCTATACACATGTTTATTCCCTTTGTGTGTATTGAAACTAAACAAAAAAAGGGAGGAAAAAAAGCAAATTGGACATAATGTCACACCAAACTCCAAAAACGAGCTGGACAAAATTTATTTCCACCCTTCATATTTGGTTTCACACCCTTGGGAAAAAAGTAACTGAAATCAGTCGCTTCCTATAACCATCAATAAGCTTCTTACACCTCTCAGCCGGAATGTTGGACCACTCTTCCTTTGTAAACTGCTCCCGGTCTCTCTTATTGAAAGGGCGCATTTTCCCAACAGCAATTTCAAGATCTCCCCACAGGTGTTAAAAGGGATTTAGATCTGGACTAATTGATGCCACTTCAAAACGCTCCAGCGCTTTGTTGCTATCCACTTCTGGGTGATTTTTGATGTATGTGTGGGGTCATTGTCCTGCTGGAAGACCCAAGATCTCGGACGCAAACCCAGCTTTCTGACACTGGGCTGTACAGTGCGACCCAAAATCCGTTGGTAATCCTCAGATTTTATAATGCCTTGCACCCGGTGCAAGAGGCAGCAAAACAACCCCGAAAGATCATTGAACCTCCACCCTATTTTAACTGTAGGTACTGTGTTCTTTTCTTTATAGGCCTCATTCCATTTTTGGTAAACAGTAGAAGGATGTGCTTCACTAAAAAGCTCTTTTTTTGTCTCATCTGTCCACAAGATGTTTTCCCGGAAGGATTTTGTCTTACTCAAGTTCATTTTGGCAAAATGTAGTCTTTTTTATGTCTGTGTCAGCAGTGGGGTCCTCCTGTGTCTCCTGCCATAGCATTTCATTTAATTTAAATGTTGACAGATAGTTTGCGCTGACACTGATGCTCCCCGAGCCTGCAGAACAGCTTGAATATCTTTGGAACTTGTTTGGGGCTGCTTATCTACCATCTGGACTACCCCGCGTTGACACCTTTCATCAATTTTTCTCTTCTGTCCACACCCAGTGAGATTAGCTAAAGCGCCATGGGCTGCAAACTTCTAGATAATGTTGCGCACTGTGGACAAAGGCAAATCTAGATCTCTGGAAATGGACTTGTAACCTTGAGATTATTGATATTTTTCCCCAATTTTGGTTCTCAAGTCCTCAGACAGTTCTCTTATCCTCTTTCTGTTGCCCATCCTTAGTGTGGCACACATGGACACACAATGCAAAGATTTAAGTGAACTTCTCCCCTTATCTGCTTTCAGGTGTGATTTTTTTTTTTTTTTTTATCTTATATTGCCCACACCTGTTTCTTGCCTCAGGTGAGTTTAAAGAAGCTTGAAACAATCTCTTTTTTTCCCACAATTTTGAAAGGGTGCCAATCATTTTCTCCAGCCCATTTTTAGAGTTTGGTGTGACATTATGTACAATTATATTTTTTTCCTCTTTTTTTGGTTTAATTCCAATACACACAAAGGAAATAAACATGTGTATAGCAAAACATGTGTTGCTGCAATCCTTTTCTTTGAGAAATACTTAATTTTCTTGAAAAATTTCAGGGGTGCCAACACTTACAGCCATGACTTTGTGCAGCAGCAGAGTAAGATGAGGAAAGACTGATTGGTATTATAGCAGAGCCGATGCTGTAAGAACAGCAGACCTGAGTGGCACAGGTACAGCTAGGTGAAATGAGCTTGCTAGGAAACAGACATGGTCGACAATCTGAGTGAAAAACTGAAAAAGCAGGCAGGTTCACAGGGGTCAGGCTAGAGAAAATCAGGAAACAGGCAATGGTCAGGAACACAGCAGATCCGAATGGCAGCAGAACCTTCGCAAGCTATGCTGGCTGTTTGGCCGGGATTGGAGAGAAGGCGTAATCAGGGACACCAAAAAAAGCAAGTATATGGCCCCTATGGGGTGCGCCTAAGCTGCCTCCTTGTTGCTGCAGGAAAACAAGTCCAGAGCCTGCAGAGACAAGGAGGCATAGTGCATGCAGTTTGGCTGAGGTATGCGGCTGCCAACCTCATCACACTATGCTCAGCCACGGCTCTCACCTTCACCACCTATGCACTACACTCAAAAGGCTGACTGTAATACAACGCCTATTTGTGGCTAATGCTATCCTTCTAAAGATTAGGGGGGGGGGGGACATTTCCACTGCACCATGTAACTGTAGACAATGAGGAATCCACTGACACAACTGATATCATCAGACTCTTCTAACATGTCTACAAGTCCACAAGGGTCGTACCATGCTCCAAAACCAAACAACCCCTTGAAGACAGTGAAAGCTTTTGCTTGCCAATCATGTGACTTGCCAATCATGCCAATCATGTCACCAACATTCTTACTTACAGAGGACATAGCAGGGTGCTCTGTCCTCTATCCCGTCCTCATCTACCAATTCATTTGTCATTTTTTTTGTTAAAGGGGTACTCCGCCCTAGACATCTTATCCCCTATCCAAAGAGTAGGGGATAAGATGTCTGATCGCGGGGGTCCCGCCGTCATCACTACAGAGCAAACTGTCTCTGTGCGTGATAACGGAGCGATGCAGAGGACTGAGCATGGTGACGTCACGGCCCGCCCCCTTAATACAAGTCTATGGGAGTGTGCGATCGCCACACCCCCTCCCATAGACTTATACTGAATGAGCAGGTTGTGAAGTCACGGGGGTCCGAGCCGTGACTTCACGATTAGAGATGAGCGAACTTTTGAAAAATTTGATTCGGCATATTTGGTTCCATACGAATTTATTTGCGGCAAATCTATATTAAAAATGGCTATTTCTGGACTACAGAGAGCCTCAATAGGGGTGTAGAACACTTTGCTTTGTTCGAACACACATATGGAGTGTACTGGGGTAGTGAAATAATACTGTTATTCAGAATGACATGCAGATTACAGGCATTGCTTTTATAATCACTGCCACAGAGTGGCACAATGACAGAGCCTGGAGGTGACATCAGTATGAGGTGACCATATAGTGGCTGAATGACACAGTGTGGAGGTGTTGGCAACATGAGGAGACCATACAGTGACTGACACAGCGTGGAGGTGTTGGCAGCATGAGGAGACCATACAGTGACTGACACAGCGTGGAGGTGTTGGCAGCACAATGAGACCATATAGTGGCTGAATGACACAGCATGGAGGTGTTGGAAGCATGAGGAGACCATATAGTGGCTGAATGACACAGCATGGAGGTGTTGGCAGCATGAGGAGACCATACAGTGGCTAAATGACACAGCGTGGAGGTGTTGGCAGCATGAGGAGACCATGTAGTGGCTGAATGAAAAGGCTTAGATGTGGTTGAAGCATGAGGAGACCATATAGTGGTTGAAGGACACAGCTTTGATGTGGCCGAAGCATGAGGAGACCATATTGTGTTTGAATGGCACAGCCTGGAGTTGGCAGCAACATGAGTAGACACTGGGGCTTCACAATACCTAAGATTACTAGACGAATTTAGAAATTTAAATTGAAGATTTAGGGTAGCTATTGCTACTAGTGTTGCTCGCGAATATTCGCGAAGCGGCGTGACCTGTCAGAGTTGGTGTTGTGGCTGTGCAGGAACCACATTTACCCAGTGAGCAGTAAAGGACATGTATTGTCCCTGACCATAGTTACAGCTCCAGTTGTCAGCACTGCCGTGCACTTTAGTACACACAGACAGGCTCAAGGACTGGACTACGTTCTCTTTCACAAAATTGTGCAGGGCTCGGCTCGGCACAAGCCATCAGTTCTCTGAAAGGTGCAGAGTCCACCACTTGAAAAGGGAAGGACTGCAGCACCAGCAACTTGGACAGGAGCACATTCAGCTTCTGCGCCATTGGATGAGTGGGCGCTTACGGCTGTCTCTTGGACATGGCTTCGCCGATGGATTGTTGGCAGAATGGCTGACTAAAAGTAGGAGGAGCATCTGGAGCGACAGAAGGAGGGTATGACACACAGCTACCTTCATCCGAGGTGGTGGAGCCTTGGCTGGCTTAAAGAGGGAGCAGGCTGGACCACTACATCGGAGCCACGGTTCTCCCAGGCCACTTTATGGTGGTGAAGCATGTGTTGACGCAGGGCCGTGGTGCCAACTTTGGGACCCTGGCCACGCTTCACCTTCTGCCGACATATCTTGCATGTGGCTATGTGAACCTCCTCCGGATGCTTGATGAAAAACTGCCACACAGCGGAGTAGCTGATTTTCTCACCAACCTTCCGCACTAATTGACTGCTAATGCCGCCGTCTCCAGGAACCCCTGTTCCACTACCTCCCAGGAAGGTAGGCTGCCACGAAGCAGGTGGTCTCCCCCGGGCACGTTTGGCTCCATAATTTCCACTTCTTCCACCATGCTGACTGCCAACCATGTTACCACCTTGCCTGCTCATCTGCTGCCTCACGGGCAACCTGCAACATGATGATGATGATGATCGACGACGCCGCCGCCGCCGCCGCCGCCGCCGCCGCCGACGACGACGACACCACCACCACCACCACCACCACCACCACCACCCCCCCCGGCTCCCATCTGCGATCGGCTTCATCATCAACAAGTGTCTGCACGTCACTAATGTCCTCCTCAGGTTCCTCAACAGTGTCTGTCTCAGGACCCTGAACCCTGGCAACACCACCTCCCACGTCACTCTCCTCATCACTACTTGCCCGCCTAGCAGAGGAAGCGGCGGCTGTCTCCTCCACTTGTTGGCAGGGCAGTAGCTGCTGACTGTCCTCTATTAGATCATCCTCAGTGAATAGTGGAGCTGAACCCACAGCATAAGATACTTCTGTAGGGCAGGGAACAGCATAGGACAGAGGCAATGGGAGGCCTGGGACTGCTCCCGGGCCATGCCAACTGAGATTTGTGTCCGAGGAACCGACCGACTGTTGACTGGGGGTGTCAGATGTCACTTGTGATGAAGGGGATGACAGTGTTAATCAATCGATGATGGCAGATGGGTTGCTGGTCGAGACATGATTGCTAGCTAATACCGGGCGCTCAGGCCTCTCGCTGCGACTCCTGCTGCCACTCGCCCCTAGTCTGCTGCAACATCTGCCTGATGAATTTAGGCCTCTGCCACTCCTCTGTGCACGTCCTGGCACTTCTCTGCGGGACATACTTACTGCGTAAATAATGGGAGTACATAACGCTTCACTATGCTTAAAACAGTATTTGTCTAGAACAGCAGCAGGTGTGTACTTTTGCCTGGACTTTCACAGTATCTAGGCCCTTGACAGATTAACAGGTACAAAATAGTACACTACTTAGATGTAGGTATGTGGTATGCACTTATGAGGGCAGAAAAATGCGGTACTGTACTTTGTGGAACAAAGACACAGAATTGCGCAGAAAAATTATTCCTGCCTCCTCTGCTAAGGTTTATGAAGTTGAGGCAGCTTGTTGAAATGTATGAGGCAACACACAGCTCTCTGCCCCTCTCTGTAATACAATGCTGAACAAAGTAACTGGGAGGTTAATGGCCACAGTAAAAATCCTTTTCAGTTAAAAAAAACACTGCTCTCTGTCCAACAGAACGCTGATGTGACTAGGATGGGAAATGCTGCTGGAATGAGCTTTTCTGTGCAACACACACACAGCGATGTCTGTCCTATATCTGTATTGCAATGAATATGATGAGCCGCAAAATGGCTGCCGAATATAGGGCTGAGATATCACAGGGGTGACTGGCTGCTGATAGGCTGCATCCTGCATGTGATTCAGGGTCATCCCACCTACTTCCCTTCCCGCCTTGCCTTCCCAGAGTTGCTTGCCCCATGTAATGACATGTGGATCTGCCATTTTAGATGCCATGGAGCCTGAACCTCAGTAAATGGAGTACTGGAGTAATTAAGCGATTTGCGTGATAGAATCGCGGCAATATTCGCATTTGTTGCAAATCGAATATTTTATGAATTTCATAACGAATTCAGGTTCGTCAGCTTCGATTCGCTCATCTCTAGTCACGATGCACCATCCCCTGCATTGCCCCGTCATCACGCACAGAGCCAGTTTACTCTGTAGTAATGACGGTGGGGTGGCACTGCAGAGATCATGGGTATGCATAAAGTTCAAAACCCCCTTAACTTAGCAACTTTCAAGTTTTACTTTGCAGTGGTCATGAATTTAAGAAGTGTGCATGTTGCACGTAAGACTTATTTTTACTTATATAAACTTTTTTTGTTCATGTCATCCAGACATGTCAAAAGTTTACATAGCAAACCGATCTCAGTCTTAAGACCTGCTACTAGAGATGAGTGAATCGAAGCTGACAAACCCAAATTCGTTACAAATTTCATGAAAATTTAGATTTGCAACAAATGTGAATATCGCCGCGATTCTATTGCACAAATTGCTTCATTAAACTCATTTACTGTGGTCCAGGGTATCTAAAATGGCATATCCACATGTCAGTACATGGGGCAAGGAACACTGGGAAGGCAGGTAGGCGGGATGACCCTGAATCACATGCAGGATGCAGCCTATCAGCAGCCAGTCACAGCTGTGAGGTCACAGCCCTCTATATTCGGCAGCCATTTTCTGGCTCGTCAATTCATTCATTACACTGCAGAGAGAGAGGACTGGCGAGAGAGGCAGAGAGCTGTGTGTTGCCTCAGCTGCAGAAATGTTTTCAGAGAAGGGAGAAATAATTTTTTAGGGCACATCTGTGTCTTTGTTCCACAACAACTGGTCTGCTGGTTATGCTAGTCTGTAGATGGTATAATCCATACCCAGCAGTCCATTCCTAATAGTATTTGAGAGAGAGTCTTTTTGCAATTTTGGGTTTAGTACATAGTGACACTGTGCTGCAGCATTGTTGTGTACTGCTGGTGTTGTGGGCAAATGTAAAAAAAAAATTGGCGTACTGTAGCGCATTTTTCTGCCCTCATGATGGCATACCACATACCTACATCTAAGTGGTGTACTATTTTGTACCTGTTAATCTGTCAAGGGCCTACATACTGTAAAAGGACAGCCAAAAGTAATCACCGGCTGGTGTTTTACTCAAATACTTTTTTAAGGGTACTGTAGCGCATTTTTCTGCCCTCATAAGTGCATATCACATAAGTATATCTAAGTAGTGTACTGTTTTGTACCTGTTAGACTCTCAATGGCCTAGATACTGTGAAAGGCAAGGGAAAAGTAATCACCGGATGGTGTTTTACAAAAATATGTTTTTTTGTTTTTTAAGCATACTGTAGCACATTTTTCTGCCCTCATAAGTGCATACCACTTAACTACATCTAAGTAGTGTACTGTTTTGTACCTGTTAAACTCTCAGGGGCCTAGATATTGTGAAATGACAGCCAATACTGCACACCTGCTTCTCTAGACAAATATTGTTTTAAGCGCAGTGAAGCGTATTGTACTCCCCTCATATACGCAATTAGTATGTCAGGCAGAGGAGTGGCAGAGGCCTAAATTCATCAGGCACAGGCAGAGGTCACCGCAGAGTAGGTTTGTGTGCCAGCCGGAATCGCAGCGAGAGGTCTGAGCTCCTGGTGTCAGCTAGCAGCCGTGTCGCAACCAGCAACCCAGCAGCAGTGATTGATTGGTTCACTCAGTCATCCACTTTATCCCAAGTAACATCCAACACCCCCAGTCAACAGTCGGTGGGTTTCTCAGACTCAACCCTCAGTTGGCATGACCCTCATGCTGCTGCTGCCACCTCCAGGCTCTGTCATTGTGCTGCTCTATGGTCTCTTCATGCTGATGCTACCACCTCCAGGCACTGTCATTGTGCCACCATATTGTCTCCTCATGCAGATTCTGCCACCTCCAGGCTCTCTCATTGGGCTGCCATGGATACTGCAAAACATAATTAAGGTGCTGGTCCCCAGTTTCAGAAATTCCTCTGCATTAGGGTCATTTTCAGGACTCCTGATGCTGCTGGGTCCACCTCCAGGCTGTCTCATTCAGCCACTATATGGTCTCCCCATTCCTCAGCCACCTCCTAGGTGCTGCCATTCAGACACTATATGGTATCCTCATGCTTCAGCCAACTCCAGGCTGTGTTATTCAGCCACTATATGGTCTCCTCATACTGATGCCACCTCCAGGCTCGGTCATTGTGCTGCCATGTGACTCCCTGTTAGATTTGGTCCTTTGGACCCACACACAGGGGCTCGGGACACTAAAACTTGGGAGTTAAAATTTCAATATCAAAATCTTAAATTTAATTTAAAAAATCTTAAATTTCAATGCTCTCCTCATGCTTCTGCCAACTCAAGGCTGTGCCATTCAGACACACTATAATATTTACAACTGGTCACTAGGGGACCACTAGATCCTAAATTTACCATCCACCAATTAAAGTAAAACTTAACTTTTAATGTCTCAATAGAAGATTAAAACCCATTCCACAAAAGCACTCACAGGATAATTGTCTAATAATAAACTAATAATAATCTGCAAGAACTGTGCTTGCTACGTATTGCGTACTGAAAACGTTGTGGCTGCAGTCCACTTGCTATCTATGTATTTATAGAGTGTTGGTGGAATGAATTAAAATCGCTGACGCAATTACCCGTCCAATGTTTCACAACATCAGGGGCTTTGTCAAGGACTAGGGGCAAATGGCGTCCAAACAAGCCTGTCCTGGATTTTTATATCCTCCTATTGATGATGTCACCAACTACTTAGTCCAATCTCCTTCACTGAGATCATTATTTAGAATTTCGTTGTTCAGAATTTGATTGACAACTGAGATGACCATAGATTTTCTATCATCTCTGCCAATCATATTCTCCCACAATGCATTTCCTTCCATGAGTGTGATGATTGACACTCAAGAAGTCCAACTGAAGTTGCTTACGATCGGTCCTGTGTCCCATTGGAGCTGACTCGCATGACGTGTCTGCGCTTGTCATGATGCTCAGACTGATAGTTGTTTGTTCCGTCGCTGGATAATATTGCACATATATGCGTGGCAAAGAGCTGTGCAAGCTGTTAGTTTCTCTGTATACCTGCGCAGTAGTAAGCTGCGTGAGCTGTTTCATTTTATCAATGTAATTTCTGCGCATGACTGTGCCTCTGGCACCTGAGCAAAGTATTAGTCTCCAACAGGTTCCTTGCTCGCTCACAATACAGTTCTATTGCAGCAACAGGTCTCTGCAATTAATAGGATTTACATAACTATTTTTCAGATATCTGCAGATTATTATATGGCATGAATGATTTTAACAAGCATTATTAAAGAGGTTATCCACCATAAGGTGATTTTAGTACGTACCTGGCAGACAGTAATGGACATGCTTAGGAAGGATCTGCTATGTTGTGAGATTACCTTAACACTGTGGCTAGCTGTTTGTGAACTAGTTTTTCTTGTTTGACTTTTCTTTTTTTAACTACAAATCCCACGATTCCATCTTCCTCCCTTCCACACATCAGCGACCCCACCCATTGAAACATAAATGAGCTGCATCCATTCAAATCAGTGTGGTTTTCAATCAGGGTGCCTACAGCTGTTGCAGTCCCACCAAGTGATCCGTCCACCTATTGAAGCAGACAGGCTCCCTGTCATCAGCTGACTAGTGAGTCAGGTCTCGCCCGCATTGCAAGCTGGGAACAATCCTATACAACACTCATTTTGTATGCTGGTAAAAATAAATATTGGAGTGAAAATCTCAGAAAAATTGTGAGAAAACCATCACACACAGGTACAGACACTATATTATGAACTACACTAACTTGACAACCCCTGTAGCATAGTCAAATAAAAAAAATATCCTGGAATACCCCTTTTAAACTTGGATGTATTTTATGTCATGCTCGCCGTCAATTGGACTTCTTGAGTGTCAATCATCACATTTATGGAAGGAAATGCATTGTGGGAGCATTTGATTGGCAGAGATGACAGAAATTCAATGGTCATCTCAGTTGTCTATCAAATTCTGACCAATGAAATTCTAAATAACATTCTCAGTGAAGGAGATTGGGCTAAGGAGTTGGTGACATCATCAATAAGAGGTTATAAAAACCCAGGACAGGCTTGTTTGGATGCCATTTGCCCCTAGTCCTTGACAAAGCCCCTGATGTGGTGAAATGTCGGACGGGTAAGTGTGTCAGCGGTTTTAATAAATTCCACCAACACTCTATAAATAGATAGCAAGTGGACTGCAGCCACAACGTTTTCAGTACGAAATACGTAGCAAGCACAGTTCTTGCAGATAGACAATTATACTGTGAGTGCTTTGGTGGAATTGGTTTTAATCTTATATTGAGACATTTAAAAGTTAAAGTAGGTCTGTTATCAACAAAAACTTTTTATATAATGAATATAATTCCGTTATATGTATATTTGTAATATACATTGGTTAACAAATGTGTATATTTTTGACTCTGCAGCTATTGCATGTGTGTCTCTGAGGAGTCCAAATACAGGAAGTGTGGTTGGACAAGCAGGGCTCTGTACACTAAGTAAAAGCAGGATAGTGTGCACTGAGGCTCTATAACATGCTCCTACATGCATCCTACACATACATCAGGATGGTTGACAAGCCAGGAGCCTGCACAGAGCCCTGTGTATCCTGCCCTCACTTCCTGTTTTTGGACTCCTCATAGAGACACACAGACAATAGCTGCAGGGACAGCATTTTTTCACCCAAAAATATACACAATTTTTAACCAATGAATATTACAAATATTGCAAGTATTATATAATTTTTTTTTTTTTTTTTTTTAAGACAGGTACACTTTAAGTTTAATGGTAAATTTAGGATCTAGTGGTCACCCTAGTGACCAATTGTAAATATGATATGAAATTAATCCTCCTTCCACTGGTCCGAAAATTGTGTGGATATTCAGACAGTATATGGTCTCCTCATGCTTCAGCCAACTCCGGCCTGTGCTATTCAGACACTATATGGTCTCCTCATGCTGCCACAAACTCCAGGCAGTCATTCAGCCACTATATGGTATCCTCTTACTGATGCCACCTCCAGGCTCTGTAATTGTGCTGCCATGTGACATGCGACTCCTTGTTAGATTTGGTCCTTTGGACCCACACGCCAGGGCCCGGGACAGTAAAACTTGGGAGTTAAAATTTCAATTTCAAAATCTCAAATTTAAAATCTTAAATTTCAATGGTCTCCTCATGCTTCTGCCAACTCCAGGCTGTGCCATTCAGACACTATATGGTCTCCTCATGCTTCAGCCAACTCAAAGCTGTGCCATTCAGCCACTATAGGGTCTCGTCATGATTCAGCCACCTCCAGGCTGTGTCATTTAGCCAATATATGGTTTACTGATGCTGCTGGGCATGAGCCTAAAAAATTTTATGGTAGCACTAGCTACCATAAATCTTCAATTTAAATTTCCAAATTCATCTTTTAATCTTAGGGATTGTGAAGCCCTAGTGTCTACTCATGCTTCTGCCAGATCCAGGCTGTGTCATTCAGCCACTATATGGTCTCCCCATGCTGCCAACACCTCCACGCTGTGTCATTCAGCCACTATATGGTTTCCACATGCTGCCAACACCTCCACGCTGTGTCATTTAGCCACTATACGGTCTCCTCATACTGATGCCACCTCCAGGCTCTGTCATTGTGCTGCTCTGCAGCAGTGATTCTAAGGCTAGGTTCAGACTACGGAATCTCCGGGCAGAAAATTTCCGCCCGGAGATTCCGAGTGCGGCCAGCGCTGACTGAATGAGTCGGCGCTAGGACCGCACGGACACTGCATTCTCCAATAGACTGCAATGTGTTCCGATCGGATTTCCGCCTGAAGAAAGAACAACGACTTTCTTCAGGCGGAAATTTCCAAGCGGATTTTCCGTTCACAAATTCCGCTTCACAAATTCCATTCACTACACTATACATTTTAGCAAGCGGAATTTCCGCCTGCAATTTCAAAGCGGAATTGCAGGCGGAAATTCCGTAGTCTGAACCTAGCCTAATAGCGATGCCTGTAATCTCCATGCCGTATTGAATAACAGTATTATTTCACTACCCAAGCACACTCCATATGTTAGAACAAAGCAAAGTGTTCTACACCCCTATTGAGGCTCTCTGTAGGTCAGAAATAGCCGTTTTTAATATAGATTCGCCTTGAATAAATCCGAGCCAAAAATTTTTTTCGGCTAATCGGCCGAATACATTTTTTTAAAAGTTCGCTCATATCTACCTGCTATGATCATGAGCTATAACTGACTGAAGCATGCGGGAGCACTCTTCATTCCCCAACCATCCAGCTGATCCAATTGATGTGCTCCATTGACTGAAATGGAGCATATCGGTCAGATCGGTGGTTGGAAAGTGGATATAACTCGCCTAGCTATAACTCACCATTGCAGTGGGTCTCAATACAGTAAAATCTTCTAGTGGACACCTCCCAATAGCAGACACCTCCCAATAGTGGACAGTTTTTAATTCCCCGGCAGTCTCATAACACTTAAAGGAAAACTTTCACTAAACTCCCCCTGCACTAACCAGAGGTACTGGCTGGTAATGTGGGGGACGCTGATCAATATGCTGCCTACCATGCCCGGATCAGCCCTGCCGTTCGCCCGTTATCTTAATTCTTCTGGATATGCAAATGAGCTGCTAACTGGCACGGGTGGGGTTACAAAGCTCCTTCTGGCACTCTCGTCTGCAGTGCTGCCCGGCTGATGAATATTCATCCCCTCTTTCCAACTGTTCCTCCGCGCTCTGTACTGGACTCCACTGAGGAGGGAGGGGATGAATATTCATAAGTTGGGCGGTGCTGACGTCACAATGCCAGAAGGAGCCTTGTAAGCCCGTCCGTGCCAGTTAGCAGCTCATTTGCATATCCAGAAGAATGAAGATAACAGGCAGACGTCAGGGAAGATCCAAGCATGGTAGGCAGCATATTGATCAGTGACCCCCGCACTACCAGGCAGTACCTCTGGTTAGTGCAGGGGGCGTTTACTGACAGTTTTCCTTTAATGTATTTGAACCCTTTGAATAGGGGACATTCCCAATAGTGTACGTGGACACACCCATTAGGGGAACACATACACTCCAGGGGACAAAACACTCCCAATAGGGGACAACCAGGCTTATGTGCCAGGGAGGTACAGCCAATACATCAGTAAGGGGCCCAGGCTCCCAGGCCCCCCCCCCCCCCCACAGCAGCCTCAGCACAGAAGCAGAAGACCGTTGTTTAAACAGTGGTACCCTGCTTTTGTAGGTCTGCTGGCCACATAACCCAGCTTCCTTGATTTCCTCCCCCCCCCCCCATGCCACCTAATTTCCCCTGTGCCAAATCATCCCCCCCCCCTTTATTACTCCCTGTGTCGCATAATTTCCTCCCTCTTGATCCCCCTTTGCTATTTCATTCCCCTTTATTACCCTTTGTGCCAAATCATCACTCCCCCTGTCATTTAGAAAAGATTTTTTGCCTTTTTTCCCAATAGGGGACATCTCTCAATAGCGAACACCTTTTTATCCCCCGTGAGTGTCTGCTATTGGGAGATTCTACTGTACTGTGATCTGGTGTGATCTAAACTTTGAAAATGTCTGACAATATATCAAAAGTTTATAGAAGTGACATTACCAAGGGACATTTTTAACAAAGTATTCACTATAAAGAATGAAAAAAACACAACATAATTTAATGGCAGTAAGGGCACAGTCTGAAATCAACAAGTTTGACTTGGATTCCAGACACCTTGGCCTATATACAAGTGAGCCAAACCAACACATGCCTTGAATCTGGAGAGCAGCATGTATTTTACATCACACTGAATTACCCTGTCCTGAGCAGCCATAATAAATAATTATGTTGTGACACTAGGCTGATATTCATTTCCACACTTTGAAGTGTGACACTTGTGCAGCTGTGACAGGCTATAAGTCCGAGGGAATGTCCTTCATGTTTTTATTTAGTTCCCTAAGATGCTATAATGCCACAACATACATGGAACTTATTCCTTGCATAAAACTGGAAATCACCCAGTAGTTGTAAATGGGGATGATTTGGGGTTATTTGTGCTTTCCAACACTGTCCAGCCATTTTGATATCTGCAAATATTAAATGTTATTAATATAAGTATAATAATTCTGACTTGTATGTTATTACATACAAGTCAGAATTATTATACTTATACAGTCATGGCTATAAATGTTGGCACCCCTGAAATTTTTCAAGAAAATGAAGTATTTCTCACAGAAAAAGGTTTGCAGTAACACATGTTTTGCTATACACATGTTTATTCCCTATGTGTGTATTGGAACTAAACCAATAAAGGGAGGGAAAAAAGCTAATTGGACATAATGTCACACCAAATTCCCAAAATGGACTGTACAGAATTATCGGCACCCTTAACTTAATATTTGGTTGCACACCCTTTGAAAAAAATGACTGAAATCAGTCGCTTCCTATAACCATCAATAAGCTTCTTACACCTCTCAGCCGGAATGTTGGACCACTCTTCCTTTGTAAACTGCTCCAGGTCTCTCTTATTGGAAGGCGCCTTTTCCCAACAGCAATTTTAAGATCTCTCCACAGGTGTTCAGTGGGATTTAGATCTGGACTCATTACTGGCCACTTCAGAACTCTCCAGCGCTTTGTTGCCATGCATTTCTGGGTGCTTTTTGACATATGTTTGGGGTCTTTGTCCTGCTGGAAGACCCAAGATCTCGGATGCAAACCGAAGCTTTCTGACACTGGGCTGTACAGTGCGACCCAAAATCCATTGGGAATCCTCAGATTTCATGATGCCTTGCACACATTCAAGGCACCAAGTGCCAGAGGCTGCAAAACAACCGCAAAACATAATTGAACCTCCACCCTATTTCACTGTAGGTACTGTGTTCTTTTCTTTGTAGTCCTCATTCAGTTTTCGGTAAAAAGTAGAATGATGTGCTTTACCAAAAGCTCTATCTTGGTCTCATCTGTCCACAAGACATTTTCCCAGAAGGATTTTGGCTTACTCATTTCGGCAAAATATAGTCTTGCTTTTTTATGTCATTGAGTCAGCAGTGGGGTCCTCCTGGGTCTCCTGCCATAGCATTTAATTTCATTTAGATGTCAACGGATAGATTGCGTTGACACTGATGCTCCCTGATCCTGTAGGATAGCTTGAATATCTTTGGAACTTGTTTGGGGCTGCTTATCCACCATCTTGACTATCCTGCATTGACGCCTTTCATAAATTTTTTTCTTCCGTCCAGGAAGATTAGCTACAGTGCCATGGGTTGCAAACTTCTTGATAATGTTGCGCACTGTGGACAAAGGCAAATCTAGATCTCTGGAGATAGACTTGTAACCTTGAGATTGTTGATATTTTTCCACAATTTTGGTTCTCAAGCCCTCAGACTGTTCTCTTCTCCTCTTTCTGTTGTCATGCCCCCTCCCATAGACTTGCATTGAGGTGGTGGGGCGTGACTGCATGAAGGGGCGGGGCTATGACGTCACGAGCTCCCGGCGCCAACTCCAGCGTTCAGAACAGTTGGTTCCAAACGCTGAGCAGCTGAGTACCGGTTTAAGGTTGTGTCTAGGGTTGTACCTGTTGTTGTGTTTGGTGCAGAAATGGGAGTCCAGATACTCCGGTTATGTGCACACAACATGAAACAGTATTCAACCCCTTAAAGGGGTATTCCGCCCCTAGACATCTTATCCCCTATCCAAAGGATAGGGGATAAGATGTCAGATCGCCGCGGTCCCGCTCATTACAGCATAGAGCGAGTTCGCTCTGTACGTAATGACGGGCGATACGGGGGACGGAGCAGCGTGATGTCATGGCGCTGCCCCTCGTGACATCACGGCCCGTCCCCTTAATGCAAGTCTATGGGAGGGGGCGTGACAACCGCCACGCCCCCTCCCATATACTTATATTGAAAGGGGCGGGCCGTGACATCAGGAGGGGCGGAGCCGTGACATAACGATTCTCCGGCCCCTGTACCACCCATCATTACGTGCAGAGCGAACTCGCTCTGTGCTGTAATGATAGCGCGGTGCCGCAGCGGGGATTCCAGGGGTCCCCAGCAGCGGGACCGCGGCGATCTGACATCTTATCCCCTATCCTTTGGATAGGGGATAAGATGTCTAGGGGTGGAATACCCCTTTAAGGACAAAATCCTTTAGGGGAGATTTATCAAAACCTGTGCAAAGAAAGTGTGAGTGCAGTTGCCCATAGCAACCAATCAGCTTGCATCTTTCATTTTTTAGAGGCCTATGAAAGAAGCAACCGGATTGATTGCTATGGACAACTGTACGTCTCTTTCTCTACACAGATTTTTATAAAAATCCTTCCAATGGATTTAAATGTACATCCTGGTGCCCTGGTTCTTAAAGGGGTACTCCAGTGGAAAACTATTTTTTTAAATCAACTGGTGCCAGAAAGTTAAACAGACTTGTAAATTACTTCTATTTAAAAATATTAATCCTTCCAGTACTGCTGCATGCTACAGAGGAAGTTCTTTTTGAATTTATTTTCTGTCTTACCACAGTGCCCTCTGCTGTCACCTCTGTCGATGTCAGGAACTGTCTAGAGTAGTGGAAAATCCCCATAGCAAACATATCCTACTCCTGGATAGTTCCTGACATGGACAGAGGTGTCAGTAGAGAGAACTGTGGTCCGACTGGAAATAAATTAAAAAAGAAAAGAACTTTTAAATAGAAGTAAGTTACAAATCTATTTAATTTCCTGGCACCAGCGGATTTAAAAAAAAAATTGTACTCCATTACCAGGGCACCAGGACGTAAATTTACGTCCTGTACATGAAGCTGGTCCCAGCTAATATATTTATTATTATACATTTTACTATGGACTATACCATTGAAAGAACACTTGAGAAGTCCATATGTCACTTACATTTTCTACTTGGGGTAAAAAGTAATGTCATTTGGTATAAATACAGTTTTATATACTATCCTACGCCCACTAAACATTTTCAAATAAAACAAGCTCCTTATGACTGATTTACATTGAATTCTGAACCTACCACAAATACTAAGAAGGTAATAAATACTAGACATTTACAATCAACAGACCTCCCATATTTACTAGTTACTTCAAGAAAATCCAGAAACAGGTGCACACATTTTCCATCTGAGAGGGAAAAAAGCTGACATACAATTTACAACTGTAAATAACCAATTGATAGTAAGAAATAAAATAAAAAAGGCACATGTGAAATGCCCGCAGGGCAGCAAATAAAATTCTTATAGCCTCTCTGCTCTATGGCGTAAAACAGAAGTGCCGACCACTGGTCAGTGTTTAAATGGACCTTGTCACGTTAAGAAAAATTGGCATGCTAGGACATGTTAAAGGTTTTTTTTTCAGTCAGTATGAATGTTCAGACCCTGATCAATTTCTGGAAGCACACAAACTTTACACGCTTTTCCATTGTATTTGTTCACAATTTTTTTTTTTTTTTATAAACAAAATTCAAGTACAAAACAATACGACATACACTTGTACACTTAAAATATAGTCCACAGACTATTGTTGACTGTCACAGGGACTTAACATGCATGACCTGGCATACAGTGCATGGAAAATCTTTGGACACTTTCACTTTTTCACATTTTGTTATGTTGCATCCTTGTGCTTAAACAAAAAAAACTATGTTTTCCCCATCAATCTGTGCTCAGCAAACCAGAATTAAAATGTGAAAACAGAACTTATGGTACAACCAGGACTCTTCGTAGAGCTTGACTCCTCACCCAACTAATGCTGCTTTCAAACTATACTTTTGCTCCATTAAAAGATCAGCTATAAACTTATGTTAGAAAACCCTGAAAAACGTCCGTTACAAAATCCCATCGAGTCTATGGGATTTTTTTGAATATCCTTTATCACCCGTTATAGCCCGTTATGAATAACAGACATTATTTGAGACGGAAGAAAAATATCACATACACTAATTTTTCTTCCATCAAGAATAACGGCCATTAAGATTTTAACATTGAGCCTTTAATGTCATCCGTTAGCACCCGGTTTATGATATGTTATTACTTCTTAGCATGCTCAGAAGAGGTGACATCAGCAGACTCCGGCAGTGCTGAGGCATTACTACTACTCCCATCATGGAGCAGACTCCTTTCTATAATGGTAGTAGTAGTTCCCCCAGCAGCAGGAGTCTGCCAGCGGCTGGGGAGGCTACATTAGTGTTTGTACTTCTACCCCCATCATGGAACAGAGTCTGTTCCATGTTTGGGGTAGTAGTACAGGGGATAAGGGATTGATCGCACTGGGCTATTCAGGGCTCCCGGCAGGGTTTTTAAACTAATACTTTGACCTCCAAATGTATGCCCCCCATGCATATTTATAATAATTCATTGGCCCCAGTGTGCTTATCCTTATTCCCCCCCCCCCCCCCCATCCAGTGTCCTTATTTCCCCTCCCGCTGCCTGCTCCTCATCTTCTTGGAGCAGGACAGCAGCGGGACATGTCGGGAACCAGCCTATATCCCGCATGTAGGCTTCATTCATTCACTGCCACCGCCCGACATGTCTCCAACGGAGATGAGCAGCAGAGAATAGACATGTCCTGACAGTGCGCTGATTGCGCTAGGAGCAGGGTGGCGGTGGTGAATTAATAAAGCCTACATGCGGGACATGTCAGCTTCATTCATTCGCTGCAGCGGGTTCCCGACATGTCCCGCTGCTGCCCTGCTTCAAGGACACGAGGAGTAGGCAGCAGGGGTATAAGGATAAGCACACTGGGGCCAATGCAGCTCATCCACGATGGCACATCAATGCGAGCTGTGGCAAGATGGTTTTCTCTGCTGTCAGCGTAGTGTCCAGAGCATGGAGGCACTACCAGAAGACAGGCCAGTACATCAGGAGACATGGAAGAGGCCGTAGGTGGGCAACAACCTAGCAGCAGGACCGCTACCTCTTCCATGGTGCAAGGAGGAGCACTTCCAGAGCCCTGCAAAATTACCTCCAGCAGGCCACAAATGTGTCCACTCAAATGGTCAGAAACAGACTCCATGTGGGTGGTATGGGGGCCCAACGTCCACAGGTGGGGGTTGTACTTACAGCCCAACACCGTGCAGGATGTTTGGCATTTGCCAGAGAACACCAATATTGGCTAATTCGCCACTGGCGCCCTGTGCTCTCCACATATGAAAGCAGGATCACACTGAGCACATGTGACAGACGTGACAGAGTCTGAAGACGCCATGGAGACAGTTCTGCTGCCTGTAACATCCTCCAGCATGACCAGTTTGGCGGTGGGTCAGTAATGGTGTGGGGTGGAATTTCTTTAGGGGGCCGCACAGCCCTCCATGTGCTTTTCAGAGGTTGTCTGATTGCAATTATGTACCGAGATTAGATCTTCAAACTCCTTGTGAGACCATATGCTGGTGCGGTTGGCCCTAGGTTCCTCCTAATGCAAGACAATGCTAGACCTCATGTGGCTGGAGTGTGTCAGCAGTTCCTGCAAGAGGATGGCATTGATGCTATGGACTGGCCCGCCCATTCCCCAGACCTGAATCTTATTGAGCACATCTAGTACATCATGTCTGGCTCCATCCACCAATGCCACGTTGCACCACAGACTGTCCAGACGTTGTGGTGAGGTCATACAGGCATGTGAAGGCCACACACACTACTGAGCCTCATTTTGACTTGTTTTAAGGACATTACATCAAAGTTGGATCAGCCTGTAGTGTGGTTTCCCACTTTGATTTTCAGTGTGGCTCCATATCCAGACCTCCATGGATTAATAAATTTGATTTCCATTGATAATTTTTGTGATTTTGTTGTCAGCACATTCAACTATGTAAAAACGAAAGTATTTCATGCAGTTAGTTCATTCATATAGATCTAGGATGTGTTATATTAGTGTTCCCTTTATTTTTTTGAGTAGTGTATATTAGCTGACAAGTGACAGAAACAAAACAAATTTCCAAAAATATCTATTAAGTTTGAAAAATGTAACTGACAAATTACATTTAATTATGGATAACTTTCTAGTCTCTGCATGACATTTGTTACTGCGTAAACATAATACTGCCACCACTGGTGGGCTTTATTTAAATATGTGTAAGAATGTATAGAACCTTGGTCACAGGATCTTTCCTCAGACAAAATCTGCTAGAACAGGGTTTCCCCAAGCCCAGTCTTCAATTACCCCCAACAGGCTATATTTTCTGGATTTTCTTCAGGTATAATGTTATAGAGCAGGAGGAGCTGAGCAGATGGATATAATGATTGACAGCTCTTTCTATATTTCATATGTGACAGGTTCGCTTTTAAAGACACAGTAGGGAAATAAAATACTTCTGCTGGTATTCTCCTTTATTTTCATATTGTGCCTTTTAATAGAAAAACATTTCACAATTCAGGTTTGGTCCCCAAAGCTATTTTTCCCTCCCTGAAAGCGATGATAAAAATCAGTGCTGATGCTTTGCAGTGAACGGGGTGCACCATGCCCAGGCGCTAGGGGAGCGGAGGAAGAAGGGGGGTGCCAATCCAGAGGAACATTCCAGATTTTGGGGTGCCCAAACTGTAAAAGTGTCCAAATGATGTGCGTACAGTTAAATGCTTGGTTTTAGTTTAACATAGTGAAGAGCAATTGTCCTACCCACAGGAGGCAACTATCTTGAGGGGGTCTACCTGCAGGGGACAACTATCTACAAGGGAGATCAATTTAAAAAAAATACATAAATAAAAATTGACATCTGTAAAAGGGTATTAGTTAATAAGATAGCCACGTCCACCTAGGGAGGTGCCAAAAATGAATCCTGCACCCAGGCATCTATAATCCTAGGATTAGCCATGATAGTGAAAGTGTTGATGATCGCACCAAATTATCACAGTTTTGTCACCCATGTTAGAAAGTTGATTTAATATTGTCAAATGGTAAAGGAAGAAAAGGCGGCACTCACTATTCAGAATGATGCTTTATTCAATCAACAGCAACATGACAGGTACAAGCGGGTATGGCGATGTGAGGCAGGGGCAAACCGGAACAAGCCGTTTGCTTGTCTGGTTTGCCCTTGCCTCACATCGCCATACCCGCTTGTACCTGTCATGTTGCTGTTGATTGAATAAAGCATTGTTCTGAATAGTGAGTGCTGCTTTTTCTTCCTTTACTATTTGTCATACTGGACTCCATTCACCACAGTGCCAGCGGGGTTCTTAGTTATGTATGTGCCGGATACACATTTTTCAGTTGAGTGATTTAATATTGTCACTAGATGTCTGTATGTTTTATTAAAGAGGTACTCGGCTGCTAGACATGTTATCCCCGATCGAAAGAATAGGGGATAACATGTCTGATTGTGGGGGTCCAGCCACTGGGGACCCCCGCGATCTCCACCTCAGAACCCCAGTCATCCGGTGCATGGAGCGAACTCTGTGAAATGCCGGGTGACTGGCGAACGCAGCTGCCACGCCCCCTCCATTCATCTCATTGGGAGGAGGTGTGACGGCTGTGTACTAGCATGAATGGAGGGGGTGTAGCTTGATGTCACGATCACGGAAGCCCCAGACTTCCATGACCGTAATGCTGCAGTGCCGGCCGGGAGATCAAAGGAGGTCCCTGTGGCCGGAACCTCTGCAATCAGACATGTTATCCTTTATTCTTTGGGTAGAGGATTACATGTATAGGGGCTGAGTACCCCTTTAAGCAATGGCACAAATCTATAGTCCTTAGAGGTCCATATTTTGGTGTTACTTTATTTCATTTTCAAATAGTGAAAGATTAGCTTAAATTCCTATACTCATACAAATCTCTTATGGAAGGTGGAAATAGTAGGCCATTTAAATTATGAAGTACAAATGAATCCCACTACCATTAAGCACTCGCATTATATTTTTTCTTCCATCCAGTAAGCCAACCTTAAGCATGAATGCTTAGCCCAGCAGGGGATGTTGTTGCAGGCATAAAATGCAAGCTGCCAAAAGAAAATGCATAGCATCTGATATTTTGGCTACTTGCTGTTACAGATGGACACACACACATAAATTATAATTCTGAGAAAAACTAATAAAGATGCCAAGGTTTAAAGATCTGTAAATAACCAACATTTTAAGGCCAACATAATCTTTTCACTGGCATATGTCCTTTGCACACTAAAAACAAAGATGTCAATGATAACATTCATTTTACTGCCACTAATTCATTTTATAGATTGTGTTTAGAAGAAATACACGCAGTTACTAAAGTTCAATGTATATGGGGTCATTCAGAAGAAAATGTTTTTTTCTACTTTATTTCTTTCACTAACGAATAGACTCCCACAACAAATATGCCCAACAAGCCTTAGGCATCATGCACATAGTCTGTTGGAAGACACAGAGTCATACTGCAAAGCAGTAGGTGCTCTACGCAGGGGCTGGCCCAAGGTAATGTGCTGCCTGGGTCCCAGATAAAATAAAGCAATGGTCCTCTCAAGAATCCAGCCCTGGTCACACCTCTGCCCACCACTATTCCACCCAAAAAGACATATATGTCCATCAAGTTCAGCCAAGGAGGTGAAGGGAAGCAGTATGGGTAAATAAAGGGGAAAGGGTGTGATGCTATATTTCTGCATATGTATTAATACATTTTTTCTAGGAATGTATCTAAGCCCTGTTTTGAAGCCCTCAACTGTTCCTGATGTGACCAGTTCCTGAGGTAGACTATTCCATAAACACACAGTTCATATGGTAAAGAAGGCTTGTCAACCCTGGAGGCTAAACATTTTTTTTCTCCAGATAGAGGGAGTGCCCCTGGTCTTTTGAGGGGGTTTTAGCTGGAACAATTTTTCCCATATTTTATGTATCCATTTACAGTGGGGCAAAAAAGTATGTAATCAGCCAACAATTGTAGCTCTAGCTAGAGAGGCCTTTTTCACATGGAATTTTAAGTCTATTTTTGTACTGTGTTTCCCACATCCTATCCACACTTAACAATAGGAGTTTCCTCCTAGATAGGTAGGGCCTCTAGTGTAAAAGTTCACCTGTACCCTATCCCCCATCCCAGCATATACAATGTGTTTTTGTATTGATTAGCTTAATAAACTTATGATTTTATTGTATCTTGCGCCTAATTGGTGAATAATTGGTCAAAGAGTTTGTAGTGAAATTGTTTTCACCAAGGGACTGCTTTATCAATTTGTTTTTTTTTTGAGTGCCTCTATCTCAACCCAGTAAGTGTATACTTGTCATTTATATGCCAGATTGTAATTTATGCACATCTTTGGTGTCATCTGCAAAGATGGAAACAGAGCTGTTAATTCCATCCTCTATATCATAAATAATTTGAACAAAAGCAGGCCCAGTACTGAACGTTGGGGTACACCACTTATAACCGAGGACCAATCAGAGTAGGAATCATTGATCACTACTCTCTTCATATGGTCCTTAAGCCAGTTTACAATCCAGTTACAAATAAACATTTCTAAATCTAAAGACCTTAAAGAAGAATTCCGGGATACAAAACTTATCATAAGTGTCAGATCGTGGGGGGGCCCTACTGCTGGGACCCCCTACGATCTCCTATATGGGCCCCGACTCTCCTCCAGAATGTGGCGTGTTGACCACCAAACAAAGCGGCAGCCAACACGCCCCCTCAATGCAGCTCTATGGGAGAGCCGGAGCACTGCACTCGGCAATCTCCGCCTCTCCCATAGAGCTGCATTAAGGTGGGGTGTCGGGTGCCGCTTCGTGCATTGGTTGACACGCCCAAGGAGGAGAGCCAGGGCCCCATACAGGAGATCATGGGGGTCCCAGCAGTAGCATAGGAGATAAGTTTCATATCCCGGAGTTCTCCTGTAATTTTCCTATCAGACATCTACGAGGGACAGTGTCAAATGCTTTTTCAAAACCCATTTAAAAAAATCTATATCCACAGCCATCTCTCTGTCAAGGCTTCTTCTCACATCTTAATAAAAGCAAATTATGTTGGTTTGAGAGCTACTACTCTTAGTAAACCCATGCTAGCCATCACTAATACGATTACCCTCTATGTATTTCTGTATGTAGTCCCTTATGAGCCCTTCAAACTATTTTTCCACAATGGACGTTAAGCTTACCGGTCTATAATTACCTGGGAAAGACCTAGAGCCCGTTTTGAAGATTGGTACCACATGTGCCTTATAGTGGCCATATAGAGTTACAAATCAGCTGTAAACAGGTTCTCCACACCATGTAAGTCATTATATACAGGACCATATAGAGTTGTATACCACAGAATCTATATACCATATAAGTGATAACAGTTACATCTAGTGACTTATAGGTGACTCCTTCTCTGGTTGTCCTGAGTCGTACTCTTTCCTTTTCTTGTTTGTCCAGCTCAGACTTACATGATGACTTCTTCCAGCCAAAACTCATCTCTTTGGCATCTACAAGCCAAACATATTACACTCCGCATTTTTAAAGTGCCCTTTCCACCTCAACACAATCTCTCAGACTATAGGCCCCCATACTGAAATATTGCCCTCCTTGATGACCTACACAATAAAAGTAGGTAGGTTAGTAGGTCCCCCATTAGGTAGGTGTATCTCCTACATGAGGCAGGTAGTTCTCCAATTCAGTAGGTACACCCCACAGTAGTTAGTTCCCTTATTAGATTTCCCTCTCTCTTATAGATAGAAGGTAAGTAGCTTCACCCCAATAGGTAAATACATCCGTAGGTAGGTAGATATGTTGGTAGCCAGGTAGGTAGCTTGGTAGGTAGCTAGAAAGGTAGTTAGCTAGCCAGCTCGGGTGTTTGGTAGGTAGACAGCGGGGTAGGTAAATAGCCAGATAGGTAAGTACAAAAAATGGAGAAGTTGGCCAGCACATACTGATACCAAACTACTGCATGGACCCAGCATACATGTGCATGCTGCTACGCTAAATATACATAGACAGGAGAATACAGCAGCACTCTGCTAGCACAAAGATACAGATAAAACATGAAATGCTATATTGCTACAATGCAAAAAATAAAAAAATAAAAAATCGAGGTGCTTTGCTCACCATTGGTGGCTAAATAGTTTGGACCATCCCATCGCGATAAGGTTACCTCATTGGGATGGACCCTGCACTGTGAATGTGCCTCTGTGCAATCAGTTACCAGGCTTGTAAGGTCTGGAACATCCAGCACCTTATAAAGATGGGTGGGGTGCAGGAGCCAACATGGAGGTAGCCACTTCCCCATATGTATCACACAAAAACGGATAAGTTGGCCAGCACATACTGATACCAAACTACTGCATGGACCTGCATGGACTACTGCATGGACCAGATAGGTAAATAGCTAGGTATGTAGTTAAGGAACCAAAAAATCAGCAGAACTCTGCTCCTTCAGATGAATCCGTGCGTGGCTTTATTAATCTTGTGTTACAAACAGCTATGTTTCGGCTGTCTCTCACAGCCATTATCAAGCTTGAGAGACAGCCAAAACGTAGCTGCTTGCAACACAAGATTAATAAAACCACGCATTGATTCATCTGAAGGAACGGAGTGCTGCAGATTTTTTGGTTCTTTGTTAGTAGTTGTGCTGCTCTCCTGCAAAGTGTAGGTATGTATTTAGATAGGTAAGTTGTTAGCTGCTAGGTGAGTAGGTAGCAAGTTAGACAGGTGGTTGCTAGCAAGGTAAGTGGCCCAGTAGGTAGGAAGGTGCCCCCCGTTTTGTGCCAGGTTTAAAAAGAAAACCAATGATACAAAAATCACTCATCTTGTCCAGTACAGTACAGCTGGGCCAGGCCCATCCTCCTGCAAGTTGCAGACGCCAATGAGTGGCAAAAACTGTTCCATATGCCATGTTGTACCCTCTAATGTTGAGACATGGAGCATGTCTCGGAATACAGAACCCAGCAGAAAATTCTTAGGATAGAACCAGGGGCATACTAAAGCTATGGCACTATAGAACTGGTGGCTCTGTAAAGTGTTGGCTCTATGGTTGGAGGTTGCACACATAATACAATCATGTGCTTGAAGTCTTGTTCCCCTTCATATTCTCCTTCCATTCTTTCAATTTAAAATTTTAAGTTGATTTTCATAAATAAGTCACAAACTACCCCATACCCTCCTTGCCTGATCCAGCAATGATTCTCTTGTCCACCCTGGTGCCTGATTTTCTTACTGATGATGTTCAAGCACACTGGGGCAGTTGACTGCAGTGGGTTCAGAATATCATCAACAGAGCAGGGACAATGCATCATAAGTGTGAGTAAATACAGGTGCTAGTGCTAGACCAGACATTGTAGGGTATGGAGTTGCTTGTTATCTTACAACCCAAGAATTCTGCAGTGTGGTTTTTGATATATATCTAAATAGCTCTTAAAAAATAGGACATTGGGATAAGTCCCCCCCCCCCCCCCCCCCCCCCCCACACACACACACACACACACACACACACACATTTATAGGAGATGGAATTTATTTCTTTATCTCTATAGTTTTTATAGTACATGTGCTGGGCATTGGGGGCATGGACATGGCTTACCATGCCTCTACTGGTAAGCCATGCCCACTTTTAGGAAAAGTTTGTAAGTTGTGCACAGTTGGAACAGTCCCAAATCAGTGCACTAAATCAACTTTTGAAACTTTGGTATGGCAGAAAACTTGTGGGGATTTTTTTTTATTACATTTTATTTTATATACATATTTTATTATTATTTTTAATAATGTTTTAAGAAGACTTTGACAGCAATCAGCAGATCCAGTCATGCTGCTGGCATTCACAAGGCTCCCAGCTGTCATAGAAACCCATTGGCACCAGCGATCATGTAACCAGGAAGCTAATGACACTATAAAAAGGTGTATCGACAGTTAATAAGGCAATGATGAGGTCCTCATCTAACCAGTAAATTGTCTGTCAAAAATATTGGTGACCTGGAGTCATTTGCCATTTTTTTTTGTAGAGTTACAGAAGCTTCTAGCTGTTTTTTTTCTTCTGCATTTGGTCGGTAAACACCAGTCCCCCTGCTTTATGCTAAGTGAAGTCAACAAAAAAAGTTTTAAAATAGATTAATAAATGCTTGTCCAATATATTTTAAATATTAATGTAAATTCTTATCATTAACTTTAAGTTAAAAAGGTAAAAAGGCAAACAATATAGAAACTGGCCGTTCAGCATTGTTGCAAAAACAAAAATCCTTATTCATCCTGTCAACAAGTCTATCTTTAGCGTAATGCTTTAATGAACTCATCCCTCATGCGACAGACTCTTTTAGCAAAACATGTTTGTAATCTTGCTCCTCAGCTGCGCAAATCAATCACCCATTTCTCTAATCCACCATTCAACATCTGTGGAATTTAATACATTTTCATCAGATCGGAGACAGGCCTTGGCATAATCGCAGGAACATGGTCTCCAAAAAGCAAGTTAAAGAAAAAACTGAGTGAAATGACGTAAACTATGTTCTCCCAGAAGACAAGGGCAAACTTTGATGGCATAGTTGACAAAGTTACACTATTAAGAATCGCTGCTGCAATATCACCCTCCCACACACACCCCAAAAAAGCAGGCACAGTCATATAGGATATAGATCTTTCTGCAATTATATAGTTGTATTTTTAAATGTGATATCCTATATAGCAAAAATGAAATACTAGTCTAAGGTTTTGTTCACATGTTGCTTTCATATATTGCTATTATATTACAAAGACTACCTAAAGTTACCCCATTTTATAAACATCCAATAGTGTAATGTACCATTATTATAAAATATAACACCTACAAAAACTGAAAACCTGAAAACATATAAAATATTCCAATTATACAATCCTTTATCCAGAACAATATGTAGAAAATATGCAAATAAAGAGAGGCCCTCCCACATAAAAAAATGTCCCTCCCTTAAAAACCTCAACCCCAGAGAAAAGTGGGGAGTACCCACACAAACCTAACAGTACTACAGATGGTCACTTATATACATGCATCAGATATTATTCTCATATAAGAACCAGGGCAATTTGGATGCCTGATTTATTGTAGATTTATATCGGTGCTAACCTGCTAAGGACATGCTAAAAGTTTGAACTGGTGCACCACTCCGCCACCTCAACACGTTTCGATTCTTAGCCAGGATTATAAGAACAAGGATTCTGTTCTAATATACCGTATTTTTCGCCGTATAAGACGCACTTTTTCTTCCCCAAAACTGGGGGGAAAAAGTTGGTGCGTCTTATAAGGCGAATACACACACCTATCGCGGCGGTCCCTGCGGCCATCAACTGCCAGGACCCGCGGCTAATACAGGACTTCACCGATCGCGGTGATGCCCTGTATTAACCCTTCAGACACGGCGATCAAAGTTGACCACCACGTCTGAAGGGAAAGTGACACTAACCCAGCTGCTCAGTCGGGCTGTTCGGAACCGCTGCGGTGAAATCGCGGCGTCCTGAACAGCTTACAGGACACCGGGAGGGACCTTACCTGCCTCCTCGGTGTCTGCTCCGTGCCAGGATCCCCTGCATGGCCGGCGCTCTCCTTCGACGTCATCACGCCGTTGCGCACGCCGTCCCGTCATCCAATAGGAGCGGCGCGCGTAGTGACGTGATGACGGCGATGGAGAGTGTGGATCCCGGGGAAGAAGACGTCCGGAGCATCGGGGACACGGCGACAGCGATGGAGTGACATTCAGGGCAGCGGTGACGGGTCCAGAGCGGCGGGGACACGTGAGTATTACCTCCTCCAGTGGTTTTCAACCTGCGGACCTCCAGATTTTGCAAAACTACAACTTGAGTTGTAGTTTTGCAACATCTGGAGGTCTGTAGGTTGAAGATCACTGTTGGGTTCAGAATCTTTTTTTTTCTTCTAGATTTTGCACCTTTAAAATTGGGTGCGTCTTATATGCCGGTGCGTCCTATAGGGCGAAAAATACGGTACAGTTGTCACACTTTGGAGAAGATGAAGACAGTGAAATGATATACTCAGCTATCTTCATTCAGTCCATAGGGTTAAAAAGAGCCACAAAAAGCATGTCTGACCACTGCTTCATGCATTGGGACACAGGACCCCCATTCTCGTATTTGGTGGGTGCCCCAGTATGTGGAAACCTACTGATCAAACTCTCATTACCAATCCTGCAGATAGTGTCCTTCATGGGAAAACGCCTGTAGGCTCTTATGTTTCCTTAACATGCCCATATGTCCCCAATAACTGTCAGCCGAACATTTGCTCAGCTAACAGTTATCTTGCCGTACAGGACCGGACATTAATGTGTTCTCTTTGGGGAGGGGTAAGCCAAAGCCAGACTACTTTAAAGCCGGTTTATTTGTCCAAAAAACAAAAGGGTCAGACAGTGAAAATCCATCATGTCCAATGCTTCTCTCCACCAACATCATCTGTCGGTGGAGAGTTGGGAAGCTGCCATACACCTTAGGGATTCAGCTAAACCGGCCGACTTTAGTACAAGTTGGGTAATGGACATCTGATCACCAACTCCTACAGCAATATATTCTGACATTTATTGGTCCAGAATGTTGGCTTTGGAAAAACACTAATTTTGGCTATGGAAAATCACAATAATAGTAACGTATGTTTCTTCCTTTCTTCACTATTAAACAATAAGGCAAACCAGTTAGCTGGCAATCAGCTTAAAGTAAAATGTTCCTGTCTTTTTTTTTTTTACTCTTTAAAGGGGTACTCCAGCGAAAAAAATCTTATCCCCTATCAAAAGGATAGGGGATAAGATGTCTGATTGCGGGGGGGACCTGTGATCCCCGGGCCGGCAGCGGCGGCATCCGGAACACGGAAGCTTGGACCTTCTGTGTTTTTGATGTCACGCCACGCCCCCTTCATTCATATCTATGGGAGGGGGAGTGATGGCTACGTACTATCCGTCATACCTCCTCCCATAGACAAGAATGGAGGGGGCGTGGCGGGTGTAGTCGCCAGTCATCCGGCACGGAGCGGAGTTCTCTCTGTGCACAAATGACCAGGGTGACGCGCTGGAGTTCGCAGGGGTCCCCGCGATCAGACATCTTATCCCCTATCCGAAGGATGTTTTTTTTGCCGGAGTACCCCTTTTAAGTTTTTAATATAACATTTTTTGGATGATAGATAAGGTCATTTGAGAAAGGGTTTTGCAGAATTCTAACTTAATTTTTTATTTTATTTCTAAAAGCAATTCATGCAGACAGCTAAGTCAGCACTCTAACCGCGCTGCAACACTTCAAACCCTGCCGCAGCCAGTCACTCAAAATTGGCAGGTCCCTTTTTGCTCAACCCAGTACAAGTTTAGCAGTGCTTGTTCCCCAATAGCAAAGTATCCATAACACATAAGTCCATAGAAGTAACTGTCAGCACTCACCATTTTTGTTCGGGTATACATTCTTCTTTATTTATGTGCAAAATCACAGGTGCAAAGCGGACAATGGCACATCATATCAGTTCAGACCGGGTTACAGCTGTTGCGCGTGTAAGCTTCACGCTTCATCGGAGGTAGAGTCCGATGAAATGTAAAATTTACACGCGCAATAGCTGTAACCCGGTCTGAACTGATATGATGTGTCCTAGTCCATTTTAACCTGCTTTGCACCTGTGGTGATGTACAATGAGAAATAAATAAGAATGGATATCCGCACAGAAGTGGTGAGTGCTGCCCGTTACTTCTACGGACTTATTTTTTTTAATTACTATTTGGAATGAACATACTTAAAAGACAAACTTAAATAGAAACCATTTTAACATATACCCCCCCCCAATCAAATCCACCCTTTTCCAGCAATGGGGTAAAAGAAATCTTCTCTATCCTACCATTTGCCCCACATTTTTAATTCTTAGTTTAAAGATTGCTGGCATGAGTAACTTTATGGAAGTTATGTTATAGTAACTGGAGATTGGGTTGTAAGGGTCAGTTTTGTCTTTGTTTTGCAGCTGTAGATGTGACAAACCAATTTGGTAAGCTCCATGTCTACAGAGGCCATCTTTATTACTCAAGATCTTAAAGGGGTATATCAGGAATTATATATATATATATATATATATATATATATATATATATATATATATATATATATATCAACTGGTTCCCGAAAGTTAAACAGATTTGTAAATTACTTCTATTAAAAAATCTTAATCCTTCCAATAATTATCAGCTGCTGAAGTTGAGTTGTTATTTTCTGTCTGGCAACAGTGCTCTCTGCTGTCATCTCTGCTTGTCTCGGGAACTGCAGAAGAGGTTTGTTATGGGGATTTGTTTCTACTCTGGACAGTTCCTGAAACAGGTGTCATCAGAGAGCACTTAGACAGAAAAGAACAACTCAACTTCAGCAACTCATAAGTACTGAAAGGATTAAGATTTTTTTAATAGAAGTAATTTACAAATCTGTTTGACTTTGATATATGAAAAAAAAAGTTTTTCTCCTGGATAACCCCTTTAAATGGGCACTATCATTAACATGATTTTTAATATTTGATTCCTTATGCCAAATAAATCATTTTTGTAATTGGCTTCCTTTGAAAAATAAAAATTTTGTTTTTCTGCTGTATACTTCTGGATACCAGGGGTCTCCCTTCTTGGCCAGAATACATTCCATCTGGTCAAAATCTCAGATTTTGATCTCTTGCTTGTAATGGCAGGAGACCAAATTCAGGAAGTGTTTCTCTGCACTGAGCTTGATTGACAGCTGCAAAGAGCCTCACTGACAGCTGCCCAGACTGAAAGCTGCAAAGAGCCTCACTGAAAAATACACAGACTGAAAGCTGCTGCACAGATCTATTCTATTCATACCTGCTGGGAAACCCCCACTTTCTCTTGCTGGGAGATTGCACTATGTGAGCAAAAACAAAGGTATGATACAGAGCTTATTAAAACTCCTAAAAAATTAAGGGTGTGAGGGGTGTTAGTAGTTAGGGAACATAAACTGGAGTTAGTTTAGAAAAGTTTATTTGGTGACAGGTACTTTTTAACTATTTGTAACTAAAGCCCAGTTGTATATGAAAATAAGAAGACTACATTTTTACCAAAGGCAGAAATGATGCAAAAGCTCAAACTGTAGCAAGAATTTGTTTTCTGCATTAAATATATTTTTGTAATTTCATATAATTTCTGTTCTGGTTTATCATTGTGTTCCTTACAGTTTATGCCCATGGCTATAAATGCATTGCCGAAGATGGTATTGGATCCTGCTCTCGCGATCAGGAAAATATTTTTTCCTGAAAAATGTCTGAGGGAGAATGGTTCCTGGTGTTTCACAAAATATTCTACAAATGAAGAGGCCCAATTATAGCCACAGGTATAGAATGCCGCACAGTTTGTTTGGCATCAGTTTGCCACTTTTGCTCATGTCATGCCAGCTAACTTATCAATCATCCAAAGACAGTGATTTCCAACCTGTATCTCTACAGCTATTGGGAAACTACAACTCCCAGTATGTCCTTACATGTTAACAAATGTAGTTTCATAACATTTGACTCCATGAAAGAAACTGCTGTCTTAGGAAAAGCTCTGTACTGTAGGTGGGAATCAATTTGCTTATCAATATATTTTACTAAGAAGGCATGTAGTGTATGTACCTGTATATTTTAATACAGTAGTCGCTCCCATTAGTGGGCACTCACGGTGAATAAAAAAAAGGGTCCTCTATTGAGAAATGTCCCCTAATGAGAGAAAAGGTTAAAAAATCTTCCTAAATGTACTCTCTCCAGAATATAATTACCTATAAAACATGATAAAAAGCAATATTACAGTATAATCTCCCAGTGCCGTTTAATCACCCCTTATCCCCCGTATCATTTCATCCCCCTCTTCATACCATGTGCCACCTTATTCCCCTGTGCCTTGTGCCAAATTATCCCCCTGTGCCATTTAATTCCCACTTTATTACCATCTGCGTAAATTCATTACCCTCCTCTTTATGAAGTGGCACAGGGGGGAAAAGGGGAATGAAATGGCACAGGGGGATAAAGGGAGAATGAAATGGCACAGGGGGATAAAGGGGGAATGAAATGGCACAGCGGGTGGTAAAGAGGGGGGTGATGAATTTGCACAGAGGATAATAAAGGGGGAATGAAATAGCACAGGGGGGATCAAGAGGAAATGATGTGGCACAGGGGGTAATAAAGGGGGGGATGATTTGTCACAGGAGAAATAGTGACATGGGGGGATCAGGGAAGGAGGGGATGAATGATGTGACCGGTGAACGTACAGAAGCAGGAGACCACTATGTAAACAGCGGTCTTCTGCAAGGGGGGGTGCAACGGTGGCCTGGGCCCCTTACTGGGGTGTTGGCTGTACTCCTTGACGGTGGCCCTGTGTACAAGGTAAGGCCGGCACATAACTCTTGTTGTCCTCTATTGGGAGTGTTTTGTCCCCTATTGGGAGTGTTTTGTCCCCTTTCTGGTGTGTTTGTGTCTCTATTGGGAGTGTCTCCTATTCAGAGGGTGCGAATATATTAAGTCTTATGACACTCTGCCAGGGAATTAAAAACAGTCTGCTATTGGGAGATGTCCACTAAGGGAGATTTTACTGTCTTTGTAATCCTCAGCTCCGTGAGATCATCTGGATCAACACTTTAGGGTTATAAGTTATACTTATCTTTTTTCAACCTTACAAACTATATAACTATGTGTTTTTAAGGTGAGCTAACCTTTAAGGCTAGGACATAAATCATATTTTACTGTGACTCGTAGGCGACCAAATGTCGACACACAGCACTAGCCGGAATAGGAAATTAGATTGTCAGACACACAGACTGGTATTTTGAGTCGGAGTGAATGAACAATAGAGATGAGGGAATTTTTGAAAAAATTCTGTTCAGTCCAAATTTATTCACAGCAAATTGCTATTAAAAATTTGCTATTTCTGGGCTAGAGAGAGCCTCAGTAGGGGTGTAGAACACTTTGCCTTGCCGTAACATGCATAGGGAGTGTGCTGTGTTAGTGAAATAATACTGTCATTCAGTATGACATGCAGATTACAGGCATCGCTATTAGAATCACTGCCGCAGAGCGTCTGAATGTGGCAGCAGGGCCGGGAGACCATATGGAGTCAAAATTTAAGAGATTAAAGGGGTATTCCAGGCCAAAACTTTTTTTTTATATATCAACTTGCTCCGGAAAGTTAAACAGATTTGTAAATTACTTCTATTAAAAAATATTAATCCTTCCAATAGTTGTTAGCTTCTGAAGTTGAGTTGTTGTTTTCTGTCTAACTGCTCTCTGATGACTCACGTCCCAGGATCTGTGCAGTTCCTTTGGGGATATTCTCCCATCATGCACAGCTCCCAGGATGTGACATCATCATTGAGCAGTTAGACAGAAAACTTCAGAAGCTAATAACTATTGGAAGGATTAAGATTTTTTAATAGAAGTAATTTACAAATCTGTTTAACTATCCAGAGCAAGTTGATATATATATATATATATATATATATATATATATATATATATATATATATATATATACAAAAAGGTTTTGCCTGGAATACCCCTTTAAATTAAATAAAAATTATATTTAAAAAATCTCTTTAATTTGAATTTAATTGTTTAAAATCCTTTTTTAAGGACCCATTCTGGTGAGCATCAATGCAACCTACCACCTGTTCCAGCCGCTGCCTCTCACCGCCCCCCCCCCAACTGTCTTACTCTGTGTGGAGCTGCGAATGTTTCATTTAATCAGTTATGGTTCATTGTTATGGCTCGTACCTGTTTCATTGGATTCTTGTGATAATTCCAGTGTATAATTTTCTGTAGTTATAAACCTCGTACTATCTTAAAATCGAGCTGGGCCAGCTACCGCCTGTCCCAGACCCTGCCTCTAAGCGCACCCCCATGTTCTGAGTGTCCACTTGGAAAAGGAGGGACTGCAGTACCAGCAACGTGGACAGGAGCACATTCAGCTTCTGTTCTTTTGGATAAGTGGGCACATAAATCTAGAAATGGCTGCAGTGAAAAAGCTTGTACTTGCATGTTAAAATCGAGCTGGCGGTCCTCCGCCAGGCAAGCTACCACCTGTTCCAGCCCCTGCCTCTCAGCCCCCCCCCCCCCCCCCGACTGTGAAAGTGTGGATGTTTCATCTAATCAGTTATGGTTCATTGTTATCGCTCTAACCTGTTTCATTGGATTCTTGTGGTAATTCCACAGGTAATATATGAAGTTGATGACCATAGGGCCACTGTCTTGAAAAGATTACATAAATCTTTTTAAATGTAAGATTTGGATTAGATTCACAAGTTTAATGTCCCGAGTGCTTGAAGCATTTACTTTGAACTAATACTGTATGACCACAAAATCCAATATAACAAGGAGTCACATGGCGGCACAATGACAGAGCCTAGAGGTGGCAGCAGCCCCATGAGACCATAGGGCCTCACAATAGAAAATATTAAAGATATTTTGTAAAATTTAAATTGACGATTTTATATAGATTAAAATTTTAAAAGGTGCCAACAGCGTGAAGAGACCATATGATTGCACAATGATACAGCCTGGAGGTGGCAGCAGCATGAGGAGACCATAATGTGGCAGAATGACACAGCCTGGAATTGGCGGCAGCAAGATGAGACCAAATAGTGGCAGAATGACCCAGTCTGGAGCTGGCAACAGCCTGACGACACCATAGGGCAGTGTTTTCCAACCTTTTTTGGCTTGGGAACCCCTTGAAAAAAATAATTGCGGGGTAACCCTACCGAAGTTGACAAGCAAAAAAAAAAATGACAAATAGCTGCAATGCACAATATCAATTTATCTGTGGGTATGTAGATTACAGTGCTGCTTTATACAGCAACTCACAAATGACGTCTTCTAAAATCAGCGTCGTTCCCTTGTCTTCTCCATCTGGTCTGGTCCATCATGACTATTTCTTCCTGCAACAATTCTTCACCCAATTCTTCACTGTTAAACCTGCAAAACAAACCTATTAGGCTCCGCACTTTTCAAGCATTAGCCTCCAGATTCCCCTTTTACAAGTGAGGAGGAATACAGGGGCGTATGGATGTAAAGGGGTAACAGGGGTGCAGAAAGGTGTACATGGATGACAAGTGTGTAGAGTAGTGTACATGGGTAACAGAGGGGTGTTGGGTGTGTAGAGGAGTGTACATGGGTCACAGAGGGATGTAGGGAGTGACAGGGGTGTACATGGGTGACAGATGGTTGAAGAAGAGTGTACATGGGTGACGGGGTGTACATGGGTAATTGAGGGGTGTACATGGGTGACAGAGGGGTATTGGGGATGTAGAGGAGTGTACATGGGTGACAGATGGGTGTACATGGGTGACAGATGGGTGTAGAAGAGTACATGGGTGACATGGGGCGTAGGGGGTGAAAGAGGGGTGGACAGGAGTGACAAGGTGGTAACAGATGGGTGGACAAGAGGGACAAGGTGGTAAGAGGGGTGGACAGGGGTGACAAAGGGACAGAGGAGTAAATAGTGGGGGTTAGATATTGGTGATAGGGGGGTAGATTGGGGGTGGTCAGAGGGGTGGTGAACATGGGTGATGGGCTGACATGGATGACAAGAAAGTGGATAAGGGTGAAAGGGGGTAACAGAGTAGTGACAAAAGGGGGTGGACAGGGGTGACAAAGGGGAGAAGGTGCATTACCTTAATTAAGCTGAGCTGTTGCGGGGGGCCAGGAAGAATCCATAGGCCGAGAAGAATCCGGGGGGCCGGGTGGTATCAGGTGGGCCGGGAAGATAATCCTGGGGGCCCGGAAGATAATCAGGGGGCTGGCACACCATCTCAAGCATTTATCCCCTTCCCGGACTGCACGCCTATGACTCACTCACGGCGTCGCAGGGGCACGCTGTACACACAATGCGCACGCAGGCTTCCCTCACCCTGTGCGCTGCCGTGATTCACAGGGCGGGAGATTTAAAAAAAAAAGTCTGCTGGAGCCCACGGAACCCCTGGCAGTTCTCGACAGAACCCCAAGGTTCCCCGTTTGGGAATCCCTACCATAGGGCCTCACAATTGAAAAGATTAAAGATATTTTGGAAAATTTTAATTGAAGATTTAAAATAGATTAAGATAAAGTTTCATTTAATGTGCCAGCAGCATGAGGAGACCACAAGGCCACGGTGTGTCTGGGTCCTCTGTCTCGTCTTCCTCATCACCCTGTAGTTCCACAGCCTGCTCCTGCTCCTCCTCTCCTGTGAGATGACTATAAAAACCACCCATTTTGCAAAACCTTACCTGTGCTCCACTGTCCTCCTCCCCCTCGTCCTCCAGTTCAGCCCCCACAGGGCTCATGTGGCCTCGAGATGTAGGCGCCACGTCTCCAGTGCCCTGACCAGCCATTGTGTCCAACATGTGTTGTAGGATATGAAGCAGTGGAATGATGTCGATCATCCCGTAATCCTGGCGACTGACTTATAATGTGGCTTCCTCAAAGGACCTGAGCAAATGGCAGGTGTCACGTATGAGCTGCCACTGGTTGACATTGAAGTTACACAGGGGAGTCCCCCTATCCACTTGGATCATCAAGAATCGGTGATGGCTTTTCTCTGTTCGTATTGTCGGTCCAACATATGGAGGATGGAATTCCAACATGTGGAAATGTCACAAATCAGACTGTTGGGGGATGCCATTTTGACGCTGCAGCTCAAGGAGGGTGTGCTTTGCGGCGTATAAGTGGCTGGAGTGCCTGAAAAGTTTTCTTCCCATTGTTGGGATATCTTGCAGATGGTGGGAACACTTCCGGAATCGCTTAACAACCAGATTGAACACGTGTCATGCAGGGAGCATGACTCAGGCTTCCTTGAAGCAGCGGAGACAAGATGTTCTTCCTGTTGTCAGTCACCATGGTTCCCATTTCCAGTTTTCGTGGAGTAAGTCATGATTCATTTCTTGATGAATTACACAGCCTGAAGAAATCGGAAGCATGAGGAGGCCATATAGTGGCAGAATGACACAGCCTGGAGGTGGCAGGAGCATAAGGAGACCATATAGTGGCAGAATGACCAAGCCTGGAGGTGGAAGCAGCAAGAGGAGACCATAAGGCCTCAAAATTAAAAAGATATATTTTAAAATTTAAAGTGAAGATTTTAAATAGATTAACATACATTTTTTTTTATGTAATGTGCCAGCAGCATGAGACAACCACATGGCGGCACAATGACACAGCCTGGAGGTGGCACCAGCATGAGGAGACCAAAATGTGGCAGAATGACAAAGTTTGGAGGTGGCAGCAGCAAGAAACCATATGGTAACAGAATGGCACAGCCTGGAAGTGGCGACAGCCTGACGAGATCATAGGGCCTCACAATTGAAAAGAGTAAAGATATTTTTTAAAATTGCATGTGGCCATATTAACATCCTCTGGATACTTGATGAAAAACTGCCACACTGCAGAGTAGCTGATTTTTCCCCCAACAGTCCGCACTGACTGACTGCTACTGCCGCCTACTCCAGGGACCCCTGTTCTACTACCTCCCGGGAAGGTAGGCTGTCGCGAAGCAGGTGGTCTACCCCGGGCACGTTTGGCTCCAGACTTTCTACTGCTGCCACCATGTTGACTCCCAACCATGCTACCACCTTGCTGGCTCAACTGCTGCCTCACTGGCAACCTGCCAACCTCTTCTCCTGATGATGATGAAGCCCCTTCTGCACCCGGCTCCCAAGTGCAATAGGCTTCTTCATCATTTAGTTGTGTCTGCACGTCACTGATGTCCTCCTCAGGTTCCTCAACAGCCTGAACACTCCCAACAGCACCTCACACGCCACTCTCCTCATCACTACTTGCCTGCCTAGCGGATTTCTCCTCCATTTATTGGCTGGGCAGTAGCTGCTGACTGTCCTCTAGTAGATGGTCCGGACTAAAAAGTGGAGCTGAACCCACAGCATAGGATACTTCTTTGGGGAGAGGGAACAGCATCGGACAGAGGCAATTGGAGGACAGGGACTGCTCCCAGGCCATGCCAACTGAGGGTTGTGTCTGAGGGTTGTGTCTGACAGCAGATGGGATGCTGGTTGAGACACAACCGTTAGCTGATACCAGGAGCTCAGGCCTCTCGCTGCGACTCCTGCTGCCTCTCACCCCTAGTCTGCTGCGACCTCTGCCTGTGCCTGAAGAATTTAGGCCTCTGACACTCCTCTGTGCATGTCCTGGCACTTCTCTGGCTGCGATACTTAGTGCGTATATGAGGGGAGGACAAATGCTCCACTTTGCTTAAAACAGTATTTGTCTACAACAGCAGAAGGTGTGTACTTTTGGCTGGCCTTTCACAGTAACTAGGCCCTTAGGACTATAACAGGAACAAAATGGTACACCAGGTAGATGTACGTACGTGGTATGCCCTTATGAGGGGAGTACAATACGCTCCACTACACTTAAAACATTATTTGTCTACAACAGCAGCAAGTGTGTACTTTTAGTTGGCCTTTTACAGTAACTAGGCCCTTAAGACTTTAACAGGAACAAAATGGTACACCAACTATGTATGCACAGTTAACACTTAATAGAGGACAATACGCTCCGCTACGCAACCTTTATTAGGTACTAATGGCAGGTAATTATGGCGCTTAGTGCTCTGCTCACCCTAACTGGCTGGCTACTATTAGCTTTTCAGTCTACACCCAAAATTGCACTTTCTCTCTCAATCTCTCTAAAATGCTTTTCTGTGCAACACACACTGTTCTCTGTCATTCTCTCTCTTTCTGCAATAGAATGCTGGAATGGCTGGCCGGCAAGATGGTTGCCGATTTTATATAGGGCTGTGATATCACAGGGGTGGCTGGCTGCTGATAGGCTGCATGCAGCATGTGATTCAGGGTCAACCTGCCTACCCGTGTTCGTGCCTTCCCAGCATTCCTTGCCCCATGTCCTGACATGGGGAGCCACCATTTCAGATGCCCTGGAGACTGGACCACACTAAATGGAGTTTAATGAAGTGATTCATGCGATCGAATCGCGGCGATAAATTGGATTCGCTGCAAAGCCAATTTTTCCTGAAATTCGTAACTAATTCGGATTCGTCAGATTCAATTCTTTCATCTCTAATGAATATGTTCTATGTATAGCACTTCTGTTTCTTTTTTTTCTTATTCAAAATGAGTTTTATTAAGAAACAGGGGTACAGAAAATAAAAAAGGGTCTGGGTGGGATCACGGATCAGCATGAAAGGAATAAACCATATGAATACGTCCATAAGACATAATCTCTTAAATATAAAAAAGTATGGGCTCTCGTTTGAAGCGTGATGCCTTTGCCCGAACCCGGGAGTTGCAACTACAAATCCGCACCCTTGAGGCGGCCCTGCTTTCTGCTCCCTCTCTCTCAGTGCTGAGGCATCTGGTCACAGCTCGTGCCCAATTGGGTGAGCTTGGGCTTCGCAAGGTGGAGCGGCAGCTTCTCTATGCTAAACAGAGGTTTTACGAGAAGGGTAATAAGGCCCACACAATGCTGGCTAGACACCTGAGAGACCGTGCTGCGTCTCAGATGCCCTCTGCACTGAAGGATCCCTCTGGCACTCTTCACTGTCATCCCGATGCTATCTCTCGACTACTACTCTAAGCTCTACTCTCTTCCTTCCCAATTGCCCTCTGACCCTGGGCTTTGTTGGACTCCTTTCTCTCGGAGTGCCGCCTGCCCTCGCTCACGGCGGCTGAACAAGCTACTCTGAATGCTCCGATCATGCTTGAGGAACTTACTGAGGTCCTTAAGTCCTTCCCTTCTGGTCGCTCCTCAGGCCCAGAAGGAATTTCCTACCTATACTGAAAAACCTTTTCCGCTCTTCTTCTCCCCCACCTTGTCTCTCTCTTCAATTCTTTCATGGGGGTGAGGGGATCCCGCAGTCTTTTTTGCACTCCTTACTTACCCTTATCCCCAAGCCGGGAAAGGACCCCATGACTGCAACAGTTATAGGCCCATAGCCCTGATCAATACCGACTTGAAGCTCTTTTCCAAAATTTTGGCGGCCCGTCTTGGGTGTCTCCTCCCCTCCCTCATTCATAAGGATCAGCTGGGCTTCATTCCTTGCTGCCAGGGGGGGATAACACGAGGAAGGTCGTCAATCTGATTAACCGGCGATCTGAGCAGGCTGTTGTCCTTAGTCTGGATGCTGAAAAGGCATTTGTTAGGCTAGGCTGGCCCTTCCTTTTTGCCACCCTCCAGAAGTTTGGGATTACGGGCAATTTTTTCACTGCATTGCGGGGTCTCTATTCTTCCCCTACGGCTTCTCTCAAACTCCCTCACGCCTCTTCTTCTCCCTTCCCTTTCTTCAATGGAGCAAGGCAGGGGTGTCCGTTATCTCCACTGATTTTTGCCTCATGTATTGAACCCTTAGCTGTTATGATTCGTGGGAATGCGGACATCTCTGGCATAGCCCTCCATGATAGAGACTTTAAAATCTGCCTTTTTGCGGATGATGTCCTTCTCGCCCTTTCCAGGCCTCTGACTTCCCTTCCTAACCTTTTACAGGGTTCTCCGTTCTTATGGTACAGTTTCTGGCTATAAAGTTAATCTTTCTAAAACTGAGGTATTGCCTTTAAATCTCCCCTCTTTCTGCCCAATTGCGGGCTGCCTATTCTTTTCTATGGTCACCTGCTATTACCTACCTTGGTGTTCGCCTTACTTCCAGTTATTCCACTTTTTATTCTGCTAATTTCTGTCCTCTCTTCTAACACCTTCACTCTCTTATGGACAAGTGGCGGTCCCAATATATTATTTTTTGGGCGCATAACGGCGGTTAAAATGACCATCCCTCCTAAACTGCTATACTTTTTTTTAAACACTGCCAGTGCGTGTCTGGTTATCTGCTCTACGTGCATTCCAATCAGCCATTTTTCGTTTTATCTGGGATGGTAAGAGGCATCGCCTCCCGATGTCGGTCATGTTGGCGAGTCGGCATATGGGGGGGTTTGTCGGTACCGGATGTTGCTAAATACTACTGGGCTGCCCATCTGCGCCACCTGGCTTCTTGGTCCTCTTACCATGCCTTTAGCCGCTGGATGGAGCTCGAGAAACTGTGGTTGGCTCTGGTTCACCCAAATACGTTCCTCTTGAGGGCCGCCCCTCCTGTAACCCCCCCCCCCTGGCCCTCTGCTGGGACCTATCTCTTTCTCTAAGTATGTTTGGGGGTACTGCTCCAGGAAATCCTGACTCTTCTCCCGTGTCTACCCCTTGCAGTCCTTTCTTTACCATCCTGCTTTCCCTCCGAGCCTCTCTTCCAGCATGGTCAAGGAGTGGGGATGTAGGGGGCTCTTCTGTTTGGCCGACGTAGTTGGACCCCTATCCTGAACACTGTTATCCTTTGAGGACTTAGTTTCCCGGTATGGTCTTCCCTCCTCCGAACGTTTTAATTATCTCAAACTCAGGCACTTCATGTCCTCTGTGCTTGGCGCTCATGTAGTCTCCCTACCAACGGCCTTTGAGCGGTTATGCAGATCAGGGCCGCAGGCGAAAGGGGTCCTCTCTGACATCTACTCTCTTATTAATGCCCCTGAGGACGGGCTGGCCCCATCGCATCACTACGTGAGCCGTTGGGAGGAGGACTTGAACACCCCTATCACCCTACCCCAATGGCGGATAATTTGGCAACGGGATTCTAAGGCCTCCATTTGTACAGCATATAAGGAAACCCAATTTAAGATGTTAATGGTCTGGTATCACACCCCTGCACTTCTTAACAAACTGAACCCGAACATTTCTCCCCAATGCATGCGTTGCGGGGTGGGGTTGGGCACGGTCTTTCACATATTTTGGTCCTGTCCTATCATTGCTCCGTATTGGGATGTGGTGATGTGACTGGTCCTGGATGTCCTGGGTGCTGGGGTCCCCTTGGATCCCGAGGTCTACTTATTATACCTCTCCACTCCAATCTTACCCAAACGGCCATTTAAATTGTTCATGCACATGGTCTTAGCAGCTAAGACCCTCATTGCAAAATGCTGGAAACTAACCCTTCCCCCCTCAGAGACTGATCTGGTGGCGAGAATAAGGGAAATGCATTCTCTTGCATATCTTACTGCCTCTCTCAATAACTCTCTACATCTTTTTCTTTCTGTGTGGGAGCCCTGGGATAGGTTTCTAGATAGGCAGCCTCCTTTGCTCTCCCACTTCATTTGACACTTCTTTCCTTTTTCTTTCTGATGCCCGATCCTTTCGCCCCCCCCCCCCCCCTCCCCCCATGTTCTTTCTCTGTCGTCCTGTTGTTGTCCGTGTTTGTTATGTCTGGAGATTTGTATTTCTCTGTTTTGTAGGAGCCAAATGAAGAGCCTTTTGGGATTAACCCAGGATATTTTTCACATATACCCAATAACTGATAGTTGTGTATGCCATCAGCGATATTTTTGCACTTGATTACCTAGATGTCTTTACTACCTGTTTTAGTTTTTTTCTTTTTCCTAGGTATTTGACTTACAAATTGCCCTATTATGTCTCTTGTGGTGTTTTACCTTTGTCTTGGAAAATCTTTAATAACAATTTACAGTTGAAAATAAATAAATAAATAAATACTAAAAAGTAGGCAATAAGGTTCAAGGGGTAAAAGCACATCAGGTCCTTTCAGGCCTCCAGAAGGATTAAATTGGAGACACTTCCTAAAGGGAAGGGTCCCCAATAACATTACACCCAACCAGCAAAAACTGTATCAACAGAAACCAACAGGGAGGCCCACAAAAATAAAACAAAACAGAAAACGGCCAAACACTGAAACACAGGAGAAACAAGGAGTACACAGGAACAGTTGGGAGTCAAAACATAAAAAATAGTGAGGACACACAAGAGAGGGAAGTGATGGGGGGGGGGAGAAAAGAAGGGAGGGACCACCACCAGCACGTCTAGGGTAGGATAAAAGGAAAGGGGTAAGGCCAGATGGATGGTGACAGATGCAGGAGGCACACGTCATGGTGACAGCGAGAGCGCACAGTACTCGGGAGAGTCTGAAACTGTGAACATAGTAACCAGTGGACAAGAGACCGCTCAGAACTGTCGGCCGACTCAGCCACACACTCCTCCATACTATGAATAAAATGCACCTCTCTGAACCAGTCAGGGACATTGGGGGATGCACTGACTTCCATCGTCTGGGGATCACTCTAGGAGCAGCCGCTAGCAGAATACATATCAAACCCTTCTTCAGGGCCTTGACTGAGCCCTGTAACATAGAGATCAAGAGCACTTGAGGGGTACGGGGTCCCAGAAGCTGCACCACACCTCCAACAAACCTCCAGGATCACCGGAAAAAATTGATGCAGCAAGACTGGCACCCGGTACCACCACAATAGAATTTTGAAATTAGTCTCCTGTAATTGTACAGTCTTATGTCAAAGTCTTATGGCATAATACAGAGGCCTTCTCCCAGTCTCGCTGTCTGAGGGTGCAGCCCAGCTCCCAAGACCACCCCAACCAATAAGCCAGAGGGTATGAATGAGCTCCACAGAGGAGGAGAGGATAAAGTTCTGAAATCAGATAGCCAGGGGAAGCCGGGGCTATACAAAGACTCTCAAAAGGGAGGGGCTAAAGATTGCTTCCAAGTATAGTAGAAGTGGGACAATTGAGTATATTGGCAAGATTGTGTTACCGTCGGGGTCGAACCTCCCAAAATCTCCACTGCAGACTTGAGAGATGAAGAGTGGAGGACAGGAGAAAACACAAAAGACGCCCCCCTACCTCCCCTCCCCCCCCCCCCCCCCCTCCCCTCAGGACCCCAGGGAGACATCAAGGGTGACACTTTAAGTGAGATTAAGCTTATAATTACAAAATTTACTATATTCTGCGATAAGAGACAGCAAAGCCGGGAGGGATGTCGCCGAGTTAGTGACATAGAGAAGAAGGTCATTTGCAAAAGGGGGGACAATGGACAGCCCTGCCTAGTTCCATTGTGAATGGTCAGAGGAGGTGACAAGGCGCCATTCACTCGGACATGGGCACATGGGTTGTCACACAGTGCGAACATGCGCTGCAGCATAACTGGGCCCAGTCCCAGCTGGGAGAGGATCACCCTCAGGAACACCCAGCTCACCTGGTCAAAAGCCTTTTCGGCATTGAAAGATAGCAATATACAAGGCTCTCGGGTCGACATGGACATGGGGAATGAGAGAAAAGGTCTTCAGGGTATTATCCCTAGCCTATCTGGTGGGAACAAATCCCACCTGGTACGAGGGTCATCAGAAGGGGGGTCAGTCTCAGAGCCAGCAGCTTGGCATATATCTTAGCGTCAACATTGATCAAGGAGATAGATAACTCTGACACAAATTCGGGTCCCTGCCCTCCTTTGGAATGACCTTTATGGTGGCCTGTAGAAAGAAAGGGGGGAACGGTGAGTCAGCAGAGACTGCGTTAAAGGCCCGTAAGAGGCATGGGGACAGATCCAAAGCTAGTGACTTATACAATTTGGAGGCATAGCCATCAGGATCAGGTGATTTGCCCGAGGGCAAAGAGGAAAGTACAAGAGACAATTCCTCCATCGTAAAGGGGGATTATAGGGCCTGTAGTGTTAGAGGAGAGAAAGGCGGCAATGCTTTCTCATGCAGATAAGCGAAGAGGTCCCCAGGCGTTCCCCCGATCCCAGGGTCAGAGGGGGACAGCCCATAAAGGCCAGAGTATTAAGCTCAAACTATCCAGAATTTGGGACGTAAGGTGAACCAACTCCCCCCGCAGACTTAATAGAGGGGACATGTAAGGAGGCCCTCCGATCCATCGCCAATAATTTACCTGCGTTATTTCCCCACTCATAATGTACCCCCGAACAGATCTGATGGTACCTATTATATTTTTTAGCAATTAGCACCTGGACTTCCCTGTGCACTTTCAAGAGGTCTCGAAGGACTGCTTCTGACAAGGACGATTTATGGAGAATCTCCAAGGAGTGCAATCGTTGGAGCAAAACTTTCAGTTTGCAGGCTGCCGCTCTCTTAAGGCATGCACCATGTTTGATCAAAGTACCACGAAGCACAGACTTCAATGCCTCCCACTGACTTTGAGGAGAGGTGGGATCACTTGTGTGGTCTATGACAAAATTGGAGATCGCTTCCCTAAGGATGCACACAAAGTGTCAGAAAGGAGCAATTCATTTAGTCTCCAAGCAAATTCCCTCCGTGCACCACTTGGGAGCGACAGCTCACAAAAGACCGGGGCATGGTCTGAAAATACCATTTACCCAATAGAGGTTTAAAGTATGTTAGAAAGAAGGCAGTGACTGACAAAAACATAATCTAACCTCGTATACACTCTGCGAGCATGGGAATTAAAGGTATAGTCATGTGTGTCCGGGTGGGTCAGTCTCCAGGGGTCAGATAGTTGTAGGGAATAGAGAAGGCATCTAATCCTGTTCAGCTGTGAGAAGGATAAAGCAGAAGCACCCGAGGAGCTAGCTAAGGAAGGAAGCAAAGTCAAATTAAAGTCACCACACACCAAAAGAAGTCCCTGGGAGAACACAGTCAGAGCATCAATCACATCCCTCAGAAAAGTCAGCTGGCCATGGTTAGGGGTATAAATGTTAGCAATAGTATACACCCCCCCCCCCTTCCCCTTGTATAACACATTTAATAAATACATAGCGACCCTTCTCATCCTGTAAAGTATCTAGGACCTGAACAGGCAGGGATTTGTGAAAAAGGATCGTTATGCCCTTCACCTTCTATGATGGGCATCTATCGAAACCTGGTCTTGGAGAAAATGCATCTTCTGTAGGCAAATTATAGAAGCCCGTTTCTGTTTCTTATGTAGTGCCAACATATTCTGATCTGAAACAACTAATCCCTCTAACACAACTTTCCCTTTGGTTGAGGTCATAGTTGAAATTAGAAGTATAAATTCACCTTTATTTGTTTGGAATCCACACTAGGTACTGGTTACAAAACTGCCCTGTACACACAGCCTATGGTCCACTACAAAGTTTAAAGGAGTACTCTAGTGCTGACTATTCCTCATCTGTGGTGCCTGGGCTGAAGAAAAAAAAAGAAAAACTTTCACTCACCTTCCTCCGTTAACCCGGAGTGCTGCTACAGCTGATCGGTCCTCCAGTCCAGTCTTCTTCCTGTGCACGGATTGTCACAAGGCGCTCTGTCTATCACCAGCCGAGGCAGGACATCGCTGTGGCCGGTGATAGGCTGAGCACAGTGTGACGATCCGTGCACACGGAAGGAGGAGGAAGACGGGACCGGAGGACTGATCAGCTGTAGCAGTACTCCGGGGGAACACAGGAAGGTGAGTGAAAGTTTTTAATTTCAGCCCGGGCACAATGAAGGAGGAATAGTCGGCACTAGAGTACTCCTTTAATCTCACATTTCCAAAAGCTAAAATCATTTTGGCAAAAAATTGCACAAAATTGGACAACATTTCTGCTATTTTTCTACACCAAAAAAGGCTCTCAAACTGTTGTGAAATTCCCGCTATTGCCTCTAGAAAATGTCTTGACGTAGTGTTAAGTAGACTGTGTACATAAATGTAATGAAAATCAAGATCTAAATATATCATACGAAAAAGTTTTTAAAAAATTATTAACCCCTTAAGGACGCAGCTCATTTGGGCCTTAAAGGGGTACTCCGCCCCTAGACATCTTATCCCCTATCCAAAGGATAGGGGATAAAATGTCAGATCACCGCGGTCCCGCTGCTGGGGAGCCCCGGGATCCCCGCTGCGGCACTGCGCTATCATGTGAAATTTGGGGGGGAAACACACATTTTAGTGAAATTTTTTTACATTTTTTTACATATGCAAAAGTCGTGAAACACCTGTTGGGTATTAAGGCTCACTTTATTCCTTGTTAAGTTCCTCAAGGGGTCTAGTTTCCAAAATGGTATGCCATGTGTTTTTTTTTCCTGTTCTGGCACCATAGGGGCTTCCTAAATGCAACATGCCCCCCAAAAACCATTTCAAAAAAACGTACTCTCCAAAATCCCCTTGTCGCTCCTTCGCTTCTGAGCCCTCTACTGCGCCCGCCGAACAATTTACATAGACATATGAGGTATGTGCTTACTCGAGAGAAATTGGGCTACAAATATAAGTATACATTTTCTCCTTTTACCCCTTGTAAAAATTAAAAAATTGGGTCTACAAGAACATGCGAGTGTAAAAAATGAAGAATGTGAATTTTCTCCTTCACTTTGCTGCTATTCCTGTGAAACACCTAAAGGGTTAAAATGCTGACTGAATGTCATTTTGAATACCTTGGGGAGTGCAGTTTTTATAATGGGGTCATTTGTGGGGTATTTCTAAGATGAAGACCCTTCAAATCCACTTCAAACCTGAACTGGTCCCTGAAAAATTGTGATTTTGGAAATTTTGTGAAAAATTGGAAAATTGCTGCTGAACTTTGAAGCACTCTGGTGTCTTCCAAAAGTAAAAACACGTCAATTTTATGATGCAAACATAAAGTAGACATATTGTATATGTGAATTAAAAAAATATAATCTGGAATATCCATTTGCCTTACAAGCAGAGAGCTTCAAAGTTAGAAAAATGCAACATTTTCAATTTTTTCATGAAATTTTGGAATTTTTCACTAAGAAATGATGCAAGTATCGACAAAATTTTACCAATAACATAAAGTAGAATATGTCACGAAAAAATTATCTCGGAATCAGAATGATAGGTAAAAGCATTCCAGAGTTATTAATGCTTAAAGTGACAGTGGTCAGATGTTCAAAAAACACTCTGGTCCTAAGGTGTAAAATGGCCTGGTCCTTAAGGGGTTAAGAGTGGCCAATGCTTGTGTGAGACTGTGCAAAAATGATAATGTTTGCACAAAAATGTGTGACAATTTTTAAAAGATCACAGATGATAAATCTGTGACCTCTGTAAAAACCTAATGATGCCACACTATATTAAAGCAGTTTTCTTGTTTGAATCTAAAAGCATTGAGCAAAAATGTGTGACTTTTTAGTACAAATACCTGTATAAAACCAATGATAGTTCTTGGGGATTCTGAGCATCTCTTTCATAACCAGCAACCTACCTAAGGGGAAAAACAGCTGCAGATCTCATATTATTTATTGATACAAGGCAAATTGTAGTTGCGACTGATGTAATGTTCCATGATGCCGGAATGACTTAATCAGTGTCTTTGGGACAGAAGTTTCGCAGTAGTCTGCTTGCTGAAGAGGTTAAGGGGAGCCAGATACTCATTATGCTAAGCAATTCCTGATATGAAAGCCTATACTGTATATACAGAGGCTAGAAGTTGTGGCAAGGGTCAATATTAATATTGTAGCTTCACTTCTACTGCTCCTCCATGCTAAATTGTGTTGTAGGAAGGGGTTTTAATAGTTAAAATTGAAAGTGAAGTTTTAAGCCAGATCTTGTTTTAGTAATAGAATATTTCAAGATGGGCACAATCACTTGGGGTTGAGGGTGCTCACCCCCCATACCATGTGCACATGAAATGCTTTTTATTTGTTGTGGTGTTTTTTTTTTTTTTTTTATTATTTAACCCCTTAAGGACTGAGCGTTTTTCTGTTTTTGCACTTTCGTTTTTTCCTCCTTACCTTTTTAAAAATCATAACCCTTTCAATTTTGCCCCTAAAAATCCATATGAGGGCTTATTTTTTGCGCCACCAATTCTACTTTGTAATGCCATCAGTCATTTTACCCAAAAATCTAAGGCAAAATGGAAAAAAAATCATTGTGCAACAAAATTGAAGAAAAAACACAATTTTGTAAATTTTGGGTGCTTCTGTTTCTACGCCGTACATTTTTCGGTAAAAATAAAACTTTATCTTTATTATGTATGTCCATACGATTAAAATAATACCCTACTTATATAGGTTTGATTTTGTCGTACTTTTGGAAAAAATCATAACTGCATTTATCATATTACCGTATTTATCGGGGTATACCACGCACCAGCCTATAACACGCACCCTCATTTTTCCAAGGATATTTGGGTAGAAAAAGTTTTTTACCCAAATATCCTTGGTAAAATGAGGGGGTGTGTGTGCATGTGTATACCCTGATAGACTGTTTCTGACCCTGCAGAAGCGTGGCTTTTGCGGGGTCAGAGACCGCCGTCGCTGCCCGCTTCTCTCCCCCTACCTTTCCTGGGGTCTAGAGTCCTTCTGCCACCGCTTCTCTCCCCCTGGCTATCCAGAGACCGCTGCCGCAGCTGCCCCATTACCTCCCCCATCCCAGGTTTTATAATTTACCTGTTCCCGGGGTCCATGCTGCTTCTGGCTCCGGAGGCATCTTTAGCTGTTACTGCACCGGGCCACTGACGGTGACGTCGCATTGACGTTTTGTTTTGATCGGACTTATTGATCGCTTTTTATTACTTTTTTTTTTTTTTTTATGGTATGAAAAGTGACCAAAAATATGCTGTTTTGGACTTCGGAATTTTTTTGCACGTACGCCATTGACAGTGTGGTTTAATTTGATATATTTTTGTAGTTCGGACATTTACGCATGCGGTGATACCATGTATGTTTATTTTTATTTTGTTTATATATTTTTATATGGAATTTGGGAAAAGGGGGGGTGATTTAAACTTTTAATAAGGAAGGGGTTAATGTGTGTTTTTAAACTTTTTTTGAAACTTTTATTTTTTATTTTTACACTTTTATTCCCCTTAGGGGACTTTTAGGAGGAATCATTTGATTCCTCATACAGATCAATGGAATTACATACAATCCCATTGATCTGTGTGCTCTGCACTCGATTGATAATGCCTGGTCCTGCCAGGCTTTATCATTCTGGGCACCGGAGCCGCCACAGCAGGAGAGGTAAGCCCTCAGGCTACCTCGGACCACCAGGGACTGGATACAGGCACCTTTAGACGCCGCTGTCAGCTTTGACAGCGGCGATCTAAAGGGTTAATAGCCGCCCGCGGTGATCGCCGCATGTCGGCTAGTAACGCCGGCTCCCAGCTAAAGGAGTCAGCTGGGAGCTGGCCGGTATGATGCGGACTCGAGTCGGGAGCCCGCGGCATACCCCGTTAACACCCATTGGACGAGCATAGACGTCCATGGTCGTTATCGGGTTAATTTTTTTTTTTTTTCCAATTTCTCTAGCTTTGTCTGATTAGAGAAGCAATGGGAAGGTTGGTTTGTTCCACTTCTCATCAGCTTCTACTTATTTCTTACCATGCTATTGGTCCAATCTTATACAAATCCATCTTAATTTAGTTTCCTAAATGGGAAGTTCACTGATTCCAAAAGACTAGCACATTTATCTTCTACTGCTGTCATCATTCCCATAAATTCATGCTTGCAGAATGTTCTCTCACTGGTTAGAAACTAATGTTTAGCTATTTTAGGATGACTAAACTTGATCTGATCATTATACATTATTAAATCTCATGATCTATATAGATAAAACTCAATATGTGTATGTATGTTCAAACATAACTTCCAAATGGCTGGAGATATTTCAATGAAACTTAGTACACGTTTCTTGTGTCAACTAAAAATGTAATTGAATCAACCCTTACCCACACCCTTATACAAGGATGTATTTTTTTCCTTAAAGTCCGATGCAAGTCTATGAAAATTTTGTACTTCCTCCTGATCAACTGCCGAGCTGAGAAGTTCGCGATGAATCAAATTTACTGTAAGTTCGCTCATCTCTAATTGTAGGGTTATATGAAATGTCTGCCTTGTCCTTATTGTGTCCTTCCCCACTGTTGTTCCTCACCGGGCGATAATACCAGACACAGCTTATGGATTAGGGTGGTACCATTCTAGAAGAAAAATACTTGTACACAAGTACAAAAACCTGCAAAAAGATTTGTGTGGTGGATTGCCAGGACACAGATGGCAATAGAGAGTACAAAATATGTGGCAGAAATCCCAGGCATAGCCTCAGATTTCCGCCATGTATTTGAGTATTATTTCCACCGAAAATGTGTAAGCATACTTAGATATGCATGTCTTTTATAAATTTTAAGCTAGTGTTTCCCAACAGGGAGCCTCCAGCTGTTGTTAAACTACAACTCCCAACATGCCCCATAAATGTAAAAGCTTGTAGTTTTGCAACAGTTGAAGGCTCCCTGTTTGGGAAACACTGGTCTAAGCATCAGAAATGGTAAGATAACATACCACCCACTCTTAACCAAAGCGAGTGAATGTCTAGACATTAGGCAAGTTATCCAAGGTTCTCAGACACTTGAAAATGTCTCTGGTGTCTCAGACATGGTGCTAGAAAGCTTACCATTAATGATGATTATTCATGAAAACTTGGAGACTGTGGAGGTTTGACAAGACCACCAAATGGGCACCTATTGCAGCCAAGAATAAATACAACACCAGCTAATGAGTCCATTTGAGGACCTCTTGTTTGTACAGAAAAGTTTTCCTCAGGATAACATGAATCACAGTATATATAAAACCACATAAAACTATATAGAAAACCTCTGGGTATTTAGACTGCCCCTCCATTCATGGTCCAAATGCATTCACATCTAGCTTGCTAGCAAAGGTCCTTGTGCCAGCTATTACAGGAAAAACCTAAAACTAAAATATAACTTTTATTATCTTCCATTAAAAAATGCAATACCTTTCCCCTCCTAAGGGGTCAATGCTTCATCATAATCCACACCATCATGAGTGAGGCTGCCAATACCGGGTTATCTTTAACCCGTTCAGGACCCATGACGTAACGGTACGTCCCGACACCCTGGGTCTTAAGGACCCATGACGTACAGTTACGTCATGGGCAGTTCCGGTCCCCACCGTGCGCCGGGCGGGGATCGGAGCGGGATGCCTGCTGAAATCATTAAGCAGGCATCCCGTGCAAATGCCCAGGGGGGGTCATCAGCCCCCCCCATGTCGGTGATCGCGGCAAATCGCAAGTGAATTCACACTTGCGATTTGCGCGATTCCGGGTCATTACGGGTCTATAGTGACCCGGTGACCCGGAATGTAAGGGGGATGTACAGGGTACATTCACACGGGCAGGCTTACAGTAAGTTTCCTGCTTCAAGTTTGGGCTGCGGCAAATTTTTCGCCGCAGCTCAAACTCCTAGCGGGAAAGTCACCGTAACACACCAGTGTGAATGTACCTTAAAAACACTACACTACACTAACACATAATAAAGAGTAAAACACTACATATACACCCCTTTACACTGTCCCCCCCAATAAAAATGAAAACCGTATTGTATGGAAGTGTTTCCAAAACGGAGCCTCTAGCTGTTGCAAAACAACAACTCCCAGCATTTCCGGACAGCCACTGACTGTCCAAGCATGCTGGGAATTTAGCAACAGCTGGAGGCACCCTGTTTGGGAATCACTGGTGTAGAATACCCCTATGTCCACCCCTATGCGATCCCTAATTTAGTCCTCAAATGCGCATGGTGCTCTCTCACTTCAGAGCCCTGTCGTATTTCAAGGTAACAGTTTAGGGCCACATATGGGGTATCTCCGAACTCGGGAGAAATTGCACTACAAATATTGGGGGCTTTTTCTCCTTTTACCCCTTATGAAAAGGAAAAGTTGGGGCTACACCAGCTTGTTAGTGTAAAAAAAAAATATATATATTTACACTAACATGCTGGTGTTGCCCTATACTTTTTATTTTCACAAGCGTTAAAAGTAAAAAAAGACCCCCAAAATTTGTAACGCAATTTCTCCTGAGTACAGAAATACCCCAGATGTGGGCCTAAAATGCTCTGTGGGCGCACAACAAGGCTCAGGAGTGAGAGTGCACTATGTACATTTGAGGCCTAATTTGGTGATTTGCACAGGGGTGGATGATTTTACAGCGGTTCTGAAATAAACGCAAAAATATAAATACCCACATGTGACCCCATTTTGGAAACTACACCCCTCATGTAATGTAATAAGGGGTACAATGAGCATTTATGCCCCACAGGTGTCTGACAGATTTTTGGAACAGTGGTCCGTGAAAATGAAAAATTAAATTTTTCATTTGCACAGCCCACTGTTCCAAAGATCTGTCAAACGCCAAATTCTGTGAGGGGTGTAGTTTCCAAAATAGGGTCACATGTGGGGGGGTCCACTGTTCTGGCACCATGGGGGGGCTTTGTAAACGCACATGGCCCCTGACTTCCATTCCAAACAATTTTTTTTCCCAAAAGCTCAATGGCGCTCCTTCTCTTCTGAGCATTGTAGTGCGCCAGCAGAGCACTTGACGTCCACACATGGGGTATTTCCATACTCAGAAGAGATGGGGGTTACAAATTTTGGGGGTTCTTTTCTGCTATTAACCCTTGCAAAAATGTGAAATTTGGGGGGGAAGCGCCCATTTTAGTGAAATTTTTTTTACATATGCAAAAGTCATGAAACCCCTGTGGGGTATTAAGGCTCACTTTATTCCTTGTTACATTACTCAAGGGGTCTAGTATCCAAAATGGTATGCCATGTGTTTTTTTTGCTATTCTGGCACCATAGGGGCTTCCTAAATGCGACATGCCCCTAAGCAAAATTTGCTCTCAAAAAGCCAAATATGACTCCTTCTCTTCTGAGCATTGTAGTTCACCCGTAGTGCACTTCAGGTCAACTTATGGGGTACCTCCATACTCAGAAGAGATGGGGTTACAAATTTTGGGAGGTCTTTTCTGCTATTAACCCTTGCAAAAAAGTGAAATTTGGGGGGAAACACACATTTTATGGCATGTGTTTTTTTTTTTGCTGTTCTGGCACCATAGGGGCTTCCTAAATGCAACATGCCCCCCAAAAACCATTTCTGAAAAACGTACTCTCCAAAATCCCCTTGTCGCTCCTTCGCTTCTGAGCCCTCTACTGCGCCCGCCGAACAATTTACATAGGCATATGAGGTATGTGCTTACTCGAGAGAAATTGGGCTACAAACACAAGTATAAATTTTCTCCTTTTACCCCTTGTAAAAATTCAAAAATTGGGTCTACAAGAACATGCGAGTGTAAAAAATGGGGGGTGCAGTTTTTATAATGGGGTCATTTGTGGGGTATTTCTATTACTTCAAACCTGAACTGGTCCCTGAAAAATTGTGAGTTTGAAAATTTTGTGAAAAATTGGAAATTGCTGCTGAACTTTTGAAGCCCTCTGGTGTCTTCCAAAAGTAAAAACTTGTCAATTTTATGATGCAAACATAAAGTAGACATATTGTATATGTGAATCAAACATTTTTTTTATTTGGAATATCCATTTTCCTTACAAGCAGAGAGCTTCAAAGTTAGAAAAATGCAAAATTTTTCAAATTTTTGGGGAAGTTACCAAAAATATTACCACTATGTTAAAGTAGAATATGTCACAAAAAACAATCTCGGAATCAGAATGATAACTAAAAGCATTCCAGAGTTATTAATGTTTAAAGTGACAGTGGTCAGATGTTCAAAAAATGGCCGGGTCCTACAGGGAAAATTGGCTGGGTCGTTAAAGGGGTATTCCAGGAAAAAAAATTTTTTATATATATCAACTGGCTCCAGAAATTTAAACAGATTTGTTAATTACTTCTATTAAAAAATCTTAATCCTTTCAGTACTTATGAGCTTCTGAAGTTAAGGTTGTTCTTTTCTGTCTAAGTGCTCTCTGATGACACCTGTCTCGGGAAACGCCTAGTAATTAAAAAAATCTGTTTAACTTTCTGGAGCCAGTTGATATATAAAAAAAAAATTTCCTGAAATACCCCTTTAAAGAGTATCTGTCACCAAATAAACCACTCTAAACTTACTCAGGCTATGTTCCCTAACTACCTTAATACCCCCTCCTGTCCTTACAAATGTTTTTGGAGCTTTTAATAGCTCTGAATCATACCTTCATTATTGCTCACAGAGTGTGAGCTGCCGGCATGAGGAAGTGGGCGCTTCCCAGTAGGCGTGACGTTGCTAAAGCCTGCTGGGGGGACCTCTTTCACCCTCTCAACACTGCTGTCTCCCTGTTGGTAAAACTAATGCTGTGAAGACTAGAAGACCTCTCTGTGCAGCTATCAGTCAGGCAGGCTCAGTGCAACATTCTTCTTTGGGCTCCAGCACTGCACTAAGCCTCGGCCGGCTCTCAGTGAGCAAGAGCTGTGCCTTGCTCATTTCCTGAGTTAGGACTCCTGCCAGGCCAGAAGGAGACCGAACTCAATGTGTATATTGCGGCACGGATCAGACCGTTTTTTCAATCACTGTTTAAACATATTTCTGTGAATAATTTTAAAATAAAGTGAATGGGAAAGTATCTGGAATATACATAAAGAACACTATATTAAAAGTTTTACTTGGTGACATTGAAGCATTTTCCCCTGAGGAGACCTTCAGAATGCCGAAATGTGTTGGGAAATTAAGTGTTGTGTTTTATCTGTTGATAAGCTTACTTCTTACGGTTTTGTGAGGTACAGATCTCTTTGCCTGAGGTGTCCGTGTATATGGCCATGTTCACACGTTGGAATTTCCTTGCCGGATTCTCCATAGATTCTGCTGCAGTAGAGTCCCGTTGAATTCAGTGAGATTCTGCTTCTGTGTACATGACGGAGTTTCCATGCCAGATTTTTCAGACACAGAAATTCAATTTTCCGTGTCCGCACAAAGAATGAACATATTCATTCTTTGTGAGGGGTCTGCACAGAATGCATAGCCGTCAGATCGCTTCTTTTCATTTTCAGAGTTTTTTTTAATTTCTTTTGAATATTAAAGAAGCAATATGATTGGTTTCTGTGGGCAACAGGTCAACTTTCCCTCTGCACCGATTTTAATAAATCCCCCCCCCCCCCCCTTTAGTGGTGTACCTGCACGGGAATTAGGAAATACAGGGTGGACCTGTTTCTGGCATAGGGGTCACCCTTTATAGGGCAAGTGCTTTCTTTAGGGATATCTGATCCATGAAGTGTAGGGGGAGCTATGTATATAGGGAGGAATTAATCAAGCTGTGCTTACATACACAACTTGCGTACACTGTTTTCCATGGTGTAAGTGTTTCTTGCGTGTGACACATTTATCATACTATGACAGGGGGGTTGATAAATTTGGGATACACAAGCAAAAATACTTTTTTAGCATACATAAGAAAAAACCAAGAAAAGACTTCAGAACACCACTTTGGAACACCACTTCTGCTCTAAAGCCGCATATGTGACAAAAAATGTGCGATATATATGTATTTATTTAATTTTTTTACCACTTTTCCCCCTAAATGTACTAACCCATTTTTTGTAGTTTTTTTTTTCTCATTTCAGTTCCGTGTATGCAAAGGACTACTTCAGACTATGGTGACCAGCATTTTTTTTGTTTAATATTAATAAAATGGTTATTGAGGGTTTGTGGGGGAGTGTTTTTTGGAATACATTTTTTTTTTTTTTGTTTTTTTTGTTTTCTTAACAGGATTAGTAATGGAAACTGTCTAATAGATGGAATCCACTACTAAGCCAGGCTTAGCGTCAGCCCCAAAAACCACTAGCGCCAACCCCCAATGATTACCCCGGTACCCACTGCCACAGGGGTGCCGGGAAAACCAACAGGCCCGGAGCATAAAAATTGGCGCTCCTGAGCCTAGGCAGAATAACAGGCTGATGTTATTTAGGCTGGGGAGGGCAAGTAACAATGGTCCTAACCCACCCTGGTAACATCAGGCTGTTGCTGCTTAGTTGGTATTGTGCTGAGAATGAAAATACAGGAACCACACAGATTTTTTGCATAGATAAATAATTTTAAAAAACCACATAGGGTTTCCCGTATTTTCATTCTCAGTACGATACCAACCAAGCAGCAACAGCCTGACGTTACCAGGGTGGATTAGGACCATTGTTACTGGCCCTCCCCAGCCTAAATAATGCCAGCCTGTTAGCGCCTAGGCCCAGGAGCGCCATTTTTGACACTCCGGGCCTGTTGGTACTGGCTCTTCCCAGAACCCCTGTGGCGTTGGGTACCGGGGTAATAATTGGGGGTTAGCGCCTGGCTTAGAAATGGATTTCGGCTATTAGACAGCCTAAACTACTAATCCTGTTAAGAAAACTAAAAAAAAAAACACACATTTAAAAAAGTTATTTAAAAAAAACCTCCCCCACAAGCCCTCATTAACCATTTTATTAATAAAAAAATAAAAATAAAACGTCATTGACGTTGTCCACCAAATCCGAAGAAGTCCTCTGCATACACGGATCTGAAATGAGAAGAAAAGAACATGAAACATATGTAAATACATTTATGGTGCCTCCAGCAGTTGCTAAACTACAACCCCCCCTCCCATGATGGAAGTTGTAATTTGGCAACAGCGAGCCTCCAGTTTAGCAACAGCTGGGGGCACCCTGTTCCTAAACTACAACTCCCATCATGGGAGTTTTAGTTTAGCAACAGCCAGGGAAACCCGCTCATCTCCCACCTGCCTGCACCGCATAGCTACAGCTCCCAGCATATCCTCACTGTAAAGGCATGCTGGGAGTTGTAGTTGTGAGGCGCGGGCTGGTGGGAAATGTGAGGGCGGGTGACAGGGAAGCTTGTCACCCACTCGCACATCTCCCACCTGCCTGCGCCGCATGACTACAACTCCCAGCATGCCCTTACAGCAAGGACATGCTGGGAGTTGTAATTGTGTGGTGCGTGGGTATATGGGGGGGCTGCGTGGTGGTGGCATACTGCGGGCAGTGGGTGTATGCAGGGAGCAGCGGGGGATAGATGCGGGATGGCTGCAGGGAGCGGAGCCTTCCAGCCAGGAACCATGAATTTAATACTAGGGCATTGTAATTTCATATTCCCCACCTGGAGCTGTGATTGGCCGAGGGGTTTTACGGGACTTTTTGTAAGCCAACTTTTTTTTGTGTAGATTTGCGACTTTTTAGCCAGTTTTCAACTTTTTGTGCGTCTTTTTTACAAACGTCGCAGTTAGTAAATCCCTGTCTACAGCTAAGTAAAAAAAGGATCTCGTGTAAAACAGCTGGATTGTAAGAAATCGTGCAGCCCAGCGTACCACTAAAAGTCACACATGTGGCTTTTTTTTTTTTTTGCGACAAATATACACCAAAAATCCTGTGTAAATACCTTGATAAATTCCCCCCCATAGTGTTTGACATTTCATCTATTTCTGATATATCTACCTTATTGACCAAAACATTGAAATGCTTTTCCTCACTTGGATTTATGAGTTTATATTGTTTGTTTTTTTTTATAGTTTTTATTTTTTTATAGTTTTTTTTTTTTTGTGGTATTGTATTTTTTAATGGAATTAAAGAATAAATATTTTAATTTCTCTTTTACTGTGATAGCTGGTGTAACTTTTTGTTTGTGATTTTAGTGAAGGACTCATTACCTAGCTCCGCAATGGCTGTATGTACTGAATTGTATCTTTCTACTGATGTCCACATTCCACCTGGGAATGAAAAGTACATTTGTAGGTGTAAAAGTAAGGTGTGAATAGTGTCATGAAATGCTGCCTTAAGTACCTACAGTCCAACAGCAAATGCTGTCAAAGATTGTGAGGGTAAATATGTCCGAGAATCGATTTAGCAAATTCATTAGGAGGAAAGGTTTTTGCTTTGTGGCAAACATTAGGGTTCATTTCAGCTTTTAGTCACTTGATCCAAAGGGTTCATTAGTGATGTCACCAGTTAGTTAAATTTTTCAGCAGCAGGAAACCTTAGACAGATTTATGATAGTGGGTTGTGGGGAGCTGAAGGTTACAAATGACTAGCAAACAGACTACGCTGGTCAAAATAGAATTGTGCACAAACTACAGCCTACTACTACTATAGTCCTGAGGTCACTGATGGGGAAAAAAAAATCCCATAGCCAAATTTACTTATACAGAGAGAATGACTCCGTAGCTTACTGCTCCTTGGCTTCAGAATTAGCAGGACCAAAAATAACAAGAGACGACAAGCACAGTTTAAACATATGGCTCATACCTTACATACAATTATGTCTGCACGACAAATGATTACTATGTTCTTTATGATGGAAAATTGGATGGGAGTGTTTTTCTCTGAAGCTAAACTCATCAACCTCTCTCTTGACCCTGGCAAGGCACAATCACTGCATTAAGCTGTCAACTCGTCTCTAAGTCTATAATTCCAAGTTTTTCCTGCAAATTCAATAGAAATTTTATGCTGTAACCTTCCAAGCTTGTCTTTCCCTAAGGAACCATACACATAACACATTCATTTAACTGGACTCTGCAAGTGGAGAGTTTTGACCTTAGGGAAAGGTTGTCCTCGTGAAAAAGAATTATTCCTTATAGAGGCTTGTATATAAAGCATCATAAAAGCCATCTTCAAAGGGCACTTAATGAACCTAGACCTCGTAGGACTCCAAGGAATAGTGCTCAACTTGAATCTGGACTACTGTTTTCACGAAAAAGAGGGGAAAAAAATTACAGGAATTTTTCCGGGCAGACAGACGTTTACTCATGATTCCTACATTCTACAGAACAAAATCCTTGTAACTCAAGAGTGGAATTGTCTGACTACAAAGAGAAAGTTCCTTGAGTCTTTTAGAACTCCCGAGGGTCCCTTTAAGAGCCTACACAAAGTTGCAGGTGGGACAAACATTTCATGGACATTTATATGGTTCCTTTCAAAATTGCCCAATAGAGCTTATAAGAGGTTTTTATTTTAGACCCCCTCCACATCCTCACACCCCCACCGATAAAAACAGAAGAGATATATAAAATTGGAAATGATTTACAGTCTGCTCTCTGATGACTCCGAATGCATCGATGTGTAAGGGTGAACGTGCAATTAACTTTTTAAAGCCCTCTATTTTAGGCTATAATTTTAGAGATTTAGAACACAAGATCTCTGTCCAATTCCCTCCAGGCCTATAAAGTTTACTATACTTTTGTAGTTTTGCTGAGGCAAAAAAGTGTTAAAAAATAAACATTTTCTCTATAGCCGTTTGCTGGAAAATGTGTGCTGACACCTATGGTTAAAGTACAGGGTTGTGTTTTTGAGGAGCAAGGCAGGAAGCATGACTTACTGGTTACTTTAGATAATATGAAAATACAGACTCCTTTCTGGCTTTTCTTAAAGGGAATGTGTCACCATTTTATTTTTTTTAATAAATATAATTGTTCTATCAAGATAAAGCATTTAATGTATGTATTTAGTTTTAGTACAATGTAGTTTTAATCTTATCTATTAATAAAGTGTATACTGGGGGCTGCCATATTGTAGCCTCTTTGTGGTGTGTCACTTCACAACACTTACACAGTTGCTTTATGGCAGGTACAAGGGCATAGGAAAGTTTAAGACTTAGAGTGTCTCATAGAAAAGCATTGACTGCTTACTGCACATGTGCAAAGTACAGGCTGGTGAAATGAAAGGGGGAGCCAGGACAAATTTCTTGAAGTCCCTGAGGAACAGTGACCTATCAATGGAGCAGAGAGCATCAGAGAGGTGGATGGGGGAGAGGCACCACACAGTCACACACACTACACAGTCCTGCCCTGGTCTCCTCTCAGTATTACCTGCCTTTGTCTTCTGACTACGCTCAGTACTAAGTCTGCCTGTGTCTCTGTACTGAGCGTGCATGCGTCACTGACTGTCTCTCCCTTACTGGGTCACTGCAAACTGACTGCAGGGGGAGATGTTTACACTAGACTGTGAACCATGGAAAAGATCTGTTAAAATGTCATCCACTGATATTGTAATATGCTGCATCCAGAGCAGATTCTTCCTATATATATATATATATATAATTATACCATTAATCTGTAGAAGCTGTACTTTACCACTGTTCAGACACCAACAATATGGCGCGGCACAGTGGAATTTCTCCCACTTCTCTTGCACAAACACAAGAGGAAGGGAGGTGTGAGGTCACCAGCAGGCAGAGGGGTGGGTAAAATTTGCATCAGTCAAGTTTCAAGTTACATTCTCTTCACATTATTATTTTAGCTCCCTCTACTGGTCAACAGTGGGATGTAAGAAAACTTTAATAATTATTTTTCATATTTTCTGACAAGTGAATTTTTTTGTAAAGATTTCCAAAAATATCTAAATGATATAAACAAATGTATTTAACCTTTTTAAGATTTTTTTTTTTAATTTGGTGACACATTCCCTTTAAAGGTGGAGCATTAACTCAAGTCTCTTTATTGAGGGCTGCAAGTTTGCAGTGTATACATGCTAATACTTTAAACATATTGTGCCTGAAAAATAGTATTTGAATTCACTGCCTTATATTACTAAGAAGCTTAATAGTGATAATGTAGGATACTCAAGGATCCACCATATAAAGACCAGACATAGGGAGGGTAAGGTTTTAGAATGTTAAACTGGTTATCTATTCTTTTAAAATTGATAGCCTCCTCAGGATATGCCATGAGTATCAGACTAGTAGGGGTTGATGCTAGCTATTCAAAGGGGGCAGTTCTCCGGAGTTAACATTGGCTACAAACTGGTTTGCACTTGCAAACACTGTACTCTTCATAGTAGCAGGGTATTACAGCATTGTTCTATTCAACTTAATTATTATTTTTTATTTTAATTAGTTTTTTTTTTTTTTGATTTATGGAAATATCCCATATCCCAGCCAAAAGGTCACTTGGTGGTGATTGAACCGAAAGAAACGGACTCTTGCTAAAATCAGTGCTTCACCTCTAAAGTAGTTTCGGAAAAGTATATTCCGTGCATGAGGTAGATTAAAATAACCAGTTCATTTATTAAGGATATTGCAACAGAAAAGTTTCAAGTCCGGTCCGGACTCGTCGTCAGGCAAAGAGTCCATTTTTTTTAGGTTGGTCTCTTTTTGTCATTGTGATCTGGGCCTAATGGAGAAGAAAAGGAAAAATATGAATTGTAATGTTCATCTCTGAGTCACTGAATTAACAGAAAACCTGTCATGTTTCCTGATATGCCTGTTTTAGTTAATACTTATATTCCAAAAAAAAGTCTTTGTGTAGCCCAGGCCTACCTGATAAGTGGGCGGTACCTTTACTCCTGTCAAAAAAATGTGTTCCTATACAGACTGATATTGTCAGTCATGATTAAATGCGGTCAGTGTTTTGGGGATACAGCCTTTTGAAAAGGAGAATGGGAACCATCATTCTCTTTTCCCTGGAGCCTCTAGTACAATTGGTACCGAATGTGAGTTATCTTCTGACATGTCTACCTTATATTTAAGAGAAAAAAAAAAGGATATGTTCACAACTCGGAATGTCCGCATGGAAAATCTCTGTGCAGACATTCCGTAGACTGCGAAACTATATGTAACTATTACATTAGCATTGCTTACCTGTCTTCCCCAGTTTTCAATTCAACATGTCCTCTCACTACTTCCTGGTTAAGCAGTTGCTCAGTACTATTATTACCAGAATGCATTGCTTTTCCTCAGCTCTTCATTACAGTCTTCCCACCCTGCCTACTCCCCTCACACAGCCCTCATGCCAGTTACACACCCAGAAATGTTGAATAACATTTTAGTACACAGTTAAAGGGGTTATCCAGGAAAAAAACTTTTTTTTATATATCAACTGGCTCCAGAAAATTAAACAGATTCGTAAATTACTTCTATTAAAAAATCTTAATCCTTTCAGTACTTATGAGCTTCTGAAGTTAAGGTTGTTCTTTTCTGTATAAGTGCTCTCTGATGACACGTGTCTTGGAAACCGCCCAGTTTAGAAGCAAATCCCCATAGCAAACCTCTTCTAAACTGTGTCATCAGAGAGCACTTAGACAGAAAAGAAAAACCTTAATTCAGAAGCTCATAAGTACTGAAAGGATTAAGATTTTTTAATAGAAGTAATTTACAAATCTGTTTAACTTTCTGGAGCCAGTTTATATATAAAAAAAAAAGTTTTTTCCTGGATAACCCCTTTAACTATTGCTCTGCAGTCAGTAAATGTGCAGCACTTGCTGCATTTATGTCATGCCTGTTGTTCTGCCTGTGGCATTGTTCAAGATTTGTGCTCAGTAGCCACTTTAGTTTAATTGCTTGTTAACTCAAATAGCTAATCAGCCAATCATATGGCAGCAACTCAATGCAGTTAGGTGTGTAGAAATGGTCACGATAACTTGCTGTAGTTCAAAATGAGCACCAGAACGACAAAGATGGGAATTTAAATTACTTTAAATGTGGCATGGTTGTTGGTGCAGACTGGTGAATCTGAGTATTAGAAACTGCTGATCTAATGGAATGTTCATGCACAACCATCTCTAGAGTTTACCAAGAATGGTCCTAAAAAGAGAAAATATTCAGTGAAAGGCAGTTGTATAGACAAAAATGCCTCGTTGATGTCAGATGAGAATGGGCAGACTAGATCAAGATGACAGCAGTAAGTTAAAGGGGTACTCCTGTGGAAAAAAAGCTTTTTAAATTAACTGGTGGCAGAAAGTTAGACAGATTTGTAAATTACTTCTATTTAAAAATCTTAATCCTTCCAGTACTTATAAGCTGCTGTATGCTCCAGAGGAAGTTTTTTTTATTTTTGAATTTCTTTTCTGTCTGACCCCAGTGCTCTCTGCTGCCCCCTCTGTCCATGTCAGGAACTGTCCAGAGCAGGAGAGGTTTGCTATGGGGATTTGTTCCTACTTTGGACAGTTCCTAAAATGAGCAAAGGTGTCAGCAGAGAGCACTGTGGTCAGACAGAAAAGAAATTCAAAAAGAAAAAAATTTCCTCTGGAGCATACAGTAGCTGTACTGGAAGGGTTAAGATTGTTTGGTAGAAGTAATTTACAAATCTGTTTAACTTATTGGCACCAGTTGATTTAAAAAAAAAAAATAGTTTTCCACCTGAGTACCCCTTTTAACTACTAGTTACAATCAAGGTATTCAGAATACCATCTCTGAATACGCAACGTGTCAAACCTTGAAGCAGATCGGCTAAAGCAGCAGAAGGCCACTTTGGGTGCTACTCCTGCAAGCTAAGAACAGGAAACTAAGGGTACGGTCCCACGTAGCGTAAACCCAGCGTACTTCACGTTGCGCAAAGTGAGCTGTGCAGCAGAAAATACAAAGCGTATTCTGCCATGACCATAAACATAGGGCTACCCAATGGCAGCCCTATGTGTGGGGTTGCGTGTCACAGTCACACCGGCGCCCAGCCCACCCCCAAACTTCACTGGGTAGCCCTGTGTATATAATCTGAGTCGTGGTCGACCACGTTTTTGCCTGCGGTCGGGAAACCGCATACGGCCGAAAAAGCAGCCGACCGGAGGCTGCGGTTCACTCCAGTCGGCTCATAGACATACATTAACTACGGTTCCCGAATATGGCTGAGTGCGGGCGCCGCGATTAATCCCCGCCCACCCCTCCTCCCAGCCGTATACGGGAACCGTAGTTCAAATCGTAGTGTGAACCCAGCATTACCTATAATGCCACACGTTTCGCGGAAATTCTGCTTCTTCAGACATGCCTACTGAAGCAAAATTTCTGTGAAATGTGTTGCATTATGGGTAAATAAATTTGTTCTAACTAGAGTATTGTTGCTGACCATGTCCATCGCTTAATGACAACATTGTACCCATTTTTTGGTGATTACTGTCAGCAGGATAATATACCATGTCACAAAGATCACATCACCTCAAACTGGTTTCTTCAACTTGAGAACAAGTTTAATGTACTTCAAGGGCATCCACAATCACTAGGGGGGAGATTTATCAAAACGTGTAGAGTAAGAGTGGTGCAGTTGCCCACGGCAACCAATCAGGTTGCTTCTTTTTCCACAGGTCTCTTTAAAAATGAAGAAGCAATCTGATTGGTTGCTATGAGCAACTGCACCACTCTTACTCTACATAGGTTTTGATAAATCTCCCCTTAGATCTTTTATCCAAAAAGCACCTTTGGTATAGGGTAGAAAGAGAAAGTCACTTCATGGATGTATGGCCAACAAATCTTAAGAAAATACGTGATGCCATCATATCCATATGGACCAGAATCTCTAAGGTATTTTTCTAGCACCTTGTAGAAAGTATACCATGAAAAATGAAGGCAGTTATGAAGTCAAAGGGGGTTCAACCTGGTACTAGTAAGGTATACCTAAAAAATGGCCAGTGGGTGTATATGTGTATATGACAGGCAGATGGTGATGTAGGCTGCAGAGGAGGGTCAGGTGATGACATTACTTGGGGCAGGGCTAGATCCAGCCAAGCCTCCTGAGATAGCAGAGGATTAATCTTCTCTAGAGAGGGAGGAGGTGGGGAGCTGCTGAGGCAATACCATATTGAAAATAAAAAGAATTACACAACTTCCTATCAAGGGTATTTCCAGCAAAAACATGGTGAATCCAGTACAATTTGTCATTGAGTCATTTACATTAGTGTCCCTCGATATAGAAAGTTTATACACCCGTATCCCTTGGGATACGGGTGTAGAAGCAATGGCTCACTTTCTGTCCTACTCAGGAAAAAACAATTAATTTATTTCATTTGTTACAGAGGCACTTACATTTTTTTAAGTAACAATACATTTATGTATAATGACGAATGGTATAGGCAGCTATATGGAACCCCGATGGGGTCTCCAATATCATGCACTTAGCAAACATTTATTTAGCAATTTTTGAAAAAACATACATCCACACTCTCAGAAACCCCTTCACCCGATGTGTGAAGCGGTTTCTGAGATATGTGGACGATGTGTTAATAATTTGGGATGGCACACAACAAGAATTTCAAGAATTTGTACAATATTTAAATTCCAACACCATGAATATGTTTTTTACCTTTGAATATGGAGGAAAGTCCCTTAACTTCCTCGATATTGATCTATCACTTCAGGGTCAAGAATTAATTACATCTGGGTACAGAAAAAATATTGCAAAGAATTCTTTGTTGCGCTACTCAAGTTCACATCCACACTATGTAAAAAATAATATGCCGCACTCCCAATTCATTCGCTTGAAAAGAATAAATAGCGATACTAATAAATACTATGAACAAGCTATAGATCTAAAAAAAAAACGTCTAAAAGAAAGAAACTATCCTGAAAAAATTATAGAAGAAGCATTTCAAAAAGCAGAAAAAAGAAATAGAACAGAACTCTTGATTCCTAATAAACAAAAATTAAAAAATAGGGATGAAAGTAATAATAGAAGATTTATTTTTTTCTTTCGATAATAGTCCCATGAATAATAAAATAAAAAATGCTATTTTGAAAAATTGGTTTATTTTGGAACAAGACCCTCTATTGACAGACATAGCAAAAAATAAACCAATAGTAACATTCAGAAAAAATAAAACCATCCAAGACTACATAAAAAAAGAGAAAAATATATTAAAACCCAATTCAGCTTGGTAACTTTCCATGCGGTAATTGTAACTACTGCAGATATGTTACGTCAAAAACACTTTAATTTAGGAGGATATAATATAAATGTGACCCATTTTATATCCTGTTAAAGCACCTACATTGTATATTGCCTCATTTGCGAATGTGGCCGTTACTATGTAGGACAAACTAAAAGAAATGTATGTGTTCGTATACGTGAACACATATATTCACTAAAAACTAAAGTAGGTGCACCCAGATTTATAACCATTAGGTGTGAATAGGCATCAGAAATTATTACAATGTGAAACCAATTAGATTACGAAACTCAGGGCTTTAGGACCAAGTGGTTTGAATGAAAGAAATTACTTTAGTTCCTTTTTGTAGATGCCGGACAGAAAATGTTTTTTATCTTTGTTTTTACTATACATATGTTTTGTTATAAATACATACATATCTGGTGATGGGTCACTCCCCCCCTTCCCCTTGCTATTTATACCGAGATAGTAATGCAGAGATTGAGGAACCGGAAGAAGCGTCGCAGACGAGAAACGGTGCTGTAGTTCCTTAACACTTCGGCCGCAGAGCCGCGAGCTGCTCCCCCTCCCTGCTCACCTGGGTGTATTTTTTGAATTTTCTATGGACATTGCTGCTATGCTGAATAAAGTCTGAATTTTCTTTGAAGTGAAGTGGTGAGTGCAGACATTTTCTTCTTGCATAATGATACCAGTACAATTTGTGATTACATTTTCTGATATCCCTTTAAATTTACAAGTTCAATTAAAATCTATAAAGTTACAAGAGACCATTAGGGGAAAGTAACATATATTTTGAACTGTAGGTTGCAAAATCGACATGCTAAATTAATTTGAGATTCTGAATTTTCCACTAGTTCTTCCAATAAAAGTAGTTTGGCACACTAGAGTAATATTCAAGTCTGGCCTGTAATTTGTACAAAATGATGAATTTAATGTAGCATAAAAGGACTTACTTTTTATGAACATAATAAAAGTACAGTGTGCATGTAATATGGAGATAAGTAAAAAGACAGAGTACAGCTAACATAACTGATCCCATGTTACATCAGTGTACACTCATTTGCTTCTATATACCTGCTAGATACCCAAAAGTAATTTCTCTATTTACCATTCATGACTGCTGGGCAGGGAAAGGTTGGGCGAGGACTCGGAGCCACCATTCTAAAGGTCCCTGTGTACTTTTGGATAAAGTCAGCAGGACTCTCAGATGCTTATAGGGGCCTTCCAGGTTCCCAACCCTTTTGCGACGATAAACTGCCGCCAAAGCTGTCTGGCAGCAGCATATCTCCCCTTTCCCTATAAACGAATGTTTGGCTGACTAAGATGTTAGGGCATCTTAAGATTACTTCTTGACAGTCATTTTACTCTACATCAGGGGTCTCCAAACTTTTCAGGGGGCCACATCATATATTTTACACATTTTTGAGGGCCAAAGAAAGAGAGAAAAAATATCAGTTTTAGAAAACAATAAATACTTCAAGGGGCATTCCAGGAAAAAAGACTTTTTTTTTATATATCAACTGGCTCCAGAAAGTTAAACAGATTTGTCAATTACTTCTATTAAAAAATCTTAATCCTTTCAATAATTATCAGCTGCTGAAGTTGAGTTGTTGTTTTCTGTCTGGCAACAGTGCTCTCTGCTGACATCTCTGCTTGTCTCGGGAACTGCACAGAGTAGAAGAGGTTTGCTATGGGGATTTGCTTCTAAACTGGGCGGTTCCCAAGAGCACTTAGACAGAAAAGAACAACTCAACTTCAGCAGCTCATAAGTACTGAAAGGTTTAAGATGTTTTAATACAAGTAATTTACAAATCTGTTTAACTTTCTGGAGCCAGTTGATATATATATATATATATATATCAATATGAGAAAATAGTGGAGATAAAAAGGAGACAGAGAATGGCGCTTATAGTTCCATTATTGTTAGTTACGGTTATGAGAGGGAGAGGGGGAGGGGTTGGTGAACAGTGGGTTAAGAGCACTTGCTCACCTGGTAGTGTTGCGCGGCAGGCACAACACTGTTAAGCGCTTTTTGGATTTAGGAACTCTTATTCCTGGTGGCAGCTTTCCGTCTGTACCGTTGGGCAATGGTGCAGGTAAAGGGAAGGGAGATGAGGATTAAGGTTTACCGGCTTGAATGGTTATCCCCTGATGACCTCAATCTCCCACCAAATAGTTTCTTGTATATATTTACCCTGTATGTCCCACACTTTGTTTATGGACATGATAAAGAAGGGAATACCCTTTGAAACGCATTTTCTGTTGTAACCACTGCTGTTTGTTCGGTGTGAAATAATAAAAAGCATTGAAAAAACGAATCAAGAATTGTGTCATACCTGGTCGAGCGCTCCAGAAGTCGGAATTTTTCGGACGAAGGCATCCCAGCCAGGAAACCCTCATCCTCCATCTCTCTTACCAGTGACCAATATGTCATAGTCGCCAAAAAAAACATGCCAAACTGTGCCCAGCTTTTGGCCAGCTGCAGCTATGTCCTGCCTTAGCCGGTTAATAGCTGAGCGGCAGTGTGATGTATTGGCCCTGGCCGCCTTTCTGGTGCCCGGGCCCATTACATCACACTGACGGTCAGTGTATCACCAGTCCAGGTGGGACTTCGCTGTGGCTGGCGATAAGCTCAGCACAGTCTGATACGTCAAATCGCAGAATGCTATAACCATGCTAAAGATTTTGCAATGGGGCCTGGAGCTTCAAGTTATCCCTTCTGCCCAACTGCAGGAATGGATGATAAACACTTGTGCCACATGCAAGGGGGGTGCAGATAGAGCAGTTGTGCATGGGCAATGATGCCTGAGAGATCCCCACTTCATAAATGGCAAATAGTGGGTATGGGCCCTGTTACAGATTAAATATCAAAAATTACAATAGAACAGGAAAGTGATCTGTTTCTGAGGGAGAAAACAACGTCCTCTATCTGCTACTCTTATATTAAAGGGGTACTTCCGTGGAAAACTTTTTTTTTTAAATCAACTGGTGCCAGAAAGTTAAACAGATTTTTAAGTCACTTCTATTAAAAAATCTTAATCCTTCCAGTACTTTTTAGGGGCTATATACTAAAAAGAAATCCAAAAAATAAATGCATTTCCTCTTATGTCATGACCACAGTGCTCTCTGCTGACCTCTGCTGTCCATTTCAGGAACTGTCCAGAACAGGAGAAAATCCCCATAGCAAACATATGCTGGTCTGGACAGTTCCTAAAATGGACAGCAGAGGTCAGCAGAGAGCACTGTGGTCATGACATCAGAGGAAATGCATTTCTTTTTTGGATTTCTCTTTAGTATACAGCCCCTAAAAAGTACTGGAAGGATTAAGATTTTTTAATAGAAGTGATTTACAAATCTGTTTAAACTTTCTGGCACCAGTTGATTTAAAAAAAAAAAAAAAAAGTTTTCCACGGAAGTACCCCTTTAACTATGAAATACTGACACTACCATTGATCAACAGGCAGTGCTTTGACTTTTTTGCCCTCTGCATGTGCTTTGTACATGACATGGCCTTTTTTCCCCATGTGATATGCTTTGTTATTCTCCGTTATGTCGTAGAGGGGAAAGTCCACATTAGGACTAGGCATTGTATCAGGGACTGGGTACTGTCACAAACAGGAGGTTTTCATTTTTTTGTTTTTTTTGGAAAATGCCATTGAAAGTTGCTTTTAATTTTTTTTGTTAAACCAAAGTGGATCCAGCATGAAGGAGTAGAAGTCCTTCCTTTTTATTTCCTATTTCTTTGCAACTACTCTTGGTTTTGGCTCCAAAAAACTGAATCATAAGCTTCCAAAAAGTTCCATTCCTTCATAAACAAACCCATGGGGAAGACAAACCTTTCTGTGTTTTCAAATGGGAGAAAAGAGAATTTTACAGCCAGATGTCTCTGGTGGCACCATTGTTTTAGGGAAACCCAAAGGATTGGAAAGGAAAATTCCACATGCTTGAACCTTTTCTTCCATCTTTCATCATCTGTCAGGGGAGAGTCGGTAGGTCTCCATATTCACTAAAATAGTCAGGTTTGGCCAAGATAATAAGCATTAGATATGTAGACTCTGAACTTAGCCTACCTCTACATGCAATGCTGATACACTGGAAATCTTCCTAGACTTACCGTATATACTCGAGTATAAGCCTAGTTTTTCAGCAGGATTTTTCATGCTGAAAACTCCCCCCTCGGCTTATACTTGAGTGAACAAAAAAAAAAACTTTTCTGGCTATAGCTGTGAGGGGATGGTCCCGGCCGTCCATCTCCGCCTGTCAATCCCTTCTCAGTGGTCTTCAACCTGCGGACCTCCAGATGTCCGGGCATGCTCGGAGTTGTAGTTTTGCAACATCTGGAGGTCCGCAGGTTGAAGACCACTGAGAAGGGATTGACAGGCGGTGATGATGACGGGGGTTGATGATGACATGGGGGGGATGATGTATTTCCCACCCTAGGCTTATAGTCGAGTCCATAACTTTTCCTGGGTTTTTGGGGTGAAATTAGGGGCTTATATTCGGGTCGGCTTATACTCGAGTATATACGGTATGTGTAATATACCTAATAGCTATCCTTATGCCAGATATTAACACCATACGGAACAAGAACAATTTCTCTATTATGAATATCTAATCTAAATTATCTCCAGTTTAGTGTCAGATGAGTAAAATATAATGTCTCATTATTTATTTTTCATATATTTCAGAATGGTGACCCAAGAGCCATAGATAGAAAAGAATAATATTTGTATTGGATTAAAAGTGAAATTCTGATATAGTCAGAAAATAATTCTTGATGAGAGGATGTTGTCATTAATTCTTTTGGAAACTCATATTGCTTCATATTTTCAGAATGTACAAACCACTAATTTTTTGTCTGGATAAAAGTCCCAAAACAAAGCCTTGTCTGGAATATATTATTTCATGGTATGAACGCAGGGGGAGGGGGATCTGAACGTGGGGTGAATCTATGGATGTAGAAAGCCAAGAACCTGTCAAAGGTATTTAGATTGCCAAAACACATAAATGTTTTAAACATTACCGCTGCCTCATCCCGTGTCTGCCGGATCAGGAGAATGCCAGGGTTATTTTACAGGTGAGATTACTCTCCATAGAGATACCTGAGGAGACCATTACACAAATGCCAGCAGTGCTATTTAAAGCTGAAATACTACACGGCTAAGTATGCATTAACCCACTTATAGCAACCACTGCACTGGAAATAATTCTCTTATAAAAGAGTGGAATGTGCGTTATCGCAGGCAAGTGTTAATAGGGGGAGGGGAGAAATCTAAAAAAGGGGAAAAAAAGTTGACTAGTGCACATGGATGGTAAAAGTATGTATGTAGCTGTAATACAGCGCCCATAGCAGTCTATAGGGACCTTGTGTAGGCCTTTGATTTCATATGGGGCATGAAAAGTTTAGTTTTTTTCTCTTATGTTGTGAGTAATCGAATGCCATATAATAGGAATATGCTCTCCTAGAAGCATTACTGCTGAACTACAATGTATTCTGAAAGTTTTCAGACCCTTCCACTTTTTCCAAATTTTACAATCTGCACAAAGTATCTTTAAAGCTCAGCCAGAGTGACTTTTGGGTCCTTGGTCACATCTGTTACTAAGGTCCTTCCCCAACCCTGATTAGTTTGGTGGGGTGGCAGCTCTAGAAGAGTCCTGATTTATGTGCATCAGAACTTTTTAACTTTTTATTGTACCCTTCTCTAGATGTCTCCCCACATAATCCTGTCTCTGAGCTCTACAGGCAGTTCTTTCTTCCTCAATGATTGGTTTTTGATATGATTATAGGCTACTTTCACACTACCATTAGGCCCAGTCGAGAATGGCCATACATTTTTTTTATATATTTTTTTTTACTTTAATGGCCGTTACCTGGGCGGGGCACAACAAGCAACAACGGATCCCAATGGATCCCATTATAGTCAATGGGGTCCGTCGGGAGCCCTTTTTTGTAGCGGGAGAAAAAGACTGTGCTTGCCGTATTTTTTTCTCCCGCTATTCTCCCCAGGTTCCCCAATGGCCGCCACACTGCTGTGTCATAACGGCAGTTTGAAAGTAGCCATACATTGTCAGCTGTGAGACCTTATATATACAGGGCAGTGTCTTTTTTAAATCATGTCTTCATCATCTGATTTTACCACAAGAGGCTCCAACTAAGGTGTAGAAATGTCTCCAAGAGAAATGGGAGACCCGAGAGTAAATTTCACGGGTGATAGCAAAATGTCTGAATACTTATGTCAATGCGAAACTTACATTTTTCCTTTTGCAAAGATTACCGAAATTCTGTTTCACTTTGTCATTATGGGGTATTAAGTGCAGAATGATGGAACAACACTTTTTTGGGGGGGAGATTCTCAAAATGCATTATATAAAGAGCCAATTCATCTATATGATCTTAACTGTTTAATGTTTTTTTTTTTGCCATGAAGACAACCCCCTACTCATATACCCTATAAGGGCATATGGATATTATAAAGGCGGGTCTTTGAAAATTCTACATGCATAACACTTTGATTTATGGCATTTTTCGTGTTCATTGGTAATTTTTGGAAATGTAACATACATAGTTAGTTGTTGTTTTTTCTTGTGGCTTCCTACATACCTCTCTATAGCACTTAAAGCACACCAGAAAAATAGTATTCTTAAAATGTTTCAAAATAAAAATACACAAAAAACACTTTCCAGAACTTTTTCTGGGGAAAAAAACTATATTTGAAAGGCCCTACAATTGGTGCCCTTGCAAGCAAATTAGTTGCGTATAAATAGCCAGATCAGGTTATTATCCAGGTAATTAATTGGTTAAAGGGTAGCTCCCACCATCCTATTTTTTTTTTTTTTTGCTAGCCCATTCACCCCCCCCAGCCAGCTTACAGCACTAGCCCATTCCCTCCTCTCCCCCCCCCCCCCCGCCTCGCATACCCCGCTCCCTCATTACACTTGCAGTTACTGCAGGGTCCGGCAGCGGGCGTGCAGGGACAGCAGCGGCAACGAGGCGGCGGCGGCGATGTGCGGGAGGAGTGGTCTCCCAGCCAGTGGCCGGGGAGCCAATGCGCTTGCTCCCGCCTGTCTGATTGACAGGCAGGAAGCGAGTGCAGCCTAACTGAAAAAGGACTGATTGCCACTCCAAAGTCAGTCCTTTTTCAGTGGCCGGTTTTTAAATGTAAATGAAACCTTTTTAATGAAAAAAAAAATAATAAAAGTATATTAGAGATATGTTGAAGTACTACAACATATCAAAAAATAAAGTTGGTGACAGTGCCCATTTAAAGGAGTTATATAACTTACCCATGTACTTGCATTTACAATTCTGAAGTGATCATGGATTTTTCAGCATTTTTCCGCTGAGTAGTTCTCCCTGGTTTGATGACACTCGACCTTCTTTCTGCAGCGCGTGTCCGCCATGTTTAGCCCGATGACTCATCAGTCCCATGAATCTTTGCAGCTTTTCCCTGCCTCCCGGCCCAGAGTCGGCTACTCCCCCGTTCATAAATATTCATGTATTCAGCGTTTGCAAAGCTGTAATTGGTCAGCTCTGCAAACGCCCATCTTTCAGCCTTGTCACAAAGCCGCCATGTGTTCTGCCTGGGCCAATAGGAAAGCCCTTATCTACGCTAGCGTAGCTACTACGCCAATTCACATAATGAATTGCACAGTTTAGTTACCTATCTCCATACAGTAGCGTCTGAGCTGGAAACACGGCAAATAGCAGGTTGACTTAGATTGTATTACTGCTAATGTGTGCATGTATTCTTTGTATTGTAAAGCTCCTATTCGGCACATGTGAGGAAGGACATATTTTGGATGGGTGGGGATATGGAGATGGGAGGCCAATGGGGGCATTTATTATAATTTAGGGAGTGGGCCGAGCTGGGGAAAAGCAGGGGGAGGGCAGGAGCGGACCGGACATTATGCTAGGGCATTGTGGGAGATGTAGTCTTTTACACTACAATCCCTATGCACTGAACCCGGAAGCGACAGGAGCTTCGGACGGGCATAGCGGAGGAACTGCTGGACTGATTAGCGCGATAGTGGGCTCTATCAACAGGTACAAGCCTAGGCTACATTTAGGGATTACTTTATTTCTAATTGGGAGCATTGGAGTTTTCCTTTAACTATTTTATATAACTTTTTTTTCTTTTTCATTGCCACTCTTGTCATTTGGCTGTGTTTGGTACTGCAGCTCAGGTCCATCCACTTTAGTCCCTTAAATGGACACTATCATTAAAATTTTTTTTGCTATTGCACTCCTTATGGTAAATAAAAAAAATATTTTTAATGTACTTTGTTTTTGTTTTTTTTTTATTAAGTTTTCTGTGTTTTTTTTGTATTTAAAAAAAGCTGCCACTAGGTGTCTCCCTACTTGTCCAGAGCACATACTCCATATTCCTCTCTCACTATACACATAGGGCTTTCCGGCGGCAGCTCTGTGTGCAGTGAGTTTTGGAGGCGGAGCCGCATGTCACAGTCACGCCGGCACACGGCCCTGCCTCTAAAACTCACTACACACATAAGGCTGCCGCCAGAAAGCCCTATGTGTATAGTGATAGAGGAATACGCAGCAAATTTCCTGCTGATGCCGCAAATTTTGCACAGCGTGAAATATGCTGCGTATACGCCAGGTGGAAATGCACCCTAAGGGAGGAAGTTCTCCCCTGTATGGCTTCAGATGATGTCATGCCTGCTGGGGAACGCCCCTTATCAGTCTGTGAATCTGACTGAGACCGAGCAGAAAATACAGAGCAAGATCAAGGTAGAAAATAAAATAATAATAAAAATAAAGGCAGAAGGTGGTTTATCATGATGGGGCAGTGAACTGGGAGGATTAAAAAATGTAACAAGATCATGAGAGGTACTCTTTAAAGGGGTTATCCAGGAATAGAAAAACGGATTTTTATTTTTTATTTTTGCACTTTCAATTTTTCCTCTATATCTTTTAATAGCCAGAACACCTTCAATTGTCCACCTACACACCCATTTGAGGGCTTTTTTGTTTGTGTCACCAATTGTTCTTTGTAATGACATCACTCATTTTATCACAAATCTATGGTGAAACTGAAAAAAATTGGGGAGGTTTTGTACCCATGTTGTGCACTTCTTGGTAAAAATGTTCTCTTTATTCTGTAGGTCCATACAATTATAAAAAATACCCAATTTATACAGGTTTTCATTTTACTACTTTATAAATTATAACTTTTTGCAAGTAAATAAGTATGCTTAAAATTTTCCTCTTTTGATCCCTATAATGCCTTTATTTTTCTGAATAAAGGCACTTTATTTTGCACTGTAATCTCTAGAAGGGACCAAAAAATATATATATATATTTTTTAAAGTTTTACACCATTGTTATTAACATTATATTTTTACATTTCAGACATTTCCACATGCGTTGAAACCAAATATGTTTTTGTTTATTTTTGTTTACTTTATTTCATGTGAAAAATGGGAAAAGGGGCATGATTCAAAATTTTTAAAGGGAAGGGGATAATTCACATTTCCACAGTTTTTTTTTTTTACTATTGCATGCAAAATTTTGATTGGCTACACTGATCAATGCTGTACCATAGTACAGCATTGGTTAGTGTCATTGGTGCTTTATTAGTATAGGCTGTCTGCACTGTTGGAGTGCCGATTGGATAGACAGAAGAAGGGTACGTCTTTCCTCTCAGCTGATCGGGACCCTGAAATTTTTTTTGTTTTTTGCGGTGGTCTGTATCCGCTCCCTGAGCTAACCAATGATGCCCAGCATTAGCCTTGGGTCCAGATCAGCAACCAGGACCCACTGGGTATGAAGCACGCTCTGCACAGTTTTGGCACTTTAGGCACAGTACACTCACCCACAACAGGAAGTTCTGTATTCCTTGGTCTTTTATTGTTGTGTTGTTTCTGCCTTTTCCCATATTCCCTGTGACCTGAAACCACACTTCACAGTTCACGTGATCTTAGGGGGCTTGGCTAAGTCTAGTCTCAGCAGTCAAGCCAGCCCCCATTGACATCATCACTGTTGTCCTGTGGGAGTGGAGAAGGGATTGTGGGAAATGCCAATCATATCAAGCTGCCAAGGAGGAGGTCAGCAGCACATAATGAGAGGGGGGCATGGGTGAAATCAGAGTGTACTAGCATGGCCAAACCATTTGAAAATAGCATAATAAGCACATTGGATAACCCCTTCTATAGAGGAGAGCTGTAGTACCAGATGAAATCCATGAACCATAGTTGTACTTTTTCTTATCTTGGACAACTCCTTTACGCCAACTTGTTGTATATTAAGATGGTAAGACTGAATCTTGCAATGTTAATCTACTGTAAATGCTATAAATTGTATTTCTGCTAAGTAATGTAATCTATGTGCCATATCTGATAAAGATAACTTTTACACATTGTCCAATTCAATTTGCTCATAAAACAATAAGTTTTTATATTTGAGGACATTCCCTTTTTATACCAACAAAGATATCTGTAAGATTGTTTAAAAAATCATGTGGGGAAAATAGATAAAAATGGAGGATTAATCTATGGAAAATATGACAGGTTATTCCACGTCCCGAGTTAATTTAGCAGTCTGATTAATCTAGTTGCCATCATGGAATCCTTTCAAAATGCTGAGAGTGTTTTATGGAGAAAGTTTAAAAGAATTTGTCTTCATCAAGTAGGAATATTGGGAATGTAACTACAAATAAAGAGGGATTCCAAGATAGAAAGGGCAAGAGATAACGTAAGAAAAGAAAACATTATACAAATACTGCAAAATATATTGTGCGTCAGGAGCTTAAACAGAACCAGGTGCAGAAAGTATTCTAAAACATAACTCTAAACCAAGTCTTCAAGACTAAACCAAACAATCACAACTAGAATAGGAAAAACACAAAAAAGTTACCTAAATTAAATAAAGCAAACATAAAAACAAACCACATGTCCACATCTAAAAACTGTATACAATCTTATAATACAGTATAATAATTATAGAGAATCTAGGCAAAAACTAAAAATGTAGCTTTCCCCTGCATACAGTCTATGGTCTAGAAGCCTGTTTTCCCTTTCGCGGGGGTAGCTCAAACAGCACAAAAAAGAAGAAAGTCGATCAAGCAATTCCACTAAAACATCGATTTATTGGTTATTCAGCAGCATAAAATATCCCGCATGGATAGAATTCCGCACACACCATCTGGCCAGTGATTCACAGCAAATGGACGCGTTTCGAGCGCATGCGCGCTCTTGATCAAGAGCGCGCATGCGCTCGAAACGCGTCCATTTGCTGTGAATCACTGGCCAGGTGGTGTGTGGTGAATTCTATCCATCCGGGATATTTTATGCTGCTGAATAACCAATAAATCGATGTTTTAGTCGAATTGCTGGATCGCCTTTCTTCTTTTTGTGCTACGTGTATCAAGCCAGGCCAGGCTGAGGATCCGTGCAAGACCAGTGGGAGGTGAGCTGAAGATTACTATCTTTCCTTCTGGTAACTCAAACACCCTGTATGTATTTCTATATCTGTTGGCCACAAATATTATAGTGCACTCATGGTATCAGGGATGTCGTAGCCTTACTAGAACTTAGTTCTTTGGTATTTTGTTTAAAGGGAACCAATTGGCAGATTTTAACATATATATAATGATTGACAATGCGTTATTATATGCTAAAATCATTATCCTGTCCATCCCCGGGGGACGTTTGTGCCCCCAGGGATGGTGAAGATATTAAGTTATAAAGTCCCCCCCGGCAAGTAGTCCCCTGGGTGGGGACTTCTACTTACCAGCACTCCACATTGCTCCGGCCGAGGCCGCGCCCCGATTGCTTGAATGACGGCTCGCATCACATCTCTGCTCCGTCTGCTTAGGAAGCAGAGTGATGAAGTGGGTTACCTTTTAAATATTTATATGCCAAAACAAGGAGTTACAAATACTGACTGAAATAATGTCATGTGAAAGTGGCCTTTTACGAGTTTTCCCAAGATTTACAGTTATCGACTAAATTTTGATCGGAACGATAACTAGCTGGTTAGTGGTGGTCCAACTGCTAAGACCTAGTCACGAAAATGAAGGTTCACTGTCCCCCAAGGTGAATGGAGCAAAAGGTGTATTGATACATATACATGTCTCTCTCTCTCTATCTATCTATCTATCTATCTATCTATCTATCATCTATCTATATATTTTTTTTGCATTTCGTTCATCACCTTTATGAGATTCCATTAGAAAAGTACTCTTTGAAGTCGTATTCACAGACTGGGGGGGTCTAATGACCTGAACTGAAAACATCAAGATCACTGCAATGCGTTCAGTTTAGGGCTCTAGACTCATGGTCTGGCTGGGACTTGCATCAGGAAGGTGGACACAAACATTATATATTTCTGCTGGAAAGCATTAAATATTTATTTTATTTAAGTGTAAATTTTTTATGGTAAAAAGGCAAAGACCTATATAGAGTTTACCACCGCACCATAACATACATTTACGTCCATTGTTGTTAAGGGGTTACTTAACGCACCATGATATACATTTATGCTCCGCCATGACCCCGCGCACCAGACCACCATCAGCAGCCAGGGACCTGCCGATAATGGCAGACATCCACAATCACACGTATGTCCGCCATTAACCCCTCAGATGCAGCGATTAATACAGATCACGGCATCTGCAGTAGTGCGATACTTTAAACGGATTATCGGATTGTCCGCAGCGCTGCCGCGGGGATCCGATCATCCAGCATGGCGGCCGGAGGTCCCCTTACCTGGGTTCTTTTGCTCTGGTCTGAGATCGAGCAGACCAGAGCAGAAGATGACCAATAACACTGATCAGTGCTATGTCCTATGCATAGCACTGAACCACTGAACAGTATTAGCAATCATATGATTGCTATAAATCCCCTCCCCCCCATTAAAAATCTAAATCATCCGTCCCTGTCCCCCCCCCCCCAAAAAAAAAATTAATAAACATATTTGGTATCACCGCGTGCGTAAAAGTCTGAACTATCAAAATAGATTGTTAATCATGCTGCATGGTAAACAACATAAACGTAAAAAAATAAAAGTGCAAAATTGTTGCTTTTTGGCCCAATTTTTAATTAAAAAAATTAATTAAAAAAAATTATAAAAAGGAAAATGTAAGCAAAAATGGTACCGCTAAAAACTACAGATCACGACGCCAAAAATTAGCCCTCATACCGTTACGTATATGGAAAAATGAGAAAGTTATAGGTGGTCAAAATAGGGTAATTTCTAACATACTAATTTTGTTAAAATAGTTTGAAATTTTTTTAAGCGGTACAATTATAGAAAAGCATATATCATGGGTATCATTTTAATCATATTGACCCACAGAATAAAGAAAACATGCCATTTTTACCGTAAAGTGTACAGCGTGAAAAAAAAACCTTACAAAATTTACCAAATTGCGGGTTTCTTTACAATTTTCCCACATAAATAATATTTTTTTGTTTGGGCTGTACATTTTGTGGTAAAATAAGTGGTCATTACAAAGTAAAATTAGTGACGCAAAAAATAAGCCCTCATATGGTTCTGTGAATGGAAATATAAAAGAGTTATTATTTTTAGACGGCGAGGAGGAAAAAACGAAAATGCAAAAATAAAATTGGCCTGGCCCTTAGCCCCTAATGACGCAGGACGTAAATGTACGTCCTGGTGAGGTGGTACTTAACGCACCAGGACATACATTTACGTCCTATACATAACCACGAGCATCGGAGCGATGCTCAAGTCATGCACGGTAGGTCCTGGCTGCTGATAGCAGCCTGGGACCCGCAGGTAATGGCAGGCATCCGCGATTGCGTGGATGTCATCCATTAACCCCTCAGTTGCTGTGATCAATAAAGATCACAGCATCTGCAGCGCTGGGGTCACTAAAATGGATGATCGGATCGCCGGCAGCGCTGCCGCGGCAATTCAGTCATCCAGAACGGCAGATGGAGGTCCCCTCACCTGCCTCCGCTGCCTTCCACAGGTCTTCTGCTCTGGTCTGAGATTGAGCAGACCAGAGCAGAAGATGACCGATAACACTTATCAGTGCAATGCCCTATGCATAGCACTGAACAGTATTAACAATCGAATGATTGCTATAAATAGTCCCCTATGGGGACTATTAAAGTTTTTTAAAAAAATTTAAAAAAAGTTTAAAACATTTGAAAAATCCCCTCCCCTAATAAAAAATTTAAAATGTCCCATTTTCCCCATTTCTCCCCCAAAAAGTGTAAAAAAAAATATTTAAAGGGGTTATCCACCATAAGGTGATTTTAGTACGTACCTGGCAGACAGTAATGGACATGCTTAGGAAGGATCTGCGCTTGTCTTGGGGCTAAATGGCTATGTTGTTAGATTACCATAATACTATGGATAGCTTTTTGTGAACTGGTATTTCCTGTTTGACTTTTCTTTTTCTGACTACAAATCCCACAATTCCATTTTCTTTCCTCCCACACATCAGCCACCCCACCCATTGAAATATAAATGAGCTGCATCCATCAAAAGACCTGTGGTTTTCAATCAGGGTGCCTAAAGCTGTTGCATTAGTTGCAGATTGATCTCTCTCCCACCAACCGATCCCTCCACCCATTGAAGCAGACAGGCTCCCTGTCATCAGCTGACTAGTGAGTCAGGTCTTGGTCGCATTGCAAGCTGGGAAAAATCTAAGACAACAGTCATTTTGTATGCTGTTAAAAATAAATATTGGGGTGAAAATCACAGAAGAATTGTGACAAAACCGTCACACACAGGTACAGACACTATATTATGAACTACACTAACTTTACAGCCCCTGTAGCATAGTCAAATAAAAAAGAATTCCTAGAATACTCATTTAAAGCCAATCTGGGCTAAGTCCTTAAGGGGTTAAGGCCAAAATGGGCCTGGTCCTTAAGGGGTTAATACTGTTTCAGTTCTTTTTTTTCCCCTCATGGAAAAATTGCTTCAGCAGTCACTGTCCCAACCACAAGGTCACTCATCCTTTGCAGCAGGATTTGTCACTCGGAGACAAATAAACAAAGTTCAGTCTCAAAGCTATTGTGGTTTTATGGAGCAAATGTGGTTCCCCACAAGAACAAATCCATTTTTCTAGCATAAGATCTAGTTGTGGTCTGCGTAGTCTATGAGAGTTACAAAATAATTTCAAGTCTCAAAAGGGCAAATCAATCCTATTTACAATTATTGTGTATTCAGTAAACTAGGGAAGCATAGGTTATCCGGTGCAGACCGTCAATATTACATCCAAACTTCAAATTGAATGTAATGTTTCATGATCATGGCAAATAATTAGGTCTCTAATACCAATAAAGTTACGAGATATACAAATATTACCAACCAACCAAACTTTCAGCTGACACTTGTGATGTGCAATTCATTTATTAAAGGGGTTATCTGGGACTCTTTGATGGCCTGTCTTTAAGAGAAGCCGTCAATAGCTCATCAGTAGGTTTCCGACACAGAGCAGCCCCATCGAGCAAGAGCCTTGGTGCCTGCATATGTAGTAAAAACAAACCAGCATGGACATTACACAATATACGGAGCTCCCTAAAACTTGTTCGGCTTTGTGGAGCTGGAAGAAAATCCGGTCTGTCTACAAAGGTCACATAGAAAAGTTTGTTGGCAGGCGATAATAGGCAGCTTTACATTAAGCCTTGACATTTTGTAAGAGGTAAAATGCTCAATAAATTGGACTTTAAACTAATACATTTTAAATGGTCCAATTATCTGGCAAATGATAATCGGCCCATGTGTAAGGGCCATAAATAAGCCATCGAACAAACATTCATTGCACATGATCTAAAAAAAAAATCTTTACCTCTAGCATTCTCCTGGTGTCCCACACCAGTCCCCGGATGCTATCCTATTCCAGTGTGAAATCTTGATGCTTGGGCTTGGAGTGACGTTTGGGCCCAGAGTGTCATACTACCCCTCAGCCAATCACTGGACGAAGTGGGACACTGTTGCCGCTGTCGATTAGCTGAGCTACAGTGAGATTCCTCGACCACAAGAAGAAGGATCGCTGTGGAGACAGGGAGTGGGATACCATCGGGAGAGTTTGGATATCCTTCCACAAGCTTCTCGCAAAAGTTGGTAGGAATTTTTGCCCAATCCTCCTAACAGAACTGGTGCAACTGAGCCATGTTTGCAGGTCACCTTGCTCGCACCTGCCTTTTCAGCTTTGCCCATACATTTTCAATAGGACTGAGATCAGGGCTTTGCGATGGCCACTCCAAAACTTTGGGGGATATTTATCAAAGTTGTCTATGTCCCGCATCAATATAAACCAAACTACAGAGGGTTAAGCTGGTCTATTGTGCGCCTAATTTATCAAAAGGCGCACGGCTCTTGATAAATTATGTGCGCAGACTTTGGGATCTATGCTTTAGTCTATATTTAAACCTGCTCCAGCATGGTCTGACATTTCAGCGTACTTTCTGCCGATGCGACTTGTCGCTGAAGAGTCGCTTTTGATAAATTCAGCACCAATGCATTTTTCTGTCTAAAATAGACTAGAATGCATCATGTTCTAAAAATCCTCTAAAGCAAAAATCCTCTAAAGCACGTATTTAGACTGCGACTTTCTGTGCGACAAATTTAGACAGGAAAAAACAGTCTAAATCCTTTGATAAATATCCCCCATTGACTTTTTGTTATCCTTAAGCCACTTTGCAACCAGTTTGGCAATATGCTTTGGGTCTTTGTTCATTTGGAAGACCCATTTCCGCCCAAGCTTTAAATAGGCACTGTCGGATATAAAAACTTTTGATATGTTGATACTGAAAAAGCCAGTCAAAGAACTGCCCCCCCCCCCCTGCCTCCTGGAATGCATTCAGTGCTTCTGTCTACACTGCTTCGTCCTGGACTCCAGGACGTTTTGGAGGGGGGAGGGGCTGTACACACTGCAGACTCATATGAAGAGAAGGGGAGGGGCAGGAAGACTGCTGCCGGCTCTCACACAGCAGACATCAGTGAGAGGCAGAAACACATTGCAGTGCAGACGAAAAAGTGTCCCTGCATGTATGTGTGTGTGGATATATATGTATGTGTGTATATCAGTGTGTCTATCTAATGTGTATGTGTAAGAATATATGAAGCCAGTGTGTGTGTGTGTGTGTGTGTAATAAAGGGGGACTACAATCATATCCTCCAGCTGTTGTAAAACTAAAGCTCCCAGCATGCCTGCACAGCCAAATGATGTGTGGGCATGCTGGAAGCTGTAGTTTTGCAACAGCTGGAGGCACCCTGGTTGGGAAGCACTGGACTGAGGAGAGGGAGGGGGAGGAGGGGGCATGGTTATCCCCCTGCTTCTGGTGGACAAAATTAAGGAATTTCAGAAATAAAGCTAATTCTGAGAGAAATGTAGGTCATAGACACATAAAAAGTACATGTACATGATCAGGATGAGATACTGAGCAACATATAACAGTTTTGTTTTTTCGAGTGATCTGACGGGTACGCTTTAACTTCCTGACTAATGTTGAGATGTTGCTTCAGTATTGCCACATAATCTTTTCTCATCATGCCATCTATTTTGTGAAGTGCACCAGCCCCTCATGCAGTAAAACAACCCCACAACATGATGCTGCCACCCCCGTGTTTCACAGTTGGGATGGTGTTCTTGGGCTTCCAAGCTTCTCCCTTTTTCCTCCAAACATAACGATGGCCAAACAGTTCAATTAGTTTTGTCAGACCACAGGACATGTCTCAAAAAATGTAGGTCTTTGTTCCTGTGTGCATTTGCAAACATTAAAGGGGTACTCCAGCTGCAGGAGAGATTGCGGGGGGTCCCCAGCGGCGGGCGATCTAACATCTTATCCCCTATCCTTTTGATAGGGGATAAGATGTTTAGCACCAGAGTACCACTTTAATCTGACTTTTCTATGTTTCTTTTGGAGTAATAGCTTCTTTCTGCCAGAGTGGCCTTTCAGCCCATGTTGATACAGGACCCGTTTCACTGTAGATAAGGACACAATCTTACCAGCTTCCGCAGCATCTTCTCAAGGTCTTTTGCTTTTGTTCTTGGGTTGATATGCACGAGTCGGACCAAAGCACGTTCATCTGACAGAACCAGTCTCCTTCATGAGCGATATGATGGCTGGACATTCCCATCTTGTTTGTACTTGCGTATAATTGTTTGTAAAGATGAACAAGGCACCTGCAGGTATCTGGAAATTGCACCCATGGATGATCCAAACTTGTGCAAGCCCACAATTCTCTTCCTGATATATTGGCTTATTTCTTGAGACTTTCCCATGATGTTACACACAGAAGCAGTGTGTTTCTGGTGTGCATTAACAGACATCCACAGGTGTGTCTCTAACTCAGATGTTGCCAATAGAGATGAGCGAACTTACAGTAAATTTGATTCATCTCGAAATTCTCGGCTCGGCAGTTGATGACTTATCCTGCGTAAATTAGTTCAGCCTTCAGGTGCTCCGGTGGGCTGGAAAAGGTGGATACATTCCTAGGAAAGAGTCTCCTAGGACTGTATCCACATTTTCCAGCCCATCGGAGCACCTGAAAGCTGAACTAATTTATGCAGGAAAAGTCAGCAACTGCCGAGCCGAGAAGTTCGTGACGAATCAAATTTACTGTAATTTCGCTCATCTCTAGTTGCCAATAAACCATGTTGCCAGAAGCTTCCAAAGACATGACATCATCATATGGGCGGCCCCAAATTGTTTAAAGACTTAGTAATCCTAGTGTATGTAAACTTTTGACTTTGCAGAAAGTAATAAAAATGCTCTCATTATTCTGGCATTTGGCAAATATAAATAATTTTGCTAATCCTAATTGACCTAAAACGAATAAGGTTTATTCTGATTTCATGTCAGATAGTGAGAAAAACAGGCATGTGTGTCTTTTTATATAGTGTATGAAAACTTCTGGTTTCAACTGTATATCCTGAAGTACTCCTTTTTAAGGTCTTATTTTATTGTGACCATGGCCCCTGTCAAGTGCAGCAAGTGAACAACAGTTCTTAAAGGTGATGTGTTGGAAGCTGGAAAAATTAGTAAGTGTATGGGTCCTATTCCACAGCCTGAGCCGCACTGTAAACATACTCTGATCTCGTAGATTGGTTCACATTTACAGAGTCCATTACATGTTTCGAGCCTAAGGCAGGGAGGGCAACATGTTTAGTTTTTTAAGGGCAAAACTAAACAGACGATGGATGAGCCTATGCTTTTTCATCAAAGGACCAATGACCCTATTTCACAGTGAGATATTGGCCTATTTGGCTGATAATTACCCTATGTAGTAGGGCCCTAAAAATCTGAGTGAATTTGCTGATGGCTAGATGACTGGGTCAGATCAACTCTTGAATGGCATGTCTTGTGGAGTGTTCATAGCATTCATAATACCTTAATACCTACCAAAAGTTCTCCAAGGAAGGACACCCTTTAAACTGACAATAGAAAAAGAAACCTAGGGGAAAAACTGCAGGAAAATGACACTCCAGCCAGTGCTTCTACTATGGTAAACAAAAAGCCATGCCAAGGCCCACTGTATATCCTGAAGTACTCCTTTTTAAGGTCTTATTTTCTTGTGACAATGGCCCCTGTCAAGTGGTGGGATACATTATGCAGCAAGTGAACAACAGTTCTTAAAGGTGATGTGTTGGAAGCTGAAAAAAATAGTAAGTGTAAGGATCCTGTTCCACAGCCTGAGTTGCACTAAACAAACTCTGATCTCGTAGATTGGTTCACATTTACAGAGTCCATTACATGTCTTGAGCCTTAAACCGGCTAAAAAAAACAAGCCCTCATGGGTCTGTGTATGAAAATATAAAAGTTATGATTTTACATATTATGTATTTGATCTATGTATTAATTTGATGAGTCTTCCTAAATTTCTCTGAGCGGGTGGGGGTGTTTCCCCTGGAGTATGATGAGCTCCTCTCCTTCCCCTCCCCTGTGATGAGGTCTGCACAAACATCGTTACATTTGCAAAACTTTCTACCTAAATGCATGCTCCATATAACTCTATATAACCTGCATTTTGTGCCCAAAAAATTTAGATTTTTACAGATTTGTAACCACAGTGCATGCTTTTTATAACTCTAAATAAGCCATGTGGAACCTATATGGTGCAAATACACAAGAAATACGTTCATAAAACGACCAAGGAGAAACCATTTTACATATACAGTGGGGCAAAAAAGTATTTAGTCAGCCACCAATTGTGCAAGTTCTCTCACTTAAAAAGATGAGAGAGGCCTGTAATATTCATCATAGGTATACCTCAACTATGAGAGACATAATGAGTAAAAAAAATCCATAAAATCACATTGTATGATTTTTAAAGAATGTATTTGCAAATTATGGTGGAAAATAAGTATTTGGCCACCTACAAACAAGCAAGATTTCTAGCTCTCACAGACTTGTAACTTCTCTATCCTTCACTCATTACCTGTATTAATGGCACCTGTTTGAACTTATCAGTATAAAAGACACCTGTCCACAACCTCAAACAGTCACACTCCAAACTCCACTATGAACAAGAACAAAGAGCTGTCAAAGGACACCAGAAACAAAATTGTAGACCTGCACCAGGCTGGGAAGACTGAATCTGCAAACAGCTTGCAATAGGCAAACAGCATGGTGTGAAGAAATCAACTGTGGGAGCAATTATTAGAAAATGTAAGACATACAAGACCACTGAATCTCCCTCGATCTGGGGCTCCACGCAATATCTCACCCCGTGGTGTCAAAATTATCCCAAAAACGGTGAGCAAAAATCACAGAACCACACAGGGGGACCTAGTGAATGACCTGCAGAGAGCTGTGACCAAAGTAACAAAGGCTACCATCAGTAACACACTACGCGGTCAGGATTGGGAGAATGTCATATGGTCAGATGATTTTTGTTGAAAACTCAACTTACCGTGTTTGGAAGAGAAAGAACTCTGAGTTGCATCCAAAGATCACCATACCTACTTTGAAGCATTGGGGTGGAAACCTCATGCTTTGGGGCTGTTTTTCTGGGACCAGGATGACCGATCCATGTAAAGGAAAGAATGAATGGGGCCATGTTTCCTGAGATTTTTTGAGTGAAAACCTCCTTCCATCTGCAAGGGCATTGAAGATGAAACGTGGTTGGGTCTTTCAGCACGACAATGATCCCAAACACACTGCCCGGGCAACGAAGGAGTGGCTTCGTAAGAAAACCTTTGGAGGGAGTTGAAAGTCAGTGTTTCCCAGCGACAGACCCAAAACATCACTGCTCTAATACCAATGTGTGAAAACCTTGTGAAGACTTACAGAAAACATTTGACCTCTGTCATTGCCAACAAACTGTATGTAAAAAAGTATTGAGATGAACTTTTGTTATTGACCAAATACTTATTTTCCACCATAATTTGCAAATAAATTATTTAAAAATCAGACAGTGATTTTATGGATTTTTTTTTTACATTTTTTTTTTCTCATTGTCTCTCATAGTTGAGGTATACCTATGATGAAAATTACAGGCCCCTCTCATCTTTTTAAGTGGGAGAACTTGCACAGTTGGTGGCTGACTAAATACTTTTTTTGCCCCACTGTAAATAACAATTTAGCTCATTTTATTGCTTGCCACTTTGCATGGAAATGCTCTTCTTAAAGACTGCAGCTGTCGGGATCTTGTCTGTGGTCTGAGGCAGAGAATGAAGATAACCTCCCCCTACCCTCAGATATTTTGGTCCTTTTTTTTGATGGACCAAAAAGATTTTCAGGGTTCGTTTTTACATTTTTAGCAATCAAATTTTTTAATGACGTATATTATAAAAATGCTTAGTTTTAAGGAAGTATTAAAGAGGTCCTGTATGTCTCAGCTGCTGTATGCTCCACAGGAAGTTCTTTACTTTTTTTAATTTCCTTTCTGTCTGATCACAGTGCTCTCTTCTGACACCTCTGTCCATTTCAGGAACTGTCCAGAGTAGGAGAAAGTCCCATGGCAAACCTGTTTCTAACGACGGCAATGCTTTAAAGACTGCATACTTTGTTTTCCACTTTTGTATTATTATGTACAGTAATAAGAAAAACACTATCTGTAATGATTTCATAATTTTCATATGGAAAATTAAAATTCTTATTCTAAAAAATTAAAAATGAAAAGACAAATATCTAAACAAAGATTTTATTGACAGATTTTTAAGAAATAACAATGTGCAACATTCAGCAACAATTTAGCAGCAATGTTTTAAACCATCATTTAGCATTACCATTGTTTTCTGTTAAAGGCACAAAATGTCTGTACAAGCTGAAATCGACAATACAGCTCCATATATACTGTAAGTAAGGTACTAGCAGTTCTAAAATGTTAAGGTACAGAATGGCCCAGAATATACTGGTTCCCTAAAATGGTTCTGTACAACTGGGTATGCCCAAATGCATCAGGCCTTAACTATACTGTAGGGTTCAGTCTCAGAATGAGAATAATTTTTTTTTATATTAACTACATTTTGGTTAGTTGTTGTACTTTCATTTTACAAATACAGAGAGAAAAAAATTACATGGTTCACAATCCATAATACTAAAAAATATATAAAAACCTGAGTATAAAAGTCATATAGAATTACAGATAATACTGGATACGAGGCAGAATATATAGGAGCAAAATGAATTGTAAGCCCATCACCTGTTTTTGGCATTTGTTAAGAAAATGATGATACAATGCTATTAGTATAAATGTTGATAAAACATGGTTTTTAAGCAGCAGCATCCTGTTTCTTTTTAGCGAGGGCAATTGGAGCAATGTATAATGGGTGATGAAGTTTTTGGGACCCCATCAGTGAAACAGAACCTGGGAAAGGTGAGCTTTGTTTTAGGGTGGATTCACACTACGTTTGCTAGATCAGTCTGTGAAATGTCAAAACCGGGTGCTCCTGTATCCCAGCCGGACCGCTGACTAATCTCATTCATTTAACTCCGGTTGACTCATTTTTGCCCCATACCGGTTTTGTGGCTGGACTAAAAATCGTAGCATACTATGGTTTTCAGTCCGACCAGAAAATCTGATACGGGGCAAAAATGAGTCAACCGCAGTCACTATCTGACTCCGGTCGGCACATTTAAATGAATGCTACTCGGTGTTGGTCCGGGAAGGGATACGGGAGCGCCCGGTTTTGAAATTTCCCGGCTGGATCCAGCAGCCAGATCTCGCAAACATGGTATGAATGCACCCTTGGGGTACGTTCACACGAGCAGACCCACAGCGTATTTTACTCTGCAGATCCACTGCTGAAGGACCGCTGCATGGTGGCTTTACATGTGCCTGCTCTGAGCAGCAATACGCCGCTACGAGCAGACACACTGCGACGTGTGAGTCGCAGCGCGCATGCACAGTATAGTCGCACATCGCGGCAGCTCTCGGCCTAGCTCATGGAGCAGGAGGAGCGGCCAGGATGTGTGCGACTACACCATGCATGAGCGGTGACTTGCACATCGATTCAGTGTGTGTGCTCGTAGAGGCGTAATGCCACTCTGAGCAGGCACATGTAAAGCCACCATGCAGCGGTCCTTTAGCGGCGGATCCTCAGCGTAAAATACACTGTGGGTCTGCTCATGTGAATGTACCCTTAGGGCCTATTCACATGTACAGTATTCTGTGCAGATTTGATTTCAAGCTGTGTTCAGTCATTCAGTTTACATTGAAATCTGCAGCAGAAAATCCTGCGCATCAAATCTGCGCGGAGAATACTGTACGTGTGAATAGACCATTAAGGAGGTTTTTCTTTAACCAAAAAACGTAACCTCGCCATCAGCCCTGGATCCTGCTCTAAACAGAACACATTAATTAGCTGAACTATAGCTGTTGTACTATCATTTTGGTGTATAGAAAAATGTGCTTCATTTGGGATGTGGTTTCTTAGAAAGGATGCGGCTAAAAGAAATAGGTGTGGTTTAGAATAAGGCACTATGCACAAAAAATTTGGCCCACTATTTTACTTGACTAGTCAGTGTAGATATGTGCCAGTTTTATCAAACTGCCTGAGCCACTGTGATAAATCTGGCACATTTTAAGACTGTCTAGTCCAGGAGTCTCAAACTGGTGACCCTCCAAATGTTGCAAAACTTCAACTCCCAGCATTTCCGACAGCTGTTAGCAGCAGCAAATGACTGTCTGGGCATGTCCAGACATGCTGGGAGTTGAAGTTTTGCAAAATCTTGAGGGCCACCAGTTTGAGACTCTTGGTCTAGTCTAAGTTTGTACTGTTTAAGATTTAGACAGTATTGATAAATCCCCCTCACTGTATACAGTACTGTGCATGCAGTGTTTCTTTAAGGCATTTTAGCTATAATTTTTCTGCCCAAGTAAAAAGCAATGTTGCAGTGGCATCAGATCTCCCCTAATCATGTTCATTTATGTGAAGACTATTTAGTTTTAGAATCACACCATATAAAAATTCAGCAGTGCAAACATAAATCTGACAGTTTATTAACTTACAAAGAATATTCATTGACTGTTTAAGGGGTACTCCGGTGCTAAGACATTTTATCCCCTATCCAAAGGATAGGGGATAAGATGCCTGATCGCGGGTCTCCCGCCGCTGGGGGCCCCCGAGATCTTACACGCAGCACCCCGTTAGAATCAGTCCCCGGAGCACGTTCAATCCTGGTCTGATTACTGGCGATCACGGGGGCCGGAGCATTGCGACGTCATGGCCCCACCCCCGTGTGATGTCATGCTCCGCCCCCTGAATGCAAGCCTAGGTGAGGGGGTGTGACAGCTGTCACACCCTCTCACATAGGCTTGCATTGAGGGGGCGGGCCGTGACGTCACAGTGCTCCGGCCCCCGTGATCGCCAGTAATCAGACCTGGAGTGAACTTGCTCCGGGGACTGATTCTCACTGGGTGCTGCGTGAGACGGGACCCCCGCGATCAGGCATCTTATCCCCTATCCTTTGGATAGGGGATAAGATGTCTTAGCGACGGAGTACCCCTTTAATGCCCAATATATCAGTTCTTTTTATAATTCTGTAGGTGTAGTGACCCTTTGACATAGTCAAGGAACCAATGGATGTAGAATTATAAACTCTTAGAGGGAGATTTATCAAAACCTGTGTGGAGGAAAAGTTGACCAGTTGCCCATAGCAACCAATCAGATCGCTTCTTTCATTTTTCACAGGTCTCTTTAAAGTGATCTTATTGGTTGCTATGGGCAACTGCACCACTCTTCATCTACACAGGTTTTGTTAAATTTCCCCCTTAGTTAGTTATTTTGTATCAGAAATTTGGAAAAGTGGGAAGAGATTTCAATTCGAAGAATTATTCACAAGTCAATATTAACATTAATGTAATAATTGTTAAAGTAAATCTGCCAGTTCTACTGTATATTTATTACTCAAAGCTGCAGAACAGAACATAGCTGATAAGGAGATAAAACTCATGATACCTGTCTCTTAGCTGATTGCTGAAATTCATGTTTTCCTTCTAAGCTCAAGTGTCACAGGCTGGGTTAAAGAGCATGTATGCCTTCTCTCTCCCTGCCCTGTATGATTGATGTACAGGGTTTTGCCGCTCACAGCACTGAACCTTGTACATCAATCATGTACAGAGGGAGGAAGCATGCATGCTACAGCTCAGCCCGGCCTCTATGACTTGAGATTAGAAGAAAAACATCATTTTACAACTTTTCAAACAGCCATCAGCTAAGAGACAGGTAGCATTTGTTTTATCCCTCTCAGATATCTACCCAGGTCTGTAGCTCTTTGCATGAGCGGTGGAGGGGTCTGCAATGCTCCAGGGCCGCAACGTCTCCTATACTTATGTCATGCCCACTCCTTCTGTTGACTGACACACAGAGCTTGCGCCACCAATGTGTATTATGGCACACACACAGGACAAGACTACGCAGGGCTGCTGTGAACCCTGGATGTCAGTCAAGAGGAGGAGCAGGTGTGATGTAAGACCCTAAGCCCTGCCTTAAAAATTGTTTTGTAAGAAATATAAAACACCTTACAGTCGGAACAAAGGTATGCCTGGGTTATACTTGTTAAGTCCTATTGCGGTGTGTGGGGTCAGCTTACCAACAATGTAGTATGAGGCAGATGCACTTTAAGATAAAAATAGTTGCTCCCGCCCAACTTCCTTTGACAAACTTTCACTGTTGGTCGTTAGCTTTGTCGTAGTTAAGCCCTTTGAGAAGCTTTCTTCTGTGTTCGGCTTCTCCTTCTACACACTTGATGACCTTTCAAATAGTGCCAAGAAAGAGGTAGCAACTGCTATTACTAGGTCAGAAATATTGGTATCTCTACTATACAACTGCTATAATGCTGTAACAGAAAACTAACAGTACTGTAAAATACAGTACACTAGTCTCAAAAACTAGGAGATATAACATGGACATCTTTTCTGGGTTAGGGGCTGTTAGGCAGCCAACCAAACATATGTGGACAATACCCAGCAATCTCAACACGTGCCAAGATTGTTATTCATCAGGACATCCTTCAGGCTCCTTGCAAGAACATTGGAAAATTCTTTCAGATGCCATTGCCTACCTTCTTTTTCAAGAGATAGCCTTTGGTCAAGCAGCTAACCCTCCTCTCAGCCCTAGTGTGCAATATAAGCTGGATAAGTTGTGCCTGACACTTAATAGAGTAACACTTCCCCTAGTAGAAAAAGCATTGGCATGTTAAAATCCCTGTTTTCAGTTGGTATGACCTCATAGATTTCTATACGTAGGTAATTTAAATGGGCACTCACATTAAAACTAATTTTTGCTATTACACTCCTTATGGTAAATAAAAAATATTTCTAATGTACTTTGTTTAAATAAAAAAATGAAGTTTTCGATGTTTTATATGTGTTTAAAAAAGCGACCACTAGGTGTCTCCCTATTTGTCCAGAGCACATTTCCCCCCATCTTTTGCACAGACTGGCAGAAGTCCAGAATCAGGCAATGCAGTCTGGAGCTCTGCCAATCATAGCTCATCTCACACTGAACTGCTCTGGGCTGTGTGTAGCAGAGTGAGGGAGGAAGTTCTCCCCTGTATGGCCTCAGATGATGTCACGTCTGCTGGGTAACACCCCTTCCCAGTCTGTGAATCTGACTGAGACTGAGCAGAAAATACAGAGTAATATCAAGGTAGAAAACTAAAAAATAATAAACCACCCCCTGCCTTTCATTTTATCAAGATGGGAGCAGTGAACTGGGAGGATTATAAAATTTAGCAAGATCATGAGAGGTACTCTTTAGGGTAAGTTCGCACTACGGAATTCCCGCAGAATTCCACGGTGTGAACTGAACATTAGTGTGAATGGGTCTCCACGAGACCCGTTCACACTGCGGAATTTCAGCGGTGGACAATTCCGCCGCTGGAACTGTTCCACGCAAAGAAAGAACATGTTCGTTCAATGATGACTGCTCAGTGCCCCGCGGCCCTAGCGCCGAAGTATTTTCGGCAGTGGTCGCCAGATGGAATCTCTACTCGCTGAATTGAGTGAGCGGAGATTCCGCAGTGTGTACGCACCCTTAAGGAGGCTGAAAAGCACAATTCCTCCCATGTAGCTACTGATTAAGGAATTCTTATGGAGGCTACCTCAGATAAGAAGGTTTAGAATATACAATGCCATGCTTTATCTCACAGTTGATTTACTGAAGAGATTATTCCCTTTATTAAGGGCCCATTACTTTTTTAGACAGTTCAATAGTATACAAACCCTGCAATGACTCTTTAAACTCCTCTCTCAGGATGACAACAAATTAGAAGTAGCTTACAAGACTATAAACGGTTTGGTAATGGTGCGGACGGATTTGCAAAACAAAACAAACAGGCATTTACTATTAGGCTTAGCTGATTTTGTAATCTTAATTCTAAGTATTTATGAATAGGGTTACCTAACAGTATGAAGGTCTCAGGCATCCTTACTGAACTCCAGCAGCCTGACAGTGGGGTGGACATGCTTCAGAACAAACTGTGCTAAGTTCAAGGCGACAAACATAGGCAGGATACAGTGATGCATCTGTTGGGGCAATTTCACATAAAAAAATTCTTTAATCTTCCCTGGTTTTATGATCCTCTCCTAACAGGAAAGTGTACACTATCATGCCTGCTACTTTCAATATCTTTTAGTTGCCATTAGAAACCGACTACAAACTATCTACATCTTGCTGTCCGATATGCCACCAACAGCAGGAAACAAGCAGAATTTTGAAATTTGCTTTGGGTGGGAATGAAGAAAAAAAAGCATTGCGGCACATTTAATAATACAGTCTAAGCGAGCGGAGATTCCGCATGGCGGCCACCGCCGAGAGTACTTCAATGGTAGGACTGTGCGGCACTGGGCCGTCACCATGGACGGCTATGCAGTGCCTGTGGACTTCTGCGCAAAGAATTAACATGTTCTTTCTTTGAGCGGAACAATTTCAGCGGTGGAATGTCTGTCGCTGAAATTCCGCAGTGTGAAAGGGTCTCACACTGATATTCCGCAGTGTGAACATGCCCTTATACTGACAGACAGTGCAAACTTAGACTTAACAGTTTTAAAATGATCATAGCGCATTATGCTGTTAGTGAATCTAGTACATGCGACTATTTTAAAGGGGTATTCCGGCTTTATACATCTTATTCCCTATCCAAAGGATAGGGGATAAGATGTATGATTGCAGGGGGTCCCGCCGCTGGGGACCCCCACGATCTCTTGGCAGCCCCCAGCATTCTGGGCCGGGCGCTATCTCAAACACGTGACTGTTATGCCCCCTTGTGACGCCACACCACGCCCCCTCCATTCATGTCTATGGGAGAGGGCGTGACTGCCGTCACACTCCCTCCCATAGACATGAATGGAGGGGGCATGGCATGATGTCATGTCCCTCGTCTGGGAGGCAGCTCCCAGAATAGAATGCTGGGGGCTGCACCGAGATCTCAGGGGTCCCCAGCGGCGGGACCCCTGCGATCATACATCTTATCCCCTATCCTTTGGATAGGAAACAAGATGTATAAAGCCAGAATACCCCTTTAAGTTTGGACCAAACATTAGCTGGCTTACATTCTGTTCTCATCTGCATTGGAGTCTCTGTTGCTTTTCTTGTTAATCATCTTCGTCTTTGGAGCCTCCGCCAGAGATGTAAACATTGCCTTACTTTACAACAAAATATGACACCATAATTTTGGTGTAACGAGTTGCATTAAAGCCATGCCTCCTTCCCTGCTAAGCCACATCAATTTGAAGACAAGGCTCAAAAGTGTATAAAACATAAGAAATGTGGAGCAAGTCATGTGAGTGAGGTTTATGGACCAAACTATTCTAACAATCTGAAGCTTTAGCAATGATAAATCTGCTGCAAGGGTATAAGCAAAGCTCAATATTTGGAGTTACTCTACTGCATTTGATGAGGTTATGGTGGTGTCTTCATGCAGAATAGCATATACCTTTGTTTCCCCACGTAGAAATGGCTTAGTTGGACAGAGAATTCTATATATTTTAAGTATATTATGTTTCTGACATCCTGACACGGTACAATGTTGCATCCTCTGTAAAGTCATTTAAAAGACACTCATATGTACATGTAATCAAATAAAAGCAATATAAGATTTACTATTTAACATTCACAGAAGGGTCACTCTCTACGCCCTTTTCCCTTTATAAGCAATTTGTAAACATAGACATAAAAAAGATTTCAGATCGTATAAAATAACTTTGATTTACTTAGAGAAAAAGCAAAGAAAACGCAGGCACTTAAGAGTGGTAGAGTTGAGCAAACTTACAATAAATTGGCTCGTAGCGAACCTCGCAGCTCGGCTGTTGATTACTTTAGTCTGCATAAATTAGTTCAGCTTTCCAAATGTTCCAGTTGCCTGGAAAAGGTGGATACAGACCTAGGAGACCTAAGACGGTCATCCCGGACTTTTCCAGGTAACCAGAGCCCTTGGAAAGCTGAACTAATTCATGCAGACTAAAGTAATCAACAGCCGAGCTGCAAGGTTCGCTAAGAGCCAATTTACTGTAAGTTCGCTCAACTCTAAAGAGTGGCTTGCAGTCTGCATCTGTTGAGCAACTACAACTATCAGCATGCACGACAGGAGCTGGCACGGCTTGCTGGGAGTTGAACCTTTTACAGCATCTGGAGAGTCGCAGATTACAAATCCCTTCTTATTTAAATGCCAGTCTTCATAGAACCCGTGTAATTTGTTAGTAATGAAAGGGATGATGAGCAGGTCTTCCTATATAGGTTTTGTAAGCTTTTGTCATAAGAAAATATTTCCCCTTTATCCCACCCTCCCTCTTTAAAGCATCAGAATGACCACTCTCCCATATTTTAGGCTATGGCAAGTTCATTTTCCCAGAAGACCCATAGGGCGGATGAGTGTCGTGCTTTCAACATAAACTGTTTCTCAACCAATTTCCCCCTGAAACTGGATATCCTTGGCTGTAAATCGCTGCACATTCTGTCCGTATGTAAACTCCGGCGTGATTCTCTCATTCATTGTAAGCCCAGTTCACGGTAATTAGTGTTAAACTGCAGGCACCAATACAAATACCCAGAACAAGCAGCCCACAGGCCTGGGAACACGAGAGAAAACAAACACAAATTACTACTTGTGGAAGGAATCAATTTTCACTGTGTGAGAACAGCCGATCATTCAGGCTTCACTTCATATGATTTCCCCATTGTTGGTTTGGGAAAACAGGTTGATGACGGCTATTATTATAAGCAATTGTTCGTGAAACTTTCTGCAGACTTACAACATAAAAGCAGGTTTGTGCAGGTTGCTGCGAAAAAGTGTAAAACATTTTACATAGGTGACTTATATGTGATGTATGCACAGATATGTGTGAAGAATGTCTTAAAGACCACCAGCCATTTGTTGCTGAATGTTATATATACCTAAACGGTATAAACCATTCATCAGTAAAAACCGCTCCGGAGCACTTGCACCGTACACACTTGCTTGAGCAGAAGAACGTCTTCATTAGGCTAGCAGATATGCATGCAGCAGGGAGGTGGATAGACGTAACGTGAACGGGTGGGTTCAGCCGGTGGGCAAAGCCCACCGGCTGAACCCACCCGTTCACATTGCGTCTATCCACCTCCCTGCTGCATGCATATCTGCAAGCCCAGTGGTTATTAACCTGGGTTCGGTGAGTCAGTCTCGCGGGTTCGGCAGAGGTCAAGACACACACCCAACTCAAGGCCCGTCGCAACAGGACAGGCAAACCAGAGCCGGTCCCCGAGCAGAGCCGATGTTTGCCCGTCCTGTAGCAACGGGCAATCCCCCCCCCCATCACTATTAACTCCCTGCGGCCCCGCGTTAAGTTTAAAAAAACAGGGGGCCTCCAGGAGATAGCACACGCCGGGACGTCACTGACGTCCCGTGCGTGCGCCCATAGAAGCGAAGGCGCCGAGGACCGGAGGATAGAGAAGGAGTAAGACGCACGCTGGCCAGCTTGGTAAGTGACCAGCGGCACGTCATCTTTGGGGCTCCGACCACCGATCCCGGGACCTACTGCTACTGCTGGTCGCAGCACTTAAGTGGGCAGTACACAGGCATACAGCCTCCAGCCATACACTGTATATGGCTGGAGGCTGTATGTCTGTGGGGGAACACTGCCTACATAATGTGGGGGAACACTGCCTGTGCCTAATGTGTGGGGGAACACTGCCTGCGCCTAATGTGTGGGGGAACACTGCCTGCGCCTAATGTGTCTTAATGGTTTTGTTCATTTTCTACACCTATGTATAAATATATACTTAAATATATACCTCCTTTGTTTTGAATTTGAAATATTTTATTTTTCCAATTAAGAAGGGTTTGGTGAATGCGCATATGAAACTGGTGGGGTTCAGTACCTCCAACAAGGTTAAGAACCACTGTTCTAGCCTAATAAAGACGTTCTTCTGCTCAAGCAAGTTTGTACGAGGCGAGTGCTCCGGAGCGTTTAACTGAGAGTTTAAGCGGACGCTTTGTTCTGTCCATGAGCACCATTCATTTCACAGAGAAGCTATGCACCGCGAGCACGGCGTACACTGAATCCGCAAGTGCAGGAATACTGTAGTGGTTTATTCATTTGGGACTGTATCGGATCTTTGCTAGCGTTGGAATATTACATCAAATGTTATATATATATATATATATATATATATATCTGGCTAGGATAGGCCACTCATATTGGATTAGCAGGGTCCAAAGCTGATCAGCTGTTCAAAGGGACTGGGGTGATTGTGTGAGAGCCACAGCCTCCTCAATATTTACCAGCGCTTGTACTTCTAGTAGTAGAGGTGTGCGGTAATGCAGTGTTGCCTCAATTACTTTAACAGGCAATGGTGCAGTACCTTGCACAACCTCTACTATAAAAGTACAGTGATGGAAGTGAAGTACTGGTAAACATGAAGGAGGCCGAAGTCCTCACACGAGTGCCATGGCACCCTCAGACAGCTGATCTCCTAGGGTGCCAGAAGTTGGACCACCACCATACTAACACTGATAAGTGTTAAAGGAGTACTCCGGTGGAAAAGGTGTTTTTTTTTTTTTGTTTGTTTATGAACTGGTGCCAGAAAGTTAAACAGATTTGTAAATTACTTCTATTAAAAAATCTTAATCTTTTTAGTACTTTTTAGCAGCTGTATGCTAAAGAGGAAATTCTTTTCTTTTTGAATTTCTTTTTTGTGTTGTCTACAGTGCTCTCTGCTGACACCTCTGTCTGTGTCAGGAACTGCCCAGAGCAGCATAGGTTTGCTATGGGGATTTTCTCCTGCTCTGGACAGTTCCTGATACGGGCAGCAGAGAGCACTGTGGACAACACAAAAAAATAAAGATTTTCCTCTGCAACAAACAGCTGCTAAAAAGTAGTGAAAGGATTAAGATTTTTTAATAGAAGTAATTTACAAATGTTTTTTTTTTTTTTAAATGAACTGGTGCCAGAAAGTTAAAGTTTTCCACCGGAGTACCCCTTTAAATTCAGTTAAACTCTCTTGGGTTTTTCACTGCTGACTGAATTGGAGAGGAATAAGTGAGCTGAATTATTCGTGGAAATTCTTCTCCAATTCCTCAGTGTTAACATACCCTAAGACAGCGACATTGGTTGACACGTGCACACCCGCCTACCATTGGTTCCTGGTGGCGCTGGGGGCGGGTGTTTTCGCGTGTCACGTGACCACAGAGTTTGGCTACCACAGCAAGAGGATGTTTCCTGTTGTGATAGCCGAAGCGCTGCGGCTGCAATGCTATTCGTGCTGCAGCTGTAATGTAATTGATTCCCCGCTATGGGGACCGTGCACCCACGGGGGGATCTCAGCGCTGCGGCTGACATTACTTTTATTCCGCGCCATGGGAACCAGCGCCTGCGGGGGGGTAAATGGGCTATAAGATTTTACATGGTGCTGACAGCTTCTGTATATTTGTGATACGCAGCCCCGCCAGGAACCAATGGTAGGGGGCGGGTGTGCGCATGTCAGTCAATGGAGTTGTCTTAGTTCAGCACTGGAAAGTGCTGAGTCAAGTAACACAATCCACAAAATATGGCACTACACAAAAATGAGGAAATAAGAGACAAGATTAGTGGACAGAGTTCTCAGAGAGCTGGGGGTGCTCCAGAGGATGCTCCATAAACATGAAGCTGGGAATATGCCCACAAGTCACAGCAATTTAGGGCAGTGGTTATACAGAACACAAATGCCAACAGGAAAAAAAAAATCACATACCCCAAGTTTCTGGCAGGATAAGAAGTCTTGAAAGCTAAGCTTCAAGTAAAATATTCCAGGGAACACAAACAGCAGACATGTTGAGGTGGTGGATCCTAAACAGGCAAGGAAAGAATGTTCTGAAAGGAGTTTCTCCTGAAATGCAACAGACTTCAGATATCTGTATAACCCTACGCACAAGTGCCTCGGCAAACCATTCTTAGTGTCCTGTCACACACATTGTATTCACTGTACAATTTACAGTAGCAGCAAAGTGAATGAGATTTAATAACTCACCTACATATGCTGCAGAAAAAATCTGCATAAAATCCAGCACAGAAAGGAATCCAGGGTCCGGATTTATGTGCAGAATGTAAATTTTGGTGTCGGAAATGCTACAAATGTATTGTATATTTTCTCAATTGACTTCTTGTGGAAGACATAATCCACAATAAATCATTAGAGTTGTAAATTTGGCTGCAAAAAAAATCTGGAGTATTTCTGCTATATGTGCCCATCCCCTAATCATAAGGATCGAATGCTGTGTGTTGGTGTTATTTTACTGATATAGAGCTCCAAATCCCCTGCATAGACATAGATTTAAAGTGTATCTGTCATTTCTTTTCATAACATGTAGAAAATAACATATGTATATTTGTAGTATACATTGGATAAAAATGTGTATATTTTTGTCCCTGCAGCTATTGTCTGTGTGTCTCTGTGAGGAGTCCAAACACAGGAAGTGAGGGTGGACAAACAGGGCTCTGTGCCCTGAGGGCAAGAAGGGGGGGGGGGCTCTGTGCCCTGAGGGCAAGGGGGGGGGGGCTCTGTGCCCTGAGGGCAAGGGGGGGGCTCTGTGCCCTGAGGGCAAGGGGGGGGGGGGGGGCTCTGTGCCCTGAGGACAAGGGAGGGGGGCACTGACACATGCTCCTGGCTCAAACATCAGGATGGTTGACAAGTCATTAGCCTGCACAGACCCTGCTTGTTCCACCCACACTTCCTGTATTTGGTCTCCTCACAGAGACACTCAGGCAACAGCTGCAGGGGCAGCATTTTTTTCACCCAAAAATATACACATTTTTTGTCTATTACAAATATACATATAATGGTATTATCTACATTATACAAAAAGTTTTTGCTAATGACAGGTAAACTTTAAAACATACTGGTTATGTTCAGCAAACACTGGGGGAATGTTATCTAGTGATGGCTTCCTATAGGAGTTGTCTCATGGCTCAATTTGGTACAAGAACCTTCCCTCAAATGGGTATTATTTAGTGAAGGATGCAAAATCGGCAAACGTGATGGCACTAGGGAGTGTATGGCTGCTGGCGTTTGGGATCTCCCACTGCTGCATCACTTCCTCCATATGCTCTTAAAAATAGGCTGTTATGCTGTACTGTGCCTGTTCGGCTTTCTTGCTTAGAAGCAGAGATAAAGTCAAGCAGAATTTCTGCCAGGTGGGAATAAATACATACACATTTGCACTGAAGATCTGCATTGCCGGGTGGACAAACAGAAAACACTTAAAGGGGTTATCCACGAAAAATAACTTTATTTTATATATAAACTGGCTCCAGAAAGTTAAACAGATATGTAAATGACTTCTATTAAAAAATCTTAATCCTTTCAGTACTTATGAGCTTCTGAAGTTGAGTTGTTCAGTTGTTCAGTTTAGAAGCAAATCCCCATAGCAAACTTCTTCTAAACTGGGCGGTTCCCGAGACACATGTCATCAGAGAGCACTTAGACAGAAAAGAACCACCTTAACTTCAGAAGCTCATAAGTACTGAAAGGATTAAGATTTTTTAATAGAAGTAATTTAAAAATCTGTTTAACTTTCTGGAGCCAGTTGAGCCTATAAAAAAAACTTTTTTTTTTTTCCTGGATAACCCCTTTAAAGGGGAACCAGTGTAGGTAAAAATGCTAAATCAGCACTGAATACTGAATGATGTCAGAATAACAAAAAAAAAAAAAAAAAAACACGTTGTTCCAGACTGGAGATTCAATCTAAATTGTAAAATTCCTAGGCAGAGACTGTTGAAGGAATTTCATGTTTTTGTCTATAATTTTACATGAAATAAATATAAGTCCCATCATGCATTATCTGTCACTGCCTATTGATATACCGTATATACTCGAGTATAAGCCGAGTTTTTCAGCACGATTTTTCGTGCTGAAAACTCCCCCTCGGCTTATACTCGAGTGAACTCTCCGCCTGTCAATGCCTTCTCAGTGGTCTTCAACCTGCGGACCTCCAGATGTTGCAAAACTACAACTCCCAGCATGCCCGGACAGCCATCGGCTGTCCGGGCATGCTGGGAGTTGTAGTTTTGCAACATCTGGAGGTCCGCAGGTTGAAGACCACTGCCCTAGATATAAAGAGACAGATTTACACTTTTTGGAAACTCACCAACCACACCAAAGACGTTTCTTATGTCTGGAACGTAAATGGCGAGAAGTACAATAATGACATTGAGGGCCAATGTCACCACTATATGACGGAGGTGGGAGAATTGATGGTTGGAGAACATCATCATCATGACGGCTTTTCTTGCCTATAACATTAAAACATAAATTGATAATACATCTGCAATGGTTCCCAATATAGCTAAGATATAGACGTAACTTACTGGGAAATGAATGAGCGGCACTGTCAGGAGCACAGAAAGTAGAATGAAGAGCCGGACTGTTACGATCAGGGTATCACCCGGCAGGAATCTGCTGTAACTCTGTAGTAGTTCAGACTCCACTTTATCTGCAATGAAGTAGGTGCACAAGGTCAGTGGTGCTTCTGATCACTAGTACTCCACTCTACTTCAATAGGTAACCAAGAACTACATGGCTTATGGTTGTGTATGGCAACCACAACATCAATGGGATTTGATGGATATTAAGATTCAATTCAATATACATTCAAGATAGTGGTAGACTGTGCTGAATTTACTTCTTATCTCTGACTGCTGATCGCTACCGGGCACATTTTCTATTATGGACTCGATATCCGCCATTAACCCCTCAGATGCCGTGATCAATAACTATCACGTCATCTGCAGCATCGCGGCCACTTAACAGGATGATCGGATCGCCCGCTGCGCTGCCGCGGCGATCCGATCATCCTGCACGGTAGACTGAGGTCCCCTCACCTGGCTCCACTGCCTTCCGTGAGTCTTCTGCTCTGATCTGTCTTTCCGCAGACCAGAGCAGAAGATGACCGATAACCCTGATCAGTGCTGTGTCCTATACATAGCACTGAACAGGATTAGCAATCGAGTGATTGCTTTAAAAAGTCCCCTATGGGGACTATTAAAGTGTAAAAATAAAAGTTAAAAAAGTTTAAAAATAAAGTTAAAAAAAAATGTGAAAAACCCCCTCCCCCAATAAAAACGTAAATTGTCCCATTTTCCCTATTTTACCCCCAAAAAGTGTTAAAAAAAATTATTTTATATACATATTTGGTATCGCCGCGTGTGTAAATATCCAAACTATTAAAATAAAATGTAAATGATCCCGTACGGTGAACGGCGTGAACGTAAAAAAAATACAAAATAGCTGCTTTTTTTTTTATAACATTTTATTCCAAAAAAATTACTAAAAAATGTAATAAAAGTTTTGTATAAGCAAATATGGTATTAATAAAAAGTACAGATCACGGCGCAAAAAATGAGCCCTCATACCGCCGCTTATATGGAAAAATGAAAAAGTTATAGGTCTTCAAAATAGGGGGATTTTAAACGTACTAATTTGGTTAAAAAGTTTCCGTTTTTTTTTTTTTAAGCGCAATAGTAATAGAAAAGTGTATAATCATGGGTATCATTTTAATCGTATTGACCCAGAGAATAAAAAACACATGTCATTTTTACCATAAATTGTACGGTGTGAAAACAAAACCTTCCAAAATTAGCAAAATTGCAGTTTTATTTTTAATTTCCCCACACAAATAGTATTTTTTGGGTTGCGCCATACATTTTATGATAAAGTGAGTGATGGCATTACAACGGACAACTGGTCGCGCAAAAAACAAGCCCTCATACTAGTCTGTGGATGAAATATAAAAGAGTTATGAATTTTTGAAGGGGAGGAGGAAAAAACGAAAACGTAAAAATAAAATTGTCTGAGTCCTTAAGGTCCAAATGGGCTGAGTCCTTAAGGGGTTAAAGGGGTACTCCGGTGAAAAACTTTTTTTTTTTTTTAAATCAACTGGTGCCAGAAAATTAAACAGATTTGTCAATTACTTCTATTAAAAAATCTTAATCCTTCCTGTACTTATTAGCTGCTGAATACTACAGAGGAAATTCTTTTCCGTTTGAAACAAAGAGCTGTCTGCTGACATCATGAGCACAGTGTTCTCTGCTGACATCTCTGTCCATTTTAGGAACTGTCCAGGGTAAAAGGAAATCCCCATAGCAAACATATGCTGTTCTGGACAGTTCATAAAATGGACAGAGATGTCAGCAGAGAGCACTGTGCTCGTGATGTCAGCAGACAGTTCTGTGTTTCAAAAAGAAAAGAATTTCCGCTGTAGTATTCAGCAGCTAAGTACAGGAAGGATTAAGATTTTTTAATAGAAGTAATTTACAAATCTGTTTAACGTTCTAGCACCAGTTGATTTAAAAAAAATAAATAAAAATTTCCACCGGAGTACCCCATTAGTAAGGACTCAGCCCATTTAAATCATAACTCGTTCAATTTTGCCCCTACAGACCCATATAAGGGCTTGTTTTTTGCATCACCAATTGTACTTTGTAATGTACTTTGTATTTTATAACATAATCTGTGGCGAAACAAAAACAAATTATTTGAGGGGTGAAATGGAAAAAAAAAAAAACATTTTGCAACTTTTTAGGGCTTCAGTTTCTATGCAGTGCACTTTATGGTAAATTTGACACTTTTTCTTTATTCTGTAGGTCCATACAGTTACAGAGATACCCAATTTATGTAGGTTTTATTTATTTTACTACTTTAAAAAAATAATTACATGCACCAAAATTTGTATCTTTAAAATTGTCCTCTTCTGACCCCTATAACTTTATTTCTCCGCATACATGGCTATATGAGGGCAAATTTTTTGCATCGTGGTCTGTAGTTTTTATCGGTACCATTTTTGTTTTAATGGGACTTTTTGATTGCTTTTTATTTTTATGGTATATGAAGTGACCAAAAATGCACAATTTTGGACTTTGGTATTTTTTTTTTACGTGTATGCCATGACTGTGAGGTTTAGCTAACTATATTTTAAAATTTTGGACATTTAAGCACGTGGCGGTATCACATGATTTATTTTTTATTATATTATTTTATTTAAAAAATTGCAAAAGGGAGGTGATTCAAACTTTTATTGGGGGAGGGGGAACTTAATCACATGTATTCTCTTTTTTTTATTTTTACCTTTATTTTATAGCCCCAGGGGCTATACCATGCAATCTTTTGATTGCGTACACTGATCAATGCTATGCCATAGCATAGCATTGATCAGTGCTATCGTTGCTCTGCTGCTCCAGCCTGCCTGGAGCAGTAGATAGTCGATCGGAGGACCAGGAGGCAGGTGAGGACCCTCCTGTCGTCCAGTAAACTAATTGGGACATCGTGATTGTGCCGCGATAGTCCCGATCAGCTCCGCTGAGCTGCTGAGATAGCTTTACTTTCACTTTAGACGCCGCAATCAACTTTGATTGCAGCATATAAAGGGTTAATGCTGGGCATCGGCCTGATGGGCGGTGCACGGCATTAACCCTGGGTCCTGGCTGCTGAGAGCAGTCGGGACCCATGGGGTTTAAAGTGTTCTCCAGTCGTGAGGACGGGTTAAACCCAGTTAATGGGACTCAAGACGTACAGGTGCACTGTGAGTACTTAAGTACCAGGACACACACACACATAAGATAGCTGGCGGACAGGCAAACAGTTACCTTACCCAATTACCCTATACACAGTAACACTTGGCCGATGTCAGACACCTGGTGTGGCTTATCCCCTTGAGATCAAAATTACATACAGAGTACGTACCATAAAAAGTGAGGTAACCAAACAATGCAGAAATAAAATAGATGAGGAAGCTTAGTGATATTCCGAGGTTAGCAACATTCTGCATCCGGCTCTTGGACGGGCTGGTGATAAAAAAGGACAAAACAAAAACTAGTTTGAAATGATCAGCCTTTACTGAGCTTCTAATACAAACATACAAACTAACACAATACATTATATAATCATATATATGGGTCATCAGGATGAAAACAACACCACACAGCCCATGATTATTTTCATGTGGTTTCTGTTTCCATTCTACCTTGTTGTTGTATTGGTATTACAGACACAAGTTTTGGCCCAACCAAAGATCTAGTGACATGAACTGAAGACATCACACGTCATAATGATGCTTTCGGTTCAGATCTCTAGATCCGCGGTCAGGTTGAAACTTAAAGTGTGCCTGTCGTTAATAAAAACTTTTTATATAATATAGATACCCATTATATGTATCTGTACCTGCAGCTATTGCCTTTGTGTCTCTATGGGGGGTCCAAATACAGGAAGTGAGGGCTGGACAAGCAGGGCTCTGTGATGGATCCTGGCTTGTATATTATCCTGATGTGAGAGTCGGGAGCGTGTCACAGAGCCCTGCTTGTCCTCGGTGCACGGAGCCCTGCTTGTCCTCCGTGCACAGAGACCTGCTTGTCCTCTGTGCACAGAGCCCTGCTTTGCCCCGGTACACAGAGCCCTGCTTGGCCTCGGTGCACAGTGCCCTGCTTGGCCTCGGTGCACAGTGCCCTGCTTGGCCTCGGTGCACAGTGCCCTGCTTGGCCTCGGTGCACAGTGCCCTGCTTGGCCTCGGTGCACAGTGCCCTGCTTGGCTTCGGTGCACAGTGCCCTGCTTGGCCTCGGTGCACAGTGCCCTGCTTGGCCTCGGTGCACAGTGCCCTGCTTGGCCTCGGTGCACAGTGCCCTGCTTGGCCTCGGTGCACAGTGCCCTGCTTGGCCTCGGTGCACAGTGCCCTGCTTGTCCACCCACACTTCTTGTGTTTGGTGTTCTCACAGACACGCACAGACAATAGCTGTAAGGACAAAAATATACACATTTAACCAACGTGTATTACAAATATACATATAATGGTATTATTGACATTATATGAAAAGTTTTTGTTAACCACAGGTAAACTTTAAGTCCATAACACTGATTAAAAGACATGTTCATATTACGCACATGTAGGACCGGTTTAATTCCCTAAATCTAAAAGCCATATAAAAGCAAACCAATAAAGACATAGAATACCTTCATCCCCTCTTGACATTGGTAAAATACTGCATTCTTTGCATTATGCCATTCCTCTGCTTTGCTCCTGGTAATGTATGACTAAATTGACAACTGAGATGTATCATTCACCAGCTGATGGCGTGTGTCTTTACACAATCTGACATTGCCAGCACTGGTTAAACAGTGTCGGTACATAGGGTCACACCCCATTATTAAAGGAATGGTTACAGTGTGTTGACAGTTTGTATTATCCTTTTCCAGGAGGAAGAAAAAAGGGATTGCTTAAGGGTGAGTTTTAACAAAAGGTGCTTCAGATAAGCAATATATGGGTTAAATTAGCAAAATATGGTTTTCCCAATTTTTAAATCCACCCTTGCTGGTCCTTATCTACAATTCTGCAGCAATGAAGTGTTGTCCCAACATGTCATGGTGGCAGCAAATCACTGCCCGCAGCAGTGACACCTCAAGCTTACTGGTGTCACTGCCACGTCATCGCTGTAAACAAAGAACAGCCGGGACCAATGAACTGTTTAGTGAGGGAGACTTGAAAGGGGGGCAAACCATTTTTACTTATTTTACCATACATCAATATCTGACGTGTTGAGTGATAGGCTTTCCTTCACATAAAGGGCCATGAAAGACAAAATAGTAAAATAAACACCATTGTATGGACAGCTATCAAGGGGACTTGTCTGAGAGTAAACTAGTAGTAGGTCACACACTTACTCACCTCTTAAGCTCACTGTAAATAGGTAAAACAGATGTATGGCAGAGAAATGAGAAAGCCATGGTTGGTAGTGCAAATGAGCTCTAGAAAAAAGATGAAATTAATGTTGTAAATAAAATAAACTTATAATTGGATGAATAAAATCTAATGGTGAGTCAGTTTTAGGAGATGAGTAAGGTCTATATAAGCGCCCAAAGATGATTAGTAGGATGTTTGTTATAAAAATTATGGTTATAAAAATATAATGTAACAAAAGGCTAACCTTCATATATATATACAGACTATATAATTACTTATATACGTCATTTTATCCACAGAACGCTACTGAGCTACACTGGGGAAAGGATTATTCCATTAGGTGGAATTTCTGAGCAGAATTTTGCAGAATATTCTGATTGAAAATTCTGCTCAACACAGCTGAATTTCTAATTTTGGGGTCCACAGAAACATTGAACCCGTCCAATGTTTGTGTGGATTCAGTCTGTATGTGGTTGCAGCTTCAGACATAAAAGCTACTGTCAGACCCCTCCAAACTGATGTTTAAAGGGGTACTCCGCCCCTAGACATCTTATCCCCTATCCAAAGGATAGGGGATAAGATGTCTGATCACGGGGGTTCACCAGCTGGGACCCCCACGATCTGTGCAGCTAGTTTAGAATGCTGGGTGCGTGAGGTGGGGGTTGTGAATTCACGCCCCCTCAATGCAAGTCTATGGTAGGGGGCGTGGCTACAGTCATGCCCTCTCCCAAAGACTTGCCTTGAGGGGGCGTGGTCATGACATCACGAGGAGGCATGGTCATGACATCACGAGGAAGCATGGTCGTGACATGACCCCACCTGCCCACTCGAAGAGTTTGGAACAAAAGGCTAAATTTAGTATGTTACGGTAATTTGCTTTCCCTTAGTCTCCTCAGCAGCACAATATGGGGTGTTTCCGCCCTTGTGAGCCAATAGGACGAGGGAATTTTTAATGAAAAAAGTAATAAGGCACCTCCCCAAGTACCTATATAAGGTTCCCTACCACCTAGGACAGTGAGTGATTTTAAAGTAAACAACAGAAATATACATATAGGGAAGGGAAGCTTGTGCTGCTGAGGAGACTAAGGGAAAACAAATTAACATACTAAATGTTGTCTTCTCTTGATAGAATTGAATGACTCAGCAGCACAATATTGGGAAATGTCAAGCATAACCCCATATGGGCGGGTCCGCCCACCGGACAGAATTCAAAATTAATCTAGCTAACGAAGTTTCACTAGATAAAAAGGTATCTACTCTATAATGTTTAATAAAGGTCAACGGGGTACTCCACATAGCCTATTGACAAATTTATTCCAGAGGAATGGAGCTCCACTCTGCCTAGGATGTAGAAACTAATCTAGAAGAATGAGCTTTTGTGAATTCAGGTGGAGTAAGATCCTTAGACTTTTAGCAGAGTTCAATACCTTCACAAATCCACCTAGAAATAGTTGGTTTAGATGCCTTGGATCCCTTTTCGGATCCCTGATGTAATATCAGAAGATTTTCTGTCTTCCGAAAGGACCTTGTCCTTTCCAAACAGATCTTCAAACATCTAACCAAATCAAGATTACACAAGTCTTCATCTTGAGAGGATCCAGACTGTGAAAAATATCGAGGAAGAGAGATAACCTGATTGATGTTTGCAAATGATGCAACCTTGGGAAGAAATTATGGAAGAAACCTCAGGAGAACTTTGTCCGGAAGAAAAACTGTATAAGGTTCTGAGAAAGATAAAGCTAGAAGTTCCCCAACTCTCTTGGCAGTAGTAAAATCCTAGAAGGATTGGTTATATATTTTCTCTTCAGAAGAAAAATCTAGTTTCAGAGAAAGAAACTTAAAGGAGTTCTCCAACTGAAATCTTTTATCCCCCGCTGTGCCCGGGCTGTAAAACTATACATAATAAACTTTCACTTACCTGCCTACGATCCCCCGTTTTTCCGATATCGCCGCCCGTGCTCTGGTCCCTGTCAGCTTCCTCTTCCTGTGGGTCAGTAACTTCACTCTGTGCTCAGCCTATCAGCGGCCGCGACGGGACATTGCTGCGGCCGCTGATAGGCTGAGCGCAGAGTGATGTCACCGACCCGCAGGAAGTGGAAGAGATCGGGACAGCGATATCGGAACAACGGGGGATCGTAGGCAGGTAAGTGAAAGTTTATTATGTGTAGTTTTACAGCCAGGGCACAGCGGGGGTTAAAAAGTTTTAGCTTAGAGAACTCCTTTAAAGTCCACGTGATCCAAAGGCTCAAAGGGTTGGACACACAACTGTTGTAAGACTAAAGACAAATCCCAAAGAGAAATAGGCCTGATAGTCCTAGGCCGCAATCTTGTAATAGCTTTTAAGAAAGACTTGATAACTGAATCCTGTGAAAACCTGGTATGAAATGAGGCTGATAGAGCTGCCAATCGAACCTTAATAGAACTTGGAGAAAGTCCTTTATCGAATCCCTGTTGGAGAAAATCCAGAATGTTTGGAATAGAAGGATTGAAGGCCTCTATCTTATCAGCAGTACACCACTTCTGAAAAGTTCCCTTGACTCTGAAATATACTTTCAAGGTTGCCACACTCCTAGAGTGAGATAGCGTCTCTAGAATACGGTCCAAAAAACCTCTGGCTGTCAATAGGGACCTATCAACCTCCATGCAGTCAGATTGAATGACTTGAGGTTGAGGCAGAGCTGTGTGCCCTGAGATACCAGGTTCCACTTGAGGGGAAGCCTCCAATATTGTCCATTGTTCATGGTTATGAGCTGAGAGAACCAGGATCTTTTGGGCCAAAATTGAATGACCGCTATCTCTGAGGCCTGATCCTGTCTTATCTTCATTAATACCCTCGGAATCATAGAAGTTGGAGGAAAAATGTAAGCCAGAGTAAAATTCCACCGAATTGTCATGACATCCAGGTTGGTGGGATTGTCTGCTGGATAAAGGGAGCAAAATGCTTCTAGCTAAATGCTTTGTGATTGGCTCTTGTCGTCATTAGGTCTATTTCCGGCAACCCCTCAACGTTGTACCAGCTGATGAAAGATCTCCTGATCTAAAGACCCCACCCGTGGAATTGTAAGATCGCGACTCCAGCGATCGGCCATGACATTCTGGACTCCCTTGATGTGTAATCTGAGAATCCTGGATTCTGCCCATCGAAAGATTTTCTCTACTTACTGCAGAAGTGTTATCGACCTTGTTCCACCCGGTTTGTTTATATAATAAACTGATGCCATGTTGTCTGTTCTTATCTTCACTGCTTCTCCTTCCAGCAAGGGGGCAAAATGGAGAAGAGTATATTGCTCTTAATTCCTTTGTATTGGAGGATAGAAGTAGCTCTGTATGACTCTATTTCCCTGCTACTTTCCTTCCTAAGAGGTGAGCCCCCCATTCAGATCCTGAGGCATCTGTAAGTTAGGATCAACAATGGGGATCCAGAAGGGACATTCCGTCCTGAGGAACAGCCCACTAGGCTAAAGATTTGCGGACCGAAAGAGAGAGGCTGTGAAGCTTGTCCAGGGAGGAAACTCTTCGATCCCAAATCTGAAGGACCTCTGTTTGGAGAGATCTCAGATGCCACAGTGCCCACGGCACAGCTTCGGCTGCTGAGGACAGGAGACCTAGAAATCTCATAAGAGTCCTGATGGAGACTTTGCGAGGAGTCTGGAGAAATTGATATCCCTTGGATATCCTGTCTTTCCTGGCTGAAGAGAGATAAAGCCTCATGTTGTGTGAATCCATGCAGAATCCCAGAAAGATTTTCTCCTTGGTGGGATCTAGATAGGATTTCTCCCAATTTATTACCCAAACTAACCTCTGTAACAGGTCTATGGTTATGGAAGTGAAGTTCCTGTGGAGATCCGGCTAGGATTAGCCAGTCGTCTAAATATGTTACTATTCTGATTCCCTGAATTCTTAGATTCACCATCATGGCAGAGACCACCTTTGTAAAGATGAAAGGGGCGGTTGTTTTCCCGAATGGGAGAACACTGAATTGAAGATGACAGAGTATATCCTTGATATACACTGCTATTCGCAAAAACTTTGTGATCTTGAAAGATGGGTATATGAGATCTAGGGACGCCATGAAGTCGTCTTTGAGGAGTATGGTTTTGACTGACTATCTTTTGACTATGTTTCCATGCGGAAACGTTTTTTGACAATCTATTTAAAGGTGTAGTCCAGTGATGAACAACTTATCCCCTATCCTAAGGATAGGGTATAAGTTGCAGATCGCGGGGGGGTCCGACCGCTGGGGTCCCCGCGATCTCCTGTACGGGGCCCCGACAGCCCGCGGGAAGGGAAGCCATAGCGATGTATTGAGGGGGCATGTCGGCCGCCGCTTCGTGCGGTGGTCGACACCCGCTATCTGGCCGGAGAGCCTGGCCCACGTACAGAGAGATCGCAGGGGGCCCCAGCAGTCTGACCCCTGGCAATCTACAGACTCATGTCACATGTTTTAAGGACACTACATCAAAGTTGGATCAGCCTGTAGTGTGGTTTTCCACATTGATTTTGTGTGACTCCATATCCAGACTTCCATTGGTTGATAAATTTGATTTCCATTGATAATTTTTGTGTAATTTTGTTGTCAGCACATTCATCTATTTAAGATGAAAGTATTTTATACGATTAGTTCATTCATTCAGATCTAGGATGTGTTCTCTTAGTGTTCCCTTTATTTTTTTGAGCAGTGTATTTGCTGAAGAAAAACTAAGTATACTTAGCCAATAAGTTCCAATTGATAGCAAGGGGGAACGGAGGCCTCGCTGAAAGAAACCAGCCGTAATGTCACTCCTGGTGACACCGGTCGGAAGCAGGAGCATGCTGAAAATATGACACTGCCGCCATTGCCATGCCAACCTTCCGGGCAGTCCGCACAGAACGGCGTGAGAACACAGTAATCCAGCTTATCCCAGCAACGTCTTTAGAAAAAAAAAAAGGTAAAAAGAAAAGAGAGAAAAGGTCCGTCTCACACTAGGACAGAAAAAAAACTCACTGTTCTAGGTGGGAGGGGACCTTAAATAGGTATTTGGGGAGGTGCCTGATTACTTTCTTCATAAAAAATTCCCTCGTCCTATTGGCTCACAGGGCTAGAAACACCCCATATTGTGCTGCTAAGGGACGTCAGGGAACGTTCCGAACGCAGGGGCAGCGGAGTACCACTTTAAAGGAGTTGTCTAGAATTAGAACAACATAGTTGCTTTCTTCCACAAAAAGCGCAACAACTAGCCAGAGTTTGTGTCTAGTATTGCAGCTCAGCTCTATTGAAATATATGGGAATGAGCTTCAATAGAACATGCAACCTGTGAACAGGAGTGGCGCTGTTTTTGGAAGGAAGCAGTCATGCTTTTCTAAACCTGTACAACCCCTTACTGAGTACTGAGCCTTACACAATAGTTACATGCCTATTTTTATGAAGCAGCAACAGAATTTGGTCACTGAACTCATCTCTTCTAAACCCCATAAGATATTGCTTGCCGTACTTTTGTGACCTGCAGCAAATTGAGGTAATCAAAAAAGCATATAGAATCAAAAAGGGAGAATGTAACATCAAGAATTGATTCTATTAAACATCCTCCCTAGTCCATTTTGTGACCAATACTTGTGATTCTACAACAGCTGCAGTACCATACCAATATTTTCTTCTAGTTTGGGCAATGCAAGTCTCAGAATATCCTTATAGAAAGAAGACCTGTAGAGGTGCAATGGTGGAGACAAGCCATGGTGTTGTATTTGTCTCCTCCAAAGAGTCGTATTGTTTATGAGGTCTGTTAAGAGAGTTTGTTTTGACTGAGACACAACACAATGAACCAACAATATATTTTATGGCTTTAATACAAGAAAAAAAAAAAGGTCAATTCCTGAGCTGCAATAAATTGCCACTTACCTTTAACACCATAAAAAGGAAAAATGCCATGTAAAATACCAATACAAAAAGAAAAACAAACCATTTCACACTTGGCCTATCTTAATGTGACACAATCTCTGCAGTTACCATGCACAGGTAGCTGTATCCCAGATAATAACCAAGGATGGACACTTAACTCTGTTGTGTTTGTAACCTAATACTGCTATAAAAGCCAATGGTTAAATCAAGCTTGACAAGAACAAGCATCCTTGGATTACATCCTTAAATGTCCCCAACATTTTAAATCCCCCCATCGGTCATCCCCGGTGTAACCTAACTCTCCCATGGGGCCTATTATCCTCTTGAATGGTGCCAGCTTTTGAAGTCCAGAAGATCAGAGGGTCTCTGATCCTTGTGACTCCATATCAGTCCAATATTATTGTAATGCCAAGGGCCTCTTAAAATGATTTATTAGAGGGAAATACAGTGATCAGATTTCTACATTCTACAGAACTCCTACTGAATCCCAGTTATACAGGATAAGTTTGTGACGTGCTGTAAGGAAATAGACCCTGCTCTGTTGTATTATTACTGTTTATCTTCTGTAGGAAAAAACACTAGGGAGAATTATCAATAATTGTGGAAAGTTAAAGTGTAACAGTTGCCCATGGGAATAGACCAGACCTCCACTTTCCTTTGCAGCAGTTTTGATACATCTACCTCCTTGTATGTATTGATTTGCATATTGGTGACAATTTGCTAAGCAATTGCATCAATGTCCAGCAAGTGGGCGCCAAACCTCATTCACCCTCATGATCTGTAGCACCAAATGGAAGTAATTCTAGTAAAGCCATCATATTTTTTTTTTTTTGGGGGGGGGGAGGAAAGGATTTTGTGGAGGTAGGAAATCAGACATTCACCTAGTGAGTGTCTGATCTTTGACCTCCGCTACTGATATGACTGTTTTGATGGATTTAAGGGTCCATCTTTTAGCTGATGCTCTGATGCACATGACAGTGTATAAATTCAGGTGTTAACTATATATGACATAACACTGACTCACACAGGTCCCTATGTTTCCCCTGAGGAAGCAGGTGTCTTATAGCTTTGTTACTTAGACGCTTGCAGAAACACGTTGGGATTGGGAATCGTGTGTATATTTCATATGTACTGATAAGTTATGTTAGCAGTCTACTGATTGCATGGACAAGTATATGAATGACCCCTATTGTCTAGTTTGGGACCGCTGAATGCGGGCCAGTGGCAGCGGTTGTCCCTAGGTGGACTGTGTTCTTGATATCCACATTATTAGTTAATTGGTGTATTTCATATTTTATACCAGTAAAAGTTAAGTTTTATACGTGTAACCCATCTACTCCATAAACGTTATCCATTGCACTAAAAGTATCCCAAGATAAATCAGGTTGATTCCATCGAGAAGCAACATGGATCTGCACAGCCAACAACACAAAATTAGATAAATGAAAAAGACGAAACGGCATTCAGGAGGGCTCATCACTCAACAGACAGAAAGAGGGGGTGAAAGGGCAAGGAAAACCTGTTAAAACCTTGCAAAAGTTCCACCACTGTTTTCTAAAAAGCATGGACCACAGAGAAACTCCACCACGTATGAAACCTATCGCTGGACAACCCATTCTTAGGTATGGTCTGCTTTTTGGCCCTCAACAAACAATACCACTCCTGTCTGCGGCAGCATGTGGCTCCATTCATGTTAAACTTCATTTTTCTAACTGCATGGTTCACTTTTTAGCAGGCATGTGAGCAAGAGGAAGCAATTTATTATAGAAGTCTCATAAGACTGTATGTATAGGGTTCTTACATGTAATATCTCAAATGCACAATATATATAACTCACCTGTTTTGAAAATTCAAAAAGTTTTGGTTTACATTCAGAACTGTTTGAAAACTATAAAAATATAAATAAGAAATTAAAATTTAGTAAATTATCTATAGACATTATTTCCCCCCAAATAAGCACCTCTCCGGAATGAGAGGTGAATGCAGACTGGGACATTTGTCAGTGGGATAGATGCCTGTATGTAATTTCCCTAAGTACACACTACAGTGGTCATCACAGATCTGAAATTCCAGAGCAAAGATTTTTGGGGGAACACAAAGTGGTTAGAGACACCAGTGACTGGTAGGAAGAGAACACCAGTGACAGGCTTGATCTCTTTATATTTTAGACCCCATGGGTTAAGGGAAGCTCTGCTGACCACAGTACTCTATGGCTGGGTTCACACTGCAGAATTTCCGGACAGAATTTCCACCGGAGATCCCGCGGGCGGCTCGAGGACCATACGGACTACAATGTTGTCCTCATAGACAGGAATGAATTTCTAAGTGGGTCCGCAGAAAGATCTGCTCAAAAATGCATTGCTGTCTCTGGGGGTGGCAATGCAGTGTGTGGGGTCCTAGTGCCGCCTGTAGGATCTTCGGTGAAAATTCCATCCAGAGATTCCGAAGTGAACCCGGCCTTAGGGTCTATTCACACGGCATAATTTTCGCTTTCGGAATTCTGCCTCAAATTAAAGCCCATAGACTTTTATGGGATTCCGCACACTCTCACTCACACTTCTGAATTTCTGCTTGCGGAATTTTGCAAGCGGAAATTCAGAAGTGTGAATGGAGTGTGCGGAATCCCATAGAAGTCTATGGGCTTTAATTTGAGGTGGAATTCCGCAAGCGGAAATTCTGCTGTGTGAATAGACCCTTACTGTAGTTTCAGATTGCAGTCTAAGAATGCTCTGATTATTTTCTGCAGGTAGAAGTAGATGCCCCGGAGTACTGTTCTGTAGGGAATCTAATAAAGAAATTGTCCTGCAAGGATTGCCAGGCAGCTTCCCACTGATAACCAAATTGCTTTGAGTCCAGATATGAGAACTCTTGGGGTCCAGATGTTATCATTCTAGCTTGGTAAGCATTTCTTACCAGTTCTTAGGACTCTATCCCAAGAATCCTGACTCTCCTAACCCATTAAAAACAAGTCAAGTATTGCTGGTATACCATATACATGTCCTGAGAAGGACATCATTCTTACATAACTTGTGCCCAATAGAATCCAGTCTCTGACTGTACAGAAAAGCAAAGTAAGAAATTCCTGCAACAAAGTAAACTGTTTGATATATAGGCATTGGCACTCCACTTGGAATTTTGGGAAGAAATGATATGCAAAGCATCTCAATCACACCACCTTTTCAGGTAGCTTTCCCTTAAAGGGGTACTCCAGCGCTAAGACATCTTATCCTCTTATCCCCTATCCAGCGGCAGGACCCCCGTGATCTTGCACGCCCCACCCCGTTAAAATCAGTCTGATTACTGTCTATCACGGGGCCAGAGCATTGTGACATCACGGCTCCGCCCCCGTGTTACGTCACGCTCCGCCCCCTCAATGCAAGCCTATGGGAGGGGGCATGACAGCTGTTTCAGGATGACTGCCCCTTGTCAGTACAGACTTGTCAGTAACTCCCGGACGGTCTTGTGGGTATTTCACAATCATTCTATGCACTGATGTAGTCTGATGTAACATGTAATGGCATTTTACTCTATTATGTACTGTAAGTAATTTCTGTTTACATTGTGTACCATTTGCAGCCCTTCATGTACCCCTATATCTTTAGTGTGACTTTATGACCACATACTATTATCCCATGTAAGGCAGATGTGTCTGTGATGTTGCTGTATTTTTTTGTTGATGCTGTTTCTCTCCTTTATCGTAGTCAGTATTTTTAATGCATACTAATAAAAATATATAGTTTTATATGATTAAGTGACTCAATTTTTCTCTTTTCTGGGTTATGCTTGTCAGTACAGAGCAGGGTTTGCAGGCTCGGCTGGTAGAGTGTTGTACTATACATGGGTATTGCCATTGTAGCAGGCAACTATTTTACAGTCATAGTTGTATAGATAATGGTGGACTCTGTGTTAGTGTTATTGCTGTGCTGGCATACTATTCCACTTACAGCACGCTGGAGCTCCATACACACTCTACGCATCCTGAAAGATGGATTGGCGAGGAAGGTCTAAAGGGCTGAAATGATGTAATGTTTGCTCAAAAAAGAAACATTGAAAAAAAAAATACAACTGAAGAGTACCCAATTTCTCTATGTAGTCGGTCAACACCATCAGTTAGTGGACCAAATTACTCTAAATACACCATAATATTGAAATTGTAATGTGAAATATCTGCAGGATGGCACCATGTGTAGGCCGGATGTATTACTAGTGGGGGATGGTACAATCTGAAACATTTACGTATCATTGGTATCTCTACTAGTTTTCATTTGTCAGAATTGTGGTTCATAAGCACAGTCTTACCTCCATGTATGCCATAGTATGATTCATAGGAAGAGGGCATGGAATGGACCATTTTTTTATCACAACCTGAAAACCAAACAGATAAATATTAGGATAAATCTTGGAAGAAAAACAACTGAATGATTGATTAGTATGAAGAAACGGAAATGTTTGTAAAAATAGGAAGAACATGCAAATACAATGTAGATTCTAATCTGATGCCATATTACAAGGCATAGGAAACATGTTATACCTGCTGCTCTTAGTGTTTTTAAAATTGTGCCTTTTCATTCTGTACCATATTACCTTGAAATTACTAGTTCACTTCAGTCAATGTACGATTGGAAGGTTGCCATATTAATTTCTCGTGGCTGCTGGTCTCAATACACACAAGGAATACGGCTCATTTACAGCTTTACATAACAACAAAAACAGTCACTATGTTTAATTGTAAATAACACTGTTAGGCCATGTTCACATGATGGAATTTCCGTTTGGAATTCTGCACGGACATTCTGCAGCAGCAGAGTTTAATTGATTTCAATGGGATTCTGCTGCACTGTGCACATGGTGAACTTACAGTAAATTGGCTCATAGCGAACCTCGCAGCTCGGCTGTTGATTACTTTAGTCTCCATAAATTAGTTCAGCTTTCCAAGGGCTCTGGTTACCTGGAAAAGTCTTAGGTCTCCTAGGTCTGTATCCACCTTTTCCAGGCAACTGGAGCCCTTGGAAAGCTGAACTAATTCATGCAGACTAAAGTAAAGCCCTGAATAGGGAAATCTGTCATGTTAAGCACGCGGTCTGATCTTCCAGCATCATGTTATAGATCAGGAGAAGATGAGTAGGTTTATTTATATTTTTGTCTGAAAAGATTTACTATACTAGTCCAGGAGATGGTTCTAATCAGTGATGAGCAACTCTCTTTAAAGGGGTACTCCGGGGAACCAAACATATCCCCTATCCTACCTGTACCAAGCAACTCCATTTCCAAGCACAGAGAAAGAAAATTAGCAAATGTCCAGGGACCAAGAGACCTATTCCAACTCCCACATATTACACTGAACAGACAAAAACAGAGCACACAGACACACATAGAGACTTGTAACCACCCAAAAAAGCCATGCCCCCAAAAAACTTTATTAGAACCATGACACATCCAAATTAAAATGACTGAACATGGGGACCCACACAGATGAACCTCATAAATGCCTTACGCGTAGCATAGATAACTATTTGTAGGGCTACTTTTAGCAAAACCCTATCAGTGAGCTCCAAAACAGTGGAAGACGTTGGGCAAAACCAAAATTGCACAATAAGTTTTCTGGCTAAAAATAAATTTCTAAGAACACCTACCTCTGTGCCCACCAGTTCCATCTACCTTTGCGCCAGCTGGTTCAGGTTTCCTTTAAAGGAATTGTTAAGGCATAATCCAAAATCAGGCATCGGGGGACGCAACAGTACACTGGGTGAGAGAGTTGCTGAAGCAACCATCCATTGCCCAGAAAGTATCGTACATGGGTCCCATAAACTAGAAGACCTTTTTCATGATATTTATTCACTAGGCTTTATGGTTGCCTCCACGGATGTCCAGCCCAGCATGCAGCTGTGTCTCTCCAAGCAGATCAGGCAGGGAAGTATACCTCAACAACCCCTTTAAGGCTCTGTGAACTAGAACACATAGCAAGCAAACAGCAGAAAAAAGTGTACAACTCTAAGGCGCCTTATGAAGAAATGTAATGAAATACAAATCATCAAGGCACAGCCCAACAAACCACAGAAATACACAAAAGGACACAATTATTCCAATCAGACGGCAATATCTAGAGCCAGTAAAGAAGTACATCCATAAGGATCCTTTATAGCTAAAGTGGAAGGAACAGGCAAGATGAATGCAGCAACCATTATTGCAAATCATGGTGGTCCGGCCCATATCTCTGGGGTCATGGATATTCCAGATTTTTGGCATGTACATAGTAATTTTTTAGTGATCTACACAACAGTTCACTGATTGATTGCTTGGTAAATACTAAAATCTAAAAAAAATTGGCTTTTGTCATGTTCCCCGAGGTGTGGGCTGAACAACGCAAGCAAAAATCCATCCTGGCAATGTTAACATGGTTCCTACAAGGTCCTGAACAATCTCCATACACAGTGTACAGATATAAACAATTCTCTTCTAGCAGCACAAACACTGGAGCTTTGCTTATACTTCTGCTTAATTATATTACTAAAGGAGAAAGAACCCCCCCCCCCCCGACCCCCCGATCTAGAGGAGGGGGCTACGTATGTAAAAATCCTACATTTACAGAAGGTACTGACAAACTTATTTTTTACTTTCCTCTTTGTTTTCATATTTATAGAATGTGTTGATACTCAGACTGGAGATACAGAAAACCATACAGCTATGGGCTACAAACTGAAACTGGGCCTGCAAAACGGAAGCCTGATCTACACAACAGACTGCAAAATGTCACGTCTCATCCTAGTTATGTTACAGTGATTCAACCAGACACAGAGTGACACGTGGACGTTCCCATAATATCTGCACGGAGGCTTCACGTGTCATTGAGTCAGCCATCTAATCTGACTGCAAACAGACATGGCATGCTATGCCCCCCTGTGTCCAGTTCTATTCTGGGGAACCACACAGCAGGGAAGGTGGCCCAATTCTCCAGATGTGGACATGCACTTGTATGTGATCACATGTACAGTGCCCTGGAACTAAGGGTGCTAAAAAAATGTATTCATTATATCACTAAATATACTATAAAAACAGGGCATATATAAAACAGTATAACATAAATTACACCTAATAAAAAGCATGTTTAGAAAGCCCAAAAAATTGCGCCCAAAATTATACACGAAGGGGACTATTAATGGTAGGTTCAAAAACCTGCCCAGAAAAAACATAACAAAAAATCCTGATTTTGATGTTTTCATGTGTTTTTTCATTTCTTTTTAAAAAGCTTCCATTCACTTCAAGAGGAGCAAAACACGCTCATATTATTGCAAATGCAGAAAAAAAATGGCTAACCTAATTTAAACCCCCTTCTTATAATTTTTAGATATTCTTTTATTGCCTTGCTGAGAAAGGGTCATGGCTAAAGGGTTACCCTGTGTGCAAAAAACTACCTCAAAATTACGGTGCAATGCTTTGGAGTAAAATAAGCCAACTTTTCATGGGGAGATGTGCAGCTGCCAGGGCCGGCATTAGGGGGTGGCAACCAGGGCAACTGCCCAGGGCCCCCATCCTCCAGGGCCCCCCCCCCCCCCCCCCCCTGCGGCTGCTACAATGTTTATGGCTTGGCAGAAGGAGGGAAGCACTGCAGCCAGCAGCATCTAGAATTGAGCCTCGCTGCAGAGTTCAATCAGTGTGCTGGCAGCGCTGGCTCGTATAACAACGCCCCCTTCCCCTGTCTCCTCCTGCTGCCCTTAGATGTCACACAATTTAGCTGCCTGTCGGCCAATGGGGGTTATAACACTGAAAAAACAAGCAGTCCATAGGTTAAAACCAGTTATACCCAGTGTGAGAGATCAAATGATAAACTGCTCACCCTGGTTGGTTGTGTAGAAATATACACAACAATGTTTCAGGCACAATATATAAATGGTCGTCTGCTGTCCTCTGGTAGATGATATTGGATGAAAGTGCAGAGATTGGCTTCAATGGAGATAACTGGCTAAAACGGCACTGACTGACCAGGACACAAGGAGGAGGATAAAAACTGACTTTAATACCAGGACGCAATGTGTTTCGCTGCGCATGCGCAGCTTCTTCAGGCATAACAAGGTGGAAACGGTGGCACGCTTATAAAAAGGTAAAAATTAACCCCTTAAGTAACAAAATAAATGTAAGGGATTAACCCTTTACATGGTTACTAAGATGAATGCAGTGAATCCCCAGAAAAGGGTATTGATCCACTGTATGCATGTAGTAAATGACGGATACCAATATTTTCCTAGTATCAAATATTTCAAATATAATACATATATATTGTTAAATTAATACAAAATATAACTTAAACATATAAAGGGAAGAAGAAACAAAAAATACAGCAAAAAAATCTTGGATCTACATACCTGCAACATCACATAGAAAAAAATGCCCCAAAAAACTAAAACATACAGGAAAATCATACTATACACAATTTAACGAACATTCTCTGTTGCCTCATTAAGTCCCTGCGGCCCCAACATGGCTAATTTAAAGATCAAATAAGATTCACGGTTGATTTCTGGTAAACGTTAGGAGTATTTTCCGGTATGGTCTCAAGAATGATTGACCGCAGGTCATTAATATCATTACCATGTACTGTAGAAAAATGCAGAGAAATACTGTGTAATAAAAAGTTATTTTTAATATTGGCTCTGTGCTTGCACATACGCGACCGCACCGTTTGAATGGTGCGGCCAACGTACTGCAAGCGACAACTACAAGACAACAGGTAGATAGCAATAGAGAATGTCTTATTTGTTTGAAAGGTACATTTTAATTTATTCCTAACTTAGAACATTTCTGGACCGCATGAATGTCACTCCCGGGGTATCGGGTATAATATCCCTAAGAATGGGGTCGCTACAAATGATGGGCCAATTTCGCTTCAGGATTTTCTTTATTTCATTTGCCCCACAATTATAGTTAGTTATAAAATTATATTTAAATTTGCTAGGGTTTTTATCATTTTTTATTTTTGCAAGCATTATCCTTTCTATCAATATTTTTATTTAAATTTTTGGAGGTAATAAGATCAGTTTGATGATTTTGACTTTTTTGTATGCCTTATTGAGGAGGCCATCAGGGTACCCCTTGACCGAGAAGCGTCCCCTAAGAATGGCAGCTTGATGGTGAAAATCAGCATCCAAGGTGCAATTTTTCAGAATCCTCAGATACTGGCCATAGGGGACACTCCTCAGCCAAGTGGGGTAATGAGCCCTCCCATAGTTTAAAAAACTGTTAAAGGGGTACTCGGCGCTTAGACATCTTATCCCCTATCCAAAGGATAGGGGATAAGATGCATGATCACATGGGTCCCGCCGCTGGGAACCCCCGTGATCTTGCACGACGCACCCCGTTAAAATCAGTCCCTGGAGCATGTTCGCTCCGGGTCTGATTACTGTCGATAACGGGGCCGGAGCATTGTGACGTCACGGCTCCGCCCCCTCAATGCAAGCCTATGGGAGGGGGCGTGACAGCTGTCACGCCCCCTCCCATAGGCTTGCATTGAGGGGGCGGAGTGTGAAGTCACAATGCTCTGGCCCCGTGATAGACAGTAATCAGACCCAGAGCGAACATGCTCCGGGGACTGATTTTAACGGGGTGCGTCGTGCAAGATCACGGGGGTTCCCAGCAGCGGGACCCATGTGATCATGCATCTTATCCCCTATCCTTTGGATAGGGGATAAGATGTCTAAGCGCTGGAGTACCTCTTTAACATCTACTGATTTAAAGTAAGTTCTAGTAGATATCTGACCAGCATAATTAAGGATCTCTAGATGCAAAAACTGAATCACTTCTGTGGAATAATGTAAAGTAAACTGTAATCCCCAGGTTTTGGTGTTTATACACAATCAACAAATTCTAGAGCTTGTTTGTAAGTTCCTGTCCAAATAAAGAATAAGTCTTCAATGATTCTTGGCAAAAAAAAAAAAGCAATGTGGGTGTAAAGATCAGGGACTGTGCTATGTGGCGCGCCTCGTACCCCGACAGTAACAGGTTGCTATCCTTGCAACAAGTCGCGCGGCCTGTGTTGCTCTATGATTGAAACACCTACCACGACATTTATCTCCTGCCAAACAAATAAGACATTCTCTATTGCCCATATGGTCAATTGCGACACCCAGTTTGCAATCTACCTGTTGTCTTGTAGTTGTCGCTTGCAGTACGTTGGCCGCACCATTCAAACGGTGCTGTCACGTATGTGTAAACACAGAGCCAATATTAAAAATGACTTATTACACAGTATTTCTCGCCATTTTTCTACGGTACATCGTAATATTAATGACCTGCGGTTAATCATTCTTGAGACCATACCGGAAGATACTCCTAACCGTTACCAGAAATCAACCGTGAATCTTACTGGATCTTTAATTTAGCCACGATGGTGCTGCAGGGACTTAATGAGGCAATAGAGAATGTTCGTTAAATTGTGTATAGTAAGATTTTCCTGTATGTTTTTTTGGGCATTTTTTACTATGTGTTGTTGCAGGTATGTCGATCCAAGATTTTATTGCTGTATTTGTTTTTTTCTTCTTACCTTGATATATTTAAGTTATATTTTTTATTCATTTTACAGTATATACATATTATTCTTGAAGTATTTGATACTAGGGATATATTGGTATCCATCTTTTGCTACATGCAAGAAGTGGATCAGCCCCCTTTTCTGGGGATTCACTGCATGCATCTTAGTAACTTTGTAAAGGGTTTATCCTTTCATTTTATTTTGTTACTTGAGGGGTTAGTTTTTACCTTTTATAAGTGTGCCACTGTTTCCACCTTGTTATGCCCGAAGAAGCTGCGCATGCATTAAAGTCCGTTTTCATCCTCTTCGTTGTGTCCTAGTCAGTCAAGTATATGCGTTGTGTATTTGAAATGTTTATACATGTTTAATGTAAACTGTTTGCAACAGGCATCTGTGTATAGTGTGTTGTATGTGGGTGTGTGAAATGCATGTTTATATGTATAGTTTAGTTTATTTTTTTTATTTTATGTATGTGATATACAGTGGTGTATCTGTCACTAAACCAACAAGGCCCAAGCCTAGTGCCGCAACTATCGCAGCGGTGACAAAATCTCCTAACGCCCCTCAAGTACACTATTGTTTGTGTATGTGTGTGTATATATATATATATATATATATATATATATATATTTTTTTTTTTTTTTCCCCTTTCTTAATGAATTTAATTAATATTTATATAATATACTGCTCAAAAAAAATAAAGGGAGCACTAAAGATAACACATCCTAGATCTGAATTAATTAACTTATCGTATGAAATACTTTTGTCTATGTGCTGACAACAAAATCACACAAAAATTATCACTGGAAATCAAATTTATCAACCCATTAAAGGGGTTATCCACCATAAGGGGATTTTAGTACATACCTGGCAGACAGTAATGGACATGCTTAGGAAGGATCTGTGCTTGTTGTGAGATTACCATAACACTTTAGCTAGCTTTTTGTGAACTGGTATTTCCTGTTTGACTTTTCTTTTTTTGACTACAAATCCCACAATTAAATTTTCCTCCCTCCCACACATCAGCCACCCCACCCATTGAAACATAAATGAGCTGCATCCATTCAAAAGACCTGTGGTTTTCAATCAGGGTGCCTACAGCTGTTGCATTAGTGGCAGATTGATCCCTCCACCCACTGACGCAGACAGGTTCCCTGTCATCAGCTGACTAGTGAGTCAGGTCTCAGCCGCATTGCAACCTGGGAACAACAATCATTTTGTATGCTGATAAAAAATTTGTATTGGAGTGAAAATCACAGAAGAATTGTGAGAAAACAGTCACAAAGGTACAGACACTATATTATAAACTATACTAACTTTACAGCCCCTGAAGCATAATCAAATAAAAAATTAAAAAATACTATAAGGAATACCCCTTTAAGGTCTGGATATGGAGTCACACTCAAAATCAAAGTGGAAAACCACACTACAGGCTGATACAACTTTGATGTAATGTCCTTAAAACAAGTCAAAACAAAATGAGGCTCAGTAGTGTGTGTGGCCTCCACGTGCCCGTATGACCTCCCTACAATGCCTGGGCATGCTCCTGATGAGGTGGTAGTGAGGGATGTCCTCCCAGACCTGGACTAAAGCATCCGCCAACTCCTGGACAATCTGTGGTGCAATGCGGCGTTGGTGGATGGAGAAAGACATAATGTCCCAGATGTGCTCAATCGGATTCCAGTCTGGGGAACGAGCGGCCAGTCCATAGCATCAATGCCTTCCTCTTGCAGGAACTGCTGACACACTCCAGCCACATGAGGTCTAGCATTGTTTTGCATTAGGAGGAACCCAGGGCCAACCACACCAGCATATGGTCTCACAAGTGGTCTAAGGATCTTATCTTGGTACCTAATGGCAGTCAGGCTACCTCTGGCAAGCACATGGAGGGCTGTGCGGCCCCCCAAAGAAATGCCACCCCACACCATTACTGACGCACCGCCAAACTGGTCAAGCTGGAGGATGTTGCAGGCAGCAGAACGTTCTCCACGAGGTCTTGAGACTCTGTGACGTCTGTCACACGTGCTCAGGGTGAACCTGCTTTCACCTGTGAAGAGTACAGGGCGCCAGTGGTGAATTTGCCAATCTTGGTGTTCTCTGGCAAATGCCAAATGTCCTGCACGGTGTTGGGCTTTTAGCACAACCCCCACCTGTGGATGTTGGGCCCTCATACCACCCTCATGGAGTCTGTTTCTGACTGTTTGAGTGGACACATGCACATTTGTGGCCTGCTGGAGGTCATTTTGCAGGGCTCTGGCAGTGCTCCTCCTGCTCCTCCTTGCACAAAGGCAGAGGTAGTGGTCCTGCTGCTGGGTTGTTGCCCTCCTATGGCCTCCTCGACGTCTCCTGATGTACTGGCCTGTCTCCTGGTAGAGCCTCCATGGTCTGCACACTACACTGACAGACAAAGCAAACCTTCTTGCCACAGCTCGCATTGATGTGTCATCTTGGATGAGCTACACTACCTGAGTCACTTGTGTGGGTTGTAGACGCAGTCTCGTGCTACCACTAGAGTGAAAGCACCACCAGCATTCAAAAGTGACCAAAACATCAGCCAGGAAGCATAGGAACAGAGAAATGGTCTGGGGTCACCATCTGCAGAACCACTGCTTTATTGGGGTAGTCTTGCTAATTTACTATCATTTCCACCTGTTGTCTGTTCCATTTGCACAACAGCATGTGAAATTGATTGTCAATCAGTGTTGCTTCCTGAGTGGACAGTGTGATTTCACAGAAGTATGATTGACTTGAAGTTACTTGCTGTTCAAGTTTTTTTGAGCAGTGTGTGTATATGTATATATATAATAATGTATGTGTGTGTGTGTGTGTCATTGCATGTAACTACACTGTAATGACTTATTCGGTCTGCAGGGTGCCAGCGTATAGAGGGACATGAGCTTTGTGCTCCTGATATTTTAATAAACTTGCAAACTGCATCCTGAATTAACTAAATGTGACTGACTTATTAGTGCAATATTTCGGCTTTTGGGACCCGACTTTTAATTTAGCCCAGGGCCACATTAAGTCTAAAACCGGCCCTGGCAGCCGCCAAATGATGGAAGCAGAGGGCCACACAAACAAACCAGCAATCATTTGTGCGTCCCTCCCACATGGTGATCCAGTCTTGTAATGGATCTTTATATGAACGCAGATCTAAGAGACCAGCACATGTAATAGAACTATTATAGTAGACAGTATAAAGATGTGCCAGATCATATCAAACCGCAGAAGCCACATTGACAGATCTGTCTAGTCCCAATCTAAGAATTAGACAGTATTAGTAAATCTGGGCAAATATGTTGGAAAGACTTTGGACGTATATATCACCTAAGGAAGTCTGCAACATATCTGTGTGTAATGGGATACATTGCTCATATAGCCCTTAACCCCTTAAAAACGTTATCAGTATGTAAGCCTGACCCCCTGCCTGTCTCTGTACCAAAGCTAGCCTCTCTGCTGGGGAATGAGGGGTGTAAGAGGAGGGGGCGCAGTTGGGGTAAGTGAACTGTTGTGCCCTAGTGCAAGTAGAAGGAAGGACAAGGGGGCATTAGCAAACAGCCTTCCAATGTGGGGAAGTAAAGCAGTGAGGATTCTTCAATGGCCATGGAACCACAATGACTACCAATGTGATTGATCAGTGGGGAGGTCCTGGTCATGTGCCCTGAGAAAGCGTCAGTTTGCTTTGTAGGTAAGGAGTATGTGTGCCCCAGAAAGTAATACCTGTTCAAATATGGACAGTGACCTCGTGTTTAACACAGGCCAGGGTTGAGGGCCATATAGTGCCACCTGGTACTGGGCGGTATACCGGTTCATACCGAATACCGAAATTTTTGTGCTGCACGATATGAATTTCCCCCCATACCGCAATACCGGTTTGGCCCCTCCCCCTCGGGAATGAATGAATTATTAGCCCAGCACTGCGCTGTCCCCTCATCGGGGAACTAATCATATGTGGCCCGCAAGCGCTGTTCTGCCCCCTCCCCAATTAATTATCAGCCCAGCGCTGTCCCCATCGGGGAAAATATTCACGTCACCCGCATGCGCTGCCCTCCTCCTCGTCCTGTTTGTTGCGGCCACCGGCGCTGACACTCTACACCAGTGGTCTTCAACCTGCGGACCTCCAGATGTTGCAAAACTACAACTCTCAACATGCCCGGACAGCCAACGGGTCCGGGCATGCTGGGAGTTGTAGTTTTGCAACATCTGGAGGTCCGCAGGTTGAAGACCACTGCTCTATACTGTGCGGTATCCCTATGCCCAGGCTGCAAAAAATGAACAAAATAAACTTTAACTCGCCTCCCGTTGGTCCGGTACCGGCCTCACCTGCTTCTTGGGGACGGGAACATCGTACAGCCGTCAGCCTATCAATGGCCGCAGCGATGTTCCGCCTCGGCCGGTCATAGGCTGAGCCCACTGTCATGTAAGAAGCCGGCCAGGGCTCCTTACATGAAAGTGGGCTCAGCCTATGACCGGCCGAGGTGGAACATCGCTGCGGCAGATGATAGGCTGCCGGCTGTCCGACATTCCCGCCCCCAGCGTAAGCCCGACGTAGGAACATGCGTTAGTTTATTTTGTTTACCTTTTGCAGCCCGGGCACAGGGATACTGCACAGTAAAGAGTGTCAGCGCCGGTGGCCCGCAACAAACAGGACGAGGAGGGCAGCGCTTGCGGGTGGCATGTGAGTATTTACCCTGATGGGGGCAGCGCAGCACTGGGCTGATAATTAATTGGGGGGAGGAGGAGGAAATACCGTTATATACCGTGGAACCGCCAAAAGTTACAAAAATACCGTGATACACACATTTGGTCATACTGCCCAGCCCTACTGGTACCCACAGGATATGAAGGCTCCTGTAAAAAAAAAAAAAAACTAACAAAACAACAACAACATTCATTTAAGAAAACCACAGTATGGAATAGGGTACAAAAACCTTTTGCCCACTAAAGAGTATGGACATGTTTATCGAGTACATAGGGATCTTTCCTGGTAGTAAAAATGTGATGTGAACAACCCCTAACATGTCTGAATGATGTGTGAGGAAAGGTTTACGATGATTGGTAGCTATCACTAGAGATGACTTACAGTAAATTCGATTCTTCACGAACATCTCGGCTCGGCGGTCGCTGACTTTTCCTGCATAAATTAGTTCAGCTTTCAGGTGCTCCGGTGGGCTGGAAAAGTTGGATACAGTCCTAGGAAAGCTGAACTAATTAATGCAGGAAAAGTCAGCGACCGCCGAGCCGAGAAGTTTGTGACGAATCGAATTTAAAGTAAGTTAGCTCATCTCTAGCTATCACCCCCGATCCACTGCTGGATGCACGTATCTGAACCTATGGAGTGAACCCCTGACACACACTTCTACTTCAATCGATTACAACCAATTCTGTATCGTGTGGCCTTAGACTGTCCACATGTTCTGCTAAAAATGATCGATTAAGATAAAAAAAAAAAAATGGCGTATGACCAACGTACAGACATACACATAGCTTTTACAGAATTTTTTTATTTATTTACAGACAACAGCACCGTCTCTTTTCCCCATACAACTTAACACCTCAGATCCCAGCATTCAGGCAAACTACTGGGTGCTACACAACTCGCTTTAAAAGGTGACACAATTGGGTGCAGCCCAAGTTCGAACTTTCTCATTCTCTTTATACAAGGTATGAAATAATATTTGTCCTCTCTGGGTATATTAAAATCTAAAGACTTCCTAAAACTCTATTATGAAAATTTATTTGTGCATTTTTATTTCTCTTCTCAAACCACCGTGACCTAAAACTCCATCTGAGAGGTGTAGGTGATAAAAATGCATTAGGAGAAAAGGGGGAGAAAAAAGAAAAGGTTCCGTTCAGCACAGACTCATTAAAGAAGTGAAAAGGGAGTAAGTCATTTCGGCCACTTAAGCCCCCGAAAGAGTTATTTTAAGGACTTACCACAATGGCAAAGTAGACCATAAAGAAAAATGACAAACTACTTGTGTAGCCAAGAAAGCCTGTAAAATAACAGTAAAATAAAAAGCAATTTATATGGAACCTGATCTTAATGCAGAGCTAAGGTTTTACATTTCTGGTATGTTTTATTTTACAGTGCACGGTATCTCGAGCTTAAAGCTCAAAATAACAGCCTTTCCCAGTGCCTGTCACAGATCATTCATGTCGTTTTGTAGGGCCGAATTAGGACGAGCTTTACCGCTAATGGAATGCCATAAGTAAAAGCTGTTCTTTAATGTTCTCCTGTAAAGATTTTATTTTTGTATAACAGACAACATACTACTGCAACCTAAGTAATGGCTTAACAAGCCAGGCCCCTTGGCTGAAACAAATTAAAATATCCCAAATGGAAAAAAAGGTCTTTTTACCTACTACCAGGGCCCCTTTCCTATGCAGTCTCTTGCCAGCCCATTAATAGGGGACTTTTATCCCCTCAAACATTAGAATTTTTTTCCTTACCTATTTTGGGGAGCAGCGCCAATGGGAGTACAATGCACACTGCTGTAATTATTAACAGCAATCTACCATCAAGGTACCAGGCCCTGAAACACAGATTTATGGATCTTTACTGCTGGATTCTGGATACTTAAAATAAACGCAGCCCATATATGCCAAATAATAAGAAAGCAAAACAGACGAGACTGGTGGCTATAAGGCCAGTTTTATGCGAGTGTAATATGGACGTAGGACCTGATCTTAAATAAAGGGGTACTCTGGCCCTAGATATCTAAGGATAGGGGATAAGATGTCTGATTGCGGGGGTCCCGCCACTGGGGACCCCAGCAATCTCTTCTGCAGCACCCACTTGTCATCAGTCTCCCGGAGCAAACATCGCTCTGTCTGATGACTCACGATACCGGAGTATCATGGCACCACGCCCCCTCCCATAGGCTTGCGTTGAGGGGGTGGGGCGTGATGGAACAAGGGGGCGGAGCCATGATGTCATAATACTCTGGCCCCTGTATTGTGAGTCATCAGACACAGAGCAATCTTCGCTCCGTGAGGCTGATGACAAGTGGGTTCTGCAGGAGAGATCGCACATAAGACATCTTATCCCCTATCCTTTGTAGGGATCGACCGATATTGATTTTTTAGAGCCGATACCGATAACCTGTGAACTTTCAGGCCGATAATTTATACAGATATTCCGTGCATTTTAATTCCCCCCCCCCCCCCCCCAAATATCCTTGGTAAAATGAGGGTGTGTGCGGGTATACCCTGATAAACGGTTTCTGGCCCTGCAGAAGCCGCTGCAGATCAATGATTTAAAGCGGGCACTTTAAATCAATGAACTGCAGCGGCTTTTGCAGGGCCAGAGATCGACGACGCCACCGCTTCTCTCCCCCTGCCGGTCCTGAATCCAACCATCGCCGCTTGCCTCCACCTGCCTATCCTCTGGTCAGAGACCGCCGCCGCTGCCCCATTGCCTCCCCCATCCCTGGTTTTATAATTACCTGTACCTGACTTTGGGTCACCATCACTCGTCATTGCGCAGCGCACAAAACGGCGCAAGACGCCGCAGGAGACAGAAGTAGCGTGGACCCCGAGAACAGGTAATTATAAAACCGGGGATGGGGGAGGCAATGGAGCAGCGGCAGCGGTCTCTGGCCAGAGGATAGGCAGGGGGAGGCAAGCGTCAGTGGTTGGACTCAGGACAGGCAGGGGGAGAGAAGCAGGCGACGGCCTCTGGCCCCGCAAAAGCCGCTGCAGTTCATTGATTTAAAGCGCCCGCATTATCGGCAAGGTAATTGCCGATATCGATAACTTAGAAAATCGTGAATATCGGCCGATAATATCGCCCAAACCGATAATCGGTCGATCCCTAATCCTTTGGATAGGGGATAAGATGTCTAGGGCCGGAGTACCCCTTTAACCATAGGTCTGGTGACCCAAACTGTCAGTTTAGGTCATCAGATGCATCTGCATTATGCTTGTGTAAAACCAGTCTACAGAATAAATTCACCTGAGATCTTCAGTAAAATATAGCAGTACACAAATGGATAAAATGAACAATCTTATTGATATGCGGTGCACATTTTTCATGTTGTTTTCATCAAAATCCAGAAGCAGTTTAACCCCTTAAGGACTCAGCCCATTTTGGCCTTAAGGACTCAGACAATTTAATTTTTACGTTTTCATTTTTTTCCTCCTCGCCTTCTAAAAATCATAACTCTTTTATATTTTCATCCACAGACTAGTATGAGGGCTTGTTTTTTGCGCGACCAGTTGTTCTTTGTAATGACATAACTCATTATATCATAAAATGTATGGCACAACCAAAAAACACTATTTTTGTGGGGAAATTAAAACGAAAAACGCAATTTTGCTAATTTTGGAATGTTTCGTTTTCACGCCGTACAATTTATGGTAAAAATGACGTGTGTTCTTTATTCTGAGGGTCAATACGATTAAAATGATACCCATTATTACATACTTTTATATTATTGTTGCGCTTAAAAAAAATCACAAACTTTTTAACCAAATTAGTACGTTTATAAACCCTTTATTTTGATGACCTATAACTTTTTTATTTTTCCGTATAAGCGGCGGTATGGGGGCTCATTTTTTGCGCCATGATCTGTACTTTTTTTTGATACCACATTTGCATATAAAAAACTTTTAATACATTTTTTATAATTTTTTTTTAATAAAATGTATTAAAAAAGTAGGAATTTTGGACTTTTTTTTTTTTTCCGTTCACGCCGTTAACCGTACGGGATCATTAACATTTTATTTTAATAGTTCGGACATTTACGCACGCGGCGATACCAAATATGTCTATAAAAAAAAATTTTACGCTTTTTGGGGGGTAAAATAGGAAAAAACGGACGTTTTACTTTTTTTATTGGGGGAGGGGATTTTTCACTTTTTTTTTTTTACTTTTACATTTTTTTACATTTTTTTTTACACTTGAATAGTCCCCATAGGGGACTATTCATAGCAATACCATGATTGCTAATACTGATCTGTTCTATGTATAGGACATAGAACAGATCAGTGTTTTCGGTCATCACAGACCAGAGCAGGAGACGCCGGGAGCCGCACGGAGGAAGGAGAGGGGACCTCCGTGCGGCATTATGAATGATCGGATCCCCGCAGCAGCGCTGCGGGCGATCCGATCATTCATTCAAATCGCGCACTGCCGCAGATGCCGGGATCTGTATTGATCCCGGCACCTGAGGGGTTAATGGCGGACGCCCGTGAGATCGCGGGCGTCGGCCATTGCCGGCGGGTCCCTGGCTGCGATCCGCAGCCGGGATCAGCCGCGCATGACACGGGCATCGCTCCGATGCCCGCGGTTATGCTTAGGACGTAAATGTACGTCCTGGTGCGTTAAGTACCACCGCACCAGGACGTACATTTACAATACGCAATACGCATCCTATCTGTCCTTACTATATGCTCATGAATACTGAGCGGCCCCTCTGCTGTGACGTTTACTGGAGACAAATCTGAAGCACATCATTTCAGACCGTCCTTCAGTAAATGTTACAGAAGAGGGGTTCCCCAGTATTCATGAGCAAGCGTGGCTACAGATGCGGGTGTATCGGTGCACCTAGGGAATAAGTAATGCCCCAAATAGGCTAATTTGAATAATACATTATCATTGTTTTCCCGATAACAGTTCAGCAGAAAGACATAATAAAGGACGCATTATGATCACAGTAACATGTCCTAATAAACTATATAGAAAAAGTCCAGCTCACCTACTGTAGTCTGTGCATGGACCTGCACTCAGACTCTGTGTCCAATCAATGGATAAAAGGAATATATGATCCAGCACTGAAGAAATAGCAGCTTTATTGTAAATCTTCGAATAAAAACAGCATACAAACACTTCAAATAGTCTGAAACATTTTGACGCGTTTCGAGCGCATGCGCATGCGCTCGAAACGCGTCAAAATGTTTCAGACTATTTGAAGTGTTTGTATGCTGTTTTTATTCGAGTATTTACAATAAAGCTGCTATTTCTTCGGTGCTGGATCATCTATTCCTTTTATCCACCTAATAAACTATACCAGCAGTTTAACATGCTGAAATGTAAAAACAAAAAGCAAAAACATTCTCACCCTACCTATCCTCTGCCATTAATAGAGGGTGCCCGGATTGTCTCTACTTTCTGGTCTCTCTTTCTGGTGACCATGATGTGGCCAGTGATTGGCTGTTCGGAGGGGGACCAGAAAGAAGAGACCGGTGGAGCACCGACCAGAGACTGTCAAAACAGGAACAGCAAGTGGAGTATGACTACTTTTATTATTTTACACCATTCTGGGCTGTAGCTTTAAAAACTTTTAATGGCCGCACAGCCCCTTATAACACCATTACCCAAACCAACTAGTAACACTTACCCACTGTGGTCACCGGACAAGAACCCAGCAACAGCAACTGGTAACTCAGACTTGATAATAAACAGGTAGGATGACATTGCTGCAATAAATACAAAAGGGGGGTAAGGTGCGGTTAACATACAAATCAATATATGAACCATTGGAGATCATGTATAACAGGGAAACAAACAGCAACAGTGTATATACACGTGTGTTTAAAGGGGTACTCCCGTGGAAAACTTATTTTTTTTATTAAATTTTTTTAATCAACTGGTGCCAGAAAGTTAAACAGATTTGTGAATTACTTCTATTAAAAAATCTTAATCCTTCCAGTACTTATTAGCTGCTGAATACAGCAGAGGAAATTATTTTCTTTTTGGAACACAGAGCTCTCTGCTGACACCATGTGCACAGTGCTCTCTGCTGACATCTCTGTCCATTTTAGGAACTGTCCAGGGCAGCATATGTTTGCTATGGGGATTTTCTTCTACTCTGGACAGTTCTTAAAATGGACAGAGATGTCAGCAGAGAGCACTGTGGTCATGATGTCAGCAGAGAGCTCTGTGTTCCAAAAAGAAAATAATTTCCTCTGTAGTATTCAGCAGCTAATACATACTGGAAGGATTAAGATTTTTTAGTAGAAGTAATTTACAAATCTGTTTAACTTTCTGGCACCAGTTGATAAAAAAAAAAAGTTTTCCACAGGAGTACCCCTTTAATATACATGTTTAATATAAATATTGTTACATAGTTTAGATGTGATTATTCTCATTATGAGAGGAAAATTGTATATGCAGTAAATGGAATGAACCATGCTGTGCAGTCAAAGCTCCATTCACTTAGGGTCGAAATTCCCCTCCAATTTCATGATTTGTGGGTCCCAGCACTCGGAACCCAAACGATTGGCAAGTAACCCCTTTACTGTAGATAGGGAAAGCTGTAGTAGATAGATATACTGCTTTATGTAGATTAAAAAGTATATAACTAGTAGAGGTGGGACTGCACCTCTAATGTGAAGAGACCCTTCTAACACACAGGCTCTGTCCATAATGGGGAACCCCCTTAAAGAAGGTGTAGTATCAGAGAGTTCAGTACCTGTGTCATTCATATGTAGGTAAGCGTGGATCACTGCACAGCACATATAGCTGTTGTCATTTAGATAAATGGAAACAAATAGTCCAGATTAATATTCAGTTTTGCATCTAAAGCTTAAATTGTTCTTGCACCCCTTATGGTAAATAAAAAATCTTTCTAATGTACTTTGTTTAAAAAAATAAAATAAAATTTACTTTCCTATGTTTTATTTGTGTTTAAAAAAGCTGCCACTAGGTGTCTCCCTACTTGCCCAGAGCACATTGATGACCCCCCCCCCCCCCACCCACCCAATCTCTTGCACAGACTTTGGACTCCTGCTGGCCTGGCAGAAGTCCAAAATCAGGAAATGGCTGTGCAGCCTTAGCCAATCATAGCTCATCTCACAGTGAACTGCTCTGGGCTGTGTGTAGCAGTGTGAGGGAGGAAGTTCTCCCCTGTATGGCTTCAGATGATGTCAAGCCTGCTGGGGAACACCCCTTCCCAGTCTTTGAATCTGACTGAGTAGAAAATACAGAGCAATATCAAGGAAGAAAACTAAAAATATTATAAAAAAATAAAAGCAGGGGGTGGTTTATCATGATGGGGGCAGTGAACTGGGAGGATTATATAAATTTAACAAGATCATGAGAGGTTCTCTTTAAGACCTGCACATGCTTGTTGGGAGATGCCTGTACTCTATGGGGAAGATATATCAAGACCTTGTGGAAAGCAAAAGTGGTGCAGTTACCTATAGCAACCAATCAAATTGGTACTTTTATTTTCCAGAGGCCTTTAAAAAAAAAAAAAATGATCTGATTGGTTGCTATTGGCAACTGCACCACTTTAGCTCTGCACCGGTTTTAATAAATCTCCCCATATGTGCATGTACAGTAATCCTACTTATGGTTTCTTTACCGTACATACTGCCATCTTGGGAAACTAGCTGCATATATTGGTAGCTGCCCAGGACCAATCTGCAGACAATACCATTGGCAGTGTCAACTACCATGGAATTTACAGAACACCTACTAAAGTTTTAGATTGTAACCGAAATAAAAATATGCAGTATATCGATCTTTAAAATTAAAGAGCCTGATGGATTTAAGGGCATCACTAGGGTGGAAGATACAGGGTTGGCAAGAAATATGTATAAATATCTCATCCATGAACAATTTTCAGAAAATAATAATGTGCAATAGAAATAATAGGCAGAACAGCATAGAATAGTAATAAAACCAATATATGGCAGTACTAAGAATAGATGTAAACAATACTAGGGGGGAAAACAACACAAGCCCATACTGGTGAACCTACAATGTTAAGCATAAGGGGTTTCTAAAGTGAACAACCCCTTTAAATATGGAGATTTCTAGGCCAGGAAAATCTGTGACAACAGTTTTACTTGTATGATAAGCAAAAAACAGGGGCCAGTGCGCATTTACAAAAGCTTTTGGTCCGACTTACATACTGCTCCCAGTGTTACCTCCAGTGTGGCTGTGCACACATACAATGGGAGGAGGGAGGCAGGCTATAAGACCCACCCAAGTAGGCTGAGGAGTTGCCGGCCTCACATGTGCACCTGAATGCTACCTATACATGATAATACAGGCGCATTCCTATAACATTACAGAGTAAAGACGACTACAAGGGCGTGGTCTAAGATGACTGGCAGGAAGGGCTCAAAACCAAAATGCGGATGTGCATTTATACTAAGGGAGCGCAAGTCCTACACTTGTGGTCCGTTGGTATGGGCAATCCCAAGCAAAAAATGCATACAATGGAGGATGCCTACAACCGACCACAAGTACCACAATGGCATCCTTCCCTGATGATGGGTGTGGATGTAAATCATATAAAGTACAGTAGTACAAAAACACAACAACTACAAATATAGGTGGATGTAACAATGACATTAGCTATCCCTCAAAACAGATGTAAAATTGAGACATTAGCCAGTATTTCCTAATATGAAGGACATATCTGAGCCCGCACACCCAACGTTAAGGTTTCTCAAATGGCGCAGGACCTAACCTTAAACCTGCCTGTGCATGATAAGCAAAAAGACGGGCCAGTGGGCAATTACAAAAGCTTTTTGTCCGACTTACAGACTGCTCCCAGTGTTACCTCCAGTGTGAGTAAACATTTGAGAAACCTTGGAGTTGGTGTGCGGGCTCAGGTATGTCCTTCATATAAGGATATACTGGCTAATGTCTCAATTTTACATCAGTTTTGAGGGTTAGCCAATGTCCTTGTTATATCCACCACAGGAGTGCACCTAAATTTGTAGTTGTTGTGTTTTTGTACTACTGTACTTTATATGATTTACATCCACACCCATCATCGGGGAAGGATGCCATTGTGGTACTTGTGGTCGGTTGCAGGCATCCTCCATTGTATGCATTTTTTGCTGGGTATTGCCCATAGCAACGGACCACAAGTGTAGGACTTGCTGTCCCTTAGTATAAATGCACATCCGCATTTTGGTTTTTTAGCCCTTCCTGCCAGTCATCTTAGACCACGTCCTTGTAGTCGTGTTTAAACAGTTTTACTAGTAGTCATAATATCATATATGTTTTAACAACTTGACCAAATGACTCCGGGACATAGTTATTGGAGATTTTTTTATTTATTTTTTTTGCCATCTGCTGTCAGGCCTGCACAGTAAGATCCATTATGCTTTACCTTGATATAGAAGCATTTTCATTAAGTCTTCATCAAAGCAATATTCCCTGGAAGTAAAAGGGAAGGAGAAACCCGAGAATGTTATTTTATGTGAAATGTGACTCATTCGAATGTCAAGTGCCTGATACCTACTGGAAGGTCAAGTAAAAGCAGTTGTTGGGTCAATGGAAAAAATGAGATATTCCTGAAATATGGAGAATCTCTTACACTTGGAAATATCCCACTACCATATGTGGCCTCAGGAATACAGCTGCCGCCTGCAGCTCGGCACAGCGCCTCTGCCAGCGTCCTCACCTCTCTTGTTCGGGGAGCAGAACAGCAGGTCAGCTAACTACATAATATCGTGTTACAGGCGATTATGAGGATTAACTACTTCAGTGCCAGGGTACATTTCTCTCCTCTTGCAGCCTTATGCTGAACCTTTACCAAGATAAACATATATAAATAATTTATGTACATGTAATCATTTCCAATACTGTGTGTATATATATATATATATATATATATATATATATCTCAAACGTCAATTGTGGCCTGGGCTTCAATGTATAGAGACAGGGACACAGTAGGTAAAGGCCAAGTCCAGGCTGTGCCTGGGTTTATATAAATATCAACAAAAACTATACAGCCTTAAAGGGGTACTCCGGTGAAAACCTTTTTTCTTTTAAATCAACTGGTGGCAGAAAGTTAAACATATTTGTAAATTACTTCTATTAAAAAATCTTAATCCTTCCAGTACTTATTAGCTGCTGAATGCTACAGAGGAAATTCCTTTCTTTTTGGAACACTGATGACATCACGAGCACAGTGCTCTCTGCTGACATCTCTGTCCATTTTAGCAACCGTGCGTAGCAGATGTATGCTAAGGGCAGCCTGGTGGCTCAGTGGTTAGCACTGCTACCTTGCAGTGCTGGGGCCTTGGGTTCAAATCCCACTAAGGACAACAATAAATAAAGAGTTATTATTATTATTATGACATCAGCAAAGAGCACTGTGGTCGTGATGTCATCAGAGAGAATTCCAAAAAGAAAAGAATTTCCTCTGTAGTATTCAGCTGCTAATAAGTACAGGATGGATTAAGTTTTTTTAATAGAAGTAATTTACAAATCTGTTTAACTTTCTGGCACTAGTTGATTTAAAAGAAAAAAGGTTTTCACCGGAGTACCCCTTTAATGTCAGGCTAAACGTACAAGATAAAAACCTGCTCAGCTGAGCTCAACCTAAAAAGGAATGACCCTTACTACACCAGAGACACACTGGGTGCCTTCATACATGAATCGAACAGTAGTGACACGGGCTACTTTCCTCCAGCCGCGCACACGGGCCTACAGACCCAGGCTTTATAGGGCCTGAATCTAGCCTCACCTGGTATGTAGGAGTGACCTCCCACCCATCACTTAGTCACTCCCGGAAAAGCCGATCCCGACTAAGTGTGTTTGAACTGCTATACTACAACTAGGATGTGTCAGCCATATACAACCTGAGCACAGGAGTGGTGCTGTTTTTGGAAGAAAATACCTATACTTTTCAAATGCTGGATAACCCCTTTGAAACATCTTTGGTCTATGTCCCATTTTAGGCATCTAGTTGTCATAGAACAATGTTTCCTAACCAGTGTGCTTCCAGCTGTTGCAAAACTACAATTTCCAGCATGTCCACAGCCAAAGGGCATGTCCAGGCATGCTGGGAGTTGTAGTTTTGCAAAAGTAGAAGACACACTGGTTGTGAAACACTGATCTAAAACATGAAAGCAATTCATTTTAATAACTACCGTATTTATCGGCGTATAACACGCACTTTTTAGGCAAAATTTTTTTGCCTAAAGTCTGTGTGCGTGTTATACGCCGATACACCCCCAGGAAAGGCAGGGGGAGAGAGGCCGTCGCTGCCCGCTTCTCTCCCCCTGCCTTTCCTGGGGTCTAGAGCGCTGCTGTCGGCCCTTCTCACCCCCTGGTTATCGGCGCCGCTGCCCGTTCTGTCCCCCTGACTATCGGTGCCGGCGCCGATAGCCAGGGGGAGAGAAGCGGCGCCGACAGCCAGGGGGAGAGAAGGGGCAGCGGCACCCATTGCCGGCGCCGCTGCCCCCCCCCATCCCCGGTGGCATAATTACCTGGGCCGGGTCCGCGCTGCTGCAGGCCTCCGTCGTGCGTCCCCAGTGTCGTTGCTATGCACGGTGCGGCGCACTGACGTCAGTGCGCCGCGCCGTTCAGCGCATAGCAACGACGCCGGGGACGCACGACGGAGGCCTGCAGCAGCGTGGACCCGACTCAGGTAATTATGCCACCGGGGATGGGGGGAGGCAACGGGGCAGCGGCGCCGGCAATGGGTGCCGCTGCCCCTTCTCTCCCCCTGGCTGTCGGCGCCACTTCTCTCCCCCTGGCTATTGGCGCCGGCACCGATAGTCAGGGGGACAGAACGGGCAGCGGCGCCGATAACCAGGGGGTGAGAAGGGCCGACAGCAGCGCTCTAGACCCCAGGAAAGGCAGGGGGAGAGAAGCGGGCAGCGACGGCCTCTCTCCCCCTGCCTTTCCTGGGGGTATATCGGGGTATACACGCGCACACACGCACCCTCATTTTACCATGGATATTTGGGTAAAAAACTTTTTTTACCCAAATATCCTTGGTAAAATGAGGGTGCGTGTTATAGGCCGGTGCGTGGTATACCCCGATAAATACGGTATATCCAACTACAAGATCCCTGTAACAGTCGCTACAATAATATGTTAAAAAAGTACCTGTCACCAAATAAACTGTTCTCAACTACCTCAAGCTATGTTCCCTAATTACTCCTAAGGGTGCATGCACACCACGTATTTGCTATACCGTTCCCATATACGGTTTCGCGTTAAAAAACGTATGGAACTGTATAGAAAACTGTATGCATTGACTTAACACTGTAAGCTGTATGTCAAACGCATCATCCGGTTTAGTCAGTTTTGCATCTCATACGGTTTTGTCCAGTTTTTTTTTTACCCGTACCCAAAACTGTAGTCTACCACATTTCTTGGTCCGGGTGAAAAACTGTATTAAACTGTATAAGTTTTTTTTTACATGGGAGTCAATGGGAACCGTACAGAACTGTATGTGCGTACGATTCCATCAGGTTGTCACCATACGTTTTTTGACTTTGCAGTTTTTTTTCTTGAAATTTCAATCAAACAAGTGAAACTTTATTCAAAATGGAGTGAAAAGTTCAAGACGTATTCGTTTTTTTTCTTAAAGAACGGATGCAACCAGACATCATTTTTCAAACAGTATACGGTTTTCAACCGTATATGGGTTAAAATTTGTACACACTTTTTGATACAGTTTAGTCAGGTTTTGAGGAATCAGTTTTTCATCAAAAACCTGATACAGGAACTGTATTGCAAAAACGTGGTGTGCATGCACCCTAACACCGGTCCAGCCCTTAAAAACTATTTCAGAGCTTTAAAAAGCTGTGTATCTTACCTTTCTTCTTGCTCACACAGTGCAATTTCCCAGCAGGAGAAAGTGGGTGTTTCCCAGCAGGGATGACATCACTTAAGCCTGCTGAGGGACCACTTCCGCCCTTACATTGTAACAGCATTGTGATGAATAGAAGACCTCAAGTACTGTGCATGTTTCAGTCTGTGTTGCTACCAGTGAGGCTCTTTTTCAGCTGTCAGTCTGTGCAGCTTTCTGTGAGAATCTGTGGAGCTTTCACTTTCTGTTCAGCTGTCAATCAAGCTCAGTGCAGAGAAACAAACACTGCCAGGCCGGGAGGAGACCAAACTCACTGTATTAATTGTGGCAGGGAACAGAACAGAGCCACCTAGTGGCTGTTTTTTATTTTACATTCTAAACATATTTATGTTGATAATTTTAAAGCAAATGAATGGGAAAGTGTCTGCTAATTACACAAGGAACACTATATTAAAAGCTTTATTTGGTGACAGGGACTCTTTAAAAATTAGAAGCCAACAGAAACTTGCCCAGCAAAATAAGCTTTTTTGGGTGCATCAAAGCACTCATAATAAATAGGGTTGCTTGTTATTAGAGCCCCCCCCCCCCCTTTAAAGGGTGGTCCAGGCAAACTCACCTGCCATTGGCTGTGGACATGCTGGGAGATGTGTTTTTGCAACAGCTGGAGGCACACTGGTTGGGAAACACTAACTTAAGGCAACCATACATCTACAATAGCTGTTGACGGAACACTCTTTTGGCCATATACATGAACGCTTGGTTCGGCTGAGCATGCATGTGTTTTTAATAAAAAGGGTAATATAAAGCCACAGCTAGATCTTTGTGATTGATTTTTTTTTTTTTTTGTAATAAAACTTCTGCTTCCTGTGGTTTATTCCCTACTTTACATTTTTTAAAGTTCGCTTGGCTTGTAACTAGAGCTGAGCAAATCTACAGTAAGACTCGCCAAACCCCGATCTAATGAATCGGCCATGGATTCATTTAGTTTAGTAAGAATTAATTTCGCTTTCCAAGTGTTGTGGTTCTCCTGAGAAGTCAAGAGGAAAGACGGTTTCACCATCATTACAGACAGGGATTCTTTACTGTAAGAGCAGTGAGACTATGGAACTCTCTGCCACATGATGTTGTAATGACTGATTCAATAAACAAGTTCAAGGGGGGCCTGGATACCTTTAGTAAAAAATAAACAGTTATAAATAATGGATGCTAGATTGATGGGGATAGAACGTTGATCCAGGGATTTATTCTGATCGCCATATTGGAGTCAGGAGTTTTTCCTCTGTTAAAGGGTACCTCTCATCAAATAAACTTTTGATATATTTTAGATTAATGAATGTTGAATAACTTTCCAATAGCATGTTAATGAAAAATATGCTTCTTTCTATTGTATTTTTCCCGATCAGTCCTGTCAGCAAGCATTTCTGACTCATGCTGGAGTCCTAAACACTCAGAGCTGCCAGCCTGCTTTGTTCACAGCCAAACAGTCTGTGCACAAAGCAGGCTGGCAGCTCTGAGTGTTCTCCTTTGTGAACAAAGCAGACTGGCAGCTCGTAGTGTTTAGGACTCCAGCATGAGTCTGAAATGCTTGCTGCCAGGACTGGTAGGGAGACCCCTAGTGGTCATTTCTTCAAAGTGGATAATTAAACAGAAAGAAGCATATTTTTTAATAACATGCAATTGTAAAGTTATTCTGCATACATTAATCTATAATATATCAAAAGTTTTTTTGAGGAGAGGTACCCTTTAAAGGGCAATTGGCATCAGCCTCATGGGGGGTGGGGAGGAATTTGCCTTCCTCTGGATCAACACAGTAGGGAATTTTTAGGTTGGACTTGATGGTCTTTTCCAGCCTTATCAACTATGTAACTTCCCTTGAATCACAATCCACTAATCTGCTTTTCATCCTAAACTCTCAGCAGGGAAAATCTATGTTTATTAGCAGGATATATTTCCTATTTAACCTGTACTAAAGAGAATGTGGAGTGTTTACTCTGAATTAAGAAGACAATCGGACTTTCAGCACTCGGGGGAGGCTGTCAGCTACTTAGAGGATTAATGGGCCATCACTAAACAAACAGATGCACTATGGGAGGAAGCTGCCTGTTTATCCTGCGGCTCTGCCATTCTTTCATTTATATAATAAACATTTGTAGGGCCAGTCTGGTGCGGACAGAATGTGTCAAATTCTCTCCTGCTCCGCAAAGTAATGGACTTCCTATGGCCAATACGTTATGTGTGCGAGCGAGCCTTGCAGTGAAAGATGCAGAGCAAGACGTTATGCATCACTTACTTTTAAAGTGTGCCTGTCGCTTTAACAGAATGGAGTTTGTAATACGAAATAACTCACTATTCCAGCCTTTGTTTGGCTGTCCGGGAATGCTGGGAGTTGTAGTTTTGCAACAGCTGGAGGCACCATGGTAGGGAATAACATCTTTAGACAAACTCTTTTCTTGCCAGGAATAGTGGGTTATTTTATGTTAAGTCCAGTCTGTTAAAGTGACAGGCACGCTTCAAAACAAAGTTGTGCATAACGTTCTATGATATGTGCCCCCCCCTCCCCTTCTCGGCTGAAATCACAGGTCGCCCATGACCTTCCGTACTGGAAGGCATTGGGCTCTATTGAGATCCATTGGGTCTTGTGACTGGTGGTAGTCAAGGCATGATGGGAGCTTATATATAAATTACATATACAGTGGTCCCTCAACATACGATGGTAATCTGTACAAAACGGACCATCGTTTGTTGAAACCATCGTATGTTGAGGGATCCGTGCAATGTAAAGTATAGGACAGTGGTCTACAACCTGCGGACCTCCAGATGTTGCAAAACTACAACACCCAGCATGCAGGGTGTTGTAGTTTTGCAACATCTGGAGGTCCACAGGTTGTAGACCACTGTTAGAGGAAGTTGTACTCACCTGTCCCCACCGCTCTGGACCGTCACCGCTCTTCACCGCTGCCCGGGATGTCGCCGTCACCGCGTCCCCGACGCTCCGGCAAGGCCTCTGCTTCCCCGGCATCCGCGCTCTCTGTCGCCGCCATCACGTCGCTACGTACGCCGCTCCTATTGGATGACGGGACGGCGTGCGCAGCGACGTGATGAGAGTTGTAGTTTTGCAACAGCTGGAGTCACCCTGGTTGGGATACACTGACTTAGCTTCTTCCATTGTTTAAGCAGGCAGCATATGATAAAGTGAACTAAGTGATCTGTGGTAGTGGTGGGTTGGCATGGCCCAGAGCAATGACCCTAAGCAGTAGTGGGGCTGCTGGACCACTAGGTCGCGCTCCTCTTGTGTGCACTGGTCATCGTTGCCCTTTTAAGTTAGGGACCCACTTGAATCCGGCGCTCATAAAATAGCGAGTGGGTTTATACAGTCTTACCATAAAGGTATACCAAGCACCAAATGTTTGTTGTTGAAATTGTGCCGAGAAGTAGAGATGAGCGAACTTACAGTAAATTCGATTCGTCACGAACTTCTCGGCTCGGCAGTTGATGACTTTTCCTACATAAATGAATTCAGCTTTCCGGTGCTCCCGTGGGCTGGAAAAGGTGGATACATTCCTAGGAGACTCTTTTCTAGGACTGTATCCACCTTTTCCATCCCACCAGAGCACCGGAAAGCTGAACTAATTTATGCAGGATAAGTCATCAACTGCCGAGCTGAGAATTTCGTGACGAATAATTACTGTAAATTCGCTCATCTCTACCGAGAAGCAATAGATGGACATGTAACATGTGGATGTGCAGCCAGGTCTTTCTAAATTTGTGCCACATTTAATGTTATATTTTTACTTAAAACATAATACTACATTTAGAAAGGTTACAGTCCACATAATCACATGAAGCTCTGCTCTATAGTTCTTGCCTAGATAGATACAGAAGCCTTTTCCCTAACACTAGGTAGTGCTGCACACATCTGTGGCCAGCAGATGGCAGTGTGGGACCACATGTACTGAACAGGCCTAGACCTGAGGAGTTCACTAGTAGAGATGAGCGAATTTACAGTAAATTCGATTCGTCACGAACTTCTCGATTCGGCAGTTGATGACTTATCCTGCATAAATTAGTTCAGCTTTCCGGTGCTCCCGTGGGCTGGAAAAGGTGGATACAGTCCTTGGAAAGAGTCTACTAGGACTGTATCCACCTTTTTCAGCCCACGGGAGCACCTGAAAGCTGAACTAATTTATGCAGGAAAAGTCATCAACTGCCGAGTCGAGAAGTTCGTGGCGAATCGAATTTACTGTAAATTTGCTCATCTCTATTCACTAGTATCAGTCTTCATTACTCTTTCATCATGCAATCAAGTACATTTCCATAGTATCATCATAGCATCAAAAATCATCATGTTTCCTGGGCCTGACTGTAACGGGGGAGGTGAAGTGAGCAAAAATACCATGTAAATATCTGTACCCCTCTACTGACCGTAACATAGCCGTGTATGGGAACATTCGTGTTGGTATCCAACAACTGCAAATCTACATTTGTTATAGATCTAATACTGTAACCAGCCTAGGCAATCCTCTGAGCGGAATGGTTTATATATATCATCTAAACCAGTGGTCTCCAACCTGCGGACCTCCAGATGTTGCAAAACTACAACTCCCAGCATGCCCGGACAGCCAACGGCTGTCCGGGCATGCTGGGAGTTGTAGTTTTGCAACATCTGGAGGTCCACAGGTTGGGGACCACTGATCTAAACCAATACATTATACAAAACTACCGAAGAGAATAATACATAGGTCAGTCATGGCATTAAAGGGGTACTCCCGTGGAAAACAATTTTTTAAATTTATTTATTTATTTTAAATAAACTGGTGCCAGAAAGTTAAACAGATTTGTAAATGACTTCTATTAAAAAATCTTAATCCTTCCAGTACTTTTTAGGGTCTGTATACTACAGAGGAAATGGTTTTCTTTTAGGAACACAGAGCTCTCTGCTGAATCACAAGCACAGTGCTCTCTGCTGACATCTCTGTCCATTTTAGGAACTGTCCAGAGCATAATATGTTTGCTATGAGGATTTTCTCCTACTCTGGACAGTTCTTAAATGGACAGAGATGTCAGCAGAGAGCACTGTGGTCATGAAGTCAGCAGAGAGCTCTGTGTTCCAAAAAGAAAACCATTTCCTCTGTAGTATTCAGCAGCTAATAAGTACTGGAAGGATTAAGATTTTTTTTTATAGAAGTAAATTTACAAATCGGTTTAACTTTCTGGCACCAGTTGATTGAGATAAAAAAAAAAAAGTTTTCCACGGGAGTACCCCTTTAAAGCTACCAGCTTAATACTGTGTACATCTCTATTGTGCCAACAAAGTATCTCTGACCCATCAATGAATGGACTGTGATATCTGGCACCGAGACATTAGCAGCAGATCCCCGTGTGTTGTAAGGCGCGATCTTCATGGATCCACTGAATATTTTGGGGAATTTAGGGGCCAAATCATCACCTTCAACTCACTGTCATGGTTCTTATTCCTGAACCCTTTCTGCATTCTGGCCAGGGCATTATCCTGCTAAAAGAGGCCACTGCCATCAGGGGATACTGCTGCCATGAAGGAGGAAACTTGGTCCATTATGCATCCTGGTTAGGGATCGAACGATATTGATTTTTTTTAGGGCCGACACCATTAATATGTGAACTTTGAGGCCGATAACTTATTTCGGTATAAGTTATCGGCTATTACACCCTTTCCAAACACCACCCACCCCCCCACCCCCGCAGAAGCCGCTGCAGATCAATGATTTAAAGTGGGCACTTTAAATCAATGAACTGCAGCGGCTTTTGTGGGGCCAGAGACTGCTTCTCTCCCCCTGCCTGTCCTGGGGTCCTCCCTAGTCCAACCATCGCCGCTGCCCCATTGCCTCCCCCATCCCCGGTTTTATAATTATCTGTTCCCGGGGTCCGCGCTACTTCTGGCTCCGGCGGCGTCCTGAGCTGTGCGCACTGATGGTGACGTTGCGTTGAGGACGTCACTCGTTATTGCGCAGCGCACAGCAATAACGCATGACGCCGCAGGAACCAGAAGTAGCGTGGACCCCGGGAACAGGTAATTATAAAAACGGGAATGGGGGAGGCAATGGGGCAGCGGCGGTCTCAGGCTGGGGGGGCCAAGGCGGGCGAGGCATTATCGGCAAGGTAATTGCCGATACCGATAATGTCAAAAATCAGGAATATCGGCCAAACAGATAATCGGTCGATCCCTAATCCTGGTGCCATCTTTTCTCCATATACGTGATCTATACATACCCGACTGTCCACATCATGTAAAAGAAAACATTAGCCCCTAAGCCTTCCTCTATAGCTCCACAGTCAAGTTTTGATGCTCACATACCCAATGTTGGTGATTTTGGTGATGAACAGCTATACAACCCTATACACAGCAAGCTGACCCCTTTCTATAATAACCAGCAGTAACTATTTCAGCAGTTTGTGCTACAGTAGTTCTGTGAGATGGGACCAGGCATGCTGGCCTTCCTACACTAAGCCCATCAATGAGCCCTGGGTGCCACTGTTGCTGGTTCACTAGTGGTAATTCTTTGGTAGGTACTTACCCCTGCATACTGGAAACATTTGTAGTCTGTCCCCTCTTCCAAAGGCAGCACTCCGCTCCACCCATTCGGCCCAGGCATTTTTAATTAGCAGGAGACTGCATATAGGTTCCCTCCTAGCATTCTCCCAGCCCTCTGGCGGGGAGCACATAGTAGGTGTTCACACTGGTGTGGTGCTCCATGGCGACCATTGTTTCTGTGGGGTGGAGTGGACCGGAGCCAGGAGCTTGGTCGGGCAGCACTGGGGCTGCCTGGCCACTGGGTCATTCCTCCTGTATGCTTGGTGTCTCGGAGGCAGTGGTCACCTCCGGGCGCTATGCCAGTGTTAGGTTAGGGACCCACTGACAAGGTGGCCTTGACGTGGCGATTGGGCTTGTAGATTTTGATCAAAATGTATAATAACAACCTGTTAGTTTTTTAAATTATGCTAAGAAGCAAGTAGATCAAAATACAAATGGTGGATGTGTGGCAACATTTCTCTATATTTGTTTTTGGGAACACCCCACAAGACCTGCCAATATTCTCTAGCCATTACAATTCACCCCTTCAGATCCTTATTCTCTGACTGCTCACTTGCTGCCTCATCTATTCCACCCCCAACAAGCGCCATTGTCAGCAGATAATCCCTGTTATTCCCTCTGTCAGTGGTGTAAATGTTATGGATGATGGGTTTATGTGTTACAGAAGCATTTAGCTCACAGAGCATTGCCTAGAATGGATACAACTGTCGTCGTATAAGCAGCAGTCTAAGTCCCGCTAGAAATTATCATTTTTCGACAGTAATGGCAATTATTACATTTGACCAAATCCAAGTTTCACATTCACTTAGTAACAGAAAGGCAGCAAATACAATTTTACTCCAACCACATGATGTTAAAATAACAACATACACCCAAAGCTACAATACAGATCCTGTGGTCAACGCAGCGAGACAGTAAAAGCCGAGCGTATGAGGTTTCCTATAGAAGAGGTTGTGGGGGTAATGGACGGTCTGCAACGTTTTTTAGCAAATTTAGTGAGTAATGTGTTAATGAGGTGTCAGGGATTGTTCGGGGAGAGATCCTTAACCCTGTCCTCCTCACAGCAGACACTTCTTAGGAATACATAAAAATAGATTTTACAGAATCTCAGGGTAAAGCATAGGATTTGTGTCCGGTAATGATTAATGGAAGCTTTGCTTCAATAGAGTTAACAGCACAGTGGCCATAAAGGAACGCCAAATCAACGGCAGACAATTTGTGCTAACCCAGCAGTTTACACTTACGGGTGACACGGGGGTAGAGCCGTGGTCTAAAGCAAAAGCTATTTTAAACCTTGGCGTCACCGGTGCGAGCAGCGTGCAGGCTGTATATCAGTCATTAAGAAACAGCAATCAAAACAAGCGGAGCAGGAACAGGTAATCCTCGCCTGCTGAAATCCTTATTTTTCCATTCACTCCATATGTTGTAAGCGACGGCGAAGTAACTCGGCAGATTTGTGACGTTTTAGAAAATCCAATTCTATGAAATATAAATCTTATATGTAGGACACGCTTTATTTTTTTAAAGCACTTTTAGGGTCCATTCACACGGCAGAATTTCTGCTAGCGGAATTCCCCCTCCAATTAAAGCCCATAGACTTTAAAAATTCAGAAGTGTGAATGGGAGTGCAGAATCCCATCGAAGTCTATGGGCTTTAATTTGAGGTGGAATTACGCAAGTGGTAATTCATGCCCTGTGAATAGACCCTTATGGTTTTTGTATTTTTTTTTGTATGATTAGTACATATGAACATACTTATAGGGGTATTCCAGGAAAAAAAAACTTTTTTTTTATATATCAACTGGCTCCAGAAAGTTAAAAAGATCTGTAAATTACTTCTACTAAAAAATCCAGTAGTTATCAGCTGGTGAAGTTGAGTTTTTCTTTGCTGTCTGACAACAGTGCAATCTGTCTGCCTCAGGAACTGTCCAAAGTAGGAGCAAATCCCCATAGGAAACCCCTTCTGCTCTGGACAGTTCCCGAGACAGACAGAGGTGTCAGCAGAGAGAACTGTTGTCAGACAGAAAGGAAATTAAAAAAAAAAAAAAAAAAAAAGAACTTCCTGTGGATCATACAGCAGCTGATAAGGACTGGAAGGATTAAGATTTTTTTAATAGATGTAATTTACAAATCTGTTTCACTTTCTGGCACCAGTTGATTAAAAAAAATTATAAAATGTTTTCCAGTGGAGTACCCCTTTAAAGCTTCTAAAATATTAATTGACATAGGCTAGGTTCAGACTACGGAAATTCCGCTTGCTAAAATGCACAGTGTAGTGAATGGGTTTCCGTTCACAAATTCACACTTCGGAATTTGTGAAGCGGAATTAGTGAACGGAAAATCCGCTTGGAAATTTCCGCCTGAAGAAAGGCGGCGTTCTTTCTTCAGGCGGAAATCCGCGCAGAACACTTTGCAGCCTATTGGAGACTGCAGTGTCCGCGCGGTCCTAGCGCCGACTGAGTCAGTCAGCGCTGGCCGCACTTGGAACCTCCGGCCGGAAATTTTCTGCCCAGAGATTCCGTAGTCTGAACCTAGCCTTACAAATAGATAAAAGCACTAGAGAAACCTGACCTAAAATAAACCCAGCCTAGAAGACACATTCTATGCAGGTTGCTAGAACATTCTGGTCATCTATTAACATTTTACATGCTGTAGATAAAGTATACCACTCATGTAAAAAAAAAAATTAAATTAAAAACTGCATAAAGTACTAACCACAACTCAACTTCAGCAGCAGCAGATAACTACTGAAAGGATTAAGATTTTTTAATAGAAGTTATTTACAAATCTGTTTAACTTCCAAAAACAAAAAAGTGTTTCCCTGGAATATCCCTTTAACCCCTTAAGGACGCAGCAAATTTTATTTTTGCATTTTCGTTTTTCCTCCTCACCTAAAAATCCTAACTCTTTTATATTTCCATCCACAGACTAGTATGAGGGCTTGTTTTTTGTGCGACCAGTTATCCTTTGTAATGACATCACTCATTTTACCATAAAATGTATGGCCAAATAAAAAAAAATACTATTTGTGTGGCGAAATTGAAAAGAAAAACGCAATTTAGCACATTTTGGAAGGTTTCGTTTTCACACTGTACAATTTACGGTAAAAATACATGTTTTCTTTATTTTGTGGGTCAATGCGATAAAATGATACACACGATTACATACTTTTCTATAAGTTTACCACTTAAAAAAAAAATCTCAAACTTTTTAACCAAATTAGTGCTTTTAAATAGGGATCGACCGATATTGATTTTTTTAGAGCCGATACCGATACCCTGTGAACTTTCAGGCCGATAGCCGATAACTTATACCGATATTCCGTGCCTTTTAATCCCTCCCCGGGCGCTTTAAATCAATGAACTGCAGCGGCTTTTGCGGGGCCAGAGACCGCCGCTGCCCGCTTGTCTCCCCCTGCCTGTCCTCGGGTCCTGAGTCCAACCACCGCCGCTGCCAGAGACCGCCGCCGCCCCATTGCCTCCCCCCATCCCCGGTTTTATAATTACCTGTTCACGGGGTCCACGCTACTTCTGGCTCCGACGGCGTCCTGAGCTGTCACTGTGCACCAAGCCACTGACGGTGACGTCGTGTTGAGGACGTCACTCGTCATTGCGCAGCACACAGCAACAGAGCAGGACGCCGCAGGAGCCAGAAGTAGCGCGGACCCCGGGAACAGGTAATTATAAAACCGGGGATGGGGGAGGCAATGGGGCGGCGGCGGTCTCTGGCAGTGGCGGTGGTTGGACTCAGGACAGGCAGGGGGAGAGAAGCGGGCGGCGGTGGCGGTCTCTGGCCCTGCAAAATTTTTTACATTATTTTTACACTTTAATTGTCCCCATAGGGGACTATTTATAGCAATCATTTGATTTCTAATACTGTTTAGTGCTATGCATAGGGCATAGCACTGATCAGTGTTATTGGCTGTCTTCTGCTCTGGTCCGGTCTGCTAGATCTCAGACCCATGGAGACGGACGAAGAAGGTGAGGGGACCTCCGTCCACCATTATGGATGATCTATCCACGCGGCAGCGCTGCCGATCATCCATTTAACTGACCGCACTGCAGCGATCTGTATTGATCACGGCATCTCAGGGGTTAATGGCGCACATTACTGGTGGGTCCCTGGCTGCTGACACGAGCACCACTTCGGTGCTCTTGCGGTCATGTACAGGACGTAAATGTACGTCCTGGTGCGTTAAGTACCAGGGCACCAGGACGTACATTTACATCATATGTCCTATGAGACCAAGACTTGGGAAAACTGCACGAAATGCCACAAAACACGCAACTTTGCAGCTGTTCACAGAAATACAGCAGTGTGAACAAATGATGACTTGTGGAGGAAACTTGTCCTTATGCCGTGATTGATATCTTTTGTGGGAAAAGATTCAGTATAACCTATTGATTGAAACAGCTGCTTATTCTGGTTTGAGTCCAGTGGGAGGTCTTAACCAGTGATTGCCTTCCTTACTTGAGTATGCACATAGAAGTAGCTGTCAGTCACGGATTAAGACCACCCACCTGACTCCTAAACACAGAACGAGCAGGGCTCTCAATCAATAAATTACAAGATCTACTGACTCTCTTCCAACAAAACTATTTATCAATCTGCTCTTCTTCTTCTCCACCTGTTGCTGGAAGGTCAGACTGCATGTTCAATGGAATCATAAATGCAGATTCCTATGAAGTTTTTTAATACATAAACCCTAGAAGGAAAACAAAATAGCTTCCAGGAACAGTGCTATACCACCCATGGGCAGTGCCTAGTATTCCAACGTAGCTTTATTCTAGTCAACGAGCACTGGAATGAGGCCCCGCTATGAAAGTTTTCTCTTCTTTATCCTGATCTGATCTTGTGTTTTACTCAAAATATATAGTTGGTACCACTTATCTTGCACTAGTATTGAGTAACATACCCTGTGTGTGACCACATATGACAAGGTAAGGTCAAGCCTTCCAGATGCCAAAGCAGCTCTTTGTGGCAGCGTTTGGGTCTGGTTACTATTGAGCCGAAGACCGACCTCTATGAAGTCCATGTTCACTAATAAGACATATAGAAAGGAGTTCTATCATAAAATGGCTGCACGTAGATTAGCAGAGCTGTATTGCCAACTAATGACACCAATGTGTGTGCATCCATATCTACACTAGGATCTTTTCCCCAGTAGACCTCCACCTTTAGAATGACCGGGATAAGAATCTTATGGACACACATGATTCCACTTGTGGTAGCCAAGAAAGAAGAAGAATATTGGGTGGATATAACCAAGGCATGACTGGAAGGAGGTTTCCTGAGGATAGTGCTGAGAAAGTGCCGTAAACAATGAGTTTCAGAACATGTGTTTATACAGCGGAACTAATGGAAGCGTGCATGGTCTGGGAGATTTGCCTTTCCGTCTCTCTTGAAAAGAGCCAGGAACTAAATGCCAGCTGTAAAGGTGTTTGGCTTCCTTCTTGTTACAAATGTTCATAAATGGTATTACACGGTCTACTGCACTTGCACTTAAAGTCACAAATTCATGTAAATGGTGAAGCAAATAAAGGAGGGAGATAGTATATACAGTTCTCTAATTATCTTTCTGAAATTTAAAAAATACCAGTAAAGTCCAATAATTCACTAGTGCTTTTTATGTTTTTCTTTTTCTCTTACTTAACAGTATTCTAGTTATATCTGCATGTGGGGAAAACAAAATGGTTACCCCCCTCTTTTGATAAAGGGTTTTCCAATAAATATAAAAAAATAGTATAAAAAAAAAATATAAAAAAAAAAAAAAAAAAAAAAAGAAAAACCTACCCTTTCCTAACATCTAATTTGCTGCCACTCTAACCACCGGAAGCACTCTAACCACACGGGCCCTTCCTACTGTAAGAGAACACTGTGGCCTGTAATTGAATGGAGTCATGTAAGCCTGTACAAGACGTCATCATCACTGCATTTCGGGCTGAAAGACAGGAGCGGAGGCAAATTTAGGGGTGATTAAAGGATGACCACGGCCGGCCGAAGCCTAACACAGTCAGCGTTCTGAACATAAATGTTCAGAAAGCCAGGGTGCCGGGCGGGAGGTTGAGTGGGTCCCAGCAGACCCCACGTGATCAGATGGGGATAAGATGTACCCTGCTAAATTATTATATTGCTTTATAATTGAGCAGACTTGTTAAAGGGGTACTCCCCATGAAAATTTTTTTTTTTTTTAAATCAACTGGTGCCAGAAAGTTAAACACATTTGTTTTTTTTGTTTTTTGTTTTTAAATCAGATAATTTTTATTAAGTTTTTTTTTGTAAACACATGTTAACAATAACATACAGTCCCCAACAACCCCCCCCCCACACACACATAGAACCATTCCGTCTCAGCCCCACCCCATCAATGTCCCACTACCCTCCGCGTACATAAGTCAGAAACTATAATCCAGTTTCAGCAAATCCCCACCAAACACAAGTTTGAGTAAAAAAGAACAAATTAAAAAGAAAGAAACTCCTTGGGAGTTCTATTAACGGTCACCCCATACACTGTTCTAATGAGCTGCAGCACCTCAGTCCAGTAAGTCAGCAAACAAGGGCACGTCCACATCATGTGTACCAGGTGAGCCTCCAGCTCACCACATCTCGGACAGGCCGAGTCAGACCTAACCCAGTTAAACACATTTGTAAATGACTTCTATTTAAAAATCTTAATCCTTCTAGTACTTATCAGCTTCTATTTGCTCCACAGGAAGTTATTTTCTTTTTGAATTTCCTTTTCAGTCTGACCACAGTGCTCTCTACTGACACCTCTGTCCATTTTAGGAACTGTCTGGAGCAGGAGAGGTTTACTATGGGGATTTGCTCCAATTCTTGACAGTTCCTAAAATGAACAGAGATGTCAGCAGAGAGCACTGTGGTCAGACAGAAAGGAAATTAAAAAAGAAAAGGACTTCCTGTGGAGCAAATAGAAGCGGATAAGTACTAGAAAGATAGAAGCCATTTACAAATCTGTTTAACTTTCTGACACCAGTTGATTTAAATAAAAAAAAAATGTTTTCCAGGGGAGTACCCCTTTAAGTAGAGCCCCTACAGTCACCAGTCCCAATAACTCACTGGTACCCGATCTGTGGCCCTCCAGCTGCTGCAAAACTAAGGGCATGATGGAAGTTGAAGTTGTAGTTTTTAAACTGGTGAGCCATAGCCTGGATAACAAAAAAATAAAGTTTGCAATTTAAAAGCTGTCAAAAATAGTTCAAGGGTTATGACATTTACTTACACAGTATGGTGCCATCTGATATGCTACAATGCTACATGTATATTAATGTGCATGTCCACCTACTGGGGCCACACATACTCAGTCACTCTCTCCAAAGCAAGTTCTCTACAGAAAGATCCTGTGTTTTCTGCAGAGAAGCTATTTCTATGGAAGGTACCAGACAGTATGTGCGCACTCGGCTCAATAGGTGGATCTGTATATTAGGGATCGACCGATAGATTTTTGAGGGCCGATACCGATAATATGTGGCCTTTCAGGTCGATAATTTATACCAATATTCCGGTATAAATTATCGGCTATTTCTCCACCCCCCCCCCGAAGAAGCCGCTGCAGATCATTGATTTAAAGCGGGCGCTTTAAATCAATGAAATGCAGCGGCTTTTGCTGCCCCCCACCGCCGCTGCCCCATTGCCTCCCCTATCCCCGGTTTTATAATGACCTGTTCCCGGTGTCCGGGGCCTGCGCTCTGGCTCCCGTCCTGAGCTGTCACTGTGCGCTCTGACGTTGACGTCGCGTTGAGGATGTCACACGTCATTGCGCTGCGCAGCGCACAGCGTTACGCAGGACGCAGCAGGAGCCAGAAGTAGCGGGGACCCCAGGAACAGATAATTATAAAACCGGGGATGGGGAAGGCAATGGGGCGGCGGTGGGGGCCGCATGCGGTGTGGTGCGTTGGGGGGTGGGGGGGCGGCACATTATCGGATTATCGGCAAGGTAATTGCTGATACCGATAACGTCCAAAATCGTGAATATTGGCTGATAATATCGGCCAAACCGATAATTGTTCGATCCCTAGTGTATATTGCTATATACTTTAAACACCAGGGGTGCCATACTTTGAAAGTGAAGGTCATAACTCTTTACTGTACCAGTTTAACAGCATGTTCATGGAAAACATTGTTAATTTTTTATGATTCACACAATGAAAAGGATATTAATTGGTGGATCAACCCTTTTAAAGAAGACCTGTGGTCAACTCCCAAAAATGTAGATTTTCCTTTCATTAAATAGAGGGCCCTGATCACACACCTTTTAACAGTTTCTTGATGCCCTTCCATTATGGAGATAGGTTTGACCTTAATTTAAAAAAAATCTCAAGGAACTAACACACAGGTCCTCGGCGCATGCGCTGTCCATCTTCTACTACGGAGCAGCAGTAAAGGTATGGCTGGCTGTGTTACACAGCATGTACACATTGGGGAAGATTTATCAAAACCTGTCCAGAGGAAAAGTTCTCCAGTTGCCCATAGCAACCAATCAGATCGCTTCTTTTATTTTTCACAGGTCTCTTTAAAAATGAAAGAAGCGAGCTGATTGGTTGCTATAGGCAACTGCACCACTCTTCCTGTGCACAGGTTTTGATAAATCTCCCCCACTATGCTTATATATAGGGGCATTTGTTAGTGACCGTTGCAAATTAAAGCTTAATTTCTATTTTTTGCTATTTTACAAACTTCATTGTAACTTTCCTCTAAGTTGTCCTTTATTTGTAGTAATGACCGAGTTTGACTCTCATTGTTACCCCGAAGCCTTTAACTACAAGAGAGGCTTGGTAAGCTTTTTTGCTTCAACTACAGAGTTGCCACAAATGTAAATACATTACTCCTCCGACATATTTTTTTTTACCAACTTGACAGAAAATGAGATATTGAAAAATATGTAGTGGTGTTTTTTTTTTTTTTTTTTTAAAGACACAAATGCTCTGTAATAATGGCTAAATCACTTAACATGCGTCACTTACTGGAGCAATACTTTAGATCAGTTGTCCTCTGAGACATACCTCTCTGTTGGGAAAATAGGCTATAAAAAAAGAAGGTCCACCCCTATCATTTTGGTGGGGTTTTGCAGCTGATGCAGTTACACATGTCGGCCTATGACCACATGGTTGGGAAGTAGGACATATTGCTTCTGCTGGGACAAGCGACCAAATGACCTAGGATCCATTATACAGCATCTGCTATGAGGAACAAGCCCAGACTGATGATGTGTGACTTCATGTCTACTACACGACTGATAGATCTCAGGGGAGAGGACCAACTGCTAAGAGGAGAGAACATATCAGACTGTGTAACAAACCTCTTTTAGGCAGGAATCACATATGCTGTTTTTGATGCAGTTCTGATAGCAAACTAAAAAGGAAAGGAAAATACAAGAAAGGACTTCTTGCTGGATCCACTCCTGACTTTGGCTCACAAATCAGACTGGGCTAGCCAATCATACACCTATGCCCAAGGTGTACACAATAAACAGAAATAAATGAATATGTTGGAGATCAAAGTCTATAAAATTTCAGGGTTCCACCTAGAGAGTTAAAATATGTATTGTATTTAACAGAAATATCCAGTGGGTCACAGCGCCCTTGTAAACCCACTTGGGATACTATATGAAAAGTAAAAAAATAAAATATGATAAATAAAAAAAAAAAATAAATAAATAAAAAAGCAGCATATAAACCATAAGTATCCACATATATAAAACAACCATTCATCAATAGCAACAAATAAATAAGTCAGTTGAGGACATATATCTACTGATAATGTTATCCATGACTAAGGACAGTCCGAAACGCGTCGGTGCAGGGGTTGTTTTATCCTTACAGGGTGTTTTTTTAGTTTGGATTTTAAGATTTATTAATACATTTTGGACTTTAAAAAAAAAAATTCCAGAATTTTTTCTGAAAATATTTTTTCCGGGGAACTTGAAACCTTTCCTTTTCCTGATAATGTTATGTCCGTTAAGAACATATCGTAATCGTCCCAAAGGAGCCTGGTAGTAGATATAATAATAAAGCTGAGGCAAAATCCTGTTTCAGTCAATGTTAGTATAATAGTCAATCAATAGAGCCAAAAGTTCACCCACGTATACTGCAGACTCAAAATCCAGATCCCATAATAGAAAGAAAGTCTGATGAGCAAAAGTTCCAACTGTGCTATACAAGACTCATCCGACGGGGCCCTCTGGTAATGGTGTCCTCTATGAGGATTGTCCACTGGTGCCAAGCAACTCTCACCTGAACCGGTCTCCCGTTTGGTGCTCCGATGTGACAGTCTTGGTGCTCCTCGTCCTCCGGCTCGTGCGTCTGGCTAGTTGTGCTTGATGCTCACGCTCCTGCCAGATGTGCGTGCAGGTCTAAGCACGTGTGACTCCCTCTGTCAGGGCTCTGAGTAAAGGAAATTCTGTATGTGTTGTAGGCTATGCTGTGAATGGACCAGCGTCCTTGTGGTGATTGACAGCAGATCCTCAGTGTTGGCTCCAATAGGGAATAGGCAGTATTGGCTAATGTCCATTGCTGAATATTATGGTAGTGTCAGTTATATTAAAACAATAAAAGCTGAACGCGTGTATTACACCCGACATCCATTGCAACCAGCTCTGATCGCAGCTATTTAACCCCTCAGATGCCACAGTTCATAAAGACAAAAGCATCAGTGTGTTTAAAACAGAAGTAGGGTACTCCCCTGATACAATTGTGGGGTACTGTTGGGCTATCATAGCAGCTGGGGGCATAGAGAAGTCCTGTCATGTTAGTATTCCTATTTAGATTTCTAAAATGACAGTACACTGCAATACATTGCTATTGCAAAACATCAGTATTGGGGACACTGTCTCCAAATATGTCTAAATAAGTATGGTGATTACAGGAAGAGAAAACAATACCCAATAGCAGAACACCTGTTTTTGGTTCACGTCACATAAAAAATAGACAAAAAAAAGTGATTAAAAAGTTGCATGAACACAAAAAACCCTCATTCAGCTATGTAGATGAGTTATTCTTTCAAATTTTTTTTAAATATGAAAAATATAAATTTGGTATAGCTGAAATGGTACAAACCTGTAATAAAAAGAACCATTCCCCTTCCCCCAAAAATGGGCAAAAAGACTTCATATGATTGTCGACAAAAGCATTATGGCTCCTGGATGGTGAGGACGCAAAAAGGAAAACTGGCGGCACTCTGCACGGTTAGAAACCTCATTCTCATGTATTATACAGTAAATTGCTGCAGATTTTCTGTACAGAATCCACAACTTCTAAATGTAGATTTACATTATTTATTGCAATTTTAACAGGATGGGGATATCATAGAAAGTTTATTTTTGTCCCTATAAATCCATTTTTGTTAAATGAACACTACTTAAGAATTAAATTTTAAGTTTTTATTTGCATTATAACCATGTTATAGGTTATTTTAGAATTTAGCTTTAAGTCATTCTTACCTCCAATGTTCTGAATGAGGATTGTGCTCGCCACCAGGATCTAAGCAGAAAACAACACATAATATCCAATAAGAGGAATAAGCAATTATGTCTGCCGAAAATGAAAGACTGATGGCAGTAACTGCAAATAAAGTCCTGTGGTTATTTCCCTACAATGTAACCCAAATGATCCTGCATCTTCAGTGCACAAATTACATCTGGTTATTGCGGTCCTTACTGGAAATAACATTATAATTCATTCTCTGCTCTAATTATACTCAGTAGTGAAAATCTGTGGTGGGGACAAATGCAGAATTGTTTTCCTAATGCAAAATGGTCTTTTAAAAATCATTATTTGGAAATGTCCGATCTAGAATTTATGGTTGTTTTTGTCCACAAGCATAAAACTGCGGGAGATTCTGATGATCAATAAAAAAAAAAAACAGCAAGAAAACAAACAAACAATCGTACCTTCCCAGGTGCGCCAAATGCAAGTAGGCCGAGGTCCTCGTATGATGTGACGGCTGTGCAAAAACAAAGCATACTGTAACCAATCCAACATAATTGTTTGTCATTAAGAAAAGCAGCAGACAGGACAGATAGCTGAAAAGGAGATAAAACAAAATGATACCTGTATCTAAGCTGATGACTGATTTCAAATTTATAAAACTGTGTTTTCCTTCTAAGCTCAAGACATAGAGGTGGTGCTGAGCTGCAGCATGTACACATCTTTGTTCTGCCACCCCCCCTGCATGATTAAAGGGGTAATTCAGCAACTGAACTTATGAGACAATGAGGAGATTTCCTGCCTCAGCCAGTGACTGGATGAACGGGCCATTACTTGCCCACATCCAGGAAGGTGGAAGCCGAAGAGCGCTGAGGACGGGTAAGTAGGATGGGCCCGTACAGCAGATCACAGGGGGCACAGATCACAGGATAGGGGATAAGTCTCTGATAAGTTCAGTTCCCCCAGAGCACCCCTTTAATGTTCAGCACTGAGCCTTGGTGACTAAATAGTTACTGAATGGGGTGAACATATTTATTGAAGGGGTGTGGCCTCATGAAACAACAGGCTCTCCTGACAGAGAGGCCATGCCCCCCTTAATTTAATATGCATTCATATGAAAATAAAGTCATACCCATCTGCAATATACTCCTATACTCAGGAATACTCCTATAACTCCGTATACGAGGCAGCAATCATCATGTTATTGATAAGTATGGGATATGATAAATAGAAATATTACTATAAATTATGTTTGTAATAGGATCAAGGAAGAAGGTGACGATATCATAGAAAGTGTTGCTAGTACATGTACAGTGATCCCTCAACCTACAATGGCCTCAACATACAATAGTTTCAACATACAATGGTCTTTTCTGAACCATTGTAAGTTGTAACCAGACTCAACATACAATGTACAGACAGTCCAGATCTGTGAAACATGTCAATGGCTGGAAGATCCGACCAATCAGAATGGACATTCACTGGTAAAATCCCTGTATTACTGAAGCGTATGCACTGGCTGTCTGGTAGCGCCCCCTACAGTACAGGGAGGCACTACATGTTCTATACTCTTTACCTGTGCCACAGTTAGCTGCTTCAGGTGAAGGCGGCTCCATATTAGTTTTTTAGGACAGTGTGTACTGTACAGGACCCTGAAGAAGCTCCTGTCCTCTACATAGACAGTGATTACAGCTCCCAGCAGATCTTTCTTACTTTTATATGTAAGGATTTGCTTTATCTGTATTAGTTATCTTATTTTTCTTTAATCCTCACTTTTTCGTTTTTTGGATGACATTTTGGGGGCTTCAGAACCAATTACCAGGTTTCCATAGATTTATGGTCTCAACATACAATGGTTTCAACATACAATGGTCGACCTGGAACCGATTAATATTGTAACTTGAGGGACCACTGTCTTTGCGTCCCTTTTAAAGGGGTATTCCCGGAGAAACATATTTTTTATATATCAGAAAGTTAAACAGATTTGTAAATGACTTCTATATTTTAAAATCTTAATCCTTCCAGTACTTATCTGCTGCTGAAGTTGAGTTGTTCTTTTCTGTCTAACTGCTCTCTGATGACAGGGAGCTGCCCAGAGTAGGAGCGAATCCCCATAGCAAACCTCTTATGCTCCGGACAGTTCCTGAGACAGACAGAGGTGTCCGCAGAGAGCAATGCTGTCAGACAGAAAAGAACAACTCAACTTCAGCAGCTGATAACTATTGGAAGGATTGAGATTTTTTACTAGAAGTAATATACAAATCTGTTTAACTTTCTGGAGCCAGTTGATCTAAAAAAAAGTTTTTTTCCTGGAATACCCCTTTAAATCCATTCTTATTAAATACACAATACTTCAAAATTAACTTTTTTAATTTGCATTATAACTAAGGTTTAGATTATTTTAGAATTGCGCCTATAAAGGCATCGGTCGCCTCCAATGTTCTGAAAGAGGATTGTGCTAGCCACCAGTTCCCGCTTTTTCTATAAACCGCAGCTCCTCATGAAGGAAAGTGCATTTTATGGTTCTGTTTGGTTTACTATGCTTGGTAAATCCGTCTAAATTGCCCATTTGGAAGCAAAATTCAAGAGCCATGGTAAATCCACGGGCGGGGGGGGGGGGGGGGGGGATTTATCAAAGGATTTAGACTGGTTTTTCCCATCTAAAATTGTCGTACAGAAAGTCGCAGTCTAAATACGTGCGACTTTTTCTTTAGAGGATTTTTAGAACATGATGCATTCTAGGCTATTTTAGATGGAAAAAAATGCATTGGTGCTGAATTCATCAATTGCGACTTTTCGGCGAAAATTTGCATAGGGAGAAAATACGCTGAAATGTCAGACCATGCTGGAGCAGGTTTAAATACAGTCTAAACCATAGATCCCGAAGTCCGTCTGCAGAATTTATCAAGAGCCGTGCGCCTTTTGATAAATTAGGTGCACAATAGGCCGGCCTAACCCTCTGTGGTTTGGTCTATATTGATGCGGGACATAGACAACTGTGATAAATATCCCCCAACTGTGTTTAAAGATCCACATGAACTTCAGATTTATTGCAGGTTTTGACATCCCCTCGTTTCCAACACCAAATCTGACCTTGTATGGACTAAGATTCCATAAAATGCTGTTTACTTTGATGCTACCCTAAATTTTCCACACATGGAACTTCTGCAAAAATGTTGATTATTTCCATGTGACCCTATCCTATGACTGGTTTAAGACAAAGCATTTTGTGAGATGCACAAAATTCTACATAGAGATAAGAGAGGGACTTTACTAAGAATGGCGTCTCACACGTTGGACTCAGCAGGTTAAGGGTAAAGTTGAGTGAATTTACAGGAAATGCAGCCGAAACCAAACCTGCCGTTTCGGCTTTTGTTGCATAAATTATTCCTGCTTTCAAGTGCCTGGAAAAGATGGATACGGTCCTAAGAGAACTGAGCTGGTCATCCTGGATTTTTCCAGGCACCTGAAGGCACTGAAAGAGTGACTAATTTATGCAGACTAAAGCAATCAATGGCTGCACGGTCACATTTACTTTAAATGGAGAGACAAAAGAGGAAAAAAGGCCCACGCGCCCCTAGTGTAATACTGTATTTATATATGGCAGTGGCAGCAAAAAACACACTTACCAAGTAGCGTTGCGCTCTGGGCACAACACCATGCAGCATGTAAAACAATGGTTAGCTGTCAGCAGCCCCGATCCTCCGGTCAAGTCCTCGACCACCGTTCCAATATCAGCCAGAAAACAATAGAAAGATGGATCTCCAGCAGGCACTTTAACAACATGAATTAAGGATGAAATGTTCAAAGATCATATAGCAATTTATTTAGGCTCACAAAGCAACGCGTTTCCTGCCCGTAGCAGGCACTTCAGGCAAATGTGCATCTTGCACATTTGCCTGATGAAGTGCCCGCTACAGGCAGGAAACGCGTTGTTTTGTGAGCCTAAATAAATTGCTATATGATCTTTGAACATTTCATCCTTAATTCATGCCGTTAAAGTGCCTGCTGGAGATCCATCTTTCTATTGTTTTCTGGCTGACATTTACTTTAAAATCACTCGACACTAATTAAAAGGCACACACCTCCTTTGATGCGAAGGATTTTCTGCTGCAGATTTCAATGTAAACTAAATGACTGAACACAACTTGAAATCCTGCACATCAAATCTGTGCAGGATACTGTACATGTAAATAGCCCCTAAAGGAGTATTCCAGTTTTTTGTTTTCTTCAGCCTTTGATCCTATGATGCCAAGTCACAATACTGTATAATATGCTTCTATTTCTGCTTAGCTCGTTTTCATGCAGGGGATCCACATCCTGAAGTGCTGCAGTACAAGCCTTTTTATTTTACTTTTATCTCTGATCTATGTCATAGGTCACATGGTATCCAGTGGGTGGGGCTATGCTACAATGGGTGGATAGAATCCCACCCTGGTATCTGCCCACCTACTGCAGCATAGCCACACCCACTGGAGACCATGTGACTTACCACATATTGTCTCTGGCTGCATGGAATGCTGGGAAATGTCAGAGACAACAGTAAAATAAAAAGACTTGTACTACAGCACTTCCAGGTGAGGGTCCTGTGGGTGCAAATGAAAAAAATAGAAGCATATTACACAGTATTATAACTTGGCATCATGGGGTTAAAGGCTGAAGAAGAGAAAAATCTGGAATACCCCTTTAGGGTTCACATGTACAGGATCTGCTGCATATTTTTGCACAGCTGATTTTTGCTACCCATTAAATTCAATCAGTAGCAAAATTAGATGCAGGAAATATGCAGCAAAAATATGTAGTAGATCCTGTACGTGTGAATATACCCTTGAGTCAGGTATGAATCAGGTACTGCAGCAGATGCCCCATGCTGGAAAACATTATTTTTTTTCTTTTTAATCAACTGGTGCCAGAAAGTTAAACAGATTTGTAACTTACTTCTATTAAAAAATCGTAATCCTTCCAGAACTTATCAACTGCTGTAAACTAGAGGAAGTTCTTTTTTGAATTTCTTTTCTGTCTTTTCTGCTCTCTGCTGACACCTCTGTCCATGTCAGGAACTGTCCAGAGCAGGATAGGTTTTCTATTGGGATTTGCTCCTACTCTGGACAGTTCCTAATATGGACAGAGGTGTCAGCAGAGAGAACTGTGGCCAGAACGAGAGAGAGAAAAAAAAAAAAAAAAAAACTTCCTCTGTAGCATACAACAGCTGATAAGTACTGGAAGGATTAAGATTTTTAAATAGAAGTAATTTACAAATCTGTTTTAACGTGCTGGCCCCAGTTGATTTTAAAAAAAATAGTTTTTCACCGGAGTACCCCTTTAAAATCTCTGCTAACTCAGAGCTAGCATAGATTTCAGCTACAATATACACAAGCTCCCTAGAAGTAAATTAGTCCTGGAACAACTCCACCCAGGGAGGGGGGGGTGCATTCTGAAGGTATCTCACTCAGACAGCCCCTTTTACCTGCTAACCCACTAAATGTCTATTCTGTGTAACTGCATAAAGTACTAAACACTGGGGCAGACATTACTAACAATGAGGTGCATTTACTAATCTTTTACTATGTAGTCTGGTTTTTACCCTGTTTTTTTCTACTTCATTTTTGACTATGTGCGACAAATTTACTAAATTGCTGCACGGCATTAATAAATTTGGCACACATAGGCAAAAGTGGGAAATTTACTTCATGTAGTAGAAAAAATAGTCTGTTCCTTTTTCCTGCTGTCTGAATAGGTTTGGCTGCTGGTTTCCTTCTGGATCTTTTGTTTTTGAGTTTTTTTTAGCTTTTTCACCACATCTAAATAATTCAATAACTACAGTGGTCCCTCAAGTTACAATATTAATTGGTTCCAGGAAAACCATTGTAAGTTGAAACCATTGTATGTTGAGACCATAACTCTATGGAAACAGGGTAATTGGTTCTAAAGGCACCAAAATGTCATCCAAAAATAGGAAAAAGTGACAAAGAAAAATAAGTAGATAACTGATATAGATAAAGCAAATCCTTACATATAAAAGTAAGAAAGATCTGCTGGGAGCTGTAAATCACTGTCTATGTCAGTGTTTCCCAAGCAGGGAGCCTCCAGCTGTTGCAAAACTATAACTCCCAGCATGCCTGGACAGCCAAAGGCTGTCCGGGCATGCTGGGAGTTGTAGTTTTGCAAAAAATGGGGCCACCCTGCTTGGCAAACACTGGTCTATGTAGAGGACAGGAGCTTCTTCAGGGGTCCTGTACAGTACAGGCAATGTCCAAAACAAGTAATGGAGTTGCCCTCACCTGGTGTCCAAAAGAGCAGCTAACCCTGATACAGGTAAAGTGTACAGAACATGTAATACCAGTCAGTGCATACACTTCAGTAATACAGGGGTTTTACCAGTGAATGCCCATTTTGATTGGTTGGTTCTTCCAGCCATTGACACGTTTTACAGATCTGGACTGTCTGTAGCATTGTATGTTGAGTCTGGTTTCAACTTACGATGGTCCAGAAAAGACCATTGTATGTTGAAACTATTGTATGTTGAGGCCATTGTAAGTTGAGGGATCACTGTAAATTGTAGTCATGGCTCAGAAGTGGTAAACGGCGTTTAGTGTGTGTGTGTGTGTTTATTACATTTTTTTAACACAGTTTTTTTCTCCCTAAATGTACTTACACTTTTTTTTTTTTTGGTTACTTCTTCTACAGATCTGTGTATCCTGTGGACTCCTTCGGATTCGATGGACTACTTCGATGACCAGCGTTTTTCTTTGCTTGATGTTAATAAAATGGTTAACGAGGGCTTGTGGGGGAGTGTTTTTTGTAATAAATTTTTTTTAAAACCTGTTGTGTTTTATTTTTATTTTACTTTACTAGACAGGCTTAGTAGTGGAAGCTGTCTTATAGACTGAGTCCATTACTAAACCGGGCTTAGCGTTAGCCACAAAAACAGCTAGCGCTAACCCCCAATTATTACCCCGGTACCCAACACCACAGGGGTGCCGGGAAGAGCCGGTACCAACAGGCCCGGAGCGTCAAAAATGGCGCTCCTGGGCCTAGGCGGTAACAGGCTGGCGTTATTTAGGTTGGGGAGGGCCAGTAACAATGGTCCTCGCCCACCCTGGTAACGTCAGGCTCTTACTGTTTGGTTGGTATTTGGTTGAGAATAAAAATAGGGGGACCCTATGCGTTTTTTTAATATATTTAATTATTTATTTAAAAAAAAAAAACGCATAGGGTCCCCCCTATTTTCATTCTCAGCCAAATACCAACCAAACAGTAACAGCCTGACGTTCCCAGGGTGGGCGAGGACCATTGTTACTGGCCCTCCCCAGCCTAAATAACGCCAGCCTGTTACCGCCTAGGCCCAGGAGCGCCATTTTTGACGCTCCAGGCCTGTTGGTACCGGCTCTTCCCGGCACCCCTGTGGCGTTGGGTACCGGGGTAATAATAGGGGGTTAGCGCTAGCTGTTTTTGTGGCTAGCGCTAAGCCCAGGTTAGTAATGGACTCTGTCTATAAGACAGCTTCCACTACTAAGCCTGTCTAGTAAAGTAAGAAAAAAACACAACAGGTTTTAAAAAATTTTTATTACAAAAAACACTCCCCCACAAGCCCTCGTTAACCATTTTATTAAAATCAAACAAAGAAAAACGCTGGTCATCGAAGTAGTCCACCGAATCCGAAGGAGTCCACAGGATACACTGATCTGAAATGAGAAGAAAACAAAAAAAATGGGTTAGTACATTTATTATCACCTGCTCACACATCTCCCGCCCCGCACGACTACAACTGCCAGCATGCCCTTACAGTAAGGACATGCTGGGAGTTGTAGTTGTGTGGTGCAGGAGATGTGTGAGCAGGTGATAATAAATGTGACAAGCTTGTCCCCTGCCCCCAGCTGCAGGACTACAACTCCCAGCATGCCCTTACAGTAAGGTGGGGCGGAGGCCGGGCACAGTGTTTCCCAACCTGGGACTTGTAGTTTTGCAACATCTGGAGGCACCCTGGTTGGGAAACACTGTTTTAGGCCAGTGTTTCCCAACCAGGGTGCCTCCAGATGTTGCAAAACTACAAGCCCCAGCATGCCTGGACAGTCAAAGGCTGTCTAGGCATGCTGGGAGTTGTAGTTTTGCAACATCTGGAGGCAACCTGGCTGGGAAACACTGGAATAAAACAGTGTTTCCCAACCAGGGTGCCTCCAGATGTTGCAAAACTACAAGTCCCAGCATGCCTGGACAGTCAAAGGCTGTCTAGGCATGCTGGGAGTTGTAGTTTTGCAACATCTGGAGGCAACCTGGCTGGGAAACACTGGCCTAAAACAGTGTTTCCCAACCAGGGTGCCTCCAGATGTTGCAAAACTACAAGTCCCAGCATGCCTGGACAGTCAAAGGCTGTCTAGGCATGCTGGGAGTTGTAGTTTTGCAACATCTGGAGGCAACCTGGCTGGGAAACACTGGCCTAAAACAGTGTTTCCCAACCAGGGTGCCTCCAGATGTTGCAAAACTACAAGTCCCAGCATGCCTGGACAGTCAAAGGCTGTCTAGGCATGCTGGGAGTTGTAGTTTTGCAACATCTGGAGGCAACCTGGCTGGGAAACACTGGAATAAAACAGTGTTTCCCAACCAAGGTGCCTCCAGATGTTGCAAAACTACAAGCCCCAGCATGCCTGGACAGTCAAAGGCTGTCCAGGCATGCTGGGAGTTGTAGTCTTGCAACAACTGGAGGCACCCTGGTTGGGAAGCGTGCGCAACTTACCGGCTTCCGTAGGATCCAGCGCTGCACGACACTGCCGCGCGACGATCTCCGACAGCGATCGTCGCTGGAGCCTCGGAAGGGTAAGTGAACCTCTTCGCCGGTCCCCTTCAGCTGTTTAGTTTTGCAACAGCTGGAGGACTACAGTTTACAGACCACAAACCAGGGGTCTGCAAACTGTGGCCCTCCAGCTGTTGCAAAACTACAACTCCCAGCATGCCTGGACAGCCAATGGCTGTCCAGGCATGCTGGGAGTTGTAGTCTTGCAACATCTGGAGGCACCCTGGTTGGGAAACACTGTTTTAGGCCAGTGTTTCCCAACAAGGGTGCCTCCAGCTGTTGCAAAACTACAACTCCCAGCATGCCCGGACAGCCAATGGCTGTCCAGGCATGCTGGGAGTTGTAGTTTTGCAACATCTGGAGGCACCCTGGTTGGGAAACACTGTTTTAGGCCAGTGTTTCCCAGCAAGGGTGCCTCCAGCTGTTGCAAAACTACAACTCCCAGCATGCCCGGACAGCCAAAGGGTGTCCAGGCATGCTGGGAGTTGTAGTCTTGCAACATTTGGAGGCACCCTGGTTGGGAAGCTTGCGCAACTTACCGGCTTCCGTAGGATCCAGCGCTGCACGACACTGCCGCGCGACGATCTCCGTCAGCGATCGTCGCTGGAGCCTCGGAAGGGTAAGTGAACTTCTTCGCCGGTCCCCTTCAGCTGTTTAGTTTTGCAACAGCTGGAGGACTACAGTTTACAGACCACACACCAGTGGTCTGCAAACTGTGGCCCTCCAGCTGTTGCAAAACTACAACACCCAGCATGCCCTGACAGCCAAAGCCTATGGCTCTCAGGGCAGGAGCCCGGGCTGACATTACAGTGCAGCCGCCCGGGCTCCTCATACGGCCTCCCCGCTACCCCCCTTGTCTCCCGTCCGGGCTCCTCACACGGCCTCCCCGCTACCCCCCCCCCCCCTTGTCTCCCGCCCGCGCCGCTCAGCTCCCGCTGCTCCAAGACTACAACTCCCAGCGTGTCCTCACTGTAAGGCCATGCTGGGACTTGTAGTCTTGCAACAGCAGACAGATGGGAGTTGTGTGGCGCTGGCAGGTGAGAGGGGTGGGATGTAAATCACTGTAGTGACTGCAGTGTCCCGGTAGCGCAGTGAGGGTAGCGGGGAGAAAGTATGTCGGAGCCCGGGCGGCAGCAGCTTTTCCTGCTCCATGTTGGAGCTGGAGTAAATTTAGTCAATTTTTACGGCCGTTGCGACAGTTTATTGCGCAACTGCGACTGTCTCAGTTAATAAATTCCTGATCACTGCAAGTCAAAACTGAAAACTTGCGTAAATTAAGCGGGAAAAAAAAATTTGACTTTCTAGCTCTTGCTAGGGAAAGTCGCACAATTTATAGGGTAGGCGCAATTGCGACAATTTTGCGCCAAAAATAGTCAGAAAAAAATGACTAAACCCCTTAGTAAATGCCCCCCAATGTGATTAGCATCTTCCCAGCCTAAAATGGCCGATAACAGAGAACAGACCAATCTTTTAAAATTGGGAACCAAAATTATTTATTTTTTTATATCAAAGGTTTTATAGCAACAACAGAGAGACCGTCCAGCACTGTTCAGACTATATGCATAAACTCGTCCTCGCTTAGGCTGCATTTACACTTCGTTTTTACATTTCGGGTGCCGGATCCGGCTGGGGGAGGGGCAAACCGGGCTCTCCCGTACCCCAGCCGGCCCAGCGTTGAACTCCATTTACTTTAATGAGCCGACCGGAGTCAAACGGTGACTCCGGTCGGCTCATTTTTGACCCGTATACGGTTTTGTGACCGGACCTAAAGCCGTAGTATACAGTGCAATAGGACAGTGCAATAATCCAATGACAGTATAGGACAGTGTTTCCTGAACTGGAGAGAGGTGTCAGCAGAGAGCAATGTGGCCAGAAAGAAAAGAAATTCAAAAAGAAAAGAACTTCCTGTGGATAATACAGCAGCTAATAAGTACTGGAAGCATTAAGATTTTTTAATAGAAGTAATTTACAAATCAGTTAGAGTAGCTATCATTAACTAAACTTTCCCTAATCCCCCTCCCCATCTGTTCCTGACACTAACTACCTCTATCCCTGTATTTATTTCTATGTTAAACCCCATTGAAATATCTTTTTATTAGCCTCTTCGATAGCTCAGTGTTGAGCTCTCTGCAGAGGGTAGGAAGTGGGCTTGGCCCGGCAGGCGCGACGTCATGTGAAGCCTGGCCCGGCCGGCTTCCGCCCGTCTCTCTCTCTCCTGTATCTGAGAGACTACAGCCAATGAGAAGAGGGAGATGCAGAGGGCAGGGATATATAAATTACGCGCACGAGCATTGTGCTCGCTCTCTGACTGTTTCATATACAGGCGGAGGATGCGCATTTTGGACCACACCGCCCAGCCAGCAGTGGTCCGAACGTGCCAGACGTGAAGCGGGGGGATGGGGTAAGTAATTCCTGGACCACATAGGGTGACACCTAGTGGCCAGGATTTCAAATGTAAAATAAACTGTGAAAGACGGATTTTTTTTAATGACATATCACAAAGATTTTTTATTTAGGCATAATCTATTTAAATTTAAAAAAATAAGTTTAATGAGAGTACCCATTTAAACTTTCTGGCTCCAGTTGATTTAAAAAATATATTTTTCAGTGGAGTACCCCTTTACAGCAAGCTCTCCTTTAAAAGTGACCAATGTCAGACAAAGGGTTGTTTGAGCATGTGAGAGACTATGTTGAAGCAGACTAGAGACTAGGTAACCTTTGGATAGGATCATCTCAAGAGAATTTAAAGAGAAATGTCTCAAGGAATACACGCTGGGCAATGTGCACAGGTTATCCACGTACAAAGTCCATGTTTTTTTAAAAGCAGTTTATGGTTTTGCAAATAGAAAGGATGTAAGGAATTGAAGGAGCTGCCCAACTTTATTTTTTGGAATATAGACTCTCCTTTTTTCTTAGTTGCTTCCCCCAACTCAGGTTTAAATTCCAACCAAGGGCAACATCTGCAAGGCTGTGTAAGTCCATGTGTGTGTGGATATATATGTTTTGTGTGTGTGTGTATATAATTATTTTTTTTTTTTTTTTTTTTTTTTAAATAGCATTTTTGGCTTTTCATAAAAAAATGTTGTGTAAAGTAAGGGAACTGTGCGCATGTAGGGCTGGATAATGGTCGGTTGATGAGGAGACTCCTGGACACAAAAAAAATAAAAATAAATTATATATATATATTGGGGGCATAATTTTATAGCGGCTGATATGAGCAACCACTGCAGTATCTGTCAATCACCTGATCTCTGCCACATCAGCACATTCCATTGGGCTCTGATTTTAGCTCCACCTTCAGGTGTGGGGCTAAAATTCAAATTAAAGGGGTAATCCAGTGGAAAACTTTTTTTTTAATTTTTAAAATTTTTTTATCAACTGGTGACAGAAAATTAAACAGATTTGTAAATTAGAGCAAAGTAGAAAGATAGTCAGCTCACCCGGCCACTGCACGGCAATATAATCCTCCAAGGATATGAAGAAAGCAGGTAGATGCCAGCGATTAAGAAACTTCACCTTTATTGGAACCACGCAAAATCATCGACATGGAGAGAATTCAGTAAGACAAACATTTAAAATTCCAGGAGTCAGCGCCAAGCATGACGCGTTTCAGGTCATGTGACCTTTCATCAGATGCTTCCCACCATGCATCTGATGAAAGGTCACATGACCTGAAACGCGTCATGCTTGGCGCTGACTCCTGGAATTTTAAATGTTTGTCTTACTGAATTCTCTCCATGTCGATGATTTTACGTGGTTCCAATAAAGGTGAAGTTTCTTAATCGCTGGCATCTACCTGCTTTCTTCAGATTTGTAAATTACTTCTATTAAAAAATCTTAATCCTTCCAGTACTTATTAGCTGCTGAATACTACAGAGGAAATTATTTTCTTTTTGGAACACAGTGCTCTCTGCTGACATCTCTGACCACTTTAGGAATTGTCCAGAGCAGCATATGCTTGCTATGGGGATTTTCTCCTACTCTGGACAGTTCTTAAAATGGACAGAGGTGTCAGCAGAGAGCCCTGTGCTCATGATTCAGCAGAGAGTTCTGTGTTCCAAAAAGAAAATTTCCTCTATAGTATTCAGCAGCTAATATGTATTGGAAGGATTAAGATTTTTTTTATAGAAGTAATTTACAAATCTGTTTAACTTTCTTGCACCAGTTGATAAAAAAAAAAAAAAAAAGTTTTCCACTGGAGTACCCCTCTAAAGACTAGCCAGCCCATGGGAGGAAAGCTGCCCCCACCAGAGGACTCAACCTGTGACATCACATTTAATGGAAGGAACAGGAAGCGAAAGCAAATGTGAAATCACAGGCAGATTGGTCTAGAAGCATAAGACACCCACAAAGCTCAATGAAATTCTAGTTTATTAAAAAGTTCCAGAAAACCCCTTTAAAAGTAATATAACTGACAGCGTTTTCTTTTTTTTTTTAAACACATCATCTATTCACAGGATAGGTGATAAGTATCTGATCAGTGGGGTCCCACCGCCCCTACAATCATCAGAACAGGGGTCAAATAAGGCACTTTGCTTTCTTTGGAAGTTCCACAAACGGGGAATGGAGCAGTGACCTAGCGTGTGTGTGATACTACTACTAGTCAGAGGACACCTGACCTCTATTCCTGTGATCGGTGGTGGTCCCAGTGACTCCATGAACCCCTGTGAACACAACTTCCATTAGCATAATCCCTTTTAAGCAACAACATACCACACAGGCAAAATAATGCCAATGCATGTTCTGGCAGCACAATGAGCACGATCAGGTCATTATAGAAAGATTTAAGGTCCAAGATACTTCTGGGTAAAGTCGGTGATAAACTGCAGCTTTACTGTACATCACAGATTTGTACAGATCTCAATAACTTACCAGTGTAAATGCACAAACAAAGCAGCAGATGAATGGAGTAGGCAGCCAAGAGTGCGACTATGAGCAGCAGGATACTAAGGGACAAGAAGAAGGACATGTTTAATTGTCATATTACCCCATGGTTATATATACAGCACATAACAGAAGTATATTAGGCTGAGTTAGTAATTCACTAATACAGAAGCATATTCTAAAAATTGCATCACTTGAGCTATATGGTGTGTGACGCTTTCATGACTAACACACCACAACTAGGTTAGAGAGCATTTACTGGGATGGAACAAGCAAATGGAAAGCAGGAGTCAGACTAAGCACGAGACCGACTGCTGACCGCTTCCTCTTTCATTACCATGCAGAGCTGTGGACTCTTCACAGTCCTACTATTATTATAGGGGAGCATGGGGAGGTGTCTCACATGCTGTGGACTCTTCACAGTCCTACTATTATTATAGGGGACCATAGGAAGGTGTCTTACATGCTGTGGACTCTTCACAGTCCTATTATTATTATAGGGGAGCATGGGGAGGTGTATCACATGCTATAGACTCTTCACAGTCCTACTATTATTATAGTGGACCATGGGGAGGTGTCTTACATGCTGTGGACTCTTCACAGTCCTACCATTATTATAGGGGAGGTGTCTCACATGCTGTGGACTCTTCACAGTCCTACCATTATTATAGGGGAGCATGGGGAGGTGTCTCACATCCTGTGGACTCTTCAGTCCTACTATATTAGTGGACCATGGGGAGGTGTCTCACATGCTGTGGGCCCTTCATAGTCCTACCATTATTATAGGGGAGCATGGGGAGGTGTCTCACATGCTGTGGACTCTTCACAGTCCTACCATTATTATAGGGGAGCATGGGGAGGTGTCTCACATCCTGTGGACTCTTCAGTCCTACTATATTAGTGGACCATGGGGAGGTGTCTCACATGCTGTGGGCCCTTCATAGTCCTACCATTATTATAGGGGAGCATGGGGAGGTGTCTCACATGCTGTGGACTCTTCACAGTCCTATTTTAGTGGACCATGGGAAGGTGTCTCGCATGCTGTGGACCCTTCACAGTCCTATTATTATTATAGGGGAGCATGGGGAGGTGTCTCACATGCTATAGACTCTTCACAGTCCTACTATTATTATAGTGGACCATGGGGAGGTGTCTTACATGCTGTGGACTCTTCACAGTCCTACCATTATTATAGGGGAGGTGTCTCACAAGCTGTGGACTCTTCACAGTCCTACCATTATTATAGGGGAGCATAGGAAGGTGTCTCACATCCTGTGGACTCTTCAGTCCTACTATATTAGTGGACCATGGGGAGGTGTCTCACATGCTGTGGGCCCTTCATAGTCCTACTATTATTATAGGGGAGCATGGGGAGGTGTCTTACATGCTGTGGACTCTTCACAGTCCTACCATTATTATAGGGGAGCATGGGGAGGTGTCTCACATGCTGTGGACTCTTCACAGTCCTATTTTAGTGGACCATGGGAAGGTGTCTCGCATGCTGTGGACCCTTCATAGTCCTACTATTATTATAGGGGAGCATGGGGAGGTGTCTCACATGCTATAGATTCTTCACAGTCCTACCATTATTATAGGGGAGCATGGGGAGGTGTCTCACATGCTGTGGACTCTTCACAGTCCTACTATTATTATAGGGGAGCATGGGGAGGTGTCTCACATGCTGTGGACTCTTCAGTCCTACTATATTAGTGGACCATGGGGAGGTGTCTCACATGCTGTGGGCCCTTCAAAGTCCTACTATTATTATAGGGGAGCATGGGGAGGTGTCTCACATGCTGTGGACTCTTCACAGTCTTACCATTATTATAGGGGAGCATGGGGAGGTGTCTCACATGCTGTGGACTTTTCACAGTCCTACTATTTTAGTGGACCATGGGAAGGTGTCTCACATGCTGTGGACCCTTCATAGTCCTACTATTATTATAGGGGAGCATGGGGAGGTGTCTCACATGCTGTGGACCCTTCATAGTCCTACTATTATTATAGGGGAGCATGGGGGGGTGTCTCACATGCTGTGGACTCTTCACAGTCCTACTACAGTATTATTATAGGGGAGAATGGGGAGGTGTCTCACATGCTGTGGACTCTTCACAGTCCTACCATTATTATAGGGGACCATGGGGAGGTGTCTCACATGCTGTGGACTCTTCACAGTCCTATTTTAGTGGACCATGGGGAGGTGTCTCACATGCTGTGGACCCTTCATAGTCCTATTATTATAGGGGAGCATGGGGAGGTGTCTCACATGCTATAGACTCTTCACAGTCCTATCATTATTTTAGTGGACCATGGGGAGGTGTCTCGCATGCTGTGGACTCTTCACAGTCCTACTATTATTATAGGGGAGCATGGGGATCCGATTCGGACAGTGACTTGTAGGAATATTGACACTTTTTGCTCAGCCATATTAAATATGTGATGTTTAAATAAGGTCTGCACTGCCATATGTCGGTGCTCATGGACCAAGTATAGATACAGGTAACGAAGAAAGGGTCCGGCACTCAAAGTTTTATCGAATCTTATGGATTTATTGTAGTTAGCATAGCACAGTTGATAAAGGCTGCTGATCCGTAACGTGTACTGTCTGTATAGTATGCTATGCTAACTACAATAAATCGATAAGATTCGATAAAACTTTGAGTGCCGGGACCCTTTCTTCGTCACCTATATTAAATATGTGAAACTAAAGTTGTATTGTTACGGTCCAGTGCTGTCAGGGAAAGTGGACATAAATTATGGCGACCTAAAGGGAACCTGTCATCACTTTGATGCTGCAAAAACAAGAAAAATAGCCAGCACAACTACCTAATACAGTGGTCCCTCACGTTACAATATAAATTGGTTCCAGGACGACCATTGTATGTTGAGACCTGGTAATTGGTTCTAAAGCCCTAAAATGTCATCCAAAAATAGGAAAAAGGGGAGAATTAAAGAATTTAAAGTTTATATAAAAGTAAGAAAGATCTGCTGGGAACTGTAATCACTGTCTATGTCAGTGTTTTCCAAGCAGGGAGCCTCCAGCTGTAGCAAAACTACAACTCCCAGCATGCCCGGACAGCCAAAGGCTGTCCCGGGCATGTTGGGAGTTGTAGTTTTGCAACAGCTGGGGGCACCCTGCTTGGGAAACACTGGTCTATGTAGAGGACAGGAGCTTCTTCGGGGTCCTGTACAGTACACACAGTGTCCTAAAAAAGTAACATGGAGTCGCCCTCACCTGGTGTCCAAAGGAGCAGCTAACCCTGGTACAGGTAGAGTGTACAGAACATGTAATACCTCTATGTACTGTAGGGGGCGCTATCAGACACCAGTCAGTGCATGCACTTCAGTAATACAGGGGTTTTACCAGTAAATTGCCCATTCTGATTGGTCAGTTCTCTCGGCCATTGACAAGTTTCACAGATCTGGACTGTCTTCGTCCAGATTGTCATTGTATGTTGAGTCTGGTTTCAACTTACAATGGTCCAGAAAAGACCATTGTATGTTGAAACTTTTGTATGTTGAGGCCATTGTAAGTTGAGGGATCACTGTACACGGGTGCACTCTCCATTTTCTGACCAAGAGTGCTGCTGCAACCTTCCTTTTTGTATACTTTGTATTTGCCACAGCAGCGTGCACCTGTGTATTAGGTAGTTGTGTTGGCTATTTTTGTTTTTGCTGTACAATTTAGGGGGAGTGGCACCCTGTGTTGTTGAGCACCCCTCCCTTTTTCACAGGAGGTTTTTTCGAATTTAATAGTAGTGGATTCTGCATGTCACCCAGTCAGAGGCCATATGCCCAGCAGAGGTGAGTGAAATGAGTGTTAGGGTTCCACCTGAAATGAGGCCACCTCCGTGTGGTGAATGGGGGACACGTTTTGACCAAGAGTGCTGCTGTAACATTCTTTTTTTGTATCACTTTGATGCTGCCTGAACGACAAATCTCCAGAGCGGTTGGTACCTGATGGCTTTTGCCCGTCCTTTTGTCTTTAATCTGTCCATATACCCCAACAGAGAGAGTTATCAATCAAGGCTGGTGGGGTGGGCAGAAGCCACCAGGGACCACCCTGATGACTTGTGGTTCAGGCAGCATGAGTGATGAGAGGTTCCCTTTAAGGCCAACTTACCATTTAGGTTTTATATCCAAGTATACAGGAACGGAGCAGGACATGTTAAAGGAAAATGAGTTAGTCTTCTTCTTATGATACAACAGCTTTCATACTCCTCAGATGTCTCCTGCTCATTTATAGCATCTATATTTCAGCAAGAAGACTAGCACCCCCCCCCCCCCCCCCCCCCCCCCCAAACCACCCAGTTCTACAGTGATCGAAAATGTGTGGAGGTCAGGTGTCCTGTTGCAGATAGGCTGGTTTACACAGCTAAATACAATACAAAACTGACCTAAATCCGATTATTCCGGTGTTGGCCATGGCATATGACAAGCCAAGAATCCCACTTCCCATTATAGCGTTCATTAGGTTGAACACAGAAAATCCAAAAGATGCTCCGGGGGACGACCTTCTCTGTGGTCTCTGCAAGACAAGAATTACATCAAGCTCAGCATTATTTTCAACCATGGAGAGTCTATACCAGCTTGTATTCTGCAGAACACCATTGAGGAATGGATAAATGTCTCTCTCCCGATCCTTTTGTGTTCTCAATGGTTAGAGGAGGGGTAAGCCACGGTCAGACTACTCTAGTGATGGCTAAGCTCTCTGAGAACAAAAGGGTCGGGCAGTTGAAGTCCAACACACTCGACCTTTTTCTTTACTAAACATCATCTGTCAGGGAGGGGTCAGCAGGCGCCAAACAATTTAGACAGTTGGCTGGTTCTGTGGCAGGTTTGGATGGATTTTGGCTACAGTGATCGAGAATCTTGTAAATAATTTCTATCTAAGCAAGTGTTGTGCATATGTGAGAATGTACTTGATGTGTTGCACGTTAATATGTAAGATATGTACATGAATAAAGCATTAAAGGGGTATTCTGACAACAGGTCAGTTTATACAAAGGGAGATATGTGATATTTAGGAGATATTTACATAACAGAACGCTTAGCTGTTTCCATAACTTCAGGACTACAATAGACAGAGCCGGGTGCAGGTGCTGTCATCTCCCCAGCTTGTCTCCTATACAGACGCCTAATGGCGAGGGAAGTAGTCTATACTTTTAGTCTTGGAATACACATTTATGTGGAATACAGATTTAAGTTTACAGACTGCTATCCTAAATTATAGACACAGATTAAACACTTATATAATGTGGTTAATACCATTATATGTATATTTGTCATTTGTTGCCCGTGTCTCTGTGAGGAGACCAAATACAGGAAGTGAGGGTGGACAAGCAGGGCTCTGTGCACCGAGGACAAGCGGGGGGGGCCCTGTGCGCCGAGGACAAGCGGGGGGCTCTGTGCGCCGAGGACAAGCGGGGGGGGGGGCCCTGTGCGCCGAGGACAAGCGGGGGGGGGGGGGGGGGCTCTGTGCGCCGAGGACAAGCGGGGGGGCCCTGTGCGCCGAGGACAAGCGGGGGGGGCCCTGTGCGCCGAGGACAAGCGGGGGGGCCCTGTGCACCGAGGACAAGCGGGGGGGGCCCTGTGCACCGAGGACAAGCGGGGGGGGGGGGCCTGTGCACCGAGGACAAGCGGGGGGCCTTGTGCACCGAAGACAAGCGGGGCTCTGTACACAGAGGACAAGCGGGGCTCTGTACACCGAGGCCCTGTGACATTCCCCCGGATCACTTTTCAGGATGATTGACAAACCAGGAGCCTGCACAGAGCTCCGCCTGTCCACCCTCACTTCCTGTATTTGGACTCCTCATACCATTTGAAGACCCACAGGCAATAGCTGCAGGGACAGAATTTTTTCACCCAAAAATTAACAAATGTTTTAAATCAATGTATATTACAAATATACATATAATGGTATTATCTACATTAGAACAAAAGAAATCCAACACCACGGTCTCTGATTAGGCACGTAGCTCTTTACTGAAGAAACATCGACAGGAACAAGGAACACAGATGGCGCGGACCAAGGAGTGACGCTTTTCGGCGGACGTAGCCGCCTTAGTCGTACTACACAAACCCAGGAAACCATCCCCTCTAAATAGGGGGAGAGCTCCTCCCACCGCCAGGTGAAATACCTGTGCCGGTAAGGGCGGAACAATCCCACTAAACAGATGGGGACTCACATAAATTAGACACCATCAGTGCAATGTCAACCACTATACACAGTAACGTACATAATGTATTTATAAAGCATCAATGTTGTATATGTTAATAGTAGTATAAGTGTTATATATAAAATATACAGTAATCACACATTACGGGGTGAAAAAAGAGGAAAATGGTTACTATGGAAATAAAGTCCTGATACCTGTGTCACGTACTTTAATACATAGTGAAAAAAATTATTTTTTAATAAATAACAACGAAAAATAAATAAAAATGAACATATACAAGTTAATATAACTATGCAGTGAATCACCAAAATATAAATAATATATGCAAAGTAATGAAAAAGACAAAAATGTGATTATAAAAATCTGCATAAAAATGATGTAAGTTGTCATAAGAGCATCGTTAGAGTGTGCAAGACAGCCAACAACAATGAACAATTTGACAGACGAACTGCCCGAAAATTGTAGAATCTCAAGAATACAATAGGCTGGCTGGGTACGTGTAGCAGGGAAGTGAGGGGGGGGGGGGGTTGGTTTGGGATGGGGGTGACTGGGATGGGTGTATTGTTAGTAGGTTAGGATGAGGAATCATTGATGGACTAAGATTTAGGGAGATTTTGTAGGCGATCCACGGGCCCCATATTGTTTTGTCTTAAATTTGTCATGAGTAAGAGAGTGCCATCTGGTCATTTCCTCAATCTTACAAATTTGGTTCAGTTTTTCTAACCATTGACTTAGAAGGAGGGGTTGTGTGGCGCTGGGTGACGAGGGTCTTAGCAGCCACTATCATGTAGAGAGACCTAGTAGAAGGTTTGAGCGTGGGTGTCGGAAGAGCTTTGGCAACAGGTTCCATGGACAATCTAATAGAGCTGTTGTAAACTGCATTCATGGCATTTTCGACATCCCTCCAAAAACGTTGGATGATGGAGCATGATCACCAGATATGAGAGAGTGTACCCACATCAGTTTTGTACCATCTATTGAGTCATTTTAATTGGTTTTTCTGTAATTTAATGCAGCGAGAGAAGCCGTGGGAACACTGGAGAACATGGTGGCAGAGATAGTCAGTCAGTTGGATGGCCCAACTCTTTTTCCCATTAATGTTGGTAGAGAGGGGAGCTAAAAGATAGGTCTTTCGTCAGGTGATCGCAGAACAAAGACAATTTCAATTTAGCTCTAGGGCCCCGGGTGCAGAGCTCTTCTAACCACAAAAGGGACTTGGCAATAGTGAATTCCTTAAGAAATGCCAGACATGCTCAGTACAGCTTTACAAAATAAGGGTTAAAAACCTGATAAAAAAAAATAATTATATACCGTAGAACCGCCATAATTTACAAACATACCATGATACACTTATTTGGTCATACCGCCCAGCCGTAGTTACTATTGTTGTCTTCAGCGTCTATATCTTCATATTAACATCTTAGTGATGTGTTTATATTCTCCTCCACCCCTGATGAACCCATCTCAAATATATATGGGAGAAACGCAGGAATACGGAGTATGAGACTTAAATACTTTTATATCCATATATGTGGTGGTTGGTGTATCCCTAATCCCTATCCACACTTATTTTCAGTAAGGGTAAGGATTGTATAAGGTAGGGATATTTATGGTCAGGTTACTCACCTGTATCCTTACTCCCTCCCAGTCGGTCAGTTTAGCAGACAATAAAAAAATGTTCATCAAACAAGTATATCTTGGACTTGTAATCAATTGCTGAAGATTCTTTATGCATTTATTGTAAATATTTTTCTTTGGATTATTGTATTTCTGTAAATTTTATATGAAATCTAGTAAAAGTTATATTTTATACTGCATCCTTGCGGCTATTTGGTAGAAATTCTATTGTTGGGGTATATATGTGTGTGTGTGTATTTTCACTAGGGATCGACCGATTATCGGATTGGCTGATCATATCGACCGATATGCACGATTTTGTAAGTTATCGGTATCAGCATCTAACCTGCCAATAATGCGAGCGCTTTAAATCAATGAAATGCAGCTACCTTTGCGAGGCCAGAGACCGCCGCAGCCCGCTTCTCTCCCCCTGCCTGTCCTGAGTCCAACCACCACCACCGCTGCCCGATTGCCTCCCCCTGCCCAGAGACGACCGCCGCCACAGCTCGCTTCTCTCCCCCTGCCTGTCCTGGGGTCCCGAGTCCAACCACCGCCGTTGCCCCATTGCCTCCCCCATCCCCGGTATTATAATTACTTGTTCCCGGGGTCCGCGCTACTTCTGGCTCCTGATATATATCCCTTCCCTGATATATTTGTCTGTTGACTTATGTCTATACTTCTGGCTCCTGCAGTGTCCTGAGCTGTTGTTGTGTGCTGCGCAATGATGTCCTCAACGCGACGTCACCGTCAGTGGCCTGGTGCACAGTGACAGCTCAGGACGCCGCCGGAGCCAGAAGTAGCACGGACCCCGGGAACAGGCAATTATAAAACCGGGGACGGGGGAGGCAATAGGGCAGCGGCGGTGGTTGGACTCAGGACAGGCAGGGGAGAGAAGCGGGTGGCGGCAGTGGTCTCTGGCCCCGCAAAAGCCGCTGTAGTTCATTGATTTAAAGCGCCTGTTTTAGATCATTGATCTGCAGCGGCTTCTGTGGGGCCAGAAACAGTTTATCAGGGTATACCCGCACACACACCCTCATTTTACCAAGGATATTTGGGGGGGGGGGGGGGAATTAAAATGCACAGAATGTCGGTATAAGTTATCGGCTATCGGCCTTAAAATTCCCAGGGTATCGGCTCTAAAAAATCGATATCGGTAGATCCCTAAAATTCACCAAGGACAACATTATCTTTGTCACCTGGGGGAGTGACGTTTCCATCCACTTTTCCTCTGATTCATTTTGCCTCCAAATTCTCCAGATCTTAGTCTGACTGATCATCTGTGGAATGTGTCACAACAGGATCTGCTGGTAACGTCATGGTGCTACATATCACAGGATGCCTTCTGCAGTCTTTTGGAACCCAAAGCCTTAAGAGGACGGAGCTGGTTTGGGGGCAGAAGGGGAACCTGCACAACATTTCATGTTTTTGCTGAATGGTACAGAATATACACAACTGGTCTGATACTATAGAATACAAATAAGATGTCTGCACATAGTGTATCCACACGATGTCGTGCTGGACTGGTCAGAAGGTCCATGTTGTAATGCAATATTTCTGTAGAGGAGGGGGCACCTGAGGACTCCCAGTCAAGTTCTTCTCTGCCCAGTCTATAGCGGTGGATGGGGGAGGGTACAGAAATGTAATGAAAGATGTTGCACAGGCAGCTATTCAGCATTGTTCTCCCATGATAAGAAAGTCAGTGCTTAGACATGCAAAGTATGAAAAATACATGTTCTCTATACAAAGCAGACTCTAAAAACAAAACCATGAAAACCACTAGATCAGTGGTCTCAAAACTGTGGCCCTCCAGATGTTGCAAAACTTCAACTCCCAGCATGCCCGGACAGCCGTTGGCTGTCCGGGCATGCTGGGAGTTGAAGTTTTGCAACATCTGGAGGGCCACAGTTTTGAGATCACTGCAATAGATGGAAGCGCCACCATGTAGTAGTGAGTAGGGATCGACCGATTATCGGTTTGGTGGATAATCACGATTTTGGGCATTATCGGTATCGGCAATTACCTTGCCGATAATGACCTGCACTGCCACCGCCCCTCCACCGACCCGCCGCACCGCCCCGGCCCCATTGCCTCCCCCATCCCCAGTTTTATAATTACCTGTTCCCGGGGTCCACGCTACTTCTGGCTCCTGCTGCGTCCTGCGTTACGATGTGCGCAATGACGAGTGACGTGACGCGACGTCAGTGCGCACAGTGACAGCTCAGGAGGACGCCACTGGAGCCAGATGTAGAGTGGACCCCGGGAACAGGTAATTATAAAACCGGGGATAGGGGAAGAAATGGGGCCGGGGCGGTGCGGGGCGCGGAACGGAGCAGTGCGGCGGTGGGGGGAGGGTCCGGGCAGGCTGGGAGTTGTAGTTTTGCAACAGCTGGAGGCACACTGGTTGGGAAACACTGATCTATAACTTATCCACAGGATAGGATGTGATCATTGGGTGATCAACAAGGTTTGTTCTTAATAGGTTTCTTTTCCCCGTAGCTGACCTCGCTTGCTGAAGAATTGAAACTTTTTATTATTGGCTAAAACTACAACTATTGCACCAACCATTTAGTTGCGTCAACTCCCCAAATTGGTAGATACGCCCTTCGCTTTTATATACTGATGCTGGATGACAATTAACAGAGTGTTTTCCTCATTCCTACTTGTCCGTCATCTTTTCCCATGAGGGAGATAGTACCCGGGCGCCAGGGAAGGTCACACAAACCAAGGCGGGACCAGGGCACTTATGCCAGGGGTATATAGTGAGGAGCAGCAGATCCTTTCACCCTTTTCTATTGGTCAATGGCAATGGGACCCCCAATAATTATCTCCTATAGGCATAAATGGCACTATTTGGGCACCTGAGTGACATAATAATCTTACTACTATAAAATGGCGACCATCAAAATCAACTCTGTCAGTGGTCTTCAAATGCTGCAAAACTACAACCCCCAGCGTGTTCACTGATGGTGGTAGTTTTGCAATATCTGGAGGCTCCCAGATTGGAGACCATTGAGAAGTAAACCATAGTGACACATACAAACATTGGTCACCTGTGTATGAAACTTCTGCAGATCACTGATCTTCAACCTGTGGCCCTCCAGATGGTGCAAAACTACAACTCCCAGCATGCTGGGAGCTGTAGTTTTGCAACATCTGGAGGGCCACAGTTTGGAGACCACTGCAGTAGGACAAGGCTACACAGATCTATACAGCACGACTTACATTCCCCAGCAGGGGGGCGCTCTCCTCCTGAGCAGACACGTGATGCCCATAACTTGCATTGATAGTGTGTTCAGCACGGAGCATTGTAATCCCGGTATGAGGGTCCTGAGAGGAGGCGATGAGGTCTGGAGCGATCACAAGGCCATGCCGGGCACTGCAGCTGATCGCCGCCTGCTGCGCCTTCCTGTTTACTCCACTGGTCATGTGACTCCAGCGCCGCACACTGATGAGTCACGTGGCTGCCGGCTTTGCCCTCAGTCGCGAAGTGATGACGTAACCGCTAGCATGGAGCTCCAGCAGCATGAGGTGAGCGGGACTGTGACTCTGCTATGTCTTTCTGTGGCACTACAAGTCCCAGGAATACGTAAACCCAGGTGAAGCTGTGAGGACTTGTGGTGCCTTACTAGCTCTAGTGCATTGCTTCCTGAAAATGTACAGTCGTCACATTGGGTGACACACACAGGCGGGGGGGTCAACAATATGGGGGAGATTTATCAAAACCCGTGTGACCAGTTGTCCATAGCAACCAATCAGATTGCTTCTTTCATTTTTCAGAGGCATTTTAAAAATAAAAGGAGTAATCTGGTTGCTATGGGCAACTGCTCCACTCTTTCTCTGCGCAGGGTTTTTATAATTCTCCCCTATGATTTGCAGCCAAATTGTTGACTGTTTCCAACAGAATTCAGACGATCTGTAAATTCTGCGCTAAATCATGACAACTGGTCACGTTATTTAGCGCAGAATTTACAGATCGGCTGGTTTCTGTTGGAAACAGTCAACAATTTGGCTGCAAGTCACAATTCTGGTGCCGTTACAACCACCCCTATAGGGCTTAAAGGGGTACTCCAGTGAAAAACTGTGTATGTATATATATATATATATATATATATTTTTTTTTTTTTTTAAATCAACTGGTGCCTAATAGTTAACCAGATTTGCAAATTAATTCTATTTAAAAATCTTAATCCATCCAGTACTTATCAGCTGTTATATGCTACATAGGAAGTTTTTATCTTTTTAAATTTCCTTTCTGTCTGACACAATGCTCTCTACTGACACCTCGGTCTGTCTCAGGAACTGTCAAGAGTAGGATAGGTTTGCTATAGGGATTTGCCAAGAGGTGTCAGCAGAGAGCACTGTGGTCAGACAGAAAAGAAATTCAAAAAGAAATGAACTTCCTGTGGAGCATACAGCAGCTGATAAGTATTGGAAGAGTTAGGATTTTTAAACAGAAGTAATTTACAAATCTGTTTAACGTTCTGGCACCAGTTGATTTAAAAAAAATATATAGTTTTTACAGGAGTACCCCTATTATATACTTTAGGGTGAGTTTACTATCCCAGTTACACCAGTGTGCCAGTTTTTAAATAGATCCGTCATGTGAACAAACTTTGCAAGAAACGTTGTCATATATCTTATCAGACAAAATGTTTCTTTTTCCTGTTCTCAAACTTTTCTCCTCTCCTGCGAGACTGTATTCCAGTCTGAAAATCAGTTCAGCTTTGCTCTGTGTCTGTAAGACAAGCCAATACAAGTCTATAGAGGTCTGAGTAAGGAGCGCCGCCCACCAGATCTGAGAGAACTGAAAATTATAGATAAAGTCTGCAGAGTAAAAATCTGCTGAATAATACCATATGCAAGTTATATAATGACTATTATCCTGATATGCTTTAACCCTTAGAGGACATGCAATGAACTTGACAAGGCCCTAGTATTTAGGGCACAGCAACTTGTATGCTGCAGGATTCGGCAATCACCATGTCTCCAGGCGCAGTGATCAGAGCCACTCCGCTGCTATCAGCATTCAGGACCTCAAGGATAAAGGCGAACATCAGCTGTAACTCAGGGCTGCCATTAATCCTTAAAGGGCAAGTCTCATGCCCTACATTACAGAAAAACGTATCTCCTATCTGCAGGATAAGATTTAGATGGGGGGGGGTCTGAGCGCTGTGGAGCTCCGTTTGTACGGAGCCTTGGCTCTCGCACAGCTGCGCGTCACGACCCTCCCCAAAACGGGGGCCGCCACACCCCCTTCATATATCTCTCTGGGAGAGCCAAAGATTGTCAAATGGCTCTCTGTGTCAGCTGCAACTTCATGCGATGGTCGATAGGCCCCGTAAGGGAGATTTCGGGGGTCCCAGTGGTTGGACCCCACTGGGACCCCCCACGATCGCCCGTACGGGCTGTAAATGTACAGTGCAGCAAGTGACTTTGTGTACAGGACTGTACATTTACAGTGAGGCTATGAAAGGAGCACAGGAGCAGCACTCGCTTCAAAGCAGGTGAGCTCTGCTGCTATCCGCAGCTGGGGACTTACCGATAATGCCGGACATTAGCAGTAGTGTTGATGTCCACCATTAAATGGGGTACTCCGGTGGAAAACATTTTTATTTTTATTTTTTTTAAATCAACTGGTGTCAGAAAGTTAAACAGATTTGTAAATTACTTTTATTAAAAATCTTTACCCTTCCAGTACTTTTTAGAAGCTGTATACTGCATAGGAAATTCTTTTCTTTTTGAATTTCTTTTCTGTCTGACCACAGTGCTCTCTGCTGTGAGCAGAGAGCACTGTGGACAAGACAAAAAAGAAATTCAAAAAGAAAAGAATTTCCTCTGTAGCATACAGCTGCTATAGGAGTAATTTACAAATCTGTTTAACTTTCTGGCACCAGTTGATTTAAAAAAAAATGTTCCCACGGGATTACCCCTTTAACCCTTCAGACGCCTTCATCAATACTTATCACGGCATCTGAAGTATCTGTGGAGCTGAGTGGGGATACGTCAGACAGCCCGCAGGTTGGATGAATTAAGATGGCCGCCGGAGCTTTACTTACCTGCTCTCAGCCGTCTGCAGCAATCTTCTCCTCTGGTCTGCCTTATAGCAGACCAGGGAAGTAGATCGCAGATACCACTGATGCATAGCACTGAACCGTAAAAGCAATTAAATGATTGCAAGAAAACAAAAAGTAAAAAAAAGTTCCAATAAGTCCTTCCTCCTATAAAAATTTTTTCCTCTTTTCTGACATTGCTGATGTCCACCATTAACCCTTCAGATGCCTTGATCAATATTGATCACGGCATCTGAAGTATCTGCGAAGCTAAGGCGGGATACATCAGACCACCCGTGGGATGCATGAATCAAGATGGTCGCTGAAGCTTCACTTACCTGCTCCCAGCCGTCTGCTGTGATCTTCTCCTCTGGTCTTTATCAGTGCTATGCCTATGCATAGCACTGAACAGTAAAAGCAATCAAAAAGATTGCAATAATAATAAACAAAAAGTTAAACAAAAGTTTCATTGTGAATAAGCCCCTCCTCTTATACACTGCTCAAAAAAATAAAGGGAACACTAAGATAACACATCCTAGATCTGAATGAATGAACTAATCGTATAAAATACTTTCGTCTTTACATAGTTGAATGTGCTGACATCAAAATCACACAAAAATTATCAATGGAATTCAAATTTATCAACCCATGGAGGTCTGGATATGGAGTCACACTCAAAATCAAAGTGGAAAACCCCACTACAGGCTGATCCAACTTTGATGTAATGTCCTTTAAAACAAGTCAAAATGAGGCTCAGTAGTGTGTGTGGCCTCCACGTGCCCGTATGACCTCCCTACAATGCCTGGGCATGCTCCTGATGAGGTGGTGGATGGTCTCCTGAGGGATGTCCTCCCAGACCTGGACTAAAGCATCCGCCAACTCCTGGACAGTCTGGTGCAACGTGGCATTGGTGGATGGAGCGAGACAGGATGTCCCAGATGTGCTCAATTGGATTCAGGTCTGGGGATCGAGCGGGCCAGTCCATAGCATCAATGCCTTCCTCTTGCAGGAACTGCTCACACACTCCAGCCACATGAGGTGGTCTAGCATTGTCGTGGATTAGGAGGAACCCAGGGCCAACCGCACCAGCATATGGTCTCACAAGGGGTCTGAGGATCTCGTCTCGGTACCTAATGGCAGTCAGGCTACTTCTGGGAAGCACATGGAGGGCTGTGCGGCCCCCCAAAGAAATGCCACCCCACACCATTACTGACCCACCACCAAACCAGTCATGCTGGAGGATGTTGCAGGCTGCAGAATGTTCTCCACGGGGTCTCCAGACTCATGTCACGTGCTCAGTGCGAACCTGCTTTCATCTGTATAGAGCACGGTGCCAGTGGCAAATGCCAAACGTCCTGCACGGTGTTGGGTTGTAAGCACATCCCCCACCTGTGGACGTCGGGCCCTCATACCACCCTCATGGAGTCTTTCTGACCGTTTGAGCTGACACATGCACATTTGTGGCCTCCTGGAGGTCATTTTGCAGGGCTCTGGCAGTGCTTCTCCGCCTAGCACAAAGGCGGAGGTAGCGGTCCTGCTGCTGGGTTGTTTCCCTCCTACGGCCTCCTCCACATCTCCTGATGTAGCGCCTCCATGCTCTGGACACTACGCTGACAGACACAGCAAACCTTCTTGCCAGAGCTCGCATTGATGTGACATCCTGGATGAGCTGCACTACCTGAGCCACTTGTGTGGGTTGTATACTCCGTCTCATGCTACCACTAGAGTGAAAGCACCGCCAGCATTCAAAAGTGACCAAAACATCAACCAGGAAGCATAGGAACTGAGAAGTGGTCTGTGGTCACCACCTGCAGAACCACTCCTTTATTGGGGGTGTCTTGCTAATTGCCTGTAATTTCCACCTGTTGTCTGTTCCATTTGCACAACAGCATGTGAAATTGATTGTCAATCAGTGTTGCTTCCTTAGTGGACAGTGTGATTTCACAGAAGTGTCATTGACTTGGAGTTGCATTGTGTTGTTTAAGTGTTCCATTTATTTTTTTGAGCAGTGTATTTGGTATTGCAGTATGCAGAAATGTCCAAACTATTAAAACATAATGTTAATACGGCACTATGAACGGCATAAATGTAAAAAGCTGCCAAAAGTCCCAAATCTATATATAGGCGAAACTCGAAAAATTTGAATATTGTGCAAAGTTAATTTATTTCAGTAATGCAATTTAATAGGTGAAACTAATATATGAGACTCATTACATGCAAAGCAAGATAGTTTAAGCCGTGATTTGTCATAATTGTGATGATTATGGCTTACAGCTCATGAAAACCCCAAAGCCCCCCCCCCCCAATTGCTATGATTTGGGGAGCCATGTCATCTGCTGGTGTTGGTTTTCTGTGCTTCATTGAAGGGTTACTCCGCTCCCAGCATCCGGAACATTGAGTTCCAAACGCTGTGAGCGGGCTTCCGTTTTCACGCCCCTTCGTGACGTCACGTCCCACCCCCTAAATGCAAGTCTATGGGAGGGGATGTGACATCACGAGGGGGCAGGCGTGAACAAGGAAGTCCGCACACAGCGTTTGGAACTCAATGTTCCGGATGCGGGGGAGTGGAGTAACCCTTTAAGTCCAGGAGATCTACCAGGAGATTTTGGAGCACTTCCTGCTTCCTTTCCTTTTAAGTTGCATTAATGAAATACAATAGACTTTTGCACAATATTCAAATTTTTTGAGTTTCATCGGTATATAAAACTCAATGGGGGACATATATCATTATTTGTGTATGGTAGAAGCAGTTTGCCCCTTTTGCTGAATTCTAAATTATGAGCAGATGCGCTAAATTTATCAAGCGCAATGAGTGTCATAAATTGCGGGCAAGTAGGAAGCCTTTAGGTTGAATTTGTGCAAGGGGGTGTGAATTCCCCCGCCCCCCCCCCCCCTACAGGCGGGGTCATGCAGGAGGCACCACTATAAAACGCCCCCGCAACATACAGGTGGGGCGTACGTGGTTTTCAGGCAGGCGCGTGTGGTGTTTCCAGAGAGGAGTGGCGGTTGCGGTAGGCCCGGGTTATCGTGGGAAATTGTGCGCTATTGTTCCGGCGACAGCCGGCCCCTGTCAACTATGTTCCCCCGCGAAGCGCTCTTGGAGCTGGCCGGGTGACGTCATCCACCCACGCCGTGACGGGTCATGCGGCCGGGTCTCTCGCTTCCAGCAGCGGCCGGGCTAAGCTCCAACCCGGTTCCGTGCTCACATTGCTTGTCCCCCGCCGGAATCCTGTGGCTCTCGCGGCGTCACCTGCACTCCTTGTTGCCAGGGTGCTGCCGCCGAGTCACGTGATGTGCACGGGGGCAGGGCTCAGCCGCAGCCTGCCGGCAGAAACGTAGCTGCCCTGACAGGCTGACAGGCTATATCACTCACGTTAAGCCCAGGTTGGGGGTGTCTCAGCTGGGGGTCCCCGGCTGCCTTGCCACAAGGGTGCAGCTGGGGATCAGTCCAGCCCGCTGTACAGTCACTCATAACGCTCTTACTGTGCAGCCACTCTTAGCTTCATACCGTGCAGTCACTCATAGCATTTATACCGTCACAGTCACACAGCATTCATACCGTGCAGTCACTCGTAGCATTCATACCGTGCAGCCGCTCATAGCATCATACCGGGCAGTCACTCATAGCATTCATACTTCGCAGTCACTCACAGCGTTTCATACTTACAGTCACTCATAACGTTTCATACTGTGCAGTCACTCTTAGCATTTATACCGTCACAGTCACCCACAGCATTCATACCATGCAGTCACTCGTAGCATTTATACCGTGCAGTCACTCATAGCATCCACACCATGCAGCCGCTCATAGCATCATACCGGGCAGTCGCTCATATCATTATACAGTCCACTCACTCATAGCGTCATACTGCGCAGTCACTCATATCATTTATATAGTGCAGTCACCCATACCACTATACTGTGCAGTCACCCATACCACTATACTGTGCAGTCACCCATACCAATTACACTGTGCAGTCACCCATACCAATTACACTGTGCAGTCTCCTAGCGTTTACACCATGCAGTCACTCATAGCACTCATACCATTCAGTCACTCATAGAATGTATTCCACACGTAGCTTCACACGATACATACGCTCATGGCTTCACACCGCACGCAACACATATATGGTGCATACACTCATAACATTTACTGCTCTTACGTTATGTCAGTACTATACCGCTCACCGCTTTATACTGCACATACGCTCAAGCATTCACACCGCATATAAACATTCATAATATTTATCCTGCATAACAGGCGCTCTTAGTGGCACATTCAGGGCACACAGTTACAGTGTTGTATAGCGCACACACGTCATAGTGTTTTATGCAGTGTTTACAGCACACACATGTTCAGGGTCACATGCAGCAAGTACAGTTACGTCATGGTAGAGAATACACACTCACAGTGTCACATACAGTGGGTACAGCTGTGGTACCGTGTACACTACGTGCGCTCTTGGTGTCACTTACAGTGGGTACAGTTTGCTGTTGCATTCAATACACACGCTCAGTGCTGCACACAGTGGGTACAGTTATAGTACCACACACAGTACGCACGCTCATACTCTTACATACAGGGAGTACAGTCACATTGTCTTATACAGCACACACGCTCACAATGTTATATGCAGTGAGTACAGCTATAGTATTGTGTACAGTTCATATAATAGTTTTCCATGCAGTGTGTACAGTTCCATCGTTGCACACAGTACATACGCTCATCATGCCACACACTGTGAGTACAGTCAAAGTGCCGAATACTCATACCATTAGCACCGCATTGTGCCCGTCATGGTCATACTGCACTCACTTGTGCCGCTGCATCCACACATGTGCGCATACGGGTTGCACTGAACGTACGCTCATAACTGTTGTCGTATTTAGCTCCTCACTGTGTTACCGCACACATGCTCATAGTTAGTACTGTTCATACGCATAACCTTACTCGGCATACCATACACACGCTCGCAGCTTCTTGTTGTACAGATATTCTCAGGTTGTACGGTAAAATCACAAATAGTCACTCCGCACACACTTCTGTACCGACTATTGGTCCCCGTAGCTGACATACCACACTCTCGTTACCATAGTAACTGCTCAGTCACAGATGAAGCATCCGTATCTTGTCATACGCTCACCAGTTACCTTCTAACTGGTCCTACAGCATGCACTAAAATTGTGGTCGCTGACACGTTATTCTGCACATTCATACCACGACACAAGTGGTGTACACCCACTTCACCTGCCACGTTCTACAGAGAGACGCGCTACTTATTTGTTGTTACTGACATGTCTTCTGAATAACAACTTCACGACACATAGGTGGTTGTTTCCCCGTCATACCTGCCACGTCTGCAGGGGGCAGCACTGCGTAGTTGCTGTTACTGACACTTCTTCAGAGCACGACATCACGAAACACAGATGGTTGGCATACCCCTCATATGTTATGCCCACATGGACTTACTCCGAGTAACTGCGGTTGAGACTCCTATCAGATCTCACACTTAAAATTTTTTTTAAAAAAATGAAGGAAAATATGTACACTCTTATGTATGTACTTCACAACACGTACCCACTGATCCATGTTACTTTCACCACTCTTGTTTGCTCACCACAGTTACTTGCTCACACACTGACACTGCTACTGACACGTCTTCAGAGCCTCGCACATCCTCTCACCAACCAAGTTTCTCAGGTCTGTCTCGCTTCAGTCGGGTCCTGGTGAAGTCTGTTGTTCCTGACTCTGCATCAGTGCAATATGACTCGATACACATTGGCAGTGGGTCAACCGTCTGTCTGACACGTCTTCAGTGGGGGCCCCTGCATATGCTGTTCTGACTCTTCTTCAGCACAACAGCATACACTTAGTCTCATCCCACTACACCATGCATACATCATGTCAGGCACTCAGCTGCCATTCACTCCTGCATTACCGGAAAAAAAAATAAAAAATGAATGAACCCAGGGGTTGCAAACCATCTCCACCTGCCACGCCTGCAGGGAGATTCACAGCTTAGTCAATGTTTCCCTAACACAGGTCATAGAGTTACAATTTCACGACTCATAGGTGGTTATTTCACGCATTAATCTGTGTTGTCCACTCATGTCAGCGTCACGCTAACAGCTATCACTTCCACAGACACTAGGGTTACTCAAAGACCTGTCACGTCTACAGGTACGAGGTTCGAGTCAGACTGCCATTCCATGCACAGCGGTTGCGCAAAGACCTGTCACATCCACAGGCACGAGGGTATGCGAGACCTGTCAGTCTACAGGTACGATAGCCACATAGAGGCCTTCCACAGGCACGAGGGCATGCAAGACCTGTCAAATCTACAGGTACGATAGTCATGGAGAGGTCGGTCATGTCTGCGGACACAGTGGTTCTGTTTATGCCTGTCTGCAAGCATGATGGTCCTTAGGCTTAAAGGGACTCCGGTGCTTACACATCTTATCCCCTATCCAAAGGATAGGGGATAAGATGCCTGATCGCGTGAGTCCCGCAGCTGGGGACGCCCGCGATCATGCACGCGGCATCTCGTTTGTAATCAGTCCCCGGAGCGTGTTCGCTCCGGGTCTGATTACGGTCGACCGCAGGGCCGGCGGCGTGTGACGTCACGCCTCCGCCCCCCTGTGAGGTCACGCTCCGCTCCTCAATGCAAGCCTACGGGAGGGGGCATGATAGCTATAATTACAAACGTGATCACGGGCATCCCCAGCTGCGCCGCCGGCCCTGCGGTCGACCGTAATCAGACCCGGAGCGAACACGCTCCGGGGACTGATTACAAACGGGATGCCGCGTGCATGATCGCGGGCGTCCCCAGCTGCGGGACTCACGCAATCAGGCATCTTATCCCCTATCCTTTGGATAGGGGATAAGATGTGTAAGAACCGGAGTACCCCTTTAATTGTTACTGAGATCTGTCGGGTCTGCAGGCGTGGTCAGGATGAGGAGGCCCGTCGTTCGCTGCAGGTCATTACTCCTGAGACCATATTCATGACCGTATTCTGGTAGGTTAGGATATGACTCACGGCACAGTCCAGTCAACTCTTCATATCACTAAACTAACAATGGAGATTTTGCCACTTATCAGCGGGGACAGGAGGACATGTTATGCCCGACAAGCTTTATCGGTTTCCCCTTTCTTCAATTACCACAGTGAGTATGTCAATATGAACGAATCAGCTAGCACGTAGTCAGGTCCTGTTCCAGTGCTGGGCCGGACGCGGTAGGCTACACCACCATATCTTCTCAGTCAGGTACTGCCCCATGTGGTCGCTAGCCGACAGGAACAACTCTCTTGGTTTCTTGAGTCTAGCAAGAACAGTTTAGGGGAAGATAGATATGACTAGTTGTGGTGTTGGTTATTATGGTAAGGAATGTTGTTATTATTTCTACTTCTTGAATTTTTGCCCTCTATAGGCGTGCCCTCATACGCGGTTATGGGCACAACTCAACCGCTTCGTCAGTCATTCTTTTATATAGGTACATAGGTTTGTATGTAAGGTACGGAACAACTCAAACCGCTTGGTACGTCAATGTATGGTTTTGCATAGTTGTGTATTAAGCACTTGCCACCACAAGCCCGAATTTAAGCCCTGAGCACAAATATAGTAATCTCCTCATACCTCCACTCTTTGAAAAATGAAATTGATGATTTAGATCATCTTGCTACGTGCAGCCCAAGATGGCTTATATTTGCGTTAAAAATATGGCCATAGCGCAAGATTTCTGGCAGGTAAATGAAGTGTACGCAGTTCATAAATTTGTGTGTACTAAATATGTCACTCCAAGGTACACCGAAACCTACACATCTGGAGGAAATGCTCCACCAGAATGTACGCAGAAAAAGACACAAAAAAAAAATAGCTTGTGCAAAAATGTTAACACAAAACAGGGGTAAAATCTTTGATACATGTCCCCCACTGTGTATATATATATATATATATATGTATATGTGTGTGTGTGTGTATATATATATATATATATGTATGTATGTATGTATGTTCCAGCATCACGTCCAAACGGCTAAAGATATTAACATGAAACTTGGCACACATGTTACTTATATGTCAGCAACAAACATAGGATAGGTAATTTAACCCTTACTCACCCCCATTTGCCAGGGTCGGGGTTTATGTTTAAAGTCTCATACAAGTCAATGGGAAATATATGTTACTGCATAACTTCCAAACGGCTGGAGATATTTCGATAATACTTGGTCACATGTTACTTATATGTCCACTTAAAATATAGGATAGTTAATTCAACCCTTAACTACCCCCATTTCTGAGGGTCAGGGTTTTTTTTTGTTTAAAGTCCAATGCAAATTTATGGGAAATGTATGTTCCCACATAACTTCCGTACGGCTGGAGATATTTGGCTAATACTTATATGTCAAATAAAAATATATTTTAGTTAAATTAACCCTTACCTACCCCCCACATGTGAAGGATGGGGTTTTTGTTTCAAGTTCCATACAGTTGTATGGAACTTCTGGTGCCTTACTCCACAAGCTCCTCATCTCCTGGTAAATGCGCAGTCTGGCTGGCAAGCCACACCCTCCAAGCATTCCATGCCTCATCTTGCAAAGACATGCCCACCCTTTAAGCCACACCCCTTTTATTTTCAGTTTACAAGATCTTCATTACTTCAGCCCCACTTGAGGACGCAATATGATTATTGGATATGGGGATTAGATATGAAGACGGATTATGAAGTTGGGATATGGGGACGGGATATGAAGATGGGATATGAGGACAGGAAACAAGGATGGGATATGAGATCGAGATATTAGGACAGGATATGAGGTTGGAATATGAGGATGGTATTTGGGTTTAGGATTTGAATTTTTTTTATAGGAGTTTTTTTTTAAAGTAGTACAGTAATAGTAAAGCATGTAAACATGGGGATCATTTTAGTCGTATTGACACACAGAATAAATAGAACATGTCTGTTTTACTGTGTGGCTCATTTGACTCCGTGGGTGGAAAAATCTGAGTTATGTCTCTTAGAAGGCGAGGAGGAAAAACAAAAAGACTAAAATGAAAATTTCCAGTGTCCTTAACCCCTTAAGGACCCGGCCATTTTATACCTTAAGGACCGGAGCGTTTTTTGCAATTCTGACCACTGTCACTTTAAACATTAATAACTCTGGAATGCTTTTAGTTATCATTCTGATTCCGAGATTGTTTTTTCGTGACATATTCTACTTTAACTTAGTGGTAAAATTTTATGGTAACTTGCATCCTTTCTTGGTGAAAAATCCCAAAATTTTATGAAAAAAATGAAAATTTTGCATTTTTCTAACTTTGAAGCTCTCTGCTTGTAAGGAAAATGGATATTCAAAATATTTTTTTTTTGGGTTCACATATACAATATGTCTACTTTATGTTTGCATCATAAAATTTGAGTTTTTACTTTTGGAAGACACCAGAGGGCTTCAAAGTTCAGCAGCAATTTGGAAATTTTTCACAAAATTTTCAAACTCGCTATTTTTCATGGACCAGTTCAGGTTTGAAGTGGATTTGAAGGGTCTTCATATTAGAAATACCCCATAAATGACCCCATTATAAAAACTACACCCCCCAAAGTATTCAAAATGACATTCAATAAGTGTATTAACCCTTTAGGTGTTTCACAGGAATAGCAGAAAAGTGAAGGAGAAAATTCACAATCTTCCTTTTTTACACTCGCATGTTCTTGTAGACCCAATTTTTGAATTTTTGCAAGGGGTAAAAAGGAGAAAATTTTTACTTGTATTTGAAACCCAATTTCTCTCGAGTAAGCACATACCTCATATGTCTATGTTAATTGTTCGGCGGGCGCAGTAGAGGGCTCAGAAGGGAAGGAGCGTCAAATGGTTTTTGGGGGGCATGTCACCTTTAGGAAGCCCCTATGGTGCCAGGACAGCAAAAAAAAAACACATGGCATACCATTTTGGAAACTAGACCCCTCAGGGAACGTAACAAGGGGTAAAGTGAACCTTAATACCCCACAGGTGATTCACGACTTTTGCATATGTAAAAAAAAAAAAAAAATGTTTTACCTAAAATGCTTGGTTTCCCAAAAATGTTACATTTTTAAAAAGGATAATAGCAGAAAATACCCCCCAAAATTTGAAGCCCAATTTCTCCCGATTCAGAAAACACCCCACATGGGGGTGAAAAGTGCTCTGCTGGCGCACTACAGGTCTCAGAAGAGAAGGAGTCACGTTTGGCTTTTTGAAAGCAAATTTTGCTCTGGGGGCATGCCGCATTTAGGAAGCCCCTATGGTGCCAGAACCGCAAAAAAAAACCACATGGCATACCATTTTGGAAACCAGACCCCTCGGGGAACGTAAAAAGGGGTAAAGTGAACCTTGATACCCTACAGGTGTTTTACGACTTTTGCAAATGTTAAAAAAAAAAAAAAATTTTACCTAAAATGCTTGGTTTCCCAAAATGTTTACATTTTTAAAAACGATAATAGCAGAAAATACCCCCCAAAATTTGAAGCCCAATTTCTCCCGATTCAGAAAACACCCCATATGGGGGTGAGAAGTGCTCTGCTGGCGCACTACAGGTCTCAGAAGAGAAGGAGTCACATTTGGCTTTTTGAAAGCAAATTTTGCTCTGGGGGCATGCCGCATTTAGGAAGCCCCTATGGTGCCAGGACAGCAAAAAAAAACCACATGGCATACCATTTTGGAAACTAGACCCCTCGGGGAACATAACAAGGGGTAATGTGAACCTTAATACCCCACAGGTGATTCACAACTTTTGCATATGTAAAAAAAAAAAAATTTTTTTACCTAAAATGTTGGTTTCCCAAAAATTTTTGATTTTTAAAAAGGGTAATAGCAGAAAATACCCCCCAAAATTTGAAGCCCAATTTCTCCCGAGTACGGCGATACCCCATATGTGACCCTCAACTGTTGCCTTGAAATACGACAGGGCTCCAAAGTGAGAGTGCCATGCGCATTTGAGGCCTAAATTAGGGATTGCATAGGGGTGGACATAGGGGTATTCTACGCCAGTGATTCCCAAATAGGGTGCCTCCAGCTGTTGTAAAAGTCCCAGCATGCCTGGACAGTCAGTGGCTATCTGGTAATACTGGGAGTAGTTGTTTTGCAACAGCTGGAGGCTCCGTTTTGGAAACAGTGGCGTACCAGACGTTTTTCATTTTTATTGGGGAGGGGAGGGGGGCTGTGTAGGGGTATGTGTATACGTAGTGTTTTTTACTTTTTATTTTATTGTGTGTTAGTGTAGTGTAGTGTTTTTAGGGTACAGTCGCACGGGCGGGGGTTCACAGTAGTTTCTCGCTGGCAATTTGAGCAGCGGCAGAAAATTTGCCTCAGCTCAAACTTGCAGCCGGATACTTACTGTAATCCTCCGCCCATGTGAGTGTACCCTGTACGTTCACATTGGGGGGGGGGGGGGGGGAACATCCAGCTGTTGCAAAACTACAACTCCCAGCATGTACGGTCTATCAGTGCATGCTGGGAGTTGTAGTTTTGCAACAGCTGGAGGCTCCGTTTTGGAAACGGTGGCGTACCAGACGTTTTTCATTTTTATTGTAGGGGTATGTGTATATGTAGTGTTTTTTTACTTTTTATTTTATTGTGTGTTAGTGTAGTGTTTTTAGGGTACAGTCACACGGTCGGGGGTTCACAGTAGTTTCTCGCTGGCAGCTTGAGCTGCAGCAGAAAATTTGCTGCAGCTCAAACTTGCAGCCGGATACTTACTGTAATCCTCCGCCCATGTGAGTGTACCCTGTACGTTCACATTGGGGGGGTGGAACATCCAGCTGTTGCAAAACTACAACTCCCAGCATGTACGGTCTATCAGTGCATGCTGGGAGTTGTAGTTTTGCAACAGCTGGAGGCACACTGGTTGTGAAACACCGAGTTTGGTAACAAACTCAGTGTTTTGCAACCAGTGTGCCTTCAGCTGTTGCAAAAGCTACAACCCCCAGCATGTACGGACAGCGGAAGGGCATGCTGGGTGTTGTAGTTATGCAACAGCCGGAGGCATACTACTTTGGCTGGGGATGCTGGGGATTGTAGTTATGCAACAGCTGGAGACACACTGGTTTGCTACTTAACTCAGTGTGCCTTCAGCTGTTGCAAAACTACAACTCTCAGCAGTCACCGACAGCCAACGGGCATGCTGGGAGTTGTAGTTATGCAACCAGCAGATGCACCACTACAACTCCCAGCATGCACTTAAGCTGTTTGTGCAAGCTGGGAGTTGTAGTTACACAACAGCTGAAGGTACACTTTTCCATAGAAATAATGTGCCTCCAGCTGTTGCAAAACCATAAGTCCCAGCATGCCCATAAGTGCATGCTGGGAGTTGTGGTGGTCTGCCTCCTCCTAACTACAACTATAACTACAGCTCCCAGCATGCCCATATTGCATGCTGGGAGCTGTTGCTAAGCAACAGCAGGAGGCTGTCACTCACCTCCTGCTGCTGCTTGATCGCCGCACAGGTCAGTCTCGCCACCGCCGCCGTCGCTCCTGGGGCCCCGATCCCAACATTAACGCCGGGGATCGGGGTCCCCAGCACCAGGGGTGCACGTCCCGCACCCGCCCACGTCCTCCGGAAGAGGGGCGGAGCGGGTGCGGGAGTGACACCCGCAGCAGGCGCCCTGATTGGTCGGCCGGTAATCCGGCCGACGAATCAGGGCGATCGTGAGGTGGCACCAGTGCCACCTCACTCCTGCAGGCTCTGGCTGTTCGGGGCCGTCTCTGACGGCCCCGATCAGCCAGTAATTCCGGGTCACCGGGTCACTGGAGACCCGATTGACCCGGAATCGCCGCAGATCGCTGGACTGAATTGTCCAGCGATCTGCGGCCATCGCCGACATGGGGGGGCATAATGACCCCCCTGGGCGATATGCCGCCATGCCTGCTGAACGATTTCAGCAGGCATCGGGCACCGGCTCCCCTCCGGCTAGCGGCAGGGGGCCGGGAAAGGACAGGACGTACTCCTACGTCCTCGGTCCTTAAGGACTCGGAAACGGGGGCGTAGGAGTACGTCCATTGTCCTTAAGGGGTTAAGGCCAAAATATTTATTTTTATCATTTCTTTTCTATCTGCTAAGAAAGGGGAGGTTGTCTGGCATGTTGGGGGGCAGAGCTGTGCCCATCACATGAAGATAATGGGGGGGGGGGGGGTGTGTAAATACCGTGGAACCGCCCTACCCTGAAAATAAGCCCTAGTGTGTTTTTTGTGACTAAAATTAATATAAGAAACACGGTAAACAATTCCCTAAAAAATCAGTTTTAGAGCATTTCTTGAAAATTTGCTGCAAAACTTCTAAACACTTTATCATCCTAAAGTAAAAGGCTGCTTACCAGATAATGCAAATGTATATTATAAACTAATTTATTGTGGCATGACCATCTTTCACAAGACTTTCACATTTTTTTATTTTGTTTTCAAAGTGTCTATTTTCTTTTTTTCCCATAAACTCTGAATCTATCGCCCAAAATTTGTCACTAACATAAAGTACAATGTGCAACAAAGAAACAGTCTTTTTGACCTGGAGTATAACAGTAAGTGACCACATATGTGCATCCATGTCTCTGCTGCAAATGGGGGAGAAGGGATGTAAAGCAGTGTTTCCCAACCAGCGTGCCTCCAGCTGTTGCAAAACTACAAATCCCAGCATGCCCGGACAGCCTTTGGCTGTCCGGACATGCTGGGATTTGTAGTTTTGCAACAGCTGGAGGCACCCTGGTTGGGAAACATTGATGTAAAGTGTCGTTTCCAGCCTTAAGATTGGTGTTTTTTTGACCACAATAGTAGAGGTAATAAAATAGAAATGGACTAATAGAATGTTGTGGTTAAAGGGGTACCCCGCTGGAAATCTTTTTTTTTTTTTTTTAAATGAACTGGTGCCCAAAAGTTGAACATATTTGTAAATGACTTCTATTTAAAAATCTTAATCCTTCCAGTACTTATCAGCTGCTGTATGCTCCAGAGGAAGTTCTTTTCTTTTCAGATTTCCTTTGTCTGACCACAGTGCTCTCTGCTGACACCTCTGTCCATTTTAGGAACGGTCTAGAGCAGGATAGGTTTGCTATGGGGAATTGCTCCTGCTCTGTACAGTTTCTTAAAATGGACAGAGGTGTCAGCAGAGAGCACTGTGGTCAGACAGAAAAAGGAAATCCAAAAAGAAAAGAACTTTCTGTGGATCATACAGCAGCTGATAAGTAGTGGAAGGATTAAGATTTTTTAATAGAAGTGATTTACAAATCTGTTTAACTTTCTGGCACCAGTTGATTTAAAAAAAATATTTTCTAGTGGAGTACCCCTTTAACCCCTTAACGACGGAGGACGTAAATGTACGTCATGGTAAGCTGGTACTTAAAGCACCAGGACGTACTTTTACGTCCTATGCTGATAGCAGCCAGGGACCCACCCGCGATCGCGCAGATGTCTGCCATTAACCCCTCAGATGCCGTGATCAATACAGTTCACAGCATCGTGGCACTTTGAATGGATGATCGGATCGCCCACAGCGCTGCCGCGGCGATCCGATCATCCAGCATGGCAGCCGGAGGTCCCCTCACCTGCCTCCGCTGCCTTCCACAGGTCTTCTGCTCTGGTCTGCGATTGAACAGACCAGACCATAGCAGATGATGACCGATAATACTGATCAGTGCTATGTCCTATGCATAGCACTGAACATTATTAGCAATCAAATGATTGCTATAAATATTAAAGTGTAAAAAAAAAATTTTGAAAACCCCCTTCCCCAATAAAAACGTATTTCCCCTATTTCACCCCCAAAAAGTGTAAAAAAAAAAAAATATTTTATATACATATTTGGTATCGCGGTGTGCGTAAATATCCCAACTATTAAAATGTTAATGATACCGTACGGTGAACGTAAAAAAAAAAAAGGTCCAAAATAGCTGCTTTTTAATAACATTTTATTCCAAATAAAATTTATAAAAAAAAATATTAAAAGTTTTATATAAGCAGATATGGTATCAATAAAAAGTACAGATCATGGCGCCAAAAATGAGCCCACATACCGCCGCTTATACGGAAAAATGAAAAAGTTATAGGTCTTAAAATAGGGGGATTTTAAACGTACTAATTTGGTTAAACAGTTTGAGATTTTTTTTTTTTTTAAGCGCAACAGTAGTAGAAAAGTATATTATCATGGATATAATTGTAATCGTATTGACCCAAAGAATAAAAAACATATGTCAGTTGTACTGTAAATTGTACGACGTGAAAACGAAACCTTCCAAAATTTGCTAAATTGCGTTTTTCTTTTTAATTTCCTCACACAAATAGTATTTTTTGGGTTGCGCCATACATTTTATGGTAAAGTGATTGATGGCATTACAACGGACAACTGGTCGCGCAAAAAACAAGCCCTCATACTAGTCTGTGGATGAAAATATAAGAGTTCTGATTTTTTGAAGGCGAGGAAGAAAAAATGAAAACTTAAAAATAAAATTCCTTAAGTCCCAAATGGGCTGCGTCCTTAAGGGGATAAAGTTACACATTTATTTATTTATTTGTTTCTTTTCCAGGCTTGTTAGACAGTGTTACCACTGGGCAGCTCTGCTAAACTCCTATGGCACCATCCCCTTTAAGAAAATAGTCCTAGCCCAGTCCAAGCTGTGGTTGTGTGACCCATACCCATTCTGTACATTCCAGAAACAAAGAGGTTTTTCAGCCATGACAGAAATAAGGGAGAGTCCTGAGGACACCGGATTGTTCTCTCCTAATCCCAGTGTTCGTGGAATGGTGAATCTGGACCGTGACGCCTTCACTAAAACGGTACAAGTTCCTGTTCTTAAAATTAGGAAAGAAATCATTAATAAAGTCATGAAATCTCTCAAACACAAACTCCTCCACCGGCCACATGTGAAAAGAATAATAGATGACCCTAAAGATGAAAATGACAAGAATGTTATCCTGGACCCGTTCCTCGTCACATCGGAGGACTCATTCGATGACCGCGATCGCGAGATTTTCAGGCAGCTGGACATCAGCCCGCAGGTCGTACATGTTGATCTGCTGCTCACCTATGACAACTTTAAGACTGATGAGATCTTAGAAGCTGTTTTACCCAAAGGACAAGATGTCACATCCGGATTCAGCCGCATTGGACATATTGCTCATATGAATCTCCGGGACCACCAGCTTCCTTACAAGAATCTGATCGGTATGTATAGGATTTCATGATGGCAAATCGAAAAATATGTGGAGTAGTTGCCCGTAGAAACCAATCAGATTGCTTCATTTATTTTTCAGAGGCCTTTTAAAATCTGTTTGGTTGCTATGGGCAACTGCACCCTCTTCCTCTACACGTTTTCCTTATGTACCAGTTTAGCACAGTGTTATCCAAGCAGGGTGCCTCCAGCTGTTGCAAAACTACATCTCCCAGCATGCCCGGACAGCCTTTGGCTGTCCGGACATGCTGGGAGTTGTAGTTTTGCAACAGCTGGAGGCACCCTGTTTGGATAACGCTGCCATAGGTTTCCTCCACAATAGGTTTTTCGTCTTCTGTGTGCTGAAGGATGACTTTTTGCACCGTTTGCTCTCCGAGCATGCTGGGAGTTGTAGTTTTGCAACAGCTGGAGACACACTGGTTGGGAAACACTGGTGTAGGATTATAAAGTATGAATAAAGAACCAGCCGATCCCGGAGCCAAATGCAAGATTTCACTTATTCGGCTGGGTTCCCATCACGTTTTTGCCATACTGTTTCCAATCCGTTTTTCTAAAGAAAACCGTATGGCAAAAAAACGGATGGAACCGTATGGGGAAAAAGTAAACCGTATGCGTTTTTAAACCGTATACTGTTTTTGAAAGAGCATGCAGTTCTGTCCGTTTTTATAAAAAAAAAAGAAACCATACGTTTTTGATCATTTTGTCCATTTTTAATGGGAGAGGGGTTGGGTGGGGACTTTAGGGTTCAAATGCGCATGTGCAAAGTAAAAACTGTATACGGTTTCCCATATGGAACCGTATACATGTGTGTTTCCCATTGACGTCCATGTTAAAAAAAAAAAAAAACGTATGCGGTTGCAGTACGGTTTTTAAACCAGAGACAAAAACGTTGTTGACCACGGTTTTGACTTCGGTTTACAAACCGTACTGCAACCGCATACGTTTTTTTTTTTAACATGGACGTCAATGGGAAAAGCACATGTATACAGTTCCATATGGGAAACCGTGTACGGTTTTTTACTTTGCACATGCGCATTTGCATCCTAAAGTCCCCACCCAACACCCCTCCCATTAAAAATGGACAAAATTATCAAAAACGTATGGTTTCTTTTTTTATAAAAATGGACGGAACAGTATGCACTTTTAAAAACAGTATACAGTTTAAAAACGCATACGGTTTACTTTTTCCCATACTGTTCCATCCGTTTTTTTTTTTTGCCATACGGTTTACTTTAGAAAAACGGATTGAAAACAGTATGGCAAAAACGTGATGTGAACCCAGCTACTGATGCTAAAACCATTCCACACTCAACCACTGACGTCAGCGCGCTGGTAATCATGGTACCCTTCTAGGGTGGAAGCCGGCGATATGTATGTGAACGAAACCCATAGGGGAGGTATAATTAGTTTTGTTAGTAAAGCCGCCACCACTGAATGATCTGTACATAGGCAAATATATTAAAAGTACAAACATGTTAAAAATACATCTGTATGTAACTAGAGTACTTATAAAACATGGGCATATAAAGAACCTGAAACAAGAATAATTATGGGAACAGAAGCGGATTACAAAGGTTTTGTTTACTATGAAAAATACTAGAAAACAATTGTATTATTATTGTTTTTTTTTTTTTTTGTTTTACTCATGAGTATTTATTGCTAAAGGAATGAGGCAAACAAACACTTAAAGGGGTACTCGCCTGGAAAAAAATAATTTTTTTAATCAACTGGTGCCAGAAAGTTAAACAGATTTGTAAATTACTTCTATTAAAAAAATCTTAATCCTTCCAGTACTTATCTCCTGCTATATGCTCCACAGGAAGTCATTTTCTTTTTTAATTTATTTTCTGTCCAACCACAGTGTTCTCTGCTGACACCTCTGTCCATGTCAGGAACTGTCTGAAGCAGGATAGGGTTGCTATGGGGATTTGCTCCTACTCTGGACAGTTCCTAAAAAGGACAGAGGTGCCAGCAGAGAGCACTGTGGTCAGACCGAAAGGGGAAAAAAAAAAAGCACTTCATGTTGAGCATATAGCAGCTCATAAGTACTGGAAGGATTAAGATTTTTTTAATAGAAGTGATTTACAAATCTGTTTAACTTTCTGGCACCAGTTGATTTAAAAAAAAAAATGTTTTCGAGGGGAGTTTTTTAACAGAGCAGGTAAAGAGTCCAAGGGGTGGGGCAATAGGCAAGTCCAGTAGACAGGCAGGTTCAGGATCAGCAGACAGGCTTCAGGTTAGGCAGGGTACAGAGACCTAGCAGAGCAGGATGATCAGCCACAATGCTGACTTGCGGAGGCCAGGAATAGCAGGTGTGGCAGACTTATATATGCACTGCATATATCAGTCTGTATGCAGTGCATTACTGGGATTGGAGGAGGATCCATTAGGGAGTCCAGGCACAGCCCATAGTGGACAGAACGGAAACTGCAGCAAGACACATAAGAGCAGGGAGACCAGGGAAAAGGTGTCTGATCGCAGAGAGTAAACAATGCCGTATAATGGATGTGGGTTGAACCCCACAAAAACGAAAGATAAGAGCATTGGAATACATAAACTATACATAAACGATATCACAAGGGGAGGGAACATATCCAGTGCCTCCAGACATTTTGTTACTTGTCATTACAAATCTACAACCCCCTTTGGGCTATTGAGACTGTAAATAGGCCAACAAGAGGAGGAGATTTATGTAGAAAAACATTACACGATAGAGATGGATACTTACTGGATCCTAAGATTAAACACTAGCATACCTATGGGACTTAAAAGGAAATCTATAATCAGTCAAGCAATAGGTCAGTGTTTCCCAACCAGGGTGCCTCCAGGTGTTGCAAAACTAAAACTCCCAGCATGCCTGGACAGCCAAAGGCTGTCCAGGCATGCTAGGAGTTGTAGTTTTGCAACACCTGGAGGCACCCTGGTTGGGAAACACTGCAATAGGTAGAGAGATAGCACTCACCTATTCGTGGAGGTCAAATCTTCTTTATTTCATAAGTGCAGATATAAAAGTGCAGCGGGGAAAATGAACATTGGGATTGATACCTGACAGCAACAGGTCAGGTATCCCCCGCTCCTATTTTGTCTCCCCCCGCTCCTATCTCTTCCAATTGCTTGACAGATTAGGACTGTGCTATTACCTGTATGGAGGTGCATCCCCAATGGAGAACACAGAGAACACACCTCTGCTGATAGAATAGCAACATAGAGGTGCAGCGGTGCCTAACTGCTTTGTTTGAATTTTTGAAACTAATCAGTATCACCTGATTAACCTGTTGGTATAGGCAGGTAACACTGGTGATAACTATACTTACCTACCTCTGATCCGTGGTCCTGTTTGCCCATTATCCTCCTCGTTCACTTGGCCTGGCTGCGAGCAGGCATGAAGAAGCAGCAATGGTAAGTCAGCGTGCTCTTGGAGCTCCGCCTGTACACCAAGCATGCTGCACATCATAAGCCGAATAATGAGCATAACAGGCGAACGGGGCCAAGGATTGGTAAGTATCATTATCATCAGTGTCGTCCACACTACCAGGTTAGTGTGGGTGACACTGATGGCAGATTCCCTTTTTAGGGCAGGGTCACATCTAGCGTATTTTGCTGTGTATTTGCTGCTACATAAGTTCCTACCCATTGCAGTCAATAGGTAGCAGAATCTGCTCCGTAAGGTCCCTGAAAAATGAAAGAAGCGATCTGATTGGTTGCTATAGGCAACTGGTCAACAATTCCCCATACTGTATATATGTTTATCTGCTCCATTTAGTATAAGTGAATTCATTCATTGTCTGTGATCCTGGATTCTTGTGTTTTATACTTCTTCTTCCACCGTAATTATTAGGGACCGACTATTATCGGTTTGGCCGATATTATCGGCCGATATTCACGATTTTGGACGTTATTGGTATCGGCAATTACCTTGCCGATAATCCGTTAATGCCCCACACATCCACCCCCACCCCACCGCCCCGGCCAGAGACCGCTGCCCCATTGCCTCCCCCATCCCCGGTTTTATAATTACCTGTTCTCAGGGGTCTGCGCTACTTCTGGCTCATGCGGCGTCCTGCGATACGCTGTGTGCTGCGCAATGACGAGTAACATCCTCAACGCGGCGTCACCGTAAGTGCGCACAGTGACAGCTCAGGACTCCGCCACAGCCAGAAGTAGCGTGGTCCCCGGGAGCAGGTAATTATAAAACCGGGGATGGGGGAGGCAATGGGGCAGCGGCGGTGGTTGGACTAAGGACCGGTAGGGGGAGAGAAGCGGTCGGCGGCGGTCTCTGGCCAGAGGATAGGCGGGGGGGGGGTCAGCGGCAGTGGCTGGACTAAGGAGGACCCCAGGACAGGCAGGGAGAGAGAAGCTGAAATATACCGATATTCCGGCATAAGTTATCGGCTATCGGCCTTAAAGTCCAAAGATTATCGGTATCGGCCCTAAAAAATCGATATCGGTCGATCCCTAGTAATAATTTCTGTTTCGGGTTATTTATATGCATTATATACAGATGTATTTTTAACATGTTTGTGCTTGTACTTTGTACTGATCATTCAGTGGTGGCGGCTTTGCTAACAAAACTAATTCTACCTCCTCTGTGGGTTCCATTCACATACATATAGCCGGCTTCCACCTTAGAATGGTACCATGATTAAAAGGGTTATCCAGGAATAGAAAAATAAAGCTAAATTCTTCCAAAACAGGACCAACGCCTCTACAATGGAACCGAGCAACAATACCACAAACAACCTGTGGCGCTGTTTTTGGAAGAAATCTGCTCTGTTTTTCTAATCCTGGATAACCCTTTTAGGGCGTGTTCACGTCTGAAACTCATAAACCTCAATGGTTTAAGAGTAAAATGGTTTTAGCATTAGTGGTAAACACATCATGCATTTGACTTCGGGATCGGCTGGTTCTTTCTTCATATATTATGTTGCTGGGGCCGTGACAAGTTCTGATCCGTGCCCTGTGGAGGAGCAAGCAACACGGGTGACCTGAATACAACTTTATTTGTATTGTTCAATGTAGCATTGCAGGAAGTCAGTACAAGGGGGATGGAGCCGGCTGAAGCCTTTCTATGACTGCCTGTTGGGTTGAGCTGGCCCTACTGTGGTCACTAAAGACCTTCCTGATCTCACAACACAAGACCTGGTCCAATTCCTGGCTGTAAATAAAACCCAAACTGTGATTGATAGGACATCTGTTGCATTTTTAGATACACACATGAAACAACAATAATGTATACTTAATGTCTTCTCTTCTTATCCTGTCAGGTCAGGTGATATTGGACAAGAATCCTGGTCTTAAGTCTGTTGTCAATAAAACCAACATAATTGACACCACCTATAGGAACTTCCAAATGGAAGTGTTGGCTGGGGAGGAAAATATGATGACAAAGGTAAGTGTCCTCTTATTCTCAGTTGCCAAAACATCATTCTGTTAACTTGTATTTTACATTAGCCAAAATTTAAAGGGGTATTCCAGGAAAAAACTAGTTCCAGAAAGTTAAACAGATTTGTAAATTACTTCATCCTTTCAGTACTTATGAGCTTCTGAAGTTAAGGTTGTTCTTTTCTGTCTAAGTAATCTCCAATGACACGTGTCTCGGGAAACGCCCAGTTTAGAAGAAAATTCCCATAGCAAACCTCTTCTAAACTGGGCGGTTCCCGAGACACGTGTTATCAGAGATTACTTAGAAAAGAACAACCTAAACTTCAGAAGCTCATAAGTACTGAAAGGATTAAGATTTTTTAATAGAAGTAATTTACAAATCTGTTTAACTTTCTGGAGCCAGTTGATATATAAAAAAAAGTATTTTCCTGGATAACCCCTTTAAAGGCTAAAGACATCTCGGATGTGGAAAATGTGGCTGCAATCTTGATTCATAAGCAGAACCCCATTATTCAGTTTGCTTTAAGGTTCATACTTTGCTTGGGAATATCCCAGTAATGCATGCTGGATGTGTGTGCAGGATGCTGCCTTCACTAGCTCTCATGTATTAGCGCTTCTTCATTCCTGGAATTAATTATCCATAAGAGATCTCTTCTCCATTGTGATGACAGATGCTAATGCTGAGGAGTGTTTGATCCCTCCAATCCCCTGAAGAGTTTGTACTATGAGCTCCGTTTTCTCTCTAAATCCCTTTTACAAAGTGCCTTGTCTCTGCTTTCCTCCCAATCTACAACCTGTGTGAGCTGCCTTACCTGGTAACTTGGATGCAGTCGCCATAAATCCAGAATAAATTTATGATTGCGGCCTCTTGTGGGTCACAACACAAACCCATTCACATACAGTCCTTGAGCGTGACAGTGACCTTTAGACAGGCAACCCATGTCACTGCCAAAGTCGCCATGTAGTCGCCCTAGTCTTATGCTGCAGATTACATCTGCTAGAACTTTACAATTAACTTTTTTTGTTGAGGATTTTTACACAATCCGCAGTGAAAATCCACAACAGTTCATCCCGAAACAATTTCACATCAACCCAAAACCATACTGTGCTAATCCAAAGGAAGACCCTGGTATGGACGCCATCTGGGCACGGTGATTTGTGTGTATTAATGTTAATGAGGTGGCACCACACTTTTTGTTGGGGTTAAACAGGTGAGGTTTGATGGAGAATTTAGATTCTCTACTTATGTCATCTGACATCGGATTTTTCTGTATAAATAGAGAAGGCATTGCTAATAGATTGGCCTTTTCCTCATCCTCCTCCACTATTACACCTACATTATTTCTAGGTGCCATTTTCATTGACCAGAGGCTGAAGAAAGGATTTGGGAGAAGTGAACAGTTTTTTTTTATTATTTCTTTTTGTTCAGATCTTATTTATTCTGCTTCTTAAGAGCTCAAACATGGCTTTAGTAAGAGCAGGATAAAGTCAATTGATAAGGGTTAAACATCCCTAAACTGTGAGGTGTAGAATTCTACCTTGTTTTCATTTATTGTACAGTGGTCCCTCAAGTTACAATATTAATTGGTTCCAGGACGACCATTGTATGTTGAATCCATTGTATGTTGATATCAGAACTCTATGGAAACCTGGTAATTGGTTCTGAAGCCCCAAAATTTCATACAAAAATAGGAAAAAGTGGGGATTAAACTTAAGTAGATAACAAAAATAAGTAGATAACTAATATAGATAAAGCAAATCCTATATATAAAAGTAAGAAAGATCTGCTGGAAGCTGTAAATCACTGTCTATTTTAGTGTTTCCCAACCAGGGTGCCTCCAGCTGTTGCAAAACTACAACTCCCAGCATGCCCGGACAGCCAAAGGCTGTCCGGGCATGCTGGGAGTTGTAGTTTTGCAACAGCTGGAGGCAACCTCTTTGGGAAACACTGGTCTATGTAGAGGACAGGAGCTTCTTCAGGGTCCAGTAAAGAACATGCAATGTCCTAAAAAATAAAAAAAAAAGGAAAATGGAGCCGCCCTCACCTGGTGTCCAAAAGAGCAGGTAACCCTGGCAGAGGTAAAGAGTAGTAGAGAACATGTAATATCTCCCTGTACTATAGGAGGCGCTACCAGACACCAGTCAGTGCATGCACTTTAGGAATACATGGGTTTTACCAGTGAAATGTCCATTCTGATTGGTCGGTTCTTCCAGCCATTGACAGGTTTGGCAGATTCCATAGCATTGTATGTTGAGTCTGGTTTCAAGTTACAATGGTCCAGAAAGGACCATTGTATGTTGAAACTATTGTATGTTGAGGCCATTGTAAGTCGAGGGATCACTGTACTTGATTAAAAAAAAAAAAAAATCCCAGCATCCAGATCTCCTTCATTCCATACAGTAAGGTACTGTACAAAGTGAGACATGGAAGCCCTGCATTGCAGAGGTATATCTGGGAGGATGTCTCTCTAAGGCCAGGGCTACACTGTGACATTTTGTATTTTTATTGATTGTAGCTATGAAGATGAAGCTGCAATCCAAAGCCAAACACTAAGCATGTGGAAATTCAGTCACTCAATAGTTAAACTCAATTGTCGCTGTGTAGTGAAAACCTTGTACAGCATCTGAGTCTACAGTTATTTATTCCTAATAAATCTTAAGGAAGAAGATCTTATGGAAAATATTTTCATACTGCCTGAACTACAAGTTATGGGGTGGCTTCTCGCTGCACCGCTGGCCTTGATTGATCGAGGTCTCAGACACTGAGAGATCTTTAATCAAGTTCTGTCGAGCAGGGAGAAGACTGCGGGGACTGCACTGATGACACATGGTTTGGGCACCATGAAAGTGATGACAGGTTCTGTTTAAAGGAGTACTTTGCCCCTAAACATCTTATCCCCTATCCAAAGGATAAGGGATAAGATGTCTGATCGTGGGGGTCCGGCTGCTGGGACCCCCCGTCTCCATGCAGCACCCGGCATTTGTTTAGAAAGCTGGGTGTGGGCGGCGGGGTCATGATGTCACGGCCATGCCCCCTCAATGCAAGTCTATGGGAGGGGGCATGTGACCGCCACGCCCCCTTCCCATAGACTTGCATTTTAGAAGGTTTGGCAAAGACATCACGACCCCGCCTCAAGCATTCGGAACAAAATGTTCTGAACGCTGGGGCAGCAGGGTTTCCCCTTTAAATCAAAGTAATACGGCGATGCAGCAGAGCCCCAATGACATCATAAATCTTGGAGGGTTATACAAAGCTCTTACACTGTCATGTGCATGAGCCCTAATGTTTTTCTGAAGTCTTTATGAAGCTTCATAAATATGCCGTATGTATTGAACACTAGAGCTACAAAAAAGGAGCTAAATTGTGATTTTATTTTTATTTGATTATCATTGTGTTCCCCCTGGTCAGTGACCGGCTACATTACCTATAGATATAAGATCTTAGTACACTGAAATATGGGTCGTACAGCCAAAACCCACTGCTGTCCGAATCACATTGCATCGCAGGAAATGAAAATTAATAGGGTTGTGTGACGTTACCTGAAATATATCTAAGGCTAAGTTCACACAGCCGTTGGTTCCCGTCCCGATATTCACCTGTTCAAGTAAATTAACGGAACATTAAAAAAAGGGTGCAAACGGATTGCAAACTGGTCTAGTAACTTTTTTTTTTTTTTTACGGTTGAAAACTCCTATATTGTATCCGTTTGCACCCGTTTTAAAGGAGTTCTCTAAGCTAAAACTTTTAACCCCCGCTGTGCCCGGGCTGTAAAACCATAATAAACTTTCACTTACCTGCCTACGATCCCCGGTTCCGATATCGCCGTCCTGTTCTCCGGTCCTGGTCTCTTCCACTTCCTGCAGGTCGGTGACTTCATTCTGCGCTCAGCCTATCAGCGGCCGCAGCAATGTCCCGTCGCGGACGCTGATAGGCTGAGCGCAGAGTGAAGTCACCGACCCGCAGGAAGAGGAAGAGATCGGGACCGGAGAACGAGACGGCGATATCGGAATAACGGGGGATCGTAGGCAGGTAAGTGAAAGTTTATTATGTATAGTTTTACAGCCCGGGCACAGCGGGGGATAAAAGATTTCAGTTGGAGAACTTCTTTAATCCGTTAATTCCTGATTCATGCCACCTCTTCTGAGCATGCTCAGAAGAAAATAGAGGTGAAAAACGGATTGAAATTAACAGGGACAAATGGGTACAAAAAGGGTAACCCATTTGTAACCCGTTTCCCATAGACTTCAATGATAAATTTAAAAGACCCGTTTTTCACCGTTATTTTTGACGGGCAAAAAAAATGGGCATGGAACGTCTTTTGGCCGTCAAAAATAACGGGTTAGAAACATAACGGGTGATAAAGGACTGTAAAAAAAAAATCCCATTGAGATCAATGGGATCCGTTTACAGCCCTTTACAACCCGTTTGCAAACTTAGCAAACGGGTTGCATAACGGGCATTTTTTGACGGGAGCAGGAGGCCGTGTGAACGAGCCCTAAGGTGAATTCCTGGTTGCAGTGCTACAATGCAATCCCATTCACTGTATTAGTTACAATGCATCACAACACTGTAAGCCGGTGGTGACAATTAGAGATGAGCGAACTTACAGTAAATTCGATTCGTCACAAACTTCTCGGCTCGGCAGTTGATGACTTATCCTGCATAAATTAGTCCAGCTTTCAGGTGCTCCTGTGGGCTGGAAAAGGTGGATACAGTCCTAGGAGACTCTTTCCTAGGACTGTATCCACCTTTTCCAGCCCACCAGAGCACCTGAAAGCTGAACTAATTTACGCAGGAAAAGTCATCAACTGCCGAGCCGAGAAGTTCGTGACGAATCGAATTTACTGTAAGTTCGCTCATCTCTAGTGACAATCAAGGTGCAGCCTTATGTAGCACTTGCCTTTTGTGTGTATGTCCAATGTGAGAGAATCCCTATCGCCATCGCCACAGACCCCGCTCTCATCACACAGTCTGTGAGTCTTGTGTCCAGTGCCTTAGACCAGTGGTCTTCAACCTGCGGACCTCCAGATGTTGCAAAACTACAACTCCCAGCATGCCCGGACAGCCGTTGGCTGTCCGGGCATGCTGGGAGTTGTAGTTTTGCAACATCTGGAGGTCCGCAGGTTGAAGACCACTGCCTTATATTGTCTTTTTTAATATTTCAGGTGAAAGAAAATGGCTTCACTTATGAATTTGATTTTTCCAAAGTCTACTGGAATTCACGACTGGGTACAGAACACGATCGCATCGCTGGTCTCCTAAACAGCGGGGATGTGGTGTTTGATGTGTTTGCTGGAGTGGGACCATTTGCTATTCCGGCTGCCAGGAAAAACTGCATTGTTTTTGCAAACGATTTAAACCCAGAGTCCTACAAATGGCTCGTACACAACTGCAAACTGAATAAAGTGGACAAAAGGGTCCAGGCCTTCAACACTGATGGTCGGGCGTTCATCAGGACTGTGGTAAAGGAAGAACTGTTAAAATATATCAAGTCCTTTTCTACAGATAGGAAGAACAGACTTCACATTGTCATGAACTTGCCAGCATTGGCTTTGGAATTCCTCGATGCGTTTAAACATCTCCTGGAAGAGCAGCCTCACAACGCGAGCGTTCTGCCGATGGTGCACTGCTACGGCTTCTCCAAAGATGACAACCCAGAGAAAGAAGTAAAAGATCGGGCAGAGGAGAGGTTGGGAACCACCCTGGAGACTTGCTCCATCCATCTTGTACGGCAGGTCGCTCCTAACAAGCAGATGATGTGCATTACGTTTGATTTACCTGCCGACACTCTTTATGGAAGCCAAACTAATAACCGAGGTGAGTGGGAACTATAGAGGGGGTTGTCTATATCTGCAATATTGTCATCATGTCGATCCATAGGGCAAATATGATGTGGAGTGAAAACTGTCTCAAGACCTGATGTACATGGCACTGTACTGAATAGAACCCTAATACAGCACTTGAAGAAGTATATAAAGCTGTACTGTACTCCTATATGCCTCCGGTACCAGGCACAAGTCTTGTATCATTGTTCCCCAACCTGTTGGGCTCAAGCTGTTGTAGAGGTACAACTCCCATCATGCGCTGACTTTGTTTAGCATAAAGGATGATGAAGTTTTGCAACAGCTGAAGAACCACAGTTTGGGGACACTGGTTTAAAGGGGTAATCCGGCGCTTAGACTTCTTATCCCCTATGCAAAGGATAGGGTATAAGATGCCTGATCGCGGGGGTTCCACCGCTGGGGACCCCCGTGATCTTGCACGCTGCACCCCGTTAAAATCAGTCCCCAGAGCGTGTTCGCTCCGGGTCTGATTACTGTCGATCATGGGGCCGGAGCATTGACACGTCACGGCTCCGCCCCCTCAATGCAAGCCTATGGAAGGGGGCGTGACAGCTGTCACGCCCCCTCCCATAGACTTGCATTGAGGGGCGGAGCCGTGATGTCACATGGAGGCGGAGTCGTGACGTCACGATCTTCCGTTCCCATGGTCGGGAGCCAGAACCTCCCAGCGCTGCCGGAAGCAGATACAGGTGGGTGCTGCATGCTATATTGCAGGGGTCCCCAGCGGCGGGACCCCCCGCGATCAGACATCTTATCCCCTATCTTTTGGATAGGGGATAAGATGTCTAGGGGTGGCGTACCCCTTTAAATTATGCCTCGGTAAACAGGAGAATTCCTTTGTACTGGTGCTGTATGGAGGCACCATACAGAATCACTTTTGTGTTCTTATGGCTTTAAAGGGGTAATTTATTTTAGATCAACTGGTGCCAGAAAGTTAAACAGATTTGTAAATTTTATGTCTATTTAAAATCTTAATCCTTCTAGTACTCATCAGCTGCTGTATACTACTTCTTTTTTTTTAATTTATTTTCTGTCTGACCACAGTGCTCTCTGCTGACACCTCTGTCCATGACCAAGCAAATCCCCCAGAGCAAACCTCTCCTGCTCTGAACAGTTCAGTACTGGAAGGATGAAGATTTTTAAATAGAAACAATTTATAAATCTGTTTAACCCCTTAAGGACCAAGCCCAGTTTCACCTTCAGGACCAGGCCAATTTTATTTTTTCGTTTTTTCCTCCTCTCCTTCTAAAAATCCATCAGGATGGATGAACAAGGAAAAAACCGGTACTGGTAGCGCAAACCACTGCAGGAGCTGTTTCAGGTAGGTATACTTCTTTATTAAGCCGTGCAACTGCTTAATAAAGAAGTATATCTACCTGAAACAGCTCCTGCAGTGGTTTGCGCTACCAGTACCGTTTTTTCCCTTGTTCATCCATCCTGATATCCATCGGTCGGCGTTCCTCCATACCGACACCGGGGAAGCAGCACCACCAGTACTTTGGTCTTGAGTGACCCATGCGCATATAGTTGTTGTGGCTCTCTCACAACAACACTAGGTGAGCAGTGTTCCTTTGAGTGTATTTTATTCAACGACCCTGCTCCCAATACCTGTAACGATACCGCCCTATGGGAAGCTCTGCCCCTCTTTTATTCTAGATATATTTATTCTAAAAATCCATAACTTTTATATTTCAATCTACAGACCCATTTAGGGGCTTGTTTTTTTGCGTGACCAATTGTACTTTGTAATGAAACCTCTCATTTTACCATAAAATGTACGGTGAACATCAAAAAATATTTTTTTAGGGAGGAAATTTAAATGAAAACCACAATTTTGCACATTTTGGAGGGTTTAATTTTCACAATGTATGTTTTACAGTAAAAATGACATGTGTTCTTTATTCTGTGGGTCAATATGATTAAAATGATACCCATGATTACATACTTTTATACCGCTTAAAAAAAATCAAACTTTTTGTACAAAATCACTCATCTAAAGTTGCCCTATTTTGACCACCTATAACTTATATATGTATATGGGGCGGTATGAGGGCTCATTTTTTTGTGTCCCCATCTGTACTTTTTATCGATACCACATTTGCATATATAAAACTTTTAGCTAATTTTTTATTCCATTTTTTGGGAATAAAATGTGACAAAAAAAGCAGCATTTTTGGAAATTTTTTACATTTACGCCATTCACTATACGGGATCATTAACATTATATTTTGATAGTTCGGACATTTACACACGCGGGGATACCAAATATGTTTATAAAAAAAAAACATTTTTACGCTTTTTGGGGGTAAAATGGGAAAAATTCACAATTTTCATTTTTATAGCAGGATGGGGTTTTCAACTTTTTTTTTTTTTACACTTATGTAACCATAGGAAACTATAGCAATCATATTATTGCTAATACTGTTCAGTGCTATGCATAGGACATAGCACTGATCAGTATTATCGGTGATCTTCTGCTCTGGTCTGCTCCATCTCAGACCAGAGCAGGAGACGACGGACGGAGGCAGGTGAGGGGACCTCTGTCCGCCATAACAGATGATCGGATCGCCGCGGGCGATCCGATCATCTATTTCAACATGTGCATTGCCGAAGATGCCGTGATCTGTACTGATCAAGGCATCTGAGGTGTCAATGGCGGACATCAGTGCGATCACGGATGTCTGCCATTACTGGCGGGTCCCCGGCTGCTGATAGCACCTGGAACCTGCCATGTATGACACGAGCACCACTCCGATGCTCGCGGTCATACACAGAATGTAAATGTACGCCCTGGTGCACGAAGTACCGCCAAACCGGGATGTACATTTACGTCCGTGGTCGTTAAGGGGTTAACTTTATAGCACCAGTTGATATATTTGTAATATAGATTGGTTAAAGAATGTTTATATTGTTGTCCCTGCAGCTATTGTCTGTGTGTCTCCAAGTGTGGGAGGACAAGCGGGGCTCTGGGCACTGGGGACAAGCGGGGCTCTGGGCACTGGGGACAAGCGGGGCTCTGGGCACTGGGGACAAGCGGGGCTCTGGGGACAAGCGGGGCACTGGGGACAAGCGGGGCTCTGTACACTGAAGCTCTGTGACACGCTTCCGGCTCACACAGCATGTTGTTTGACAAGCCAGGAGCCTGCACAGAGCCCTGCTTGTCCTGACCACTGTTTTTTGTCTCCACACAGACAATAAGTGCGGGTACAGCATTTTTTTCACCCAAAATAAACACATTTTTTTAACCAATGTATGGTACAAATATACATATGGTATTATCTACATTATATAAAAACTTTCTGCTAAGGACAGGTACACTTTAAGGACTGTGTGTCAGCACTTATGTGGAAACCCTTCAGATGGCCAAACACAATGGAACAGATTTACGATTGCAAACTGACACAATTCTAGCAAAATTTGCGCCAAAAGACTGGCTTACATGAATTAGGCCACATTTATTATATACCAAATTATATATATATAGCACCGGTGCAAACGATGTAAATCCAAGCAGCCTAAATACAACAAGGTGGATCCCTGTATCACCACCTAAAATATGATACTCCAAAAAATAAAATGTCTGTATTGGCGCTAAGGGAGAGAGCAGATCACAGTTTATAATTTACTTCTATTTTGATATGTAACAGGGGCCTGCAAGTTCAGTTTAAAAAAAAATGGATACAATTCACTACAAAGAAAACATAAATGTTTCCTTTGTCAAACACATAATAAATGTGTTTTCACTACAGTTTGGAGCCTTGCTCTAGAAGCAGGCACAGCTTTTCATGCACTAAAATTGTTGTGCAACATTTTTGTGTAAATTACTTCAATTAACAATTAAGCTAGACTATCTAACGGTGTGCCATATTTACCAATAGCATGATACACTGCGCATAACTGCTGCAGCCAGCGTTTGGAGGTAATGGCTGACATCCAAGATCACTCAAATGCTGGTCATTTAATTGTTTAGATGCTGCCATCAATAGTGGTTGCGGCATGTAAACTTTTTTTATAAACCCCTTAACAACAATGGACGTAAATGTACGTCATGGTGACGTGATACTTAACGCACCATGACGTACATTTACGTGCCGCCATGATCGCGATCACAGCTCCGGTGCTCGCGTAATGCGTGGCAGGTCCCGGCTGCTATCAGCAGCCAGGGACCCGCCGGTAATGGCGATCGCGCGGATGTCCGCCATTAACCCCTCAGATGCCGTGATCAATACAGATCACGGCATCTGCAGCAGTGCGGTACTTTGGATGATCGGATCGCCCGCAGCGCTGCTGCGAGGATCCGATCATGCAGCATGGCAGCCGGAGGTCCCCTCACCTGGCTCCGGCCGTCTCCCAGGGTCTTCTGCTCTGGTCTGAGATCGAGCAGACCAGAGCAGAAGATGACCGATAATACTGATCAGTGCTATGTCCTATACATAGCACTGAACAGTATTAGCAATCAAGTGATTGCAATAAATAGTTCCCTATGGGGACTATTAAAGTGTAAAAAAAGGAAAAATATTGAAAATAAAAGTAAAAAAAAAATTAAAATCTCATCCCCCAATAAAAAAAAGTAAAACGTCTGTTTTTCCCATTTTTTTTACCCCCCAAACACGTAAAAAAAATGAATACACATATTTGGTATAACCGCGTGCGTAAAAGTCTGAACTATTAAAATATATCGTTAATTATCCCATACGGTAAACGTAAAAAAATTTCAAAAGTCCAAAATTGCTGCTTTTTTTGTCACATTTTATACCCAAAAAAATTAATTAAAAAATTTATAAAAAGTAAAACCTAAGAAAAAGAAGTGGTACTGATAACTACAGATCAAGAGGCAACAAGTGAGCCCTCATATCGCCCCATATACGGAAAAATGAGAAAGTTATAGGTGGTCAAAATAGGGCGATTTCAAACATACTAATTTTGTTAAAATGGTTTGAGATTTTTTTTTAAGTGGTACAATTATAGAAAAGCATATAACATGGGTATCATTTGAATCGTATTAACCCACAGAATAAAGAAAACCTGTCATTTTTACCGGAAAGTGTACAGCGTGAAAACAAAACCTTCCAAAATTTGCTAAATTGCGTTTTTCAATTTTCCCACATAAATAATATGTTTGGTTGCGCCGTACATTTTATGGTAAAATAAGTGATGAAATTACAAATTACAATTGGTGACGCAAAAAGACAAGCCCTCAAGTGGGTCTGTGGATGGAAATATAAGAGTTATGATTTTTAGAAGGCGAGGAGGAAAAAACAAAAATGCAAAAATAAAATGGGCCTGGTCCTCAAAGGGGTACTCCAGTGGAAAACTTTTTTTTTTTTCCTTAAATCAACTGGTGCCAGAAAGTTAAACAGATTTGTAAATTACTTCTATTAAAAAATATTAATCCTTCCAGCACTTATTAGCTGCTGAATACTACAGAGGAAATTCTTTTCTTTTTGGAACACAGAGCTCTTTGCTGACATCATGACCACAGTGCTCTCTGCTGACACCTCTGTACATTTTAGGAACTGTCCAGAGTAGGAGAAAATCCCCATAGAAAACATATGCTGCTCTGGACAGTTCCTTAAATGGACAGAGATGTCAGCAGAGAGCACTGTGCTCGTGATGTCAGCAAAGAGCTCTGTGTTCCAAAAAGAATCTAATTTCTTCTGTAGTATTCAGCAGCTAATAAGTACTGGAAGGATTAAGATTTTTTTAATAGAAGCAATTTACAAATCTGTTTAACTTTCTGGCACCAGTTGATAAAAAATTTCCACCGGAGTACCCCTTTAAGTACACTGCATAAGAACCAACGGTTGCAAAAGTGTGGTTTTCTTTTCAATCTTTCCCCACAATTTTTCTTAATTTTTTGCTAAAATCAAAGGTGTCATTACAAAGTACAATTGGTTGTGCAGAAAACGAGCCTCATATGGGTCTGTGTATGGAAAAGATGAGGAGGGGAAAAAGGCAAATGCTAAAATTAAAATGGGCTGTGTCATTAAGAGGTTATTTGTGTTATTTTTACTGTATAATGTACTGAAAACATGTTTTATGCTTTCTTTATTCTGTGGGTCACTACTAGAGATGAGTGAACTTACAGTAAATTCGATTCGTCACAAACTTCTCGGCTCGGCAGTTGGTGCCTTATTCTGCGTAAATTAGTTCAGCTTTCAGGTGTTCCGGTGGGCTGGAAAAGGTGGATACATTCCTAGGAAAGAGTCTCCTAGGACTGTATCCACCTTTTCCAGCCCACGGGAGCACCGGAAAGCTGAACTAATTTATGCAGGAAAAGTCATCAACTGCCGAGCCGAGAAGTTCGTGACTAATCGAATTTACTGTAAGTTCGCTCATCTCTAGTCACTACAGGTTTTATCTTCTTAGGCCCCTTTCACACTGCCGTTGCCCCCTGTTGAGAGCAGCCAGTAGTCTTTTATTTGGGAACTTTATTGGCTGTTCTCTTGATGCGGAGCAAAGGGCAACAATGGGTCCCGGCGGCTACCATTTACTATTATGGGGGCCAGTTATTTTTTGGCGGGAATAGTGGGAGAAAAAGATGGCGTAAGCCAGCGGTCTTCAAACTGTGGCCCTCCAGATGCTGCAAAACTACAACTCCCAGAATGCCCGGACAGCCAACGGCTGTCCGGACATGCTGGGAATTGTAGTTTTGCAACATCTGGAGGGCCACAGTTTGAAGACCACTGGCGTAAGCAGTAATTTTTCTCCCCTGACGTGCGTCACACTGCTGTGTCCTAACGACCATGTGAACGTAGCCTTAAAGAAGTATAAAGAGACAGATAAAAATGAAATACCTGTCGGGGTGAAAAGCATTTTTTTTGGTTTCTGATGCTCCCTTTTTAATGATGTAGTTCTGGGGTACATATGACTTTCATTATTTTGTTGCGTTTCGGAAGGTGAGGTGACCAAAACAGCACTTCTGGCATTGGGTGTTTGTTTTTGTCTTTTTATCTTCAACAGCATTTAGCATGTGGAATAATTCAGGTTATATTTAATTAGTTTAGACACTTTCAGATATGTTTTTGTAGTTTTTTTTTTATGTAAAGAGTCTTTTGAATTGTTAATATAATAACTAGAGATGAGCGAACTTACAGTAAATTCAATTCGTCACAAACTTCTCGGCCCCCGTGGGCTGGAGACTCTTTCCTAGGACTGTATCCACCTTTTCCAGCCACCGGAGCACCTGAAAGCTGAACTAATTTATGCAGGGCAACTGCCGAGCCGAGAAGTTCGTGACGAATCGAATTGACTAAGTTCGCTCATCTCTAATAATAACTTATTATAAAATAGTGTACAGAACAAACATCCCACGGTATCAGGAGCGGTGGTCATGTGCTCAAATGGTTGCTGCATTAAGCCTAGGTCACGACTAGCAGCAGGAATAGATATGGAGGATTTTGCTAACTGAGTGCGCCTGGTTGATAACTTTAAGGCTGGGTTCACACTACGTTTTCTCCCATACGGGAGCGCATACGGCAGGGGGGAGCTAAAACCTCGCGCTCCCGTATGTCACCGTATGCGCTCCCGTATGTCATTCATTTCAATGAGCCGGCCGGAGTGAAACGTTCGGTCCGGTCGGCTCATTTTTGCGCCGTATGCGCTTTTACAACCGGACCTAAAACTGTGGTCAACCACGGTTTGAGGTCCGGTTGTAAAAGCGCATACGGCGCAAAAATGAGCCGACCGGACCGAACGTTTCACTCCGGCCGGCTCATTGAAATGAATGACATACGGGAGCGCATACGGTTACATACGGGGAGCGCAAGGTTTTAGCTCCCCCCTGCCGTATGCGCTCCCGTATGAGAGAAAACGTAGTGTGAACCCACCCTTATACTGCTGAATTTGTATCAATTGGATGGCTGTATCTTTATGTATCTACTTTGACTGTAGTGACATCCCTGGAGGACATATTCTGAGCAAACTCTATATATCTTTGAGAGCAGCTATAAAGAGAAACATACCTTGACTACTGTGATTGTATTGAGACAAATGCGTCTGAGGATGCATCACTGCAATTTGCAGCTCCAAAACCTGAACAGACCGTTTGATTATCTGAGTCTAATAATGATTTTTCATGTATTTGCCTCAGTCGTTGTTTATATGTTTTATATGCTGCTCACATATAAGTTTGTGCTTTAAAGCAACCACAACCATCTTTTTACCCCTGATGAACCGTATGTTACTGTAAATTACCCAGTTACGGGGAAACGCGTCGGGTTAGGATGTACTATTGGGGATTGTCCCTATAAATATCGCACTTTGTCTATTGTTGTGAATTACTGTTTTTATGGGGATTTATACATATTGTATTCTGTAACAAGTTATTTGTAATAAAGAAATATTTTTAGCTATTTGAGATTTTGATTTGTTTGTACAGAACAAACAGTCTAAATGCAGAGGTTGCTATTAACCACGGTAGAGATGAGCGAATTTACAGTAAATTCGATTCTTCACGAACTTCTCGGCTCGGCAGTTGATGACTTTCCCTGCATAAATTAGTTCAGCTTTCCGGTGGGCTGGAAAAGGTGAATACAGTCCTAGGAGACTCTCTTAGGAATGTATCCACCTTTTCCAGCCCACGGGAGAACCTGAAAGCTGAACTAATTTATGCAGGATAAGTCATCAACTTTTGAGCCGAGAAGTTCGTAACGAATCGAATTTACTGTAAATTCGCTCATCTCTAAACCACGGCATCTAGGGGAGCTCAATGGCCGGGATCATAGTGATCTGCCAGCAGTAGTACAGCCAGGAGTTCAAATAAATTTGTAAATTCGATTCGTCACGAACATCTCGGCTCGGCAGTTGATGACTTTATCCTGCATAAATTAGTTCAGCTTTCAGGTGCTCCGGTGGGCTGGAGACTCTCTCCTAGGACTGTATCCACCTTTTCCAGCCACCGGAGCACCTGAAGGCTGAACTAATTTATGTAGGATAAGTCAGCAACTGCCGAGCCGAGAAGTTCATGACGAATCAAATTTACTGTAAGCTCGCTCATCTCTAGTCCTGAGACCATTCCATATTTCCCCATCACACATATATAGCGGAGGTAAAAAAAAAAAAAAAAAACACTGTTCTTCCTGTACAAAAGTTTAACAGAAGTTTTCGATATTTTGTGTTCATTGTTCCAGGTGAACCACCCTCAAAACGTCACCGGCTTGAAGAAGATGGCAGCGTGGACACTGACGCTCCAGTATAGCGTATTGGCTCAAGGATGTTTTTTATTCCCAGATACATATGAGGCCCCCGGGCTTGTACCTTCATTGTTTATTTTACCTTTTTAATAAAATAACGACTAAGAGGCAATAAGTTTATTATCATGGTTATTTGCACACTGAACCTTTACTGAAACTTTATTGCTATTGTGGATTAGGTGTCCAGAGGAAAAGATGCTGAGCTGGCCATAGCAACCAATCAGATCCCTTCTTTCTGTTTTCAGAGGCCTCTTTAAAAATGAAAGAAGCTATTTGATTGGTTGCTATGGGCAACTCAGCACCTGCCACTTTTTGATAAATTTCCCTCTAAGTTTTTTTTTATTTAATTTTTTTTAAATGGCCTGAAAAAATAGCTGCTTTCCTTCACAAATGAAAGCACCCCACCTTACTCTGGGTGGTGTCTGGTATTGCATCTTAGCGCTATTAAAGTGCACCTTTCAGATTCCACAACAAAAATTATAATAAATGTTACTCAGTACCTAATCTTGACCATGTACATCTCTTTTTTGCCTCTGTCATCTATATTTATTATTTAAAAAAATGCCTTTTTTCATTAGCTGACAGTGTTAGAAATCCTCCCAGGGGAAGGGGCGTGTGCCTACCTTATGGTGGTGGAAGGTGATTGGTCCGTCTGCTCATGCAGCCTTGTCCATGAGTCATCTCTTGTTCCTGACTCATGGACAAGCCTGATGCTGCTGAAGGACTGGTTAGTGTCCCAGTAGGTATGGGGACCTCTAGTGGTGTGACTTTAAGGAGCCATTTTCTGTATTAAGGGTACATTCACACGGCGTATTTTCTGCTGCAGATTTGCTTCAGTAGATTTTGCTGGCCATTGACTTGGGTAGCAAAATCTGCAGCAGAAAATACGCAATTGTGAATGTACCCCTAATCAAAAATGTTTAACCCCTTGCCGCAAAATGCAGTATATAAATGGTGCTGTGGCACGGCAGGGTTAGGCTGGGTTCACATCACGTTTTCTCCCATATGGGAGCGCATACGGCAGGGGGGGGGGGGGGGATCTAAAACCTCGCGCTCCCGTATGTAATTCATTTCAATGAGCCAGCCGGAGTGAAACGTTCGGTCGGCTCATTTTTGCGCTGTATGCGTTTTTTCCCCGGACCTAAAACTGTGGTCAACCACAGTTTTAGGTCCGGTTGTAAAAGCGCATATGGCACAAGAATAAGCCGACCAGACCGAACGTTTCACTGTGGTCGGCTCATTCAAATGAATTACATACGGGAGCGCATAGAAAGGCATACGGGAGCGCGAGGTTTTAGATCCCCCCCTGCCGTATGCGCTCCCATATGGGAGAAAACGTGATGTGAGCCAGCTCAGGAGCTGGGCTTGCATCATACTCGCACTGTCCCAGCTGCTATCAGCAGCCAGGACCCAATCTTGATCGCCACATCGAAAGCACAGTGCCACTGTGCATGCGCCAGTTCCATTCACAGCATCCAGCAGCTGGGTAAAATCTTCATGCTCTCTGCAGACAGAGCACTGCGCTCAGGGGACATGCGACTGCAGACAGAGTGCTGCGCTCAGGGAACATGCGACTGCAAACAGAGCCCCTGCGCTCAGGGGACATGTGACTCCATGTCACTAGGACGTGGAGTTGAAGATAATGAATATGCAAACAAAGGGGGTGGGCTTAGAAACGTCTCCAGTGCGGGAGGCAGATGGTCGGCGGGGTCACTACGCCTTTAAAGCGTGATCCTTTGACCAAAGAGCGGAACTTTACAGGGAACTATCAATGTGGGTGAACTGGCTGACAGTTTTCCTTTAAAGTGAATGGAAGCGATTTGCAATACCACATCCAGCCTGTGGACAGGTGTGGTGCTATTTCTGGAAAATAAAACTGCCATCGTAACACAATCCTGTGCAACCACTCATGTACATGTCTCACAATCTGTACTATTTTGACATCCAAATAAACCTTTTTTGTACACGCACCCTTCATGTTTAAGCACAGTTACACATTTGGTGACTAATTCCCCACCAATATTTACTTAAAGAAAAAAACGTCTACAAAACGGAAAACCACAAAACTAATAAAACTCGGCTTTATTTAAAAATAAACAGAAAATTTACAACTTGGTAAGAGAAATCCCCCTGATATAAATGGATTTATTCATTGCTTCCATCAGACGTGACTTGTTGTTTCAGTTGCTCCGAGCTGTGCCACAAGAGCAGAAAAAAAACAAAATGCAGGACCCCCTTCCCCCTGAACACAGCTGTCTTTATTAAAGAGTCTAGGTATGGTGCAGACGGCAGTCATTTTACCAGATTCGCTTGTGTTAGGTGCTGGGCCCGGGCCAGAGGTCCGTTGTGTCCGGATTGCGGCACTTGAGCTATTGTGGCTGCCAGAACAACCCACTGAAGGCGTCCTGCAGCGCCCTATGGCATGCGAGAGAGGAAGTATAGCCTCCGGCGAGATCCTGTGGGGAAGCAGCCCGTACATGGTTTAGATACCTAGAACAAAGGAGAACATTGTTTTAGCTACTAAATATATAAATGAAATGCTAATTCATGTTCCTTGGGACGTCCAGATGGATGTGATTCTCAGGCCGCTCGTACTGTTTGGATACGGCAATATGTTTTACATTTCTATCACAATCAGCTTCTGGGGAAGCATCTGATACATAGAGCTGATTATAAGCCCATTAGACTACTGGTCGGCTTTGATTCCTAACATCTTGACACAGCAATGCCGGGGGGGGGGGGGGGGGACCCAAGTCATTAACATTTCTTCATAGAACAGACAGACTTACAATGTGTACGATTCTTTCTGGGGTAGCACCAAGAAACCTAAAACAGATGCATTTCTGGCAGGAGACAGGGCGGAAAAAGAAAACACAGGACCACCAGTAAAACACCTCCGATGGTTTAATACTGTGTTGATGCCATCATGCTTGGAAAGGGGCATCCAAAACAGGAATTGGAGTTATGATGTGTTAATACTCTTGTGGTTATATTGCTTCACCTGCGTTTCAGGATCTCGGAGGTGGCCAAATGAAAGGGAATTCCTGCTGACTGGAACCTGTGTACGGCAGGCGCAGCTATATACTGATGTGTGGACGACAGCTATGGAAACACAGGGCTGGATGTGCTATGGGATGACGAAGAAAGCTGCACCATTCCAAACAATGATTTTAAACCCTATTATTTACAAACTAACGTTTGGTCACAGGTAGGTAGATTTTCCATGAGGATTTGTGGGTGTACAATCCAAAATGTATTACAGTAGATGCCAATAAATCACATCCACAAAACAAAAACTAAAGGAAATTGCCCTTTTGGCTTGGAAAATAAAGTTGCAGCATGTCAATTCTTTCTGTTGATTCCAACCTTTGCAATGCATAGGACAGTGTTTCCCAACTAGGGTGCCTCCAGCTGTGGCCAAACTACAACTCCCAGCATGCCCGGACAGCCGAAGGCTGTCCGGGCATGCTGGGAGTTGTAGTTTGGCCACAGCTGGAGGCGCTCTAGTTGGGAAACACTGGCATAGGATGAAAGTTGATAAAAAAAAATAAAAAATACACATATATATATATATATATATTCAAGTGGAGTATCCCTTTAAGTCATGCACATAAAGGAGCTCCACTCACTTCATACACTGCACCTCACCGGTAATGGTGGACCATCAGCAATCATGCTGAGGTCTATATTTAAAGGGGTATTCCAGGAAAAAAAAATTTTTATATATCAACTGGCTCCAGAAAGTTAAACAGATTTGTAAATTACTTCTATTAAAAAATCTTAATATTTCCAATAGTTATTAGCTTCTGAAGTTGAGCTGTTGTTTTCTGTCTAACTGCTCAATGATGACTCACGTCCCGGGAGCTGTCCAGCTCTTATGGGGATATTCTCCCATCATGCACAGCTCCCGGGACGTGACATCATCATTGAGCAGTTAGACAGAAAACTTCAGAAGTTAATAACTATTGGAAGGATTAAGATTTTTTAATAGAAGTAATTTACAAATCTGTTTAACTTTCCGGAGCCAGTTGATATATAAAAAAAAGTTTTTGTCTGGAATACCCCTTTAATCCTTTCAGTACTTATGAGCTGCTGAAGTTGAGTTGTTCTTTTCTGTTTAAGTGCTCTCTGATGACATCTGTCTCGGGAACCGCCCAGTTTAGAAGCAAATCCCCATAGCAAACCTCTTCTACTCTGTGCAGTTCCCGAGACAAGCAGAGAGCACTGTTGCCAGACAGAAGACAACAACTCAACGTCAGCAGCTGATAATTATTGAAAGGTTAAGATTTTTTTAATAGAAGTAATTTACAAATCTGTTTATCTTTCTGGAGCCAGTTAATATAAAAAAAAAAAAAAAAGTTTTTCCTGAAATATCCCTTTAACACTTCAGATCAGAGGTCTCTTACCCTTCTACATGCTGCTCTCCAAGGCGACTCTTGTATAGTCCGCTGCAAGGCAGGCTGTACAAGTAGATTGCTGATATTACTGTGTTATGCTGTTGAAAAATTGTGTTTTGTTTTGTTTTCTTCAATTTCCCTTCACAAATAATTTTTTGTTGTTGTGCAATACATTTTATGGTACAATGAAAGGTGTGATTACAAAGTACAATTGGTCGTGCAAACAGAAAGCCCTAATATGGCTCTGTGGATAAACTGATCACCATGTCACACTCCTAGACTCATGCTGCATTGCAGCTAATATTAGTAAATGAGACTGTTGGGACCCCACATCCAGGATCAAATTCTGTGTTGCAACACAACCTCATTTACGTAAATTAGCTGCAATGCAGCAGGATTCAGCATGACACTATGATCGTTGGCAGTAGCGCCACATTATTCTTAGGCATTATTCACACTTGTGTATTTTGCTACAGTGAATAGAAGCCCAAACTTAACATTCTTAACCTCCCCCTCAAAGGGGTTGTTTTACTATTAAAAGGACATCTGCAGAAAAAGACAACTTATCCCCTATCCACAGTATAGGGGATAAGTGATCGATCGCGGGGGACCCGACCGCTGCAACCCCCCCCACCCCCCCCAGATTTAGTCAAGCAAGCTGAGCTCCCGGCATGTAGAGGAAAACCGCATATATTTTCTTGTCCTGCACATAAATTATACATTAAAAAAAAAAATCACATGGAAAATACACATTTCTACTGCAGAGAAAATGCTGTATAATTTTCAGAAGCTGCGATGGTTACACTTTGTTAGTGCTGACTATATAAGCAATGGTGAGGTCACCAGTAGTTACAGACCAGTCATCAACAAGTAGACTACAACTCTGACACTCATCCTCAGAATGTTTCATTGCATCAGGATGCAGGGACTGAAGCCTCAGCTAATGTGTAATGGGGCAGATGTTATCCAACGCCAGCATAGCAACAACTCCATCTGCTGTGATCAATCATGAAATGCTGAATCACCAGCACATGCAGCTTTATATGCAACACTGTTCTGTCTATTAAACTCACATACCAAGCCAGCAGCCACCCAGGGCCCCTTTACAGACACAATCACAACCAACAAGCATACTGATAAGAATATACAGAAAGTATTAGGCTCAGATACTTTACCGTAACATAAAGCCATGTGCAATATATAATAAAATTGCTGCTACGACTGTAAGCCTGTGCTCTAACCATGACGGAAGAGAAAGTGTGCGGGTGTTTTCTAGTTAACTCCTAAAAACCAAGTGGCCCGAGGAGTTTCTGCATTGATTTCATGCAAAAACCATGTTGGGTACCCAGGAGGCAGCATAGCCCAATTGGATCTTAACTCGGGGGGAACATGCCACATTGTTTGTTTTCTTTGTTCTTATATTTAGCATTCACAAAGTTACAAGGTAGAAGTTTAAAATTGGAAGGATTAAGAATGTTTAATAGAAGTAATTTACAAATCTTTTTAACTTTTGGCACCAGTTGATTTAAAAAATAAAGTTTTCCACCGGAGTACCCCTTTAAACCCTAAAACTATCAGCATACTTCATCTCACCCTCTTCTGAAAAACATGAATTTCCCATATGGAAAAGACTGAAAGTCTTCTTTACTAGCACAGACCACATGCAAGTTATGTATTTTATTGTTCTAAACCTCAGCTTAATACCAATTGTTTCTGTACAATCTATGGTTATAGGAGCTCGTTATAAGGCCACATAGATGGTGTCCTGAAGTGAACTTGTTCTTTAGTTGGATGATCTAAACCTTCTGCAGTCGATCTGCGTTCTAATATCTAATGGCCCTCATTTACTATTGCAAACCCCACATGTCTGTCTGCATCAGAATTGAAAAAAACTCAGACTCTCTCTACATTTTGCTAAGAAAACACGTAAAAGGGGCGTGGCCGTCGGGAAAAAGGGGCGTGCTCCTGGCTTTTTCACAAAAAACCAACATATTTACTAAGGTTTCCACAGAAAATGTGGTGGATTTCAGCTGAGGAAAACCCGACAGATCAGAGCGTGTGTAAAAAAAAAAAGCAAAATGTAGGGAAACACTAGTAAATACCGTGGAAAATAAATTGTAGGGAATTAAAACCCACAAAGAAACCAACACAACACTCTTAGTAAATAAGGGCCAAAGTGTACCCGTCGTTTCGGAACCAAAAAAAAGCTGTTTTGACCAGTCAGGGTCTCAGTGCTGGACCCCCACTATCATTGGAATGAGCAGGGATAAGTGGGATGTAGGGCACTTCACTCCTTGTCTTACAGCAATCATTATCCAGCTTAACTAGAGGGCTTCATTATAACAATAAAACATATAAAATATATTGTATTTAGAAGACCTCCCATAATCCATTTCAGCTAGAGGGAGAATAATGGTAATTTTATCCTATGGCTGCAAAAAGTTACAAGGTAGAAGTGTAGAATCTTAATAGGGTCAGCACTAAACCCAAAACTATCTGCATACAGCATCTCACCCTCTTCTCAATAAGATGAATATTTAGTTATCAAAATAAGGGGCCTCTAATGGTAGATGCTGAATGGCAACTATCATACAAAGGCTCACGTGTTAAATATTTTTCTATTCTCTAAGTAATAGTGCAGTCTTATTGGCTATTAAATACAGCATCATAAGGCTATGTTTCTACAAAGGTTTTTTTTTTTTTATGCCTTTTTTTTTCTTGATTTTCTTGAAAATCAGAAAGTGGATCCAGTAGGAATGAGATGTTTAAGTCTTCCCTTTATGTTTCTTATTCCTTTTGAATACACTTCTGGCTTTGGCTCAAAAGCTACAGGGGCAGAGATATATTATATATTATATATATATATATATATATATATATATATTATATATATATATATTATATATATATATATATATATATATAAATAAAACACCAGAAAAAAAAACCTGTAAAATCCTAGCCTAAACCTCAACAGTGCTGCCGGATCAGAGGCCAAAATGACCCCATTGTGGTCTCCAGTGAATAACAGGGTCTATGAATAAATTTACTGTGTATGTCGGGAGTTTTTCTAGCACACACAATAGACAGACACTGCTAAATGTAGTGTAAAAAGAGCCTAAGAGACTATCACTAGTTGCATGTCTTATCCTAAGAGAAGTTGGTATTGTGGGATAACCTGGAATAAGTCTAAAGTGAATATAGGCGGAGACAGAAAAACATGTCTACACCTATTAGGCTCCTTTCCTGCATAAATCTGTCTAGAGATGGATCAGCCCACTAACGTGGCAAGTTACAGCTGTACATAGAAGTCTACAGAGGGAGGAATAAGTAATGGCTGGAGTTAGAGAAAATCTAATAAGGGTTACATACTACCCCAGTGCTTGTTTCACAGCTTGTACTGCACCATAACTTCCTCCATGCTGCGACCAAAAAAATAAGGAAAAAAAAAAGTGAAATCCCTTTTCAGTTCTGCATGGAAGCTCAAATTTACATTGAGAAGCCAGAAGAAAAAAAATCACCAAGAAAATCCATTTTGATGTGGTTTCTTCAGATAGGTTAAGGGAAAAAAAAAAAAGGCTCATTTACACTAGGCCTGGGCAGTATACCTGTTCATACCAACATTTTTGTCCTGCACGATATGAATTTTTCCCCATACCGCAATACCGGTTTGGCCCCTCCCCCTCTGGAATGAATGAGTTATCAGCCCAGTGCTGCGCTGTCCCCATCGGGGAACTAATCATATGTGACCCAGGAGCGCTGTTCTGCTTCTCCCCCCAAATTAATTATCAGCCCAGTGCTGCGCTGTCCCCATCGAGGAACTAATCACATATCACCCGCAAGCGCTGCCCTCCTTGTCCTCCTGTTTGTTGCGGCTGCCGGCACTGACACTCTATACTGTCCGGTATCCCTATGCCCGGGCTGCAAAAGATAAACAAAATAAACTTTAACGCACCTTCCCCGTCGGTCCGAACTTGCTTCCTAGGGAATGGAACTTCGGATAGCCATCAGCCTATCACCGGCCGCAGCGATGTTCCGCCTCGGCCGGTGATAGGTTGAGCGCACTGTCATGTAAGAAGCCGGCTTCTTACATGACAGTGGGCTCAGCCTATCACCGGCCGAGGCGGAACATCGTTGCGGCTGGTGATAGCCTGACTGCTGTCCAACGTTCACGTCCCCAGGAAGAGCGTAAGGCCAACGTAGGAACATGCGTTAAAGTTTATTCTTGTTTACCTTTTGCAGCCCGGGCATAGGGATACAGCTATAGAGTGTCAGTGCCGGCAGCCACAACAAACAGGAGGACGAGGAGGGCAGCGCTTGCGGGTGACGTGAGTAGTACCCCGATGGGCACAGCGCTAAGCTTATAATAAATTGGGAGGGGGGGAAGAATACCGTTATATACCGTGGAAGTTACAAAAATACCGCGATACACATATTTGGTCATACCGCCCAGCCCTAATTTACACTACGGATTCCGCTTACAGCAGGAAACAATACTTTTCCAGCGGATTCCAACCAAGACAAAACCAAGGTCTGGGAACCCGGAGCAGTAAGAGTCCGATTATAGAAATTGCAGATGAGTAATGAGTGATACTAGTCAAGATCCAGTGGGTGTACCCCACAACCCGAACCCGCTCCCAGAAGGTTATGATAGAAGGGCAGGACCAAAAACAGTGTAAGAGGTCAGCGTGAGGGGCTCCACATATTGGGCACGTGTGGTCTGCAGTGTTGCCAATGAGCTAACCCCTATGGGGGAGATGTACGCCCTATGTGTGATTTTGTAGGCCATCTCCCAGTAGAGCGCAGAGGGAAGATGTTTAGCTGCGTTCGTCAAGCCCTGTAGGATGTCGCCAGTCATGATGTTGTCCAGTACAGTCTTCCAGTAGGACATGCCAGTCATGACACCTGAGTAGTGGAATTTGCGTGTCAACATATGGTAGTACTTAGTTATTTGTCCTGAGCAGAGCTGAATTGAGTTAGTCAGGGAGAGGAAGGGGTCATCCCAGTCCTTGTAGGTCAAGTGCTGTGTGACACTACGGAGGTAACTAAAAGCTTGTAAGTAATGGAATGGGTGAGGGCCCAAGATGTCATATTTTAGGGTCAGTTCATTGTAGGTGTAAAGGTGACATCTAGACCTATCCACAAAGGAGGAGAGATTGTATAGGCATCCTGTCTCCCAGGGGCGGACTACCCCCATGAAAGCCGGGGTTGCGGAGGAACGTCATGTGCAAAGAGTGGCGAGGACTTAGGGAAAGAAGGCACCGACCCCTAACCCAGGCCTTCCAAGTGGTGCATAGCAGGGGGTTACTCCTGACAGTGGGGGGCAATGCCGGATACGTAGAATGCAATAAATTTACCAGGGAATTATCCGGGACAAACTGTTGGTCTAGGGAGACATCAGTGTATACAGAGGATTGTGTGAGCCAGTCACCTACCATGCACAATTGGGCCACTAAGTTATATAATTGGATATTCAGGAAGTTGATTCTCCCCCCCCCCCCCCCCCCCACCCCCATTCGACTTATGTTGCTGCAAGATGTGAAGGGCGATCCTAGGCCTGTGGTTATTCCAGATAAATTTGTGGAACAGGCTGTTAAAATGTCTTTGGGATGAAGTATTGTGGGCAGGGATTGTAAAACATACAGTAGTTTGGGGAATATGACTAGCTTTAGGAGGTTTGCTCTCCCTAGAAAAGAGAGGGAAAAATTCTTCCACAGCAAGAGTTGTGAGCCAAGATATTTTAAGAAAGGTGCTACATTATACCTGTACAGTTGTGAGGGTCGTCTAGTAATAGTTACCCCTAGATAAGGGAGGGAGTTAGCATTCCATTGGAAGTCATAGGCTCGCGCCCAGGAGGGCTGTGCGGGGCCTCTCAGGAGGAGTAGCTCAGACTCAGACTTATCAGTGTTAATTATGTAACCGGCCATAGTAACATATATCAGACAATACAGCATCTAGGCATATTGTGGGGTTGGATATAAACAGTAGGATATCGTCAACTTTAAGCATGAAGAACCAATCCTGATCCCCTGGTAAGGAGTGTGTATAGGAAGAGGTGTCTCAGCGAGGGGTCTAAAGAAAGGTTAAAGAGGAGGGGTGACCGGGGGCATGTAAAGCTATGGGAGAAGTGTTACATCTATTAATCGTCAGCATCATATATAAATGTTGCTGAGAGGTAACGAGGAAGTTACCGGTCTCCAAAACCCCAACTGCGCAACACCGTGTTCAGAAAGGGCCATGCAACAGAGTCAAATGCCTTTTCGGCATCTAAGCCCAATAGCAGCATTGTTGGGGATCCCGGAGACTGGGCCTTGATGTATACTTTAACTTTCCAAGCTTCTGCAGAATGGAGATCAGCAAAGAAGCCTTTACATAACACATGTACACGAACATATTAGAAGCCGGGCTGTGTTTAGGACTTATTTTAATAGATGATGAGAACCATGTGCGTCTTCAGGAAGCTTCCTTCCTTGTTACCCCTGCAATCATTAGGATCAGATTGGGATCATATGCGTCATGAAGTGTCTATACAAGGGTCCGACTGCAGCTTATTTTACTTTCCTGCCATCATATATAAAAACAATAAAAAAAAAAAAAAAAACAGTACATAATAAGTTCTACACTGGAAGACACATGTTAAATTCCACACCCATCCTGTAAGACGTATAATCACAATGGTCAACAAAAGACGTGTCTTGTTTATAGGACTCCACAGCCTCCGTCTTTGAGGTCAACCTATACCCAGTTTTACAAGCCTCCTGTAATTAACCCCTCATTAGCTGATTAAACCAGATTAGCAGCAAAAGAAAATGACTTGTTAGGATCTCAACTGGGTGGTTTTCGAAGAGTGAATAAAATTAAATGCTTTACATTCATTATGTGCCTGTAAATTCAAGAGTGCCATGTGTGGGAAATTTTAAAGAAGGAAAAAAAAAAAAAAAAAAAAAAACTGTCTACCAAAAAAAAATAAAAAAGAATAATTATACAAAATAAACCACATTAGACATGTTAGCGGAAGCCTGGTACAGCTAGGCAAACACAGAAGCACACCGAGTCTCAGCAGCTGCATAGTAACTAAATCATAGGCACTTCATACAGCCAAAAGGTGCCCCACACAGGGCCATATTATGGAAAGGTTCCAGTTTATTAGGTCACTAATAAAATCTGAGACAGAGGAAAGTGGGTCTCCACACCAATATACAGTGGTCCCTCAAGTTACAATGGTCGTCACAGAACCGATTAATATTGTATGTTGAGACCATAACTCTATGGAAACCTGGTAATTGGTTCTGAAGCCACCAAAATGTCATCCAAAAATAGGAAAAAGTGAGGATTAAAGATAAATAAGTAGATAACTAATCCCAGCATTATTGTAACCAATGGCCTCAGGCGATAAGTGTTAAAGGGGTACTCCGGTGAAAACCTTTTTTCTTTTAAATCAACTGGTGGCAGAAAGTTAAACATATTTGTAAATTACTTCTATTAAAAAATCTTAATCCTTCCAGTACTTATTAGCTGCTGAATGCTTTCCTTTCTTTTTGGAACACTGATGACATCACGAGCACAGTGCTCTCTGCTGACATCTCTGTCCATTTTAGCATGGATGTATGCTAAGGGCAGCATGGTGGCTCAGTGGTTAGCACTGCTGCCTTGCAGTGCTGGGGACTTGGGTTCAAATCCCACTAATGACAACAATAAATAAAGCGTTATTATTATAATAACGTCAGCAGAGAGAACTGTGGTCGTAATGTCATCAGAGAACATTCCAGAAAGAAAAGAATTTCCTCTGTAGTATTCAGCAGCTAATAAGTACAGGAAGGAGTAAGATTTTTTAATAGAAGTAATTTACAAATATGTTTAACTTTCTGCCACCAGTTGATTTAAAAGAAAAAAGGTTTTCACCGGACTACCCCTTTAACACTTATTGCCTGAGGCCATTGGTTACAATAATGCTGGGGTCTGAGACATGTTTAAAATAAGTTTCTTTACCAGGAGACAACAGAAGAGTATAAATGGTTTGTGTTCTCTATTCATGTTCACACTGCGTAAACATATCTTTCCTAAATGTTGAAATGCAGAGAACTGACCTGCAGCAGCCCAGAAACAACTACAGCTGCAAACCTCCAAACTAGAGAAGAAATCTGCTCACACGGATCTGAGGAAGGGGGTTGCTCCCCCGAAACGCGTCATCTGTGTACTTCATTGTCTTCTTATGCTCTAATAAACCACTCCAGTGTTTTACCAATACCTCTGGTTGGCTTCTACATTACTCTTGAACTAGCAGCGCCTCTGTAAGGGTCATATTTTCCTTCTCCGCCTCTGCTCACACGACGTGACATCATGAACGTCATGCGCTTACATTTACATCACTTGTTTCTCACAATTTTTTACAAAAATGCTGCATCTTTGCACAGACGAATGTTTCAATTGGTCGAGGTCTCTGCAGCAACACCCCCAAACTGTAGATATGACCGGGTGAAGCACGCTTCACTCTTGACTCGGCGCTCAGACTATATTAACACAGCAGAATTTCCATGCAGAAAAAAAATCTGCAACATGAATTTAACATTGTGGAGAATGGAATTTCCGCTCTCCCATTCAAACAGCAAATTTTCCTCTGTGGGAATTCTGCATTACGGATTCTGAACCTGTCAATAGCTTTTGCAGAATTCCTCAGCAGAGTCCATTGTAGTCAATGGGACTCTGAATTACGTCCGAAATCTGTGATGAACGTAACAAATTCTGCCTAAATTCAGCACAAATTCAGCAAAAGTGTAAAAACACAGCTGCCAGCTTGGAAAAAAGGAATCTGAGTGGAAGCAGAGAAATGTTACCATGTGAACATAGCCTAATAATGGGGACAGTCTTCAACAATCATACAGACTGAGCACTAAACCAGGAGTGAAGTGCACAGCCACACGCTTCACCTCAGAGTTTTAGCACGGAGACCCCGACCCATAAAAACTTGACACGTCTGAGTGACATACCAAAAGTTTTTATAAATGACATTTACACTTTAAAAAGGACCTGTGCTAAATATGAAAGAACTTGAATTTTTATATATATATATCACCCTCACATGTCCATAATACAGGTATTTTTCTTGATTCATGCAACCTCAGCCTCATGTTCACACCCCGAGCTGTATTAACATCCGCTCATCCTCATATTAACGCATGGTGAGTCCGATAAACATCCCCTCCTCCTCATATTCACCCGGTGAGTCTGATACACATCCCCTCCTCTTCATATTCACCCGGTGAGTCTGATACACATCCCCTCAGCCTTTTATTCACTCGGTGAGTCTGATACACATCCCCTCCTCCTCATATTCACCCGGTGAGTCTGATACACATCCCCTCAGCCTTTTATTCACCCGGTGAGTCTGATACACATCCCCTCCTCCTCATATTCACCTGGTGAGTCTGATACACATCCCCTCCTCCTCATATTCACCCGGTGAGTCTGATACACATCCCCTCCTCCTCATATTCACCCGGTGAGTCTGATACACATACCCTCCTCCTCATATTCACCCGGTGAGTCTGATACACATCCCCTCCTCCTCATATTCACCCGGTGAGTCTGATACACATCCCCTCCTCCTCATATTCACCCGGTGAGTGTCTGATACACATCCCCTCCTCCTCATATTCACCCGGTGAGTCTGATACACATCCCCTCCTCCTCATATTCACCCGGTGAGTCTGATACACATCCCCTCCTCCTTATATTCACCCGGTGAGTCTGATACACATCCCCTCCTCTTCATATTCACCCGGTGAGTCTGATACACATCCCCTCCTCCTTATATTCACCCGGTGAGTCTGATACACATCCCCTCCTCCTCATATTCACTCGGTGAGTCTGATACACATCCCCTCCTCCTTATATTCACCCGGTGAGTCTGATACACATCCCCTCCTCTTCATATTCACCCACTGAGCTGTGTTCACATCAACCTATATGCCAAGAAACTTAGTTTGAGATTTATTATTTATTATCTCGACCTCCTATCCCGTCCTCCCATCCCGACCTCATATCCCGTCCTCCCATCCCGACCTCATATCCTGACTCGTAATATGTGTACCAGGTAATGAAATATCTCCAGCCTAACGGAAATTATATGGGAACATACATTTCCCATTGATTTGCATGGGACTTTAAAAAAAAAAAAAAAAAAACCCTGACCCTCACAAATGGGGGTAGTTAAGGGTTAAATTAACTATCCTATATTTTAAGTGGACATATAAGTAACATGTGACCAAGTATTATCAAAATATCTCCAGCCGTTTGGAAGTTAAGCAGTAACATATTTCCCAGTGACTTGTATGGGACTTTAAACATAAGCCCCGCCCCTGGCAAATGGGGGTGAGTAAGGGTTAAATCACCTATCCTATGTTTGTTGCTGACATATAAGTAACATGTGTGTCAAGTTTCATGTTAATATCTTTAGCCGTTTGGAAGTTTTTGTGGAACATACACACATAGATAATACATATATACATACATACATACATATATACATACACACACACACACACACACACGTTGAGCTTTATATATATATATATATATATATATATATATATATATATATATATATATATATATATATAGATGTGAGTATATTAATAAAGAAGAAAACCCGAAGAGAACTTGTCGGTGAGTCAGCCGGTTCTTTCCTTTTCTACACTTTTGCACAGATGATATTCCTTCATTGAAACCAGAGCACCACCGTTACTCCAGGTACAATAGACTCCTGTATATTCCTAGCCTGTGTGTCCGACTTACTGGCCTCAGCAGTGCCGAACCAGCTTTGTGTTTTCTTAATTTACAAATCTGTTTAACTTTCTGGAGCCATTTTTTCCCCCCCCTGGAATACCCCTTTAACCAAATCACATTATATGTGTTTTATGCATCATCCCTTCAACTAACCAGCCCTATAAGTAAAAAGCAGTCACTATGTATGGAGCACCTTACCACCCATATAAGAATCTAGGCCCCCCTGCGTCCACATACCTACCTTGCCACCAACATAGACCCTGCATGCCAAGGATTGCAGCTGTCGGACCCTGCTAATTTACAGCCCTCGTAATAATCACAAGATAACTGATATGCAGCTCTGCCTAAAAACACAGGCTTTATGTTCAAGTTAAATATTCTTATTTGTTACTACTTTTCATTGTATGTACACGTTAGGCACTGACATAGGCCACAGTGTAGTACATAATATTACTCTCACATTGGCACAGAGTAGGGTCACTGGGAAGCACTGTAATCTCCTATGGAAGTAATGGTTCTGAGGGGAGAGAAACTACATAATGGCCCTGAACAAACTGTGTGAGAGAAAAACTGGAGTGATTTTCCCACAACAACCAATCACAGCTCAGCTAACGGGCTGTGGTAAAGTGAAAGTGGAGCTGTGATTGGCCGTTACTGAAAAATCTCTCAAGTTTTTTTTTCCCCACACGGTTTGATAAATCAAGTGAAGCATACGAGCACAATTTTTTCTTACCACGTACGGTATGAATCAGTAAGAAACTAGAGGAACACTTTAGTCAAATGGTGCAATCTCAAGTGGCAGAACTGTTGCTATAACTTAAGCAAATGTCTTATTCATCTCAGTGTGGTTGTCACAAATCCGTACATATGCTGGACAGAAAGACACAAACATGATGCATGTGAATACACCCTAAGGGTACGTTCACACTACGGAATTCCCGCCGAATTCCATTAGTGTGAATGGGTCTCCGCGCAAAACTGTTCCGCGCAAAGAAAGAGCATGTTCATTCTTTGCGCGGATTCCGCGAGCACTGCATAGCCGTCAATCTTGACAGCGCAGTGCCCCGCGGCACTAGCACCAAAGTATTTTCGGCGGCGGCCACCAGATGGAATCTCCACTCGCTGAATTCAGCGAGCAGAGATTCCGCAGTGTGAATGCACCTTAAGGCAGTGTTTCCCAACCAGGGTGCCTCCAGCTGTTGCAAAACTACAACTCCCAGCATGCCCGGACAGCCTTTGTCCGGGCATGCTGGGAGTTGTAGTTTTGCAACAGCTGGAGGCACCCTGGTTGGGAAACACTGCCCTGAGGGTCCTTTAAAGGGGTACTCCCGTGGAAAACTTTTTTTTTTTCTAAATCAACTGGTGCCAGAAAGTTAAATAGATTTGTAAATTACTTCTATTAAAAAATCTTAATCCTTCCAGTACTTATTAGCTGCTGAATACTACAGAGGAAATGTTTTTCTTTTTGAAACACAGAGCTCTCTGCTGACATCACGAGCACAGTGTTCTCTGCTGACATCTATGTCCATTTTAAGAACTGTCCAGAGTAGGAGAAAATCCCCATAGCAAATATAAGCTGCTCTAGACAGTTCCTAAAATGGACAGAGATGTCAGCAGAGAGCACTGTACTCGTGATGTCAGCAGAGAGCTCTGTGTTCCAAAAAGAAAATTTCCTCTGTAGTATTCAGCAGCTAATAAGTACTGGAAAGATTAAGATTTTTTTAATAGAAGTAATTTAAAAATCTGTTTACCTTTCTGGCACCAGTTGATTTAGAAATTTTTTTTTTTCCACTGGAGTACCCCTTTAACATGGGCCGACAGCTGTCCGATATGAGTGCCGATGACTGTATGAGCGGTGCCTTTACACGGCTTGGTAGTTGGAAATGAACAGCCATATAAATGGCGGCTGGATCGTCAGTGCAGCGTTCATCTCCATCATTGTCTGCAGCACACCCTGTTTACACTTCAAACTAAAATTATTTTTTAAGGACCGTGCAAGAGATGTGATCAGCTGACAAATGTGTTCGTTAAACCAAACCAATTGGTTAAACCAATTCCCCCCTATGTAAAAGGGCCGCAACATATTGATGGCTGATTCTTAGGACAGGTCATAAATATCAGTTCAGTGGGATCAATGGTCCTGATTTACTAAGAGTGTTGTGTAGTTTTCTTTGTGGGTTTTGATTCCTAACAGATATTTTTTCCACAGTATTTACTATCGTTTCCTTGCATTTTGCACTTTTCCCTAAGTTTTTTTTTTTTTTTTGTTTTTTTTTGCTGCTCTGCTCTGAGATGTGGGGTTTTCTAGAGCTCAAATCCACCACATATTCAGTGGAAACATTAGAAAATATGTTGGGATTTTTCAAAAATGTCAGGAAAACGGCCCCTTTTCAGCATCTACGCCCCATTTTTGGGTTTTCTAAGTAAAATGTTGAGAGTTGGACGGGTTTTTTTAATTTTTGGCGCAAATTCTGGCACAATGCATAACGTTTTGGCGCACAGCCTAACACAAGAGGTCAGGTTAAGAACAGTAAATCAGGGCCAGTGAAGTAGACGGCTTCATACATTGTGTAGTGGCCATGCTAAATTACTATAGCTTAGCGCCCGTTAAAGTGAATGGGGGGGTAAGCTGCAGTAACCCAGAATAGCAAATACACATTCAGGGGGCTGTCTACTATACAAAAAGGAAGGTTGCAGCAGCACTCTAGGTCAAAAAATGGAGGCTCATAGCGCAATTTTTGATCAAAACCTTGCACCCATCCCCGTTTCACAGGAGGTTTTAAATTGTTAGTGGATCCTGCATGTCACCCAGTCAGAGGCCATATGCCCAGCAGAGGTGAGTGGATTAAGCATGTTAGGGTCCCATCCGACAAAAGGCCACCTCTGCGTGGTGGATGGGGGGACACGTTTTGATCAAAAAGTGCGCTAAGAGCCTCCATTTTTTCTGACCAAGAGTGCTGCTGCAACCTTCCTTTTTGTATACTTTATATTTGCCACAGCAGCGTGCACCTGTGTATTAGGTAGTTGTGCTGGCTATTTTTCTTTTTTGAGTTTTTGCTTGGCTGTCTACTACTGCCTCAGTTGACTGTGGGGGAGAGTTATTAAAACCTGTGTAGAGGAAGAGTAGTGCAGTTGCCCATAGCAACCAATCAGATCACTTTCATTTTTCAGAGGCCTCTTTAGAAATTAAAGAGGTGATCTGATTGGTTGCTATGGGCAACTGCACCACTCTTCCTCCACACAGGTTTTAATAAATCTCCCCCTGTGTAACAGTTTACTCAGCAGCTAACTAATAAGATGTTGATCATCTATCTTGAGGATAGGTCATCAATATTTTGTGATCAGAACTCTCCTTTAACCCCTTAAGGACCACAGGTTTTTTCATTTATGAACTTTCGTTTTTGCCTCATCACCTTCTAAAAATCATAACGCTTTCAATTTTCCACCTACAAACCCATATGGGGGCTTATTTTTTGCGCCACCAATTTTACTTTGTAATGACATGATCTGTAGTATTTATTGGTACCATTTTTGTTTTCATGGGACTTTTTGATCCTTTTTAATACATTTTTTTTGGATATACAAAGTGACCAAAAATACGTAATTCACTTCAATGGAGTGACGTGTTGATACCGAACATAACCAATGAACAGGTGTGATGTGGTTTCTATAAGAAAGATAGGGGCTTGGTTGGGCAGTAGTGGGGCTGCCTGGCCACTGGGTCGCTCCCCCCGTTGGGCATGGGGTCTCGGAGGCAGTGGTCACCGCCGGGCGCTACTCCTGTGTCAGGTTAGGGACCCACTCTAACGAGGTGGCCTTGACCTGGCAAGTGGGCTTGTACTTTTTGATCAAAATGTATAATAACAACCTGTTAGCTTTTGAAATTATGCTGAGAAGCAAGTACCGTATATACTCGAGTATAAGCCGACCCGAGTATAAGCCGACCCGAGTATAAGCCGAGACCCCTAATTTCAACCCAAAATCCCAGGAAAAGTTATTGACTCGAGTATAAGCCTAGGGTGGGAAATACCTCATCCCCCCCTGTCATCATCCAGACCCGTCATTAACATCCTCATCATCCCCTTGTCATCATCCCACACATCCCCCCTTCATCATCCCCTTGTCATCATCCCACACATCCCCCCTTCATCATCCCCTTATCATCCCACACATCCCCCCTTCATCATCCCCTTGTCATCATCCCACACATCCCCTTATCATCCCACACATCCCCCCTTCATCATCCCCTTGTCCTCATCCCACACATCCCCCCTTCATCATCCCCTTGTCATCATCCCACACATCCCCTTATCCCACACATCCCCCCTTCATCATCCCCTTGTCATCATCCCACACATCCCCTTATCATCCCACACATCCCCCCTTCATCATCCCCTTGTCATCATCCCACACATCCCCTTATCATCCCACACATCCCCCCTTCATCATCCCCTTGTAATCATCCCACACCCCCCCCCCTTCATCATCCCCACCCCCCTTCATCATCCCCACACCCCCCCCCCCTTCATCATCCTCTTCTCATCATTCGCCCTCAGTGGTCTTCAACCTGCGGACCTCCAGAGGTTTCAAAACTACAACTCCCAGCAAGCCCGGGCAGCCATCGGCTGTCCGGGCTTGCTGGGAGTTGTAGTTTTGAAACCTCCGGAGGTCCGCAGGTTGAAGACCACTGCGGCCTTCAACATGCGGACCTCCAGAGGTTTCAAAACTACAACTCCCAGCAAGCCCGGGCAGCCATCGGCTGTCCGGGCTTGCTGGGAGTTGTAGTTTTGAAACCTCCGGAGGTCCGCAGGTTGAAGACCACTGCGGCCTTCAACATGCGGACCTCCAGAGGTTTCAAAACTACAACTCCCAGCAAGCCCGGGCAGCCATCGGCTGTCCGGGCTTGCTGGGAGTTGTAGTTTTGAAACCTCCGGAGGTCCGCAGGTTGAAGACCACTGCGGCCTTCAACATGCGGACCTCCAGAGGTTTCAAAACTACAACTCCCAGCAAGCCCGGGCAGCCATCGGCTGTCCGGGCTTGCTGGGAGTTGTAGTTTTGAAACCTCCGGAGGTCCGCAGGTTGAAGACCACTGCGGCCTTCAACATCATCCAGCCCCCTCTCACCCCCTTTAGTTCTGAGTACTCACCTCCGCTCGGCGCTGGTCCGGTCCTGCAGGGCTGTCCGGTAAGGAGGTGGTCCGGTGAGGAGGTGGTTCCGGGCTGCTATCTTCACCGGGGGCGCCTCTTCTCCGCGCTTCCGGCCCGGAATAGAGCCGTTGCCTTGACAACGACGCATCTGCGTCGTTGTCAAGGCAACGTGACTATTCTGAGGCCGGGCCCGAAGCGCTTAGAAGAGGCCTCCCCGGTGAAGATAGCAGCCCGGACCACCTCCTTACCGGACAGCCCTGCAGGACCGGACCAGCGCCGAGCGGAGGTGAGTACTCAGAACTAAAGGGGGTGAGAGGGGGCTGGATGATGTTGAAGGCCGCAGTGGTCTTCAACCTGCGGACCTCCGGAGGTTTCAAAACTACAACTCCCAGCAAGCCCGGACAGCCGATGGCTGCCCTGGCTTGCTGGGAGTTGTAGTTTTGAAACCTCTGGAAGTCCGCAGGTTGAAGACCACTGCGGGTGGGGGAGTTCACTCGAGTATAAGCCGAGGGGGGTGTTTTCAGCACGAAAAATTGTGCTGAAAAACTCGGCTTATACTCGAGTATATACGGTAGATCAAATTACAAATGGTGGATGTGCGGCTGTGTTTCCCTCTTTGTATTGCAGATTTGTAAATTACTTCTATTAAAAAATCTTAATCCTTCCAGTACTTTTAGGGGCTATATACTACAGAGAAAATGCTTTACTTTTTGGATTTCTCTGATGTCATGACCACAGTGCTCTCTGCTGTCCATTTTAGGAACTGTCCTAAGCAGCATATGTTTGCTATGGAGATTTTTTTCCTGCTCTGGACAGTTCCTAAAATGGACAGCAGAGAGCACTCTGGTCCTGACATCAGAGAAATCAAAAAAGTAAAGCATTTCCTCTGTAGTATATAGCCCCTAAAAAGTACTGGAAGGATTAAGATTTTTTAATAGAAGTAATTTACAAATCTGCAGTGTAGCGAATAGTCAGCTCACCCGGTCACCGCACAGCAAAAAAATCCTCCAAGTTTAGAAGAGGAAAGCAGGTAGATGCCAGCGGATAAGAAACTTCACCTTTATTTTCATCATGTTAAAATCGTAGACATGGAGAGACTTCAATAAGACATGTAGATAAAATCCTTGGAATAAGTGCCAGGCATGACGCGTTTCAGGTCATGTGACCTTTCATCAGATGCATGGGATCATGCATCTGATGAAAGGTCACATGACCTGAAACGCGTCATGCCTGGCGCTTATTCCAAGGATTTTATCTACATGTCTTATTGAAGTCTCTCCATGTCTACGATTTTAACATGATGAAAATAAAGGTGAAGTTTCTTATCCGCTGGCATCTACCTGCTTTCTTCTTCTAATTTACAAATCTGTTTAACTTTCTGGCACCAGTTGATTTAAAAAATAAAGTTTTCCACGGGAGTACCCCTTTAAGGTCAGATATGTCCCTTTATTTCTCTATACAATACCCTTCCTTTGCAATATGATCTGCAGTCATCTAGCAATTGTACTGAGATAACATATAGTACGTACTGTTCCCATGAACAAAACTGGAAAGCTCCCATCTAATCAATGTTGTCTCCAACCAAATGAAGATTACTTAGGAGCTGTGGAGCTTCCATGGTGTAGATGGACTAAAGCCCACTTACCAGGGGATGTTCAGTAAGTTAATCTCCTGACCCTAAGAGAATGCACTGAGAAGTGCATCTTGTCCTAATCGTGTTATCCCAGATAATAGCAGGACTGTGGCGCAGCCAGCCTCCCTGAAAAACATTGTTGTGAAGGGTTTTCTCCCTAAATGATTCCGGAATTCATTATCTTTCCATTTTAGTAATGAAAGGTTAATGATTATTTCTGGTAACCGTGATATCACTGTCAGGAAACATTCCTTCAGCAGTGAAAAGCTTCCGAAGCTAAGAGTCCTGGAAATGGAGTGTTTAAATGCATTCCCCAAGAATCAGGACACCTGGCTCCACATTTGTCATATTCCCAAATTCCCTCCCTCCCTATCCTGAGCCAGCCCGGCAGCTGTCGCTGCTCTCAACACCCTGCACATTGTGCTAGGCCTGGCCTTCGCTCCCTGGTTTGCAGTGCTAGGTGCAAGGAATCAATCATCCCCTGCAAAAAAAAACTCCACAAGGAGCCGCAAGTAAGCAAATTCCCATTCCATCAGTAGGTGCCACAGCAAGGACACTGCAGTCTGCTGGATTCCTGTAAAGAGCTTTCTCTGCAGGACTGGTATAGATTACACTGTGAGGAGACTGCAGAGCTGGAGCTACAAATAGATATGTGACTAAGTCAGGAGTCATGTGCACTTGACCCTGAGAGTGGAGAACATTCAGTGGGGGCCACTTTCACTCCAGGGGGGCTTTTAACAAGCTATAAATTAGCAGTTCACTATGTCTGCAAACTAAACACAAAAGCAGGATAATAAAGTTCTTATATACACGTAATATTCTGTGCAGTCCATCATGTGAGCGTCACCTAATACTTGAAGGGAAATCGCAGACAACACAGGATATTTCCAAAATAATTTTGCACCAGGAAGAGCTTCAGAAATGGAAAAATACCACCCAAACTATATATATATATATATATATATATATATATATATATATATATATATATATATATAAATATATATAAATAAACCAGGCTATTTCTTACAGCAACAGACTTAGCAGGCAGTAGGTGACATGACCGGCTATCTAAGGTGTGGACGGGATACACGGGCCCTTGACAACCAGGTAGCAGGATAAAATGTTTATTCACCCATAATGCAACGCGTTTCACAGCACAGCTGCTTCATCAGGCATGCCTGATGAAGCAGCTGTGCTGTGAAACGCGTTGCATTATGGGTGAATAAACATTTTATCCTGCTACCTGGTTGTTTCGCAGATCTGGACTGTCTGTACATTGTATGTTGAGTCTGGTTTCAAGTTACAATGGTCCAGAAAAGACCATTGTATGTTGAAACTATTGTATGTTGAGGCCATTGTCAGTTGAGGGATCACTGTAGTTTGACACTATCTAATCCATGGGAACAGTGCCAGACAGTATGGTGATAGCCCCCTCCCCTACCCGGTAACACTCAGTTGGCTATTTAGTTATACATTTCTAGTATGAATAACAGAGGAATGGCACAACACAGAGCTATAAGAGATGTTCCAGAATTATTATTTCATCAGGACTACAAGAATTTACTAAAATGGACAGTTCAGCTGAGGACACTGGTAATCTAAGACAACTGGGTGAAAAAAATAGATTCTAATGTTCCTATAGTCTAATCAGAACTACATTATATTTATTACTACTACAACGTCACATACTATGCACACATGTCATGTTACTTGACATTATACATATTACATACTATACTACTGCATTACACACTACACTAATACAGGTTTAACCCCTTAAGGACCCGGGCTTTTTCCGTTTTTTCATTTTCAACTTTTCCTCCTTAACTTAAAAAAATCATAACTCTTTAAAATTTTCACCTAAAATTCTATATGATGGCTTATTTTTTGCGTCACTAATTCTACTTTGTAATGACATTAGTCATTTTACCCAAAAATCTACGGTGAAACGGGGGAAAAAAATCAATGTGCGACAAAATTGATGAAAAACCACTATTTTGTAAGTTATGGGGGCTTCCGTTTTTACGCAGTACATTTTTCGGCAAAAATGATACCTTATCTTTATTCTGTAGGTCCATACGGTTAAAATGATACCCTACTTGTATAGGTTTGATTTTGTATCACTTCAGAAAAAAATCATGAATACATGCAGGAAAATGTATACGTTTAAAATTGTCATATTCTGACCCCTATAACTTTTTTATTTTTCTGTGTTCAGGGCGCTTTGAGGACTCATTTTTTGCACCGTGATCTGATATTTTTAGCGGTACCATTTTTGTTCTGATCAGACTTTTTGATCACTTTTTATTTATTTTTTTGTGGTATAAAAAGGGATCAAAAATGCGCTATTTTGGACTTTGGAATTTTTTTGCGCGTACGCCATTGAACATGCGGTTTAAAAAGCGGTATGGTTTTATAATTCGGAAATTTCCGCACGTGGCGATACCACATATGTTTATTTTTATTTACACTGTGTTTTTTTTTTATTCTTGGAAATGCCGGGTGATTCAAACTTTTATTAGGGGAAGCGATAATTGAAAGGGTTAATGATTTTTTTACACTTTTCTTATGCAATATTATAGCTCCTATAGGGGGCTATAACATTGCATGTACTGATCTTTTACACGGATTGATCCATCTCCATAGGAATGGATCAATCAGTGTTTTCGGCGATTGAATGCTCAAGCCTGGATCTCAGGCTTGAAGCATTCAATCTGCGATCGGACAGCACAGGAGAAGGTAAGAAGACCTCCTCCTGTGCTACAGCTGTTCGGGATGCCGCGATTATACCGCGGCAATCCCGAACAGCTCCCTGAGCTAACCGGCAGCTTTCACTTTCGTTTTTAGCCGCTATTAGAGGGGGGGTCCCGGCTTCATTATGACACCGGACCCGCCGCGATATGATGCGGGGTCACCGTGTGACCCCGCGTTATATCGCAGGACCGGGACCCAGGACGTACCCATACGTCCTGGGTCCTTAAGAGGTTAAAGAGGTATTCCAGGATTTTTTATTTTTTTTGACTATGTTACAGGGGCAGTAAAGTTAGTGTAGTTCATAATATAGTGTCTGTACCTGTGTGTGATGGTTTTCTCACAATTCTTCTGTGATTTTCACTCCAATATTTATTTTTAACTGCATACAAAATGACTGTTGTCTCAGATTTTTCCCAGGTTGCAATGCGGCCGAGTCCTGACCTCACTAGTCAGCTGATGACAGGGAATCTGTCTGGTTCAATGGGTGGAGCGATCGCTTGGTGGGAGAGAGAAATCTGCAACTAATGCAACAGCTGTAGGCACCCTGATTGAAAACCCCAGGTCTTTTGAATGGATGCAGCTCATTTTTGTTTCAATGGGTGGGGTGACTGATGTGTGGGAGGGAGGAAAATGGACTTATATGATTTGTAGGCAAAAAAGAAAACTCAAAAAGGAAATACCAGTTCACAAACAGCTAGCCACAGTGTTATGGTAATCTCACAACATAGCCATTTATCCCCAAGACAAGCGCAAATCCTTCCTAAGCATGTCCATTACTGTCTGCCAGGTACGTACTAAAATCACCTTATGGTGTATAACCCCTTTAACATTACATTATACACATAGATGGCATGTATACAGGACATAACATTACATTATACATACTTTCCTTACATACAACACTACTACATAGGACATACCACATCACACATATTACTCTTAACGCTCCTACCTAATAGCTATGGATACAATGTAAATTTCCAAATGAGCCTCAGGTCAGAAATGTCTTCCTTTCCCTCAAATTACAAGTAAGGCTCTGTTCACATCTGTGTCATGGCTTCTGTTTATAAAGGAAGCCAAGTCTCCATGCCAGACCTGTCATTTGAGGGATATCAATAGGATCCACTGTTTTGATGTTACATGCATTTATATTTCCCGTTAAATGTGATGATATTTGTAATAAAGGCAAAAGGTGAACAGAACCTTATACCCAGATATAAAATTACAAATAGAGTTGGCTTCTTCTTCACTACAAGTCTGTATCATCCTGTGTGGTGGTTATAGCTGTGGATGTTCAACTACCAAATGCTACAAAAAAAAAGCATTACATAGTTGCAAAGTTACTATGGTTGAAAAAGACATATACGTCTATCATGTCCAACCAAGGTATTGAAGGGAAGGGGTTTGGTGGGATCAAGGAGAAGGGATGCAATTTTATATTTCTGCATAAGCATTAATGTTATTTTGTTCCCAGAATTGATCTAACCCTGTTTTAAAGCTTTCAACTGTTCCTGCTGTGACCAGTTCCTGAGGTAGGCTATTCCGTAAGTTCACAATTCTTATGGTAAAGAAGGCGTGTCACCCCTTGAGACCAAACCGTTTCTTCTCCAGACGAAGGGAGTGCCCCCTTGTCCTTTGAGGGGGTTTAGCCTGGAACAGTTTTTCTCCATATTTTTTGTATGGGCCATTTAAATACTTATATACATTGATCATATCCCCTTTATGCATTAATGACTCTGGGATGCTTTTCCTAATCATTCTGATTCAGAGAATATTTTTTCATAACATATTCTACTTTATGTTAGTTATACATTTTCATCAATACTTGCATCCTTTCTTGGTGAAAAATTCCAAAATGTCATCAAATCAGAATTTTTCAGGGACCAGTTCAGTTTTGAAGGGCCTTCATATTAGAAATACCCCATAAATTACCCCATTATAAAAACTGCACCCCTTGTAGTATTCAAAATGACATTCAGAAAGTGTGTTAACCCTTTAGGTGTTTCACAGGAATAGCAACAAATTGAAGGAGTAAATTCTAAATAATTTTTTACACTCGCATGTTCTTGTAGACCCAGTTGTTGAATTTTTACAAGGGGTAAGTGGAGAAAAAGCCCCCCAAAATGTGTAACCCAATTTCTCTCAAGTAAGGAAATAACTCATATGTGGATGTTAAGTGCTCTGTGGGTGCACGAGAGGGCTCAGAAGGGAGGGAGCGTCAATGGGATTTTGGAGAGTGAATTTTGCTGAAATGGTTTTTGGGGGGCATGTCGCATTTAGGAAGCCCCTATGCACCAACAGCAAAAAATAAAAAAACACATAGCATACTATTTTGGAAACTACACCCCTCAAGGCACGTAACAAGGGGTCCAGAGAGCCTTAACCTCTTCAGGACACAGGGCATATGGATACGCCCTGCATTCCAGGTCCTTAAGGACACAGGGCGTATCCATACGGCCGTGGGAAATCCGGTCCCCACCACTAGCCGGTTGCGGAGCTAGATGCCTGCTGAAATCATTCAGCAGGCACCCCGGCACATCGCTCAGGGGGGTCCTGAGACACACCCCCCCCCCCCCCCCCATGTCGGTGATCAGAGAAAATCGCATGTCAATTCAGACATGCGATTTTCTCCAATTCCGGGCTGATCGGGTCTCTGGTGACCCGATCACCCAGAAAATAGGGCTGATCGGCGTTGTCAGCAACAGCCCCGATCAGCCTAAGGGATAGGAGTGAGGTCGCAGAGTTGCGATCTCCTCCTATCCCCTGCCATTAGTCAGAACGGAGTTCTGACCAATGGCAGCGCAGGACAGGGGGTTGCCATGGCAACCCCCCGATCTGCCCGCCCCTGGATGTCGAGGGGATCTGGGAAGAAGATGGAGGCCGTACCTGCAGGAGAAGATGCCTGGGGACCTGGGATCTTCGCTGGAGCCTGCTGGATACTGGATCAGGTAGGGAATTGAAAGTGAAAGTAAAACGATCTTTACTGTGGCAACCACTAGGAAGGCCAAACTGCAACTCACAGCATGCCCAGACAGCCAAAGGCTGTCTGGGCATGCTGGGAGTTGTAGTTTTCAACATCTGGAGGGTCACAGTTTGTAGACCACTGTTACAGTGGTGCCTAAATGGTAGCCCTCCAGATGTTGCCAAACTACAACTCTCAGCATGCCTCGACTGCCCGGGCATGCTGGGAGTTGTAGTTCTGTAACATCTGTCCCTTCAGATTTAGCAATTTTCATGAAATTTTTGAAAATTGCTGCTCTACTTTGCAGCCCTCTAATTTTTTCAAAAAGCAAACATATGTCCATTTTATGATGCCAACATAAAGTGGACATATTGTATTTGTGAAGAAAAATAAAATTTATTGTGAATATCCATTTTCCTTACAATTAGAGAGCTTCAAAGTTAGAAAAATGCAACATTTTCAAAATTTTCATGAAATTTTAGGATTTTTCACCAAAAAAGGATGCAAGTAACGTCGAAAATTTACCACCAAAATAAAGTAGAATATGTCACGAAAAAAACAATCTCAGAATCAGAATATTCGGTAAAAGCGTTTTTGCGTTATTAATTCGTAAAGTGACGGTGGTCAGAATTGCGAAAAAGGGCTCAGTCCGTAAGGTGAAAAAGGGCTGCGTCCTTAAGGGGTTAACACCCCACAGGTGTTTGACGACTTTTCATTAATCCCTTAAGGACCAAGGGCATACCTGTTAGCCCATGGGAATTTCGGTCGAGGCGGAGACCGGACCTGATTGACGGCTGATATCTATCAGCCTGTTTGGGCATGCTAGGATTTGTAGTTTTGCAACAGCTGGAGGGCTAGACTTTGGAGATCACTGTGCAGTGGTCTCTAAACTGTAGGTAGCCCTCCAGATGTTGCAAAACTGCAAATACCAGCATGTCCAAACAGCAAACGGCTGTCTGGCCATGCTGGGAGTTGTAGTTGCGTACCTCCAGTTGTTGTATACCTACATCTCCAAGCATGCCCTTCGGCGATCAGTACATGCTGGGGGTTGTAGTTTTGCAACAGCTGGAGGCACACTGGTTGGAAAATACTGAGTTAGGTAACAGAACCTAACTGAAGGTTTTCCAACCAGTGTGCCTCCAGCTGTTTCAAAACTACAACTCTCAGCATGCATGGTCTGTCAGTACCGCTAGAGATTTGCCCCCCCCCCATGTGCACACGGGCGGGTTTACAGCGAGTTTCCTGCTTCAAGTTTGAGCTCCGGCAAATTTTTCGCCGCAGCGCAAACTGCTAGTGGGAAACTCACCATAAACCCCCCACCAGTGCGAATGGCATAGAAGAGAAGGAGCACCATTGGGCTTTTGGAGAGAAAATTTGTCCGGAATTGATGACCACGTGTTTTAACAAAGCCCCCATAGTGCCAGAACAATGGACCCCCCCCCCCACATGTGACCCCATTTTGTAAACTAAACCCCTCATGTAATGTAATAAGGGGTACAGTGAGCATTTATGCCCAACAGTTGTCTGACAGATTTTTGAACAGTGGTCCCCTTATAAAATTCTGTGAGGGGTGTAGTTTCCAAAATGGGGTCACATGCTGGGGGGTCCACTGTTCTGGCACCACGGGGGGGGGGGGGGGGCTTTGTAAAAGCATATGGCCCCTGACTTCCATTCCAAACAAATTCTCTCTCCAAAAGCTCAATGGCTCTCCTCCTCTTCTGAGCATTGTAGTGTGCCAGCAGAGCACTTGACATCCACACATGGGGTATTTCCATACATACAAATTTTGGGGGCAATTTTCTCAAATTACCCCTTGTAGAAATGTAAAATTTGTGGAAAAACTGCATTTTAATAAAAAAAAAATAATTCCAATCCAACTTTTACAAAAAGTTGTCAAACACCTGTACCCCTTGTTACGTTCCTTGAGGGGTGTAGTTTACAAAATAATATGCCATGTGAGTTTATATTTTTGCTGTTCTAAATGCGACATACCCCCCAAAAACCATTTCAGCAAAATTTGCTTTCCAAAAGCCAAATGTGACTCCTTCTCTTCTGAGCATTGTAGTTCGCCCGCATAGCTATCACGCCCCCTCCCGTAAGCTTGCATTGAGGGGCGGAGCGTGACGTCACATGGGGGCGGAGGCATGATGTCACCACGCCGCTGGCCGTGCGGTCGACAGTAATCAGACCCGGAGCAAACACGCTACCGGGACTGATTACAAACGGGGTGCCCCATGCATGATTCTGGGCGTCCCCAGCTGCGGGACTTCCGCGATCAGGCATCTTATCTCCTATCCTTTGGATAGGGGATAAGATGTGTAAGCACCGGAGTACCCCTTTAAGGGATCTCACATGCTCCGTCATTGTGTTTTTGCATTTATATATCTAAAAAAAAATTGGGATTTGTTTTGCTTTCTTTGGCTACCTGTCTCTCATTTTGAATATTTGCTGTTTTTATTAAATTTTTACAGATTTTATTAAGCTCTTTGTACTATTTAACCCCTACAGGACCCTTGACGTACAGGCACGTCATGAGTCCGCTCCCGTTCTATAACGCGGGGCCACGCAGTGGCAGGTCAGGCTCGTCCTCTAACAACGGCCGGGACCCGTGGCTAATAGCGTGTGGCACTGATCGCGGTGCTGCGCGCTATTAACCCTTTAGATGCGGCGTTCAAAGTTAAACGCTGCGTCTACAGTGAAAGTAAATAGTTGTCGGTTAGCTCGGGGGGCTGTTCGGGATAGCCGCTGCGAAATCACGGTATCCCGAACAGCTGAGACACAGCAGGAGGGTCCCTTACCTTGCCTCCTGGTGTCCGATCGCTGAATGTCTGCTCAGTGCCTGAGATCCAGGCATGAGCAGTCAAGCGGCAGAATCATTGATCAGTGGTTTCCTATGAGAAACCACTGATAAATGTAAAAGATCAGTGTGGGAGCTATAACATTGCAAAAAGAAAGTGAATAAAGGTCATTTAACCCCTCCCCTAATAAAAGTTTGAATCAACCCCCTTTGCCCATTTAAAAAAATAAAAATAAACATATGTGGTATGCCACGTTTGGAAATGTCCGAATTATAAAAATATATCGTTAATTAAACCACACGGTCAATGGCATACGTGCAAAAAAATTCCAAAGTCCAAAATAGTGTATTTTTGGTCACTTTTTATAACATGAAAAAAATGATCAATAAGTCCTATGAATACAAAAAATGTACCGCTAAAAACTTCAGATCACGGTGCAAAAAATGAGTCCTCATACCGCCCCATTCGCAGAAAAATAAAAAAAGTTATAGGGGTCAGAAGATGACAATTTTAAATGTATAAATTTTCCTGCTTGTAGCTATGATTTTTTCCAGAAGTACGACAAAATCAAACCTATATAAGTAGGGTATCATTTAACCTCTTAAGGACCCGGGGTTTTTCCGTTTTTGCATTTTCGTTTTTTTCCTCCTTACCTTTAAAAAATCATAACTCTTTCAATTTTGCACCTAAAAATCCATATGATGGCTTATTATTTGCGCCACCAATTCTACTGTGTAATGACGTCAGTCATTTTACCCTAAAATCTACCGCGAAACGGAAAAAAAATCATTGTGAGACAAAATTGGAAAAAAAACGCCATTTTGTAACTTTTGGGGGCTTCCGTTTCTACACAGTACATTTTTCGGTAAAAAAGACACGTTCTCTTTATTCTGTAGGTTCATACGATTAAAATGATACCCTACTTATATAGGTTTGATTTTGTCGTACTTCTGGAAAAAAATCATAACTACATGCAGGAAAATTTATACGTTTAAAATTGTCATATTCTGACCCCTATAACTTTTTTATTTTTCCGCGTATGGGGCGGTATGAGGGCTCATTTTTTGCAAGTTTTAGCGGTACCATTTTTGCATTGATAGGACTTATTTTTTTGCGCGTATGCCATTGACCGTGCTGTTTAACAATATATTTTTATAATTCGGACATTTCTGCACGCGGCGATACCACATATGTTTATTTTTATTTTTATTTACACAGCTTTTTTTTTTATTATGGGAAAAGGGGGGTGATTCAAACTTTTATTAAGGAAGTATCTTTATTCACTTTTTTTTCCCCTTTTTTTTTTGCAGTGTTATAGCTCCCATAGGGGGCTATAACACTGCACACACTGATCTTTTACATTGATCAGTGGTTTCTCATAAGAAACCACTGATCGATGATTCTGCCACTTGACTGCTCATGCCTGGATCTCAGGCACTGAGCAGTAATTCGGCGATCGGACAGCATGGAGGCAGGTAGGGATCCTCCGGCTGTCATGTAAGCTGTTCGGGATGCCGTGATCCCCAACAGCTCCCTGAGCTAACCAGCATGATATTACTTTTAAACCTTTGCCCCTCTCATTTAAAACTATGTCCTCTTGTGGTAGTTTTTCTTCTTTTGAATATGCTCTCCTCCTTTACCGTATTGATTCCCTTTATGTATATAAAAGTTTCTATCATATCCCTTCTGTCTCTTCTTTCTTCCAAGCTATACATGTTAAGGTCCTTTAACCTTTCCTGGTAAGTTTTATCCTGCAATCCATGTACTAGTTTAGTAGCTCTTCTTTGAACTCTCTCTAGAGTATCTATATCCTTCTGGAGATACGGCCTCCAGTACTGCGCACAATACTCCAAGTGAGGTCTCACCAGTGTTCTGTACAGTGGCATGAGCACTTCTCTCTTTCTACTGCTTATACCTCTCCCTATACATCCAAGCATTATGCTAGCGTTTCCTGCTGCTATGTTACATTGTCTTCCTACCTTTAAGTCTTCTGAAATAATTACTCCTAAATCCCTTTCCTCAGATACTGAGTTCAGGGCTGTGTCAAATATTCTATATTCTGCCTGAGGGTTTTTACGCCCCAGGTGCATTATCTTGCACTTATCCAAATTAAATTTCAGTTGCCAGAGTTCTGACCATTCTTCTAGTTTTCCTAAATCTTTTTCCATTTGGCGTATCCCTCCAGGAACATCAACCCTGTTACATATCTTTGTGTCATCAGCAAAAAGACATACCTTACCATCGAGACCTTTTGCAATATCACTAATTAAGATATTAAACAATATTGGTCCCAGTACAGATCCCTGAGGTACCCCACTGGTGACAAGACCTTGCTCTGACTACAACCCTCTGTTGTCTGCCACTCAGCCACTGCCTAATCCACTCAACAATATGGGAGTCCAAGCTCAATGGCTGCAGTTTATTGATAAGTCTTCTATGTGGCACAGTGTCAAAAGCCTTACTAAAATCTAGATATGCAATGTCTACTGCCCCTCCGCCATCTATAATTTTAGTCACCCAATCAAAAAAAATCAATAAGATTTGTTTGACATGATCTCCCAGAAGTAAACCCATGTTGTTTTTTATCTTGCAATCCATGGGATTTTAGATGTTCCACAATCCTATCCTTTAGTAAGGTTTCCATTAATTTCCCCACTATTGATGTCAGACTTACTGGCCTATAGTTGCTTGATTCCTCCCTACTACCTTTCTTGTGAATGGGCACGACATTCGCTAATTTCCAATCTTCCGGGACGACTCCTGTTACCAGTGATTGGTTAAATAAATCTGTTAACGGTTTTGCTAGCTCACCACTAAGCTCTCTTAATAATTTTGGGTGTATCCCATCAGGCCCCTGTGATCTTCACTTTAGACAGCAAACGTAGAGCCTCTTCCTCTGTAAAGACACATGCATCAAAAGATTCCTTAGTTTTCCTCTCTAATGGAGGTCCTTTTCCTTCTGTAAAAACTGAACAGAAGTATTCATTAAGGCAGTCGGCTAGCCCTTTATTCTCTTCAACATACCTTCCTTCCTTTGTTTTTAATTTAGTTATTCCTTGTTTTAACTTCCTTTTTTCATTTATATATCTGAAGAAGGTCTTATCCCCTTTTTTCACAGACTGAGCTAGTTTTTCTTCTGCCTGCGCTTTAGTAGTTCTTCTAACTTGCTTGGCCTCTTTCTACCTAGTCTTATGATTTTGGCCACTTTTGCTGAGTACCACAGTGGTCTCTTCCTTTTACTGCTTTTACTGACAAGTCTGATGCAATTTTCTGTTGCCTTCAATAATGCGTCTTTTAAGTAGTCCCATTTCTCCTGAACTCCATGTAATTTGTTCCAGTATGATAGGGACTCATTTATGACTAATCTCATTTTTGAAAAGTCGGTTTTTCTAAAATCTAAAACTTTTGTTTTTGTGTGGTGTGGCTCCTTCACTGTTCTTATATTAAACCACACTGATTGTGATCACTAGATCCCAAGCTTTCGCCAACAATAACATCATATACCAAATCCCCATTTGTGAATACCAAATCCAAAATGGCCTCCCTCCGGGTTGGCTCCTCAATCCACTTGTTGTAGAGATAATCCCAGGAGGGAATTTAGAATATCTGTACTCCTGCCAGAACTATCTATTTTGGTTTTCCATTTTATATCCGGAAGATTGAAGTCTCCCACATTCCCAACCAGCTCTGCATTGATGGAAATGACCAGATCCAACAGAGCATCACTTCTTGTTGGGTCCTCCACAAAGTGGCCCATAAAATTATCCTGCAATATATTTAGGAATTGTCTCCCCTTTGCAGTTTTGGCCAAACCCTGACCCCAATCTATATTTGGATAGTTAAAATCACCCATTATTACCACTGTTCCTGCACGGGCAGCCCTCTCTATTTATACAGCTGACCTACCTCCTCGTTGGTATTGGGGGGGGGAGGAGTCTATAGATTATGCCAAAAATGATCTTTTCAGTGTTTCCCACTTTTTGTAAGTCTACCAACAGTGATTCCACATTCTCAGAATCATCACACGCTATGGGATCGTTCACGCTGACTTTCATACCGCTTCTAACATAGAAAACCTTTCCTGTTCACCCTATCCTTGCGAAACAAGGCCAGTTTCAAGCAGTATCAATGCTTTTATTTTTATTTTTTAGCTAAAGCCAAAAGGGTTCATAAAAGAAGGACTTCTACTTTCCGATTTTTAGTTTTTTGGCACTATTAATGCTATCAAGTGTACCATTTTTTAATAGTATGTGGCTGTGGTGGAGTGCTAGATCTTCTAACACTGTAGACTCACACTTCTAAAATCACTATTGGTTGGTCGTCTACTGTGTAACATATCTTTTCCTATAGGACTAGCTGCATCAGCAATACTGTGCAAAGAGTTGCTGTATGTTATGTATCATCTGGCTGCAATGATTTAATAAAAAAAAAAAAAGAAAAGAAAAGAAACCACAAAAGTAGTAGGGTGCGTTCACACTACGTAATTCACCCGAAATTCTGTGAGCGGAATTACGTGCGGTAAACTTTAACATCAGTGTGAATGGGTCTTCCGCAAGACTCGTTCACACTGAGCAATTTCAGCGGCAGACAATTCCACCACTGAAATTGTTCCGCGCAAAGAAGGAACATGTTGCTTCTTTGCATGGCAGTCCATGAGCTCTGCATAGCCGTCAATGGTGACAGCAAAGGGCTGCGCAGTCCTACCGCCAAAGAATTTCGGCGGTGGCTGCTAGACTAAATCTCCGCTCGCTGAATTCAGCGAGCGGAGATTCAGCTTAAATTGCCCAGTGTGAATGAACCCATATACTTGCACAGGAAAGTCTGTTATCCAAATAAACATTTGGAATGGTCACCGTCCTTTCAAACAATGATGCATACATCAATAGCACAGGCAAATAGAAGAAACTGTGGAATGCATATTGCCTGAGGAAAATGATGCCTCATTCTCCACTTGAAGCACTCAGACGGATCCCTCCAAGGAACAGCCCAGGATAAAAGCAGCGCACAAGACTTCAAAGGTAAAATGGTTTATTTACCCGGCATGCAACGCGTTTCGCTGGACAACCAGCTTCATCAGGCACTTGCCTGATGAAGCTGGTTGTCCAGCGAAACGCGTTGCATGCCGGGTAAATAAACCATTTTACCTTTGAAGTATTGTGCGCTGCTTTTATCCTGGGCTGTTCCTTGGAGGGATCCGTCTGAGTGCTTCACCTGTGTTGCCAGGAGTGGCTGCCGATCTTCGCCCGTTGAAGGGTTATCCCACGCTTTCACCATAGTTGTACTTGGTCGCAGTACAACTATACTCGGTGAGCATTTTTGCTTTTTCCATCTCCTCCTTATAATACGTTATCACACTAGGAGCGCTCTCCTTGTCTATATTCATTCTCCACTTATCAGGCTCCTTTTGCACCCCTCCGAAACCACCATTCATTCTACACAACTGCTTAAGTTCATCTGGAGATGGATCAGTTCACTGAGGAATCAGGTTACAACTGCACATAGAGAGGAGTAAGGGGTGGCTGGAGAGAGTCTCTTGAGAGATTATAGGAGCTTAAAGGGGTATTCCACCCCTAGACATCTTATCCCCTAGGATAGGGGATAAGATGTCTGATCGTGGGGGTCCCGCCGCTGGGGACCCCCGCATTCTACCATGCGGCACCCACCTGTAACGGCTTCCGGAACTGCTGGAGGCCCTCAGGCTAATACCATCCCGACCACGGGAACTAAAGATCATGACGTCACAACTCCGCCCCCGTGTGACATTTCACCCCGCCCCCTCAATGCCATTCTACTTCAGACTGAAACTAGGGGGGAAAAAAAACCTGAAAAAAAAAAACACAAGTTCTGGAGAGCTCCCAGACCTGTGTCTTGCCTCCTGCTGACACAAGCTAAAACCTGCCACCTCACCTCCAGTGGGCGGGCCTGAGGGCCTTCAGCGGTTCCGGAAGCCGTTACAGGTAATTGCCGCATGGTAGAATGCGGGGGTCCCCAGCGGCAGGACCCCCGCGATCAGACATCTTATCCCCTATCCTTTGGATAGGGGATAAGATGTCTAGGGGCGGAGTACCCCTTTAAAGCAAGCGGTAGATCTCACCAGTGCTGGATTCACGGCCTACACTGCTCAGTACTGCTCTATAATGTTCTCTATTCTGCTGCTGCTTCTAAAGGTATAGGGAAGCAGGATATTTATGTGTTTGTGCAGTGTGTAGGAGACATGATAGAGGCTAGTCTCCACTCATTAGCTTAGGGACAATTGCAAATTATACATGGGGCCTGCAGAGGGGGAAAAACTAGCGAAAATCATATTCAAGTTATATTATGGACATACAATTTTAATACTGATAGCATAATAGCAAATTGAGACTTGTAATAATCAAAAGCAAAAGGCGCTTCCTTGTGTGAAACCTTCCAGTGAGAATGTTGTGCTAATCCCAGCACAACACGTACAAAGACAAGTAGGGGCTGCAGCTACTTCCTCCAACATGCTCCAAGGGCGTAGTGCTAAGTGGTATGACCAAAAATGCATTTCACTGTATTTATGTAAGTTATGGCGGTTCCACAGTATTTAACCGTATTCCCCCCGGCTCCTTACATGACAGTACTCTCAGCCTACCACCGGCCGAGACGGGACATCACTGTGGCCGGTGATACGCTGAAGGCTCTGTGACGTTCCCATCCCCAGGTAGCAGCATGAGGATCATAGCGGGAGCAACGGGGGGAACATAGGAAGGCGAGTCAAAGTTTATTTTGTTTATTTTTGCAGCCCGGGCACAGAAATATGTAAAATTCATCAGTACAGATGTCCTTTAATCATTTTCAGCACCTCGGCACGCAACTCATTCATTTAAAGCGCCAGCGGCTCACAGGAGGAGGGGGGAGCAGCGCCCGCGTGTCACATATGATTAGTTCCGCGATGTGGGGTCAGCAGCTGATAATTCATTAATTAGAAGGGGCCCAATCGGTATTGCGGCATAGGAAAAATTCATATGGTACAGAAAAAATATACCGGTATTCGGTATGAACCGGTATACCGCCCAGCACTACAAGGGTGTAGTACATAAAATTCCAACTCCACACTCCACCAAACAAAGAGGATCCAACGTGTGCTGCACACCAGAGAGGATGCACTACTGTACCAGTAGGGTTTTAATAAACGTATAAAAATTGGATAAAAGTGTACAACGCGCTTCGAAGCCGAGTCGGCTTCTTTTTCAAGTACTTACCATTAAAAGCTACATTAGTGACAAATGTGACACTAGTTATATGTAAGAAGATCTAGCCCTATTACCTGGAGAAAGCAGCAGCATGAAAGCTACATCATACTGTATAGGGGACGACTGCCCCTCCATAACACAAGAGCTTCTAGCCACATGTCTGGTCACCTCCAGCTGCTCGAGGACACACGTAAGCACACTAATATGAAAATATAGGTATGCAAGAATGCAGCTTTGAATAGTGCAATAAATCATTACTCTGAATTCCTGTGCCAGCAACTAAAGATATAAAGGGCAAGGACATGCTGACCATGTACTCTTCTATTTATGGAAAACTACATGGGACCTATACAGAAACAGACAGACAGACAACCATACAGACAGGAGCAAATCAGAGAGCACGGAGACAATATGCTAAAGTAACAACTTAACTTTCTTTAGACAGCACCCTGCATGACATATTTATTAATATATTTAAGTAACATTTCTATCGCAAAGTATTTTGCGTGCTTCTTTTTTACCTGGTACACATGCAAAGACTATTTGCAAACATCCCGGTCAGACAATCCTGCCCCTCACATTCATTAAAGGGGTACTCAGGTGGAAAACTTTTTTTTTCAACTGGTGCAAGAAACAGATTTGTAAATTACTTCTATTAAAAAAATATGAATCCTTCCAGTACTTATTAGCTGCTGAATACTACAGAGGAAATTATTTTCTTTTTGGAACACAGAGCTCTCTGCTGAATCATGAGCACAGTGCTCTCTGCTGACATCTCTGTCCATTTTAGGAACTGTCCAGAGTAGGAGAAAATCCCCATGGCAAACATATGCTGCCCTTGTCACTTCCTAAAATGGACAGAGATGTCAGCAGAGAGCACTGTGCTCGTGAAGTCAGCAGAGAGCTCTGTGTTCCAAAAAGAAAATAATTTCCTCTGTAGTATTCAGTAGCTAATAAGTACTGGTAGGATTAAGATTTTTTTTATTAGAAGTAATTTACAAATCTGTAACTTTTTGGCACCAATTGATTTATAAAAAAACTTCCACCAGAGTACCCTTTTAATGTAAAAAATAACACTGATCTCTTTATAAAGAAAAGTCTATGATACAAGTCCATTGGTGGTGAAATTTTACTCGGGAGAATATGTAGACAGTAACTTTAGACGAACATAGAACTGCCACTAGAATAGGATAAAATCATGGGGGCAAGAGACACATGTCAAATTGTGGAGATATATGTCCGATAGTTAAAACAGCAAAGTAATATAAGAAGTCACCATGTGTAAAGGAGACCCTATAGTATAATGGAAGCGTCCGAGCAGCCGAAATTAAGACGTGGTGCTACTCTCTGACATAGGAAGTTGTAGTGAAAAAACTCCTATAAAAATGGACCTACCCATAGCCCCCCAGCCTCCAGCACAACCCAGCCTTTTAGATTCAGGGCATAACAAAACAGGTTGTTCACTTCTAGGATGCAGGAAAACTGTAGTGTTTCTGCACTATAAGGAGCAATCTGTAACAACACGGACTTCTACTATAGCAGTCGCCTTTCCTGTGTCCTTACAATGGGTTCCAGAATTCAGATGCCCCCAAGACCTATAGTATACGAGAATAGAATGAGCATCAAGCAGTCTCCAGCAAAGTAATACAAGCACATATCAATATCACAATAGAACGAGAACTAAACGATGACTCGCCATTAGACGTCTGGAAGCAGAGATCCTGATATGGTGGGTGATTCATATGGATAATTAACTGAAGACAAAATAGGACATACAAGACAACAAGGGGGGGAAACTATCTTTACATCTATATCCCTTACGCTCTTTCCTGACCTTTTCTGGCAAAAAAGCTGTGCTTTCTCTCTAATCTTCCAGCACTAACCCTGGACCGAACTATGAAAGAGAAAAACAGAAGACACAAGAAAAACACAGCATATGCAAAACACTAAAGGTCAATAAACTCACAAGATAAGGCTTTTTTTTAGTCCCCATAGGGGACTATTACATGCAATCTTTGGATTGCATACACTGTTCAATGCTACTCTATAGAGCAACATTGATTAGTGCTATCGGCGCTCCACTACTCTAGCCTGCTATGGCTGACTGGAGCATAGGAGCGCTGATAGGGAGGTGAGGAGGCAGGTAAGGGCCCTCCAGCCGTCCTCTTAGCTGTTCGGGACACCACGATTTCATTGTGGTCCCGAACAGCCCATTGTGCAAACTGGCAATGCTATTTCCCGCAATCAACTTTGCAGCATCTAAAAGGGTTATTGCCATACATCGCGGATCGGCCCGTGGGTCCTGGGTGCTGATAGCAACTGGGACCCACTGGGTATGAAGCCACAAGCTGAGTGCGCTTCTAAATGCAGGGGTTAAATGCACCAGCATGTACATTTACTTCCTGAGCAGCAAATCAGACTATGAAGCAAGTACAGAAGCTCGCTTCATAGACCGTAAGTGAACAGTCATTGACTGTTCTCTACCATTAAAGGGGTACTCCACTGGAAAAAATGTTCTTTTTTTATCAACTGGTGCCAGAAAGTTAAACAGATTTGTAAATGACTTCTATTTAAAAATCTTAATCCTTCAAGTATTAATCAGCTGCTGTATGCTCCAGATGAAGTTATTTTCTGTTTGAATTTCTCTTCTGTCTGAACACAGTGCTCTCTGCTGACACCTCTGTCCATTTTAGGAACTGTCCTGAGTAGGAGCATATCCCCATAGCAACCCTATCCTGCTCTAGACAGTTCCTGACATGGACAGAGGTGTCAGCAGAGAGCACTGTGGTCAGACAGAAAGGAAATTGAGCATACAGCAGCTGATAAGTACTGGAAGGATTAAGATTTTTTGCATAGAAGTAATTTACAAATCTGTTTAACTTTTTGGCACCAGTTGATTACAAAAAAAAATAAATAAATAAAGGTTTCCACCAGAGTACCCCTTTAATCCTTCCAGTACTTCCAGTACTTATCAGCTGCTGTATGCTCCAGTGGAAGGTGGTTAGTACTTTCCAGCCTAACCACAAAGCTCTCTGCTGCCACCTCTGTCCATGTCAGGAACTGTCCAGAACAGGAGAGGTTTGCTACTGGGATTTGCATCTATTCTGGACAGTTCCTGACATGGACATAGTTACATAGTTCATAAGGTTGAAAAAAAGACCAGAGTCCATCAAGTTCAACCTATAACCCTAATGAGTACCTACTGAGTTGATCCAGAGGAAGGCAAAAAAAAACTCATACTAAAGGTAAAAATTCCTTCCCAACTCCAAATATGGAGAATAAATCAGAGTAAGTCAGAATAAATCCCTGGATCAACGTTCTGTCCCTAAGACACAGGTGTCAGCAGAGAGCACTGTGATCGGACTGGAAAGAACTACACAAATTACTCTGTAGTATACAGCAGCTGATAAGTACTGAAAGGATTAAGATTTTTAAATAGATATAAATGACAAATCTGTAACTTTTTGCCAACAGCTAATTTTAAAGCATTTGTTTTCCACTTGTTTTCCACTGGAGTACCCCTTTAGGTTTCAATTTCCCACCCCAAAAAATATTTTTGTTGCACTATACATTATATGGTATAAAGTGTCATTATAAAACAAAAACTGGTTGCATAAAAGAAATCCTTTATTTATAAATAATTGGGTGATAGTATCAGCAAGTATGCAAATACACATTTGGGCAAGCAAGCTTCATTTTGGATGAAGGTGCTGTGAACTGATGAAACAAATTAATAACAAGTTATTCGGTCATAACACGGGGCACTATAAACAAAAGAACATAACGTTCCAAGACAACTACTTGCTACCGCGATCTCTCCTGCAGCTCCCCAAGTCATCAGCTCTCCGGAGCAAAGTTTACTTTGTGGCTGATGACAGGGGCCAGCGGTTTGTGACACCATGGCTCTGCCCCTCATGACATCACGTCTCGCCCCCTTAATGCAAGTCTATGGGAGGGGGCGTGGCAATATTTACACCCCTCCCATAGATTTACATTAAGGGGCGGGAAGTGACATGAGGGGGCGGAGCCATGACATCACTAACCGCCGGTCACTGTATCGTGAGTCATCAGCCATGGAGCAAACCTAGCTCCAGGGGAGATGACTCGGGGAGCTGCAGGAGAGATCGCGGGGGTTCCTAGAAGCGGGACCCAGCGATCAGACATCTTATCCCCTATCCTTGGATAGGGGATAAGATGTCTAGGGGCAGAGTACTCCTTTAAAGTTGAGGGTCACGTGGATTCCACTCAATATCAGCAGACAATTGAGAATAATGTCAGAGAACTCAGTCACAAAGTTGAAATTACGCCAGGGCTGGATATTTCAACAAGACAACGACCCAAAACACGGCTCAAAATCTACTCCAAAGTTCTGGAATGGCCATCCCAGTCCCCAGACCTGAATGTCACAGAAAATCTGTAGTGTGTTAAGAAGTGGGCTGTAGATATAACAGCTATATGTGCCCTGTATATATAATACCTATATGCAGGCTGTCCATGATCAGCAACCATCAAACCTAACTGAACTGGAAATGGAAGGAGAAATTGTCCAAAATCCCTTCATCCAGACAGACACTCATTACAGGCTATAGGAATTGTCTAGAGGAAACTAAATTTTGATAGGATATTTCAATTGGGGCGCCCAACATGAAAAGTTTGGACTCTTTAATCTGGAACAGAGATTGGCTCCCACTCTGAGACTTAAGCCATCTAAACTGCTTCTATGCAAAACTACACTTCCCCTGTAGCAGGAAAAACCTAGACTAGCCACATCCTCCAGTAACAAAATCAATGGAGGTGCCAGAAGCAAGAACCACAATGGTTGTGTCTTTGACGAGACATCTCCATTAATAAAAAAAAAATAGCTGTTCAGATATCTTATTTTAAAATCTTAAATTCTGCATTTCCTCAACTTTCTCAAGATAACACATGCTCCCTTGTCACTGAATTTTAACATCTGTGACATGATTTCAAGACCGATCACCCCTGAGGTTCTATTGAGCTAAGCTAAGCCTTAGGGTCTTTCAGATGGAATTAAACCTAAGGATAAGGATACAAGTTGGTCAAATATATAAAAAAAAAACTATACTCACATCAAACTAAATGTAATTCAGATTTTTGAATCATAGAAGCCATGCTGCTGTGTATTTCTCTCAACAATAAAATTCATGGTATTGCTTGAGGTTGCTGAATAGATGAGAACTGCTCAGGAGCTCATGATTTACTTTACTACCTGACAAAAAGATGGCAATAAAAAAAACTTCTCGACCTTCCCCTCAGGTCTGTGTCACACATCAAGTTTTTGACACCTAAAACATCCCTGTTCACGACTTCTACTGTAATGTTATTGAGTTACTTCCTATACATGTCTATAATACATAGCTATAAAAAGTGTCATCACCAAAACAAATCCTCCGGATCTAGTCAAAATAAGCTAAAACGTAACCTTTAAGATCATGTACTAAAAGATATCATAAATCAAAAATAATGAAAAAAAGGTGAAAAAACAGTGCAACACCAAAATGAATATTGCTAGGAGCCCAGGGGTGTAATATCTGATATACTTAGTAGTCAAGATGAAGAAATGGACAGCTGATTAGTCAGATACAGATTATGGTCCCCTAAATGTATATATGGTAGTGCGGGTACTGAAATTAAGATGTTATATAAGTATAGGCAATAAAGTAGAAAGAGGGAAGGGATAAGTGCCCACTATCAACTAGATGCCCGTCCCTCTGTCCCTGCCTTTTGAGGGACCCACCTCCTTAACAGGGTGGCCTCTACCTAAGTGAGGGAGAAAAAAAACAAACAGTGATATAGTAGGAAAAAGGTCAGATATACACACCGGGGCTCCACAGTACCCAAAAAAAATATATAAAAAAATGCCAAAAAAATCAGGTGTGATAAAATCACCAATGTGGCCAAAAAATTCTATTCCAATGCGTTTCACTTGTCAGGTTCATACAGGATCATCAGGGAAAAACCATTGGCAACATGCAACATAGCATGATACAACAATGACTAAATGCACTAATAGAGATACCTAATAGAAATATGCATACACAATGGTACTAAAAGCAGTAAAGAAGTATAGTTCGCCAAACAAATATGAATACAGTAATGGTAATAACACAGTGGTTAATGCAGTATGATACTAAATAAAAACCAGCAATACAGTCGTGTCATTATTGCAGAGTCCGAAACAAAAGGACTGCAAAATTAAGCTGGAATAATAATCATAACCTACTGGCAGCAAATACAAAATTGGATTCAACCATTACAATATCAAAAGGTATTAATGACTCTCATAGGGAAAATGCAGACAAACAGCAATAGTGATGCTATCACTAGCTAAGACAGATAGATAGTGACTAATACTATCACAAATAGCAAGCAAAGATACATAGTAACTAAACATTTACAGATAAAACATAATAGCGATGAAAAAGTCTGTGGTGTGTAATGGCACACCACCGGAATGGATACTTGGCAATCCTAGGAGGGTCTGCGCTGGTGTCATGAGCGATATAGTTATCCGTATGAGGCCATGCTGTGGTCTGGCTATGAAGATAGCTATACACATTTATCCCTGGCACTGCTAACCTACCTTCCGGTCAGGTGCGCGGTGCTTGCTTGTGTCACACGACGATCGAGAGCGCAGTTGCGGAAGTTAGAAGCCGCATCACGTGCGCATCCTGGTAACGTGAGCGTGCCAAACACAGGAAGTTAGTATCTGATGCGCATCAAGTGCGTTCAGATGTCGGAGAAAATACTTGAGGATGGTGAACACGTAAATCCCCCTAGAATTTAGCACAAGGCAAATGTGACCAACATACGGTGGAGATGCACATCTTTAAATATATGAATGGTTGTAAAACAAGTAAAATTGACAAACCAGTAGAAGATATAATGACTGCATATTACCATATAGATGTAGAAAAATGAACTACTAAACAATGATTGTACATAATACCAAAAGGTAAAAAATAGAATCACTGGATCCCGGTCTGAAACCAGTAAATGTCCTAGTCATATAATTAGGATATAATAATGAAGAAAATGACTTATTTGGATAACTGTCAAAAGAAATAGTAACATAAACATAAATCTAAGGTAAGTATATATGTAGCGTACAGTGTTGCTATATCTCAAAACTAAAATCTAAATAAGAAAATGGAGTAGGGTACCATTCTGGCACGGTTCAAAAGAGCCATAATGCCATATTAAATAAAGGAGGTGAAGGAAACACATTCATTCAACCCTCCGGGGGAGACTGTCCCCAATCTATATATCCACTTGGTTTCTTTTTGGATAAGACTGCGATCAAGATTACCTCCCCTACTGTTAGGCTGAACCACCTCTAAAACTTGAAACATGAGTGCCCAAGGAGAAGACATATGCACTGATCTCATATGGTTAGAGAGAGGTTTATCTCTCTGATGTTTTATGTCACCTATGTGCTCTAAAATCCTGTGACACAGTTCTCTCTAAGTTTTGCTCATGTAGATTAAAGGACATTGACATGCGTAAACCACATTGCATGTTTTGCAATTTGCAAAGTCACAGCTAACATATCTGTATCCATCATGAGGACCCTGAAAATACTAACCCTAATATATTCACATCCCTTGCATGATCCGCAACGGTAGGTGCCCATGATCTTGCGGTCGAGCCACGTACCTCTACATAGCAGGGGTGTGAGATGACTATGTATCAGCCAAATTCCTACCGCCTGTAGGTAATCTGTGCTCGCTTACCTACAAGGTCAGAAATTGATGGATCCGATGTAAGAATGGGCCAAAAAAGTCCCAATAATTCTTAAGACATTCTCCTCTTTTTTAGCTTGAGGAACCAGCAATGTGCTCCAATTTCTTGAGCTAGCATCATTAGGGTACCCCCTTTCTAAACCTCAACCTTAAATTTATTGGATTCTGACCTAATAGATTCATAGTTTGAACAGTTCCTCCTCATGCGTAGGTATTGAGCCTTTGGAATCCTGCGCTTCAGAGGGACAGGGTGATGGCTTTCCCACTTGAGGAAATTGTTTTCTGCAGTGGGCTTTCTATGGACACATGAGTCTATACGCCCCACGGGATTCCTACATAGAACAACATCAAGAAAGCACAAAGAATCCTTATGAATCTCATATGTGAAGTGAAGGCCTACCTGATTTGTATTCAAATCATGTACAAAATCAATTAATTCTTCCTTTCATCCTGTCCAGATCCTTATGATATTGTCAATTTATCCTACCCAGAAGGATATTGACGGTTGGTATTTGTCATGGGTGTAACTGAATACAACAGACCTTTACCGCCAGCCAAGGTAGATGTTGGCATAGGTGGGTGCTGCCGGACTGCCCATGGCAGTCCCCCTGAGCTGGTGGAAAATCTGTGCATTAAAGGTAAAGTAGTTTCTAGTCATGACAAATTTAAGTAGCTGTAGGATAGAATCATTATGCGCTTAAATGTATACTGCAAGTAGAAAGGAAGAATTCAACAGCTTCCATGCCCCTATCATGCAGTATAGAGCTGTAGAGGGCCTCTACATGAATGGATCAAAGCCAGGAATCACTGTCTAATGTAACATCTTCTAGTTTTCGTAATAGGTCTCTGGTGTCCCTAATGTACGAAAGGAGTGACCACACAAAAGGTCGTAATATTTGATCGAGATAAACCCCCGCATTTTGGGTGAGATTGTTGAGCCCTGATACTATCGGATGACATTTTAAAGGAGATAAGCCTTTATGTATTTTCGGTAACCCATAGAAGGTAGCAAGGGTAGGATGCATAGAATATTCTTTATCATCAATGAGGTCCAATTGTACCGCACGGTCAATGGTCTCTTTAAAGGGGTACTCCGGTGCTTACACATCTTATCCCCTATCCAAAAGGATAGGGGATAAGATGCCTGATCGCGGGAGTCCCGCAGCTGGAGACGCCCGTGATCATGCACGCGGCACCCCGTTTGTAATCAGTCCCCGCAGCGTGTTCGCTCCGGGTCTGATTACGGTCGAACGCAGGGCCGGCGGTGTGTGTGACGTCACGCTCCGCCCCTCAATGCAAGCTACAGGAGGGGGCGTCACACGGGGGCAAGGGCGTGATGTCACACGCCGCCGGCCCTGCGGTTGACCGTAATCAGACCCGGAGTGAACACGCTCCCGCGACTGACTACAAACGGGGTGCCGCGTGCATGATCACGGGCATCCCCAGCTGCGGGACTCCCGCGATCAGGCATCTTATCCCCTATCCTTTGGATAGGGGATAAGATGTGTAAGCACCGGAGTACCCCTTTAAGTTCTCTTTGGAATTCAGATGTAGGGTCTCAAGAATGTGGTAGTCTGTATTGTCTTTCAATACATTCATGCACATGGTGACAATCTCCATAGTCCATAATGACCAGGTTATCCCTTTGTCCGAGGATTTTATTACTATAGTTTTATCCTGTTCAAGTGACTTATACACTGCTCAAAAAAATAAAAGGAACACTTAAACAACACAATGTTTTGGTCACTTTTGAATGCTGGCGGTGCTTTCACTCTAGGGGTAGCCTGAGACGAAGTCTACAATCCACACATGTGGTTCATGTAGTGCAGCTCATCCCGGATGGCACATCAATGCGAGCTGTGGCAAGGTTTGCTGTGTCTGTCAGCGTAGTGTTCAGAGCATGGAGGCGCTACCGGGAGACAGGCCAGTACATCAGAAGACGTGGAGGAGGCCGTAGGAGGGTAACAACCCAGCAGCAGGGCCACTACCTCTGCCTTTGTGCAAGGAGGAGCACTGCCAGAGCCCTGCAAAATGACCTCCAGCAGGCCACAAATATGCATGTGTCTACTCAAACGGTCAGAAACAGACTCCATGAGGGTGGTATGAGGGCCCGACATGAAACCATATATGCTGGTGCGGTTGGCCCTGGGTCCCTCCTAATGCAAGACACTGCTAGACCTCATGTGGCTGGAGTGTGTCAGCAGTTCCTGCAAGAGGAAGGCATTGATGCTATTGACTGGCCCGCCCGTTCCCCAGACCTGAATCCAATTGAGCACATCTGGGACATCATGTCTCGCTCCATCCACCAGTTGCACCACAGACTGTCCAGGAGTTGGTGGATGCTTTAGTCCAGGTCTGGGAGGACATCCCTCAGGAGACCACCTCATCAGGAGCATGCCCAGGCATTGTAGGGAGGTCAGACGGGCACGTGGAGGCCACACACACTACGGAGCCTCATTTTTACTTGTTTTAAGGACATTACATCAAAGTTGGATCAGCCTGTAGTGTGGTTTTCCACTTTGATTTTAAGTGTGACTCCATATCCAGACCACCATGGGTTGATACATTTGATTTCCATTGATAGTTGAATGTGCTGACAACAAAATCACACTATAATTATGTAAAGACGAAAGTATTTCATACGATTAGTTCATTCATTCATTCAGATCTAGGATGTGTTATCTTAGTGTTCCCTTTATTTTTTTGAGCAGTGTATATATTTGAATGTTTTTTATTGCTGGATTTTTTTTGTAATATCTTGCAAACGCTATCCTTTTGCAGCTGTTTGAGTAGGTGACAAGTCAAGATTGCCATAACACTATGATTCTGCAGTCTGCTGCTATTGAGCCTTTATTCTCTTGGAAGGCAACTAAGTAACATGAATCATTGTATACCTGTTACTGCATACTCGATTCAGCTCTACTTGTGTGTATCACATGGAAACTGGTCACTATACACAGTTGCTAATGATGTAGGCATCAGATGCAAATCTATTATGACAGCTCAAATAAGCTGGGGATCCTTGTTTTTGAGTCACTTTTTTGAAACTGAAATTCCCTACAGTGAACCCTTAAATTTCTAAAAGCTGAGGCTATGTTCACATCATGCCTGTAGAGTGGGGAAAGCTCTAACTGTACACTCTAAAGGGTCCTTAGAGTTACATTAGCCTGGTGGAAGCTAACTAGTTTCCTTTAACCCCTTAAGGACGAAGCCCATTTTGGTCTTAAGGACGCAGAAAATTTTATTTTTACGTTTTCATTTTTTCCTCCTCGCCTTCAAAAATTCATAACTCTTATATTTTCATCCACAGACTAGTATGAGGGCTTGTTTTTTGCGCGACCAGTTGTCCGTTGTAATGCCATCACTCTCTTTACCATAAAATGTATGGCACAACCCAAAAAATACTATTTGTGTGGGGAAATTAAAAAGAAAACCGCAATTTTGCTAATTTTGGAAGGTTTCGTTTTCACGCCGTACAATTTATGGTAAAAATGACGTGTTCTTTATTCTTTGGGTCAATACGATTAAAATGATACCCATGATTACATACTTTTCTATTACTGTTGCGCTTAAAAAAAATCACAAACTTTTTAACCAGATCTGTATTGATCACGGCATCTGAGGGGTTAATGGCGGACATCCGCGGGATGTCCGCCATTAACGGCGGGTCCCTGGCTGCGATCAACAGCCGTGACCTGCCGCGCATGATCCGGGCATCGCTCTGATGCCCGCGGTTATGCTTAGGACGTAAATGTACGTCCTGGTGCGTTAAGTACCGCGTCATCAGGACGTACATTTACGGCGCTTGTCGTTAAGGGGTTAAGCCCCGCCTTGGCAGTATACAATAAATATATCGTTTTTGGGCACAATAGGGTCTAATAGGCGAGGGATAACACACCCAAGATGTATATGTTAATTGCTATACAGTATGTTAAACAAAGGCCATAATCATGATGTAAACAGAGCACAAGAATGCCTAATAATATGTGCACACTCCATTGTTTTTGTGTCCGTATTTTCAGCTTTAAAAAATATATATAAATAAATAAAAACAAGCGCTTAGACAGTTTCCGTTCCTATAGTAAATGCTATTATGCAATTTGCAAACCAGCTATTTTTAGGGATGATAATGGACAAAAATGAATCCCCACAAAAAAAAAAAAAGTTTTTACCCATAAACAGGAACTTGCATGTAACAGCCCTAACATTTCACTGCTTTGGAATTACAAACTTTTCCATTGAGTTTAAGAAAAATGTCCGAAATAAAAAAAATGTCCAAAATACTGTGTAAACATAGCCTAAAATTTACATACTGGTGGGTATACATCAATTGTATGAGCCCTTAAAGAGAACCTGACACGTCAAAAATGAAATTGGATCTGTCATAACCATTTTTGAATAGTCTACTGACCAGGGGTTATCAACTACCGAAATCACATGACCACTAACAGCAGAACCTCAAGATTTCCACCATTCTATAAAGATGGGGAAAAAGTTATTATAATTTAATCCAATTAAACAACCTTAATAAAAAATGGTGAAATAAAGAGGGGGGGGGGGATAATTTTCTTAGGAAATTCTCGGCAGTGTACGCAGTATTTATCCAGCAGGATCTTTATTTCCCCCGTCTTCATCACTTCTGGGGACCATTCAATGCAGAAAGTGATGAATCCAGACGCTGCCTTCAATACGCTGAGTTATGAGCCGTTCCTCAGTGACTATAAAATAGATTGTACATGGATTTTGAGCCTACTTTCGCTAGTGTAAATATGAATCTCGTTTGGAAGCACAAACCGCAGGAAATTGTACCAAATGAAAACCATGTTTCCTCCTCCTTATTTCCATTATAAGGACTGCAATATATGCGGTTGCCTTTAGAGCTGGTTGTATGCAAAGAATAATAAGGTTTAAATTTTAGTCTGAATAAAGGACGTGGTTTCCTTGTAGGAGTAAAATGAAGAATGCTTTCATATCGGAATTCTTTCCAGGCAATATTTCACCAGTTTTATTTCATGTGCTATAAACACATAGGATGAGAATGGATATTGGAGGTTCTTATGAGGTGAATAAAACATGTTTGTCATCTACTAAACCTAGTTTCATTAACGGCTCATGTGTTTGATGAGAAAATCCTTTAACATCTTTTGGTGATTTGCTAAGTCCCAGCCGCACGTCGGATTTTTTAATTTTGGCTTTATGAAATACACTTCAGAAGAAATTATTCAAATGTCAAGTCTACATAATACAGAAACAGAATGTCACTTTATTACCAACCTCGAAAATGAGTGTTTGTCGTGAAAATGAAGTCTAAAGAAGGCTTAAATCTAAATGCAAAAAACAAAGGGAAGTGGGAATGACTCACATAATTCATTTTTGCTTCATGAATTAAGTTTGAGTATGGAGAAAAGTTCCTGGAGGAAGACATATTGGAGGCACAAACTTCCTTACAACTTTGTCTGTATAGAAAGCATAGCAAGGGGGGTGTGCTGTATGGCAGCTGCAACAAAAAGGTATATGGATAAAAAAAACAAGTGTCCATTCAGTCTTCATGACAGAAATAGATCATCCCCCACATTTCCCAGGGAGTGCATACAGAACTTGATCTAGTGTATATCTAGTATAGTGTTGCTATTCTACTTTATCTAGGCCTCCTTCCATACAGTAGAGCTGTTACCTGTCAATAGAGGAGTTATCCTGAGAATAAAACTTATCACCTACCCACAGTATAGATACATAGTGCAGTGCGGGTCTGACCTCAGAGATACCTCAGTCCAGTGCGGGTCTGACCTCAGCGATACCTCAGTCCAGTGCGGGTCTGACCTCAGAGATACCTCAGTCCAGTGCGGGTCTGACCTCAGAGATACCTCAGTCCAGTGCGGGTCTGACCTCAGAGATACCTCAGTCCAGTGCGGGTCTGACCTCAGAGATTCCTCAGTCCAGTGCGGGTCTGACCTCAGAGATACCTCAGTCCAGTGCGGGTCTGACCTCAGAGATACCTCAGTCCAGTGCGGGTCTGACCTCAGAGATACCTCAGTCCAGTGCGGGTCTGACCTCAGAGATACCTCAGTCCAGTGCGGGTCTGACCTCAGAGATACCTCAGTCCAGTGCGGGTCTGACCTCAGAGATACCTCAGTCCAGTGCGGGTCTGACCTCAGAGATACCTCAGTCCAGTGCGGGTCTGACCTCAGAGATACCTCAGTCCAGTGCGGGTCTGACCTCAGCGATACCTCAGTCCAGTGCGGGTCTGACCTCAGCGATACCTCAGTCCAGTGCGGGTCTGACCTCAGAGATACCTCAGTCCAGTGCGGGTCTGACCTCAGAGATACCTCAGTCCAGTGCGGGTCTGACCTCAGAGATACCTCAGTCCAGTGCGGGTCTGACCTCAGAGATTCCTCAGTCCAGTGCGGGTCTGACCTCAGCGATACCTCAGTCCAGTGCGGGTCTGACCTCAGCGATACCTCAGTCCAGTGCGGGTCTGACCTCAGAGATACCTCAGTCCAGTGCGGGTCTGACCTCAGAGATACCTCAGTCCAGTGCGGGTCTGACCTCAGAGATACCTCAGTCCAGTGCGGGTCTGACCTCAGAGATACCTCAGTCCAGTGCGGGTCTGACCTCAGAGATACCCCAGTCCAGTGCGGGTCTGACCTCAGAGGTACCTCAGTCCAGTGCGGGTCTGACCTCAGAGGTACCTCAGTCCAGTGCGGGTCTGACCTCAGAGATACCTCAGTCCAGTGCGGGTCTGACCTCAGAGATACCTCAGTCCAGTGCGGGTCTGACCTCAGAGATACCTCAGTCCAATGCGGGTCTGACCTCAGAGATACCTCAGTCCAGTGCGGGTCTGACCTCAGAGATACCTCAGTCCAGTGCGGGTCTGACCTCAGAGATACCTCAGTCCAGTGCGGGTCTGACCTCAGAGATACCCAAGTCCAGTGCGGGTCTGACATCAGAGATCCCTCAGTCCAGTGCGGGTCTGACCTCAGAGATCCCTCAGTCCAGTGCGGGTCTGACCTCAGAGATCCCTCAGTCCAGTGCAGGTCTGACCTCAGATACACCTCAGTCCAGAGCGGGTCTGACCTCAGAGATACCTCAGTCCAGTGCGGGTCTGACCTCAGAGATACCTCAGTCCAGTGCGGGTCTGACCTCAGAAATACCTCAGTCCAGTGCGGGTCTGACCTCAGAGATACCTCAGTCCAGTGCGGGTCTGACCTCAGAGGTACCTCAGTCCAGTGCGGGTCTGACCTCAGAGATACCTCAGTCCAGTGCGGGTCTGACCTCAGAGATACCTCAGTCCAATGCGGGTCTGACCTCAGAGATACCTCAGTCCAGTGCGGGTCTGACCTCAGAGATACCTCAGTCCAGTGCGGGTCTGACCTCAGAGATACCTCAGTCCAGTGCGGGTCTGACCTCAGAGATACCCAAGTCCAGTGCAGGTCTGACCTCAGAGATCCCTCAGACCAGTGCAGGTCTGACCTCAGATACACCTCAGTCCAGTGCGGGTCTGACCTCAGAGATACCTCAGTCCAGTGCGGGTCTGACCTCAGAGATACCTCAGTCCAGTGCGGGTCTGACCTCAGAAATACCTCAGTCCAGTGCGGGTCTGACCTCAGAAATATCTCAGTCCAGTGCGGGTCTGACCTCAGAAATACCCTTCGATCAGGAAAACTTTTGTTGCTTGTCCTGAGTTAATGAATTAGAAGCTTTTGTGCTCAGCCATCACTCCTTTCACTCACCATGGGACTGCCAAAGATATCAGAATACAAAAAGTAAAGTACAAAGTCTGTGCCAGTGTTTCCATTTTGCATGGAGTATGCCGGCTATAACCCCACCCTAACAAGGCATATTTTAGTTTTAAAGTGTACATCCTCCATTGTGGGCACTTTTGTGCATGGTTCACAATAGTTAGTTTTCCTAACAGTGTATCCATCTGTATAACACCCGTCTCCAGCACAAGACCAAACATGTCTGTCCAACAATGTGATTCAATGGATCTAAGTCTCGTGTTGGAGACAGAAGCTATGTAAATGGGGTGGTAAATTTTGCTCCCTAATGCAGAGCTACAAGCAATGAGGAACAGTGAGAACTGGCACTTGGTGAAGGTATCCCGGTGCCAAATTCATAATGAAAGTGATTTAGAAAAAGGACCATTGTTCACAGTGCTGCACTATTTTTCATAGAAGTGACCACAACATTGGAGGAACATTTAAAAGAGGTTGTCCGTGTGTGTGTGTGTGTGTGTGTATGTATGTGAATATATATATACATATATATATATATATATATATATATATATATATATATATATGCAGTGGGAAGGGGGGGAGGGGCATCAATGTCTAACTGGTGAGGATCTGAAACCTGGCACCTCAGCCCATCATCTGTTTCCCAGAGTCAAGGCACTTCCAATACACAAGTGAACAGAACTGGAAGAAGACAGCTCCATACACTGTGTAGTGGCAGTGCTGGGATACTGCAGCTCTGATCCATTGGCATTAATTAATGCATGCCCCCTGGTTCGTTTCATATTGCTGGTGCCCTGACTGCAGAAAACCGCTACATGATGTGGTTGCAGAGTGTCAGACCCCATCAATCCTTAGGATAGGCCATCAATGAAAAAATCCAGAAAACCCCCTTTAAAGCAGTGGTATACAAACTGCTTTATGCTAACATGATAAAGTTGAGCACTAGTGGAAGAATAACATGATAATTAGAAGCATTAAAACACTCTAATATACAATTAGGTGGCAAAAAAAAATCTGGTGATTACAGGCATTACGTCCCCAAGGCAAAAATTAGCTTGTAAAAAAAAAGATACATCAGAAAGGTAGAAAAAGCTATTTTTTTCTTTTACCCAAGCATAAAACGTAGCTGTCCCCCGAGAGGTAATTACTGAAAGTAAAGGAATCCGCATGAACACAAGAAATATGTCGGAAAAAATCCGACATCATCAAAGACAATACATCACCTACTAAGAGTAAATATTAAAATATATTTGGTGGTTAAACCTATACTATATTATAACAAAATAGATTAAAAAATGCTTTTCGACTGCCCATTTGTTTTTTAGCTTAATATCTTGTATGTGATATTATTCATTTTTTCATAAGGGTAAACATTGGGATTTACTATTTTAAATCCCACCCTACAAAAAGACTTCTTTATAATTACATTTCCTACAGTGACTGTAATCTCCTGGGTCTGCCTTCCAGACTAAACAGCTCCTTTCAGCTGCCTTACGTCTGATTGTCGATGAAAGAAACTTGTTTGACAACTGCTTCGAGCAGAAACATATTTTTCCATGATTACATAAAAAAAAAAAAAAAGATTGAGGGGGAAAAAAAATTTGGGAAAAAAAAAAAGACACAGCCAGACTAGCATTCCAAGCACAGAGGTTCATGTAAGATCGATGAGTTAATATTGAAGTTAAAAGCCAACAAAAACAATTACTATGGATATTTTGCCGTCATGGCCAGTTTTTGAGGTTAATTTAGTGGTGTGCTCTAGCAGCAGCCAAGTTTTAATATAACTAACTACACCATGCAAGCAGACTTCCTCTACGCTTCTTTCAACATTTTCCATATTCTGCGCATTTATCACACTCCTGGGACCCCCTTGCTGTTACAGAGCCCACACTATGCCCCCAGGTGGGCGGAGAAGAAAAAGAAAATCTCCAGGCTACATAAGCGGTCTACCTTTAACTTCCACTGTCTAATAGCATTGACAGAGAAATACAGCTTAAACCAGTGTCCTACAGAGGGCAGCTCTAAATGATTCCTGTTCGTGCATTGCTGGGTACAGGATCCTTTCTGAGCTGCTATCTAAGATGTTGCTGGCTTTTCTGTACCACGTTTTGCAAATTCTGGTCGGTAGAAAATTGTTCTAATTGAGTTTTACAAACTGTCTAGCAGACTTAAAAAAGAACAAAATGTACAGCCGTGTCCTATGAATGACACAGTTAAGATGAGGTAGGCATGACATAGGGGCCACAATGCAATTTCTAATTAGTGCATGAATGTCCTTCGTAGACTACAATACCATGCTACCTGTAGGTGCCACTAGGTCAGCATTCCTAAGGTTTTGGCTCTCCAATTTTTGGAAAAATGCAACTCCCATCATTACCTATTAGTTGAAGGCTGTCAGGGAAGAACTGTATTTTGGCAGAAGCTAGAGAGTCACATGTTGGAGAACACTTTCCTAGATGACATTTAGTGAGTACTAGTTTATCATTGAATCAAATCTGCACTTGCAGTTGACTTTTCAGGATACACTGCACAGAACAGGGGCATTTTCCCATGATATCTCTAAAGTGCACCCTGAGAAGCAATGGCAGCATGGAGAACATTACACAGCAGTATCGAGCAGTCTAAGCACTCCCTCTGTGTGTTTCTCTCTGCTTCTGTCTCCAGACACTCCACATCTGCATAGACTTTTATGAACAGTTGTAAGCAGTGGCAGCACAAAGGAAATTACAGAGCAGTATCAAGCAGTCTATGTCCTCCCACTGTGTGTCTCTGCTTCTTTCTCCAGAATCTCCCTATCTCCACAGACTTTTTATAAACAGTAGTTATCTAATATTTCTAGGAGTTGATCTGTCTCAAAATAGCTTTGAGAAGCATTGTCAGAGTAAATGAAGAGTTTGTGGGAAAGGGAATGAGGCAGGAAAGCAGCGTGATACATTGAGGAAGAAGCATTTTTATCTGGTAAGATATGTTTGAACCTTTCCTATATTTGCTTATACTATTTATGCAAATTTTGTTAAAAGTGTGGCATTTATTCAGGCAATATTAGTGGATGCAGGAAGTCATGGTGTTATGTTTTGAGTGTCTATACAGGAGATTTAAAGCTCTGTAGAAGAAAAATATCACAAGATATATTATGCAGTTAATAAGAAGGGAATTTCCTAAAAACAGATTGAAGTCTGTTCTAGTTCTTCTTGACTTAGATATAATGGTAGACCTTTTTGGAAGGAACAATCTTTTTTTTCTCAGCACTATGTTAAAAACATTAAAGGGGTACTCCGGTGGAAAACAATTCTTTTTTAAATCAACTGGTGCCATAAACAGGTTTGTAAATTACTTCAATTTAAAAATCTTAATCCCCCCAGTACTTATCAGCTGCTGTATGCTCCAGAGGAAGTTCTTTGCTTTTTGAATTTCTTTTCAGTCTGACCGCAGTGCTCTCTGCTGACACCTCTGTCTGTGTAAGGAACGGTCCAAAGTAGGAGAGGTTTGCTATGGGGATTTGCTCCTACTCTGGACAGTTCCTGACATGGACAGAGGTGTCAGCAGAGAGCACTGTGGTCAGACAGAAAAGAAATTCAAAAAGAAAAGAACTTCCTCTGTGGTATATAGCAGCTGATAAGTACTGGAAGGATTAAGATTTTTAAATAGAAGCAATTTACAAATCTGTTTAACTTTCTGGCACCAGTTGATTAAAAAAAATTGTTTTCCACTGGCGTACCCCTTTAATGTTGATGTATTTTGAAATCCATTACCCTGGTAACCAAGCCTACATCTATATGAGCTGAAAGACTCCCAATCCTCTGATCAGCCACAAGCCAATCTCCACTTTTAAGTACAAAAAATCTTGCTCATTATGTCCAACACTCTTTTATTCGACATTGTATGCAGGTGCTACAAACAAAGTAACTTTATTAACAGATTAGAACTAATATGTAAGTCAAACTATACACTATTAAACCTTTAAAGTACAATAAATGAACCAGTGGAGATGGTCTCATATAACCCAGTTCCTTTTTAATAATATATTTTATTAATGGCAGCAGGATCCCAACAATACATCCTACGCAGTATCGTATAACCGTCTGCTTATGCAAGTCTTCTGCTAAAATCATTGAAGACTGAAACATTCTAAGAGATTAGGTATAAAGGCCCAGAACTACATTTGCATTCCAAAGCCAAAAATATTGTAGTCAAACACTTTCACAGACCAACATAAAACAATGTCAAGAACTCTTCTGAGAATCATCTTAGATCATGGCCCGCTGCAGACAATATTTGATGGTTATACAGACAAGTAACAAAGAGAGGCCTGATAATTCTTGCAAAAATTCACTACATGGCTAAACATATGCCAAGAGAAATGAAGGCAGGAAAAGCAAACAGTGATGTCACTGCTGCCCGGATACCTCTCTATGTAGCCGGAGCAGTCTGTGACCGCTTCTGCCGGAGAGATGATACTTGTCACTGAGAGCATCCAGCAATCTCTAAGCTTCTGGCCGCCAAATACATGAGGTGCAGGACGGAAAACCCAGTAGCCAGGACCAATTTTCTAATCAACACTTCAACAATGTTTTATCCAGCCATGCTATATGGCTCAGTTGCTCCCATTACTTCCCTTAGACTTTTATGGAGAGAGCAGTGTGCATGCCTGGCTTGCTTTCCCCATCTTCTCCTTTCCTGGCTTGAGTCAGCTGTTTAGCTTGGAACAAGGGAAGACGTGATACAAAGCCGACACTCTTGCCAATAGATGGAGGTCAAAGTGGCCGGACATCAAAGAAATTAATTAAAAGTTTAGAAAGAAACAAACAATCCGCAGTACTTTTTACGTCTTGGATATTGCTGCTCTTCTATGGCAAAATCCACAAGAAGACAAGATGGGCTTCAAGGGTCTTTCCTCAGGGAAACTCATCAGTATGTAGCATGGATACTATAGGAGCTTTGTCACACTTTATAAACACACACACACATATATATATATATATATATATATATATAAATATATATAAACTTCAACTCTTCTATCAGATACTTTCTTTTCTGGTTCATACATACAAATGATTGAATTCCCCTCTATGTGTATTTGTTCTATAATCCACATTAATATGTTTATAATAAAGGTTCAATAACCACCTAAACATCTGGTGTATAGCTGCTTAGAGAATCTAACAATAACTGTTGCAACTAAGTACAAGATATCAGAGGTCCACGCAGGGATTGATCAGGAATCAAAAGGACAACAATCATAGAACGGATGGGAAAGATTATACCACAGGTCCATCATAAATTCAGATACAGCAGGTTAAAGACCATCACCATACTGTGTGTTGGTCTTAGATACTAGTGATCGAGGAATATAGTTTATGTACCTAAGTGTGTGTGAATTATTTTCATACACCACTGCTTAAAGGCTCAACTCAGAATAGACATGGCACTTTGTCAGGTCCCAATGGTCAGACCTCCAACGATCACTAGTATAAAGTGGAAGAGGTATTAGGAAAATGCAGTACCACAATGTCCCCTGTTGACTGTGCTTAAGTTTTCTGAGAAACAGCTGATCACCACTGGGCTGACTCCACTAACTTGTGGCCAGCCACACACTGTAGCATTACCAGCTATTATATGGATGCACAAGCATGTTGTGTGATGGCACTAAGGGGACACTTATACACCTGTCAGCAGTTTCATGTTGCTGTAACAGCAGGTGGCATGAAACAGGGTGCACAATCCTGAAACACTATGACTTACTCTAAAACGCTTGGGTGTTTTTAGAGAAACTATAGTTTTACAAAGCTGCCGGTAATGGGGAGCTACCTAGTAACTGCAGCTCCACCCCCCCCCCCTCCCCCCCAGCATCTTTTCCTATAAACACACAGAGAGAGAGACACATCTGTCAAGGCTGGTAGGGCAGACAGCAGCCACCGGAGACAGCCTCAGACTACTTTCCTCATTGTCAGGTGGCGTTTTAGAACTATGATTTCAATTCAATCTCAAATGCCAGAACGGTCCAGAGTAAATCATATAGTGTCAGGATCGCGCCCCCACTGTTCGGGCACCATGAAATTGCTGACAGGTTCCTTTAGGGAGTTTAAACTGTGACATGTCAAAAGTTTTGACCGGTCAGAGTCTCAGTGCCGAGATCTCCACCATTCTCTAGTTATATATGATCAATGTATGTTGGTAATTTTTGTTTATGTATTGCATGTTTTATTTAGTGATGGTATGGCAGTAATGTGTGGCCAAGCTATGGCAGTATGATTTAGTAGCAGTATGGTGGTAAAATATGGTCATTTAAATCCTCCATCCTATGTATGCACCAACTACAATAATTTGTGTTTTCTATTACTGTTGATCAACCCCAAACTTTATTCTGAAATATGACTGTTTTAAAATGACTTCATTTCAGCAACATTTTTGGTTTGTGTTCAGAAAATGCCCTCATCCATGTTTGTTAATACTGGACTCCTCATTCTGTGTTAGCTCTGCAGTCATATAATAACATAGAAGGTCTACACCAAGACAATAGCTCCATTTTTCAAAGGCTTAGACAAGCTTCTTTTATAAAGAGCCAATGCCTTGTGCTTGTTTTCCAAACTTAATAGTTTTTATTTTAGTCAAACACAAATTTAGTTTTTATATTCGTGAATCATCCTTGAGATGTTGGCAAAGAATCTCACTAAAGAAGAGTCATCTTCTCCATGAGTATTAAGTAATCTCACTGGTAAAACTTTTGACATCTGTAAATAATATGGCTGACAATGGATTGAGGAAGGCCACACTTTTTAGACATGAGTTTGCAATCTTTCCCAACAGCATTAGCATCAAACATCATCTTGATGAGATCTCAAAAACTTTCATCAGAGTAGAAATCATATGAGTAGGAGCTAGTTCATTTCTTAATCCATGCACTCAAAAGGTTTGCTACTATTGTGAGCTTCTTCTGTACATTTAGTATCAACAGCAGTATGATTCCGCAGTGATAATGATCAGGGTAGAATTAAACATAAAAAATGAGTTGCAGGGATATGTCAAAAATTTTGATCGGACGGGGTCAGGAAATCAAAAAATGCCTACTATGCGCATAATTCACACTTACTACATTACATCTACAAATGATATAGTTCAACATATTATTATGCTCTACTGATCGAGAGGATGGCAACACAATAGCCCTTAACCACCACCACAACGTAGTTGCCAATGTTTCTATTTTATGGGAAAAATGGTATGTGACCACTAGCATCTTCCCTATCCACGCCTAACCACCCATTGCACAGGGGAACCTTGACTCAACTCCATTCAGGTATTGTAATGCTCCATCCACAGAGCACAGGCGCTGCTGCCTTCCGGGTGTAGCGAGAAAGTGGCGCCAGATCTCTGCTCAGAGAACAGAGCACACACGCCCAGCAGACTCAAGTGAGTACATTTGCATATTCATGAGAGGGGTGGGAAATATGGAGGAGGCAGGGGAGCTTGGCAAGCCAGCTCCCCGCCTCAATTGCACACAGAAGCGTAATACTAAGAAAAGAATAAACAGCAATAACTCTGCAAAATACGTAATAGATAAAAGTAAGTGACTGCTGTTTTTAAAGCTGTTCACACACACTATAACCCAGTGTATTGGGTTTAGTGCGGGTGAACAGGCTGTCTGTTTCTCTTTTACTGCAACTATAGTTGCTTTATTGGTCAGGCTAGTGGCAGTGTTGTACCCTATTAATAAGGAATTAAAAATATATCTTAATATGCTATCGCTTCAGATAAAAATAATTTTATTGATTTTAAACTAACTGAGGCAAATATAAATTAAACCATAATAAATATTATACTGCTATAACAAATTAAACTTAACAGCCCAAAAATGAATAAGAAAAAAAAACAAAAAACAAGCAGCAACCACAGACCATGTTCCAAATACATATTGCTTCACACACACTAGCAAAGGAGAAAAGAGGGATTGACAGAATTGATGGCTTTGATTTATTTTGTTGCATTAGAAGATTAAGTGGCACAATAATAAAGCCCATATTCTTAAAACTAAGGGACTTTAAATTCAGGGAGTTTAATTGAAATATTTGATTTCTTTTTTACTGATAATTTTTGCAATCCCCAAACCTAGTATGGCCTCCATGTTGGAAAAGGCAGTCCAGTGTGCATTTTGCATAATGTATGATGCAATCCTTGAACAGCAGTTTGAGGGTGCTTATTGTTGGGCGATATGTGTGCGAGTTGTTCATTTGGAATCCCAGATCCTGGATCTAGAGGAGCAACTGGCAACACTGAGACGCATTGACAACTTGGAGAGGAGTCTCCTGCTCACTGAGCAAGTAATCTCTGGGGTAGAGGTGGACAAGGATAGTTGGACGGAGGTGCAGGACAGTCAGGCAGCTAGCTGGGTTACAGTTAGAAAACGGGGTAGAGGGAAAAATGTCAGGGAGGATAGTCCTGATTTGGCAGACCCAAACAAATTTGCCCGGTTGGCAGATGAGGGGGATGCCATTTCAGAGCTAGCAGTACTGCAGCAGGACTCTGACTGCCAGGGGGTGTATGCTCTAGAAAGGAGGGAGGAGTGCAGGGCAGGCCAGACAGGTACTGGTAGTGAGGGACTCTATTATTAGGGGGACAGACAGGACGATCTGTCACAAAGATCGGGATCGCCGAACAGTGTGTTTTCTTCCTGGCGCTCTAGTTCAGCACATTGCGGATCGGGTTGACAGGTTGCTGGGTGGGACTGGAGAAGACCCAGCGGTCATGGTACATATTGGCACCAATGACAAAGTAAGAGGTAGGTGGAGTGTCCTTAAAAATGATTTCAGGGACCTAGGCCGCAAGCTTAAGGCAAGGACATCCAAGGTAACGAGCCACACCAGAGAGGCAGCGGGAGATTAGGGAGGTAGACAAGTGGCTCAGAAGCTGGTGTAGGAAGGAGGGGTTTGGGTTCATGGAGAACTGGGCCGACTTCGCTGACGGATACCGGCTCTACTGTAGGGACGGGCTGGACCTCAATGGGGAGGGTGCAGCTATGCTTGGAGAGAAGATGGCTAGAAGGGTGGAGGAGTGTTTAAACTAGGGACTGGGGGGAGGGAACCTACAACGTAGAGGGAGAAGATAGTGTAGATAGAGAGGGGGGACTTATTAATGTACCAGGGGGTGAAGTGGAGGGAGGTGCTAGAATAGTTAATAGGGATAGGCTTTACGAGAAGAAAAAACAAACACCTTTGAATTGCATGTTGACTAATGCCAGAAGTCTGTCCAATAAAATGTGAAATGTGAAATCGAGTCTGAAGGCCACACTGCGGGAGGATATATGGGAAGGAAACGATAATGTGGAGATAATGTGGGCCTCAAAAACAATGAACTTTAGGAAGGCAAAGTTTTATCAACTCAGAGAAGCCCTTACCAATATTAATTGGGATAATGTCCTCAAAAACAAGAATACTGCCACTAAATGGGAGACTTTTAGAAATATCTTAAATTCTCACTGTAAGATGTATATACCTTATGGGAATAAAAGGGTCAGAAATATAAGAAAACCAATACGGATGAATAAAAATGTTAATGGAGCAATAAATGACAAAAACAAAGCATTCAAACTACTAAAACAGGACGGCTGTGAAGAAACATTAAAAATATAGAGAGAAAAATTTTAAATATGTAAAAAAAAAAAAAAAAAGATAAAACACGCAAAAATAAAGACAGAAAGACTCATAGCCAAAGAGAGTATAACTAACTACAAAATGTTTTTTGACTATATAAATAGCAAAAAGGTCAAAAATGAAAGTGTTGGCCCTTCAAAAAATGATTAGGAAGAAATTATTAACGGGGATCAGCAAAAAGCAAATATATTAAACAAATTCTTCTCCACTGTATTCACAGAGGAAATGAAATGTCAGGTGAAATGCAGCCAGATAAAGTAAACTCCTCAGTACAGGTCACTTGTCTAACCTAACCCAGGAGGAAGTACAGTGCCGCCTACAAAAAAATCAAAATAGACAAATTGCCAGGTCCAGATGGCATTCACCCCATATTCTAAGGGAATTAAGTAATATAATAGACAGACCCTATTTTTAACCCCTACCGGTACGCCCCCGTTCCTGAGTCCTTAAGGACTGAGGGCGTACCTGTACGCCCTGATCCCCCTAACTGGGTTTAAATCGTTCTGACGAGCTAAGAACGGGTTATACCTGTGGGTCAGGGTTGCTATGGGCAGCCAGGACCCACGGCTAATGCCGTGCACCGCCAATCAGGCCGATGCCCAGCATTAACCCTTTAGACACCACAATCAACTTTCTAAACTAAAAGTGAAACCATCCTGGCAGCTCAGCGGAGCTGATCGGACTATCATGACAGAATCGCGATGTCCCGATGAGCTTACTGAACGATGGGAGGGTCCTCACCTGCCTCCTCATCGTCCGATCGGCAATCTACTTCTCCATGCCTAGTAAGGTACTGGTGGATAGGTACCGGTGGATAGTGCGGGAGACGCTGAACATTTTGAGTCCTACCTTGCCCGGATGCGCTGCGCCGTTCGCCCGTTATAGCAGTTTTTCCGTATATTTAAATTAGCTGCTAACTGGCATGGGCAGGGTTACTGCCTTCATCTGGCACTGTGATGTAACTGCCGCCCAGCTAATGAATATTCATATAATGTCTTACACTCTCCTTTTCATCCCAGCCGATACTGCGCATGTGCGGGATTTACTCCAGCGCTGCTCCGGACTAATGAAGCGTTGAAGACCGCTTCCGGGTATAGTAGGAAATCCTGCACATGCGCAGTATCGGCCAGGATGAGAAGGAAAGTGTAAGACATTATATGAATATTCATTAGCCGGGCGGTGCTGCGGGCCGGGCGGCGGTTACGTCACAGTGCCAGATGAAGGCAGTAACCCCGCCCGTGCCAGTTAGCAGCTAATTTATATATACAGAAAAACTGCTATAACGGGCGAACGGCGCAGCGCATCCAGTTAAGGTAGGACTCAAAATGTTCAGTGTCTCCCGCACTATCCATCGGTACATGTGGATAGTGTGGGAGAAAACATATGACAGTTTTCCTTTAAGGTGACAATGGGCTGAGCCCTTAAGGGGTTAATATTCAGGGACTCTATAGTGACAGTTCCCCAGGACTGGCGCATGGCAAATGTGGTGCCAATATTTAAAAAGGGGTCAAAAGGTGACCCCTGGAATTATAGGCCTGTTAGTTTAACCTCTGTTGTATGGAAATTGTTTGAGGATTTTCTAAAAGATGCTATTTTGGAGTATCTTGATAAAAATAAATGTATGACTCCATATCAGCATTAACTAAAATAACAGTGGAACTCCACGGTGTGGACAGGATACAAGGGCACTTGACAACCAGGTAGCAGGATAAAATGTTTAATCACCCATAATGCGTTCCACAGCACAGCTGCTTCATGCCTGATGAAGCAGCTGTGCTGTGAAACACGTTGCATTATGGGTGATTAAACATTTTATCCTGCTACCTGGTTGTCGAGCGCCCTTGTATCCTGTCCACACCTTGGAGTTCCACTGTTATTTTAGTTATTTCTGACGAGACGAGGAGTGGCTGCTGACACCTTACTCGTTTATTTTCCATGCCTTGTTCCATTGTTGCACTTGGTGGAGTGTAACTTACTGTGGTAAGAGCAATATCCACCTTTACTCATTTCTCTGTGCAAGAAACAGTATCACACTATGGAGCGCTGTCTGCCTTTTGTTTTATTCCATATCAGCATGGCTTTATGAGGGATCGGTCCTGTCAAACTAACCTAATCAGCTTTTATGAGGAGGTGAGCTCCAGACTGGACCAGGGGCAATCCCTGGATGTCTTATATCTGGATTTTTCCAAAGCATTTGATAGGTTTGGAGGTTTGGGATGGGAAGTGGCAGATGAGGTTCAACACTGATAAATGTAAGGTAATGCATATGTGGAAGAAAAATCCAGGCTGGGATTAGGTATTAAATGGGAGAACACTTGGGAAGACTGACGTGGAAAAGGACTTAAGAGTCTTAGTTAACAGTAAATTTAACTGTAGTGACCAGTGTCGGGCAGCTGCTGCCAAGGCAAATAAAATCATGGGGTGCATCAATGGGGGCATCAATGTCCACGACAAGGAAATAATTATACCGCTGTACAAATCACTAGTCAGACCACACATAGAATACTGTGTACAGTACTGGGCACCAGTGTATAAGAAAGATATAGTGGAGCTGGAGAGGGTTCAAAGACGGGCAACCAGGGTAATACGGGGAATGGGAGGACTACAGTACCCAGAAAGATTATCAGTAATAGGGCTGTTTAGAAAAAAAGAAGGATTAGGGGAGACCTAATAACTATGTATAAATATATCAGGGGACAGTACAGAGATCTCCCCCATGATCTATTTTTACTCAGGACTGTATCTATAACAAGGGGGCACCCTCTACATCTAGAGGAAAGAAGGTTACTACACCAGCACAGACAGGGGTTCTTTACTGTAAGAGCAGCGAGACTGTGGAATTCTCTGCCAGAGAAGGTGGTTATGGTTAACTCAGTAAATTAATTTAAAAGGTGTCTGAATGCATATTTGGAGAATAACAACATTACAGGTTATGGATATTAGATTTATAGGGACAGAAGGTTGATTCAGGGATCTATTCTGACTGCCATATTTGGAGTCGGGAAGGAATTTTTACCTCGAATATTAGTTTTGTTTTTTTTTGCCATTCTTCTGGATCAACTCAACAGGGACTCATTAGGGATATAGGTTGAAAATAGACCAGAGTCCATCAAGTTCAATCTTATGAACTATGTTACTATAGCTGCTGATGCAATTTTTTCTAAAAAAAAAATTCAAGTGAATTTTTTTTTTAAGAAATCCGTTAAGTTCAGTGCTTGTGCTGTGTCCTGTAATATGATCACTTTTATAATACTAGAAATATATCTGAATTACTTTGAATCAGATTAATGAAGATTAAAGACATCTTCTAGATTTAATGGGTAATAACATCTAAGAAAACAAACTCCTTGATATTGTGATAATGGTGATTCACTAATCTGGTAGAAATCTATCACATACCAAGAAAATCCAAGATAAGTTTCTAAATATACAGCGACAGAGAATGAGCAAGTTGTCTCCTACACGATTTATTTTATTTTCGTAAATGGCTAAGCTATGTTTTATCTTGGTCATCACTACAATTTTTCGTTACTTAAGGAGAGGTAAGTGAAGTACAGCACCAGTATCAGGGTCCGGAGAAGAAATCTTAATAGTTTGTGTTTTCCTTCCTTTTTTATTTTTTATTTTTATTTCTTTATGGATTTTAGGACTAAAAACATTTTTTTTTTTTTTTTTTTTATAACTCGATAACATCTTTAAAAAACTTAATTCAAAAGAAAAACTTAGGAACTTTTTTCCAGGTGTTTTCTGAGGTTCTCTGAAAAGTTTTCCTATAAAAACCACAGAGCACGTTAAACATTTAGGGTTTATTTTAAAGTGTATGGTTGGCCAAAATTCTTTGCATCCTATGTTCAGGACATTGTTTACTAGACCAGATGTTCACCATGAATACATTTGACACTTTTCTCAAGACAGCCTATGTCCATGAATGACTCCTTTCTGTGAGGGGAAAAAAAAAAGCACACACTTACCCCAATCTACTCAGCAGTTCTATTTGAGGGACAGCTGGGCCATACATTTCTATGTGAAGAGGTTGATATTGATATAAGGATTCTTCCAGTTTGGGAACGGACGCAGAGGAAACATGCTGACCCTAAAAAAATTAAATAAAGACATTTTTGAAAAAGCGGAATCATAAATAAAAGTAGGAACAATACAAAAAAAAAAAAATAATTTTGGGGTGGAATTACCAGGCAATGGATCTGCAGTTGCAGATTTTATAAAGCAGTCAAAAGTACATAAGAATTGCCTTGTAAAATTTTCAGCATATCCTGTGTGTGTGAATGCAAGTGTATATTTATATGTGCTAGTGCTGTACAGTGACCAAAAACCACATGGGATATTGGTCATAAACAATAATTTTCAAATACTATCAAGAACAAAATGCCCTTTAACATGAGAATTCCAGCAAAAAACTGCCGTAAACCGAGTGACAAGAGCATAAAGCAAGTAAACCTTATAATAGATAAAAGCTGTGTGATAGCTCTCTGCATTGTCCTGAAGAGATCCAATCCTGTTGGCACTAAATATACAGCTACTGCACTTAGAGCCCTATGGGCTATGTTCATACTGCCATAATGCTTCTTTGTATAGGTCATATTATCATAACATTATGCAACCTCAGCCTTAGATGAACAGCGCACCCCTAAACTCTGCAAATGTCAAAAGATTTGTAGCACTGAAGCACATACTTAATTTTGTCTAATACTGTATGAGTGTAAAGAAATGATCTGTGCCCGAGTGGTAATGATAGCCATTAATGATTTCCTGAAAGCATTCGCTTGTAGAGTAATAGTGTACAGAAAAAACTATTTGATATAATGCTACAGGAAATGAGCAATAAAAAATAAAAAAAACCTTAAACATTTGAATGCATAGTATTATGCAGCATAAAAACTAGTAATGGAAGGTGGCATACTCTTCGTGGGCACCAACCTCCAAAAATACCCACGGGCTATCACTCCATGTATTTTCTATGGGATAGTCTGAGACAGCTGAATGCTGTACTTTGCAGTCTTCGGCGGCCCCACAGACAATGCATGCAAAGGGGGGTTGACACAGGAAGATTCTGGCACCCTTATAGAAATTGCAGGGGGCCCCAGAGGTCAGACCCAGATGATCAGGCATTTATCACCTATCCTGTCAATAGGGAATGAGTTGTTCAACGTTGGAGTACCTCCATAGACAACAGAAGAACATCAGCCAAAGCTGCCCCACAACAGCAATTGTCGAGGTAAAGATAGTGGAGGTGGCTGGATTTCAGCCGCTGTCAGAGACCTCTCCCTAATGAAATAAACATGCACAATCAGCTAATCTTAGCATGCATGTATATAGGGGGACTGTTAGAGAGAAAAAAAGGCAACAGAAAAAGTGTTAAGCCAACAGCAATTTAATGTATACGGGCATATTAAAGTTCCTCTTACTGTCAAAAGGTCTGGCCATTAAATGGCATAAGCTGTAAGAAGAGATGAGCTCTAAGAGAAGCATAGAGGAATCATATCCTGAGGATTTCTTGACACACAGAAAACGCCCATTTAGTCAATCACTGGCTAAGGCGGGTTACTACCACGTCCCCAGGAATCGGTGTGCAGCAGGGACCTAGGTAACGTTGAGGGATGAAGCCAGCGAGTATTCCACTTGGGTATAAAGAGGACATATAGCCAACTCCCTAACATGTTGTATGAATTTTCATTAAATAGCATAAGGCATCCTGATGACACTTTTTAATTTTTTATTTTATTTTATAGTTTCTTGATACATCCTCCTGTTCCCGGTATAGGAGAGTTTATAGTTTTATGACAATTGAGGAAATCAGATGGGCATGAATTTCATTTTAATAATGGGAGTAACTATAGCAAGGTAGCGACAAGGTAAGGGTGGGATTATACAGTGTATTACACTCCCCACAATGTACAACATTCACACCCCGACTGTATAATCCCGCCCATCACCTGATATTGACTCTCACTATTAAAAATGAAGTTCATGCTGATCTGACCGATTCCCTGAACTGTCAGACAAATTATAAACTCTCATAATCTCAGGAACTGAAGGGCTTTTCAATATAAAAAAAGGGGGGGGGGGTTGATCACAGGGGGTCACCCTGTGCATACATGTCTAAACTATTAAAATATAACATTAAGTTAAACCACACGGAATAAAAGATTACCAAATTGTGCATTTTTTCATATACCGAAAACATTAAAATTTATAAAAAGCGATGAAAAAGGCCCATCAAAAGCAAAAATGGTATCAATAAAAAATAAAGATCACGGCGCAAAAATGAACCCTCATACATCTCCATATACAGAAAAATAAGAGCGTTATAGGGGTCAGAAGAGGAAAATTTTAAGCATACTAATTTTCGTACAAAAAAGTTATAACTCTTAAAAGGAATAAAATAAAACAAAACCTATCAACTGGTTATTTTAATCATATGGACCAACAAAATAAAGATAACGTGTCATTTATACTGAAAAGTGCACAGCGTAGAAACAAGAAGCCCAACAGTTGCAAAATGGGTTTTTGTTTTAGCTTTTTTTTTTATCAATTTTGCTCCACAAATATTTATTTTGTAATTATTGAGTGGTAAAGTAAGTGATGTCATTACAAATCTAAATTGATGCTGCAAAAAACAAGCCCTCATATAGGGCTGTAGGTAGAAAAGTGAAAGTGTTATGGCTATTCGCTGGGGAGGAGGAAAAAACAAGTGAAAAAATGTAAAATCCCTGCGTCTTTAAGGGGCTAAAGGGTACCCCTTTAATGACCATAAAATCTCAGTTTGTGGGTTGGCACTCTAACACATTTAAAAAAAAAAAAATTTTTTTTTTTTTTTTTGCATAACTACTTTAGAGACAGGATGGAGGACCGGAGGGGCCCAGTTGTGCTGTTTCAGATATTAGGATATCTTAAACATCAGGAGGTATGACAAAAGTCAGGTCCCTACTATATTCACAGCTGGACGGCTGCTCTGCTTTAAAGGAGTATTCCAGGATTTTTTTTTTTTTTTTTGACTATGCTACAGGGGCTGTAAAATTAGTGTAGTTCATAATATAGAGTCTGTACCTGTTTGTGACGGTTTTCTCACAATAATTCTGTGATTTTCACTCCAATATTTATTTTTAACAGCATACAAAATGACTGTTGTCTCAGAATTTTCCCAGGTTGCAATGCGGTCGAGACCTGACATCACTAATCAGCTGATGACAGGGAGCCTGTCTGCTTCAATGGATGGAGCGATCACTTGGTGGAAGAGTGATCAATCTGCAACTAATGCAACAGCTGTAGGCACCCCGATTTAAAACCACAGGTCTTTTGAAAGAATGCAGCTCATTTATGTTTCAATGGATGGGGCGGTTGATGTGTGGGAGGGAGGAAAATGGAATTATGGGATTTGTAGGCAAAAATGAAAACTCAAACAGGAAATACCAGTTCACAAAAAGCTAGCCACAGTATTATGGTAATCTCACAACAAGCAGATCCTTCCTAAGCATGTCCATTACTGTCTGCCAGGTAAGTACTAAAATCACCTTAAGGTGGATAACCCCTTTAATGACTGGTATATCTGACTAGTTACACTGACTATGATGTATTTCAGTACTGGCAGATTTGTCATTCATGACCAAGACAGCTATGAAAAAAAAGGATTTCAAAATCATTTATCACCCGACTTTAACCTCTTGGTTGTATGGAGCTGTAATATTGCACCCATTGAAGTCTACAGGCCTTATTCTACATGCTTATGTAAGGGGCAAATAACTCTGTAATACAGCACCTAATAATTAGTGCTAGGAGGGAATGTCAACTCTTTTACACAGGCTTGCATAGATAGAGTCCCTGGGGGAGATTTATCAAAACCTGCGCAGTTGCCCATGGCAACCAATCAGATCTTTCTTTCATTTTTAACAAGACCTCTGCAAAATGAAAGAAGCAATCTGATTGGTTGCTATGGGCAACTGGGTAACTTTTCCTTTGCACAGGTTTTGATAAATTTCCCCCCATGTGTATGAACAGCCTCCATGCATACAGATCTGCAATGGGCCTTGAGAGGGTTTATTTCATTGTTTTTTTTTTTGTTGTTTTTTTTTAACAAAATTGCATACAGACTGGAACTGTCCTAATATACAAAAAATAACTAGTTACCCATAAATCTGCCACCACACAGGCCTGTTCTGATGACCTCATATATAACTATTACCATTCAAGTGTTATGCACATTGGGGGAGATTTATCATTATTTGTCTATTGTAGACACAGTTCTACCCTTTACACTCTTGTCTATTGTACACTCTTGCTCAGAATTTACTAAGGCTGTGCACTCCTTTGATAAATCTTGTGCAAATATAGAAACACCACCCCTCGCTCTACCATACACTCCTTCTCTACCTCACAGGAAAAGTGGACGTAGGGATTTTGTTCTATTGCTTTGAGGCCAGGATTCCATTGAGGTTTTTTTTTCCATCATAAAAAATGCCAGAAAAACTGTCCCAGCTTTCAGTTTTTCTTGCATTTTTTTCTTGCATTTTTGCTGGTGTGTGGAAACAAAAAAAGTACTAAACATTTTGTTGTTTTTTTTCTTCGAAATTTAGATACGTGAATGCGGAGGACTATGTCAGATTTTGTGGATTGCGACGATGAACAGAGTTTTTTTTATGTCAATAAAAGGGTTAACGAGGGCTGTGGGGGGAGTGTTTTTTTAAAGAAATTTTTTTTTCAATGTGTTGTGTTTTTTTATAATTGAATTTTCAGGCTTAGTAGTGGAAGGTGTCTTGTAGACGGAATCCATTACTAAGCCGGGCTTAACATTAGCCCCCAAATCAGCTAGCGCTAACCCTCAATTATATTTGCGCAAGAAAATGCAGTTTGCGCTTTTTTTGCGCAAGAAAAACGCAATTAGTAAATTTGATTATACAGTACAAAGTGCTCTATGGTAAACTTATCCGTAGACAAGGGGATGAAAAATTTTTCATAATTTGCGCAAAAAAAACACAAAAAATATAGACACAAAACAGCTCTATATACAATGATAAATTCCCCCCATTGAGTCTATTGAGGCCAGTGACTGGCTGACATGAGCAAAGTGATGTCCTCACAGCAGGCCACTAGAGCAGCAGTAGATTTAAAGGTGAATAAACTCATTCTTGTACTTTAGCTCAACTCCAGTCTATGTTATTTGCAAAAAAAAATAAAAAATCCAGAAAACCCAATATAAAGCTATAAACAAGTTTGCACATTTTTTTTTCTATTGTCGACTTGTTTCTTCAATACAAGATGAAGGAATCCTTTTGACAGCATCAGCAGCATTCAAGTATGCTTTTATAGTGGTCTGTATTTGAAAAAAGTGTCAAGTGACAAAAATTTTAAAAAATTATAATTTAGCTAATGTAACAACAACTTTCTAAAGTGACTTATTCTCACTATTTAAAATAAGGAATGAATTAATATAATTTATGGGTAGAGATAGATAGATAGATAGATAGATATGAATAGGCATATCTGTTTCAATATCACAGGACACAATCTTAACCCTTTAAGGATTCTTCAAACATTGACTTACCAAGGTTCAGGTTCTAAAACCCCCTTTGGATATGGAAAACTATCAGATTACTGAACAACCAATAATGAGGAAAAAACATGCAGTGACAAGACGTGTTAGACAAACAATATAGGGGGATACATGACATGATTGATGGCCTAATTGGCTTTGGCAAAGGCAGGGGTCATTCTTTTGACTTGCAGCCCTGTAGGGGGCACTCAATCACCAGTCTACCATAATGACATCACAAGTTCTCATGTCAAGTTTAGTGACTGTGAAAATTAGAAACATAGGAAACCAGTTAAGACCCTGATATAACAAAAACACAAATATCCAGGCCCTAGGAAGGACGAACAAAACTAACACACTGTGCCATAAGGTAAATGGGAATGTCATTAGCGCGGCTCCATTTTCAACACTGTGAAACATTATATACTTCTTGAATATTTTCTTCTCCAAATGCTGCAACCAAAACTCTGAAATGCTACATTTACCACAGTTCACAATACAGTTATAGACTTTATCTCTATAGCTATCATCTCTTTATTGAGCACTAATATGTTAAATACAACAGTAAATCAACCTGGTTTTGTACTGCACTTTTATATATATATATTTTTTTTTTTTTTTAAAGGAATTTACAAGTTTAAAATTCTATCTCCTAGTATTGATAAAAGGATACGGAGGACTGCTTGCTTACATACACCCATCCAAATGGACAGGCTATGTATTCATACATGTATAGATTCACACAATGCACTCTTTTTTTTTTACAAAAAAAAATAAAAAATTTGGGAAAATTAAAGAGTAAGGATGAAGTTGTGGAGAAGCATACTACGTAACTTTATGCCAAAAGCACAATGGTTTTCTCCACCATGAACATGCTGATTCAGATATGGTGACAAAAGAATAAGCCACTTGCATGCCTCTTACATGGGTACTGTAACTTAAAAAAAAAAAAAAACACATGTCAAAAGTTTTGATTGGTCTGGGTCTCAGTGCTGAAACCCCCGCTGTTCGATACAGATCATAGATAGAGCCAGAAGAAGCGAGTGGTTAAAGGGGTACTCCGGTGGAAAACATTTTTTTATTTTTTAACTGGTGCCAGAAACTTCCAGTACTTAACAGCTGTTGTATGCTCCACAGAAAATTGTATTTCTTTCTGGAATTCTTTGCAGTCTGACCACAGTGCTCTCTGCTGACACCTCTGTCCATGTCAGGAAGTTTCCAGAGTAAGCAAATCCCCATAGGAAACCTCTCCTGCTCCAGACAGTTCCTGATACAGACAGAGGAGTCAGCAGAGAGCACTGTGGTCAGACTTACAAGAACTCCAGAAAGAAATACAACTTCCTCTGGAGCATACATCAGTACTGGAAGGATTAAAGGGGTATTCCAGTCAAAAACTATATATATATCGACTGGCTCCAGAAAGTTAAACAGATTTGTAAATTACTTCTATTAAAAAATCTTAATCCTTCCAATAGTTATTAGCTTCTGAAGTTAAGTTGCTGTTTTCTGTCTAACTGCTTTCTGATGACTCCCGTCCCGGGAGCTGTCCAGCTCCTATGGGGATATTCTCCCATCATGCACAGCTCCCGAGACGTGACATCATCATTGAGCAGTTAGACAGAAAACTTCAGAAGCTAATAACTATTGGAAGGATTAAGATTTTTTAATAAAAGTAATTTACAAATCTGTTTAACTTTCCGGAGCCAGTTGACCTATAAAAAAAAAGTTTTTGCCTGGAATACCACTTTAAGATGTTTAAATAGAAGTAATTTACAAATCTGTTTAAATTTGTGGCACCAGTTGATTTAAAAAATTTTTTATAGAGTACCCTTTTATAGACTTTACTCCCCTGCTCAAAGCTGCTTCCATCTTACTGCAAGGGACTGTAAGAGAAGCACCAGGACCCTGATAGATCAAAACAACGTTTAAAGTGACAGGGAAACTTGGCAGAGCAGCTGGAAATTTAAGTGCCAGCAAAGTAAAGAGGATGAAGTGATTCACACGCTGCATAAAATAATCTGCAGGGAAAACTTCAGTGGAAAATCCACACAAACCCCAGCATTTGGGCCAGATATTATCTTGTGGATTTCCACAGCATATCCGCAAAACGTGAACATACCCTAACTCAGGAATAAGCTGACTATACACATTAAAGTAGACATGTCAGCAGGAAAACAGAAGTGTAAACAAGGCTATATATTAATCATCAGGATTTTGGGCATACCTTTTTTTCCTCTATAGTCCTTTCCAGTGCAGATATACAGGCCTTTTTGTTACTATCTATATATATATAAAACTCAACGTGTGTGTGTGTGTGTGTATGTATATATGTGTGTATGTGTATATGTATGTATGTATATATGTGTGTGTGTGTGTGTATGTGTGTGTGTGTGTATGTATATATGTGTGTATATGTATGTATTTATATGTGTGTGTGTGTGTGTGTGTATATATGTATATGTATGTATGTATATATGTGTGTGTGTGTGTATGTATATATGTGTGTATGTGTATATGTATGTATGTATATATGTGTGTGTGTGTGTATGTGTGTGTGTGTATGTATATATGTGTGTATATGTATGTATTTATATGTGTGTGTGTGTGTGTGTGTGTGTGTGTGTATATATGTATATATGTGTATATGTATGTATGTATATATGTGTGTGTGTGTGTGTGTATGTATATATGTGTGTATATGTATGTATGTATATATGTGTGTGTGTGTGTGTGTATGTATGTATATATGTGTGTATGTGTATATGTATGTATATATATATATGTATGTGTGTGTGTGTATGTGTATATGTATGTGTGTATGTTCCACAAAAACTTTCAAACGGCTAAAGATATTAACATGAAACTTGGCACACATGTTACTTATATGTCAACAACAAACATAGGATAGGTGATTTAACCCTTACTCACCCCCATTTGCCAGGGGCGGGGTTTATGTTTAAAAAGTCCCATGCAAGTCAATGGGAAATATATGTTACTGCATAACTTCCAAACAGCTGGAGATATTTCGATAATACTTGGTCACATGTTACTAATATGTCCACTTAAAATATAGGATAGTTAATTTAACCCTTAACTACCCCCATTTGTGAGGGTCAGGGTTTTTGCAAATCAATGGGAAATGTATGTTCCCATATAATTTCTGTACGGCTGGAGCCATTTCAATACCTGGTACACATATTACGGGTCGAGATATGAGGACGGGGTGGGAGGACGAGATATGAGGTCGGGTAGGAGGTCGGGATAGGAGGTCGGGATAGGAGGACGGGATAGGAGGTCGGGAAAGGAGGTCAAGATAGGAGGACGGGAAAGGAGGTCGAGATAGGAGGACGGGATAGGAGGACGGGATAGGAGGACGGGATAGGAGGACGGGATAGGAGGACGGGATAGGAGGACGGGATAGGAGGACGGGATAGGAGGACGGGATAGGAGGACGGGATAGGAGGACGGGATAGGAGGACGGGATAGGAGGACGGGATAAGAGGACGGGATAGGAGGACGGGATAGGAGGACGGGATAGGAGGACGGGATAGGAGGACGGGATAGGAGGACGGGATAGGAGGTCGGGATAGGAGGTCGGGATAGGAGGTCGGGATAGGAGGTCGGGATAGGAGGTCGGGATAGGAGGTCGGGATAGGAGGTCGGGATAGGAGGTCGGGATAGGAGGTCGGGATAGGAGGTCGGGATAGGAGGTCGGGATAGGAGGTCGGGATAGGAGGTCGGGATATGACAACAATATATGAGGACAGGATATGAAGTCAAAAGCTTCTTCCTTTGTTGATTTTCCTCCCCAACAAATATTGGGAAGGAAAAACCGGGCACTCAAGCTAGTGTATAAATAAGGCTCAAGTGCCCAGAGGGCGTTCCCCAGCACAGCAAAAGCTAAGGGCTAGCCAGGCTATATCCTCTTATTCACCTCCAGCATGTCTACGAACAATCAAATGGAATTTGCATAGAGTGTCCAGACTTAAACCAATGGCACAATCATTTTGTTCTTAGGAAAGAAAGGTCACCAGAGGAGCCTTCAGTAGTTTATGTATTTCCACATCCAACTGATTCAGTACATAGACCACTCAGGTTCTGTAAACAATCAATTGGCATGTAAAGAGAATTCCAGACAACAAAGAGTTAACCCGTATCAAACTGAGTAGGCATGCTTATCCAGTGTCTATGGCCACATGTCCACCTTAACAGTTTACCATTCCATGAGGTTAGGTTGCAAGCAGAGACATAACTTGTAGCTTCTTGGCCCCCAAAGCAAAATCTGTAACAGGGCGCATGCCTTCCATGTGATACTTTTAATACTGGTATCTTCTTATTGGTAGAGATGCATTGGGCCCCCCCCCCCCCCTCAGGCATCAGGGTCCTGGTGCCTCCACCCCATATAGTTTCCCCCTGGTTGCATTACCTCAATAAAAGGCCCAAAGTAGTGATTGGGGTAAGAAATCTACATTGTGCACCCAGAAAGGGTCATGTTAAAGTAAACTAATACTAGAAGGTGATAGCTGTAGCATTAAAGGGGTACTCCGCCCCTAGACATCTTATCCCCTATCCAAAGGATAGGGGATAAGATGTCTCAACGCGGGGGTAATGCCTGGGGACCCCCTGCGATCTTCCTGCTGCACATGGCATTTGTTTAAAGCGTCATGTGGAGCACTGATGGCCTGTGACCTCATGGCCGCACCCCGCTCGTGATGTCACAGCCACACACCCTCAATGCAAGTTTATGTGAGGGGGCGTGATGGGCATCACGCTCTCTCCTATAGACTTGCATTGAGGGGGCATGGCTGTGATGTCACGAGCGGGCATGACTGTGACATCCTGAGCCTCTGCCCCACATCGCCAGTCATCTTGCACGGAGCCAAGTTTTCTCCGTGCACCAGATATCTTGGGAGCACAGCAGAGATCGAGGGAGTCCCCAGCGGCAGGGCTCTTGCAATCAGACATCTTATCCCCTATCCTTTGGATATGGGATAAGATGTCTAGGGGTAGAGTACCCCTTTAAGAATAAAGGGGCACAGCTAAAAACATGGAAAATGGCAATTATTAAAACAAAGGGTGTGCATTGCATAGGTTCTTGTCACATATTTTGGTGACTAATATGCACTAAAATACATCTTGAAAACCTTAGTGTGAACGTAGCTTAAGAAACTTAGGGTCCGATATCCTACCGACAGCAGCAAAGCATCCAAACAATTGTCACAGGGCTCTGGGTGGCAAGGTTTCAAGGAGTCTTGTAAAATGCTCTTGACTTTTCGGCTCAATTTCTCACATAGCAAATTTCCTTCTGTTATTCTCACTAAGAAAAAGAATACTATCCATTTTTCCATATACAATGCACAGACACCTCCAAATAAAACTCCTCAGAGAGTGCTAAGGAATCTGTGGTTGGAATATGGCACACCAGCCATAGAGCAGCTTTCACAGACCGTCCGTAACTGAGAAACACACTGTACGCTCTTGGAACATTTCCTTCTAGAGGGGAGCACCGCAAATTTTAATACAAAAAAAAAGTCTACAGTGGTTTTTAAATGCTTGAAATAGAATAATAAGATCTCTAAATCTTCAGGAAGACAAAGCACCCAGATGATAAATTATACAATAGGTCTTTTTTTTTTCCATAACAAAATGATGACTATAACCTGAACAAGGGACGGGAGAACACATTCACCCCTGTGCTGGGATTCATTAACATTTTCTAAAGATCTGGAGGGAGGTGAATTTTCCAAATACAGTCTGTAATCAACCTTCTAAATCAGGGTTTTTCAACCAGGGTGACTCCAGCTGTTGCAAAACTGCAACTCCCAGAATGCCCATATTTTTAAAACTGGCCCAGGAAAAGTGTTCTTATTCCTGATTAAAAGGAGAAAACCAACTCCAAAAAAGGATTTGCCAAAGACAGAATTTTTTTGTATACATGGCTGAGGTTACTTTATATATATATATATATATATATATATATATATATATATATACTCACCTACACCGGCCACCCCCAGGTCACATGTCTGGTCTATCACTATTATATCCTGTTTTAAAGACAAAGAAAAAAAAAATGACCCGCCAAGCCAATCGCTAACTGTACAGAGGCTATAGGGAATTGGGGGAGGTGATAATTTTTACAACAACCTCAGCCATATGTCCCTTTTTATGTTCACATTCTCAGAGGATTAACTTCTTAACATATATTTATTTCTGTGTTTTTAACATATACACAGCTCCACATCTCCCAGACAGTAACAGTTTTAAAAGCGCACCAGTCATTTAAAAAACAAATATATATATATATATATATATATATATATAAATAAAATAAAATAAATAATGTCAACATTTTTGATCGGTCAGGGTCTCTGTGCAGAGACCCCCACCCATCAGGAAAATGAGCAAGGAAAAAAACACACATTAGCATACTTCGCTCCTTATGGCCCCATTATAAGTACTTCATTGTATTCCGGGTAGTGTGCTATCATGCAGTTTTCCCTGATCATTGGGGGTTCAAACACTGAGACCCCCAACTGATCAAAAACTTCTGACTTCATGATCTATCAAGTGTTTTTTTTTTTTATAACAAGGACACTTTAAAAAATGACAGTGGATATCTGCAGCCACCACTAGAGGGAACCGATATGTTTATAGCTGGGGCTCAGGCAGAGCCTGAGTAATTTATTAGGAGTAATTTGCTTTTTGATTCAGATTTTAATATATATAAATTAATTTCGTCCCACCACACTTCCTGCCCAAGGCCACAGCTAACTGCCTGGGATGTAGCACTGCCTGGCAGGCCAAATTCTGAACTTGACATTAACAGTATAAGCAAGTGGGGGAGTTCTGTGCAGTACTACAAGGCAAGGGACATGGACAGGCCAGCCTCTATGTTTGTCTTTATATTATTTTGTTTTGTCACTATTCTGATAATCAGCATCGGTGTCAGGGGTCAAACCCCCCACCAATCTTATATTGACGGCCTATCGTTGGGATTATATCCCCAGGGTCTACAATGCTGCAGTGAAGACCCTGGGGATGTAGTATCCTGCCTGGTGTTCTTCAGGGATTTAAAGAGAGCAGATGTACTGACCAGTGGTCTCAAGGTCTTTACAGCAACACATAGGCTACAATGCCCTAAATGGTGATCTCTGGGTCCTTACAGCTGCACAGAAAACATAATGTCCTGAGTACTGGTGATACAACAGCACTAGTTAAAACACTGAATCCTCTGCACTGCTATAAAGATCAAGATATCAATAGTCAAAGCATTACATTGTAGGTGCTGCTATGAAGACCCTGACAATCCCGCGATTGGCCATCTCAGGATCATCACAGTGGTACAGAGGAAGTAACCTTATGAATGATACGTCACAGCAGCAGTCAACACATAACATCTTCGTTGTGCTCGATTTTGTAACAGGAAGTGGCCTGAACTATATGGCTGACTGTAAGGTATTATTACATCATCACTCATCAGTTCCCTCCTGGCTGCTGAGACCTCCCCACCCTATCCAACTCCTCCCACTTTGTCCAGCTCTGTGTACTTTCACGCACAAATTTCTACCGAATAGATCATTTCTGCTGAACCTAAGAGTTCAGGAGATCAGTGATATAGTAGGTGAGGAGTCCATATAATGGTCAGTTCTAAATCCCCCTGATTTACTATACCTGTCTTTTCTGTGTGGAAAAGGTCTTCTGTATCTTATGAGATGCAGCCCAGTGCTGCCCTCTATCTTGTCAGGAATAAACTTATTACAAGGAAATAGGCTGAAGCTACATTTAATATGATACTATATAAAGTGAGGGGACAGAAGTTCTAAGCCACTGATCTATCACTTTATGCAGTTAGTAGACTCTGTTCCTTCTGTCTTGAATTCATTTACAAATCTGTTTATCTGGCACCAGCTGATTTAAATTAAAAAAAATGTTTTACAGCGGAGTACCTCTTTAAAGCATACCTGTCATTTTAATTAATATTTTGTTTCTCCATTATTTTCTAAAACCTGCATGACTTCATTCAATGCACCCATCAGAGTGGTAACAAGGTGATTTTTTAGTCATCCACTGCTGTTTTTGAGAGCAGGAGAGCCCCCTCCATGGTGCACAGCTATTTCTCATTCACTCCATTTAAGATGTGGGACCAGACATGAGCAGTTTGCCTGTAGTACACATACTTGCCCAGCCCTCACTTCCTGTAAGCCATCTTGCTTTTTCGGATTACTAACAATAGGCATTGCAAAGCAGATTGTAGGGAAGAGAGACACCAAGTCATCAAGACTTAAAAGCTATTTTTCTGGAGTAATGAGTTTAAAATTTGAGTAATTTTTTGGTAAATGTTATTTACAAACATCTTAGGATTCACACAGCCTACTAAATGTAGGAAAGCGGTTTAAAACAACCGTAACCATTTAAAGGAGAACTATCGTGCAGGAACACCTATCCCCTAACCAAATGATAGGGGATAAGTGTCTGATCGCGGGGGGCCCGCACCCCCCATGATCTCCTGCACGGGACTCCAGCTGTCATTGTGTCGACCCTCAAATGAAGCGGTGGCCAACACACCCCTCCATGTATCTCTATGGGAGAGATGGAGATACAGCTATCTCTGGCTGTCCCATAGAGGTAAATGGAGGTGGCGTGCTGGCCGCCACTTCCTGGGGTCCTGTGCAGGAGATCTAATCCTTATCCCCTATCCTTTGGATAGGGGATACATTTTTTTGGCACAATATTAATAATAGCACAATATAAGCAAAAAATAAAATTGCAGAGCAAATCTTATTCTATTATGGGTAGCAAACTGGCTGAGTAGGACATTTTAGGTCTTCAGAAGACTACAAAAAAAAAAAAAAAAAGCCAGAACCTATGAAATGATCTTAGGTTGATAAAAGGTCAGGAGACAATGTGTACAATAGATATTTGCATACAGCAAGAGACAGGGCGAAGCATGATAGAAACTAGAAGAGGTACAAGCAGAGGGAATATTTTGTTAGTCAAATCTACACAAAAAATATCCCAGGGCAGATTGTGCTGTTTAAAATTCACATAGGAAAATGTAGCAGGTCCATCCTAGGAAACAACAGTATTGGCATCCTTCTGCTGAAGGTAACTGCTTAGCTCAGCACTGAGGAGAGCTGCATTGATTTTCTATTGGTCTGGCTTTTAAGAGACACAAGTTAAAGCCAATAAAGTGGAGCACAAGCTATTCCTGAATGTAATGAACCTTATCAAGAGGAAGAAAGCCCTGTGCACCGAGAGCTTGGCTGTAATTACATTTCCCACTTTCACTGCGGCTAAAAAAAAAAAAAAAAATAACTATCAGCACTTTGAAAAGTACGTATCCATCCATTGTGCTGGATGTGAGAATTCTATAATCCTTCAACACAAGCCACCATTACAAGGAAAGTCCATTATAATCTGACACTTTGTAAACAATCATTTGAGCTTTCTCCATTGTATGCTTTACTATATGTAATAGGGCTGCACGATTAAATCGCAAAAGGAATCGATTCACGGTATTAGCCATGTGCGATATTGCGTGCAGCAAAAACGTGATTATCACTTGAAACCCGGCCCGAGACCTGACACCTGTGTGTGCATTGTGTAATACGGTGCTAGGGCACAGGGTAACAAACAAAACTATTGCTCAACTAGCCCGTTCCCTGTTTGTCTGCCTCAGATCCCCTTCTCCTCTGAGTGGTCCCGATGACTTCTCTAGGATTCCTTTTCCAAGACAAGCAGCTGGTTGCAGGATGTTCTCTTTAAGCCAATCATTGGCCGCAGCTTGGTACATAGGACATGCAAGGGGGGGGGGGGGGGGTGATACATGTAAATGAATTGAAGGGGAATGGACATGAAATGGGGCCACTGGTCATGAAATGGAGGGGACGCATCATGAAATGGAGGGGACGCATCATGAAATGGAGGGGACGCATCATGAAATGGAGGGGACGCATCATGAAATGGATAGGATGCGCCCTGAAACGGATGGGAGGCATCCTGATATGCAAAGGACATGTCCTGAAATGCGGGTGAAGTGCCATGAAATGCTGGTTTTCACCATTTGTTTATTATATCGCATATCAAAATGACAATATTTACCTCCATATCCGCCATATGACATTTTCTTTGAATCGTTCCACCCTAATATGTAGTATTATTACAACATTAAATAGCCTTGTCTACTTTAAGGTGTACTTAACAACTACAATACATAGTACAGGTGACCATACACTTCTGCTGCGACAGAATGATGGCTTGAACGTCAGCTATTGCTCCCGACTTTTGCATAGGAATGCGCACTCTGTTCAGCTGAGCATGCAAATGTTCTCACAACAGCTGTCTCTACTTATACACATTTACACTCTGCACAGTTGAGAGTGCATATGTTCTTAATGAAGAGTGGGAAGAATCTGCTGTCAAACTCCTGTGGTGACTGCATATCTCCCAAGAACAAAATACAACATCGGATACAACATGTCCGATCCATCTCTCTTCCGAAATCCACCATCAATAGAGACAGGGGTCTGCCATACACGTCAGCTGGTTTACCAAAATCAGTGGGTATGACTGACATCGATCAGTACTCTAAGATGAGAAACTATTTATCACTCAGGCTACGTTCACACAGTGTATTTGCAGAGCATTTTTTGTGTTCTACAGGCAGCTCCGTTTTTTTTTCCAGCATTTTTTTATGCAAACCAAGTCTTTGCTTGCAATTATTATTACTTTTACATGTTTACATAACAAAAAAATACGCAAATAAAATGGCCGTATAACATCCAAAATAACTGACTAAATAAAACAACCTTTTTGTTACAGACGTAAATAAAAACATGTGAAATATGTAATGTTTTCTGTCAAACTATTCTGAAAAAATATCTACTGTGAATTAGGTATAATTTGAGGTGTATAGCCACATAGTTGTGTAGCAAGTAGATGCAATACATTTTCTAACCAATGGAACACATTTTTTCATGCCAGAAACAATTATAGAGATACAAATTACACTGATAAAAATAAGATTTGCCATCTCAAATTTATCCTCAACCAAAAAATTGTATCACAGTAGCCCAAATGACAGTGTTCATCTCTACCACATTATGTTATACAGTGGTCATAGTGGTTGTTATCCTAAAATACTGCTAAAGGAAAAGGGGAGGGGGGTATACATAATGTCTATACCTCTTTACTTAGCTGATCATGAAAACCAGCCTGTGGTAAAATGCCAGAAATAAGAGCCGAAATGTCTGAGAAACGTCCTGGCTGAGGGAGACTAACCTATATTTCAGCTGCTCTAAAGCCTGCTTAGTCAAATTCAGGCAAATGTCCAGAATGTATTCACTGTGTGGCTTTTTGGCAGTGTATAGTTTGGATATTAAAAATGGTGTGGTTACGATTTTGTTAGACATGTTTAATGTGTGTGTCAAAAAAAAAATCCAAAAAACAAGTTTAAATGGAATGTCCCTGTAATGAGACTACATTGGGTTGAAGGAAACGCATAAAAGGGGCAACACTTAAAGGATAGGTCTACCACTTGCATGCACAGAGAACAGTACTATAACCTCACAAATTACCTTAACATTGACCGCCAATTTATTTTTTATTTTTTATAGGTTTTAAACGCAGATTATAATCTACGCATTTTATTTGCTACCCTGCTTTGCTGATGTCACATATTCTTATAACTAACCAGGGCCTCAAATGGTATCACCTCAAAATGTATTGAGAGGCATCTCGCATCCAATACAAAAGGGACAAAAAAATAGTGGCAAGCATGCAAATAGTGGCAAGCATGCCCAAAATAATATTTCTTGTTACTTCCCTTGGACAGCAGTGTTCATGACCTACCTAGGAACGAGTATTGGAAGTAACGGGCTGCAAACATAATGTTATCTGCTCCCTGAAGAGATTTGAGTGCTAGAAGCAGCCTAAAAGAAGGATTCTGATCAGTTAAAGGGAATGTGTCATCAGAATATTACCTATTATTAAATCAGGATTGACATTTTTTTTTTATAAATAATTTTGGGTGATTAATTTAAATTTTTTTTAAATAATTTTTAATTTTGCTATTTATATTTTATAATAATCCTGAAATCCTGCACTTCCCATTCTGACCACTAGACCTAAAACCAAGCTGAGACTTCCTGTTCTGTACAAATCATTTCCCAGTAATGCCTTTTTTCAAGAAAGATAACACTGGATCAGCCACATGCTCCTTAGTTAGTAGATTGCACAGATTAGACATAAAAACCCTTAATCCTTGACCACACATTGCCCTGTGTTATAGGGAATATGCGATCAATAATAAATGTAAAGTGACAAAGAACAAGGGACGATGTACTTGTTCGAAGCTTGCACTGGGCAATACTCTGCCTATCTAATACCACCAAAGCACTGGTTATGTAGTTTCCAGGTGCAAAAGTTAGTAGCTAGAGAATACCAGTTTTACTCTGAATAATGCAGACAAAATATATTTGTTACCTGGAAACCATCAAGGAAAAGGCTGAAAGCTGTTCTGTTGTGACCATTTTTATTCTGTTTATTGTGCCTAAAAACTTCCTGAAGTACAACTCAATGACACAGAAATATTACTCTGATTAACACATGTAAACCTAACACCAGACCCTTCAACAGAGCAATAAGTGATAAGTTCGCACAGTACAAAATGCAACTTTATATTCTCTTAATGGAGAGGGCAACGTGGTTATCTTCTCACTTCCCTCTTCTCTAAATAGAGGTAACATAAATGGCCCGTTTACTCATGATGGTAGTGGAAGAGCAGACACAGGGAACCGCTCCACTTCTGATCCTCCTTACTACCTAAAGTGTGTGTGTGATTTTTACCTATTTAACCAATAGACCATTTGTGAGGTCAGACACAGATATTGAAAAAGATGGCCTGGATAACAATCTCCATTCTAGTCCCAGAGGTGTTTGAGGTTAAAGTTGGGGTTCTGTACAGGCCAGTCAACTTCTTTCACACCAAACTCACCCAGCCATGCCTTGTGGACCCTATGGGCCTTGTTGTGTGCACCTAGGCACAGACATGCTGGAATACAAAAAGGGCTGAAACCAAACTGTTCCCACAAAGTTGTAAGCATACAATTGTTCAAAATTTCTTGGTATGCAAAAGTATTAAGATTTCTCTTCACTGAAACCATGAGACCAAGCCAACCCCTCAATAACCCCCCAGAATTATCTCCCCTCCACCAAACTATACAAATGGCACAATGCATCCTGACAGTTAACATTCTCCTGGCATTTGCCAAACGCAGACTCATCCAATAGATGCCAGATAGAGAAGAGAGATCCATCACTTCACAGAAAACATTTCTACTGATACGGTGGTGGCAGCTTTACACCACTCCATCTGACGCTTGTGATGGAAGGCTTGCATGTAGCTGCTCAGCCATGAAAACCTATGTCAGGAAGCTCCCGGTGGGCAGAGTTTTTGTGCAGATTTTAATGCCAGATGAGGTTTGGTCTCTGCAGTTACAGAGTCAGCAGAGCAGTGACTATTTTCATACACCTCAGCACCCTGTGACCCCGCTCTATAACTTTACATGGTCTCCACATTGTGGCTGAGTTGCAGTGGTCCCTAAACACTTTCACCTCTCAATAATACCACACAGAATATCATAGAGGATCATTAGAAGAATCTCAGAAGGAAGAGATTTGATCTGACTTGTTGCAGTAATGGCGTCCTATTACAGGACCACACTGGAATTCAGTGAGCTCTTTAGAACGAACGACCCATTGTCTCACAAATATTTGCACTAGTAGGTTATACACCAGGGGCAATAGGACTAAAACCTGAAACCTGTGACTAAGAGGTAGGGCCCAATACTTTAGTCTATATTGTAAATGTTGTTAATAGAAGCATAAGGGCATTGCTAATTCAAGATAAGATGTGTAAAAAAAAAAAAAAGAAAATTAATACATGCAAAATCACTTACAATTGGGTTATTCTCTATGGAGAGGTGTTATCACATTAAGTCCAATAAATTAAACAAAAAAAATTACAGTACCAGGAATAAGCATGATTACCTGGCCAAATCTTGTAAAAACCTGTCAGAATAGCTGGTTCTATGTACATTTTAAACTGAAACTTTTCTTTCATAGTTTTCAAATTTTCAGCTGCAGTGATTACAAAATGGAAGGGATACACATGTCTGTCCTGAAGTGATACTATACATATGGGGGGGGGGGGGGAGATTGACAAGGCTTATCATAGTTGCAAACGTTCGTTCAAGCCCCACTTTGCAAAAAAAAAAAAAGTTAAAATTTATATATATATATATATATATATATATATATATTAATTTTTTTACTGCACTTTTCTTGTGTATCTTGCTGTTTTTACACCAATATTTTGATGCGAGCATTACTAATTTATCCTTATAAAAATCTGATGATCTGCACATACAAGATTACTTTTAAATCAGTTAATGGAAGCTTAATGCTCTACAAAACATAGGGTTTCTTCCTCTTATTTTGTGGCGCTGCCACTTTAAAATTTCCCCTAAAAAATACTTGCACTGTTCCATCCGTAATTACAACGGGGGGGGGGGGGGGGGGGGGGGGATTTCTTCACAGGCAGCAAATTAGTTCCAACTTACAAAAGTAGAATGTGCCGAGAACTCTTAAGCCTTTTTGGAAATATCTGAGCAAGAGAGCGGCCTGTCCACCAGTTGCTCGCACAGATGTGGCTGCCAATCACACACATTTGCTCCAGCACATTCCACATTTACTAATTAATCTCCGGCCCGATGCTTCCACCAGCGTGGAGTCTGACATGACGGCTTGTTTAGAAGAAGGAAATGCTACTTTATTCTTCATCAGATTATAAATGGACAGAAGTTTCATTTTGGCAGAGATTTATTAGTCACTTTCATTTTTTGCCTTTCAGTTGGAGAAACCCCTTAGGGCTCCCGCACACTACAAAGCTGCATGAATGGACCCTGTATGAGCGCCCACAAACCCATATGCACTGTGTGCATCACCATATGGTGCCTCCATGAACCACTGTATTCTGTCCAGGCACAGCAATAGGCTTCTTCAAGGCTGCATTTACACAACTTCTAGAATTTATTGCAGCATTTTAGTTGGAATTTTTGATGGCGTGTTTTGGTCTGCTTTAATGTTATCACTGAAATGAATATAAATATATATACACACACAGTGATCCCTCAACTTACAATGGCCTCAATATACAATAGTTTCAAAATACAATGGTCTTTTCTGGACTATTGTAACTTGAAACCAGACTCAACATGCAATGCTATGGAATCAGTGAAACGTGTCAATGGCTGGAAGAACCGACCAATCAGAATGGATATTGCACTGGTAAAACCCCTGTATTACTGAAGCGCATGCACTGACTGGTGTCTGGTAGCGCCCCCTACAGTACAGGGTGGTATTACATGTTCTGTACTCTTTACCTATACCAGGGTTAGCTGCTCCTTTGGACATCAGTTGTGGGCGGCTCCATTTTCCTTTTTTTAGGACATTGCGTGTTCTGTACAGCACCCTGAAGAAGCTTCTGTCCTCTACATAGACCAGTGTTTCCCAAGCAGGGTGCCCCTAGCTGTTGCAAAACTACAACTCCCAGCATGCCCGGACAGCCGAAGGCTGTCCGGGCATGCTGGGAGTTGTAGTTTTGCAACAGCTGGAGGCACCCTGCTTTGGAAACACTGAAATAGACAGTGATTTACAGCTTCCAGCAGCTCTTTCTTACTTTTATATGTAAGGACTTGCTTTATATATATTAGTTATCTACTTATTTATCTTTAATCCTCACTTTTTCCTATTATTGGATGACATTTTGGGGCTTCAGAACCAATTACCAGGTTTCCATAGAGTAATGGTCTCAACATACAATGGTTTCAACATACAATGGTCGTCCAGGAACCAATTAATATTGTAACTTGAGGGACCACTGTATATGTATATATATATATATATATATATATATATATATATATATATATATATTCATTTTTTCTTCTTTTTTCTGGCTATACATTTTAAAATGCAACAAACAAGTATAAAATAAGAGGTGGTACAGTAAATTCCTACAGTATATGCTGTATCTGGAAAGGTGTGAGGCAGATATGGAGTAAGTTTTACTGCACGGATCTTGTCCCACATTCACAATCTACAGAAGATTCTGCATATTTTTCAATGGATTTTGATGATGATTGTGATACAGATTCACCAGTTTGTGTTCCATTCAAAGAATACTGTAAATGGCAGTCACTGGTTGGCTGAATAATAAGTAGGGTGAATTCCTCTGCAGTTCTGCATCTTACAAGTATTTACTAGAGAGTTGTCACAGTATCTGGCATGAATACACCAATAAATCTGCCCTAATATGTGCACACTGAGATTAATATTTGGCATTAAAGAGGCACTGTCATTGTTGAAAACTTTTTATGTGTACAGAACTAATCATATGATGGCTTTTTGCAATATAAATTTATTTTAAATAAAATATCAATTTCCCCCAGAAATTAAATCTAAAAATAGCCACCACTAGGGGTCGTCTGTCTTTAGCCAGAGAGACTAGTGTTGATTTAGCAGTATACCAGATAACGGCTGTACAGCAGGTCGGTATCCAGTATAGGAGAATTCAGCTGTATGCACACACAGGCGGTGCGGGATGCAGGCAGGTCCCCCCCCCCCCCCCCCCCCCCCCCTGCCCAGGTTCTCAGCTACGCCTGATCCTGTGTCCCATTGTGCCCCCCCCCCCTCCCCCGGTTCTCAACTGACATTACACACGATCGCAGCTGAGAACCAAGGGGGGGGTCGTTGGGGGGAAGTTACCGGCACACACGATCGCAGCTGAGAACCCGGTAAAAGATCCTAGAGACATAAAATATATATGCACACGATCAGGATTAGGGACCGGGTAACATATGGCTTTATTTATTTATTTTTTTTGGAACTATGATAGGTACACTTTAAGTAATGCTAATGAAAAAGGACAACTTTATCACACACACTCACGATAAGGGTAGGGTATTTTCTTGCTGCATATATTCTAACCCACTGAAATTAATGGGTAGCAAAATATGCAGCTGATTTTGTAACCCATTGACTTTGATGGGTAGGAAAATACGCAGCGGCAATTAAACTGTTAAATATGCTACGTGTGATCCTATGCTAAAGGTAACCCTTCATGCTGAAAATGCAGTCTGCAAGCATCATGTTATAGTTCTGGAGGATTAAAAATAATAATAATAATAATAATAATAATGTGCTAGAGAAGGGAGAAAATAGAAAAAAAAATACTTGGAAGAAAACAGAAGATTCGGTTAAAAGTTTATTGGGGACTTGGGATAGGCAAATATGTTTTTTGTTTCTATTTTACCATGCCCCCTTTAATATACAGTATAGCTTTGTTGGACAAGTTGCAGGATTGCATAATTTGTTCATGTAAATCTCTTCTCACTGGTCCAAGTAGTCTTTTCAGTGACTGACAGCTCTATCTGTACTCTTACTCTTAGCCCAGAATGAGCACATCTTTACATGAATAAATAAGGATCCTTGAACTTTTCCCACAAAACACAAAAAAAAAAACATGAAATCAATATGGAGGTTATGACATTTTTTCAAGGATTGTTTAGCTAAAATTCAGTTTTGTTGGTTTATTCAGATAATTCTTTTGCAGGTCTATTCATGCATTAGAAGTGCAGTGTATGGGAAAATAAGAAAGACCAAGCCCAGGTAACTCTATACATGAGCAAGTTTGTCTGAGAAAAGGGTGTTCAGGTGTGGACAATATCAATCATTAAAGGGCTTGTCAGAATTATTTTTAAAACCTTACAGCATGTTATTTTGATGAAAACTAAAAAACCAACGCTATACTTACCTGTTTTATCCTTACACTCCAGTACTCTATGCCACCTTTGCTTACTTCCCTTAAAGGGGTACTCCAGTGAAAAACTTTTTTTTTTTTTTATATCAACTAGCTCTCTGCTGACAACTTCCATTTTAGGAACTGTCCAGATTAGAAGCAAATCCACATAGCAAACCTATCCTGCTCTGGACAGTTCCTGACATGGACAGAGGTGTCACTAGAGAGCACCATGGACAGACGGAAAAAAAATAGAAATCCTAAAAGAAAAGAACTTCCTCTGTAGTATAAATCAGCTAATAAGTACTGGAAGGAAAAAGATTTTTAAATAGAAGTAAGAGTACCCCTTTAAGCGATGACATGTTAAAGGGGTTCTCCACCATAAGGTGATTTTAGTACATACCTGGCAGGCAGTAATGGACATGCTTAGGAAGGATCTGTGCTTGTCTTGGGGCTAAATGGCTATGTTGTGAGATTACCATAACCCTGTGGCTAGCTTTTTGTGAACTGGTATTTCCTGTTTGACTTTTCTTTTTTTGACTACAAATCCCACAATTCCATTTTCCTCCCTCCCACACATCAGCCACCCCACCCATTGAAACATAAATGAGCTGCATACATTCAAAAGACCTGTGGTTTTCAATCAGGGCGTCTACAGCTGTTGCATTAGTTGCAGATTGATCTCTCTCCCACCAATCGATCCCTCCACCCATTGAAGCAGACAGGCTCCCTGTCATCAGCTGAGTAGTGATGTCAGGTCTCGGCCACATTGCAACCTGGGAAAAATCTGAACCAACAGTCATTTTTTATGCTGGTAAAAATAAATATTGGAGTGAAAATCACAGAAGAATTGTGAGAAAAACTGTCACACACAGGTACAGACACTATATTGTAAACATTAACTTTACAGCCCCTGTAGCATAGTCAAATAAAAAAAAATCCTGGAATACCCCTTTAATACACCCTGCAGCCAGGCCTCAGTGGGTATATAGGACTTCACTGGAATTAAGAGTAAGGAACGTCACCGGTTATTTGACGTGGCGGCAGAGTGGAGAAGGGGTACATTTTCAGGAGTGCATGTGAATTACTTAATGTGATGTGAGTAGCAAGAGGGAGGTGGACAGCTCCTTTAGAAGGGTAATTCCCACCTGAAAACATTAGTCTTTTCATAGGACAGGGAGAGAACAGGCTGATCAGTGGGGGACCATCTGCTGTGATCCCCAACAACAAAAAGAATGTCGACAAAACATGGCCATTATTCACTCTCTATAGGGCCAAAATATTTCTGAGCGCTGAACTGAAGATATAGAACAAATTAACTCTTAACTGCACTGGTGGCAGGTTTGAAGACTGGACCTCTGACGCTATAGCTTGGGTCCCCGTTGATGCTACCCCGCTTATCAAGGAGAAGGAGATTAATAGTTATAAGCAGGGCAGCATGAACAGGACTCAGGGAACGGCCTTAGAGGTGCAGATAGTCTCAAATCTGCCTCCAGAGCACTTGAGTTAATTTGCATATTGTAAGAGGGTGCTCTCTCTCGGGAACAGCTGAATGGATTGGGTTAAGGAATACACCATTTTATTTGGGATCACCCACAATAACCACATGTACATTTAGGTTAGTGGGGTTGATCAATGTATCCGTCTCTCTTTAAGTAATGGTCTTTCAGTCATCCTGCGCATGCAGAGGAGAGGACGTATGCTGCAGAGTGAATCTCCATTCAGCAGCATAGAAGTCTCAGCCTCAGGCCATATTCCCACAGCCTACAATGTGAGGAATGTCCGCTTGGAAAACAGGCAGATAGTCCGCACATTTGAATGTTCTGGTGAACGCCAAAATGTGTTTTATAGACGGCAATGCATTGTAGAGCAGAATCCACAGAATGAATAGAAAGGTCTATTCTTTCTGTGGATGCCGGAATCGGGAATTCCACCATGTGCACAGTGCAGTAGAATCATATTAAAATCGATAATATGATGATTTGTTTTTTATTTGGTTGGGGTCTCCGGAACAAGCTGACTTGTTTGTCGCTTACCTCAACCATAATGATTGGGGTTTGACATTTACCCCCCATTTTTCCAACACACATATTGAATTTCTTGACCTTTTGTTAAAGAAAAATGAGGATGGGGCAGTCTCTACTGAAACTTATTTTAAAAGTGTTGATGTGAATAGTTTTTTAGATTTTTCGAGTGCACACTATCCTAAATGGCTAAAAAATGTTCCATACGGCCAGTATCTGCGCATCCGAAAAAATTGCACCTTAGATTCTGATTTTACCAGACAAGCACGCACCTCAAAAGAACGGTTTATAAGCAAGGGATACCCCACACCATTACTTTCAGATGCTTATAATAGGGTATAAAATCTATCACAGAATGAATTAGAGTCAGCTAGTGCAAATAGGAATAGGGTGAACAATAGTACTAAGTGTGATTTTAAATACAATTGTATCACTAATTTTAATTGTGCTTCTAATACTATTAAAAAGATTTTAAATAAACATTGGCCAATCGTGCGTGATGACCCTCTTTTACGAAATATTGTCCCTTCACATCCAGGGGTCACGTTTAGGAGATCCATGAACCTACGCAATTTAGTTGCCCCCAGTAGATTTAGATCTAAACCCACTTCTATTGTTCAGTCAGGTGACTGTGGTTTGCGCAGGTGTAACAAACCCTGTTGCCTGTGTTGTAGGATGGTGTGCACTGAAAGTTCTTTTACATCCATAGTTACTAAGTACACTTTTTTTTTATCAAAGGTCTTTTTAATTGTGAAAGTTCCTTTGTTATTTATTTATTATCTTGCGAGTGTTGTTTACAGTATGTCGGTCATACTATTCAGCCTATTCGTGCCCGCATGAACAAACACCGTTCTAACATAAAGAACGGGTTCTTGTTACACAGTATGTCTCGCCATTTTTTGTCAGTTCACAATAGAAGTGCGGACTGCTTGAGGATCCAAATTTTAGAAATGGTTCCCGTGGATACACCCAATAGATACCAAAAACTTATAAATCGGGAATCATTTTGGATCTTCAAGCTCGGCACTTTATTTCCTAACGGACTGAATGAAACTATTGAGAATACTCGCTGATCTAATAATTGTATTTTTGTACTTCTGTAATTTTTGTACTTTTACAATATTTGTATAACATATATTTTTTAATATATGCTTTTATTATATCGTATGCACCTTATGGACCCTGTAAATACTTGGGGTTTACCATTAGCGCATGTTGGCACTTTAAGTTGGAGTGCACCTTTATGTTTTGCTGCTATGGTTGAATAATGGTTAACCAGACATAGTAAATGGTTAATTTTTGTTGTATGTTGTTACTCCCCCATTGGATGATTGTGTCTGACAATGAGGGGTTAATCTCGCTTGGTGTGTATAAATAGTGTTTCCTGTTCCCCTGTCCATATGCCTGATGAAGCGCTTATGCGCGAAACGCGTTGCATAATGCCCACTGGGAATAAATGTTTTGCTGTCCTGAGTTTTGCCTGGTCCTTCAGCGCCTGAGTTCCACCCTTCCTTGGAGGTGATTGTTTTTCTTTGTGCCATATCTGTGGAGCGGCAGCAGTGGACCATCATTACATGCCTTTATCCATGTTGTGCTGGCCCTTGCACAACTAGCTTTGGTAAGCGCGATTTTACATTGAGCGTCTTGCGTGAATTGGCGGTATTACACTATGGAACGCTCCTTTTGTGTCTTTTTTTTATATTAAAATCAATGGCACTCTGCTGCGGCAGAATTTCCAAACTGAATATTCCCGTGGATTTCGGCTTGGAAATTCCATTGTATGAACATAGCCTCAGGGGAAGGAAATGCTTTCTCTGAAGGCTGAAGCCTGACTTGACCATGCATAGGGGGGTTTGTGAACGCCCCCGAGTACCAAGCTCCTCATTAGCATATGAAGGAAAACAAGATAGCCGAAACAAAAGCATAGATCAGAGACCGGTAACTTTAATTTTCAATAATTTCACCCACACTACAAGCCTGTATCAACAGGTTAGTGAAGGTGATACTGACGAAAGATTCCCTTTAAAGCATTACTGTTATTTAAAAAAAAAAAAAAACACATTAATGGTCTATTCACATTTACAATATTCTGCACAGATTTAATGTGCAGGATTTTCTGCTGCAGATTTCAATGTAAACTGATTAACTGAACAACACAGCATGAAATCCTGCGCAGAATACTGTACGTGTGAATAGACCCTAAACGTTTTCATCTGTTGGGGTCTCAGTGCTAAAACTTCCATCAATCTCTGCAAATAGCCCTGATAAAGCATTTGGCTATGCACTTAAAAAACATTTTAAGTTATATTTATTCTTTAATTTACACAGCAGAAACACTAAATTTTTTGTGCAGATGTTCCCCACTGACATCAATGAGAAGTCAGAATCCCCCCAAATATTTGTAGTTGTTGGATGATCTGGTAATTATTTCGTGGCGTGGATTTTATTGAGGTAATATGTAAATTTTCCGCATATCCTCCCTGTGTGAACATACCCTTACAGTTATATAAACACAGTGGGTGAAATATTGAAATAAATTTCCAAAGGTGCTATCAACATGAAATATTCACCAGATGTTGGTAACAATTAATAGTAAAAGTAATTCATACATACAATGAAACCAAAACAAATAATTCAGAAATTAAGTTGTGTGTAATAATGTAAAATGTCACCCGCGTTTTATGATATTCATTTAACACTTTGTACAAAAGCCTTTGTTGGTAATAACAGCTTCAAGACCTCTCCTGTATGGAAAAACTAGTCACATGCATTGCTGTGGCTTGATTTTGGCCCATTCTTTCACATAAACAGTCTTCAAATCTTGAAGGGTCCTTGGTTACCTTCTAAGAATCATGATTTTTAGTTCTTTCCATAGATTTTCAATGAGATGTAAGTCAGGTGATGGGCCATTCTAGTAGCTTTAAAGGGGTATTCCACCCCTAGACATCTTATCCCCTATCCAAAGGATAGGGGATAAGATGTCTGATGGCGGGGGGTCCCGCCGCTGGGGACCCCCGCAATATAGCATGTGGCACCCACCTGTTTCTGGTCCGGAAGCGCTGGAGGGTCTGGTTCCCCACTACTGGAACGGAAGTTCGTGACATCACGACTCCGCCCCCGTGTGACATCACGCCCCGTCCCCTCAATGCAAGACTATGGGAGGGGGCGTGGCGGACGCCACGCCCCCTCCCATAGACTTGCATTGAGGGGATGGGGCGTGATGTCACACGGGGGCGGAGTCGTGATGTCACGAACTTCCGTTCCCGTGGTTGGGACCCAGACCCTCCAGCGCTTCCGGGGGATAAGATGTCTAGGGGTGGAGTACCCCTTTAAAACTTCACTGCTGTTACAGTGTTTTTAGGGAGATGAGCAATGCCATTTCTCCTCCAAACATGGTGTGTATTATGACATCCAAACTGTTCAATTTTGTCGTCATCTGACCACTCTATATTCTCCAAATGATATGCAGCAAATTAAACAAGCTTCTATGTGCCTCTTATTCAGCAGTGGAGCGTGGTGAGCGTACATACAGGCCATGGTGGCGGAGTGAATAACTTACTGTTTTCTTTGAGACAACAGTACCTGCTCTCCACAAGTGGTCCTTGGCTCTTGGACAACAATTCAGATTATACTTCTCACTCATCTGTCAGAAACCTTGCGAGGAGAACCTGGTTGAGGCAGATTTATGGTGAAATAATGGTCTTTCCACAGTGCTCCCTGAAACATTCAGATGCTTAGAAATGCACCTTTAACCGATGCCATTGTTATGTTTTGCAACAATTAGGTTGTTAAGTTTTTGGGATAGATCTTTGCAATCATGAGATGTGTCTTGCGTAACACCTTGGCCATCAGTTGGGATGGAACCAGCTGATATTAATTTGCACTGACAAGGGGCTGGATTGCTTTTTAATTACTGACAGACTTCAGCTGTTGTCTTGGCTTTTCATGCCTTTTTATCTCCCTTAAGGTGTTGAATACTTTTTCTCTGTGTCATTTTACATACGTACACAATACATTTTTGAGCTTATTTGTTTTCATGCAAATAGAACATTTGTCAGCATATACTGGCCTATCAGAGGCCTAAAGGATGCACTTTTGGTCTCCATCAGCTAAACAGCCCTATGGATACTTTGAGCTTTTCCTGGCATACATGCCAAATGTATGGTAAAGCTTAGATGTAATGTGAACAGAACCTGATTCTGTAAGAACAGTATTTACAGGCCGCAATACATAGGAAAACATTATTTGAGCATTCATTTTGATATTTCTTAGTACTTGCCACAACACTGTCTTCTGGGGAAAACCACAGTACAATGTCAGCGATGAAGAACAAACTCTGTGACCTCTGCTATGACCTCTGCCTACGCAGTTGTGCAGTTTACTGGGCTGTAAATCCTTAAAGACAGGTCAAACCTGTTCTTCTTGGCATAGGGCCCTTTAACTGAATACATGAAGGAGATTACTAAAAGTGAATGAAGAGACGATTCTTACACAATAGTCATGTTTCATGTGCACAGCTAAATATAATCTTGCTTTCAAAATATAAAAAAGCCTTTAAATAAACTATTATTTCCCTATTACCCATGACATCATAGAGTACAGTTAAATGAATACACAACCATTATGAGTCCTTTCACTGAAGAATATTTGATTTTCCACAGGGTGAGAGACTCTCCTTAGATTATTCAGTACCATTACTAAGTCATTCTTACAAATGGAATTGCAAAGGTTTTCACGCAAAGTGCGTGGGACAAAGACAACACACTGGAGTTAAATATTTACTACAAAAAAATATATACTAAGTAAATATATAGAAATATCTATACTCATAATGTAAGTTATACTCCTCTCACAATGCTGCACTTATACGATGGGTGGGAGACCTCTACTGATCAGGTGATTGACCTTTTATCTGCACAATGAAGCTCCTGGCTACTCAAAGAACTGCAGCAGGCTCCGTTCAGTTGCATTTGTTTGTTTGCAGCTAGGTGGCACTTAAATAGGTTTTCAGGGACTTTTTCTGTTTTATTGAAGGCCTATCCTCAGAATTGGCCATCAATTGCTGACCGGTGGGGATCAGTCACCTAGTTTTCCCACCATTCAGCTGACTAAAGGGGGCCCTGTAGTCACTACTCTTCCTACCAAGTAAAGTTCCATACACTCAGTAGCGGCTGCACCTGGTGTTGCAGCACATCCAACTGAAGTGGATACTGAATGTACAGTGTAGTATCTGGTAGGAAGAAAAGAGGCATGCAGTACTCGCACAAGTGCAGTCACCTCATCATCCAGCTGATCGGCAGTAGAGCCAGAAGTCGGACCCCCACCTATCGAATATTTTAGGCCTATGCTGAGGACAGGCCATCATTTAAAAAAAAAAAAAAACTGGAAAACGCTTTTAAAAGCTGATGTGCAGGAAGAAAACAGTGGAAGATGCATCACTACATTTATTCTCATGATCTGAGTCACTTTATGAGATGGAAATACTTCTTTAAACATGACCAGAAGCCATAGGCTGAACAGAGTAATTAAACTAGGTAATTCGACTGGTTATATAAGTTAAAGGGATAGGGCCATGTTAGTCTTCTTCAGCAATGTCTGTCAACCAGCAGGTGGTAAGTGCTGAAGGCTAAGAGGGTACACAAGTTGCTTTCAGCCAAATCTGCATGGTCAGGATAGAGATTCAGCTGAAAGCTGAGGCGCCTGGTTAATCTTGTAGGCTGCATTATACCCACAGCCTACCAATGATCCTGACCGCCACATTACTGTCTATCAGCAGCGGCGGCGGCCGATGCGGTGTGAGTGTATCAAGCTGACAGGACACAGCGTTCGGGGCGGGAAGAGTGGGGAGGTAAACAAAAAGGGCATTATTACTGGCTACAAGGGACATTATTATTGGTTACATTATTATTGGTTACAGGGTGAGCATTATTTAGTGAAAATGTATAAGTGATCACTTCATTAGGGGTACTCAATTGAAACATCTTTTAAACTGGGGGTACATGGCACAAAAAAAAAATTAAGAAACACTGCTCTAGAGCTCTTGCTGGTTCTGCCAGAAAAAAAATAGCTTTTTCTATTTTAACCCATCAAGTAATCGTCAGCTTCCTGTTCAGCATGCACCAGCTAAAGAAATGTAACTGTATTCATATTTTTGTTTTATGGCAAAAATTACATTCAATGGGATGTCCTGCTTAGGAAAATGTATCCCTTATCCAAAGGATAGGAGATAAGTGTATGATCGCAGGGGGTCCTGGCCAAAAATACTTAATGTGAGCCAAGCCTTGCTTACAAGGGGTAACTTAAGTAAACAAAAGGTTACCCCCCCTACAAAAAGGTTACACCTACATGCGAACCCGGCCTTAAAAATTGAGCAAAAATGAAAGAAGATTAAAAAATTCTAGTAGAAATATCATCTTCACATGTCCATATTGGAAACAGGGAGGTCTATTTACAGTATACACTACATCAGGGGTCCTCAACTGATAGAATGTAGTACAAACTCAGACCGCGGCCAGCAATTGTCTGGATAATCTAGCAGAGCTGAATTACAGAGAGGGCACCCAGGACCTTCGTGATTAGCGCTGCCTGAATCATTCTGCTCTGGTCAGGCCTGACTGTAAGAGGCAAGAGCAGTGTGGGATAGGGGCTGGTGAGTATTCTCAGGGGGACATGTTCCTCAACCTGTTGCTCTCCAGTTGTTGCAAAATACAACTCCCATCATGTTTGTACACTGCTCAAAAAAAATAAAGGGAACACTTAAACAACACAATGTAACTCCAAGTCAATCACACTTCTGTGAAATCACACTGTCCACTCAGGAAGCAACACTGATTGACAATCAATTTCACATGCTGTTGTGCAAATGGAACAGACAACAGGTGGAAATTATAGGCAATTAACAAGACACCCCAAATAAAAGAGTGGTTCTTCAGGTGGTGACCACAGAACACTTAGTTCCTATGCTTCCTGGCTGATGTTTTGGTCACTTTTGAATGCTGGCGGTGCTTTCACTCTAGTGGTAGCATGAGACGGAGTGTACAACCCACACAAGTGGCTCAATTAGTGCAGCTCACCCAGGATGGCACATCAATGCGAGCTGTGGCAAGAAGGAGTCTAGAGCATGGAGGCGCTACAAGGAGACAGGCCAGGACATCAGGAGATGTGGAGGAGGCTATAGGAGGGAAACAACCCAGCAGCATGACCGCTACCTCTGCCTTTGTGCAAGGAGGAGCAGGAGGAGCACTGCCAGAGCCCTACAAAATGAACTCCAGCAGGCCACAAACGTGCATGTATCCACTCAAACGGTCAGAAACAGACTATGAGGTTGGTATGAGGGCCTGACAGGTGGGGCTTGTGCTTACAGCCCAACACAGTGCAGGACATTTGGCATTTGCCAGAGAACTCCAAGATTGGCAAATTCATCACTGGCGCCCTGTGGTCTTAACAGATGAAAGCAGATTCCCACTGAGCACATGTGACAGATGTGACAGAGTCCGGAGACGCCATGGAGAACGTTCTGCTGCCTGCAACATCCTCCAGCATGACCGGTTTGGCGGTGGGTCAGTAATGGTGTGGGGTGGCATTTCTTTGGGGGGCCGCACAGCCCTCCATGTGTTGGCCAGAGATAGCCTGACAGCCATTAGGTACCGAGATGAGATCCTCAGACCCTTTGTATGACCACATGCTGTTGCGGTTGGGCCCTGGGTTCCTCCTTATGCAAGGCAATGCTAGACCTCATGTGGCTCGAGTGTGTCAGCAGTTCCTGGAAGAGGAAGGCATTGATGCTATGGACTGGGCTGCCGTTCCCCAGACCTGAAACTGATGGAGCGATACATGATGTCCCAGATGTGCTCAATCTTCACCTCATCGCAGACTTGGATAAGCAGACTTAACTAAAAGTAGTCAAGTACCCCCCACCCCCTGGTAAGAAGCAATAGTTAGCCAGAGACATGCATTTTTTTTTTTTTTTTGTGCAAAATAAAAGCCAGTTTTCAAGCCATCTTTCTATACACTAAAGTCTATGAAGTGTGACGGATGACACTTACATCCTTTATATATTTCTATTAACCAGCATTTTTATTTATCTGCTATTAAATGAACAGAAAACAGTTTAGGTATTTACAGAACTTTTGCGCATATACAGCACGTCTGTGTAGGCCACAAATTAAGTAGGTTAAGGCTCTGTTGTTCTAACGGCCAAAAAGTAATAACTATAACTTGTGGGGCTGTAGAGCAATAAAGCATATGTATTCCAAAATAAGCAAACAGTACAATTTTGATGGATATCTCCAGCTGTTTCATTTTAATTATTCAGTTCTAGGTTTTATTTGTATTGTGCTTAAAGGAACACTCGAGGCAAATGTGATGACATGAAATACCTAGTGCAGGACATGAGGGGGTGGTGCATGATAAGTAAAATGGTCTCTGATATAAACAACATCCCTCCAATTAATAGCCTATGTGATTCCTAACATAATTGTGAATCAAGTAATTTACTAAAATTATTTCTTTGCCCTGAAAAACAGCTGTAAAATCTTGGCCACTAGGTGTCATGTTTCTGCAGTCTGCTGTCCACTGCCTGTAAGATTCAGTTAGTCTCTAGAAACAGACAGACCAAGAAAGAACATTGGAAGTGGGGAGATGTTTAGCTAGTGTTATGTGCAGGAGAGAACCTGCACAGTGTGAGCAGAGTCTGTCTGCCTTCTTTAGATGATCCACACCGTCTCTAAAAGGTAAATAAAGGTATCCTCTCTGACCACCCATTAAGTTTTAGGCAGCTGCCACATGTGTACAATTACAATATGTACAAATTCATACCTCTGAAATGTATCCCTTCTTCTCCACTTCTCTTTAGCTTGATAACCAACAGCAGCAGTACATTGATTAGTGTAACCACTTCTTTGCTGTGCTGCTGTTTCTTTCCTTCTTACTCATATAGCACATTGTAAACCCAGTTCCACATTCCCCCTTATTCTTAACACATGCTATCCATTGTACTGCACTGCAAATGTAAATCTTCCAGAACAGTGCCAGCCTACCAACACTATGTCATGGCATAGCAGTTAGGTGCTGTGCTGCCTAAACTACAACTAAAGGAAAGTAAGTTACTGTGTGTGTACTACTGGCACACAGCTCAGTTCTTGTCCTGCCCCCTGAAGTTGTTTAGAATGAGAAATAGCTGTGTACTATAAAGGGAACTCTGGAGCTCAGTAACAACAGTTAGGCCAGGTTCACAATACAGAATTTTCTAGCAGAATTTCAGTTTAAAATTTGCCTTGAAAATGCTGGCAATGATATTCTGCTGCACAGTGCACACTGCAGAGTTTTCAAGGCAGACTTTCTGCTCTGAAAATTTGCCCAAAATTTTTTTTTTTTAAATTCTGCCAGAACATTGGTGTGGCACTGTTTTTGGAAGAAAGTATCTAGATAGGTAGGCTTTAAAGAAAGTTTCCCAGTATCATGCACTGCCCCCTTTATAATTTAGTACTGTACTATGACAGCATGGAACAAGCTCTGCCTAGTAATATCTGCAAGCAGCCTGAAAGGATACTTACCATATATACTCGAGTGAACCAATAAAAAAAAGAAAATAATAATTACCGGTTTGTGGGGGGGTTGGATTTTGGTGGACCGGGCCGTCCATTTTCTCTGCAGGGACCTTCGCATTCAGGTGGGGAGGGTGAGCGGGTCCGGGCCGTCCATCTTCACCGGGAGGCCCTCTTCTCCGCTCCGGGCCGGCCCCGGACTAGTGACACTGCATTGACACGTCTGTGTGCAGGGACGCCCCTGACGTCACGGATGTCTGATGCACACGTGCAGGGACCGAGAGAACTTGGGAGGTGAGTAGACGAGAGGGGCCTGTATGATGACGGAGGGGGCGGTCTGGATGATAACAGGAAGGATATTGACTGGGGGTGATGATAACGGGGGTCTGGATAATGACCGGGAGATTGGCAGGTCTGGATGATGACAGGAAGTGATGATGACAGGGGGGGGGGGGTCTGGATGATGACAGCGGGGGGATGATGTATTTCCGACCCTAGGCTTATACTCGAGTCTATAAGTTTTCCCAGGCTTTTGGGGTGAAATTAGGGACTCAGCTTATATTGGGGTCGGCTTATACTCGAGAATATACTGGTACATCAGATACATAATTTTAAAATGTTTTAAATAATGGTGACATCTAAAGTTTGGATTGTTGGAGGTTGTAGTGCAGAGACAGAAAAACAAAAAAAGGGGTTGAGATCCTCCCAGCTGAGCAATGTGCATTTAATTTCTAATTTTGACAATTTATAAGTTGGTGGGGCTTCGGGGGCTAATAAATACAAGTAGAACCACTGAGCAGACTTTCTATAGAGCCTCCATCTTCAGCCTTCTATAGAGCCCCCAGGCCCCCAGACCCCCACTTATGACATATCTCTATATCACACAAAGTTTTAAAAAAAAGTTTAACTTAAAAAATGATAGATATAATTGAATGTTATTGTTTAAATATAGAAGTTCCTGTGTATGCCTTGTGCTTATATGTTGTAGTGCGAGTGATGCGGATGACAAATGTACTTACCTTTGCTGATCTGTGCTTCTGTTATTCCTCTTTTCAGATTAGACAAATTAGGTCCGGCCTGAATTTTCATAGTAAACGCCCTCTTCCCCTGTGAAATCTCTCTAGCCAACAGTGAGATTCCACTTTATATAAAGGCAAATGTCTTTGTTGGTCACAGGGGAAGTGGGCGTATACTATGAAGATTCAGGCTGGACGTCACGGTGCGTTTGGGGTTTGGGAATGTCGAAGTTGACGTCAGTTCACATTATGTGCAGTTTAAACAAAGTGCGTTTTCTCCTTTTAAAGAAATTTTGCCATGAGGCAAACACGATTAGATCTGTAATCAAAACTGAGGTATTTTACAAAGTTTTAGGTCTTTAGCCTGTATTCATACATTTAAATTTTACTGCTTATTTTACACATTTTTACAGCATTTTGGCTTTTTATTGCTGCAGTTTTTATAAATTGCAGTCAAGATGACAAGTTTTCTGTGGTATGCACAATTGCAGTAAAATAGCACTATTTTTGCCACGATGTTGGGAAAATTACATCAATACCAGAGAAAAACACAGGACTCTTCAAGCAACGGCCTCTTCAATAGCAGACACCTCATGCTACTGATACAAGAGGTCAAACCTTTTGTATATCAAGCAATGACATCTACAGGATAGCAGGCCTTCATACAAGGTGAAGGAGTTCTCCTTTGACAAATTCTCTTTAGAAAGAGAGAATTAACACTAGACCGTTAGAAATTGACAGAATAAGAAAGCTTCCATATATCGTGCTCAGAATCAGTGTCTGTTCCAAATATTTCTGCTCAATAAAGAATAAAAATAGGAAGAAAGGTTTTGAAATCACATGCATGGGGAATATAAAGAAGCTGAATCCACACAACCCCAGCCCACCCACATCACTATTTCTCAGCTTTTCCCTCTGCAGGAAATTACTGCACACTAATAAAATATCTACAGCATATTCACAAATCTGGAGACACTATAAATGGAACCTATTGCAAGACGCTAGCCAAAACCTACACACTGCAAAGATTACATGATAACTGCTGCAGAACACTAGACAAATACAGTGAACACATCACAACCTACAAAAACTCCAGCAGCAGCCTAAATGTACTGTAAGCCACTATCAATAGGTACAAAAACTGAATCATGATCCCATTATAATAATTCTATTAGTCCAAAAAAATATTAAAACATTCCTTAAATACAGAGAGACTCAAACATTAAAAATGGACCAAACTTAAAATGCCCCAACATCAAACAAGCAGGGAGCCCCCACACAGATTCCACATCACCACAATAGTAAATATCGCCTTGTACTAAACAGGGTTCAGTATTGCAACACTTGCACAGAGTAGCCGAAGTAAATATTTGCTGAGGACATGCTGCAGGGTCCAGTGGATGCGATAACCTAGAGCTGGGCGGTATGACCAAAAACGTGTATCACGGTATTTAAGTGATGGCGGTTCCATGGTATGTAACGGTATTTCCCCACGCCCCCCCCCCCCCCCCCACCCCACCCCAACGTGTCCTGGGCACCGCTACTCTTCCAACCCCCCCCCCCCAATGAATTATCAGCTGTGCTGTCCCCACATCATGTCACCGCAAGCGCTCCTCTGCTCATCCTCCTGAGTTGCGGGCCGCCGGCGCTAGAAATCTCTACTGTACTACAAACAACATTTCCCGGGCTCTGGTACAGTTCACTGTCCTGCGCTGCGGTCCTCTAGCTGTTTCCTCGGGACGGGAAAGTCACAGAGCAGCCAGCCTATCATCGGGGCGGGACATCGCTGTGGCCGGTGATAGGCTGAGCGCACTCATGTATGAAGCCGGCCTGCTCCTTACATGACAGTGGGATCAGCCTATCAGCAGCCGAGGCGGGACATCGCTGCAGCCGGCGATAGGCTGATGGCTCTGTGACGTTCCCATCCCCAGGACCGCAGCGGAGGGACTGTGAGGCCGATAATGGCGAACATCGGAAGGGGAGTTCAAGTTTATTTTGTTTATTTTTGCAGCCCAGGCAATGTTATTTGCAGTACAGTACAGATTTCTAGTGCTGGTGGCCCACAACTCTTAGGAGGATAAGCAGAGGAGCGCTTGCGGGTGACATGATGTGGGGACAGACGTGGGCACAGCGCAGCTGATAATTCATTGGGGGGCAGAAGAAAAGCAGAACAGCGCTCGATGGTCACATATGATTAGTTCCCTGATGTGGGGACAGCGTGCTGCGGCGGACAATTCACTCATTCGAGGGGGGGGGGGGGGGGGAGTGGGGAGGGGCCCAACCGGTATTGCGGGATGGGCAAAATTCATATCTTGCAGGAAAATAAATTTGGCACTACAATAACCCACCACATTTACACGTTATGACTCATCAAAAGGTAAAAAAAAAAACATTGAACAGGAGGTTTAGTTTGTTGAGCTCCTCCAAATGGTTACTTTATTCACTTATAATACTTCATATAAATCCACCTCTCACATTATTGTAAATATTTTATATCTTTTCATGTGACAACACTGAAGAAATAACACTCTGCTCCAATGTAAAGTAGTGAGGGCACAGTCTATATAAGGCAGGGTTCACACTGCAGAATTTCTGACGGAGATCGAGCTGCTGGCGCTAGGACCAAGCAGACTGCATTGCTGCCCCCATAGACTGCAATGCATTTCTGGGTGGATCTTTTGGGAGATCTTCTCAGAAATGCATTGCCATCTATGGGGAGGGAAATGTAGTCCACGCTGTCCTAGTGCCACCAGTGTGGCATTCCGCAGTGTGAACCTAGCCTTACAGTGTTTAATGTTGTGTCCCCTCGCACCTGCAGACGGGACCCCCGCAATCAGACATCTTATCCCTATACATTGGATAAGGGATAAGATGTCTAGGGGCGGAGTACCCCTTTATGTTTTCCAGACAATAGATTTACAGTAAAAGGTGTTGACAACTCTGTATCATCAATAGGAAAGCAGGCCTACATCCAAGGTCTGCTGTGAAGGAAAGCACACTAAGAGGGTGGATTCGTTGTGTTGGATGATGTTGCTCACTAGTAGCAGGCACAATCAATCAAGTTTCCAAAAAACTTTGGGGCACATTTGGCCAAGCCAATCATACACCCAAAAAGAACTAGGTCTATGCTTTCCTATCTGAAGGCAGCATAAAGTAGTGTAGAGAAGCCAATTAAAAAAAATGGCTCAGATTCACCAATCTGCCTGAAACCAAAGCTTATTAGCCAATCAGAGTTCAGCTTTAACTTTCAGAGCTTAAGATATTAAAGTTGAGCTGTGACTGGTTTCAGGAAAATTGATAAATATGGGCCAATGAATCACTTATATCATGTAAATATAGCCATTCTCCAGATACCTGTGCAGACATTAAGGGCACAGAGTGCAGAGAAGTAGGTCTTTCCATTACATGTGAATGCTTGGTAGTCCTCGATATGACCCACACCCTTCGCCCACCCGCCAATAATTAACAGGCAGATGTCAATCAGGGGTGGGTGGGCAGGGGAAGCAGAGATCAGTGTTCAATTTATTAGGAGAATAATGTGCATTACACAATGTAAGTAAGTAATAGCTTATTGTGATCAGCTTCTCTGCCACTAGTTAATGCTGCCCCAAGACCGGGCAGAATGAAACTTGTGACACATTCCCTTTAAAATCTACATCCTTTAAACACACAATGATAAGACTTACCATCTTGATGCCAGTAGAAAATGTCACTGCTGGTCTCGACTTCTCCAGCTGCACTTCAATCTGAGTGGTTTTGCCTTTGTGTTGGGCCAGGAGGATAGAGGCAGGAAGGTGAGATGTTTCCTGCATTGGTAAAGAGAAAAAAAAGAGTAGACTTTAATAGTCATACAGTGATCCCTCAACTTACAATGGCCTCAACATACAATAGTTTCAAGATACAATGGTCTTTTCTGGACCATTGTTAGTTGAAACCAGACTCGACATACAATGCTACGGACAGTCCAGATCTGTGAAACATGTCAGTGGCTGGAAGATCTGACCAATCAGAATGGGCATTCACTGGTAAAACCCCTGTACTACTGAAGTGTATGCACTGACTGGTGTCTGGTAGCGCCCCCTACAGTACAGGGAGGTATTACATGTTCTGTACTACTCTTTACCTGTACCAGGGTTACCTGCTCCTTTGGACACCAGGTGAGGGCGGCTCCATGTAACTTTTTAGGACATTGTGTGTACTGTACAGAACCCTGAAGAAGCTCCTTTCCTCTACATAGACCAGTGTTTCCCAAGCAGGGTGCCCCCAGCTGTTGCAAAACTACAACTCCCAGCATGCCCGGACAGCCTTTGGCTGTCCGGGCATGCTGGGAGTTCTAGTTTGGCAACAGCTGGAGGCTCCCTGCTTGGGAAACACTGACATAGACAGTGATTTATAGCTCCCAGCAGATCTTTCTTACTTTTATCTGTAAGGACTTGCTTTATCTGTATTAGTTATCTAGTTATCTTTCTTTAATCCTTACTTTTTCCTATTTTTGGATGACATCTTGGTGCCTTTAGAACCAATTACCAGGTTTCCATAGAGTTATGGTCTCAACATACAATGGTCGTTCCAGAACCAATTAATATTGTAACTTGAGGGACCATTGTATTTACAAACTTATGCAAAGATCCCAAAATTAAGCTAAGAAAGCCAACAGTTAAATTATTAGTAAAGATTCTAAAGTTCATCCAGTACAACCCACTACCATGGACAAATGATCCAAAGGAAAAGTAAAACAATTATTTGGGCCAGATGCTAATTGTCTTAATATTAGGGTGATAAAAAAAATATAAAAAAAATAAATATGAACCCCTGAAACATCCAGACCTCTCTCAATTGAAATGAGTTGTACCAATTTTTTTTTTTATTATTCGGAGCTGAAGCAGCAGATGGTTGATAGACAGGGGTCCAGCTCCAATTTTACCAGAGGAATTGTTCTCGGTTCTGTCTAATACATGGAATCTTAAGTAAACGGTCCTCCTTTAACCTATCCTGTTAAGGCCACCCCTTCAATAAGTCAACTATTACAGCATTGAGGGCCAAAGCATGTCATACTCTAGCTGCTCTTTCAGAAAATAAACTTTTTCAGGACTTTATGGACAGCTTATCAGACCACACTGATCAGCTGCTTACATGGTGCCAGCAAACACAGTAAAAACAGACAGACGCAGCACTGTACAGTGAACATGCTGGGCTACTAGAGCTGAGCTCAAATTGTAGTCAACAGGAGCTGAGCTGCAGCAATTCAACATGGCCACTACACAAAGTACATATAGGTCTGCTTCTGGATCAGTTTACTGTGTATGCCAGAATCATGGCTCTGGCAAAGAACTGATCAGCAGGTGTACTGGACCCTCCACAGATCAGATACTGATGTCATGTTGCAAATATAGGCCATCATTGAAGAAGTCCAGGAAAAGCCCTTTCAATGCTGACAGAGAAAAAGTCTTCCCTCTAAACGTAGCAGGATTATAATATTTCTGTATTGGTCTTTGATATACAGGGTGGGCCATATATATGGATACACCTTAATAAAATGGGAATGGCTGGTGATATTAACTTCCTGTTTGTGGCAAATTAGTATATGTGAGGGGGGGGGAAACTTTTCAAGATGGGTGGTGACCATGGCAGCCATTTTGGATTGTCAATGCAACTCTCTTCTCCCACTCTTCACACACTGATAGCAACACCGCAGGAGAAATGCTAGCACAGGCTTCCAGTATCCGTAGTTTCAGGTGCTGCAGAATGGGCAAAACAAAAATTGGAACAGGACCCTCAGTTTACGCAGAAGATTTTGTTCAGTGATGAGGAAACTTTTATGTGAATGGTGAAGTAAACAAACAAAACCACCGCTATTGGTCTGACACTAACCCACATTGGATAGATCCCTCCAAGACTGTTGGAACACAAAAATTTATGGTATGGTGTGGTATATGGGGTACAAAGATAGTGGGGCCATTCTTCATCAGTGGAAACCTCAAGGCCACTGGATATGCAAAATTGCTACATGATGATGTGTTTCCTTCTTTATGCACTGAAGCTGGCACGTAGTTTTTCCAGCAAGATGGTGACCACCACATTATGGGTGTCAGGTCCGAGCATTCCTAGATGAACAGTTTCCTGGAAAGTGGATTGGACGTCGTGGGCCAGTTGAATGGCCCCCAAGGTCTCCCCATCTGACCCCCTTAGACTTTTATCTTTGGGGTCATCTGAAGGCAATCGTCTATGCTGTGAAGATACGAGATGTGCAGCACCTGAAACTATGGATACTGGAAGCCTGTGCTAGCATTTCTCCTGCGGTGTATATAGTAGTATATAGCAGTGTATACGGATACTGGAAGCCTGTGCTAGCATTTCTCCTGCGATGTTGCTATCAGTGTGTGAAGAGTGGGAGAAGAGGGTTGCATTGACAATCCAACACAATGGGCAGCACATTGAACACATTTTATAAGTGGTCATAAACTTGTAAATAACTCATGAAAGAATAAAGTTACTTTAAAACCAAGTACATCATTGTTTTTCTTGTGAAATTCCTGATAAGTGATGTGTCACATGACCCTCTTCCTATTGAAAAAATAAAAGTTGGATTCAAAATGGCCGCCATGGTCACCACCCATCTTGAAAAGTTTCCCCCCGACATATACTAATGTGCCACAAACAGGAAGTTAATATCACCAACCATTCCCATTTTATTAAGGTGTATCCATATAAATGGCCCACCCTGAAGATTTAACCTCTCCGTGATACACATATTACATCTCCTGTTACTATGCATTGGCCCACAAATATTCAACTGCGTTTAGAAGAGTCCATAATGATTAATTACAAAGGGAAACTTCAAATAAATTTATATTTTGTGCTATACCTGGTGCGGGGCCAGAGGGGGTGGAGCGTGACACAGGGGGTCATATAGCTAGTGGTCTTCTTGTAATATACACATAAGCTGAGTAGGACAGGGATGGGGCAACTTAAATCGCATGGGCATTGAATTCTTGTGTCACGCACCACCCCTCTGGACATAAGACATGCCCGGAGTGTTAACAGTAGTGAAGGTCTCAAAGCTTTCTATGCTGATGTATTTAATATAAGTCGTATCCAGGGTAAAGGAAGAATGGAAAAAAAATGTTTTTCTATGTTGTGAAATAATACATTCTTTTAGGAATTTAAAAATATACATCCTTTTCACGACATCAGAAGCAAATTATACTATAAAGCCTTTTTAGTCAATTTAACAACCAACTTCCCTTACGTACTTAGAAAGTCAATTGGCTGAACCTGGGTCTGCACTGATCTAGTCAATCATTCATTATTTAAAAACAAATATATAAATTAATTTAAAAGAACAAAATGGAAAACAGATTAAACTGTCAGCACTTTCAAACTAGACATGGATGAATACTTTTAATAAAGCAATGGGTGTTAATCATGGTTAAGTCTTCCAAAATGAAGGAGGAGATCTTATACTATTTGTTCTGTAATTCGAGATTTTACAATTAAAATAGGATTTAAGTTCTCAGCAGACGTCCGTGATAATAAATTGCCAATAGAAGGCCCAGTTAGAAGAAAATATATGAATATTGTTTGATAAAATAGCATTCACATCAGATTCTACCAAAGGCACAAAATACTGCCAAGAAAAACAACCAACAGGGATTTCACTGTTTTCATTTTAAATTCCACCAACTAGTAAAATGAGGGAAAAAATGTAGTGAAGCTACAAAATGAAGGTTTTCTGATAATCAGATTGGTCAAACCCCCACAAGGGTTTATCTAGTGGGGGATTACAGTGGTTGTCCAGGGAGCAGAAAAGGTATTACTTGTCCATCTCACCAGCACTCCACTTCCCCTCGGCATGTCTTAGGCTGCACGATATTGTTGAGGTCATGTGACTTGGTACCTCCCCTCTCTCATGAGACATGACGAGGGTGAAAATGGAGTTCCAGGGAGCAAATACCTTTTCTGCTCCCCAGACAACCCCCTTTAAGGCCACCATGCACATTTGAAATGTGTGGGTGCCTTAAGACCTCAAATGACACAGCTCAAACACATATACAGAGATTGGCATCACGCTGGAAAGGACAGATGGGAGGAATGTAGTCTGTAAGATTCTCTCTCTCAACTAATATTGCTGAGAATACTACTCATCAGCATGTGACAGACTCTGCTCTACTCACATTGCTCCTTCCAAATGTCCTTTTCAGCTAAAAACTTGGTAAAATATGTACCGTAACTCTCAAAGTCTTATTTTGGGATCTGTGTTTTTAATGGCGTAATTGTTTTATGACATTAATGGCACACTGTTACTCAGTGGGTCACGAGAATGCTTTACATGTCTTTTTATGTGTCTGCCTTCTGTATTTGTCTCACAAATCCCACTGTTCTGATGCTCACTCATTCTAACATCCCCTGCTCGGGAAGGGGCGTGTCCAAGGCAAGCACTGAGCTCACACTCACTCACCATGCATTTACTTTCCTGCTGTACTGTGCTGTCTCTCTTCTTCCAATCAAAGCAGGCTGCTCTGTGATCCCCTCCTCTCTGTTTTCAGAAAGGAGTCTGATAGGCAGCACAGGAGTGAGCACAGAGGAGTGCTAGTCCTGCCCTTACTTCCCAAACTTTGTCTTAGCCCGAACTTTAGCTGGGACAGATGGGAATATGTTCTGGATGGTATGGGGATAGTGTTTAAATTTTTTTTTTTTTTTTTTAAAGGGGTACTCCACTGCCCCAGCGTCCAGAACGTTCAGTTTAGAACTCTGGGTGCAGAGGTCGTGACGTCATGGCCACTCCCCTCTTGACGTCACACCCCTTCAATGCAAGTCTATGGGAGGGGGTGTGACGTACGTCACGCCACCTCCCATAGACTTGTATTGAGGGGGCGCGGTGTGACGTCACGACCCCCGCAGCCTGTAACCAGCATTCGGAACTAAATGTTCCGGACACTGGGGCAATGGAAAACCCCTTTAAGCAGGATGGTATGGGTATAGTGGTCTTTTTTATAAGCAATGATTTCTATACAAAGGAGAATACCTTTTCTAATATACTGGTACCTTATATAAAATGATATGCCGTGCTAAGTTGTACAAGATATAAAAAAGGTTTTTGCATTTGACAGTGCCCATTTAAAGCCATAGTCTTCAAATTGGAGCGGAAAGTTAACTGCAGACGGAGACTATATAACAAAGTTAGAGCATTATTTCCGTTGTCGCATTCGAGCCCCATCATGTCAATACATTATTATAGGTGGCAAGTGTAATTTTTTCTTAGCATACTTTGACTATGAATGGGTCTTTTACACTGGCACTTCATACACTGGCACATGTGTATGGGCTAAACTAAAGTTGGCACATGCGTACAGGCACCGCTGCTTCATTTTTATGTGAACTACTTTATACATGCAGGTAAAACAGTAAAGCTTTTGCTTAAGAATTCATCAGATAACAGAAGAAAGCATGTACTCTGTTATACGCATAGAAGTTGCCAAGCATAGAAAGAGTTCGGTCAAGGGAAACCATTTTTATTGGCTTCAGTGGTGTAGGTTTCAGGACCACCGAAGCAAGGAAGACAGAAGAGATATTGTCACAAGATCTCCATTGTATAAATTCAATAACACACAAAAGCTTTTTATATGGTAGAGTGGAGCCCAGTGGAATGGGTAATTGTGAACTGGGTAAAACCGCAAAGAGAAGCGACTACCAGGGTACTATTTATAATGGTGTAAACAAATGATCTGACTACTCAGCGGCTAATGCACCTTAAATCAATTAAAAGCTGAAGGAATGTCATGGAGCGCTGCATTCTCTCATTTCCATGTATTTACGCTTCTAAATATAGGTTTCAGCTGATATCATTACATTTCAATACATGGGATACAGTTTCTTTATAGCCACATATATGGAATTTCTGCATTATTACATTATAGCGAAAAGGGGACCAAGACACTATGTGTTGGCTCATTAAAAACCCATAGAAGTTAGAGGGACGTTCCCTACCCCTTATGTTGAAGTGAACAACTTGTCCTTTCATCCTGCTTTTCTGAAACCATTGGCAATAAATTATTACTTTAAATGGATTATCCAGAAATAGAAAAACAGAGCTAATTTCGTTCCAAAACAGCTCCACGTCTGTCCCCAGGTTGGGTGTGGTATTACAACTTGGCTCCATTCACTTCTATGGAAGTGAGCTGCAGAATAACGCCCAACCTGGACAAAGACGGGGAGTGGTTGATTAAAATTAGCTCTGTTTTTCTATTCCTGGTTAACCCATTTAATAGAGGGGTACCGAAGATAGGGAACCTCCCTAAATTAGAAGCACATGTCCTAATAGCTCATATGAACAAGAGTTGTCCTCCATTCATTTTTAGAGTGAAGAACACAGAGGTATCTGTTGTGATTGAAAACACTGTATTAAGGAGATAAACTCCCCTAGCTTCCGTATTGTTATCTCAATAAGGAAGCAGGTCACAATGAATTTCTTCACAAATTCATATGCAACACGCAAAAATTCTTCATGTGCCATATTACCAATCTATACTACATAGATTTGTAATGTACTTGTTTGAATACATCCGTCTAGTTAAAGGAGTATTCCGGGCAAAAACCTCTAATCCCCTATCGAAAGGAAAGGGGATAAGATGTCTGATCGCGGGGGGCCCGCCGCTGGGACCCCCCGCGATCTCCCTGCAGCAGCCTGCATTCTCTGCGTAGCTGCGTCTGATGTCTATGGGAGGGGCGTTGCGGCCATTACGCACCTTCCCATAGAAATGAATGGAGGGGGCGTGGCGTGACGTCACGTCCCCGTCTCGGAAGCCCAGAGGTTTCCGAAACTTCAGACGCAGCTACGCAGAGAATGCAGGCTGCTGCAGGGAGATCGCGGGGGGTCCAAGCAGCGGGTCCCCCACGATCAGACATCTTATCTCCTATCCTTTCGATAGGGGATAAGATGTTTTTTCCCAGAATACCCCTTTAAGGGTGAATAAGTATAAAGCCGGCCATAAATTTTGGATAGTTGCTGGACAAACAACTCCCTCCTGATTTTAACACTCTAATACTCCCCCCCAATACATGTTCATTTCAGCCAAGCATACACATAATAGAAAATTGATTAGGAAAATAGTAATCTGTTTTTATAATGATTTAATATCGATTTAATCCAGTGTTTCCCAACTAGAGTGCCTCCAGCTGTTGCAAAACTACAACTCCCTGCATGCCTGGGAGTTGTAGTTTTGCAACAGCCAAAGGCACACTGGTTGGAAAAAACTGATTTAATCGGTTGGTCGATTAGTTGGTCAGACAATCTCCAAAGTTCATATATACACAGCAATTATTATCTTTATAAATATCTGCAGTCCCCGGCATCCTGTTTAATGAAAAGAAGGCCTAGAACACAAGATCTTCCACCTCCTGCACCTCCTTTCTGTAATATCTTTAGTGTTCAGCTCTCAGGCTTCATGCGACAGGTCAAACTCCCAATAGTTGCAGAGAGGGAGTGGAAGACTGCATGTGCTGGGCCCATCTTCACGAAACAGGCTGCTGAGGGCACAAAGGACAATCAGGGAATGTGATGTCCCACTTTCTGGCCACAGGTAAGAAACAGGAAAGGGAAATACACATTATAAAGAAAGAAGAAAAAAAAGAAAAATATTATAATAGACACTCCAGGTATATAACAAAATAAACCTGTATTTACCTCCAGCGCTTCCATGGTCCTCTTCCTGAGCGGTCGGGCCTGGGAAGCACCCGGGCCAAGTGTGTCGCACTGCTACTTAGTGAATCGCTGGCCGAGGCCAGGTCACTTTAAATTCCTCCCTAATATAACTTACAAATTATCTTCTCCATTATTCTTTTTTATCCAATTAATGGGGAAAAAAAAATCAGCCAGCTAATCGATGAATGAATTAAAGGTGTACTCCACTGTAAAAAGAAAATGTTTAAATCAACTGGTGCAAGATAGTTAAAGGAAAACTGTCAGATATTTTCTTCCGCACAATCCACAGTACTGATGGATAGTGCGGGAGACGCTGATTAAAACGAGCCCTACCTTACCCGGATCCGCCTGGCCGTTCGCCTGCAATTGTGGTTTTATTCTATGTGTATATCTTGCTGTAACTGGCACGGGCGGGGCTTCTGCAGCTAACTGGCACTGACATCAGCGCCGCTTGTGAATATTCATCCCCCCTCCCTCCAGCTCTCCCTCTCTTCGACGCTCCTAACTGGAGGGACGGGGAGATGAATATTCATAAGCGGTGCTGACGTCAGTGCCAGTTAGCTGCAGAAGCCCCGCCCGTGCCAGTTACAGCAAGATATACACATAGATTAAAAGTACAATTGCGGGCAAACGGCCAGGCGGATCCGGGTAAGGTAGGGCTCGTTTTAATCAGCGTCTCCCGCACTATCCATTAGTACTGTGGATGGTGCAGGAAAAAATATCTGACAGTTTTCCTTTAAACAGATTTGTAAATTACTTCTAATTAAAAATCTTAATCCTTCCAGTAATTATCAGCTGCTGTATGCTCCACAGGAAGTGCTTTTCTTTTTGAATTTCCTTTCTGTCTGACTACAGTGCTCTCTGCTGACACCTCTGTCCATTTTAGGAACTTTCCAGAGTAGAAGCAAATCCCCATAGCAAACCTATCGTGCTCTGGACAGTTCCTGACATGGACAGAGGTGCCAGCAGAGACCACTGTGGTCAGATTGAAAAGAAATTAAAAAAGAAAAGAACTTCGCGTGGATCATACAGCAGCTGCTAAGTACTGGGAGGATTAAGATTTTTTAAATAGAAGTAATTTACAAATCTGTTTCACTTTCTGGCACCAGTTGATTAAAAAAAAAAAGTTTTCCAGTGGAGTACCCCTTTAATATAATCGTTCGTTGCATCTCGACAAGAGTTCTGACTGGAGAGTAAGTTGCTGCCAGACACCTCTGGCAACATTTTATCTCACTGAGAACAAAGAGATAAGGCATACTGAAATCTAAAAACACATGACCGTTCTTTCCCTGAGCATCTGCTGTTGTGTTGACCCCTATAAAACATTAGATGGTCAGCAGGTCCCTGCAAAATATCTGCGTCAGCCGAATATAATCTAGTATGTATGGCCAGCTTATGACTAAATCTACACATTCAAGATTTCAAAATAATTTCGGGAAGGATTCTACATCAAAATCCTCATCAAATCCCCTAAAAAGCAGTGGAGAAAAATATGCACTGAACAATGGCTAGGGGTGCAGATATTAAAATCTGAAGCATTCCCATTTTTTTGTGCTGATTAAGAACAAAAGTACAAGAGAATATGGCAAATGAATACCAATGTGGCTAACCTTCAAACAGATGCCCAGGTGCATCCATGGCAGGAATCCTAGTGTCTGCTAGTGTAAAACGTACATGTGACTTGCCTAAGAAAAATCCTGAATTAGTGACTCTACCTTTAAAGTGTTGTCTGGTCCTGAATGTATTTATAGGTTGGAACTTACAGATTTGTTAAATAAGTGCGGTGACCAGTCTGCTATCAAAATCAGAGATGTCTCTACAAGCATTACCAATATTATGGCTGTGTTCACACATTGAATACAAAGGATCAGCTCAGTAGGGTTTCAGGTTAAACTTTATGGACTGGTCTTTTTTCAACCTTACAAACTAAGTAACTTCAGTTAATTCTGGAATTGTGTTAAAGGGGTTGCACAGGATTAGAAACATAAGACTTCTTTCTTCCAAAAACAGCACCACACCTGTCCACAGTTTGTATGTGGTATTGTAGCTCAGTATCAATTAAAGGGGTACTCTGCCCCGAGAAATCTTAACCCCTCTTAATGCAAGTCTATGGGAGGGGCCATCATGCCCCTTTCCATAGACTTGCATTGAGGGGGCGGAACATGACATCACGAGGGGGTGGGGCCATGAAGTGACGATCCTCTGGCCCCTGCATCACCAGTGATCAGGCACGGAGCAAAGCTCACTTCGTGCACCAGATGACAAGGGGTGCTGCAGGAGAGATCGCGGGGGTTTCCAGTGACAGGAACCCTGTGATCAGACATCTTATCCTCTATCCTTTGGATAGGGTATAAGATGTCTAGGGGCAGAGTACCCCTTTAAGTTCAGCTACATTACAACCCATATTTTTCTAATGCAGTAGAGCAACTTTAAGAGGAAAACTGTCAGATCTATATCATGCTCAGAAATGCTGACATGGGCAAATAAATGATAGCGAAATAAAACCAATGATAACCAATATATATTATATATAGATATATATACCATATATACACACATATAGATAGATAGATAGATAGATAGGAGACAAAGAATAAGTCAGCCAGCACTTTAGTTGATACCAAACTATTATATGGACCTGGCCTACAGGTGCACGCTACTAGGCTAGATATGCAGCAGCACACTGCCAGCACAAGGATATAGGTGAAACATGAACATGCAGATAAAACATGGAAAGCCATACAGCTATGGTGTAATAGATGCAAATGTGAAACTATGAAATAGTGAGGCACTTAGCTCGCAAATTTGTCTCCACCGGCGGTCAAATAGCTTGGACCGTCCCACCGCGATAAGGTAGCCTCCTGGGACGGACCCTACACTGTGTATATGCCTCTGTGTGAACAGTTCAGTAAGCATGGCAGGGTCTGGAACATCCAAGACACCTTATATACACACCTGATAGAGGTGGGTGGGGTGCAAGGCCAACATGGAGGTAGCCACTCCCCCGTATGTGCAATACAGACAAAGAATAAGCTGGCTGACTTATTTTTTGTCTGTATTGCACATACGGGGGAGTGGCTACCTCCATGTCGGCCTTGCACCCCACCCACCTCTATCAGGTATGTATATAAGGTGTCAGGTATAATTTCAAGTATATAGTTAAGGACAGAGAATCCATATTATTGGAATGAACTGTCCTTAAATGTCGGCAGACACTATTGTAGTAAAAATTTATTTTAGATCTTCAATCTATGTTAGCACATACGTGACCGCACTGTCTGAACAGTGCAGCCAATGTATTGCAGCCAACAGCTACAGGAAAGAAGATAAATCGCAAAATGGGTATCACAACTCACTGTGTGGACAATGGGAGATTTCTTCTGAGTTTGAAAGGATTCAAATGTGGTGATGTTATTAATATCAATTATTTTACAGTACAAACATGGCTCCCTCTTACAAGGAAAACATCCCAAAGGTGGAAATGAATGATCCACCAGATTAGAGCCAGCGATCAAGTTTTTACTTTTAACATGCTCAAATTGACCCATAAATAAATTAGCATAACTTGGGGCGAAACGCGTCCCCATAGCACAGCCCCTGACCTGTCTGAATACTGTCCCATCAAAAGAAAATGCATTGTGCTGCCTTATAAATTCTATGGATTCAAGAAGAAAATCTGCCTGGTCCCTACACAAAGTAGGGTCATTATATAGATATTCACTAATCATCTGGAGACCTAGCTCTGTACTAATGTTAGAATAAAGGGAGCACACATCCAACATAATAAAAGAGAAAGGTGGTGGAAACGAAATGTCACTAAGTTCACACATAAGTTGTGTGGAATCTTTTAAATAAGAAGGAAGTTTTAAAACATCTTGTTACGCCGAGTGCTCTGGGTCCCTGCTCCTCCCCAAAGCGCTTGCGGCGTTCTTCTGCGTGCAGCGCCCCAGTCAGACCCGCTGACCAGTAGCGCTGCACTGTTATCACCGGCAGGGATGCGATCCGCGTAGCGGGACGCGCCCGCCCGTGGGTCGCATCCCAATCACCTCACCTGCCCCGTCCTCCAGCTGTCCTGTCCCGGCGCGCGCGGCCCTGCTCTCTAGGGCGCGCCGTCTCTTTGAAATTTAAAGGGCCAGTGCATCATTAATTGTTGCCTGGCCCAATCAGTACCTACACCTGCAAAACATATAAAAACCCACTTCCCCTTCCTGTCCTCGCCGGATCTTGTTGCCCTAGTGCCTTGAGAAAGCGTTTTGTGTATCCCAAGCCTGTGTATCCAGACCCTTGTCGTTGCCCCTGACTACGAACCTTTGCTGCCTGCCCAGACCTTCTGCTACGTCCGACCTTGCTCTTGCCTTGTCCCTGTGTACCGCGCCTGTCTCAGCTGTCAGTGGGGTTGAGTCGCTATCGGGTGGAATGACCTGGGGGTTACCTGCTGCTGCAAGTCCGTCCTGCTTTGCGGCGGGCTCTGGTGAAAACCAGTAACCCCTTAGATTCCGTTCCCCTGGTACGGCCCACGCCATCACCCCACTGACACAGAGGATCCACCTCCAGTGTCCTCTCTGCATACCAGTCCGGATCCTGACACATATGGTTGTTAAAATAATCAAATTAATTCCAGAAACAAAAAGGGGGGCCGGGAGGGTTTATAGAACATTTATGTAGTTTTGTAAATAATAAAAAATAGGTAAAGAGTGTTTTTTTTTATAGTCGAGAACGTGTGCTCCCTTCTATCCAACAGGGACTTCTCAGATGCCCTTTTAATTAAATCATTATACTGTACAATTCATAATATGCAGAGGAAGGGTCAGTATCTAAAATAACAATACTCAATATCTGAAAGGATTCTCAAGGCTTCCCGAGTATAGCTCCCACGACCAGGTATAACTATATGCCCCCGGCTTTATCGGCGGGGCAAATAATGATGTCCAGATTATTCTGTTAGGACTTTATAGCTCTCCTTTCTGAAACTGATAAATTATCAATATCGTTAAATATACAGATCTTTCACTTAATAAGTTGAAATCTTTCATTCCTATAGGATAAAGTGTCTCCAGATAATTCCCACAGTGGCGTACAGGGTAAAAGGATGATGGGGGTCTGACATTAACATGTCTCACTTCCAAAGGAGAATGAATAGGTTCTGATATATTTAAATTAGTTGCATCAACCCAAATGGGGGCCATACTATTCTCTAGATTTTCAGTTTGGGAGTTATCAGAAAAAATAAAACTGACAATGAAAAAAAGCTTACATATGATTTTGTAACCAATTATAACTGTGAAGCAAATGGCATTAAAAACATCTTAAAACAGAACTGGTGCCAGAAAGTTAAACAGACTTTTAAATTACTTCTATTAAAAATCTCCATGCTACCAGTACTTATTAGCTGCTGAATACTACAAAAGAAATTATTTTCTATTTGGAACACAGAGCTCTCTGATGACATCATGACCACAGTGCTCTCTGCTGACATCTCTGTCCATTTTAGGAACTGACCAGAGCAGCATATGTTTGCTATGGGGATTTTCTCCTACTCTGGACAGTTCCTAAAATGGGCAGGGATGTCAGCAGAGAGCACTGTGCTCGTGATTCAGCAGAGAGCTCTGTGTTCCAAAAAGAAAAAGAATTTCCACTGTAGTATTCAGCAGCTAATAAGTACTGGAAGGATTAAGATTTTTTAATAGAAGTAATTTACAAATTTGTGAATTCGAGTAGAAAAGAGACATGGTGCACATCTACAATCTTGTATAATGATCTGATTGCTTCTCAGCATAATATCAAAAACTAACAGGTTGTTCGTATACATTTTTTTAATTTACAAATTTGTTTAACTTTTTGGCCCCAGTTGATTTAATAAAAAAAAAAAAAAGGTTTCCACCGGAGTACCCCTTTAATGATCCCATATTAATGGACCTGTTACCAAGTAACCTGCAGGTCACATTTAGGCGTTCTAGAAATCTGCAGAATTTGATAGCTCCCAATAGATTGAAAAATCAAAAAGTTAAAGAGTACCTTTCATCAAAAAAAGTTTTTATATATGTTATAGATTTAACAATAATGAACTACTTTCTAGAAGGTTTGCATTAAAAAATTGCTTTCATTTATGTATATTTACTGTCTGAAAATGTGTCCACTAGGGATCTCCCTTGGAGTCCCTGTCTGCAAGCGTTTGCATTGATTTTGGACTCACGCTGGCCTGGCATGAGTCCAAAATCGCAGACCGCTGCCTGAACACGTGACTAGTTCAGCACAGCTCCCTGCCTGTGAAGCAGACAGGCAGGAGCGAGCTCTGTGCTTGTAACACTGCGGGGCGCGCTTCTGACTAGGCCGGCCAGCAGAGTCTTCAGTCTCCGTCCCCTGACAAGGAGACCCTGTGCGTGCAGCCTTGAGTCAGTGGAGCACTGCTCTTGTAGTAGGAAACATCATGTCTGCCTAGAACAAACCCATAGAGGTCTGCCAACTCAGAAACTGCCGTCCCTGCCATGTGCTCAGCCTCTATGTGTGCTCCCGAGAGGGAGCGCAGCATAGAGGAATAAGGGCGGAAGCTAGCCCTGGCAGGCATCAGATGACGTTGCGCCTGCCGGGCCACACCCACTTCCTCCCCTCGCACATGGCAGGGAACTGAGCTGCCGAGGAGAGCAGAAAGAAGGTATTTATAGTGGGTTTGGAGTACAAATAAGGACAGGGATAGAGTTAGTGAGAGTCAGGGACAGATGGGGAGGGGGATTAGGGAGAGTGTAGATGATGGGTACTCTTTAAAAGTAAAAACTTGATCGCTGGCTCTAATATGGTGGATCATTCATTTCCACCTTTGGGATGTTTTCCTTGTAAGAGGGAGCGATGTTTGTACTGCAATATAATTGATATTAATAACATCACCACATTTGAATCCTTTCAAACACTGAAGAAATCTCCCATTGTCCACACAGTGAGTTGTGATACCCATTTAGAGATTTATCTTCTTTCCTGTAGCTGTCGGCTGCAATACATTGACCGCACTGTTCAGACAGTGCGGTCCCTTATGTGCAAACATAGATCTAATATCTAAAATACATTTTTACTACATAGTGTCTCGTGACATTTCATGACAGTTCATTCCAATAATATGGATTCTCTGTCCTTAACTATACTTGAAATACTACATGAAAATGTCCCAAACCGTTATGAAACGCCTCATAAATAGTGAATCCTTTTGGATTTTTTAATTAGCCACATTGACTTCCCCAGGGTCTTAATGAGTGTATAGAAAATGTCCGGTAATGGTTTATAATTCTATATATACTTTTATATATTCTTTTACTTTTATTATATTTAATTTTTTATAATTAATTTGTATTATCTAGTCATGGAGTAAAAGTTCCTACAGCGGGATCTTTATGCTATATTTTCTATGTATTTAATACGATGTAGTGTCTGTTTTTGGATTTTATTATACTAAGTAATGAAATAGTAAATTTTCCTGCAATGGTTGTATTTGTCAGTGAAATTGTTAACATCTTGCTATTTAAGTCTGTACCTCACCTTGTCTTGCCATGCCTGAGGAAGCTGCACTTGCACAGTGAAACGTGTTGCATTCTGGACAATAAACTTGAATTTATCTGATCCCACTGTTGCCATGGTCCTGTCAGCACCGACTAGATCCTGCTAAACTTGGAAGCTGGAACGATACTGCTTTGATTGAACTCGAGCTGGAGGGCTGCAGACGGACCTTTTGTACCATACGATTACCATTGTTGTGTATGCGGCTACACAACCATCCAGGGTGAGCGGCTTTAATCTATTTCAGATCCCTGCCCCGTCTTCGATGTTATTTACCCTATGGAGCGCCTTCTATCCCTTTTATAGATTAAACGTCATAGAGGCTGTGCTGAGATGCACACCTCCTACCCCCCTCACCATGCTTGGATTCCAGCACTGAACACATGCAGAGCAGGAAGGGGTGGTGGAGGGAGGAGGCATACATGCTTTCACTTAGCACAGACTCTAAGGCCCGCTTCACACTTTCCGGCTGAACAAAATCAGGCAGGAGAAATAGATGGCAAGGTCCGTGGATTCCACCAGAACATTGAGCAGGTTCAATGTTCTGGCAGAATTATTTGATCAGAATTTTCTGTCAGAAATTCCAACCAGAAAATTCTGCACTGTGAATGGGTTAAGAGAAAACCCATTCACCTGCATGTTACCTTCATGCAGCAGCATTTTGGACCGAAATTCCTGAGCAGAAATTCTGTAGTGTGAACCCAACCTAAGAATCTCTATCTTAGAAGTAAAACGTGATTTTATAACTTTGCAAACAGCCATATGCTGAGAGATAGGTATCATTTGGTTTATCTCCCTATCAGCTGTCTGCCAATGTCTGCAGCTCTAAACATGAGACAGATTGCTTTAAAACAAAAAATACAACATGAAATAAAGAGGTGAAGGATAATGTTGATTTGTTTACCAGCTGATCCAACAGCTCCTGCTTATTCTTCCTTTTCATCATCTGCTGAAGATGTTCCTCTTTCTGTAGAAGGATCCTCCGCTGCTCATTTTCCTGTCTCTCCGATTCCAGCGCCACCTCTAACTCTTCCTGCTCCCTGGTCTATGCATAATGTAAAAGTTACAAACCATATCACACGACTTGTAATAAAATACCATTATTGCTAAATCACTTGTTAAGACATTGTTCTTGTGATGTTTCATTTAATTTTACGCACTATTATTTATTTAGGAGGCTGACTAATCAAACCCAATATAAAAAAAGTCTGGACCAGTGAATATCTGGTAAAAGTTGTCAAGAACTACAACTAGAGACTCATCTTGTCTAGGAACAGAAGGAAAGAATTGTAAAATTTATACCCACAATGTGACTACTATCTTCTGCCCACCCCAAAAAAAATAAACCAGATTAAAAACTTTAAAATTTACATTTTTTTTTAATTTAATTTACATTTTTGATAAACTGATCTACAAAAGTTTCTTCACTAAATGATTTCATGAATTATTCATCAGAACTGAAGGGCCAGTCTAAGAGGACCATTTAATTACATCAGACAGACACGAACTCAACAATATGCGGAGAAGAGATCCAGGCAAAAGTACAGAACCAACTGTTTTAGGTTTTTTATTAGGACAAAAAGAATGAAGGAGGAGGATTGGGCACAGCATACAACAAATTGGAGTTGGAGTAGTGCAGCTTTGCAAAAGTTTTAAGAAAGGTTAGAGACCACTGTTCTGATCTCTCTGGAAGACTTAGCATAAGGGCACTTTTACATCAAATTTTGTGTCTCTGAGGCATGGATACATTATGAAAACTTCAAAATGGGGTGTTTCTGTATCAGTGCTCTGATGGGTCCCATTCAGTTCAGTGACCCGAACATAGTCTGCATTTGACTATGTTTGAGTCATTTTCCAATAATATGCAAGTTTTGGATGCAACTGAAAAGAGAAACGCATTTCAGTCTGAACTGAAACACACAAACTCTGAAAATGATCAAATGTAGTCACCTGCTTACTGGCCCACATTTATGATTGTAGGTGTCAGTGAAGGATTTTTTTACACCTTTTTTTTGTGTGCTGATAATGTGCAGGAGCACCAAATTTATTAAATGTTCACCGAGCATTTGATAAATTTTGTGCAGGTCACATCTTCTGAAATTTCTCTCTTCACATACACCAAAAAGCTATGCCAGGTCTGGGCTTATGTAGTTTTAGACACTTTTCAGTGGCTTTGCGCCTTTTTTTCGCCTTTTTACAAAAGGCGCAGTTCATAAATCCCTTCTATATCATGTGTATTGCCAAAATCAGTGAATCGCAACTCAAAATCAGTGGATTGCAACTCAAAATCAGCAGAAATGTGTAAACAAAAAGGCGCAAAAAAGGTGCAAATAAACCCTGATTGCGCCTTTTTGCAGCCTCTTGTAGACACAAAAAACAGTCTAAAGACAATGATAAATGTCGGCCACTATGTTTGGGTCACTGAAATTAATAGGGCCCCTGCCTATTTGAGAACATATATGTTGGCACCCCATTTTTTAGGTTTTCCCAATGTATACATGCCTCAGAGGCAAAAATAATCATGTAGAAGCCTCATATGCCTTTATTACATAGTCACATAATCATCTTAACCCCTTAAGGGGTTTGAGGATGCAGGACATTTTCATTTTTGTGTTTCAGTTTTTTTTCCTCTACACCTAAGAGCCATAACTCTTATTTTTTCACCTACAGACCCATATTAGGGCTTGTTTTTTGCACGACCAATCGTTAATTGTAATGACACCATTTATTTTACCATAAAATCTATGGTGCAATCAAAAATTATTATTTATAGTGGGAAATCGATAAACTGGGACTGGCGTTCTATGATGCAAGCCCAGCTACTGCCCTCACTTCTTAGGCATGGCGGGATTCAGGACGTACAGGTATGTCCTAGTGCGCTACGTACCATCCACTCAGGGCGTACCCGGGTCCTGCGTCCTCTAGGGGTTAACGACACAGACAATTTCACTTTTGTATTTAAATTTTTTTTTCTCCTCACCTTCTAAGAGTTTTCTTCATTCTACGCGTCATTACAATTCAAATAATACTAGGGCTGCAATGATTAATCGATGTTATGGATAAAATTCGATAAGGGGATTCGTTATTCGATAACGGGATTCGTCGACAATTGGCCTATTCGTTGCAGAGGGATGCCGGGCGCCGGCAGTCTTGAGGCTGCAGAAGGCGGTGAGGGCGTTCAGGCGCTGTGTCTGCAGGTCCTGCAAATCCCACACCACAACAGCCTCTTTAAGTTAACAGTACCTGACCCCCAGTCCCAGAGCCTGGGCAGGTGCCGCTGGACGCGGTTGCAGCGCTGTTGCTGGGGGATCAGCTGCTGCTTACAGCTCTGGAGCTGCACACACAGAGCTTCTGGAGACCAGCAGGGAGCTGCCCCGGCTCCGAGACTACTACTCCAATCCTGGCAATTAGCGGGCATCAGTAACCCCAGTGGCAGTGGACAGCTGAGTAAGTGACCCGGTGACAGGGGGCGGGGTTTGCTGGGGGCAGCTGTCAGCTGGGCTGCGAATTTTCCCGGTGTGGAAGGAGACAGTGACAGACGGGTGTCTCTGTCATTACAGTCTGCAATAGTAAGCTTGGTGGGGCCAGTATTAGTATATAGTATGTACTAAACAAATTGCTATACACAAGGGGTATGTGCAGAGCATTGCACCCTAGTGCCTTCTGTAGACACTAGGTCGCAAATGCTCTGCACATACCCCCATGTGTATAGCAGAGTATGTACTACACACACATACTGCTACACACATGGGGGTAAGTGCAGAGCATTGCACCCTAGTGTCTATAGTACAGACAATATTGTGCAATGCTCTGCACATACCACTATGTGTATAGCAGTGTGTATGTACTACATCCCCATTGCTATACACACGGGAGTATGTGCAGAGCATTTGCACCCTAGTGTCTGTCTGTGTTACTACAGAGTCTGTACTACAGACATGGGTCGGGTGCAATGCTCTGCAGTCTGCACATACCCCCATGTGTATAGGAGGTCTAAGTAAAAAACAAAAAACAAAAGTAAATGAACTGCTCCCCGAATAAAAATTAGCTCCCCCTTTTCCTATTGCTATACAAAAAAAAAAAGTAAAAATTATTTATTTATTTTTTATACACTTTTTTTTTTGATACTGCCACATGGCTAACTGTCTGAACTATTAAAATATTAGTGAATCATTAACATTTTATTTTAATAGTTCAGACAGTTACCCATGCGACAATATCAAATTTACGCTGGTTTCTCTACAGGATCATTAATAATAATCACATCACATGCTTTTAATATGGCCATTGTACATAGTTTTTCAAGTGGAATCAGCTGAACCCCTTTTTTGGGCATTTTGACTTTTTTCCGATTAATTGATGAAATAATCGGCAACTAATCGGTTATTAAAATAATCATTAGCTACAGCCCTAAATAATACCCATGCTGACATGCTTTTCTATTATAGTACTGGTTTTTAAATAAACGTTTTTTTAACAAAAGATGTTTACAATTGCCCTATTTTGACCGCCTATAACTGGCTTATTTTTCCATATATATGGGGCAATATGAGGCCTTGTTTTTTTGCGCTGTGACCTGTAGATTTTAAATGTATAATTTTTATTTGGATTGAACTTTTTGATCACTATTTATAATTTTTTTCCTGAAATATGAGGTGACCAAAAATCAGCAGTTCTGGTGATTGGAATTTCTTTAAGTTTACGCCGTTCACCATGCAGGAGAATAAACATTATAATTTTAATAGATATGACATTTACGCACGCGGCGATACCAGATAAGTAGTGGGTTTTTTTTAATGGAAAAAGGGGGTGACATATTTTTATTGGGGAGGGGGTTTTATGTATTTTTAAAACCTTTTTTTTTATATACTTATATTGCAACTTTTAAATCCCCAAAGGGGACTATTAATAGCGATAATCAGATTACTATGTACTGTTCATGATCGCAGCAGGAGGCAGGTAAGGAGACCTGCAGCTGCCATCTTAGCTGATCAGATCGGCCACCAGAAACTCCACAGCCACAGATGCCATGATCAATATTGATCACGGCATCTGAGGGGTTACGGCGGACAACAGCTCGATAGCTGATGTCCGCCATTACTAGCAGGTCCCAGGCTCCTGCACTCACTTCATAGCCACAGCTGGACTCAGAGCGTACAGGTACATCCTAGTGCGCTAAGTCCCAGGCACCGAAGGCGTACCTGTACACCCTGCGTACTCTAGGGGTTAAAAGAGATTTCCGGCATAGAAAAAAAAATTATCATAAGTGTCAGTACACCCCCCCCCCCCCCCCAGATCTCCTGGCTATCCTCCTAAATGGGGCATGTTGACCACCGCACAAAGTGATGGCTGACATGCCCTTCAATGAACCTCTATGGAAGAGCCGGAGCGCTGCAATGTGGAATCTCCCGCTCTCCCATAGAGTTGCATGGAGGGGGTATGTTGGCCACGGCTTTGCGCGGTGGTCAATACGCTTTATTTAGAAAGAGAGCTGGGGCCCAGTAAAGGAGATTGGGGGGTCCCAGCAGTTGGACCTCTGACGATCTGACACTTATCCCCTATCCTTAGAATAAGGAATAAGTTCTCCTATCCTGGAGTGCTCCTTTAAGTACCTCTTTTACAGCATTTTATTACATTTTTCGAAAAATCTGTACTCCTCCTACATTAACACATGCATAGATACATAGGCAGATTGAGGTATGGTACTAACCATTTTTATCTTGTTTTTTTGAATTGTGTCCTTGTTTAGTTTTTGGTATTGGTCTATTTTTCTTTTTGTGTTGTCCAAATCCACATTGTTAGTTAGATTAAATACTGTCCAAGAGAGAGAAGGAGAAAAAAAAAATGTTAAACCACATAAAAGCGAGAACTAGAAAATAAACGCCCAAGTCACAAAGAGCCAAGAAATGTACTGTACGAGCTAAAACATTTACATTCTTTTCAGGTTTAACATTCTGTAGTGTTTACATATAGGCCCAGATTTATCACTATGTCCAAGACAAAAACTGAAGTGATTTGCCCACGGCAACCAAACACAGCTCAGATTTCATTTAACCAGAGCAGGAAATATATAAAAGCTGAGCTGTAATTGGCTGTTTTGGGCAAATCACTTGTACAAATTGGAAAATCTACCATTACATGTAATAATTATAAAATCACAGACATAGGAATATTTTCCTTGTAAAACATATAAACTATACTTTGACACTAACTATATAAGAATATATATCACTGATGAAGGCATATACTCTTTTGGGAGCATATATAGCCTTGCAGCTATACAGATTATCCATGTTCTTGAAAATACGCTACAGACGTGCATTCCTGGCTATACCAAAATCCTTTTTGCAGTGAAATACTAGCTAGGGGTTAAAGTTTGCAGCCTTTTCCTCATTAACAAACCTTGTCTTCATTAAATGGGCACTGTCAGATACCAAAACTTTTTATACTTTGTACATCTTGGCAAAGCATTAACCTTTCTAATATACTTCAAAATAAAATGTTATTTCCTTTTTATAGAAATCATGGCTTATAAAATCATGGCTTTGTCCAAGCTGGAGCACAGGCATGGACCAAGTCCAGTAAGTGAGGGTGGGCTAGTACTCCTCTGTGCTCTCTCCTGTCTGATAGGACTCCTCTGTGCTATCTCCAGTCTGATAGTACTCCTCTGTGCTCTCTCCTGTCTGATAGCACTCCTCTGTGCTCTCTCCTGTCTGATAGTACTCCTCTGTCATCTCTTCCATCTAATAGTACTCCTCTGTGATCTCTTCCATCTGATAATACTCCTCTGTGCTCTCTCCTGTCCTATCAGACAGGAGGAGTACTAGCCCACCCTCATTTGCTGGACTTTGTCCATGCCTGTGCTTCAGCTTGGACAAAGCCATGATTTTATAAGCCACGATTTCAAAAATCTATCTATCTAACATTTTTTTATGAAGCATATTAGAAGGGTTAATGTTTTGTGTAATGAGTTATTTTGAGGGGACACAGCATTAAAAACTATTATACAGACTGTGCAATCACTACTTTATATTGTAGCGTGGTGTTTTTTCTTCAGTGTTGTCACATGAAAAGATATAATAAAATATTTACAAAAATGTAAGGGGTGGACTTGCTTATGTGAAATACTATATGTGTGTATGAATCTCTCTCTCTCTCACACAAAATATATATCCAAAAATATTAAAACTATGTTAAATCTCTTAATAGCACAGTCTGTTTTGGCCTTAAAAGAGTACCGAAGCCATAGAACACTAATCCTCTATTGACGGACATGCCCCCTACATTCAGTTCTATGGGAGAGGCGGGGATACACGAACACTACATCTCTGCCTCTCCCATAAAGATACATGGAGGGGGCATGTCGACCGCGGCGTCAAGCTGTGGCCAACACGCCTCCTGCATAGGGAGAGCCGCGGCAGTGCCAATCCCCATACAGGTGATTGCGGGGGGGGGGGGGGGGGGGGGGGGGGATTGCGGGTTCCCTGCGGATAGGGGTTTAGTGTTCTATGGCTGCAGTACTCCTTTAAGGGCACAGTCAATTTTTTACTTTTACACCTTTTTTGTTTTCTAAGAGACTATAATTTGTTTTACCCCCATATGGGAATGGCAATAATTGAAGCAAAAAAATAGATATAACAGTTCAACATATAAATTTGTTTTCCCACCCCGTTCCTTTCCATACTTCTTAGCAAGATTAGTTACAAAAGGATAGTTTGGTTCACATATGTATTTATTACAATTGACAAATTATTTTTTTCATATCATCTGTCCTTTTGCTGCTATAATTTTCCTCCATTTTTCTAGTATAATATTTGTAAAGTATTTTTATGTCACATTATTATATGTTGTATAATTCATTATATTTATATACAATTGATATATTTACTATATAATATTATTGGATATAGACTCCTGTTTACATTGTTTTTAATACTCCTTTATACATCTATATATGTTTTTTGAGATATTGTTTGAATGTGAACTTGGTCTTAGCAGAGTTCTCCTTTTTTCTGTGCTCACACAGGTAACACCCACCAACTGAACTTGATTCACCTGGAGGGGGTGTGGCCCTGGAGAGGGCACATAAAGATGGAGTCAGCCACTTGTTTCTTTGTATGACTAAGGTGGACATGTTCCGCTGAAACGCGTCACTGTTGTCCTTACCGCAGCATTGTGTGTCTAAACTGTGAAGAATAAAGCAATCGTTTTTACCATTGCCAAGTGCTGGACGCCTCCTTCCTTTCCTATTGAAATGTGTTTGTATATATGTATATATATATATATATATTTTTTATTATTATTATTATTATTATTGAAGAAAAAATAAAAAAGGAGTGTGTTAGTGGTTTACAAAGATGCCCATATTTGCATAGTTTTTGTATCTTTTTTTTTTTTTTTACAAAATAAGAATGCTTAAAATCCCAAAATTCTGACCCCCTATAGCTTATTTAGTTGTCTGTCTATGGGGCTCAATTTTTACACCATTCTTATTGGTGCTCTTTTCATTTTTTTTTCTGAATTCACCAAAAAATTAGCAATTCAGTTTTATGAATAGCTTGTCTCTGAAAAAATGGAATAAGATCAGTTATCAAAATTCATATGTAACCTAAAATAAGACTTGTAAAATCTACAGTTCACAAAAAAAAAAGAAAAAAAAGAAAAAAGACCATTGAGTGAAAAATAGTTAAAGGACCTGTGGTCAAACCGGTCAAGAGCTTGGGGGGGGGGGGGGGGTCTGATAACATACCCGTTTATAGCATGACAACCATGAGGAGGTATGTCAAGAAAGCCCCTCAGCAATATGACATTGGTCACCATTATCTGTATTGCCTATGAATGTTGTTACTGTGGTAGAAAAACCCCACTACTTACAATAACATTAGCCCTTAAAAGGTCTTATCCTCTTGAGATACCCAATTAGACCTAAAAGATTCCATAGGGTAGTAGTCATTTGCTTGGCAACCCTTCTCCTTTAGCTAGAAACAAGATCTACTAAAAAACTGCTTTGGGCATGTTATAGCCGGAGAAACCCTATAATAGATGGCTAATGTAAATTTATATAAAATACTACATGTATTTTCCAGCTTAGTTGATGACAGTTCACTAACCTCCAATTTAGACTTACCTATTTCCTCAATTTCTTCCAAAAAATCATTGTAATCTCTCAGAGATGGAAAGTCTTCTTCACGCTTATTATATCTAGTGAGGTTGGATGGAGAAAATTAAATATAATTCAATAATTCTGTAATATCCATTCAGCCTAATGGATGTTTAATCAATAGAAATTTGGTTTATTCTATTTTCTCAATGTTAGGTGTCAGTACAGAGCACATGAAATGGAAAGCACTTTAGAATACATTCCAGTCCCTGCAATACATTATTTAATTCTAGATTTGAATTTAAACAAAGATACCCCTAATACATGATGCATACTACATGTACACAGGTGTAGAGATGTGAAAAGATACAGTAAGATTTGCCAAACCTGTTAATCATTTGTCAACTCATTTGGTCTTATAAAAGTTATGCACTGGAGGAGTCTGAAATAAAACTATCTTAGGGGAATCATAACACATGGAAAGCGGAACAAGTTATACAAGACTAAAATCAGACAAAATCAGCAGCCAATAAGATTTGGGTTTGGTGAATCTTACTGTAGATTCGTTCAACTCTACTTGCGTTGCATCTCACACATTCATGTGCATTCTGACAGGTCTATGTGCATGCTCGTAAAAATATACCGTACTAGGACTGTGCAAATGTCTTTTCATAAGAGAAGTAATAGCCTTTGCAGAAAGAAATACATTTTTTTCACAATATTAAACAAGAGGTATTATAAGCTAATACAATTATTTTGTCCATACACACTATTATGGCATATGGATGTCAAAGAGGGATTCCCCTTGTGAGCCAAGTAAAGAGCCGCCCGAGCTTTGACAATCATTCATCCGCACCACAAGCTAGTAATACTAAATGTGTGGCCATCTGAAATGTATCTATGAAAGAAAGAGAATTGGGGCTTTGAAGATTGATTCAGAACAAATCAGCTGATCACCAGGCTTGGCTGAGGATAAAACAGGGTTAAACAGACACCTTTCCTTATAGGTACATTCACTCGGTCTGCACTACTGCAACTACAATCACGGTCATTGATACTGACAGAGATAGCGATGTGATAAGGAGAAAAATATTCAATTTTGGGGACTGCCAGAAAAAATGCCAATGCTAAACCCACATGATTTTTTTATGGCTTTTTTTTCCTCCTATAGAAGAGAAACACCAAGATTTTGCTCAAAAAAAGGCCATAGCGAAAGATGGGTGAAAAAAAGCTGAAGAAAGCCGGGTCTGCAGTTTAAAAAGTTTCTATCAAATTTCAGATAACATCTGGCCACTGCAATTTCTCCAGAAAAAAAATGCTGTGCCGCATTTGTAGAATTTTATGGCCATTTTCGCAAAGAAAAATAGTAGATACTTAGCTTATGGTGGCTTGCCATAGACAGAACTTGTTAAGCACAGAATGCCATCTGATGTAGGAGATCTGACCCTCCATACATAATCTGAAATCTAAACTTATATACACTGCTCAAAAAAACTTAAGGGAACACTTAAACAACACAATGTAACTCCAAGTCAATCCCACTTCTATGAAATCACACTGGGGGAGATTTATCAAAACTTGTCCAGAGTAAAAGTAGCCCAGTTGCCTATAGCAACCAATCAGGTCGCTTCTTTCATTTTTAACAGGGCCTCTGCAAAATGAAAGAAGCGATCTGATTGATTGCTTTGGGCAACTTTTCCTTTGCACAGGTTTTGATGAACCTCCCCCACTGTCCACTCAGGAAGCAACACTGACTGCCAATCAATTTCACATGCTGTTGTGCAAATGGAAAAGACAACAGGTGGAAATTATAGGCAATTAGCAAGACACTTCCAATAAAAGGAGTGGTTCTGCAGGTGGTGACCACAGACCACTTCTCAGTTCCTATGCTTCCTGGCTGATGTTTTGGTCACTTTTGAATGCTGCCGGTGCTTTCACTCTAGTGGTAGCATGAGACGGAGTGTACAACCCACAAAAGTGGCTCAGGTAGTGCAGCTCATCCAGGATGGCACATCAATGCGAGCTGTGGCAAGAAGGTTTGCTGTGTCTGTCAGCGTAGTGTCCAGAGCATGGAGGCGCTTCCAGGAGGAAGGCCAGTACATCAGGAGATGTGGAGGAGGCCGTAGGAGGGAAACAACCCAGTAGCAGGACCGCTACCTCCGCCTTTGTGAAAGGAGCAGAAGAAGGAGCACTGCCAGAGCCCTGCAAAATGACCTCCAGCAGGCCACAAATGAGAATGTGTCCATTAAAATGGTCAGAAACAGACTCCATAAGGGTGGTATGGGGGCCCAACGTCCAGAGGTGGAGGTTGTGCTTACAGCCCAACACAGTGCAGGACGTTTGGCATTTGCTAGAGAACACCAAGATTGGCAAGTTCGCCACCGGCGCCCTGTGCTCTTCACAGATGAAAGAAGGTTCACACTGAGCATGTGGGACAGAGTCTGGCGATGCCATGGAGAAAGATCTGCTGCCTGCAACATCCTCCAGCATGACCGGTTTGGCGGTGGGTCAGTAATGGTGTGGGGTGGCATTTCTTTGGGGGGCCGCACAGCCCTCATTAGGTATCAAGAAGAGATCCTCAGACGTCTTGTGAGACCATATGCTGGTGCGGTTGGCCCTGGGTTCCTCCTAGTCCAAGACAATGCTAGACCTCATGTGGCTGGAGTGTGTCAGCAGTTCCTGTAAGAGGAAGGCATTGATGCTATGGACTGGCCTGCCCGTTCCCCTGACCTGAATCAGATTGTGCACATCTGGGAAATCATGTCTCGCTCCATCCACCAACACCTGCACCACAGACTGTCCAGGAGTTGGCAGATGCTTTAGTCCAGGTCTGGGAGGACATCCCTCAGGAGACCATCCGCCACCTCATCAGGAGCATGCCCAGACGTTGTAGGGAGGTAATACGGGTACGTGGAGGCCACACATAATACTGGGCCTCATTTTGACTTGTTTTAAGGACATTACATGAAAGTTGGATCAGCCTGTAGTGCGGTTTTCCACTTTGATTTGAAAGTGACTCCATATCCAGACCTCCATGGGTTGATAAATTTGATTTCCATTGATAATTTTTGTGTGATTTTGTTGTCAGCACATTCAACTATGTAAAGACGAAAGTATTTCATACGATTAGTTCATTCATTCAGATCTAGGATGTGTTATCTTAGTGTTCCCTTTATTTTTTGAGCAGTGTAGGTTTATACTGATTGAAAATTGTATTCCTATATTCTGCTCATGCCTCTGTACAGTAAGGATCAGAAACTTTAAAATATATTTTAAGAACACCTATGCCAGCAAATAGGTGGTAAGACAGAGCATATGAGAAAGTCCACACTATGAGAGCCCCCATGAGCAGAGCACATCATTGTACAAACCTAGTTAGATTATTATGCCAAAATCCAAAGAGGGTCTAAGCTGTTATAGACAAAGCAGTTTAGTCCTGAACTTAAGCAGTAGCTTTTCTATGGTCCTAAATGTAGCCAGTGATCTAAGCAATAGTTGTTTGTATTCTGGTGACATCAAAGGACATGTATGTATTCATTTTGTTGCTGAATTTCTTTACCTTATCTGTGTATAAAAAAGAAACACCTGCAAGATTTCTTACAGAAGATTATTGTATGCTGTGATGTTTCTGTATTCAGAAAATTTCTTACAGGACATGTCTGGTTTTGAGCACCTAGTTTTAAGTGCACTATTTGGGAATTTGTAATTAAAGGGGATTTCCTAGGAACTAAAAAAAAAAGCTACAGTCATATGCAAAAGTGATTAAGCACCCATGACAATTTCCATGATTTTAATTCTTAAATAATTGGGTGTTTGGATCAGCAATTCGGATCAGCAGGTATGCAAACACACATTCGGACAAGCCAGCTTCATTTTGGAAGAAGATTCTGTGGACTGAAGAAAAAGTTGGAGTTATTTGGTCATAACAAGGGGCATATGCATGGTGTCAAAAGAACACAGCGTTCCAAGACAAACACTTGCTACCCACAGTAAAATTTGGTGGAGGTCCCACTGAGGACAAGCAGGGCCCTGTCCACTGAGGACAAGCAGGGCCCTGTCCACTGAGGACAAGCAGGGCCCTGTCCACTGAGGACAAGCAGGGCCCTGTCCACTGAGGACAAGCAGGGCCCTGTCCACTGAGGACAAGCAGGGCCCTGTCCACTGAGGACAAGCAGGGCCCTGTCCACTGAGGACAAGCAGGGCCCTGTCCACTGAGGACAAGCAGGGCCCTGTCCACTGAGGACAAGCAGGGCGGCGGGTGCACTGATCAGTGACACAGTGAACTCCGACGTGGTGCTGCTGCGCTTAGACGTGAGGTCACGTCACCCCCATGGTGACGTGACCTAACGTCTAAGCGCAGCAGAGCCACGCCAGAGTTCAGAGCGCCTCTCCCAGGCAGCCATTGCGGTTCTCTTACAGGGCTGCCGTGGCTGTGTGGGATATGCAAAACAGCAGCCAGCAGCACCGTTCTCCGGCCCCGGGTGTTGTAGACAATTAAAAAAAAAATTTTTTTTTGATTCAATGTGACAGGCGGCGGACAGCGGGCCCTTTTCCGACTTGGTCGGCACATGGAACTGACTGAAGCCACTACTCCAGACAGCACTACTTCAGGGCTGGGACTTCAGCTCCTCTCCAGAAGTCCCGCGATTTGTGCGCACGCCTTGTTTTGCCATGCAGAGCAGCGAGACTTCAAGACAGATTGGTGGCGTACGCGCTGGACGCATTATTGGCATTATGGACAAGGTTAGATGCAGATATCGATCATTTACAAAAATCGTGAATATCGGCCGATAATATCAGCCAATCGGTCGATCCCTAGATTGCAGTATCTAAAATGTTTAAAAAAAACACGTCCTGGCTGCTCAGCGGTGTTGGGAACAACACAGTGAAATCTGTGGTGTCCCCATCAGCTGAGAGAACGGCTATAGGGCCCTTACCTGCCTACTCAACGTCTGATCGATGATCTGATGCTTCAGTAAGCCATGGCAGGCTGGAGCAGCAGAGCACTGATAATGCTGATCAATGCTATGCTATGGCATAGCAATGATCAGTTTATGCAATCAGAAGACTGCATGTAAGTCTTTTATAGGGACTATAAAATTGTGTAAAAAAAAAAAAAAAAAAAAGCAAATAAAAGTGATTTAACCCCTTCCCTAATAAAAGTTTTAATCAATGTGTAAGCATACATAAACATAAAACATATGTGGTATCGCCACATGCATAAATGTCCGAAGTAAAAAAATCGAACATTACTTTACCGCACGGTCAATGGCTTATCCGTAAAAAAAAAAACTTTTTAAAAGTCCAAAAGCTACATATTTTGGTCACTTTGTATAACCTAAAAAAAAAAAAAAAAAAAAAAATTATGTATAAAGAGAGATCAAAAATTCCAATTAACAAAAATGGTATTGATAAAAACTACAGATCATGGCACAAATAAAATAAGCGCTCACACATCCCTGTATACGGAAAAATAAAAAAGTTATAGGGGTCGGAAGAGGACATTTTAAACATGATCATTTTTGTACAAAAAGTTTTAATTGTTTAAAAGAAGTAAAACAAAATCAAGTCTATATAAGTTTGATATAATTTAATCGTACGGACATACAGAATAAAGATAAAGGTATCATTTTTACCGAAAAGCGCACTGCGTGGAATTGAAAGCCCCCAAAAGTTACAAAATGGCATGTCTTAGGTGTGTTTTTTTTTTTATTCTGGCCCCACAAATAATTTTTTTGGGTTTCGCCATAGATTTTGTGGTGACATTATTAAGGTCATAACGAAGTAAAATTTGTGGTGCAAAAAACAAGCCTTCATATGGGTCTGTAGGTGGAAAATGGAAAGAGTTATGATTTTTATAAGGGGAGGAGGAAAAAAAAAAAGAAGTGCACTAATTAAAAAAAGGCCCATCCTCAAGGGGTTAAAGGGGTATTCCATGAAAACAAATAACTTTTTTCATATCAACTGGTTCTATAAAGTTTAACAGATTTGTAAATTACTTCTAATAAAAAAATCTTAATCCTTACTTATCAGCTGCTGAAGCTAAGTTGTTCTTTTCTGTCTGACAACAGTGCTCTCTGCTGACACCTCTCTCTGTCTCAGGAACTGTCCACAGTAGCAGCAAATCCCCATAGCAAACCTCGGACGGGCGGACAGAGGTGTCAGCAGAGAGCACTGTTGTCAGACAGAAATGAACAACTCAACTTCAGCAGCTGATAGGTGCAGGAATGATTAAGATTTTTTTACAAATCTGTAACTTTCTGGAGCCAGTTGATATGAAGAAAAGAATAAAGTTTTTTCATGGAATACCCCTTTAGTATCATTGACAATCTGTGGTGGGATTTGAAGCAGGCTGTCCATGCTCAGCAGGAACAATGATCCAAAATTCCCTTTTCCAGAATCCAGACACTTCTTACAGGCTATAGGAAGTGTTCAACTAAATACTGATGTAATATTTCTATTGCGGTGCCCAAATTTATGCACCTGTCTGCTTTTGTTTTGATGCACATTGCACATTTTCTGTTCATTCAATGAACCTCATTCTTTCAAATATTTGTGCTGATCCAAACAACCAATTATTTATGAATGGAAATTGTTAGGGGTGCCTAAACTTTAGCATATAACTGTATACCTTCCTTGGACCCGATGCTCCACTCCAGGTACGTGCAAACAATGGCCAATTACCTGTTCCCTGCATGAAAGATAAAAAAAACAAAAAAAAACAGCAACCACTGACTAAACCCGCTCCTTTGGATGAACAGCTGTCCCACATATTCATACAGGAATTATGGCAGCGCTCATCTTTTCTTCTCAAGACAATAATTTTTCCAAGAGTTTCCAAATAGCCTGAAGGGGGCTTTATCAGAGAAAATAACTTCACCCCATTCCTCTGCACTCCAATCCCTGTACTTCCTGCAGAATGTCAGTCTGTCCTTGGTTTTTCTTGGAAAAATGGCTGCTGCTTTTCCTGACACCAGGTCAGCCTCTAAAAGCCTTCCCCTCTCTGTGCATTCAGATGTGTTACCTGCTGCCATTCCTGACCAAGCTCTGCACGGATGCTGAACCTATCTTGTAGCGGAATCCTCTTTAGGAGATGGCGCTTGCACTTGCTGGTATCTAAACATCCTCCAAGTGCAACTTCTCCCAACAATCCAGAAGCAACTTGGTGTGAATAATGCTTTTCCAGCCTGATGGGGCAAATGTGATAACTAAGTGGTTCGGTAAACAAAACATTAAAATGCTGGCTCCATGGTCAGGAAAATCCACAGATCTCATCCTTAAAAAGTGGGTGGACAAGCACTTACTCCTCTTGTTTGAATAATGTGTTAAGTTGGAATGTCTAATGTTTTTATTTGTACCTTCAGAATTGTAAAATGCTGCGGAATTAGTTGGTGCTCTATAAATGAATCATCATCATCTCTAAGCACTGTTTAGACAAGTGAGGATTTATAGATAGATATATGGAGGGGACGTGTCGGTCTCCGCTTCGTGCAGGAGTTGACCTATCCCCAGAGAGCTGGGGCACCGTACAGGAGATTGCGGGATAGTGAGGAAGAGGGAGTAGTGTCCCTGCAGTCGAACCCCCCCCCCCCCATCCCCGCAATCTTAAACCTATCCCCTATCCACAAGTTTTTGTACGTGATATATCTCCTCTAAGTGCTTATAATTGTACATCTGTTTACAATAGAAACATCTGACTAAGGGTGGATTCATAACACCATTTGGGGCTACAGTAGCCGGTTTTTCAATTCTTCTATCAGATCCGGCTGCCATATGACCAAATCTTGGACAGTATCAGTTTTTGATGCTGGACTGGAACCGTAGAAGACCACGGTTTACAGTCTGGCAACAAAAACTGATACAGTCCAAAAATGAGGCGACTGGAGTCACTATCTGACATTCTGCTTATTGAAATAAATGGGGTGCTGGGGAGGCCCGGGGGGACATGGCAGCAGCTGGATTTTAAATTCTCCTGTCTGACCCAGCTGCTGTATGTCAAAATTGTGGTCAGAATGCACCCTAAAAGATCTTAAATCATTAAAGCAGGAAACTGTGAAAATCTAAATTTGTGTCAGTTTAAAAAAAACTTTAGGTCACGACTGTACAGATTCCAGACCCCTCCCACCCCCAAACAGGTGAAAAGCCTCTTCCAGACATTTCATCCACTAAAATAAACTGATCATGTATGTTTATGAGAAAGTTGGGGGAAAAATTCACTTTAAATGCCTTTCAGTTATTGGTTCTGTCCTGGTAATACTGCACATATCAGACTCACATTTTTATTATCTTCTTGCGGATCTCCACTTCCTTATCAATAGTGGGGTCTTCAAACAGCTGAACTCGAAAGTTGCTTTTTCTGAGAGGAGTATTGCATTCCTGACAAGTGCCGGAACCACGGACAAAGAGAAGCTCGACACAACTTTCACATCTGGAAAAAAAAAAAAAAATGTATTTAAAATAAAAACCCCAATAACAAAAAAATGCAATCACAATAAGCTTGTTACATTCCTGAAACTGCTATAAGCTATTATAGAATACAAACTAAACAATACAGTTACATTAAATGCATTTAAATGGGGGGGGGGGGAAAACATTTGAATGTGTTTGGTTCTCATAGCAAACTGGGATATACAGTAAGTGCAAATGGATATACAAAACAACAATTAACATTTAATACTTACAGTATCACAGGGTATTTCAGTAACCAGTATACTTGTGATAATGTTACAGAACTATTTAAGAATTTTTTTTTTAAGTGCCCCTGAGTAGATCCTTTGTGCAGAAGATTTTTTAACTACAAGAAATGCATTCACCTTAGGATTTTGTGCTAGAAGCGTAACATCTCCCTCAGCATTATACCAGAATGATTTCTGGTATTTAACAGTACCCGGACCGTCATTAGAAGCCAGTTAGCAAATATGGATGGCAGCGCAAGTCAGTCACTTACACAAGAAAAAATGGATGCAGGAGCAACAAGGTAATCAACTTATAATCGTTCTTGTGATAAATCTTTGCTTTTTAATAATTAAAGTACAAGCAAAGCATTTCTGGACTGAAATAGTCCCTTCGTCAGGCAGTACACTGTAAAGGGACAGTTTCGGTACAGAAACGCAATGCTTGTGCTGCAATATTATATATGGTCTGAAGTCAGATACGTTGCTTGTCTGCTTTTCAAAAGGAAAAGTGTCAGCCTGTTCCCCCACACTAAACATAAAACATTATAGTGTGAGTGACCAGGAATCCCCTGCTAAATTCAGTAAATCGCGCACAGGGGGCGGAGCTTCACCGTCTCAATTTACATATTGTCTGTGACTCCACATCCTAGTGAAGTGGAGTCCCGAAGCCCCGCCCCCTGTGTACGATTCACTGAATACAGCGGAGGATCTTCTAGGGGACATATCTCAGGACCTACTGGACATATTGAGTAAGTGACCCCTTGTTGGACTCCTGTTCCCCCACACTATAACCTAGTGTATTGGGTTTAGTGTGGGTGAACAGGTTGACAGTTTTCCTTTTAACGTAAGGGGGTATTGTTACTCTAATAGGGCATTTAAAGTGACACATATTTGTTGCATCTATTTGCTGTATAGCAAACGTCTTAATAGACACCAATCACCTGACAGAAGAAAAGAAAAAAAAAAATGATAATCTGGACTTCATTTAGATGGTTTCTGTCTGGGATTCCTTCTGCAGGACGAAATAGTGGAGACCTCTGAGCTGTTCCATAGAGCAGTATCAAGTTAAAAAAAAAATGATATATATATATATATAAATATATATACACACACACACACTAAAGGGGATAAGTATTTACCTCAGGGAGAGGCCATCACTTCTGGTGTGACGGAGCTTTAAAAGGCCAATTAGCACTCCGGGGGCATTCTGGGTATATATTATATATATAAATATAACAAATGCCACAAAGTGGAATCAGCCATAGATATATGGCATAGACTTTTGCTTTTATTCATACATACTTGTTAGGGAAAAAAAAAAAAAATCTACCAAACTGTACAACAAAACCCATCTGCACCTGCACTAACCACAGTATACCTAATCTCACATGACCATGCCTTTCATACCCTCACAACTACACAAAGCATGGCTTCCACTATGCAGAATACTTCAAAGTGAATGCACGCAGAATGTTTACAGTGAGATCAACATAAAAAAGGTCTGCACATGTTTGTTTTACAAGGTGTGTATTCTTTTTTTTCCTGATTTTTGCACAAATAAAACACACAGACTGGCAGCTGGATTACCAATAAATCCTGACTACATGTAACAAGACTTACATGGATCTGCCTGATGGGTTACATACATACACTCCTAATATATGCCTCCAATGAAAGCTTCTGAAATACACAGTGTATTGGGGAAGCTTCCACATTGTTACATTATGAATTTTCATTCTGAATTCAATGCCCCGCACTGACAGAAGTGAAAACAGAATGTTAGAAATCTTTTTTCTCATTTGAAGTTTTATTTTTAAAATAAACACGGGGGTACAGGAAGAAAAATAAATAAAAAAAACATGTATGAAAAAACAACGGCATAATAATATTCTGCTTGTTATGCTAAAGTGTCTGAAAAATATGCAACAATTTACAAAAGTAATTAAACAATATTACAGAATGTTACCAAGGCACTAAGGAAAAATGTGAGCCTGACTGGTGAACTAACTAAAGTGCTCCCTCAAGTTACAATATTAATTGGTTCTGGGACGACCACTGTCAGTGTCAGTGTTTTCCAAGCAAGGAGCCTTCAGCTGTTGCAAAACTACAACTCCCAGCATGCCCGGACAGCCAAAGGCTGTCCGGGCATGCTGGGAGTTGCAGTTTTGCAACAGCTGGGGGCACCCTGCTTGGGAAGCACTGGTCTATGTAGAGGACAGGAGCTTCTTCAGGGTCCTGTACAGTACACGCAATGTCCTAAAAAAGTAACATGCAGCCGCCCTCACCTGGTGCCCAAAAGGAGCAGGTAACCCTGGAACAGGTAAAGAGTACAGAACATGTAATACCTCCCTGTACTGTAGGGGGCGCTACCAGACATCAGTCAGTGCATACGCTTCAGTAATACAGGTGTTTTACCAGTAAATTGCCCATTCTGATTGGTCAGATCTTCCGGCAATTGACACTAGAGATGAGCGAACTTGCAGTAAATTTGATTCGTCACAAACTTCTCGGCTCGGCAGTTGATGACTTAAGTTGCATAAATTAGTTCAGCTTTCAGGTGCTCCGGTGGGCTGGAAAAGGTGGATTAAGTCCTAGGAAAGAGTCTCCTAGGACTGTCTCCACCTTTTCCAGCCCACGGGAGCACCTGAAAGCTGAACTAATTTATGCAGGATAAGTCATCAACTGCCAAGCCGAGAAGTTCGTGACGAATCAAATTTACTGTAAGTTTGCTTATCTCTAATGGACACGTTTCACAGATCTGGACTGTCCGTACATTGTATGTTGAGTCTGGTTTCAACTTACAATGGTCCAGAAAAGGCCATTGTATGTTGAAACTATAGTCTGTTGAGGCCATTGTAAGTTGAGGGATCACTGTACCTAGATTCATCTCTGAAGGTTAAATGTCAGTATACATGTAAATAAAAATAAGTATATTCCCTTATATGTTGTGCGCCGAGATGTGGAGAGATGAATTAAATAAACTATAAATAACCATAATTTGTTGTGTATAAAGAACACAATTTATTCGGTGAAATCAGTAAAGCTGCTCTCTCACTATAAAATTCATCCGTTAAAAGATCCATTATAAACGTCCGTTATAAAAATCCTGAAAATCATCCGTTACAATATCCCATATGGCCGCTAGATAATCCCATTATAGTCTATGGGATTTTTAAATTATCCATTTTAACCCGTTATAGCCCGTTATTAATTACGGACGTTATTTTGTGACGGGAGAATGAACGGAAGACGTAATATCCCGTTACCATCTTCCGTCACAAAATTACGTCCGTATAACGGGCTTTAACGGGTTAAAACCGATAATGTAAAAATCCCATAGACTATAATGGGATTTTTCTAACGGCCGTATGGGATTTTCAGGGTTTTTATGATGGAAGTTTATAACGGATCTTTTAACGGATGAATTTTATAGTGTGAAAGCAGCCTAAAGTAACAAAAATCTAAGATTAGAAAGAGGTCGGCTTGGATGCATACAGATACATTTGATACTTTGGAAGGAAAAACAGAGAGACCCAGTTTTTAAAGGGGTATTCCGGCTTTATACATCTTATCCCCTATCCAAAGTGGGGACCCCCGCGATCTCGGTGCAGCCCCTGACATTCTGTGCCGGGCGCTGCCTCCAATACGGGGATGTGACGGAACGCCCCCTCCCATAGACATGAATGGAGGGGGCGTGGTGTGACATCACATGGGGGCGTGGCCATGATGTCACATCCCCGTATCGAAGGCTGCACCGAGATGGCGGGACCCCTGCGATCATACATCTTCTCTCCTATCCTTCGGATAGGGGATACGATGTACAGTGGTCCCTCAAGTTACAATATTAATTGGTTCTGGGACGACCATTGTATGTTGAAACCATTGTATGTTGAGACCATAACTCTATGGAAACCTGGTAATTGATTCTAAAGGGACCAAAATGTCATCCAAAAATAGAAAAAGTTAGAATTAAAGAAAAATAAGTAGATAACTAATACAGATAGAGCAAATCCTTACATATAAAAGTAATAAAGATCTGCTAGAAGCTGTAAATCACTGTCTATGTCAGTGTTTCCCAAGCAGGGAGCCTCCAGCTGTTGCAAAACTACAACTCCCAGCATGCCCGGACAGCCAAAGGCTGTCCGGGCATGCTGGGAGTTGTAGTTTTGCAACAGCTGAGGGCTCCCTGCTTGGGAAACACTGGTCTATGTAGAGGACAGGAGCTTATTCCGGGTCCTGTACAGTAAACAAAATGTCCTAAAAAAGTAACATGGAGCCGCCCTCACCTGGTGTCCAAAGGAGCAGGTAACCCTGGCAGGTAAAGTGTACAGAACATGTAATACCTCCCTGTACTGTAGGGGGCGCTACCAGACACCAGTCAGTGCATACACTTCAGTAATACAGGGGTTTTACCAGTAAATTGCCCATTCTGATTGGTCGGTTCTTCCGGCCATTGACACGTTTCAAAGATCTGGACTGTCCATAGCATTGTATGTTGAGTCTGGTTTCAACTTACATTGGTCCAGAAAAGACGATTGTATGTTGAAACCATTGTATGTTGAGGCCATTGTAAGTTGAGGGATCACTGTATAAAGCCAGAATACCCATTTAAATCCTGAAGGGGGGGGGGGGGAACTTATCCGATGTGGTAAGATTTATATACATCTGAATGTGTAAATTTAACCCAGGGTGTCCATAGTTTGTCATGTTTAATAAAATGATCAGTAGCAGCAGAACGTAGAATGATAGAAATCTTTGCCAATTTATTGACACTGAAAAAAGCTAAAATCTTGCATTGACATAAGTATTCAGACCCTTTATTCAGTACGGCTGAGTTGTTGAAGCCACTTTGGCAGCGATTACACCTCCAGCCTTTTTGGAGATGATGCCACAAGGTTTGTACACCTGGATTTGGGAATTCTCTGCCATTCTTCTCTGCAGATCCTGTCAAGCTCCATCAGGCTGGATTGGCATAAAAGGTGGAAATCATTTTCAGGGCTCTGTAGAGATGTTTAATTGGGTTCAAGTCAGGGCTGAGCCACTCAGACATTGTCCCCAAGTGACTCCTGTGATGTCTGGGCTGTGCCCTTAGGGTCATGGGGGGGGGGGGGGGTCACATTTATCTGGTCCTTAGCCTTTTTGTGTGTAAAATTGTCCCTATAAAGTGTCACAGCACGCTTTTCTGCAACTTTTTTTGTTAATCTTCACACCACTGCACTTGTGTACCATAGAAGTTTTTTTGCAGTGGTCGTCCATTTGTGACTTTTGTAAATTAATGCATTAAAGAGACAGTTCACCCACACTAATTCCAGTATACTGTGTTATAGTGTGGGTGAAGAGCTGTAAAATGAGGGGTAACTCACTGAGATCCATTGGTTAGGCGCTGCATCATACATGTAAATAGGCTTATTTCTAATGTGCACTGGAGGCAGGGAGCCGGTTTAGAGGCCCAGATTTATCTAACTGAGAAAAAAAATGGAGTGATTTTCCCACAACAACCAATCACAGCTCAGGTTTCACTTTACCACAGCTTGTTAGCTGAGCTGTGATTGGTTGCTGTAAGAAAAATCACACAGTTTGATAAGTTTGGGCCTAAATAGTGTCTATACCACATAATATTTCTTATCCTTATTATCACTGATTCTTCTGCACAGAATTCCTCAAAGGCTGTACAACCTTTTGATAAGTTAGTCAGTCCCAGCTAAGCCAAATACACTGCAAGGAAAAAAAGAGGGTAAAAACATTTACATCCCACACACCATGATAAATTTCCCCTAGGTCTTGTTGGAAGGTAAATATTTGGCCCAGTCTGTGGTCCAGGGCACTTCTGTATCAGGTTTTTATTAAGAACATCTTTGTACTTTGCTCCATTCAGCTTTCCCTAAACCCTGACCAGTCTCCACGTTCCAGCCACTTGAAGTTTCTCCCATCTGCACACAGGGGCCTACATTTTTTAGTGTAAGAGAAAAACTGGAGAGATTTTCCAACATCAACCAATCACAGCTCAGCTTTCCTATCTTAAAAGGGGTACTCCGCCCCTAGACATCTTGTCCCCCATCCAAAGGATAGGGGGAAAAAATGTCTGATTGTGGGGGCCGCGCAGCTTGGACCCCTGCAATCTCTGTGCAGCACCCTCCGTTCGTTTAGAACGCTGGGTGCCAGCTGTGGGGGTCATGACGTCCCACCCACGCCCCTCATAACGTCACACCACGCCCCCTAAATGCAAGTCTACGGGAGGGGGCGTGGTGGTCACCACTCCCCCTCCCGTAGACTTGAATTAAGGGGGCATGGTGTGACGTCATGAGGGGTGCGGTCAGGACATCACGACCCCGCTGCCTGCTCAAAGCGCTTTGTTCCGAACGATGGGGCAGCGAAGTACTGTGTCTGCACAATCCTGTCTATGAGCTCTACAGGCAGTTCTTTCCCCCTGGCTTGTTTTTCTCTGATATACATAGTCAGCTGTGAGACCTTACAGACAGGGAAGTGTTTTTCCCAATCCTGTCCAATCATATGAATTTACCACTGGTGACTGCAATCAGTAGAAACATCTCAGAGATGATCATGGAAATAGGGAGGCCCCAGAGCTACATTTCTAGTGTCAGCCACAGATTAGCTTGTTATCCCCTATCCTGTGGAAAAGTCATAACATTTGAAAATGGGATCTGCCCTTTAAAGGAGTTATCAAAAATATAAATGTATCCTCATAGGGGATAAGTGTCAGATCACGGCGGATTCAGACTGCTGGGACCCACCATGATCTCCCGCTGGATAAAGTTCTTTGCATGAATAAAGTGCTGTTCACAGCTTTGTGTCGTGGTTTACACACTTCACACTTCAATCTGACAAATATCCCTGGTCCTGCGGATAGGGGATATGTCTTTTTTATACTGGATAACTCCTTTAAGCTAAAATTTATCCAAACTAAAGTACTGTGCATCTATGTAAATGTTCTTTCCAATCCACAGAGCTACAAATAGACTTGCATGGATATTTTTACCTATTTGCTGCATATTTAATCAGTATGTTTAACCCCTGAGCCCTGCAGCATGCACACACAGTCAGCATAAATGGATTTCACGCTGCCTCTCTGCCTAATACTTTCTCCAACGTTACTACCGTAGTGATCCTGCTATTCCCATCCTTAAGTCTGAACACTGTGTACAGAGATGGGACGGCAGGGAACAAACAGTAACCGGCTTCACTCACTGGAAAGCCGCCACCATCTTTATAAGGCAAGCATTTGTGTCGAAGACGTTATGGACCTCAACTCCTGATCTTCAAATGGACAAAGTCATAAAAACAAAACAGATGGCAAAAAGTGCTGTCTACAAACAAAAAAAAATGTGCTGCCTATGGCTGCTGATCCAGCGGAACATGGACACAAATAGATGTAGAGGTTCTGAGCTGCACTAACCTAGAGGGCGAATGCTGAGAACTATTGTATTAACTGCAAAGAATATCTAACATCTAGGGCTGATGAGGACAAGCAATACAAGGATCAGTTCACATTTGGGACACACTATCCAAATACAGACATCCTTATAGAGAAAGGAACCAAAGGCAGGTCTTATCTATCAAATCTTCCTGACCATAAACCTGGCTTTGGTGAGTAGCAATTACTATGTAGACACCAGGAGTAATAATATAAGAGGAGACTTATCAAAAACTGTATAGAGAAAAACTGGTGTAGTCACCTGTAAAACCAATCAGATTGCTTATTTATTTTTTAAATCCTCTGAAAAATGAAAGAAGCAATCTTATTGGTTGCAACTGCACCACTCTCCCTCTACACAGGTTTTGAAATATCTTCTCCATAATACTTTTCTAACAATGATTATCCCTCTATTGTGGAAGGAAACCCCAGAAGACTAAGAGCATTAAACAAGAGAAAAATGTCCCTGGGTCATGGGTGACATCCTGAGGAGTCCAGATCAAACATTAAAAAGCAAAGAAAATTGGGTAGGGGCACTGAGGGACATTTATTAAAACCCATGCAAAGGTTAAATATAAGGTAAAATATAAAGTATAAAGTATAAGCACAAGCACTATAGCATCAGTCGATGAGGCAAAGTCCTGGGGGTGAAAACCCCGCCAATCTTGGGGTGCATGCACACCACGTTTTTCACTCTACGGGGGTCAGATCCAGCTGGGGGAGGGGAAAACCGTGCACTCCCGTACCCCAGCCGGACCAACGCCCTAATCCACTGACTTTAATGAGCCGACCGGAGTCACCGTTTTACTCCGGTCAGCAAATTTTTGACCCGTATACGGTTTTTCTGACCGGACCTCAAACGACAGCTTTGACAGCGGCGATCTAAAGGGTTGATACACGGCTGGGGCATGTTGGCTATTAACGCCTGCCCCCAGCTAGAGGAATCAGATGGGGGCTGGCAGCATCATACCCAGTTAACGGCCATTGGAAGAGTATACACTTCCATGGTGGTTAACAGGTTAAGGGGTTTAAACAAAAAAAAATTATAATTTAAAAAAACACCTTCTATAACCCTTTTAGGGTTAGGGTCACATGTGCCGTATTTCGCATTTTTGCTGCTGCGTATATTCCTACCCATTAAAGTCAAAGGGTAGCAAAATCTGATGCATAATCAGCTGCATAATTTGCTACCCAATGGCTTCAATGTTTGACCCTACCCTTAGGGAGTATTTACTTGTACAGTATCCTGCACACATGTGATGCGCAGGATTTTATGCTGCAGATTACAATGTAAACTAAATGACAGAATACAGCATTAAATCCTGCGCATGACAAATATGCGCCAAATACTGTACGTGAGAAAAAAGGCAACATGACAATTTTTAACAATATTATGAGAAGCTGGATTTTAAGACAGTATTCCCAATCTTAAAGTGGTGTCCTTATTGCGAAGACATAGTATCTTACATACGTAAGTACAATACTCACATTTTTTAAAATATATTTTATTCTATCTTTTTATGGGACAGCACTGAAGAAATAATACTCTCTTCCAATACAAAGTAGTGGGTCTAGTGGCCGTTGTGCCCCGTCAGAAAATGGCCGTCAGGTGATGTATTTTTTTTTTCTCCCGCTAATCTCCTGTGTCCCCGACGGGTGTTGCACTACCGTTTGCAACACCCGTCAGGGAAACAGGGGAGAACATTGGGTAACAAATGTGAAAGATGCCTGACAGTGTTTAATGTTGTGTCCCCTCAAAATAACTCATACAGCCATTATTGTCTAAACCTTGGCAACAAAAGTGAGTACACCCCTAAGTGAAAATTTCCACATTAGCCCAAAAGTGTCAATATTTTGTTTGTCCACCATTATTTTCAAGCACTGCCTGAAAGGGGTACTCCGCCCCTAGACATCTTATCCCCTATCCAAAGGATAGGGGATAAGATGTCATATCGCCGCGGTGCCGCTGCTGGGGATCCCGGCACTGCGCTATCATTACAGCACAGAGGGAGTTCGCTCTGTGCGTAATGATGGGCGATACAGGGGACGGAGCCGCGTGACGTCATGGCTACGCCCCTTGTGACATCACGGCCCGTCCCCTTAATGCAAGTCTATGGCAGGGGGCGTGACGACCGCCGCGTCCCTTCCCATAGACTTGTATTGAAAGGGGCGGGCCGTGACGTCACGAGGGGCGGAGCTGTGACGTAACGATGCTCCGGCCCCTGTATTGCACCTCATTACGTGCTGTAATGATAGCGCAGTGCCGCAGCGGGGATCCCCTGCAGCGGCACCGCGGCGATTTGACATCTTATCCCCTATCCTTTGGTTGTCTAGGGGCGGAGTACCCCTTTAAGCCTCTTTGGCATGGAGTTCACCAGAGCTTCGCAGGTTGCCACTGGAGTCCTCTTCCACTGCTCCATGTTGAAATCACGGAGCTGGTAGATGTTAGAGAGCGTGCACTCCCCCACCTTTAATTTGAGGATGCCTCACAGAAGCTCTATAAGGTTTAGGTCTGGAGACATGCTTGGCTCGTCCATCACCTTTACCCTCAGCTTCTTTAGCAAGGCAGTGGTGGTCATAAAGGTGTATTTGGGGTCATTGTCATGTTGGAATACTGTCCTGCAGTCTAGTCTCCAAAGAAAGGGATCATGCTCTGCTTCGGTATGTGACAGTACATGTTGGCATTCATGGTTCCCTCAAACTGCAGCTCCCCAGTGTCAGTAGCACTTATGCAGGCCCAGACCATGACACTCCCACCACCATGCATATCTGTAGGCAAGACATACTTGTCTATGTATTCCTCACCTGGTTGCCACCACACACACTTGACACCATCTGAACCAAATAAGTTTATCTTGGTCTCATCTGACCACAAAACATGGTTCCAGTAATCCATGTCCTCAGTCTGCTTGCCTTTATGGCAAATCTGTGTTTAATAACCCCTTAAGGACGCAGCCCTTTTTCACCTTAAGGACTGAGCCCTTTTTCGCAATTCTGACCACCGTCGCTTTACGAATTAATAACGCGAAAACGCTTTTACCGAATATTCTGATTCTGAGATTGTTTTTTCGTGACATATTCTACTTTATTTTGGTGGCAAATTTTCGGCATTACTTGCATCCTTTTTTGGTGAAAAATCCCCAAATTTCATGAAAATTTTGCATTTTTCTAACTTTGAAGCTCTCTAGTTGTAAGGAAAATGGATATTCCCAATACATTTTATTTTTCTTCACAAATACAATATGTCCACTTTATGTTGGCATCATAAAATGGACATATTTATGCTTTTTGAAAAAATTAGAGGGCTTCAAAGTAGAGCAGCAATTTTCAAAAATTTCATGAAAATTGCTAAATCTGAAGGGACAGATGTTACAAAACTACAACTCCCAGCATGCTGAGAGTTGTAGTTTGGCAACATCTGGAGGGCTACCGTTTGGGCACCACTATAACAGTGGTCTCCAAACTGTGAACCTCCAGATGTTGCAAAACTACAACTCTCAGCATGCCCAGACAGCCTTTGGCTGTCTGGGCATGCTGGGAGTTGCAGTTTGGCCTTCCTAGTGGTTGCCACAGTAAAGATCACTTTACTTTCACTTTCAATCCCCATCCCCCCGCACCATAGATTCCCTACATGAGCCAGGATCCAGCAGTCTCCAGCGAAGATCGGGGGGTCCCCAGGCATCTTCTTTGCAGGTACCCCGGCCTCCATCTTCTGTCCATGTTCCCCTCGACATCCAGGGGTAAGCAGAATGGGGGATTGCCATGGCAACCCACTGTCCTGCTCTGCCATTGGTCAGAATCAGTTCTGACCAATGGCAGGGGATAGGAGGAGATCGCAGCGCTGCGATCTCCCTCCTAGCCCTCAGGATGATCGGGGCTGTCTCTGACAGCTCCAATCATCCCTATTTTCCGGGTGATCGGGTCACCAGAGACCCGATCAGCCCAGAATAGCAGAAAATCGCATGTCTGAATCGACATGCGATTTTCTGCGATCGCCGACATGAGGGGGTCTCAGGACCCCCCTGGGCGATGTGCCGGGGTGCCTGCTTAATGATTTCAGCAGGCATTCTGGTCCGGTCCCCAACCGGCTAGCGGCGGGGACCCGAATTCCCACGGGCGTATGCATACGCCCCCCGTCCTTAACCCCTTAAGGACGCAGGACGTAAATGTACGTCCTGGTGCGGTGGTACTTAATGCGCGGCTGATCCCGGCTGCTGATCGCAGCCAGGGACCCGCCGGCAATGGCCGACGCCCGCGATCTCGCGGGCGTCCGCCATTAACCCCTCAGGTGCCGGGATCAATACAGATCCCGGCATCTGCGGCAGTGCGAGATTTGAATGAATGATCGGATCGCCCGCAGCGCTGCTGCGGGGATCCGATCATTCAGAACGCCGCACGGAGGTCCCCTCACCTTCCTCCATCCGGCTCCCGGCTTCTCCTGCTCTGGTCTGAGATCGAGCAGACCAGAGCAGAAGATCGCCGATAACACTGATCTGTTCTATGTCCTATCCCCTCCCCCAATAAAAAAAGTAAAACGTCCGTTTTTTCCTATTTTACCCCCAAAAAGCGTAAAAAATAAATTTTATAGACATATTTGGTATCGCCGCATGCGTAAATGTCCGAACTATTAAAATAAAATGTTAATGATCCTGTACGGTGAACGGCGTGAACGGAAAAAAAAGTCCAAAATTGCTACTTTTTTAATACATTTTATTTAGAAAAAATTATAAAAAATGTATTCAAAGTTTTTTATATGCAAATGTGGTATCAAAAAAAAAGTACAGATCATGGCGCAAAAAATGAGCCCCCATACTGCCGCTTATACGGAAAAATAAAAAAGTTAGAGGTCATCAAAATAAAGGGATTATAAACGTACTAATTTGGTTAAAAAGTTTGTGATTTTTTTTAAGCGCAACAATAATAGAAAAGTACGTAATAATGGGTATCATTTTAATTGTATTGACCCTCAGAATAAAGAACACACGTCATTTTTACCATAAATTGTACGGCGTGAAAACGAAACCTTCCAAAATTAGCAAAATTGCGTTTTTCGTTTTAATTTCCCCACAAAAATAGTGTTTTTTGGTTGTGCCATACATTTTATGATTTAATGAGTTATGTCATTACAAAGGACAACTGGTCGCGCAAAAAACAAGCCCTCATACTAGTCTGTGGATGAAAATATAAAAGAGTTATGATTTTTAGAAGACGAGGAGGAAAAAATGAAAACGTAAAAATTAAATTGTCTGAGTCCTTAAGGCCAAAATGGGCTGAGTCCTTAAGGGGTTAAGGACTCGGGATGCAGGGCGTATGCATACGCCCAGCGTCCTGAACAGGTTAAAGCGTATAAGACATGTGTATCAAAACAGTAAGTCTCAAAACAGTGAAGGCCTGTGGGGCCAATGTATCAGCAATACACAACATAGGACACACAGGCAGAGTAAGAAAAATACATTATCATAAACATTGCGAAAAAGCTCTACCGTGTACTCAGAAACAGGTAGGTATTAAACAAAGTCAATCTCAGTCTGCTTGTCTTTAGCAAGCTGTTTGTAGGCTTTCATGTGCTTCATATTTAGAAGAGACTTTCTTCTGAGACAACAGCCATGCAGACCAATTTGCTGCAGTGTGCGGCATATGATTTAAGCACTGGCTGGCTGTCAGCCCCCCCCCCCCCCCCCCCCCCCCCGTACACCAATGCTTGCAGCACTCATGTCTATTTCTCAAAGACAATCTATGGATATAATGCTGAGCATGTGCACTCAACTTCTTTGGTTGACCAGGGTGAGGCCTGTTCTGAGTGGAACCTGTCCTGTGAAATAGATGTATGGTCTTGCCCGCCGTGCTGCAGCTCCGTTTTAGGGTCTTGGCAATCTTCTTATAGCCTAGGTCATCTCTATGTAGAGCAACAATTCTTTTTTAAGATCTTGAAGGAGTTTTGCCATGAGGTGCCATGTTGAACTACCATATATATAATGATAACACCAAATTTAGGACATCTGCTCCCTATTCACACAGCAGGGATAGAAGATGGCTAACTGGGCTCAATTTGGACATTTGGGTGTACTCAATTTTGTTGCCAAGGTTTTGAGATTTTGAGGGAACAAAACATAAAAAATACTGTTAGGCTATGTTTACACGGCTGAATTCCGCAATTCTGCTCCAATTATGTTTTGCAAAGCTCGCAGTAGAATTTTTGCAGAGTTCTAGAATTTCAGTGGAATGTCTGTATACTTAAAAAGAATTCCAATCCCCATTGAGTTCAATGGGATTCTGCCCGTAATTCCACAAAATTTAAAGACAGGTATTTAACAGGTCTGAATGGGACAGCAGAATCCTATTAAATAAAATGTGCTTTGAAGTTTGGCAGAATTCAGCACGAAAACTCTGCCTTGTGAACATAGACTTAAAGGGGTACTCCACCCCTAGCATCTTATCCCCTATCCAAAGGATAGGGGATAAGATGTCAGATCGCGGTGGTGCTGCCGCTGGGGACCCCCAGGATCTTCACTGCAGCACCCCGCTTACATTACTGCACAGAGCAAACCCGCTCTGTGCGTAATGACTGGCGATACAGGGGCCGCCCCCTCGTGACGTCATAGTCCGCCCCCTTAATGCAAATCTATGGGAGGGGGTGTGACGGCTGCCACGCCTCCTCCCATAGATTTGTATTGAGGGGGCGGGCCGTGACGTCACGATGCTCCGGCCCCTGTATCGCCGATCATTACGCACAGAGCAAGTTTGCTCAGAGCAGTAATGACAGCGGGGTGCTGCAGCCGAGATCCCAGGGGTCCCCAGCAGTGGGACCCCCGCGATCTGACATCTTATCCCCTATCCTTTGGATAGGGGATAAGATGCTAGGGGCGGAGTACCCCTTTAAACAGGCTGTGCATTTACTACTCTACAATGTAGCCGATTGTTATTTCTTCAGTGTTGTCACATGAAAACAGAGTAAAATATTTACAAAAATTTGAGGCTTGTACTCACTAATGTGAGATATTGTATATTGCCAAGATAGAAACAGACATGGCCAGAAATCCACAACTTGAACTATGATCTAATCCCTTCTCAGCAGAATTTCAAAAACTAACAGGTTGCGAGTGTACCTTTTGATTAAAACATGCAACCCCACTCATTATATCAAGGCCACCTGATTAAAGTGGGTCCCAGTACTAAAACCGGCATTCCTCTGGCAGGAACCAGTAACACCAATCCCACAGGGGGGAAGTGTGGATGTGCTTCCATGTCTTTTTTCTCTGTCTTTTATATTGCTAAGATATAAAGTAGTTATAAAGTTGATAAGGTTGAAAAAAAAAAAAAAAAAAAAAACACCAAGTTCAACATGTATATCCCTATTTGTGTCCCTACTGTATTGATCCAGAAGAAGGCAAAAAAAAAAAACCTTATGTTAACTGCCCGATACCACGGGGGGAAAAATCCGAATAAATACCTGGATCAACGTTCTGTCCCTACTAGAACTCTAGTATCCATAACTTGTAATGTTATTACTCTCCAGAAATGCATCCAGGCCCCTTTTGATCTCTTTTATTGAGTTCGCCATGACCACCTCTTCTGGCAGAAACTGCTCTTATAGTAAAGAACCTCCATCTGTGCTGGTGTAGAATCTTTCTTTACCCTAGCCGTAGAGGATGCCCCCTTGTTATAGATACAGCCCTGGGTATAAAGAAGTTATGGGAGAGATGTCTGTACTGCCCCCTGAAATACTTCTACATAGTTATTAGATCACTCCTTAGCTGTCTGGGTACTGTAGTCCTCCTACTCCCCTTATTACTCTAGTTGTCCATTTCCAGCTCCACCATATCTTTCTTGTACAACAAGATAGAATTAATAAGGGGAGATGTAAAAAAAAGGTGGTGCAAAGTTTAGCGGAGTAAGTGTCCGTTATAACCAGTCTTCAATGCTTCGTGGCCAAGAACACACATGACGGAAGGTCAAAATCTGAATGTTCAGTGAAACGGAAATAAAAAGCAGATTGTAAAAGAAATTCTTTGTGCTCAACAGAAATAACAAAGTTAATTGAGTAACCCCTTGTGGTGGTCTCACACATTTTCATCCAATGACTTGAGGTTATAAAGCAGCTTTGGCATCTCTCAGCAGCCTAGTGTCTGCTGCTTAAGCCTGTTTCTGTGTCTTTGTAGACTGCTGGTTCAGCTGCTCGGCTTTATAACATCCACTGACTCAAGGGCACAGCAGCTGAATCTGCAAACTGCACAGGAGCTGGAAAGCTCAGAAGATGCGGAGGCTCCTGGTGTGGTTTTCACGAGTGACGCCATTCCTGGCACCAGCCAGAGAGAGAGTGACTTAACCGAGGAGGAATCCACTCTGGATAGGACAGCACAGGTGTCCTAATGAAAGAGACAAGTCAAGGGGCCACAACAAAAAAAGAAGACCACAATAATGGCTTACCAAGATGTCATATGGCTGTATCATGAGGGGAAAAAAAAAGATGATGAACCACCACTGTTCTTTTAGTTAGCACAGGGTCTCAGTGTTCAGACCCCTACCGTACTGTAGATATGGGTGAAATGCATCATTGTTTTTTTTTGGGTGTAAATATAAAAAAAATTGCCCAACACATTTAGACTCATTCAAGAAAACAACCTAAGTGCCATGTGGTATGGTTAGCTTTCTGCAGTCTTTGGTGTTTTACCTATTGAGGGTGCGTTCACACGCTCTTTGTTTTTGCGGGTTTTCCGCAGCGTATTTGAAAGGGGCGGGCTCTTCTCGGCTGTCCATAGCAGATTGTCCGCTGTGAAATTTACACTGTGGAAAATCCGCCGCGGACAATCTGCTATGGACAGCCGAGAAGAGCCCACCCCTTACGCTGCGGAAAACCCGCAAAAACAAAGAGCGTGTGAATGCACCCTAAGAATGTTTTAAATTGATACAAATTTTTTGTGTAGACACAAATCTTTGCACAATCCAACGCCAGCCCGCTCCACACACAGAAACTTGTCTACATCTAAGTTACCTTAGTCTTTTATGAAGAATGTGTTCCTCTTTGATAAATGTGGTGGGTGTACTTATGATTTACACCACCAGGAAAACAGATAAACTTGATTTATACACAGTGATAAATTAACGGAAACATGCTTCAATCCCAGCTGGCCACAATCTCTATCCAGGTGCCGGAGACAGCTTTATTATAAGTCTATGGGGCATCTCATGCAACTGGATGGAGATTGCAGCCATCCCATGGCACACATGCACAGAACTTCATGCGCTGCGAGACATACATCGGCCTATCCCTCTTAAACATTGGCTCTGGTTACAGTCTTGTGCCGACATGCTGATACAGCCAACTTCTTTATTTTAATATTAAGTAGGGGTGTAATCCATGAACTTTTCTTGCCAGTTTTAAATAGTGCTCCCTAAAGTAGTTAATAGTACACTGCTGAAAAACTTAAAGGGAACACTTAAACAATACAATGTACCTCCAAGTCAATCACACTTCTGTGAAATCACACTGTCCACTCAGGAAGCAACACTGACTGACAATCAATTTCACATGCTGTTGTGCAATTGGAACAGACAACAGGTGGAAATTATAGGCAATTAGCAGGACACCCCCAATACAGGAGTGTTTCTGTAGGTGGTGACCACAGACCACTTCTCAGTTTCTATACTTCCTGGCTGATGTTTTGCCACTTTTGAATGCTGGCGGTGCTTTCACTCTAGTGGTAGCATGAGACGGAGTCTACTACCCACAAAAGTGGCTCAGGTAGTGCAGCTCATCCAGAATAGCACATCAATGCGAGCTGTGGCAAGAAGGTTTGCTGTGTCTGTCAGCGTAGTGTCAAGAGCATGGAGGCGCTACCAGGAGACAGGCCAGTACATCAGGAGATGTGGAGGAGGCCGTAGGAGGGCAACAATCCAGCAGCAGGACTGCTACCTCCTCCTTTGTGCAAGGAGGAACACTGCCAGAGCCCTGCAAAATGACCTCCAGCAGGCCACAAAATTTGTATGTGTCCACTCAAACGGTCAGAAACAGACTCCATGAGGGTGGTATGAGGGCCCGACACCCACAGGTGGGAGTTGTGCTTACAGCCCAACACTGTGCAGGACGTTTGGCAGAGAACACCATGATTGGCAAATTCGCCACTGGTGCCCTGTGCTCTTCACAGATGAAAGCAGGTTCGCACTTAGCACATGTGCCAGACGTGACAGAGTCTGGAGACGCCGTGGAGAATGTTCTGCTGCCTGCAACATCCTCCAGCATGACCGGTTTGGTGGTGGATCAGTAATGGTGTGGGTGGCATTTCTTTGGGGGCCACACAGCCCTCCATCTGCTTGCCAGAGGTAGCCTGACTGCCATTAGGTACCGAGATGAGACCCTTTGAGAGACCATATGCTGGTGTGGTTGGCCATGGGTTCCTCCCAATGCAAGGCAATGCTAGATCTCATGTGGCTGAAGTGTGTCAGCAGTTCCTGCAAGAGGAAGGCATTGATGCTATGGACTGGCCCGCCCGTTCCCCAGACCTGAATCCGATTGAGCACACCTGGGACATCATGTCTCGCTCCATCCACCAACGCCATGTTGCACCACAGACTGTCCAGGAGTTGGCGGATGCTTTAGTCCAGGTCTGGAAGGACATCCTTCAGGAGACCATCTGCCACCTTATCAGGAGCATGCACAGGCGTTGTAGCCTGGGTCATATGGGCACGTGGAGGCCACGCACACAACTGAGCCTCATTTTGACTTGTTTTACGGACATTACATCAAAGTTGGATCAGCCTGTAGTTTGGTTTTTCATTTTGATTTTGAGTGTGACTCCATATCCAGACCTCCATGGGTTGATAAATTTGATTTCCATTGATCATTTTTGTGTGATTTTGTTGTCAGCACATTCAATTATGTAAAGACAAAAGAATTTCATATGATTAGTTCATTCATTCAGATCTAGGATGTGTTATGTTAGTGTTCCCTTAAATTTTTTTGAGCAGTGTATGTGGTAAGTTACTGTGGAGCATGTATACTATTTCTACTGACACATATGCATAGTTTTAATTTTTATTACATGTTAAATTTGAGTTGTGATTGATTGCTAAAGAAAAAAAACAGACAGTGTTTGTTCTCAAACAGATTGGCCCAAATTTATCAATGTCTTTCAACCACTTGACAACTGCTCTCTGCGGGTGTGTCTATATATATATATATTTATATTCACACACATGCACACATATACATACTGTGTATACAGTGAGGATCCAAGTTTTGGGCACCCCAGGTAAAATTTCCATCATTTACACTTTCAAAAAAATGGCGTCTGCAATAGTTTGGGCACCCTGCAGAATTTATAGCATGCACTGCCCCCTTTGCAAAGCTGAGACCTGCCAGTGTCATGGATTGTTCTCAATCATCATCTGGGAAGACCAGGTCAATCTGAAAGGTTTTAAATGCCCAGACCCATCTGGCCTTGCCCCAACAATCAGCACCATGGGTTCTTCTAAACAGTTGTCTAAAAATACGAAACTGAAAATAGTTGACGCTCACAAAGCTGGAGAAGGCTATAAAAAGATAGCAAAACGTTTTCAGATGTCAATAGCCTCTGTTCGGAATGTAATTAAGAAACAGAAGTCATCAGGAACAGTGGAAGTTAAAGCTTGCGGAATTCCGCAATGTGAACATACCCTTAGACACCCCAATCAAAGATGATTGTGGTGTCTAAAATGCCAAAGATCAGTGGAACTGATAGAGACATCCGTAACAAAATCAAGGGGTCCCGATCAGCTGAGAGGACAGCAGACCTGCCCCCTTGCTGTCTATTCTGCACTCCAATAAGCCATGGCAGCGTAGAGCAATGGAGCTTCGAAAACAGTGGAACAGAGTTGTTCAGTGTTTGCAATCTAAAGATTGAATAGAATAGTCCCCTACGGGGACTAACAAAAAAGTGAATAAAAAGGTTTAAAAAATGTTTTAAAAAAGTTTGAATTACCCCACGTTCCCCATTTTGTAAATAAAATCATGTAAAGAAAAATAAACATACACATGTGGTATCGATGGGTGAGTAAATGTCCAAGCTATTGAAATATGTTAATTAAACTGTATGATCAATGGCGTACACATAAAATACTTAAGTCCAGAATTTTATATTTTTGGTCACTTCGTATACCATAAAAAAAAATTAATAAAAAGGCCCATCAAAACAAAAATGGTACAGATAAAAAAAAATACAGATCATGGCAAAAAAAAAAAACATACATTTCTGTATGTGAAAAAATAAAAAAGTTACAGGGGACAGAAGGACAATTTTGTACAAAACATTTTGATTTTAAAAGTAGTAAAATAAAACAACCAATATAAATTGGGTATCATTGTAATTGTATGGACTTACAGAATAAATATAACATGTCATGTTTACCGAAAAGTGCCCTGCATAGGAACGGAAGCCCCCAAAAGTCGCTTTCCCCCCGCCCCCCCCACAAAATATTTTATTTTTCGTTTATAGATCCATACATAGATGTCATTACAAAGTACAATTGGTGGTGCACAAAACAAGCCCTCATATGGGTCTATAAGTGGAAAGGGTTATGGCTATTAGAAGACAAGAATGAAAAAACTAACTGCAGTTTTGTCCAATTCAAGCAAATGAGACAGCGTTGCAGTACCTTCCACCATCAATACAACAATGCAAGGATGTGCAATGGCAAACATTTTAGATGATGCAGCGTTCACAAAAATGTCGCAGCCCCTTTAAACAGCTTATTGTCTGGGGTGCCAGGAATTGGGCCCTGGCTGATCTGATATTGATGGTTTGAGTATAGGTTATCAATTTTATAAGGCTGGATAACTCCTCTAGATGTTAACTGATCACAGCATCTGATAAGTAACAGTTAATACCAGCTGCTGATCACACAGGCACATTCAAGTGCAGGAAAGGGTTAAAGCCCTGATCTGTATCTGAGGTTCCATTAGGAGCCTCCAACACGGACTCCAGCATAAATCCATGCCTGAAGCCCATTATGGTCAGTAGGGTCCTTTGGGCGCGGTCTGTGTCTGGCATATAGCAAATTACACTTTGACGAGGGTCTGAATGCATATAATGTATACATCTGCACAACAGAAGGTTATAGACAAGTGTATGGCCTAAGATAAACTCGGATGTAGATAAAAAATGTGGCGTACACAGAAGGAGTCGGACACTTTCATCTTGTGGTGGTTAACAAACATGTAGCTGTAAAGGTTTTTTTTTCACAGTAGGCAATGACTTAAGGCTCGACATTTATGTGCCTGTAAACTACCATTATTCATACTAGGGCTGGGCGGTATACCGGTTCATACCGAATACCGAAATTTTTGGGTGCACGATATGAATTTTTCCCCAAACCGCAATATCGGTTTGGCCCCTCCCCCTCGGGAATGAATTATCAGCGCAGCGTTGTCCCCACTTCGGGAAACTAATCATATGTGACCCGCCAGCGCTGTTCTGCTCCCCCCCAATTAATTATCAGCCCAGTGGGGTACTACTCACATGTCACCCGCAAGCACTGCCCTCCTCCTCTTAGGGGGCCGCCGGCGCTGGAATTCTATACTGTACGCCAGTGGTTTCCAACCTGCGGACCTCCAGATGTTGCAAAACTACAACTCCCAGCATGCTTGGACAGCCAACGGCTGTCTGGGCATGCAGGGAGTTGTAGTTTTGCAACAGCTGGAGGTCCGCAGGTTTGAGACCACTGCTGTATGCCTATGCCCGGGCTGCAAAAGATAAAGAAAATAAACTTTAACTTACCTACATCGGCCACACGCTGGGGACGGGAACGTAGGACAGCCGTCAGCCTATCACCGGCCGGAGCGATGTCCCACCCCCGTCAGTGATAGGCTGAGCCCACTGTCATGTAAGGAGCTCTGGCTGACTTCTTACATGACAGCGCGTTAAACCTATCACTGGCCGGGGCGGGGCATCGTCCGATGTTCCCGTCCCGAGTGTGTGGCCGTCGTAGGTAAGTTAAAGTTTATTTTCTTTATCTTTTGCAGCCCGAGCATAGGAATACAGTGTACAGCAGTGGTCTCAAACCTGCGGACCTCCAGCTGTTGCAAAACTACAACTCCCAGCATGCCCGGACAGCAGGTTGGAAACTACTGGCGTACAGTATAGAGTTCCATCGCCGGAGGCCCCCAACAAAGAGGAGGAGGGCAGTGCTTGCAGGTGACACATGTGAATAGTACCCCGCTGGGCTGATAATTAATTGGGGGGGGAGCAGAACCGCGCTGACGGATAACATGATTTGGTGGGGGGGAGCAGAACAGCGCTCGTGGGTCACATGATTTGGGGGGAGGGTGGTTGGGATCGAAAGAAATACAGCTATATACTGTGGAACCGCCATAAGTTACAAAAATAACGTATTACACATCTTTGGTCATACCGCCCAGCTCTAATTCATACATATGCTTCAAGTGCCTTTTTGGTATAAATCTATCTTGTTTGTATTGAAAAGTTAGGCCAACAGCATTTTTGTTACCTGTGGATTCTGCACAATGACTTTTGTTGATTTTTGGTGAATCCTATGCAAATGTGAACTAATCTGAATCTATATCATGATGTGAATACAGCTTGACAGCAACATAATGTTCGTTCTAGCGAGTGTACAGAACATACCCTGACTTTTTGTCTATATGCATGCAGTTTTACAACAGATGTTCACAGGGTGGTCCTACCATTGATTGCGCTTTATTGCAGAATGCAAAGATGGACACTGTCGGGGGATGAGCTGGGGTTTCCACCAGCAGAATTTATTCCATCTTCCATCTATACAGAACTGATGCACAACAAATTTGTTGCCAGATGATCACAATCCAAGTCCTTATGGCAAATCAGGAATATGCCTAAAAACACAAGAGAGGGGTGCTCCCCTAGTGCAACACTGGGGGAAACCTCTAAATGGTTAGCAGTAGTACTGTTGTATGAATTTTAACAATAAACTGTCTCAACTTGTTGCCTACGTCTAAGAAATATACCTTCAATGGGCCGAGGAGGAGACCTTCAGTGCTATATTGAGAGCTGCTGCTAGAAAGCCAATGGTATTCATGGTATAAATCCCTATATGTACAAGTGACTTCTGGTAATCTTGACAACGTGTTACATAGACAGCCATCTATCATGCAATGCTGCATTTTTCCGGCAGCCTGGTTGGCCACATCTGTTTCTGTCAGCGGGAGGTTCTGGCTGACGCATTTTTGCATCTGTTATATTGGGTTCACATATGTCCGGCTCAGTGAACCCAGCCTAAAAACTCGCCACAACTGATGACAATAGTGAACCAGTGGTTTAGGATCTGGCATGCCAAACAGGGGAATACAGGAAGATGCACTCCCCTGTCCGGCACCCATGCAGCTTGTTCCACCATGCTACGGAAATGTGAAATGTCCTACTGTTGAGCTGTCATACTTGTTAGCTGTCTGTGTGCCACCTTGTGTCATTTTACCCTTCCACGTGTTTTCAATTATCTTGCATGATTCCATTACCTTGCATGTGTTTGTTATATAAAATGTTAAAAATTTAATAACAATTAGATTCGGAATTTTTTTTTTTTGCCGGGCATCGCACATGTGAAGGGGGTCTAATACAGCTTCCAGCTCTAGTCTGACTGCAGCTTTAGCCTCATTTAATGACTCAAACAGAAAGCCCTCAGTTCCGCCATAAGACCCATGTACGTGTTGGGACTTGCATCCGTATTATGCTGATGTGATGCCGCCCAAAATATCATCAGAACTAAAGCAGCAGCTGAAAATTGGCCATCAATTGTGTAAGGCTGAATAACCCCTTTAAATATGCTCCGTCAAAATCAAAAACTTTTTATATGTTTTTCATCTTGGCAAAATATCTTTCTAATCTACTTCATAAAAAAGTTCACTCCTTTTTATAGAAGTAATGGCTTATAAAATACCATCTAAAACATAATCCTGTTCCGCTGCAGCCCCATTTTTGTCCAAGCTGAAGTCCAGGAAGTGAGGGCGGGACTAGTACTCCTCTGTGCTCACTCCTGTCCTATCAGACTAGTGTCTGAAAAACAGAGAGGAGGGGGTTACAGGGCAGCCTGCAGTGATTGGATGAAAAGACCCAGCACAGCAGACTCAGAAAGGAAGTGAATGCATGGTGAGTAAGGGCGGGCTTAGTGGCAGATGCGGACACGCACCTTCCTGAGCAGTGGATGTCAGAATAAGTGTGCAGCATGAATCAGGGATTTGTGACCCAAATACAGAAGCTGAAGACATAAAAAAAAATATAAAAAAAAAAGACAAGTAAAGAATATGCATAGTGACTACCTAGGGAGGTTTAAAGTGACCACCTATCCACTGCAAAATATATAAACTATGGATCTAGGCTGTTAATCCATAATAAAATATGTTACATGTGAATTTTAATGAAGATTTGGCTACAGGTGTCACCCACTGAATTTGACTGGGTGGAATCTGAGGGAAAACATCCCAACCTGTGCAGAGGAAAAGTTAGGCAGTTAGTCAGGGCTGTGGAAATAAAATAATAAAAATACTTGTCCAGAAAAAATGAACCTGTCTATTCTTTCTACAGACGCCACACGAAATGCATAACCATCTATCAGACGGCACAATCCCATGCAGTCCTGCCTCCCAGTCTGCGGAGAGATTTTCCATGCCGACATTCCAAAGTGTGAACATAGCCTTACCCAGATTGCTTTCTTTTTTATTTTTAAAAAGGAGAAATCTGGTTGGTTGCTATAGGCAACGGGTCAACTTTTACTTTGCACAGGTTTTGATAAATCCTTCACATTGTGAATATGACAGAACGTGGCACTATATTTTTCCAGACAAAATCAATCGACTGCTGCTCAGTAAAGTTTGGACAAAACCAAACTTTCTGTAAATGTGTTCATCTGTACTGCAAGAATGGAGTTAGTCAACATGTACCTGTCACTTTAAAAAATAACATAGCAATACCTGTGCTGAGGAAACGTTGCCCATGGCAACCAATCAGATTGCTTCTTCCATTTAAAAAAAAAGCCTCTGAAAAATAAAATAAGCAATCTGATTGGTTGCTATGGGCAACTGGTCATCGCTTCCTCAGCACAGGTATTGCTATATCTCCTTGTCGAACTCCAGTGAATTATAATGGGTGTGAACACAGCCTTGAATTGAACTACGTTGCAAAACTTTTGTGTCGTTCTACACCTGAAATTCCACAATGTGTGAACCCAGCGTGACTCTTCACAGCTTGGAGAAAGTAGTGTATTTATATATGCGTAAAAAAAAAGTCAAAGTTCACTATACGGTGCCCTTAGAGATGAGCGAACTTACAGTAAATTCGATTAGTCGCAAACTTCTCAGCTCAGCAGTTGATGACTTTTCCTGCATAAATTAGTTCAGCTTTCCGGTGCTCCGATGGGCTGGAAAAGGTGGATACAGTCCTAGGAGACTCTTTCCTAGGACTGTATCCACCTTTTCCAGCCCACCAGAGCACCTGAAGGCTGAACTCATTTATGCAGGATAAGTCATCAACTGCCGAGCCGAGAAGTTCGTGACAAATCAAATTTACTGCAAGTTCGCTCATCTCTAGGAGCCCTATAAAAAAGGGTATACGTTTTTATAGGTAACAGCAAAAACCAAAACAAGGTATTCAAAGATGACAAGATATTTTGCAATTAGCCAGAGCACACTGGGAGTCGTAGTTTGGCAAATAGCCAAAGCAGGCTGGGAGTTGTAGTTTTGCAACTAGCTAGAGCAGTGTGCCCTGGTCAGCTTGCCTCCAGCTGTTACAAAACTACAACTCCCAGCATAACCCAGACTGCCTTGGCTTTCCGGGCATGCTGGAAATTGTAGTTTTGCAACAACTGGAGGCACCCTGGGAAACACTGATCTAAAGTATACGGAGAGTTGTCATTTTAAAACCAGTCAAGGCATGCTAAGAGTTGTAGTTTTGCAATTAGTCAGAGCATGCTGGGAGTTGTAGTTCTGCAACAGCTGTAGAGCCTCGGTTTTGGGGCAGACACTATATACCAGTGGTCTTCAACCTGCGGACCACCAGATGTTGCAAAAACTACAACTCCCAGCATGCCCGGACAGCCGTCGGCTGTCCGGGCATGCTGGGAATTGTAGTTTTGCAACATCTGGAGGTCTGCAGGTTGAAGACCACTGCTCTATACAGACACTATAACAATAATAACATGGCGGCGGGGCACTCACAGTGTATGGCCGCACACATTCACCATCAGCTTCAGGGAAGGGTTGCGGTATTTCGTGGTCTTGCATCTCGGGCAGCCCTGGTCATCCATCTCTTCTCATCACACTGCAGTTTCCTTCATGCGGTGCGCTGAGAACTGCTTCCCCCTTCAGAGACGGTACCCGGCAGATTGGTTCCGCCTGTCAGCTGACCTCCAGTGTGCGGGGCAGATCTATGTCCGGGTGCTGAGCACAGAACACTTCTCTTCTACATATAATACACGTGAGACACTGCAGATTATGTAGTTATGATAAGAGACATAAAGCACTTTTTAACCCCTTAGCACCCAATGAATTTGTTGTCAGCTTCTTTTCAATGGATCTGCCTGACTGTAAATTCTTAGTTTTTTTCACCTTCAACTTCCAGGAGTCAAAACCTTTTATTTTAGTTTAACTTCGTCAAGTTGTTTTAATATTAACGACATTTATTTTACTGTATAAAGTATTAAGAAAAAAATTTCAGCATTCACCGTGTGGTATAAGTGAGGTGTTAAAGGGGTTATCCAGGAAAAAACTTATATATATATATATATATATCAACTGGCTCCAGAAAGTTAAACAGATTTGTAAATTACTTCTATTAAAAAAATCTTAATCCTTTCAGTACTTATGAGCTTCTGAAGTTAAGGTTGTTCTTTTCTGTCTAAGTGCTCTCTGATGACACGTGTCTCGGGAACCGCCCAGTTTGGAAGCAAATCCCCATAGCAAACCTCTTCTAAACTGGGCGTTTCCCAAGACACGTGTCATCAGAGAGCACTTGAAAAAAACAACCTTAACTTCAGAAGCTCATAAGTACTGAAAGGATTAAGATTTTTTAATAGAAGTAATTAACAAATCTGTTTAACTTTCTGGAGCCAATTGATATATAAAAAAAAGTTTTTTCCTGGATAACCCCTTTAAGTTATCCTGTCGGTCAGTACGATTAAATTGATACCAACTTAGGCTGGGTCCACACTACGTTTTGTCCCATACGGGAGCGCATACGGCAGGGGGGAGCTAAAAGCTCGCGCTCCCGTATGTTACCGTATGCGCTCCCGTATGTCATTCATTTCAATGAGCCGACCGGAGTGAAACGTTCGGTCCGTTCGGCTCATTTTTGCGCCGTATGCGCTTTTACAACCGGACCTAAAACCGTCGGCGCAAAAATGAGCCGACCGGACCGAACGTTTCACTCCGGTCGGCTCATTGAAATGAATGACATACGGGAGCGCATACGGTAACATACGGGAGCGCGAGCTTTTAGCTCCCCCCTGCCGTATGCGCTCCCGTATGGGACAAAACGTAGTGTGGACCCAGCCTTAAATCATTTTTGTTATGTTTTGCTACTTTTAACAAATAAAAATAATAATCGTCCTTTTATCACCTTTTTAAGGATTTTTTTGCAGGCTTTATTGTAGTGTTTTTTTGTGGCCCTGCATTGGCGATCACGTGGCCCTGGAGGCAGTTGCGCTACCTGCAATCATGTGATCTGTGGGTGACTGGTCACATGACCATACTGATGGGTCTAATTATACCCAGCACAGCTGTCAGAGCCTGTCCATGCTATGGACATTCCGCTCTGTTGGGGATTTATCAAAACTTGTGCAGATTAAAAAACTTACCACTTACCAATAACAACCAATCAAATTGCTTCTTTAACCCCTTAAGGACTCAGCCCATTTTGGCCTTAAGGACTCAGACAATTAAATTTTTACGTTTTCATTTTTTCCTCCTCGCCTTCTAAAAATCATAACTCTTTTATATTTTCATCCACAGACTAGTATGAGGACTTGTTTTTTGCGCGACCAGTTGTCCTTTGTAATGACATAACTCATTATATCATAAAATGTATGGTGCAACCAAAAAACACTATTTTTGTGGGGAAATTAAAACGAAAAACGCAATTTTGCTAATTTTGGAAGGTTTCGTTTTCACGCCGTACAATTTATGGTAAAAATGACATGTGTTCTTTATTCTGAGTGTCAATACGATTAAAATGATACCCATTATTATATACTTTTATATTATTGTTGCGCTTAAAAAAAATCACAAACTTTTTAACCAAATTAGTACGTTTATAATCCCTTTATTTTGATGACCTATAACTTTTTTATTTTTCCGTATAAGCGGCGGTATGGGGGCTAATTTTTTGCGCCATGATCTGTACTTTTTTTTTATACCACATTTGCATATAAAAAACTTTTAATACATTTTTTATAATTTTTTTTAAATAAAATGTATTAAAAAAGTAGGAATTTTGGACTTTTTTATTTTTTTTCGTTCACGCCGTTAACCGTACGGGATCATTAACATTTTATTTTAATAGTTCGGAACTTTACGCATGCGGCGATACCAAATATGTCTATAAAAAAAAAATTTACGCTTTTTGGGGGTAAAATAGGAAAAAACGGACGTTTTACTTTTTTATTGGGGGAGGGGATTTTTCACTTTTTTTTTACTTTTACATTTTTTTACATTTTTTTTTACACTTGAATAGTCCCCATAGGGGACTATTCATAGCAATACCATGATTGCTAATACTGATCTGTTCTATGTATAGGACATAGAACAGATCAGTATTATCGGTCATCTCCTGCTCTGGTCTGCTCGATCACAGACCAGAGCAGGAGACGCCGGGAGCCGCACGGAGGAAGGAGAGGGGACCTCCGTGCGGCGTTATGAATGATCGGATCCCCGCAGCAGCGCTGCGGGCAATCCGATCGTTCATTTAAATCGCGAACTGCCGCAGATGCCGGGATCTGTATTGATCCCGGCACCTGAGGGGTTAATGGCGGACGCCCGCGAGATCGCGGGCGTCGGCCATTGCCGGCGGGTCCCTGGCTGCGATCAGCAGCCGGGATCAGCCGCGCATGACACGGGCATCGCTACGATGCCTGCGGTTATGCTTAGGATGTAAATGTACGTCCTGGTGCGTTAAGTACCACCGCACCAGGACGTACATTTACGTCCTGCGTCCTTTAGGGGTTAAAGGGTACTCTATTGATCAACCTTTTTTTTTTTTTTTTTTTTTTTTTTTTTTTTTAAATCAACAGGCTCCAGAAAGTTTAACAGATTAGTAAATAATTACTATTAAAAAATCTTAATCCTCCACTACTTATCAGCTTCTATATGATCCACGGGAAGTTCTTTTCTTTTTGAATTTCCTTTCTGCCTGACCACAGTGCTCTCTGCTGACACCTCTGTCCAGAGTAGGAGCAAATCCCCATAGAAAACCTCTCCTGCTCTGGACAGTTCCTAAAACGAACAGAGGTGTCAGCAGAGAGCACTGTGGTCAGTCAGAAAGGAAATTCAAAAAGAAAAGAACTTCCTGTGGATGATAACAGCAGCTGATAAATACTGGAAGGATTAAGATTGTTTAATAGAAGTAATCTGTTTAACTTTCTGGCACCTGTTGATTTTTAAAAAATGGTTTTCCAGTGGAGTACCCCTTTAAAGGAGTGCTGTAACACTGCATTGTATTTTTCCTCTGTGCCCGGGCTGCATAAAGAAGCAAAACAAACTTTAACTCACCTTCCAACATTCCCCTATTGCACGAATATCGGTATCCCGTTCTCTGGTCCCTGTCTTCTTCCACTTCCTGGAGGACGGTGAGTCACGCCGCGCTCAACATCATTTGTTTGCTATGGCTGGTGATACACTAAGTGCAGCGTGACCCACTGTCCTCCAGGAAGTGGAAGAAGACCGGGACCAGAGAACAGGACACCGATATTGGTGCAATGGGGGAATGTTGGAAGGTGAGTTAAAGTTTGTTTTGCTTCTTTATGCAGCCCGGGCACAGAGGAAAAATACAGTGCAGCACTAGAGTACTCTTTTAATTTTAAAAAGGCCTCTGAAAAATAAAAATAGCAATCAGATTGGTTGCTATAAACAACTGCTGAGCTTTTTCTCGGAACAAGTTTTGATAAATCTCCCCATGTCTGTCCAAGAATAAATTCCGAGTGGACTATGCTTGCAGTAGCCTCCCATTCATCTCGATGGGAGGTTGTGGCTCAGTTTACATGTCGGAAATTCCAGCGTGGATCCTCGCGGAATTTTCTCAGTGTCTAAGGATACTTTAAAGCGCAACTGTCATGGAAATTATACCCCCCAGACTAACAACATGATAGTATAGATGATGATACGTGTAATGCAGCTGTACTTTTGGCTGCTCTTTATCACTCTTTATCAGCTAGAAAATAGTTTTATCATGGGGTCAGCAACAGTCGGATAGGCGTGGCTGGGGATCGTAATGCCCCACCTCTGCCACGCCTATCCCCTGTAAGTGAGCGCTGGACCACTGTGTGATTGACACACAGGTCCCCACCCCCAATGTCCATGATGTGCGGGCCGGTGTGACTCCACTGAGCCTATACATATAATGTGCACCTTTATGTTATATGAAATGCAGTCCCCGTACTCCTCTTCTTTCTTCTCATGGTGCCGGAGACGCGCTGCTTCTGCTTTCACTATAGGCAGAGAGCTCGCTCCCTGCCTCTAGCACTGCGCAGGCGCACTGAGCTGGCGGCAGACAATGGGAGCGAGCTCAATGCCTGTAGTGAAAGCAGAAGCATTGCGTCTCCGGCACCATGAGAAGAAAGAAGAGGAGTACGGGCACTGTATATCATAAAGGTGCACATAATATGTATAGGCTCAGTGGAGTCACGCCGGGCCGCACATCGGGGGGCGGGGACCTGTGTGTCAATCACACAGTGGTCCAGCGCTCACTTACAGGGGCTAGGCGTGGCAGAGGTGGGGCATTACGATCCCCAGTTACGCCTATCCGTCTGTTGCTGACCGCACAATAAAACTATTTTCCTGCTGATAAAGAGTGATAAACAGCAGACAAAAGTACAGCTGCATTACACGTATCATCATCTATACTATCATGTTGTTAGTCTGGGGGGTATAATTTCCATGACAGTTGCGCTTTAAGGGTATGTTTACACAGCAGAATTTACCCAAATCTGCAGAAATTTGGCAGAATTGTGACCGAATTTCTGTGTTCTCAAAACACAATATTCTGCTGAAATTTAAGCCCCATTGACTTCGAAATGGCAAAAATTTCAGATTAAACTTATATTTCTGCAGAAAGTGGAATTTCCATTGTGCAAATTTCACTGTGTGAATGGGACAGAGGAATCCCATTGAAATGAATATACAGTAAATTCTGGCAAATTTCTGGTGGACTTCTTCGGCAGGAATTCAGCACTAAAATTCTTGCATTTGAACATAGTGTTATAGTGAGAGTTAGAAAAATATGTACTCAGAAGGGCTTTTCTGAATTTTTCAAGGATACATCTTAAAAATAAAAAAATGTACTTAACAAAACAAAATATATAAAAAAAATAATAAATCAATTATAAACAAAGCCCTGGCCCTAATGCATTTTTTTACATGATAAATAGAGAAAGTGGGGTGTTTAAATATATTTTTATTGGATTTTCATTGGTTTGTGAAGAGAACTTCACATCACAGTGCAGTACAGTGCAGGGAAGCGGAGAAGCCTGCCCCCAGCTTCTATAGATTATATAGGAGGATCGCAACAGGTATCAGAAGTGCCACCCGGAGCGATCTGTCTGTTAGTACAGGTACTACTACTCCCAGCATGGAACATTCTGTTTCATGCTGGGAGAAGTAGTACAACCTAAAAAATGTAAAAAATAAAGAAAAAAAAGTAACACATAATTAAAATGTATTACTAATAAAAAGTTTCATAAAATTGATTATAAAAAGTAAATTATTTTTACAATTAAATGTTAACCCACATGGCATTTTTCTTTGCTTTTTTCACTCCCATAGACTTCTATGGGAGAAAAACGCCACGATTTCAGTGAAAAAACGCCATAGGCTCAACATGCTGCAATTTTGAAAAACTGCCAAGGAGTTGAAAAACGTCAAAAAAGTTTTGAAAAAATGCCAAAAGGATTTTAAAAAACGCCAAACTGAAAAAAGCCAAGTGGTAAAGAAATGTTGTGATATCTCATTGATTTTCAGTTAACATCTGGCCACAGCGTTTTTTCACTTGGGCAGATTTGGCGTTTCTCTTTTCTCTAAGTGGAAACTTAGTCTTAGTTTGGTGGAGCAGCCAGCTCAAGGAAAAGTCCTTGTAGTTCCAAACTTCTTCCATTTAGGAATTATGGAGGTCACTATGCTCTTGGGAACTTTCAGTACAGCAGACATACAGTCATGGCCACAAATGTTGGCACCCCTAAAATTTTTCTACAAAATGAAGTATTTCTCACAGAAAAGGATTGCAGTAACACATGCTTTGCTATAAACATGTTTATTCCCTTTGTGTGTATTGAAACTAAACCAAAAAAGGTAGGGAAAAAAACAAATAAGACATAATATCACACCAAACTCCAAAAATGGTCTGGACTAAATTATTGCCACCTTAACTTAATATTTGGTGGCACACCCTTTGGAAAAAATTACTGAAATCAGTCGCTTCCTATAACTATCAATAAGCTTCTTACACCTCTCAGCCAGAATGTTGGACCACTCTTCCTTTGCAAACCGCTCCAGGTCTCTCTTATAGGAAGGGCGCCTTTTCCCAACTGCAATTTTTTTTTATTTGACTATGCTACAGGGGCTGTAAAGTTAGCGTAGTTCATAATATAGTGTCTGTACCTGTGTGTGATGGTTTTCTCACAATTCTTATGTTATTTTCACTCCAATATTAATTTTTACCAGCATACAAAATGACTGTTGGATCACATTTTTCCCAGCTTGCAATGCGGCCGAGACCCGACTCACTAGTCAGCTGATGACAGGGAGCCTGTCTGCGGGATTGTGGGATTTGTAGTAAAAAAAATAACATTCAAACAGGAAATACCAGTTCACAAACAGCTAGCCACAGGGTTATGGTAATCTCACAATATAGCCATTTAGCCCCAAGACAAGAGCAGATCCTTCCTAAGCATGTCCATTACTGTTTGCCAGGTACGTACAAAAATCACTTTATGGTGGAGAACCCCTTTAAGATCTCTCCACAGGTGATCAATGGGATTTAGATCTGGGCTCATTATTGGCCACTTCAGAACTCTCCAGCGCTTTGTTGTCATCCATTTCTGGGTGCTTTTTGACTTATGTTTAGGGTAATTTTCCTGCTGGAAGACCCAAGATCTCGGACACAAACCCAGCTTTCTGACACTGGGCTGTACAGTGCGACCCAAAATTCATTGGTAATCCTCAGATTTCATGATGCCTTGCACACATTCAAGGCACCCAGTGCCAGAGGCAGCAAAACAACCCCAAAACATCATTGCACCTCCACCATATTTCACTGTAGGTACTGAGTTCTTTTCTTTGTAGGCCTCATTCCGTTTTCAGTAAACAGTAGAATGATGTGCTTTACCAAAAAGCTCTATCTTGGTCTCATCCTACCACAAGACGTTTTCCCAGAAGGATTTTGGTTTACTCAAGTTCATTTTGGCAAAATGTAGTCTTGCTTTTTTATGTCTCTGTGTCAGCAGTGGGGTCCTCCTGGGTCTCCTGCCATAGCGTTTCAATTCATTTAAATGCGACGGATAGTTTGCGCTGACACTGATTCTCCCTGAGCCTGCAGGACAGCTTGAATATGTTTGGAACTTGTTTGGGGCTGCTTATTCACCATCCTGACTATCCTGCATTGACACCTTTCCTAAATTTTTCTCTTCCGTCCACGCCCAGGGAGATTAGCTACAGCGCCATGGGTTGCAAACTTCTTGATAATATTGCGCACTGTGGACAAAGGCAAATCTAGATCTCTGGAGATGGACTTGTAACCTTGAGATTGTTGATATTTTTCCACAATTTTGGTTCTCAAGTCCTCAGACAATTCTCCTCTTTCTGTTGTCCATGCTTAGTATGGCACACACAGACACACAATGCAAAGACTAAGTCAACTTCTCTCCTTTTTATCTGCTTTCAGGTGTGATTTTTATATTTCCCACACCTGCTACTTGCCCCAGGTGAGTTTAAAGGAGCATCACATGCTTGAAACAATCTAATTTTACCACAACTTTGAAAGGGTTCCAATAATTTTGTCCAGACCATTTTTTGGAGTTTGGTGTGACATTATGTTGAATTTGCTTTTATTCCTCCCTTTTTTGGTTTAGTTCCAATACACACAAAGTGAATAAACATGTGTATAGCAAAACATGTGTTACTGCAATGATTTTCTGTGAGAAATACTTAATTTTGTAGAAAAATGTCAGGGATGCCAACATTTACAGTCATGACTGTATTTTGTACCCTTATCCAGATCTGTGCCTCCACACAATCTGAGCTCTACAGACAGATATTTATCTCCTCATTGCTTGCATCTGATGTGCATTTTCAGCAGTGAAACCTTATATAGACAGGGCTGTGTCTTGTCAAATCTTGTCCAATCAGCTGAACAGGTGACTTCAGTCAAGGTGCAGAATCATCTTAGAGATGATCAAGAGAAATAGAGGACCCCAGAGCTATATTTAAAACGGGCAAAGGGTCTGAATACTTATGTTTATATGAAATTTTAGCTTTTCCTTTTTAATAAATGTTCAAAAAAACCTCTAAAATTTAGCTTTTACTTTGTCGTTATAGAGGTTGGAGTGCAGAATTATGGGGAAAACTAGTTATTATTTTTAAGAAAAAGGCTGCAAAATAACCAAATGTGAAGGTAGGGCACCTGTTGCCATGTTATCTGGGGACAATAAAGCCCCAATCCTCTAACCTATAAGTAGTCACTATTGACCATGGCATCTTTGGGGGTTAAATGATCAGTATCATAGTTATCCCTGATCACAGTTGCTGCAGATGGGCACTAGCAGCACAACAAGCAACCACTGCATATGGAGCACACTCAGCTTCTGGGCCTGCATCATGTTGGCCCCTCACACATCCACCACCCACATGTATTTCCATTTTCAAAATTTGTGTCATGTCTGGGCAGAGATATGTGCTGCCCTAAAGTGACAGATACTTTCACTTTGTTATGCCATGCATCTGTAGAGAGTAACAAAGAACACTATATGGACATCAGGGAAAAGTACTGGGCACAAAAGGGTTAACAAACAGCAATAGAAACAAAAACAGGGAATGCAAACAAATGTATAATCAGGCTAAAAAAAAGTCAATCCTGTAACATAGAGAGTGGAGCAGTACTAAATCTGAATGCAATAAAGTAGTCAAAGGCAGGCAAGAGTCATACCAGATTGACTACAAGGTACAGAATAGCAGGCAAAAGAATAGTCAAGGGCTAGATACACAAAACAAACAGGCAAAACACAATGCTGGTGACAGAGGTGAGAGCTGCAAACATGGCAAAGGCTTAAGGCTGAGCAAGGATTTAACTATACTGCTTCCGATGATTGGCGCGGTGTCTGCAGCTTCTAAGTGGCCAGAGCACAGCTTGTGATGCCTGGCCAGGTGTGATCATTGCAACTTGTTGACAGCGTCTGGCAAGAATCAGCAAATGGGTTTCACAGAATTTCTGTTGTTCCACAGGATAAAATAAGCATTACATGGTTTCCATTGAAATGCTTGTTGCCTTCAATGTAATGCACAGATGTCTTGGGTCCACCGGATAGAGGAGATCTTTAAAGCCATACTCTGCTCCAGATAGTTGGTAGAGATCCCAAATAAGGAATTTCCCTTTACTAATTCAATTAAAACCAGAAAACCTTTTAGGGTATCATACAGAGCTCCAGAAAAGGTGTATAGAAAGACAAATATTTGCACTGGGGATTATAGTTCTCTAATCTCCCTAGTGCTGTGTTCTGACTGAAGGAGGCAAATGTCATTAGGTCTTCAGTGCGAGTATAGACAAATGTCAGAATCCTAAACAAGCAGGAGATGGTAATCCTAAAACAGGGTAATCAACATAGTGTAGTATGGTAAGAAACAGGAAAGGTCAGCAATAGATTAGCTGACTACAAGTAGAGCACCTAGAAAGGCGGGAAGATATATTCATTTGTATTGCCAGCAGCATACTTAGAGGACAGTATATTATAACAGGGAGGACATTTTATGTATAATTATACATTGTACGATTATTCAGATTTAGCTGATAACAGATTTCTGGTATATATATGACTTTGTTCACAGAGGTGTTCCGAGCCTCTGTTGGGGGGATCTGTCAGTAGTTCAGAAACTTTTGAAACCAAGAATATCACAGCATGCAGCACTAGTCTAAAGATGGCCATAGACCTTCAACAGCTGTACAATCGTTCAGACCACAGCTATCTCTCCCAATCTCCACACACACAAACATTTGGCATGGCTAAACATTCATGTGTAGACCAAAGGGTCAGAGAGTTGAAATCCAACATGCACAACCCTTCTCTCCTCCTGCATCATCTGTCAGGGGAGATTCAGGAGGACAATATATATTTTAGCCAGTCAGCAAGTCCTGCCAAAGTCAGCGAGTTCAGGTGACTTTTGACAAAAGTGTATGGGACCTTAAAGGGGTTGTAAAGGGGGTATTAAAAAAAAAAAAGTACTCCATATGTTGAGGAAAGTACTAACATACTTACCCTGGATTGGTCCTGACCTTCTTCATTCCTCCCCGCTGGGCCATTCTTCTCTTCCTGCTCCAGTTTTCATGTGTGAAGGGGAACGGGAACAAAGATGGAGATGGAGTCAACTTTTACACCACTTCCTGCCAGTAAGTGAGCGTGGTAAGAGAGAGAACAGAGCAGTGCAATAAAACATGTATATTACAATAGTAATACACTAGACAAGAGGGGACAAAATATGATTTATTATTACATGGAGACTATAAATATTTTCCAAAACTGTTATTTTTAATATAAAGTAGGTGTTCATTATAAAGTAAAGCTAAATGCATGCATATAAATTGTATGTGGTTATACAAATATCTGTTACTTGACAAGTGCAAAATATAATGGCAAAGACTTGAAAGGAGTTGTGTGGTGTAGAAAATGTATTTTCACAGATTAAGAGATTACATGTTAATAGAGGGAGTTCTACCATTCAGTACCCTCATCTTTTTGTATAGTGTCTATTGCCCTGAAGGACTTTCCAATACATGAACTGCCCATTGATTTCAATTAGCCTGGTCCCTTAGTCCTGGATAATGTATCCTGTTGTATTTTGGAGAGGGAAGTAAATTACTGGTACGTTATAGAGCAAATTCTTTATCCTACACATTTCCAGGCCCCACAGGACACTTTTGAAGGGGCCTCCAAGAATCTACAGGCATCTGTTCTCTTGCTATTGTCACATCCAACCAAATGGTCTGCTCAGTGTCAAACAATACAAAACATTGCTATTTACTAATTACATCTCTCCAACCCCAGAAAACCCTCCACAATTGTACATACATGTGATGTTTAGTAGATTCAGGTTGACACATACAGATTCAATTTGCATCTGCCCTCAGGGACCACATAGGAAAGTTCTCCACTGGAACTTCAACTTTTTATGATAGTGTGAACACCTTTTTGAAACTGATTACATATGCTCTTCTCTCTCATAAGAAATGCAAGCTTAAAGGGGTACTCTGCCCCTAGACATCTCCAAAGGATAGGGGATAAGATGTCTGATCGCAGGGGTCTGGCTGCTGGGACCCTCTGCTATCTCTGGGTTGGCACCCCGACGTTCTGAACATTCATGTTTAGAATGCCAGCTTCAAGCAGCCGTGGTTGTGATCAGACATCTTGTCCCTTATCCTTTGCATGGGGATAAGATGTCTAGGGGAGGAGTACCCCTTTAAAATGTGAAGGGAAGAAAAAATTCGGAAATATAATATTATCAATTGATAGTAGGATGAAACTAATTCTATACAGGTGTATTCACATGTACAGTATCCTGCACATATTTGATGTGCAAGATTTAAAGCTGCAGATTTATTGCTGCAGATTTCAATGTAAACTAAATGACTGAGCACAACTTCATATCAGCAGCTTCAATTATGTGCAGGATACTCTCCATGGGGGCGATTTATCAAAACCTGTGTAGAGGAAGAGTGGTGCAGTTGCCCATAGTAACCAATCAGATTGCTTCTTTCATTTTTCACAGTCCTTTTTAAAAATGAAAGAAGCAAGCTGATTGGTTGCCATGGGCAACTGCACCACTCTTCCTCTGCACAGGTTTTGATAAATCTCCCGCCATGTGAATAAACCTAAAGGGAGTATTCATAAGTAATCTTAGACTTTATGGTATATAAACTGTATATGCCATAAATATCTGATACATGCAGGTTCCACCTCTGGGACCTTTGCCTTTCCCCAGACCTCCGTCATGCCAGGTGAGGCAGCCTCCAAGGCTCTCCATTATCTGCTATGGAAGTCACAGAAACAGCTGACCATGCTTGTAGACCCTAGGCCAGACATACATATACTTATCTCTCCTCCTTCTTGCACCCCTCTTACTACTGAGAGCCACCACTGACAATGTCCTGACACCAGGGCCAACATTAGGATTTTGTTTGCAAGTAATGCCTGAGAATGAAGAGGAATACAGGAGTAGGGAGAATAGAGAATAATTTTAGAAAAATATGGGGTTTGGGAGATTTTCTCCCTATCTGTCTGGGTTGGGTGTGGTTCTGCAGCTCGGTTTCATTGAAGTGAATGGAGCCAAGTTGTAATACCACACACAACCTAGGGACAGCCGGGGATCCGTTTTTTAAAGAAATTAGTTCTGTTTTTCTATTCCTGGATAAACCCTTTAACTTTTAGTTTTAATGGCAGTAACGTTAAATAAAAACTAAAGCCATGGGCAAAACTAAACCATAGTAGCTTTTAAACTTTAAATAACTTTTAATCTTACAAAAAGGAGTTTTCCAGATACTGCAAAAGTTTATATTTGGCCGGGGACAGCATGAAAGTTAAATAAAGGCATATTCTTTTACCTCCATCTCTCCATTGTCTAGACAGGAGCTGCCTGCTCAGCCAATCATTGACTGCCATGGTGTGTCCCCATTGTAATGCTGCTGGATGTGGATCCACTGACCTGTGTGGCAGATGACTAGAGCTGTATCGGGGAGCGGAGTCTAAGGTGCCGCTGGTCTTCACCAGAGCCCGCCGCAAGGCAGGATGGGTTTGCTGCGGCAGGCGGCACCCAGATCGCTACCCCCGATATGACTTGACCGCACTGGTAGCTGGGCGAGGTGAGGTACAGGAGGATGAGGCAGAGGCATAGTCGGACTTAGCAGAAAGGTCAAGGCAGGCAGCAAGGAAGCGTAGTCAAATAACGTAGCGGAAGGGTCAAGTACACGGGCAAATAACAGACAAAGGAACGCTTAATCTCAGACTATGGGGCACTGAAGATCTGGCAGGGAATAGGGGGCAGAGCTGCCTAAAATAACATACCAGAAGGATCAGGCAACAATTAACAGTGCACTGGTCCTTTAAATCTCAGGAAGCTGGCACACACGCGTCGGGAACCAGAGAGCAGAGCAGGTAAGGGACGGGTCGCGATACGCATGCCGGGAGAGTGGGGCGGCTCCCAATACCTCTCCTCCGGCCCGAATCCTTCCCAATCCACAAGGAAAAAATGTTTTCCTCTGATAAACTTGGAAACCAAAATCCCTTTAACGACAAACATCAGAGGTACCAGAGATGGGAGTAGGTGAGGTGACTTTTTTAGAAAAGCGGATATGGATGGCAGGTTTCAAGAGGGAGACATGGAAGGAATTCGGAATCCGGAGAGAGGAGGGCAAATGGAGGGAATAGGCCACGGGATTTAGATGTTTCTTGATTTTATAGGGACCCAGATAGCGAGGGCCCAGTTTATAACTGGGTACCCTGAAGCGGATATACTTGGATGACAACCAGACTCTGTCACCAGGAGAGAAGTTGGGAGGAGAACTCCTTTTCTTGTCCGCTTGAGACTTCATACGAGACGTGGCATGCAATAGACAGCGACGTATCATCTGCCAGATGTTAGAAAAATTCTGCACGTGCTCATCAGCCGCAGGAACTCCAGAGGAAGAAGACAAGGAGGAGGATAAGGATGAAGTCCATAAACCACAAAGAAAGGCGAAGTCCAAGTGGATTCAGAATCCCTCTGATTGCATGAGAACTCTGCCCAAGGAAGTAAATCGACCCAGTCGTCCTGACAAACAGAGATGAAATGACGAAGATAGTCTCCTAAGACCTGATTCACCCTCTCGACCTGTCCATTGGATTGAAGGTGATAGGCAGAGGAAAAATCCAGCTTAAGTTGGAGACGAGAACAGAGGGCCCGCCAGAACTTTGAGACGAACTGGACTCCATGGTCGGATACAATACGAGAAGGCAGTCCATGTAAACGGAAGATGTGGCAAAGGAAAAGCTTAGCAAGCTGTTGTGCAGATGGAAGTCCAGGCAGTGGCACAAAATTAGCCATTTTAGAAAATTGGTCCACTACCACCCAGATGACCATATTTCCGCCGGAAGACGGAAGGTCAGTAATGAAGTCCATAATATCAGTCCAGGGAAGCTCTGGGACTGGCAATGGCCTATGTCTTGTCCCAGGCACAGACCGAACAGGAATGGACAAAATCAACAACATCCTCTTTTAAACTAGGCCACCAATACTGTCTGGAGATGAGCTGCAAGGACTTACGAATTCCAGAATGATCGGCCAGGAGAGAGGAATGACCCCACTTCAAGACTTGGAGTATTAAACGGGGAGATACGTAAGTCTTTCCAGGAGGCAGGTGTTGAAGTCTTGCTGGCGCTACAGAGATGAGACGCTCAGGAGGAATTATATGAGGAGGAAGAGATTCCCAGTCCTGAACATCAGAAGACCTGGAAAGAGCGTCTGCTCATAGATTCTTTGCTGCTGGACAGAAGTGAATGTAGAAGTCAAATCTGGAGAAGAACAGAGACCATCGGGCCTACCGAGGGTTGAGTCGTTGGGCTGTCTGAAGATAGAGCAGGTTCTTATGATCAGAATATATAGTAATCGGATGTACAGAGCCCTCCAAGAGATGACGCCATTCTCCCAAAGCCAGCTTTATTGCCAAGAGTTTGCGATCTCCAATAGTATAGTTTTTCTCCGCAGGAGAGAAGGTTTTAGAGAAAAAAACGCAGATTACAATTAGAAGACATTTGCATTAAAACAGCACCAGCTCTGACTGAAGAAGCATCCACCTCCAAAAGAAAAGGCTTGCCTGTGTCCTGTCTTGACAAAACCGGAGCTGAAGCAAAGGCGGACTTTAACTGTTTGAAAACCTCTTCAGCCTCTGGGGCTCAGACCTTGCGATTAGAAGTCTTCTTTGTAAGAGAAACAACAGGCGCTACCAAGGTGGAGTCATGAGGAATAAATTGCCGATAGTAATTGGCAAAACCAAGAAAGTGCTGAATAGCTCTTAAGCCGGAAGGTCGAGGTCAGTCCAATACAGCGGACAACTTTTTAGGGTCCATTTGAAGACCTTGACTGGTAATGATATATCCCAGAAATGGATGACCGTTTTTTTCAAAAATACACTTCTCAAGTTTAACATAGAGATGGTTGTCACGGAGACATTGTAAGACCTGGCGGATGTGTGAACAATGAGTTTGGACATTGGGCGAGTAGATGAGAATATCGTCCAAATAGACCACGACACAGGAGTATAAGAGGTCACAAAAGATATCATTGACAAACTCCTGGAAGACTGCTGGAGCATTACAGAGTCCAAACGGCATCACAAGATACTCATAATGACCATCACGAGTGTTAACGCAGTCTTCCATTCGTCACCTTCTCGTATGCAAATCAAGTAATAGGCTCCTCGAAGGTCAAGTTTGAAGAAAATCCTAGCTCCACGCAGACGATCAAATAATTCCGAGGTTAACGGAAGTGTGTAGTAGTTCTTGACAGTAATTTTATTCAAGCCGTGACAGTAAATGCAAGGTCGCAGAGAGCCGTCTTTTATTTCCACAATGGCTCCGGCAGGGGAAGACTTTCTGATAAAGCCTTTTTGAAGATTTTCTTGGATGTATTTTGACATGGCCTGAGTTTCAGGAATAGACAAAGGGTAAATTCTGCCCCAAGGAGGTGTGGTCCCAGGCAATGGACGATGAGGTGGTAAAATTTCAGCTTTTTTTTTTTTTTTTTATTGAAGACGTCAGCAAAGTCCAGAAGAAACTATGGCAGAGGAGTAGAAGGAGACATCAATTTAGACGGAAATGTATGAATACAGATGTTGTTGCAGTAAGGTCCCCAACGGAGTACTTCTCCAGTTTTCCAATCTAGCTGTGAGGCATGGAGTTGCAGCCAAGGAAGGCCAAGCAGAAGAGCGGAGGTACAATGAGGAAGTACATTGAAGGACAAGTTCTCCTTATGCAAGACTCCGACCTGCATAGAAAATGGTTCAGTGCGAAATAGCACAATGCAGTCCAGATTTTCTGCGTTGACCATAGAGATGTACCAAGGAGGCATCAATAAAATTTCCCTAACTTTCCACTAACTTTGAAACTCTCTGCTTGTAAGGAAAATGGATATTCCAAATAAATGATATATTGATTCACATATACAATATGTCTACTTTATATTTGCATCATGAGGTTTACATCTTTTGGAAGACATCAAAGGGCTTCAAAGTTCAGCAGCAATTTTCCAATTTTTCACCAAAAATTTTAAATCTGAATTTTTCAGGGACCAGTTAAGTTTTGAAGTGGATTTGACCCCATTATAAAAACAGCACCCCCCAAAGTATTCAAAATGACATTCAGAAAGTGTGCTAACCCTTTAGGTGTTTCACAGGAATAGCAGCAAGGTGAGGGAGGAAATTCAAAATCTTCATTTTTTACACTCGCATGTTCTTGTAGACCCAGTTTTTGAAATTTTACAAGGGGTAAAAGGAAAAGAAGCCCCCCAAAATTTGTAAACCAATTTCTCTTGAGTAAGAAAATACCTCATATGTGGATGTCAAGTGCTCTGTGGATGCACTACAAGGCTCAGAAGGGAAGGAGCGACAATGGGATTTTGGAGAGTGAGTTTTCTTAAAATGCTTTTTGGGGGGTATGTCACATTTAGGAAGCCCCTATGGTGCCAGAACAGAAAAAAACAAAACAACATGCCATACTATTTTGGAAACTACACCCCTGAAGGAACGTAACAAGGGGTCCAGTGAGCCTCAACACCCCACAGGTGTTTGACGACTTTTCGTTAAAGTCGGATGTGTAAATGAAAGTTTTTCACAAAAATGCTGTTTTTCCCCCAAATTTTACATTTTTACAAGGGGTTATAGAAGAAAATGCCCCCCAAAATTTGTAACCCCATCTCTTCTGAGTATGGAAATACCCCATGTGTGGACGTCAAGTGCACTGCGGGGAAACTACAATGCTCAGAAGAGAAGAAGTCACATTTGGCTTTTGGAAAGCAAATTTTGCTGAAATGGTTTTTGGGAGGCAAACAGCAAAAAAAAAAAACACATGGCATACTATTTTGGAAACTACACCCCTCAAGGAACGTAACAAGGGTCACAGTGAGCTTTAACACCCCACATGTGCTTGACAAATTTCCGCAAATTTTCACAAGGGATAATTGGAGAAAAAGCCTCCCAAAATTTGTAACCCCATTTCTTCTGAGTAGGGAAATACCCCATATGTGGATGTAAAGGGCTCTGCGGGCAAACTACAATGCTCAGAAGAGAAGGAGCGCCATTGAGCTTTTGGTGAGAGAATTTGGTTGGAATAGAAGTGGGGGGGCTATGTGCGTTTATAAAGCCCCCGTGGTGCCAGAACCGTGGACCCCTCCACATGACCCCATTTTGGAAACTACACCGCTCACAGAATTTAATAAGGGGTGCAGTGAACATTTACACCCCACTGGCATTTGACAGATCTTTGGAACAGTGAGCTGTGCAAATGAAAAAAGAAATTTTTCATTTTCACGGACCACTGTTCCAAAAATCTGTCAGACACCTGTGGGGTGTAAATGCTCACTGTACCCCTTATTACATTACTTGAGGGGTGTAGTTTCCAAAATGGGGTCACATGTGGGGGGGGTCCACTGTTCTGGCACTATGGGGGATTTGTAAACACACATGGCCTTCAATTTCGGACACATTCTCAATCCAAAAGCCCAATGGTGCTCCTTCTCTTCTGAGCATTGTATTTCACCCGCAGAGCACTTTACATCCACATATGGGGTATGTTCTTACTCAGAAGAAATGGGGATACATATTTTGGGGGGCTTATTTCTTATTCTCCCTTGTGAAAAGGAAAAATTTAGGGTAACACCAGCATTTTAGGGAAATATATTTTTTTTTCATTTTCACATCCAAACCAAAATTCGTCAAAAACACTTGTGGGGTGTTAAGGCTCACTATAACCCTTGTTATGTTCCATGAGGGGTGTAGTTTCCGAAATGGGGTCACATCTGGGTATTTATTGTTTTGTGTTTATGTCAGAACCGCTGTAAAATCAACTACCCCTGTGCAAATCACCAATTTAGACCTCAAATGTACATGGCACGCTTTCACTCCTGAGCTTTGTTGTGCACCCGCAGAGCACTTTACGCCCACATATGGAGTAGTTCTGTACTCAGGAGAAATTGCGTTACAAATTTTAGGGGTCTTTTTTTCCTTTTACCGTCTGTGAAAATTAAAAGTATGGGGCAACACCAGCATGTTAGTGTAAAAATTATTTTTTACACTAACATGCTGGTGTAGACCCCAACTTAACCCTTTTCATAAAGGGTAAAAGGAGAAAAAGCCCTCCAAAGTTTGTAACACAATTTCTCCCGAGTACGGAGATACCCCATATGTGGCCCTAAACTGTTTCCTTGAAATACGACAGGGCTCCAAAGCGAGAGAGTGCCATGCGCATTCGAGGCCTAGATTGGGCTTTTGAATCCGCCACAAAAATACCCTACAGCAGTGTTTCCCAAATTGGGTGTCTCCAGCTGTTGCAAAACTCCCAGCATGCCTGGACAGTCAGTGGCTATCCGGCTATACTGGGAGTTGTTGTTTTCCAACAGCTAGAGGCTCCGTTTTGGAAATAGTGCCGTAGGGGTATGTGGTTTTTTATTGGGGTGGGGGGGGGGGAGATAGGACTGTGTAGGGGTATGTGTATATGCAGTGTTTTACTTTTTATTTTGTGTAGGTGTAGTGTAGTGTTGTGTTTTTAGGGTACATACACACGGGCGGGTTTACAGTGAGTTTCTCGCTGGGAGTTTGAGCTGTGGCGGAAAATGTGCCGCATCTCAAACATGCAACAGAACATTCACATGGGGGGATACCTTCAGCTGTAGCAAAACTACAACTCCCAGCATGCACTGACAGACCATACATGCTGGAAGTTGTAGTTATGCAACAGCTGGAGGCACACTGGTTGCAAAACACTGAGTTAGGTAACAAACTCGGTTTCGCAAGCAATGTGTCTCCAGCTGTTGCAAAACTGCAACAATCAGCATGCATTGACAGCCGAAGGGCATATTGAGAGTTGTAGTTTTGCAACAGCTGGAGGCACACTGCTACTACTCCCAGCATGCCCTTTGGTAGTCTGTGCCTGTTGGGAGTTGCAGTTATTCAACAGCTGGATGCACACTTTTTCATAGAAAAAAATGTGCCTCCAACTGTTGCATAACTACAACCCACAGCATGCACAGACTATCAAAGGGCATGCTGGTAGTTGTAGATGGAACTCCAGCTGTTGCAAAACTACAACTCCCAGCATGCCCTTTTGCTTTGCATACTGAGAGTTGTTGCTAAGCAACAGCAGGAGGTGAACAGTCCTCACCTCCTGCTGTATCCAGCCACCGGGACCACCGATGCTCCTGTCGCCGCCACCTGAGGGGACTCCCGCCGGACGAGGGAAAGGTAGGAGACCCCTGCCGTCCCAGATCGTCGCCATGATTGCTGTCCCGATCATCGTCCAGCAGGGCCGTGATTGGTCGGTCGTTTCGACCGATCAATCACGTGATCGTGAACCAACACCCGTGCCACCTCACTCCTGCTGGGTAAGAGTGAATGGGGCTGTCTCATATTCCCATATGCCATATTCCTCCAGCCTTCCTCACACACAATGCCTCCTGCCTCAACCACACACAATGCCTCCAGCCTTACCCCACACAGTGACAGAGGGGTGTACATGAGAGACAGATTGGCATTCAGGGGTGACAGAGGTATGGGGTAACCGTGGGGTGTACAGGGGTGACAGAGGGGTGTACGGGATAACAGAGGGGTGTCCAGGGGTTCTCTGTCAGCGCCGCCCTTGCTCCTTTCCTCCATCCACATGATTCTGCTGAGGGACCTGCTTCACAGGAGAAGGAGGATACACGGGCATCAGAGCTGCAGCATCCCTTCCCGGGAGTGCGCACAGACATCTCTTCCACCCGGCCTGCACGCCTTTGACTCACTCACACTGCTGCAGGCCCAGGCCAGGATGGAAAATTCAACAACATATTTGTGTCATCTTTCCCACTGGAGTGTCCTGGCACCCCTGCCGGGGCACCCTGGTTGGGAATCACTGCCAAATGTAATGTGTGCTGGATTCCCTATGCCGCACTTCCTTAGCCGATGTGCCCCCTTGCAGCAGCACGCCTGAGGCGATCGCCTTGGTTGTCCTATGGAAGCTACTGCATTGGAAACAGATGGGGTGCACATGGGTGTACAGGAGTGTCAGAGGGGTGTAGAGATGTAATAGAGGGGTGTACATGGATGAGAGAGGTGTAGATGGGTGTAAATGCGTGACAGAGGGGCATACAGGGGTGTAAAGGTATGATAGGGGTGACAAAGGGGTGTAGAGAGGTGTAAAGGGGTGACAGAGGGATGTACAGGGGTGACAATGGGTGTAGAGGGGTGACAGAATGGAGGGGGTTCAGTACCTGAAGCTGAGTAGGCCTCTGTCAGCGCTGCTCCTGCTCCTTCCCTCCATCCTCATCATTCTGCTGAGGGACCAGAGAGAATCCTGAGTCCAGAGTTGCTCCACAGGAGAGGGAGGATACACGAGTATTGGAGCTGCAACATCACCGGTCCCAGCACTGCACACAGACTTCCCACCCAGCCTGCACGCCTGTGACTCACAGGTGCGCAGGCCCGGGCAAGAAAATCTAAAGATTTTTAGCGCCATATTTCCTACTAGAGTGTCCTGGCACCCTGGTTGGGAATCAATGTCCGAGTGTAATGTGTGCTGGACTCCCTGTGCAAGTAGATGCAGCGGCCAGGGCCAAAGTAGCCCTGGTCACTGCACCCCTTGCAGCAGCGCACCTAAGGCGATCGCCTCGCTCACCTCATGGGAGCTACAGCCCTGACAAAAATATTTACAGTTAAAGAGACACCTCCAGACCCCCTAAGTAGTCCTCTCTATGCATGTGAGTAGAAACGTAAAAATTACACATTTGGATTCAGTGTATTTTTACTTATTTACTGATAACTTTGGTTTAGGGGGTTTTGGAGGTGACAGTCTCTCTCTTTAAAGGGTACCTCTCATCAAAAAAAACTTTTGTTATATTATAGATTAATGTATGCAGAATAACTTTACAATTGCATGTTATTAAAAAATATGCTTCTTTCTATTTAATTTTCCACTTTGAAGAAATGACCACTAGGGGTCTCCCTACCAGTCCTGGCAGTAAGAATTTCAGACTCATGCTGGAGTCCTAAACACTACGAGCTGCCAGTCTGCTTTGTTCACAAAGGAGAACACTCAGAGCTGCCAGCCTGCTTTGTTCACAGCCTGTTTGGCTGTGAACAAAGCAGGCTGGCAGCTCTGAGTGTTTAGGACTCCAGCATGAGTCAGAAATGCTTGCTGACAGGACTGATCGGGAAAAATACAATAGAACGAAGCATATTTTTCATTAACATGCTATTGGAAAGTTATTCAACATTCATTAATCTAAAATATATCAAAAGTTTATTTGATGAGAGGTTCCCTTTAATACTAGGCAGAGGCATAATTAGAACCCCTGGGCCCCAGTGAAAAACCTATATCAGGCCCTTACATTTTATGTGCCATTCAAAATATTGGTGATTTCTTGTTTGGTAAATAGGGGATGGGTCCCTTCAGGTACCAATGCCCAGATAAAACTATTATAGCTACACCCCTAAATCCAGGATAAGATCCATATGACTTTTAATAGACATGTGGTATCACTCAACAGTACCTGTCATATTTGGAAGTGGCTTACTGCCAAAACAGTTATTTCTACGCTAGATACATTGAAAATTTGCCTACTTGCTATTTATGCCACAAAATGAAGGAAACAAAATAGTAACAGTAACTTATGAGCTTCTAAGTCGTTTGTGTTCTTGTATGAGTAGATTGAAATCTAGTAAACTGCGAGCAGGATTACATACAATTGTGAGCTACAGCCCAGACAGTCTGTGTAGATTTGGTAGCTGTATGTAATGCAGAATCACAAGCAGGGTACCCTGTTTGACATTGGGCTATACCGCAATTAGTGGTTTAGCCCTATACCATTAATGGTAAGGGAGCAGGAAGGAAGCCTTGCCATATTAACACAACGTGAGATTAAATTAAGTTTCCCAGTGGAGGAAAGGCATCATAAGTAGTACCGTATATATTACTGGCATTAAAATGCTAACATAGCAATAGCATTCAGAATTGTATAAAGTCATTTAAAGGGGTACTCCGCTGCCCTGCTTCCGGAGCTCCGCATAGACTTTCATTGAGGGGGCGGGCGTACAAATCACGAGGGGCGGCCCTGAACACGGAAGCCCGCACACATCGTTCGGAACAATAAACTTCCGGATGCTGGGGAGCGGAGCTCCGGAAGCAGGGCAGCGGAGTACCCCTTTAAAGAAGATATCCAGGGGACAAAAACTTCCTGCGCATAGGGGATAGGTAAGCTGATCGCGGGGCATCCGACCGTTGGGATCCCCTGTGATCTCCCGTACGGGGGCCCCGGCTCGGCCCCCACTCTGCTTCACTTAGACGCATTTCGTACTCAGCAGGAAGCTGGTCAAAACATGCCCCCTCCGTTCATCTCTATGGGAGAGGCGGAGACAACCCCCCCCCCCCCCAATCAGCTGCTTATCCCCTATCCTGCAAATAAGTTTTTGTCCACTGGATATCTTCTTTGAGTTGTGATCAGCGTGGATGTGGGATCATCATGAGAAAAAAGATGTTGCTGTAGCAAGTCTATATCACTACTATACTGTAGTGCCAGACAGTGCATGGATGAAGGTAGTACTGTGTTTGGTAAAAGGAAAAAGTGAAGACTCCTTCATTTTTGTAATCGACATTGGTTCCAGTGCCAATTGCATAATGATGGTACAACCTAGTGATAACCTAGTGATATGCCATCAATAACTGTCAGTGCAAACTACAATTCAAATAGTAATCCAGTAAGAATCTGGTTGTGTGTGATTGTGATAGTTTTTTAATTATTGAAGGCGTTCAGTACAGGATACAGTAACCTTGCTAACATCTGTTAAAATACTGCTATACACAGTACATGCAGGAAGACGGATTACATGTAATTGGTGAACATAATTCATAAAGCTTTAGTAATTACAGCTATTAAGTAGCAGGTCTGAAATGTGTCATCAGTTTTGTCTTAAACCGGGGACATGTTTTTTTTTTTTATATATATTTTTTCATCTGTCCTTTATATGCTTTAACTGTATAAAGAAAGGTTTTTTTTTTTTTTTTGTTTTTTTTTTTTACAGATGACTGCCAGAGATACTTTTCTGACTTCCCCAAAAATATGGGTGCACTGTCCAGAATTAATGCCACAAAAGTGCTTGCCTGAACCACGGAAGCATGGAACAAGGACAGGCTCTTTCAGTACAATGGTCTGTGATTCATGTTGACACACTGCAGCATTTTAAAGAAGTTTTAAAACCAGCCCAATGGGAATCCCAAGTAACAGGGACAGGCCTGGAGGCTTCTCCCCACCTTACCAGCCTTGACGGATAGATCGCTCCATATTTGTATGTATTCTAGTTTCCATTTTTGAGTTATTTTCTTGTGTCTGCAAAAGTCTCATGCTGTTATACAGTATAGTATAAAAATTTAATAATAATTATAAAAAAAATATATAACATTAAAAGTAAACAGAAGATACAGAAACATAATGTGGTACCCTCATCAGTTTTATGCATTCTCTACAGTAGTTTACATTACCATTCACTTCAATGGGTGAAGTGAATGCTAACAAAACCGGCTGCAAGTTTATCAACGTGTGAACGTACCCCAATATAGCAGCTGAAAGCTGCAGGTTTTATTTCAACCATGTGGTTGAAGAGTGAGTTGGATGAGAGGTGGAAGGACAGTTCCAGGTAGACACAGAGTGATAGCAGCATGAGTTCAACAGTCAGGTTCGTAAGCCATGACTTTGCTGGGGTATATTTAGTCTGTTTTTGAAGGCTTTGTGACTTTTTTGCGAATGTCGCGGTTGATAAATCCCTGACTAAACCAAGTAAAGTTTTCAAACCCATGTACCGTAGTCAAAAAACCAAAACTTGCTCTTCTTGCTCGCATAGATGATTGTCGCACGAAAAGTCACGGTGTCGCAGTAGCGACTTTTTTGCGACAAATTTACACAAAAAAACTCAGGTAAAAGGGTTGATAAATGCCCCTCATTGTTCAAGAATTTTTGTGGCAAAGGGGTGAAGTAAGATGGGGCAGTAGCTAGAATAAGAGGATTTGTCGAGAGATGTTTTTTTCAGGATGGGTTGCATGTTTAAATGATTCAGGAACTGTCCAGAGCAAGAGAGGTTTGCTATGGGTATTTGCTCCTACTCTGGACAGTTCCTGATAAGAACAGAGGTGTCAGCAGAGAGCACTGTGGTCAGATTGAAAAGAACAACTCAACTTCCTCTGGAGCATACCGCAGCTGATAAGCACGGGAAGGATTAAGATTTTTTATAGAAGCAATTTACAAATCTTTTTAACTTTCTGGCACCAATTGATAATTTTTTTTTCCCAGTGGAGTACCCCTTTAAAGCTTTCCCTGATGTTGTGGATCTTGTGTTTGAAGTATGTAGCATAATCATCTGTTGAGATAAGAGATAAGTGGACTGGCAGCAGGGGAATGGAGAAGGAAGTTAAAGGATTTAAAGAGTTGTCTGGATTTGTGGGATAGACAGGATATGACGGTAGTGAAGAAGTTCTGTTTAACAGAGGTGAGTGCAGACTAAAAGGTGAGGCGTGCATGTTTGTATGTAGTGAAGTCTTCTGTGGAATGTTTTTTTCTTTCAAAGACACTCTGCAGCCCTAGAGGCTTGCCTCAGGTGTTTTGTCACATTAGGGTGCCATAAGTGTAAGAGGGGCAACTGAGTCAGGAGATGAGGTAACTGTGATGTTATCAAATGTGGTGGCTGTGTCATGGAGAAAGGATATGGTGGAGAGTGGTAGAAGGCCACTCTAAGACTGTATTAATGTTCAGATGTTGGCACCCCTGAAATTTTTCAAGAAAATGAAGTATTTCTCACAGACAAGGATCGCAGTAACACGTTTTGCTATACACATGTTTATTCCCTTTGTGTGTATTAAGGAAGAGGTACACTGGAAGCGTGCAGAGGATAAGGAAGAAATGAAACACTGTCCTGGAACCGAGATAGGGTAGGAGAGTTCGAGTTTATTCGTACAAAATTCGAACTCTACTCACCTACCCCGGTTCCAGGATAGCACGTCATTTCTTCCTTACTCTCCGCACGCTTCCAGTGTGCCTCTTCCTTCATACTTGTGCTCATGAATGTGTGAGTAGAGGGAGCCAGCAGCAGTCCGTGAGGGAACCATCAGTACCATCATGTCCAGCCAGGATTTATCAAGCCAACTGAGCGTTGTGCCTCCTTGTTTGCAAAACAACACCTTGTGAGTAAATTTCAATCAGTGCATTCTCACTAAGTACTTTTACATACTTCCCATTGGAGCGCTCTCTCATCTCTTTTTAGCTTTGTGTGTATTGGAACTAAACCAAAAGAGGGAGGAAAAAAAGCAAATTGGACATAATGTCACACCAAACTCCAAAAATGGGCTGGACAACATTATTGGCACCCTTAATATTTGGTTGCACACCCTTTGGAAAAAATAACTGAAATCAGTCGCTTCCTATAACCATCTATAAGCTTCTTACACCTCTCAGCTGGAATGTTGGACCACTCTTCCTTTGCAAACTGCTCCAGGTATCTCTTATTGGAAGGCGCCTTTTCGCAACAGCAATTTTAAGATCTCTCCACAGGTGTTCAATGGGATTTAGATCTGGACTCATTGCTGCCACTTCAGAACTCTCCAGCGCTTTGTTGCCATCCATTTCTGGGTGCTTTTTGACGTATGTTTGGGGTCTTTGTCCTGCTGGAAGACCCAAGATCTTGGACGCAAACCCAGCTTTCTGACACTGGGCTATATAGAGCGACCCAAAATCCATTGGTAATACTCAGATTTCATGATGCCTTCAAGGCACATTCAAGGCACCCAGAGGCAGCAAAACAACCCCAAAACATCATTGAGCCTCCACCATATTTCACTGTAGGTACCATGTTCTTTTCTTTGTAGGCCTCATTCCGTTTTCGGTAAACAGTAGAATGATGTGCTTTACCAAAAAGCTCTATCTTGGTCTCATCCGTCCACAAGACATTTTCCCAGAAGGATTTTGGCTTACTCAAGTTCATTTTGGCAAAATGTAGTCTTGCTTTTTTTATGTCTCTGTGTCAGCAATGGGGTCCTCCTGGGTCTCCTGCCATAGAGTTTAATTTCATTTAAATGTTGACGGATAGTTTGCACTGACACTGATGCTCCCTGAGCCTGCAGGACAGCTTGAATATCTTTGGAACTTGTTTGGGGCTGCTTATCCACCATCCGGACTATCCTGCGTTAACACCTTTCATAAATTTTTCTCTTCCGTCCATGCCCAGGGAGATTAGCTACAGTGCCATGGGTTGCAAACTTCTTGATAATGTTGCGCATTGTGGACAAAGGCAAATCTAGATCTCTGGAGATGGACTTGTAACCTTGAGATTGTTGATATGTTTCCACGATTTTGGTTCTCAAGTACTCAAACGGTTCTCTTCTCCTCTTTCTGTTGTCCATGCCTCATTTTCTTGAAAAATGTCATCAGTGCCAACATTTACGGCCATGACTGTATGAGGTTCTAGTTTTCTAATTTCTGTATACTCTTTGTAGATTTTTATTTTATTTCTTAACAGCATTTAGACAGATGCTTTACAGAAGCCACATGGACCATAAGAATTTGTAGTTCCTATGTCACTGACTTCTATGGGAGAATTTTCTATGAATACGCTGATCTGTGAAGAACTTCGAGAGGGGGAGGAAGGGAGCTGTGATCACCCACTGTGAATGATAGATCTTGTAGTCTCTATATATAGGTGTCACATTCTATTGTAAACTTGCTTATGATGATAATGAGGTAGATGACTGCTTAAATGTGATCGCTACAGAACGGGAAGTCTATTATGAGACTTAGCTTGTGTTGCAGTTTAGATGTCTGGCTTAATCCCCCATATACATGCATGCTCAGCTTAGCCTAAGGCAGGGAGCTGCTGGGTATGAACAGCAACCAATTTAGCTGATCCTTAGGATGACTCTTAGAAAAGGTTGTCTATATGAGGACAGCAACAGCCGAATACCGAATCTACTTTAATGACCACATGTGCATGAGAATACTAACTTTGCTATTAAGTTACAATCCTATGCTGCAAGACAATACAAAAAAAACAAATCTGACCATGTGCACAACTGTTGTCTGCCATGTTTATCAATTATGCATGAGACCATGTTAATAAGACATTCTAAACCCACACAAGCATTGTCTCTAGGTGCATCACCTATTCATTCAGATGTCATAGTAAAGCCCAGCACCTGCATGATGAAAGGAGTCACAACTTGTGGCTAGACATGCGAGTGACGTTACATCGTCTTATGTTGTAAAAATATATTTATAACGTAATAATATATTTATAACCTAAACATGGTCAAATCGAGGTTACAGGGAAGTGGTGAGACCGACGAGACGAAACACAGTGTCTGCGTCAATATAAGAAGAATTAAATATTAATGGTACTTTCCATTTAATTTATATTACTAAAACTAGATGTGAGGCTGAGGTTATCGATTCATCTTGCGCCAATATTTCCAGAGCAGATTAGTAGGAAATGATTCAGCAAGGAATTGTGAGGGATTTACACTTTACAGGCAGGATCTCTATTCCAAAGTCAGTCTAGTCCAATTGCACAGTGGACAAATATATATTTACAAGTATTTAGTAAAATAATGTTTCCATGAACTTTCAGGATAATTCAAAGAATAGTTTCCCTCTCATAATGTCTACAATGGCATCTAACATCTAAGTTCTTATCTGCTTTATAGATGTGGTTGTGTAAACACAGCATAGCCATACAGGGAAACCTTTGAAGGGGTACTCGGATGGAAAACATATATATATATATATATATATATATTTTTTTTTTTATATAAACTGGTGGCAGGAAGTTAAACAGATTTGCAAATGACTTCTATTAAAAAATCTTTATCCTTGCAGTACTTTTTAGTAGCTGTATGCTACAGAGGAAATTATTTTCTTTTTGAATTTCTTCTTGTCTTGTCCACAGTGCTCTCTGCTGACCCCTGAAGCCCGTATCAGGAACTGTCCAGAGCAGGAGAAAATCCCCATTGCAAACCTATGCTGCTCTGGACAGTTCCTGACACGGACAGAGTTGTCAGCAGAGAGCACTGTGAACAAGACAAAAAAGAAATTCAAAAAGAAAAGAATTTCCTCTTTAGCATACAGCTGCTAAAATGTACTGGAAGGGTAAAGATTTTTTAATAGAAGTCATTTACAAATCTGTTTAACTTTCTGGCACCAGTTGATAAAAAAAAAATTCCACCGGAGTACCCCTTTAAGATCTCAGCCTGGGATAAAATTTAAAAATAATTATTTCATGTCTGAAAACACACTTGGTGTTTCTCTACAAGGGGGTGGTGGAAGGAGATTACAAGTGTACAGAGTAGATGTGAAATCCACATACAAAACATTTAGTTTCTTCAGTTCTGTGTTCATTTCTTCCCTAGAGATGCATGGGGGGGGGGGGGGGGGGGTGCCATTCATAAGGAGAGCCACAGAGCCATACGGGAGATTGTGAGTTGGGGTTGGACCCCCCCCACAATCTCACACTTAGGATAGGGGATGAATTTCCGTAACCCTGAGTACTTCTTTAAGTATAAATATTGATGTCACTGAACAAATAAGGACTTTTGGACACAACATATACTGTACACTGGAATAGAAAACCATTCTAACCTGCCCAGAATGCCAGCAATAACCTTTCTATATTGTGCTCAGACAATGTATGATAGTTTGCCTACAGCACAGCAGTGAATTATTTGGGAGCACTTACAGATTTCAGCAAGTAACACTTGATAGTTCAGATAGTAAAATATCAGGTATTCCCCACTAATTATTTGCAGGACTCCCAGTGATCAGCTGTTATGCTGTGGGAAATATACAAAGAATCCTTATTAGAAGAATTAGGCTAGATTCAAACTGAAGAATTTGCAAGCATAATTGAGCTTAGAAAATACACTTGGAAATTCCAGTGCAGCAGAGTCCCATTGTTGTCAATGGGATTCCGCTGCGCAGTGCACACTGAAATTCAGTTGCCGAATGAATGATATAATTCTTTCAGCGCAATCGGCGCAGAATACATTGCTGTCTGTAGGGATGGCAGCCTGTTCACCATCATAGTGGCCTCACTGGAGATTACCCAGTCTGAACCTACCCTTACTCAGTGCCCACTGAAGTGTTTTGGCATATGGATTGTGGTTGTCATAACCAGATAATGGGCTCTTTCATGCATGTTTTTACTAAATCTTAAAGGGGTACTACGCCCCAGGACATCTTATCCCCTATCCATAGGATAGGGGATAAGATGTCAGATCGCGAGGATACTGTTGCTGGGGACCAGGATCTAGGCTGCAGCACTCCGCTTTCATTACAGCACAGAGCAAACTAGCTCTGTGCGTAATGACGGGCAATACAGGGGCCGGAGCATCGTGACATCACGGCTCCGGCCCTTCGTTACGTCACGGCCCGCCCCTCAATACAAGTCTATGGGAGGGGCGTGGTGGCAGTCACGCCCCCTCCCATAGACTTGCATTAAGGGGGTGGGCCGTGATGTCATGAGGGGGGCGGAACTGTGATGTCATGATGCTCCGGCCCCTGTATCGGCCGCCATTACGGACAGAGCGCGTTTGCTCTGTGCAGTAATGAAAGCGGGGTGCTGCAGCCTAGATCCCGGTCCCCAGCAACAGTATCCTCGCGATCTGACATCTTATACCCTATCCTTTGGATAGAGGATAAGATGTCCTGGGGCGGAGTATCCCTTTAAATGGGCACTGTCAGATCCAAAAACTTTTAATATGTTGTTACTGATGAAAATTAAAAACCTTTTGTAATATGGTCTGAAAATCCCACCACTAGGGGTCCCCATACCTACTGGGACACTAACCAGTTTGCAGCAGCATCAGGCTTTTCCATGAGTCATGGACAAGGCTGCATGAGCAGACATACCAATCTCCTCCCACCACAAGGGAGGGTCACGCCCCTTTCCCCTGAGAGCTAATGAAAAGAGGTATTTTTAAAATAAATATTGGGGACATAGGCATTAAAATGATGTACGTGGTCAGGATTAGTTACTTAGTAACATATTAATTTATCTTCTTTTTGTGGGATCTAACAGGTACACTTTAAGTATCTTTCCCTAGTGTGCCACAGGGAAACAATGGTATGACTATAGAACACAAAAATAACATCAAAAGAGAAAAAAGGATGGAGGAATGAGAGACAGTTAGTGTCTGTATAGATTTGCATAGAAAATGAGTGATCAGATGACAAAAGCCATATATCTACATAATGAGTAGCAATACTTGAAACTACATTTATGTGCTGTATAATTTATTTCCACTTTGGCCCCTTCTAGGTTGTGCATCTTAATAAACTTTTATTATTTTAACATATTTTCTTCTGTATTTTGGGAATAGATATTGATGGCTGGCTCAAGGACATTATAAAAATGTTGAATAAAGGGTTTTACTTAGTACAATATGAGTGTACAGCCTGTACAGAGTGTTTAGAAGAAAACTACCGTATTTTTCGCCGTATAAGACGCACTTTTTCTTCCCCAAAACTGGGGGGGAAAAAGTCGGTGCGTCTTATACGGCGAATACACCCCTATCACGGCGGTCCCTGCGGCCATCAACGGCCGGGACCCGCGGCTAATACAGGACATCACCGATCGCGGTGATGCCCTGTATTAACCCTTCAGATGCGGCAATCAAAGCTGACCGCCGCGTCTGAAGGGAAAGTGACACTAACCCGGCTGTTCAGTCGGGCTGTTCGGGACCGCTGCGATTTCACCGCGGCGGTCCCGAACAGCCCGACTAAATAGCCGGGTTAGTGCTTACAGGACAGCGGGAGGGACCTTACCTGCCTCCTCTGTGTCTTCTCCGTTCAGGGATCCCCTGTATGGCCGGCGCTCTCCTTCCTCATCATCACGTCGTCGCGTACGTGCGTCGGCGTGCGTACCGACGTGATGGTGGCGATGGAGAGCGAGGATACCCGGCCGGCAGCAGAGACGTTCTGGAGCGACGGGGACACAGCGATACCGATGGAGCGACATCCAGGGAAGCGGTGACGGGTCCGGAGCGGCGGGGACACGTGAGTATTACCTCCTATGCAGTGGTCTTCAATCTGCGGACCTCCAGATGTTGCAAAACTACAACTCCCAGCATGCCCGGACAGCCAACAGCTGTCCGGGCATGCTGGGAGTTGTAGTTTTGCAACATCTGGAGGTCCGCAGGTTGAAGACCACTATTGGGTTCAAAATCTTTAATTTTTTAGATTTTGCACCTAAAAATAGGGTGCGTCTTATACGCCGGTGCGTCCTATAGGGCGAAAAATACGGTATCACCCTCATCACTCATACTAAACCCAATACACAGGGTTTAACTGTGGGTGACCAGGAGTTCAAAGAGTTGTCACATACCAAATTCGGTCTAGTGGTTCCTGTGATATTGCCCAGAGAAGTTCTAATGCTCAATTGAGTTTATTGCGTGCAGGAGGCGGGGCCCACCCCTTGCTTCTTTCTGCCTCCTGAATCAATCTCCCTCTATTAGCATATTAATATTATTCACTGCGTTTGAGGTATGGGCACTTGCGCCGTTCGTTTACAGGCACCTCTCACGTCCTAGTGCCGCGAGAGCTCTATGCCACTGTGGCAGTGAAGAATATGAATACGCTAATAGAGGGAGATTGATTCAGGAGGCAGAAAGAAGCAGGGGGCGGGCAGCCAGCGGGGCCCCGCCTCCTGCACACAATTAACTGAATTGAGCAAATACTAAATTTTCCGGCCAATATCACAGAAATCACTGGATCGAATTTGGTATGCGACACCTCTTTGGACTCCTGGTAACCCACACTATAACCCTGTGTATTGGGTTTAGTGTGGGTGATCAGGCTGACAGGTTTCCTTTAACCCCTTAAGGACCAAGGACCATTTTAACCTCAAGGACCAGGCCAATTTTATTTTTGCATTTTCGTTTACTCCACCTCGCCTTCTAAAATCCATAACTCTTTTATATTCCCATCTACAGACCCATATAAAGGCTTGTTTTTTGCGTGACCAATTGCACTTTGTAATGAAACCTCTCATTTTACCATAAAATGTGAACACAAAAAATAGTTTTTTTAAGGGAGGGAATTTAATATGAAAACCACAATTTTGCACATTTTGTAGGGTTTTGTTTTCACACTGTACACTTTACAGTAAAAATGACATGTGTTCTTTATTCTGTGGGTCAATACGATTAAAATGATACCCATGGCTAGGTACTTTTATATTTTTGTACCGCTTTAAAAAAAATCTAAAACTTTTTGTACAAATTCAGTAATCTAAAATTAATTTTCCGTATATAGGGCGGTATGAGGGCGTAATTTTTTCACTTTTTTTAACTTTTTATTTTTAAATTTTTCAACTTTTTTTTAACACTTTTTATGTCCCCATAGGGGACTATCTATAGCAATCATTTGAGGGGCAGGTGAGGGGACCTCCGTCCGCCATTACAGATGATCCGATCGCCGCGGCAGCGCTGCAGGCAATCAGATGATCTATTTTAACATGCGCATTGCCACAGATGCCGTGATCTGTATTGATCACGGCATCTGAAGGTAAATGGTGGACATCCGCACGATCGTGGATGTTGCCCATTACTGGCGGGTCCCTGCCGTGTATGACGCGAGCACTGCTCCGATGCTTGCGGTCATACACAGGACGTAAATGTACGTTCCAAACCAGGACGTACATTTATGTCCGTGGTCGTTAAGAGGTTAATGTTGTGTCCCCCTCAAAATAATTCAACACAGAGTTCTTTAGTTATAACATTAAAAGATAAAATATTTACAAAAATGTGAGAGGTGGACTTCTTTATGTAAGTAGTGTGTCGTTTTCTACAATGCCTTAAAGGAAACCTGTCACCAGGTTTTACCCTATATAACTGGTGGCAACGTTATATAGGGTAAAATAAGGTTTCTTACCAGGCTTAGATGTTCTCCTGAGCATCTGCTATACTGTAGAAAATTAGCCTGGGCATGGCCAAAGTCACCAGTCTAATCACTAAAATCTTACGCCGGCCCAGAAGCAGCGATATCCCTGGGCATAAAGCGTCTTCTAAGCTAGCATGGGACTTCAGGGAGCAGAGTGGTGATGCTGACTTTGCCAGAGCTGTCAATCACACCTAGAAGTGATTACAGACTGGGGAGCGCAGTGACTACTTGGGAATGCTGCATGCTCTGATGACTACTTCAGCCTTATTAGCATACAACACAGTACAGTTTTAAACCTCATTTTACAGTATAGGGGCATCTGGAAACCTTATTTTGCCCTATATAATGTGTTGCCACTACCTATATAGGGTAAAACTTGTTTCCATTCAAGGGGCTATTCGAGGGATTCATATTTTGCAAGGTGTGTGATACAGAAAAAGAAAAAAATCACACTCGTTCCCCGCAGCTACCGGGGTGGTGTCATTGGGACCTTTACTCTTGACTGCTTCTTCCTGTTTCTATAATGGAGTCATTTCAGCAGGAGCAGCTAATCATCAATGAGGTGGGACACCGCTACGGCCAGTGAGACGACTTTACCTACATTCTGCTTGAGGATACACTTTAGACTAAGTTCACACTGCCGTTGTGCGCTGACCAGGTCTAGGCTTGATCAGCTTATTTATTTGTTTGCCGAACAGACCCTGAATGGCTCGGAGCACAAATAAGGGTATGTTCACAATACGGAATCTCCGCTCGCAGAATTCCGTGAGCAGAGATTCCATCTGGCAGCCGCCGCCGAAAAACACATCAGCTGTAGTACTGCGCAGCACAACTGACGGCGCCATCACCATTGACGGCTATGCAGTGCTCGTGGACTTCCATGCAAAGAATGAACATGTTCTTTCTTTGCACAGAACAATTTCAGTGAGCGGAAATGTCCGCCACTGAAATTCCTCAGAGTGAACGGGTCTTGCGGAATACCCATTCACACTGATGCTAATGTTCACTGTGCGCAATTCCATTTGCGGAATTCCACTTGCTGAATTCCGCTCATGGAATTCCGCTGGAATTACGCAGTGTGAACATACCCTAACACTGCCGGGTCATAAAACATCCGTTTGCCTTGAATGGGGTCTGTCGGAGATCCCAGCTATTTTACCGAAGTTGAGCGAAGAAAAAAATATAGGACATGCACTATTTTTTTTTCTCCACACAACTCCCATTGTTCCGATGGACTAGCCAAGAGCTCTTACTCCCTTGTTTAGCCCAATGGTTGGCCCTCCGGTCTGTCCTGGTCCCTCTGTTTACTAACCAATGACACACTAAACCCGCTGCAGCATCAGTCAATGGCTGGAGCGAGTACAGAATGTCATCAGCCTAGGCAGGGCAGAGCACCATCAGGAAGCATAAGCAGGTGGAAATTGTGCCAACCACTGGACTCGGCATGAAAAATATAAGGGGAATTTACTAAAACAGGTTGTTGTCAACCGGTTTGTGTTTTCTGATTGAAATGTTGTCTGTCTTGCAGCAAAGTTATTATTTTGTTGCACGACATATGTAACTTTGGTTGTTATAATTTTCTGAAGTCAGCACAGACAATTTATTGTTAAGTGTGGTTGGAGGGGGCAAGGGTTTGAGACATTTGGATGCCAGATGCGTTAGCTAAATGCGACTTTTTGAAAAGTCGCACATAGCAAATATGTTACAACTGCAAAATTGCTAACCTAACACAACGCTATAGTCAACTGCTTTAGAAGTCTTCCACATGAAACATTGCACACTTTTGCCACAGAAAACGACTGCACCAAACCATTGCGGCAAAGATTTTAAAAAAATAAAAATAAAAAAAGAAAAAAAAACTCCTCCAAACAATGATAAATTCCCCCAATAGTGTATTTTATTATTTTATGCCCCTAACAGGATGTAAATGGTTTCCTTTTGTATCTAAGGCTGCTTTCACACTATAAAATGTATCAGTTTTAAAGATCCGTTCAATGTTCCGTTATAAAAGCACTGAAAATCAGCCGTTAAATGGACGTTAGAGAATCCCATTATAGTCTATGGGATTTTTTTCATTATCCGTTTTAATCCGTTATAGTCCGTTATTAATAACGGACGTTATTTTGTGACGGAAGATGCACTATTTCTTCTGTTCATTCTCTGGTCACAAAATAACATCCGTTATTAATACATTTTATAGTGTGAAAGCAGCTTAAATCGGAGAACCCTTTGATATCATGGGAGTATTTTTTTTACGCCTAGTTTATATAAAATAAAGCTATGACAACACAATATGAGCCAATCAGGAGTGAGGTCAAACTTCTGGACCCCAATGCTAAACTGTAAGGCTAAGTTTCCACTTGTTGTTTTTTTTTTCTGGCAGTTTTTGGAATACAGCCACTGCAGTTTTTGAGCCAAAGTCAGAAGTGGATCTATAAGGGAGGAGAAGTATAAGTCCTTCCTTTATATGTCCTATTCCTTTTGAATACACGTCTGGCTTTGGCTCAAAACTGCAGTGGTAGTATTCCAAAAACTGCCAGAAAAAAAACCAAGTAGAAACTAAGGCTGTATTCACATCTCGTTTTTGCAATACGGTTCCCATATCCGGTTTCAGTGGAAAAAAACCTTATGGAACCGTATTACAAACCGTATATTTAGACATTTCATAGAAAACCGTATACCAACCGTAGCATCCGGTTGTGGACATTTTGCATCATTTACGGTTTTATCCGTTTCTTTTCCCGTCTCCAAAACCGTAGTCTACTACGGTTTTATGTCCGGGTGAAAAACCGGATACAACCCGTATACATTTTTTTTTTTTAAATGGTGATCTATGGGAACCGTACTGAACCGTATGTGCGTACGGTTCCATCCGGTTTGCACAATACGGTTTTGCAGTTTGCACATGCGCAGTGCACACCGAAAGTTCTTCCCACAAATAGAACAAGAACTTTATTTAATTAAGGACAAACATAAACTGTATAAAGTTTAAAACTGTAGAGAGGTCTATACGGTTGTACATGGTTGTATACGGTTCGGTCCAGTTTTGAGACATACGTTTTAGTTTTTTTACAAAAAAGCTGATACGAGAACCGTATTGCAAAAACGAGATGTGAATGCAGCCTAAGGCTGCATTCACATCTCGTTTTTGCAATACGGTTCCTGTATCAGGTTTTATGTATAAAAAAGTATGTCTCAAAACTGGACCGAACTGTATAGAACCGTGTACAACCGTACATACCTATAAACTGTATACGTTTGAAAATGGATGTCCGGTTGCATACGGTTTAATACGTTTTTTTGAAAAAGAAAAACGGAAACGGTTTTATGTTTGTCCTTAATTAAATAAAGTTCTTCATGTTCTATTTGTGGAAAGAACTTTCGGCATGCACTGCGCATGTGCAAACTGCAAAACCGTATGGTGCAAACCGTATGGAACTGTACGCACGGTTCCCCTTCACCACAATTTAAAAAAATAAAATAAAAAATAAATAAAAAAAACGTATGCGGGTTGTATCCGGTTTTTCACCCGGACATAAAACCGTAGTAGACTGCGTTTTTTTTGTACGGGGAAAAAACTGATAAAACCGTAAATGATGCAAAATGTACACAACCGGATGTTATGGTTGGCATACGTTTTTCAATGACATGTCTATACATACGGTTTGCAATACGGTTCCATACTTTTACACTGAGACAAAGAAGCAGTAGATCCAGCACTATTCTTTGCAGCTTTATTGTAACACAGCACTCGGATAAAATCAGCCAACACATCAAACGCGTTTCGAGCGCATGCGCTCTTTTTCGGTGATGACATCACCGAAAAAGAGCGCATGCGCTCGAAACGCGTTTGATGTGTTTGCTGATTTTATCCGAGTGCTGTGTTACAATAAAGCTGCAAAGAATAGTGCTGGATCTACTGCTTCTTTGTTCCACTATTGGGTGTTGGCTGGACACCGATCCGTGCACATTGGAGGGGTTTTGGTGAGCTGGACAAGTGTCTGTGAACTTTGCTATTTTTACACTGAAACTGGATACGGGAACCGTATTGCAAAAAGGAGATGTGAATGCAGCCTTAGGGTGCATTCCCACCACGTTTTTGCAATACAGTTCCCGTATACGTTTTCTACGTGAAAACTGTATGGAACCGTATTGAAAACTGTATGCATTGACTCTCCATTGAAAACCGTATGCCAAAAGATGCGTCAGGTTGTGTCCGTTTTGCATCTTGTACGGTTTTGTCAGTTTTTTTCCCGTACCCAAATCTGTAGCCTACCACGGTTTTTGTTCCGGGTGAAAAACTGTATAAGGGTACGTTCACACGAGGGGATTTTTTTGCGGGTTTTCTGCTGCGTATTTGAAAGGGGCAGGCTCTTCTCGGCTGTCCACAGCAGATTTTCAGTGGCGGAATTTCCGCTACGGAAAATCCGCCGCAAGCCCCATTGAAGTCATTAGGGACTGTGGCGGATTTTCCGCAGCGTAAATTCCACCGCGGAAAATCTGCTGCGGACAGCCGAGAAGAACCCGCCCTCTTTCAAATAAGCAGCGGAAAACCAGCAAAAAAAAAAAAATCCGCTCGTGTGAACGAGCCCTTAGGGTGGGTTCACACCATGATTTTTCTATACAGTTTTTGGATACATTTAAAAAAAAAAAAAAAAAAGAACGTATGCAACCGTACAGCAAACCGTGGCCATAGACTTTCCATTCAAAACCGTATGCACCATAATGTATACGGGTGTGTCCGTTTTTCAAACCACACGGTTTTTTACTTTTCTTTTTCTGGACAGAAAACCATGGTCTACCACGGTTTTTGATCCGGGTGAAAACCCATATTAACCTGTGTATGTTTTTTTTTTTTATGGGAGTCAATGGGAACCATACAGACCTGTATGTACAGTTCCATCCGTTATTCACCATACGGTTTTTGACTTTGCAGTTTTTTTCTTGGAATTTCAATCAAACAAGTGAAACTTTATTCATAATGGAGTGAAAAATCAAAACATATACAGTTTTTTTCTTAAAAAACGGATGCAACCGGACATCATTTTTCAAACCGTATACAGATAAAACTTTGTACACATGTTTTGATACAGTTTAGTCAGGTTTTGAGGAATCCGTTTTTTTTATTTTTATAAAAAACCTGATAAAAAAAACTGTATTGCAAAAACGGGGTGTGAACCAACCCTTAGGCTGCATTCACACTACGTTTTTGCAATACAGTTCCCATATCAGGTTTTTAATGAAAAACGGATTCCTCAAAACCGGACTAAACTGTATCAAAACGTGTGTACAAATTTTAACCCGTATACAGTTAAAAACCGTATACGGTTTAAAAAATGATGTCCGGTTGCATCAGTTTTTTTTTAAGAACGTATGAATAAAGTTTGACTTTTGAAACTCCAAGAAAAAAACAACTTTGCAAAGTCAAAAACCGTATGGTGAAAACCGGATGGAACCGTACATACATACAGTTTTGTACGGTTCCCATTGACTCCCAAGTAAACAAAAAAAACGTATACAGTTAACAGGACCCCTCAGAATCATGTGCCATTTATAATACTCTCTAGACCTCTGGGCCCCCTCAGGCTTGTGACCCTGGTATATTGTGCCGTCTATGAGAGAAGCCGCCGGAGTTGTAAAGACGTGTGGAGAACAGGTTCCGGCCAGGTGGAGGTGTACAGCCCGCGCCTGAGCGGCCGGGAGAGGTGGAAGAGGGAGCGAGCGCTCTGAGTGACGGTTGCCCTAGTAACGGCCGGTCTTACATTCCAAAGTCCCCGCCCACTTCAGTTCCCCCAATGGTTCTCCCAGCTCCAGGCCAGGACGTTCCTGCCAGAGTTTGCAGTTGTGTAGTAGTCACATTGCTGCGATCCGTTTACACTTCAGGGGAGGGGGGGAAGTAATGATCGCTGCGTGGCCGATGGAAACCTGATCAGACGGGAGGGGTGGACTTTTTTTTTTTTTTTAAACATAAGGGGGAAAAAAAAAAAATGTCTTCCCCTTCCAACGGGATCCCAAATGCTATAGAGATCAAGCAGGAAGATGCCTTGGACGCGGCTCCTTTCTCTATGGAGCATGCACACCAGCCCGGGACAGAGGAGGAGATCAAGAGCGAACTTGTGAGCGGCGGGGGGGCCCCGTACACCCTCGCCTTCTCCCCGGAGCATGTCGCCTGCGTGTGCGAGGCTCTGCAGCAAGGTGGGGACCTGGACAGGCTGGCCCGCTTCCTGTGGTCGCTGCCCCAGAGTGACCTGCTACGTGGCAACGAGAGTATCCTGAAAGCCCGGGCGCTGGTAGCCTTCCACCAGGGCAGGTACCAGGAGCTTTTCTCGGTGCTGGAGAGTCATAACTTCGAGCCGTCCAACCACGCCGTGCTGCAGGATCTCTGGTACAAGGCTCGCTATAACGAGGCGGAAAAGGCCCGGGGGAGACCCCTGGGGGCGGTGGACAAGTACCGGCTGAGGAGGAAGTTCCCGTTGCCCCGGACTATCTGGGACGGAGAGGAGACCGTGTACTGCTTCAAGGAGAAGTCCCGCAACGCGCTCAAGGAGCTGTACAAGCACAACCGCTACCCGTCCCCCGCCGCCAAGAGGAACCTGGCCAAAATCACCGGCCTGTCCCTCACACAGGTCAGCAACTGGTTCAAGAACCGGAGGCAGCGCGACCGCAATCCGTCCGAGGCGCAGTCCAAGAGGTGAGCACGAAACTTACCTACTTCTCTATTGTGCAGCCTGCAATATGGCGCTGCGGGCATGCAAACTTTCTTTTATTCTACTGCTAGGTGTGGGTTATTTAACTATGCCTCCAGCTGTTGCAAAACTACAACTCACAGCATGCCCGGACAGCCGAAGGCTGTCCGGGCATGCTGGGAGTTGTAGTTTGCAACAGCTGGAGGCACCCTGATTAGGCCAGGGATTCCCTGCATGCAGTTTAGGTCTATGTCCTGATCACCTACTTTTTCTACTGCTAGGTGTGGGTTATTTAACGATGAATGCCTCCAGCTGTTGCAAAACTACAACTCCCAGCATGCTGGGAGTGGTAGTTTGCAACAGCTGGAGGCACCCTGATTAGGCCAGTGATTCCCTGCATGCAGTTTAGGTCTATGTCCTAATCACCTACTTTTTCTACTGGTAGGTGTGGGTTATTTAACTATGAGTGCCTCCAGCTGTTGCAAAACTACAACTCCCAGCATGCCCGGACAGCTGAAGGCTGTCCGGGCATGCTGGGAGTTGTAGTTTGCAACAGCTGGAGGCACCCTGATTAGGCCAGTGATTCCCTGCATGCAGTTTAAGTCTATGTCCTGATCACCTACTTTTTCTACTGGTAGGTGTGGGTTATTTAAGGATGAGTGCCTCCAGCTGTTGCAAAACTACAACTCCCAGCATGTCCGGACAGCTGAAGGCTGTCCGGGCATGCTTGGAGTTGTAGTTTGCAACAGCTGGAGGTACCCTGATTCCCTGCATGCAGTTTAGGTCCATGTCCTGATCACCTACTTTTTCTACTGGTAGATGTGGGTTTATTTAACGATAAGTGCCTCCAGCTGTTGCAAAACTACAACTCCCAGCATGCCCGGACAGCTGAAGGCTGTCCGGGCATGCTTGGAGTTGTAGTTTGCAACAGCTGGAGCCACCCTGATTAGGCCAGTGATTCCCTGAATGCAGTTTAGGTCTATGTCCTGATCACCTACTTTTTCTACTGCTAGGTGTGGGTTATTTAACTATGAGTGCCTCCAGCTGTTGCAAAACTACAACTCCCAGCATGTCGGGGCATGCTGGGAGTTGTAGATTTGCAACAGCTGGAGGCACCCAGATTAGGCCAGTGATTCCCTGCATACAGTTTAGGTCTATGTCCTGATCACCAAAAAGATCCCATCCATGGAGGTAGATATATATATCTCTGTGGTCAACTGTGGCTTTGGTGAAATGTTGGGGTGGGGGGCTGTGTGTGTCACTTTTTGGGTGCCCCAGGTTTTGGCAGGGTCAATGATTGACTAAAAATTCATGCAGCTGGAAGTCTGGCGGATCAGGCTGCTGTTTTGAAACCTGATTTGCTGCTGGGAGTTGTTGGTTTGCAACAGCTGGAGGCACCCTGATTAGGCCAGTGATTCCTCGCATGCAGTTTATAGGTCTATGTCCTGATCACCAAAAAGATCCCATCCATGGGGGTAGTTATATATATATATATATATATATATATATATATATATATATATATATATATATTTATTTATGGACAACTGTGGCTTTGGTGAAATGTTGGGTTGGGGGGGGTGTCTGTGTCACATTTTGGGTGCCCCGGGTTTTGACATGACAGGGTCAATGATTGACTAAAAATTCATGCAGCTGGAAGCATGGCGGATCAGGCTGCAGTGTTTTGAAATCTGATTCTAAACTCATTGCGCTCGGGTTTCATTGAAATCCTAGATAGGAGACGACTCCTTCTGTGCCAATGCCCTTTGATCGCCTGGCTCATTTGCATTGCCCATTTTTTTTTTTTTTTTTATTGTTCTCTTGCTGTCAGGCTGGTGATTTCTACCTTTTTCCCCCCAGTTAGGTCTGGCGGTGTAGGTAAGCGGTGGCTATTTCACCTGGTGCAGTGGGTTTAGATTATCTAGAGTTTTACCTATTACTGAAATAAGTCATTTGTTCTGGTTAGGGAGAGGAAAAGGGGCGCCGATCTGCGGCCAGAGGGGGCTGAGATTGCTGTGAGCCCCTATGACTGCACAGGAGAGTGAGTGTTAGAACAGATGTGAGCTTGTTCACTTTAGCGGCCACTCAGTTGTTTTTGTAGGGAAAGGGGGGGTGGGGGATCCAGGGGGCTTCACAAATGCACTTTTAACACCTTCGTGCTACTTTGAATCCTTTTTGTTAGCTGGAAGTTTATTTTGTTTTTAGGGAGAAATATTGGAGAACCAAAAGTTTTGATATTCATGTAACAAATTAAAAAAAAAAGCTCTGCTTCCCAACCAGGGAGCCTCCAGCTGTTGCAAAACTACAACTCCCAGCATGCCCGGACAGCCGTTGGCTGTCCGGGCATGCTGGGAGTTGTAGTTTTGCAACAGCTGGAGCCTCCCTGGTTGGGAAGCACTGCTATAGAGAGTGTAAGGGTAACTGCATACTAGACGGGTTCCTTGCAGATTAAGATCTGCATGAAAATCTGCAGATTTTTCTAACCGTGGTGGATTTGGTTTGGAAACGCTGCAGATTTTAGCTTTCCTCTTGATTTCAGTGGGGAGAATCGGCAGCATCAGTTCCGATAACGTACTGTCGTTTTTTTTGAAATCTGCATTGCAGGTCCATGTCGCTTATAGTGTGTAGATTGCAATCGTCACTTATTAGCCGGAACTATAATCTGCTGCAGATTTGAATTTCCGAGCGAAAAATCCACAGCAAGGCTATCTAGTGTGTGTGTGTGTGTGTATATAGCCTAAAGGCAGGTTAGACAATGCGCAATACCTTGTCTTGAGGATTAGCATGCAGCACAAATGTGTTACAGATGCCACCATTTTTGGTGGTGTTACAAATGACACCATTGATACATAAGATCCCATATGGTTCGACTTCTGTTGACCATTTCCTGTTAAAGGGAATTTTTTGTAATTTTTTTTATTTGACTATGCTACAGGGGCTGTAAAGTTAGTGTAGTTCATAATATAGTGTCTGTACCTGTGTGTGACGGTTTTCTCACAATTCTTCTGTGATTTTCACTCCAATATTTAATTTATCAGCATACAAAATGACTGTTGTCGAGGATTTTTCCCAGGTTGCAATGCGGCCGAGACCTGACTCTCTAGTCATCTGATGACAGGGAGCCTGTCTGCTTCAATGGGTGAACAGAGATCGATCTGCAACTAATGCAACAGCTGTAGGCACCCTGATTGAAAACCACAGGTCTTTTGAATGGATGCAGCTCATTTGTTTCAATGGGTGGTGTGGCTGATGTGTGGGAGGGAGGAAGATGGAATGGTGGGATTTATAGTAAAAAAAAAAAAAAAAAAAAAAAAAAAAAGTCAAACAGGAAATACCAGTTCACAAACAGCTAACCAGTGTTATGGTAATCTCACAACATAGCCATTTAGCCCCAAGACAAGCGCAGATCCTTCCTAAGCATGTCCATTACTGCCTGCTAGGTACGTACTAAATTCGCCTTATGGTGGACAACCCCTTTAAAGGGTTACTCCGCTCCCCATCGTCCGCAAAATTCCACCTCACACCGGAAGATTGAGTTCCTGGACGCTGTGTGTGAGGCTTCCGTGTTCACCCCCGCCCCCTTGTTACATCACACCCTGTCATATGACAAAGTCCCGCCCCCTCAATGCAAGTCTATGGGAGGGGGCGTGACGGCCGTCGCTCCCCCTTCCCATAGACCTTCATTGATGGGGCGGGCCGTGATGTTACAAGGGGGCGGGCCTGAACACGGAAGCCTGCACACAGTGTCCAGGAACTCAATATTTCGGTGTGAGGTGGAATTTTGCGGACGCTGGGGAGCAGAGTAACCCTTTTACGCTTATAGGTCTCCCCTATGGCTGAAAGAATAGACTGAATTATTCAAGCTACATTAGATTGGTCGAGTGGCAGAATGTATATATATATTTTTTATTATTCCTAGGAGACAAGTTGTGTCTGGCAGCTGCTTATCTCCACTCAAAAAGCTTGTATGTGAGGCCTAGCTGTGTAAACAGGTAAATCAGGACTAAAACGGTTGTTCCCGGGCCTGTGTTCAGCGTAATTCTTGTGTTTGAGAGCAAGGTACAGGGCTGGAGCATTGTCTGGGACTTGAAGGCTTTGCAGGGGTTAGTTTGTTGTCTTCAGAAAGCCTTATCTCTACAGGTTTGTGACTGGTTTGGCCTGCCAGGTGGAGGTGACCTGTTCTCCCAACAGAATGTTCCGCCCTTCCCTGTTCTGTCTTTCTACGCCTCCCATTTGCAGAAGTTAATGAGAGAAGTTGCCTTGAGGTGTTTTGTTTCTTGAAAGGCGCGTACAATACTGAAGTAATTCTGTGTGCTGTCTTTGTGGTGTGATCGGTTGTTCTCTTTATTTCTCTATGGATATTCAATACTATGTAAAGAGTATATTTACTAAGCACTATCTTTTCACTGGTTTAATGCTTTATACAGTAGTCCCTCAAGTTACAATATTAAAGGACATCTATAGTGCAAAATAACTTATCCCCTATCAGAAGGATAGGGGATATGTTATAGATCGCGGGGCGTCCGAGCGCTGGGGCCCCCTGCGATCTTTGGTACAGGGACGCGGCAATATACAGGAAAGGGGGCGTTCCGTCCCCGCATGACGCATCGGCCGACACACCCACTCCATGAATCCCATAGAGATACATGGAGGGGGGAGTGTCTGCCGCGGCTTTCTGCTGGGGACAATACTTCACTTCCGGCAGACTGCCGCAGCCCCGTCCAGGAGATCCGGGGGGGCCAGCGCTTGGACCCCCCGCGATCTATAACTTATCCCCTATCCTTTGTAGTCTTGCAACAGCTGGAGGCACCCTGGTTGAGAAACACTGGTCTATGTAGAGGACAGAAGCTTCTTCAGGGTCTGTACAGTACACGCAATGTCCATAAAAAAAAAAAAAAAAAAAGTTAAATGGAGCCGCCCTCATCTGATGTCCAAAGGAGCAGCTAACCCTGGCACAGGTAAAGAGTACAGAACATGTAATACCTCCCTGTACTGTAGGGGGCGCTACCAGACAGCCAGTCAGTGCATGCACTTCAGTAATACAAGGGTTTTACCAGTGAATGCCCATTCTGATTGGTCGGTTCTCCTGGCCATTGACACGTTTCACAGATCTGGACTGTCCGTAGTATTGTATGTTGAGTCTGGTTTCAATTTACAATGGTCCAGAAAAGACCATTGTATGTTGAGGCTATTGTATGTTGAGGCCATTGTATGTTGAGGCATCACTGTACTTGAGCGCAGTTTATGAAACCTTATAACTTTTATATTGTTACTTGCAGCTGTTATGTTGGGAACCACGGGGGAGATTTATCAAAACCTGTGCAGAGGAAAAAATGACCAGTTGCCCATAGTAACCAGTCAGATTCCTTCTTTCATTTTTGAAGAGGCCTCTTTGAAAGAAGTGATCTGATTGGTTGCTATGGGCAACTTTTCAACTTTTCCTATGCACAGGTTTTGATAAATCTTCCACCCCATGACTTTATGGAGGGTTGTCTAGTCCAAAGAAGCTGCCGCTGTGTGTGTGTGTGTGTGTGTGTGTGTGTGTGTGTGTGTGTATATATATATAAAAAAAATCACATACACAACCAGTGTAAAGCTGTGCTCTGAGATACATGTTATTCTAAGTTCACACTGCGGAATCTCCGGGCAGAAAATTTCCGCCTGGAGATTCCGAGTACGGCCAGCGCTGACTGAATCAGTCGGCGTTAGGACCGCGCAAACACTACAGTCTCCAATAGACTGCTATGTGTTCCGCGAGTATTTCCGCCTAAAGAATGAGCAACGCCTTTCTTCAGGCGGAAATTTTCAAGCGGATTTTCTGTTCACAAATTCCGCTTCACGAATTCCAAAGTGTGAATTTGTGAACGGAAACCCATTCACTATACTACACATTTTAGTAAGCGGAATTTCTGCCTTCAATTTCAAAGTGCAATTGCAGCCGGAAATTCTGTAGTGTGAACCTAGCCTTCGGCTTAGTTCACAAAACGTAGCATCATGCTGTATTTTATTTTTTTTTTGTCCAGTCCTTATCCAGTAAAATGACTGATACCAGACAGAATACCCAATGGACTCCATTAAAGTCAGCCATTAGTGACCCGCCATCTCTGCTTTCTGCTGCTGAACAGAATTTGCAATGGTGGCCTTGAACAGAGCCTCTGACACATGTGAACCTAGCCTTATTGTGCTATATTTGGCAAACTTTTATACAGCAGTATTAGAGAACATGAGAAATAAATTTGTTGTTGTTTTATGAGGTTCTATATACATATCACTATGGATATAAAATGTTTTAGGGATTTCCATTTGACCCATAGTTGCTCCACCATAAGGTGATTTTAGTATGTACCTGTCAGACAGTAATGGACATGCTTAGGAAGGATCTGCGCTTGTCTTGGGGCTAAATGGCTATGTTGTGAGATTACCATAACACTGTGGCTAGCTTTTTGTGAACTGGTATTTCCTGTTTGACTTATGTTTTTTTGACTACGAATCGCACAATGCCATTTTCCTCCCTCTCAAACATTAGTCACCCCACCCATTGAAACAAAAGACCTGTGGTTTTCAATCAGGGTGCCTACAGCTGTTGCATTACTTGCAGATTGCTCTCTCCACCTATTGAATCAGACAGGCTCCCTGTCATCAGCTGACTAGTGAGTCAGGTCTTGGCCGCATTGCAACCTGGGAAAAATCAGAGACAGCAGTCATTTTGTATGCTGGTAAAAATAAATATTGGGATGAAAATCACATAAGAATTGTGAGAAAACCGTCACACACAGGTACAGACACTATATTATGGACTACACTAACTTTACAGCCCCTGTAGTATAGTCAAATAAAAAAAAATTCCTGGAATACTCCTTTAATTTCTAAACTCTGCCCCTGAACATGCATAACTGACTCCAAAAGTCCATACCTTGGTGAACTACTGATTAAAATAATAATTTTCATGTACATGAAGATTGACTTACTGTATAAAGGGAAGATTGTCTTTGCCGCCCCTATTCCTCATGTCCATAGCTGTATGACGTATTGGTACTAATGCACACTCTATGGGGTGTGCAAGCTACTCTTGTGTGGTAACCGTCTCCTTTTCAGTAATTTAGGATACAAAAATGGATGTTCCTTAAAAAAAACAAGATACAGATTCAGCTATAAGGATACAATTACCATTGTATTATGGCTCCATATAACCTAGAGACCATAATACAGATGTGTGCATAAGCCCTAAGTAAATTGATAGAAAAAATATAACGTATTGAATGTAATCTTATTAAACCTAATACAATTTATTAAATGTTCATCTAAGTAGTAAGGAATGGGCTCTTCTATGCACCTCTTTAGCAGGTTCTATCTCAAAAGATGGGGGGAAAAAATGATGCAGTGATGTTATTTCCAATAAAATGACAAACACTTTGACAGAAATCCAGTCGACCCTGTTATAAACAATAGGGATGGTAAGGCGCCATCTTTCATGTAAGTGTGAGAAAGAAGTAAAAAAAAGGTAGGGGCGCTCTCTCATGTGGTGGGACGGCAAGAAACCACTGCACCCAAGGTAATGTGATGTCCTGCTGGGGTTATCGGCAGCACCTCACCTGGGAAGTGGGTGGAGTGGAAGGCGGTAGGGGCAGTTGTGCAGCTCGAAACCCCTATCCGTATCCGCAAAGGGTACGGAAACAATGGAATCAGGAAAAGAGGAAAAAGGGGGTTATGAACGAGCACTACTGCTTTAAGAAAAGGATTCAGGACGTCACTGTAGCACAGGACAGTTTATTATGGTTCAGAGCGATAGGATAACGCGTTTCGGCACCAGCATGTGCCCTCTTCAGGTCCACAAAACAATTAATGTATGACGTCCTGTAGCCTGTGTTGTGCTAGGATGGCGTGGCGCTCGTTCAAAACCCCCTTTTTTTTCCATCTTTCATGTAACAGATCCAGCATTATTGTTTATATTTTTCTTTAGGAAACAGCCATAAAGTGCAGCTGTAAACCGAACTCCTTTCCTTCATGTTGTAATGTGTTCAGAGATATTGAAGGGATTTTGGTGGGTCTCTCCTAGTAGTATGTACAATGTGTGCTTTCATACACCCGCTACTGCAGATGTGCAAGTATACGTCATAGATCAAACCTTTGCAGCTTGTAAAATATTCATGTGCTTTTAGTGTGCAGCTATGCCTTTCCTTCAGATATGACGGCCCCACACAATGGAAGCTCTTGCATTCTGTTGATTGAGATCTTTAATCGTCTGGTTGCAGGCATGTGCTGCAAAACTATTCCTGCAATTTGTGCATTGGTCGATGTGCTTCCTAAGGCGAGATGGCAATCTCTGTGGCTCTGGTTTACAGAATACAGATGTGGGGGGAAGGGATGCTTGATGGATGGGCAAACGTAGACAGGTAACATTCCTTGGGCTGTCACTAATGCTTCCTGGTTAAACGCCCCACCCCTTTTTTCTTTGACTACTTAGAAGCTCTTCTCCATACAGTCACACCTTTGGGGCATTTTAGCTAATTCCAGGCAGTATGTGAATTGCATGCCTGTGTCATCAGGAAGTATATCATTAAGGCAGAGTTTGGTAGCCCCTATACTTTGCGTCCAAAAATCTCCAATTTCTGCAATTGGAGATTAAATAATTGTTTGCCTTGGAGAAAACTGGATTTACTTTTCCTGTTGTTGGTGTCCTAACAGCTGTGTTATTTTCTAATCCTTAGTACAGTATTTGTTTTGTTGCATAACAACTGGTGTTCTTTTGCAAATGCCACTACTTGAATGCTATACATTTGCCAAATGGCCCTTCTGTGTTTGCTTCTTGCCACTTCACACAGGCTGGAGTGTCCATTAGTCTCCTCGTAAGAGGTTACCCCAACCACTTGTTTGCTTAAAAATAATAAGCCTTAAAGTAGACCGTCATGTTACTTCCATTTACGTTGCAGTTTTGTTAATGGTTTCTATTTTTGTGTGCCTTTTCATATTTAGTGAATCTGATGGAAACCACAGCACTGAAGATGAATCAAGCAAAGGCCAAGACGACTTGTCCCCACATCCTCTCCCCAGCTCTGATGGCATCTCCAACATTAACCTTTCGGCTCACGCTGATACAGTGTACATGCAGCACATTGGAAATAAGATCTCACTCGGTTCTTCTGGAGTGCTGTTAAATGGAAGTTTGGTATCGTCCAATACTTCACCGGTCTTCTTAAACGGGGGCTCATTTATCCAGGGACCCAATGGTGTGCTTCTAAATGGTTTAAATGTGGCAAATTCGCAAACTTTGACATTGAATTCTCCAAAAGTGGCTTCCACCATTGTAAGCAATGGTGCCCCAAACTCAGACATCTTAGTGTCCTCCCCTGAGGATGTGAAGGTTCTTCAAGCTGGTTTGACAGATTCTTCCTCAACGTACACTACAAATATTCAGCCTTCTTTCCCAGGGTTAATACCTGCTACAGAAGTCAAGAATGAGACTATCCAGCCTGCTGCTTCTCAAGATGGCGGAACAGTTGTTACATTTACCACTCCCATACAAATAAACCCATATGGCATTGTCCAGATACCCAATTCAGGAACAAACGCTCAACTCATTAATGGAAGTATTGGATTCTCCACACTCCAGCTGCCTTCTGTTGCAGTGTCACAAGGTAAATGATATGTATAGAAAGGAGTGCAAGTGTGTATAAAAGTATTTGTCATTCTCTTGCATCAATCTTTAAGATATTGTGTGGAATATGACACCTGAGCTAATAATGACAGGTTTAAGTAAAGCAGGAGTCGTCATCCACATTGTACTCATGTAAACTAATATTTAAAACCATGTTCAAAGAGGCTTTCCATGCATTAACACTTGCGGTAAACCTGCGTAAAATGAGCGAAAAAAATTGTTAGCAATTGTTGAACATGTTGTCTAGATGGTAACGGGTCTCAATCCAGAGATCCGCTGCGATTGTGAGTAATAGCCGGCCGAAGTGCACAGCAGCACGCACTTCACTCCCAGGCTGTCAATCAAATCCAGCTCTAACTGCATTAGTCTATGGAGGGAAATAGCCAGATCGGACATGTCAAAAGTTGAAAAAAAAAATAGCACTTAACTCTTCACCACCCTTTCCTGTTGTTGTTGCAGGTCTATGTAGTGTCTAGTTTAATTCAGCACTTAAAACTGCATTGTCCATATCCTTGAGGCTATGTCTGGTATTGCAGCTGAGCACTGTTTATGTGAATAAGGCAGAAATATAGTACCAGGCACAGCCGCATGGCTGACAGTGGATCTGTGTCAATTGTCAAAGTGAAGGGCTCTGTAACCTGTGTTTGTTCTGCAGATTAGTGGGGGGTTTAGAACTGGACTCCTGTAGTTCACAAATTGATCCTGTAGATGGGTTACAAGTGTGAAAACTCTATTAGGCTAAAACACATGCAGATTAAGATGTTTCAAGAATAGCGGGAGGCACTCACCAGGTTTCATTAAAAGTCAAGCTTTATTTCCAAAGGTGCAAAAACAGCATGTTGAGACGCAGACGCCAGAGACCGGGCATGACAACTACAGCCGCTTCACTCCGCCAGGGAGTTTCATCAGGTTGTGCTTGACTTCTAAATGTAGTGTAGTCACTTTATCCGAACATCTGTATGGTAACAGTGTCTGTTGGGCTGCCTCTTAGAACTTCACTGTGCTACATGGCAAAAATGGAATAAAGACTAAATTGCACTTGCATTTTGTGGGCGGTATTTGCAGTGTTTCTGTAGTTAGGGTTACTTTATATGAAGCAATATATGAAGTAGCCACACACAGGATTTTTCGTTTTGTCGTCCCCCCCCCCCCCCAAACCATAATATTAGGTATTGTATAAACTTTGTGTCAAGTTAGATAAAAACAAAATGTAGTCCTGCAAACTGTGCCCATTCCATTCCATGTTTATGAAGTCATTGAGTACAATGGCACAGCTATGTCCATACTACATGCTGCAGCTGTTCTGTTGGTACTATTAATAGGATTGCTACATAGGAGGTGTAATAAAGGGGGCTTAGAATAGTTATTGGCTGGATATTTCCAGTGGTCCTTATTTAATAGCCCATTAGTGGGACTTCTCTGTGGATATAGCCATTATTTGGTTAAACCAGAAATGCACAAACCCATGTGGTCTTTGTGTTTAGAGTGTATATTTTATATAACCCCATGAATGTAAAGATAAGTGACAATGCATGGGTGCTGCTTATCTTCTCCAGCAGAATTTGGCCATGGATCACTTTACTTTGCCAGCCACAGATTGATGTGTAGGGCTTCTTTCTCAAAGAGGTACTTCAGCAGCTGTAGTACGCGTATGTTCAGCATGCACACTGGGAACCAGGGATGTGGAATTCCTATCGCCCAACGCATGGGAAATGCAGTTTCGGGCGCCGGGCAGGTGAATTTTTCTGGCCCTTAGCCCGGCTTCGGGCAAGCAGGGCCGGATCTGACGAGCACAACGGCGCTGAGCAGTCTGTATGGAGGGGGCTCCCGACTCCTGCCCGCTCCATACTCTGCAGCCCCCGGCTGTTTTCTGTAACTGGGGGCCACCGCTAATAGCCAGCATGCGTCAATTGCCGCGGCTGGCTATTAACCCTTTAGATCGCCGCTGTCAAAGCTGACGCGGCGTCTAAAGGGACATGTGAATGCTCCCTGTGGGCTAGTGAGGTGGCAGCGTGATCACTAATAATTGTATGAACTATTTAAAATAAAACATTATGTATCCCGTACGGTAAATTACGTAAATGTAAAAAATAAACAACAAAAAAAAACACAGAATTGCAATTTTTATAATATCCCAGAAAAAAAAAGTTAAAAAGCGATTATAAAGTCAGATCAATACCGAAATGGTATCAATACAAAAAGCAGATCATTAAATTTGCTAAATTACTTTTTACTATTTCAATTCCACTTCACCGATTTTAAATATATATATATATATATATATATATATATATAATATATATGTCTGTGTATATATAATATATATATATATGTGTATATATAATTAGGGATGTAAGAAAAAATCGATTCCCGCGATTATCGCGATTTTTCACTTGCCGATACTGAATTGATTCAAAAATATTTTGAATCGATTCAGTATCGGCAAGTGAAAAATCGCTTTAGTGATGTGGAATTTGTATCTCCTGATGCACAGAAAGCATGTCCCGGGCATCAGGATATACAAGTTCCACATTTTGTCAGCCGGATCTGACACGGCGGCGGCGCTCTGGGTGTACGGAGCGGGCTCCGACTCGTGCCCGCTCCATACTCTGTGGCCCCCGGCTGATTTCAGTATCCGGGGGCCGCTGATGCATCACTGCCGCTAATAGCCAGCATGCAGTGCACTGCAGTGTGTATGGAGCGGGCTCCGGACTCCTGCCCGCTCCATACTCTGCAGCCCCCGGCTGTTCTTAGTAGCCGGGGGCCGCCGCTAATAGCCAGCATGCGGCGATCGTCGCGGCTGGCTATTAACCCTTTAGATCTAAAGGGACATGTGTATGCTCTCCGTGGCTCTGTCATTGATAGCGCCTGGCTGGACCAGGCTTTATCAATGGATCGCGGATAAATGGAGTTCAATAGAACTCTATTCATCTGTCTGAGGAATCTAATGATTCCTAAAAGACTAATAAAGTGTACAAAAAAAAAATAAAAATAAAGTTTTAATAAAAGCGTAAAAGACATTGTTTTTTAAACAGAATCGGGATATATCGCGATGTATCGTCACCTAGACGGTATCGCGATATATCGGGATATATCGAATCGCCACACTGGTATCGCGAATCGAATCGCCAAATTCTTGGCGATTCACACCCCTAACATATATATATATATATATATATATATATATATATATATATATATATATATATATATATATATATATATATATATATATATATATATATAATATATTTTGTTTGGTTTGGTTAGAAGAATGCTATTGAAAAATTAAAAGGTATCCTTATAGTAGGTAGTTATGGCTATTATAGGGCGAGGAGGAAAAAAGGAGTCTAAAAGCGAAAATTGGCCCGGACAAGTGGATCGCCATCGGGGACAAGTAGATATTGCTCCGTTTTAGTCACGTGGACAAGTGTTTTTTTTTATTAAATTTCCACACCCCTGGGAACATACCTGACATATATGTTGAATGCCTCCATAAGTATCCGTTAGTCAGATACAGGTCAGAAGAATGTCCCTTTGGTTTATAAGTGGCCACAATTGGTCACTATAATACAAAAAAAAATGATAGAATAATGTAGTAGACTATTCTCTTCCATGCACCAGAATCCATTTAAAAACCTTATATGTGCAATATTTGTAATAAAGTGGTTGTCTGGTAAAAATGATATTGTCCTATATCCACAGAATATGAGAACAGGATCTCATTGTGGGTGGTTGGACCGCTGGGACCTCTGATGTGGGGCTCAAGCTTTCATTTAGTGTGTGCTATAGACTGTATGTGCTCCATTTATATTGTAGAACACGAGATGTAGGAGTGCTGTCTTGTGCATCTCTGGCTTCCTATACGAATGAATGGAGCATGTGCAATCTTTTACTGCATGTCTGTTCCTATAGATCACTGGTAATGGGGATCTAATGAGCTTATACCTTATACTTAATAAAATAAACAGTTGCATTTAAAAAAATAAAATTTGAATAAAATCCCCTTCCATCAATATAGTGCACACCTTACCAAACCAACATGCCCCAATTTTATATATACATTCTAATTTAACTACATATTAAGTACTTATCACCTTCCACCAATTTTAGGCTGGGTTCACACTACGTTTTCTCCCATACGGGGGCGCATACGGCAGGGGGGAGCTAAAAGCTCGCGCTCCCGTATGTCACCGTATGCGCTCCCGTATGCCATTCATTTCAATGAGCCGACCGGAGTGAAACGTTCGGTCCGGTCGGCTCATTTTTGCGCCGTATGCGCTTTTACAATCGGACCTCAAACCGTGGTTGACCACAGTTTTAGGTCCGGTTGTAAAAGCGCATACGGCGCAAAAATGAGCCGACCGGACCGAACATTTTACTCCGGTCGGCTCATTGAAATGAATGACATACGGGAGCGCATACGGTGACATACGGGAGCGCGAGCTTTTAGCTCCCCCCTGCCGTATGCGCTCCCGTATGGGAGAAAACGTAGTGTGAACCCAGCCTTAGGCTGGGTTCACACTACGTTTTTGCCATACTGTTTTCAATCCGTTTTTCTAAAGAAAACCGTATGGCAAAAAACGGATGGAACAGTATGGGAAAAAGTAAACCGTATGCGTTTTTAAACAGTATACTGTTTTTAAAAGTGCATACAGTTCCGTCAGTTTTTATAAAAAAAAAAAAAATTCGCTTTTGAAAATTTTGTCCATTTTTAATGGGAGGGTCTTGGGTGGGGACTTTAGGATTCAAATGCGCATGTGCAAAGTAAAAACTTATACATTTTTCCCGTATGGAACCGTATACATGTGCGTTTCCCATTGACGTCCATGTTAAAAAAAAAACAAACTTATGCGGTTGCAGTACGGTTTTTGAACCGGAGTCAAAACTGTGGTTGACCACGATTTTGTCTCCGGTTTAAAAACCGTACTGCAACCACATACGTTTTTTTAACATGGACGTCACTGGGAAACGCATATGTATACGGTTCCATACGGGAAAAACTTATACGTTTTTACTTTGCACATGCGCATTTGAATCCTAAAGTCCCAACCCAAGACCCCTCCCATTAAAAATGGACAAAATTTTCAAAAACGTATCTTTTTTTTTAAATAAAAACTGACGGAACTGTATGCACTTTTAAAAACAGTATACTGTTTAAAAACGCATACAGTTTACTTTTTTTCCATACTGTCTGCAGCAGATTTTCCGAGGTGGAATTTACACTGCGGAAAATCCGCTGCAAGCCCCATTGAAGTCAGAAGGGTCTGCGGCAGATTTTCCGGAGCGGAAATTCCGCCGCGGACAGCTGAGAAGAGCCCGCCCCCTTCAAATACGCAGCAGGAAACCCGCAAATAAATCCGCCCGTGTGAACGTACCTCTAATATGGAAGGGGTTAATGGGTGTTTTTAAACTTTTATTAAACTTTTTTTTAATTTTTTTTAGGAGGAATCATTTAGATTCCTCATACAGATCAGTTCTATTGAACTCCATTTGATCTGTGTTCATTTGATTGAATCTGCTCAAGGCCGGCTCAATCAAATGCAGATCTATGGGGGCAGCCACGGATGCAGAGGTAAGCCCTCCGGCTACCTCCACAGGGGATCACCCCCGTCCCTGCGTTAATGAGGAGAGGGAAGAAAGCCACTGCAAGACACTTCTAGGTGGGGGCTTATTTTCCTAAAAACAAAAGTATCCAACATATGGAAATCCAACATGCATGACCATTTTCTACCTGATATTTGCCGTCAGTGAGAGTCGGAAGGTCCCGTATACACTAGATGGTTGCCGTTCCCACCAAAACGAACATGTTTGCCCAAATTTAATGTGTAATGCAGAAGTCCTACAGTCTAAATGCGAACGTCTTAGTGAAACGTCTTTTTCTTAGCTGCGTCACTATAAGCTTTGGCCCAGTCTAGCTCAACGGAGCAGTTTGCTTTAAATTGTCAGTGGACTGGCACTAATCCTGGTATTTGAACTTGGATAAGTTTGTTGACTATCTAGTTAGCTCCTGCGCAGTGCTGTGTAGTTGGACTAAATTTTGGCTACCTGGAGTCGGAGTCCGCAAACAATGCTCCGACTCCTACTAAATTAAGATTGGAATTAAGAAAAAAGCAAGTTTTAAATGTCCCAATTCACAAAAAGTTATAATTAATGACTTCTCTACTGTAAGAATAAAGAGTTACCTTTTCAGTTACTATATGGCACACAACGCACAATTAGGAGCGGCAATACTTATACTTTCCTTAGTGTTGTGTTCTGCTGTTACAGTGAACCCATGGGTAACCTAGCCTCTCACTGATAAGGGATTAAGTAAATATGTTTTTTGCAGGACTAGAGACACTTGTATAAGTGAAGGGAATGGAGGGTCAATAGTTCAATATTCAAGCCGTAAACCATTGGAAAAACTGCTGTCAGTCAGCTAAGGCTATAAAAACTTGTAAACTCCCATTATATAAATTGTTAGCTTAAACTTTAAACATGACTATGGGATTCTACTAGGGAAATCATGTTTTATAATAAATGCCCCTTCCTGGATCCTCCCACTACCCTATCTTCAGCAGCAGATCAGCACACAAACTGTTAAATACAGTAGACTGTTGGCTTAACAGCCAGTAGTCCTGTGGTAATGACATTTATGTTGCCTTTCTTTCCTTCAAGGAATGAATAAAATACATTTGCATATTAATTAGGGATGTAAGAAAAAATAGATTCTCGCGATAATCGCGATTTTTCATTTGCCGATACAGAATCGATTCAAAATATTTTTGAATCGATTCTTTTAGGGATGTGAAATTTTTATCTGCGGACGCCCGTATCTTACCTGCCAACGAGCCCCGGAGCTCCGGTACAGGTGTTCGGTCCCCGGGCTGTATTCTTCTTACTTCCTGTTAGTCCGGCACGTCACACGGAGCTTCAGCCTATCACCAGCCGCAGCGATGTCCCGCCTCCGCTGGTGATAGGCTGAAGCTCCATGTGACGTGCCGGACTAACAGGAAGTAAGAAGAATACAGCCCGGGGACCGAACACCTGTACCGGAGCTCCGGGGGCTCGTTGGCAGGTAAGATAAAGTGCGTTTTATTTTATTTTGCTGCCCGGACGGGATAACATGAGAAAAGTGCGCACCGGAGTACTAGATCGCCGCTGTCAAAGCTGACAGCGGCGTCTATTGGGATCTATGAATGCTCCCAGGTGGGCGATATATCGCGATGTATCGTCACCTAGACGGTATCGCGATATATCGGGATATATCGAATCGCCACACTGGTATCGCGATTCGAATCGCCAAATTCTTGGCGATTCACACCCCTAATATTAATACAGAGGAGTCTGAGTGAGTCGGAAGTAGAAAAACCTGCGGAGTCGGAACATTTATCTACCGACTCCACAGCCCTGCTCCTGTGTATATATGGCTGTTAGTCTGATCCCACTTATCTGCAGTGTAAAGAATTGCTCCTTTTACTAGAAGAAGCATTCTTCTAAAAGAAACCCAAAATCCTTTTGGCTTCATTGTCATCCTTATTGTCCTCCTGTTTCTGAGATATGTGGATCTATAATTTATCTGATATTTCGGGGAATCAGTCAGATGGGCGGGAACTTAGTTTAAGTAATGGAAGTGAATATCAGGTGATGAGCAGGATTATACAGTCAGGGGGTAAATGTTGTACATTTGAGGGGCATTAATGTCTAATACACACCCTCTGGCGTATAATCCCTGCCATTCTGTGATATTCACTCCCATTATGACTGATTACCTGAATTGTCAGATGAAAAAAACGCATGTGATCAGGGTACCCGCTGAGCTACCGTGAACTCACATTTTCACTTTAGATGCTGTGATCAGCATTGATCACATTGTCCAAAGGGTTAAATGCTGGGCAGCTGTGGGATTGCCGCTGCCTGTCAGTAGTAGCAATGAGTGTCTGGCTACTAGCAACACTCGCTGCTCTGAAGCAAGCAGAGCTCTTGCGCTTGCTTCAAACCTGCTTAAGGCATAAGGTTTGCCCTTTGTTCTTAAAGGGGTTCTACGGTGGAAAACCATTTTTTTCAAATCAGCTGGTGCCAGAAAGTTCAACAGATTTGTAAATTACTTCTATTAGAAAATCTTAATCCTTCCAGTACTTATCTGGAAGGAACTGTCCAGAGTAGGACAGGCTTGCTATGGGGATCTGCTCCTACTCTGGACAGTTCATGACACAGACAGAGGTGTCCGCAGAGAGCACTGTCTGTTCAGACTGGAAAGAACTACTCAACTTCCTCTGGAGCATACAGAAGCTGATAAGTACTTGAAGAATTTAAGTTTTTTTATTTTATTATAGAATGAACAAATCTGTTTAACTTTCTGTAGCCAGTTGGTATAAAAAAAACTGTTTTCCACCGGAGAACCCCTTTTAAAGGGGTACTCTGCCTCTAGACATCCGCTGCTGGGACCTCCGCAATCTCTGTGCAGCACCCAGCGTTCGTTTAGAAGGGGGGGCTTGTGATGCTACTGCCATGCCCCCTCACCGCTGGGACCCTTTTGGATAGGGGATAAGATGACTAGGTGCGGAGTACCCCTTGAAGTACCAGGACACAAGGGCGTACCTGTACACCCGATGTCCAAGAATAAGTGGGGAGGAAAGTGCACAGCCACAAGCTTTTCTCCCCGCTCGGTGTTTATAGGACTGACACATTCCATGAGACTATCTCGGTCTCATGACACAGTCAGGAGAGGACAACCCAAGTGTGCACTTCTTTTGGGTCATTTTACTGATCGGTTGGGGTCTAAACACTCAAACTTCAACCGATCAAAAAATGTTAATTAGTGATTTCTGCCACTTTAATAAGGGATCGCTAGTTTATATGTCAAATCATGGGCTGACTCGCTCTGTAGAAGAAACTACCAAACATGGCTGTCTCTTCTGAAAATATTTTTTATAGGAATAGATGGTGTCCCCAGGAATTCCACAAAGTGTGGGACTAGTGGTGTGATTCCATCTTTAGGGTATGTTCATACTGCGGAACTCCGTGAGTGGAATTCCATGAGTGAAATTCCGCACAGTGAACGTTACCATCAGTGTGAATGGGTCTTCTGCGAGACCCGTTCAGACTGCGGAATTTCAGCGGCGGACAATTCCGCCACTGAAATTGTTCCGCGCAAAGAAAGAACATGTTCATTCTTTGCGCAGAAGTCCATGAGCAATGCATAGCCGTCAATGGTGATGGCGCAGTGCCGCGCTGTCCTACCGCCGGCTGCCAGGCTGAATCTCTGCTTGCTGAATTCCGTTAGCGGAGATTCAGCTACAAATCGGCAGTGTGAACATACCCTTAAGCAGTACACTGCCACGTCCCTTTCTTGTTTGTTGGCCCAGCTTCAGGCTCTCATGTGATTCATTGATTGCTCCTAGTACCTGACTTTTCGCTTCCCCCACTCCCTTCTTTCCTCCCCTCTTTTATTTTTTTTATTTTTTTCCTTCAACTTTTTTGTTTCCCTTTAGTTCATCCTTTTTTATTTAGCTACGCTATTTCCCAAATAACACGGACACTCATTGTTTATTGCAGTTTGTATGGTTTTACAGTCTGTATCTATTTACGAATTTACTCAGCGCTGGTACATGGATAGTTTATGCCCAATGTGACCTTGTTCCTTGGCATGGCTCATGCTGTTTTTCTGTGTACCTATGCATATCACATTGGAACCCGGTTGAGCACAATAGGCTATATATTTGATGTGGCTTCCAGGACTTTTTGATATTGGTAGGGTGGTAGGCACAATTATTTAAAAAAAATTATTCCACAATGTATAAATGAATACCAGGCTCCGATCATCAAACATTTATCCTTCTTCCTGTTAGTGGGGCTCGCATAAATTCCAGTGCAGTTAAGTTATTGCTTTTCCATCCAGCTGAAAGTTGAGTGTGAGGATCTGCTCGAAGGATATTCATAAGTGTTTCAGCATCTTAGAACTGTTAATCCAGAGTGCATGTGTTAAACACCAATAGTATGGATCATGTAAAAGTTTATGAAGATCATGGAAATAAGGTGACATTTCTCTATCTTCAGGCTACGTTTACACTGTACATTTGCTGTATGTGCCCGGAAATCTCCTGTTGCATATGTCATATATATCCATGTGTCAAGTCATCCAATAGACTGCATTCTATTCACCTGCAGGAGAGTCCTTTTGGCCTCCGTCATGCTAGTTTATCAGTAGGGATGTCCCGATACCATTTTTTTAAGAGAGCGAATACGAGTACCGATACTTTAATTCTAGTATTTGCCAATACCAATTAAGAGTACTTTTATTTTAAATGGAATCTGACACCAGGGGGACGCGGTTTCTGGCACTGCTTACTGTGCTGATATGTGGGTTCCTTGTTGTGTACAATGGAGGCGGCTGCTGTAGTATGAGCAAAGATTTCTCTCTTCTCCATTGGACAGAACAGGGAACTCGCATTGGCGGCGAGACCAATGTCTCCGAAGCGATTGCGCTGATGTTCGCATGGTAAGCAGCGGTAGATACCGGTTCGACTGCACTATCTACATATAAATTCAAGTTATTGCAGGTGACTCTGCTGTAAGATTGCCTTTTATAGTAGGTAGTATCCCCTTGTAGGTAGTATAGATAGTTTCCGACATTAGCTGTATTATCTGTATTTTGTATCGGTACCATTTCGGCATTGATCTGACTTTTTAATCGCTTTTTAACTTCTTTTTTTGGGGATACTATAAAAATTGCAATTCTGTGTTTTTTTTTTTTATTTTATTTTTTTTTTTTTTTACATTTGTTATTTACCGTATGGGATACATAATGTTTTATTTTAATAGTTTGTACAATGAGGCACGCAGCGATACCAAATATGTTTATTTTTATTATGTTTACATGTTTTTATATAGGAAAAGGGGGTGATTTGAACTTTTAACATGGAAGGGGTTAATGTGTGTCTTTTAAACTTATTAAAACTTTTTTTTTTTTTAATACACTTTATTAGAATTTTAGGAGGAATCACTAGATTCCTCATACAGATCAATAGAGTTCTATTGAACTCCATCGATCTGTGTGCTCTGCAATCCATTGATAGAGCCTGGCTAGACTAGGCTCTATCAATGACAGAGCCACAGACACCAGGGAAGCAGAGGTATAGTGGATCTCCCGCCCCTGCGATCACGCTGCGGGGGGCGATCCACCACACTAGCCCACCAGGGAGCATAGACGCCGCTGTTAGCTTTGACAGCAGTGATCTAAAGGGTTAATAGCAAGCCACGGCGATCGCTGCATGCTGGCTATTAGCGGCGGCCGGGGGCTGCAGAGTATGTAGCGGGCAGGGGTTGGGAGCCGCTCCATACAGACTGCTGAGCGCCGCTGTGCTTGTCATGTCTGGCGCTGCCTGCCCGAAGCAGGACTAAAGGCCGAAAAAATTCACCTGGCTGGTGCCCGGAACTACATGTCCCGGGTGTCAAGCGCTAGGAATTCCACATCCTTGAAGATAGTTTGCTATTACACACGAACAGCTATCCAAACCATATTTGCCTCTTCTGACAAATACAGCTGACAGATTCCATAGAATTAGGTAAACATGGCTGCTTTTTTTCCCAAGAATTAGCGCTTCAGTGGTTCACAAACCATCTATGGTATTGGAGCTCAGTCTCATTTATGTTCGAGAAACTTAGTCGCAGTACTAGACACAACAGATGGATAGGTTTGGCACTGCCATGTATTTCTAGTCTTGACTAGTTCCTTTAGTGCAGCCTAATGGTTGCTTATTGTGGTGTACAAGAAAATCTTGCATGTGGGAAAAACCTCCATTAAATAATGGACCATGGCTTTGCATGCAACAATTTCCTCTCATTGGGGCAGCTCCTTCTTATGCACCCCTCAGGAGATGAGCTGTTTTTACCTATAAAAGGTACAAGCTGACACACATTTCCCCTGCAGATGATGTATTCCTCACTTCTTATTTTAATGAATGGGAGGCATGTAATTGATTCATATAGAGCCCCCTTCTATAAAGTGGGTCTGTTCTGCTCATTCTACGTACTCGTGTATCTGTTACCAATATATCACCCATGCAGTTCTGTATTAAGCACCATAGAGATTTTGGAGCATGACACACAAGTTGGCCCATATAACAAGGCAAGAGGGACACCACATGTCATTACTTCTCACACTTGCACACAATAAGAAAATAAAAAAGTGGCACCGGTACCTGTCTACACAGCTCCTCGAGATGGATAGTACGGACAACCGGGCAACTAACCAGATCAACTCAGCTGACGGAGGTGCAAGGGAAACCCAGTAAGTACAAGTATATAGAAAAGCAAAAGAGGCGTCCTGCACTCACCGTCCAAATGCTGATAATACAGCTCCCCCACCTGTATGCGTGAAGCCGCCGGCAGTCGGCTATGAGCGCCCCACGCCACCTTTGTCTACCATGCCGGATTGAGCAGCCCAAGATGGGAGCTGTATTATCGGCATTTGGATGGTGAGTGCAGGACGCCTCTTTTGCTTTTCTATATACTACTACTACTTCTCACACTTATACAGTTTTGTACCATGCCAAGCTGCCTATCGTTTTCAGAAAGTGGTGGTAGTGGGACCCGTGTGGGTAAGGTGGGAACAGCATACTTTCTGTGCAAAATAAATCTTTAAATGTAAACAGGCTTTTCTCTCTTTTGAGACAACACCTGTTTATATTTTAGCATCTCGCCCCCATCTCTCAATATCGGTAACAGATGTGACTACTGCAAACCTCTATTTAGTTTTCTAGTTACTTAAATAGATTATTTTAAAGGATAAGCAGTTTTTATTTGAAAGACACTTGGACAATGATCATTAATCTGAATGCTCTGGTTTTAATACGAACGTGGCAATACTTTATCAGCCTGTCACTTTCACTGGCAGAACAAATGTATTGTTCGTGGCATTAAAGAATTGCTTTTACTGTGGTTCCCCTTTGATTCCTGTATTGCATTCACTACTTATGTGAAGCCTGGGCTACTGCAAGAGAGACAAGAAGGTGTCTGAATATTAAGTGACTATAATCGAGAACATGGCAGCATTGAGGAGCTCACCAGCCTGTAGACACAAGTTCTAGGTTCCCATTAAGTTGGCCAATATGTGGAAGATAGATGCACTCCAAGTCCAGGTAAGAAGATTATTTACATTGCTGCATTTAAATAAAATACAATTTATTAATACTTATTTTAATTTTATTTTTCATTAACCACAAAGTTTGATTTTTTTGCCATGCATATTGGCAGATTTTTTTTATATATCATTCTTCTGCTCCTTTGCAGTAGCTCAGTCTACAGGACCTTGTGCCACGACTCCCCAGTTTGTAAGTATTTAACATGATTTTTGACTTCCAAAGTAATTTCGTAACATTATGCTTACTGGCATGTGTCCTATGGTTGTTCCACAGGGGACCTGGTGAGTGATGATCATCGTAGGCAACACTTCTCTACTTCTGAGGACCACAAGACAATCCACTCTGAAGTATCTTCTGAAGAGGAGTTGGAAACCAGTGTCCACATGAAACCAGTGCACAGTGTTGAAGAAGGATCCCAGAAACATACCCGATTTAATGGGCAAGAATTATTATATAAAAATGACCAAAAAACTCCTGTCTTATGTGTAACCAAGGCACATGGCAGAGGATCCCGTTTGGAGCAAGCTCTTTCTAGAACATCGATGAGTTGTTTATCTGTGGAAGACCCTTATCTGCCAGAGAGAGATTCTTCTTCAGACAGCGATGACCTTATATTACTTAAGAAGCCAAAAAGAATATTAAAGAAAAAGTTCAGACGACGCTCATCTTTGGTTTCTAAGAATATACCTTGTTCGAATTTACAGCCCCTTGAGGTGATGATGAAACCACCTGAAGAATCTGAACAGAGAACATGTGATCAGCCAAAGGAAGCAGGGTCCCATGTAGATCAAAGGCTGAGAGATCTTTGTGAGCTCCAGAGTATGATGGCTACAGACTTGCGTGGTCTTCGCACTGAGATGGCCAACATTGGTCTGATACTTGGAAAGATGTTGGTACTTCTTGAAAGGTCTATGACCCCTAATTCCGATAAAACATGAAATGTAATATTACTTTAGTTGTTACTTTAGTAGTCCATTACACTGTTTGTTAACTTTTTGTGTATTTTTTATTTTTACTTAATAAAAAATTGTTGTTGAGCGTGTCGGGTAATGATATTGTAGTATCTTTGTTTAACTACAAAGATAAACACTGTTATTTTATATTTAGTCACCACCTTAGTAGAGATTACATAATGCAAATATATATTGTAGACTGGTTTTTCTAGAGACCATATGAGGAAAAAATATTTTTCCAGAATAGGATTTCATGAAAAAAAATCCCTAAAAGGGCTTTCAGAGGCTGTTATGTTGATGGCCAATCCTCAGGGTTGGCCATCAATATCCATTTCTGTAGAGATCCAAATATTGATACCCCCATTGATCAAAAGCTTGAAGTGCTCATGGAGCCTTTTATTTGTTTACTGGGGATAGCTCCTGTATTTTTTGTAGTGGCTGTATGTCTTATTACAGCCGAGTTCCATTGTCTTGAATAAAAATGATTTGCAGAAAACAGCAGTCCTGGGCACAGCTTCCAAATGTACAGTGCAGACAATAAAGAAGATGCAGCTTTTGCCAGAGTGCCGCAACCCCTTCAGTCACGATTAGTGGGAATGCAAAACTTTTACAAAATAGTCACAACTATAAGCTGAATCCCCAAGTATTCTGCAGTCTTCGTTATATTATAGCATTTGATCAAAAGATATAGGCAGAAATACATATCAGGTATTTAAAGAGTACCTGTCACCAAACTAAACTTTTAATATATTGTTCCTTATGTAATTATAAAATACTATGCCATTTACTTGCTGTTAAAATTCTCAACCTTTTATGTTTTTAATGTGATTTGAAAAAACGGCCACTAGGTGGCTCTGTTCTGTTCCCTGCGCAAGTCAAACAGTTTGGTCTCCAGGCAGGAGACCAAACTCAGGAAGTCCGCGTGGGGCATGGTGAGGCACAGCTCTCGCAGGCTTCTGTGACGTTGGTCCTGCTGGGGAACGCCCACTTTCTCCTTACGGGAGCCCACACGATGTGAGAAAGGGAAAAGGTATGATACAGAGCTTTTTAAAGCTTGGGAAAAAAAATTCAGGGCAGGAGGGGTGTTAGGAGTAGTTAGGGAATATAATCTGTTAGTTTAGAAAATATGGTTTGATGACCAGTACTCAAAAAAAAAAAAACATAATTAGATGGAAGACTAGCTCACCCCCTACGGCTTCCAATAACAGTACCTCACTTGTCCATAGGCTGGGACCATTTATTGTCAAATTTTGAGCCCCTAAGAATGTGAAGTGAGTGGTGATGCATACAATGTAAGCATCGCCACTCACTGTGGCTGCAGAAAGTACTACAGGAGCAGGGACTCCTGTCTTGTCCACACTCCCTGCTTCTCTACTCTTCTATAGCAGCGTATTATTGAGGTGCGGCACGTACAATGATGTCATTTCTTCGTGCACAGCATGCATAAGAAGTCTTGGGTACTTTTGGGTTACCAAGCAAGAAGAGGAGGAGGAAAAGGGCCTGGCATCAGCGCAGGAGCAGAGGGAAGGTGAGTGGGATTTGTATTTCTATGTTGATAGGGAACATATTGGGAGAGCTCTCTAAAGGATGGGGGGGGGGTTACCTTCCTACCAGGGACATCTACCTAATGGGAAGGAATACCTTCCTACTGGAGCACCAAATGTAGTGAAAACATGGGGAATGTGCTGGATTGTGCCATGGTGGTCTGAGCCAGATAAAGGAAAAAAAAATGACTCCAAGATGATGCCCCTATGAGTCAGTGGATAGAGCTGCATGGTAACATCTTATACAATTTGCAAAGTTTGTGTTGGGCTAGGATCACCACTGTTTACAGTCGTTTTGTTCAGCATGGTGATATTATCTAGTCACTGTGATCATAATGTGTGGCCATGGTGTCCATTCCGCCTATTTGTCCCTTGTATAGTGGTGTATATTTGTGTGTTTAAAGGGTTATTCAAGCCCCTAAAAGTAACCAAAGTATAGGTCTGGTGATCGATGTCCAGCTGTTTTTGCAAAGGAACTTGTAGTATTAACATGGCCGCTCATGGCTCTTCATTTTGGTTGATAGGGGAGTCTCCCTTCATATTGTCCATATACCCTATTATTGTCTTCATGAAACAACCCCTTTAAAGCGGACCAGTTATTAGGAAAATGGAGTGTAAATAAGCACATGGCATGCCTTTTTTTTTTTTTTTTTTTTTCTATAGTCTTTTCCACTGCTGAAATAGAAGTCTTTTGCCAGCATGGCAAGAGCCCAGGAAAGTCCAGCCCATCTCCTTTTTTTTTTCTTCTAATGGCTGTCAGTCAAACGGTGGGTGAATGCCAGTGGGTGGTAATAAAGAAGACGTGTTTTGCACTTACTTGGGCTCTTGTCTTGCTGAGGAACACCCCTGGAATAAAATTTTTCCCTTTTACTTTATTTTAAAATAATAATGAAATCTTGCAGTTTCCACTAGGCCTAAAACTAAGCCAAGACTTGTTTTTGTACGGATCAATTCCCAGAACAACACAGACAGGATTACAGTGAAGGGTGTCACTAGCGAAAAGACGACAGAGGTGCACACAATAGTGGTTGCTCACAGATCAGCCTCCTCTTCCTCTGGAATGGTCACCAAGCACGCTGAGACACCTTTCCTATTCTTATCAATGGGAGAGTATCAATCTATTGTTGTCTATGTCCACGGGGCTTGCTGTAAAGCTTATCTTAGTTTCTGTTAAAAACAGCAAAGGCAAGATCGCTACCCCCATAATAATGCACAAAAAATTACATGAAAACAAATTCCAACCAGAAAATAAAAACAGATTAGAAAAATAGAACGTTTCAGTATCTGTCTCTTAACAGTAAAAAAAAAAAAAAAAACACTAGACTATACATTCCTTGTTAAGGTCTCAAAGGGGGAGATTTATCAAAGCTGTCTATGTCCCGCATCAATATAGACCAAACTACAGAGCTTTAGGCCGGTCTATTGTGCGCTTAATTTATCAAAAGTCACACGGCTCTTGATAAATTCTGTGCACAGACTTCGGGATCTATGGTTTAGACTGTATTTAAACCTGCTCCAGTATGATCTGACTTTTCGGTGTACTTTCAGCCGATGCGACTTGCCGCTGAAAAGTCGCTTTTGATAAATTCAGCACCAATGCATTTTTCCGTCTAAAACAGACCAGAATGCATCATGTTCTAAAAATCCTCTAAAGAAAAAGTCACAGAAAAGTCGCACATATTTAGACTGCGACTTTCTGTGCGACAAATTTAGACAGGAAAAAACTGTCTAAATTCCTCTAAACAGTCCTTTTTGATAAATTTCCCCCAAAGAATCTTTCTAAGGCTGCATTCACATCTCGTTTTTTACATACGGGTGCCGGATCCGGCTGGGTGAGGGGAAAACCGTGCGCTCCCATAACCCAGCCGGATCAGCCCGTAAATCCATTTACTTTAATGAGCCGACCGGAGTCAAACGGTGACTCCGGTCGGCTCAGTTTTGACCCGTATCCAGGTTTGTGACCGGACCTAAAACCGTAGTACACTACTATGACTAGAGCGCCCGGTTTTCCCCTCCCCCAGCCGGATCCGACACCCGTATGTAAAAAACGAGATGTGAATGCAGCCTAAGATCCATGAAATATATCTAAAAGTATCTAAATAGTTTTGTTTCCCACTTTGAGAGACACTGGGAATCATGGATGTCCTCTTCTTTTTGCAGCAGTATAGTTACTACATATACAGGTAATAAAGGTATGAATCCTGCACTGGTGGCATGGTGAGTGCTGGATTCATTCCATTATTTCCTGTGTATCTTATACTTGTTTCATTCTATATCCTTGCACCTCGCGTACCACCCCATGAAATGTCTTTGTAGTGCTGACTTCTCCCGGAATTTCCTCCCAGGTGTTCAATTGATTTATTCAAGCACATGTCTGGACGGTGCCTCCTACCTTGTCTTTTTCTGCTAAGTTACGTTATATTGTTACTACATATATTTTGCTCATCACTGTACCTGTTTGTTTTCTTTTAAGTATTTGTATTCTGGTACTATTGTTGACCTCTGGGTCCATGTATGTGACCAGAATGGTTGCTCTTAGATTTCGTATTATGCTGTCTTTTTGTGTGTGTGTGTGTGTGTCGCATATGTTTAGATGTATGACACTAAGGTTTGTTGTCCATGTTTTACTTGAGTCCATAAAATGCATATATTTTAGACCTCGGTGCCAGTGTGTATGTAGTAGTGACTGCATGCATCAATTGCATCACAATAGTGCACATATGGATGAGCTGAATATACATATTCATCAATGTAATTTTGCATTCTATAAATACATGGTTATTGATTAACATGAGCACCCCAGTAGTGATGACCAGCCATGCACAATTTGACTGGCTTGGTATCTCTTTGACGTTCTGTGTACATTTCGACAGCGGCTTTTCATATACTAAGTTCTATTATGTTGCATAATGTATAGGTACACTGCTCGTGTTTTATAGTAGATGAGCAAAACTACAATGTTCTTCACTCTGAGGTAACTTGAACAGCTCCATTAAATATTTACAGTATTCACTTGGCAGTTTCCAAGGACGACAGTAATCAGGAGGAAAAATAAGTAGAAAAAAATTATTTTTTCCTTTTAAAGGTGTTATCCCAGATATAATATATATATATATATATATATATATATATATATATATATATATATATATATATATATAATATATATATATATATATATAATATATATTACATATTATATATATTATATATATAATAATTTTTTTTTCTTTTTTTTCTTCATTTTGCCTGGTCTGCAAAAAGGAAAAAAAAAAAAAAAACTAAACCCTTTCTTACCTTCCGCAACTCCCCCAGTGGGCAGATATCGATCTCCCGCCTTGCAACCCCGGTTTTCTTCTGCATTCTGGGTCTGACATGGCATACTGTGATGAACTTATCGGCAGGGAATATGCTGGTCAGCAGTGTGATGTAATGGGCACCAGATAGAAGGCCAGGCCGTTAGATCTCACTGCTGCTCAGCATATCACCGGCCTAGGCGGGACAGGCTGCAGCTAATAAGTTCAGCGCAGTCTGATGTATCAGGCCCCTGAATGCAAAGAACACCAGGGCCAGAGGATGGGAGAGTGATATCTGCACACCAGGGGAGCTGTGGAAGGTAAGTTTTTTTTTTTTTTTTTTTTTTTTTGCAGCTGGGCAGAATGAAGAAATAAAAAAATAACGGGATACCCTCCTTAAGTGAAAATTTTCTACAGAATTGTTATATAATTATTTGTCCCTCTATAGGACCAGATTTTCCCCATTAGCAAAGTAACACTGTGCCTATAGGGGGGCAATGAGAGAAGGACTCCTGTTGAAAGGACATATGTAAGTGTAAGGTAATTTATATACAAAATAGGAACTTGTGCTGCTGTGGTACTTAGGGTTGAGCCCAAGTGGATGGTTTCAGTTTAATGCTTTCAGAAACCTATTGCAAAGTCCTTCTAGGAAAACGTTTTTACATGACTTAAAGCAGCCAGACAACTAATAGAATTTATCACCCATCCACAAGGCAGGTAATAAAGGTGTGATCGGGGTCAGACCCCCCCCCCCCCCCCCCCCCAGCGAGATCAAAAAAAAAAAACGACCATGACAGGCAGATTGCACCTGTCTGTCACTGTCCCATTTCAGTGAATGGTGCGTTGGCCAAGCCAAGTGCAGTACCTGTGTTCTTGATTGCTGGGGGTACTAGCAGTCAGACTCCCAGCAGTTTCACATTCATCACACTGTGGATCCGTGACAAATGCTTTTGTGGGGCAAAACCCTTTTTAAGGCTGGGTTCACACTACGTTTTGTCCCATACGGGACCGCATATGGCAGGGGGAGCTGAAAACTTGCGCTCCCGTATGTAATTCATTTCAATGAGCCGACTGGAGTGAAACACTGACTCCGGTTGGCTCATTTTTGCCCCGTATGTGGTTTTCCCACTGCACCTAAAATCGTGGTCGACTACGATTTTAGGTCTGGTGGAAAACTGCATACGGGGCAAAAATGAGCCGATTGGAGTCAGTGTTTCACTCCGGTCAGCTCATTGAAATGAATTACATATGGGAGCGCAAGTTTTCCGCTCCCCCTGCCGTATGTCCCGTATGGGACAAAACGTTGTGTGAACCCCAGCCTAAAATGTGGCTTCTTTGTGGGTGTCACTTTTACTATTACTTTTAATTCAGTTTGTCATTTTACCTGTTTCTCTTTGCAGGAAATCTCGGAAACCTGTCAATTGTTCCCGGTACTTCAGAGGGAGGGACATTTACAAGTGACACCATCTCAAGCGGTGATCAAGGGAAAGTGTTCCTCAGCTCACTCCCTCCCAGCACAGTTGTCTACACGGTTCCTCATTCAATAAAACAAGATGGTCAGGAACGAAGTTTTGTGTTTTCTCCATTAATGCCGGCGAATCAAAGCGCAGCACAAGTAAACATTAGCATGTCCTCTGATGAGACCCTGCAGTCTGTCGCAGCTTCCTTAGTCAATGGGACTCATGCACATAATTTTTCGCTTGCTCCTACTTTAATAACTGCTCCTGGAAATCTTGCCTCCATTACCGGGAACCAGTCGGTCACTCTCAGCCAGCCTATTTCCACACATGCCACCGCCACCACCACCAGTGTCACGGCTCCAAGTAATGCAAACTTTGCCTCTCTGCAGAACTGTCACTACATTGCTGCCCAAGATCTATTGTCTGTAACCTCTGCACAGTCAGGCCTTGGAGAACCCATTTCTGCAAGCAGTAATAATGCCAGCCTTTCTGCCACACAGGCCCATCAGGATTTCAACAGTCAGCACAACATGGTTCTGCAAAGTGTAGCTGAATCCAAGGAGAATTACATGCCCATTGAGCAGAGTACTACCATCAGTGGGAGTGTTATGTTGTTGGATGCAAAATCCAAATATGTCATAAGTGGTATGGGCTGCGAGGAACTCGAAACTGATAAGAAAGAGTTGGCCAAGCTTCAGAACGTTCAAATGTCAGAAGACATGCAAGACATATGATAGACGGTACACAAATCATGTCTAACAGGTGATTCTCTGTGACTTTGTTTGGATTCATTCATATATGTTTGAACTAGAACTTTTAGTAAATCGCACTGCTTTTTTTTTTTATTTTTTTTATTTTTTTTTAAACAACTTTGTTGTCCCAATACCACATTTAACCTTTTCATGAAAGGTGAGTAAGTAAAGGGAACACCATCTTGTTGTATGAAATATTTGGTTTAAAGTGAAAAAAAAAAAAAAGATAGTTGGTACTCTTATTATTTTTGGGAATATGCTGGAAAATTGTCGATCACAAACTAGAAAAATAATGGAATCCTGTTTGTGGTTTGTATTGTTTTTTTGTGTTTTTTTTTTAATTTGTTTTTATTTTTTTGCTAATACCCCAAAAAGAGTAGTCTACTTGACATTTAAATGAACTAAAATAGACCTATTGAAATGTTATATGTAGGTGTAGCCTTGTTATAATTTTCTTCCGCTAAATCACAAATGCTATTCTTAATATTTACCAGCTCTGTTCTAATACAAGAGAAGTTACTCATTTGTATTTTACAGAATTCGAACGTAATCCTAGTAAAAATCCATAAAAATAATTCTTCGAAATATGTACAATTTTTTTCTCTCCCCATTGTTCTATTTTATGGGGAAAAAAATTATTTTCAACTATAGCAATTTTTTACTTCCCTGGTGCCTTCTGGCCTATGGGCCATGTAATTGTAGCAAAGCACATTATTAAAAAAGTAGATCAGCAAAAATATATATGTAAGTTTGTTGTCTTACGATGTTAATGTATACTACAATTTTTCTATTCAGTCCCCTAATCCTGAGGCAAAGGACACTTGCCTTGTGACGTAGCTCTAGTTTCTGAAACCTAAGCACATAGTAATGTAGCCCTGAGTACAAAGGGAAAGACAATCAATTCCATGTTGGTCTGAATTCTGTTGAAATTTTTCGTCCCTAGAGTTTAAACACTACATTTGTATGAATTGTTTTGCACTATTTTACAATTTTAACTAAAAACTTATTTAGGAATTTTTCACTATTGCATGGAACCTGCATTAACAAATATATATACAGAACGACGTGCAAAATACTATTTATTCTTAGGGTCTTTGCTTCCAACCAGTGAAAAAACACATGCAATGTTTGTTAGAACAATGAAAATTCTGTCATTGAACCTCACAACATTTTGTTAGTCTTCTGTTTACTTTTTGCATGTTTTACTCTTTGTTTTGTATTTTTTTTTGTTTTTTTTTCCAAGGAGGGTTTGTAAGCATTAGCAAAATACAACTAAAGCAAGAAAAAACTAGACGGGATAATAATAATTGTCTAGTTTATAAAGTGGAAATTGGTGGAATTTAGTTGTATCTTTTTATCTATTATTTAACTTATATGCATGTCTCATATCCGGCCTTCTGTGCTATTTTTCAGACTGCTTCCTTGTGCATGTTTTTTTTATTTTATTTTTATTTATATTTGTTTCTTTTTGTGCCTTACCATTTATGAGAACAGAACACATCTGAATTGTTTATGTAGTTTTTATTGTTCATGATGCATTTCTTGCTAATGGTACCAACCTCATGTCAAGAACCATTTCTGTGCAGTTACCCAACCAAAGAGGTATCGTATATATAAATATATTTTTCGTTTTCATTGTACTGTAATAGGGATTTATTCTTCCCATGTTTTATTGTATTCTGAAATGATGTGAACTTATTTTTCTAAACACTATACTGAATAAACTTTTATATTTATACTTTTGTTTCATATTAGTTCAGGCCCTTTATGAGACTTCATGGAAATGGCACTCGACGATTGGATGCTGTCTTGATGCACAACATAAAAGTGCCTTAACCCCTTAAGGACGCAGGACGTAAATGTACGTCCTGGTGAGGTGGTACTTAACGCACCAGGACGTACGTTTACGTCCTAAGCATAACCGCGGGCATCGGAGCGATGCCCGTGTCATGCGCGGCTGATCCCGGCTGCTGATCGCAGCCAGGGACCCGCCGGCAATGGCAGACGCCCGCGATCTCGCGGGCGTCCGCCATTAACCCCTCAGGTGCCGGGATCAATACAGATCCCGGCATCTGCGGCAGTTTGCGATTTAAATGAACGATCGGATCGCCCGCAGCGCTGCTGCGGGGATCCGATCATTCATAACGCCGCACGGAGGTCCCCTCTCCTTCCTCCGTGCGGCTCCCGGCGTCTCCTGCTCTGGTCTGAGATCGAGCAGACCAGAGCAGGAGATGACTGATAATACTGATCTGTTCTATGTCCTATACATAGAACAGATCAGTATTAGCAATCATGGTATTGCTATGAATAGTCCCCTATGGGGACTATTCAAGTGTAAAAAAAAATGTAAAAAAATTTAAAAGTAAAAGTAAAAAAAAGTGAAAAATCCCCTCCCCCAATAAAAAAGTAAAACGTCCGTTTTTTTCCTATTTTACCCCCAAAAAGCGTAAAAAACATTTTTTATAGACATATTTGGTATCGCCGCGTGCGTAAATGTCCGAACTATTAAAATAAAATGTTAATGATCCCGTACGGTGAACGGCGTGAACGAAAAAAAAAAGTCCAAAATTCCTACTTTTTTAAAACATTTTATTAAAAAAAAATTATAAAAAATGTATTAAAAGTTTTTTATATGCAAATGTGGTATAAAAAAAAAGTACAGATCATGGCGCAAAAAATGAGCCCCCATACCGCCACTTATACGGAAAAATAAAAAAGTTAGAGGTCATCAAAATAAAGGGATTATAAACATACTAATTTGGTTAAAAAGTTTGTGATTTTTTTTAAGCGCAACAATAATATAAAAATATATAATGGTATCATTTTAATCGTATTGACCCTCAGAATAAAGAACACACGTCATTTTTACCATAAATTGTACGGCGTGAAAACAAAACCTTCCAAAATTATCAAAATTGCGTTTTTTGTTTTAATTTCCCCACAAAATAGTGTTTTTTGGTTGCGCCATACATTTTATGATATAATGAGTGATGTCATTACAAAGGACAACTGGTCGCGCAAAAAACAAGCCCTCATACTAGTCTGTGGATGAAAATATAAAAGAGTTATGATTTTTAGAAGGCGAGGAGGAAAAAATGAAAACGTAAAAATTAAATTGTCCTTAAGGGCCAAAATGACCCTTAAGGGGTTAAAGGGGTACTCCAGTGAAAATTATTTTTTTTTTTTTTTTTTTTTAAATAAATCAACTGGTGCCAGAAAGTTACAGATTTGTAAATTACTTCTATTAAAAAAATATTAATCTCCTTGCGATATACTCACTGTGATAGTATTGTTATCTCTCATTTTCTTGTTATGTTTTCATTGAAAAACTAAAGAATTGCTAAAAAAAAAAAAAATCTTACTCCTTCCTGTATTTATTAGCTGCATTTTTTTTTTATTATATTTATTTTATATATTTAATATAAAATTACTACAGTGGAAATTCTTTTCTTTTTGAAACACAGAGCTCTCTGCTGACATCATGAGCACAGTGCTCTCTGGTGACATCTCTGTCCATTTTAGGAACTGTCCAGAACAGCCTATGTTTGCTATGGGGATTTCCTTTTTTCTCTGGACAGTTCCTAAAATGGACAGAGAGGTCAGCAGAGAGCACTGTGCTCATGATGTCAGCAGACAGCTCTGTGTTTCAAACGGAAAAGAATTTCCACTGTAGTATTCAGCAACAGGAAGGATTAAGATTTTTTAATAGAAGTAATTTACAAATTTGTTTAACTTTCTGGCACCAGTTGATTTAAGAAAAAAAAAAAAGGTTTTTCACCGGAGTACCCCTTTAACATTGTGTAAATGTATAAAAATTCTATAGATGCACAACATTGCACCCTAAAAGTTCCTTAGCCCTTAACATTGTGTAAATGAGTAAACCTCTATAGACGCCATTACGGTTATATCTTGGGCTGAAATGTCATTTAAAAACCTACTAGCCCACATGTCCCAGCTATTGCATGTCTGTATGTGATTTGTAGAGCTATGTGCAGGCCCTGTGGGCATGAATGTGGGTAAGAGGGAAGGGTCAGTGCTGACAAGGGCCACTGCATTGACTGAAAACACATGTCAAAAGATAGTTAGTGGTTCCTGGGAAATCTAGCAGAAGTTGTTCTCTCTTCCAGCAGGAGATTTTGCCATTCGACTTTCAGCTATAGAGGACTCTGAAAAGCAATGTAAGTGCAGTTGGAATAGTGGAAAAGGTAATATTTGATACATAATTAGTTGTGAATTTTCCTACTATACTTGTGTGATCTTTTGCATGGCAACACTGTAATAGCTCTCTTGGGCTCTGATCACATATTATTTAACTTATTAAACATACATGCTAGGGCTGGGCGGTATACCGGATCATACCGAATACCGAAGTTTTTGTGCTGCACGAAATAAATTTTAACCCATACCGCAATACGGGAGGGGGGCCATACGTTTTTTTCTCCTCCCCCTCGGGAATGAATGAATTGTCAGCGCTGCGCTGTCCCCATCGGGGTGCTACTCACGTATGTCACCCGCAAGCGCTGCCCTCCTTGTCCTCCTGTTTGTTGTGGCCGCCGGCGCTGACACTCTATACCAGTGGTCTTCAACCTCCAGATGTTGCAAAACTACAACTCCCAGCATGCCCGGACAGCCGTTGGCTGTCCGGGCATGCTGAGAGTTGTAGTTTTGCAACATCTGGAGGTCCGCAGGTTGAAGACTACTGCTCTATACAGTGACCCCCCGACTTATAATGGCCCCGACATATGATCATTTCAACATATAATGGCCTCTCAGAGCCCATCGTATGTTGAAGGCAGCCTCGACATATGATGCTGCTGTGTGTCGGGGCCATCGTACAAACAGCTATCTGACAGCGCTGACAACTTCAGCAACTGACAGTTGTTTAATGTGCCCCATGTGCCCCGTTCTGCCTCCTGTTACTCACATGCTGTCCTGCTAACTCACGCAGGCTTACACTGTGAGCTCCGTGTAAGCCCCGCCCCCAGTGCAGCCATAGCCAATAGCCTGCAGCATCTTGCTGCAGGCATCCAATGAGCTGCTGGCTGCCCTCACCTTCCTTTCCTATAGAGCTGTAGTCGGCAGGATCGTAATGGAGGACATTCTGTCCCCCCTGAAGGTATTTAAAGAACTGTACATTACTGTATGCAATGTCACACATCACATACAATACATATACACACTATACACCCCATACATCAATGTTTCCCTATCAGTGTGCCTCCAGCTGTTGCAAAACTATAACTCCCAGCATGCCCAGACAGTCAATGGCTGTACATGCATGCTGGGAGTTGTAGTTGTGCAACAGCTGGAGGCACCCTGGTTTGTTAAACACTCCCCATACACTCCACATACAATGGTCATCCCAGAACCAATTAGCAGTTTCCCATAGAGATATGTATTCAACATACAATGGTTCCAAGGCCCCAGAACCAATTACCATTTTTACATAGACATATGTACTCGACATATGATGATTTCAACATATGATGGTTCTCCTGGAACCAATTAATATCATATGTTGAGGGACCACTGTACTGTATCCTAGAGATGAGTGAATTTACAGTAAATTCGATTCGTCACGAACTTCACGGCTCGGCGGTTGATGACTTATCCTGCATAAATGAGTTCAGCTTTCAGGTGCTCCGGTGGGCTGGAAAAGGTGGATACAGTCCTAGGAAAGAGTCTCCTAGGACTGTAATCCACCTTTTCTAGCCCACGGGAGCATCTGAAAGCTGAACTCCTTTATGCAGGATAAGTCATCAACTGCCGAGCCGAGAAGTTTGTGACGAATGGAATTTACTGTAAATTCGCTCATCTCTACTGTATCCCTATGCCCGGGCTGCAAAAGGTAAACAAAATAAACTTTAACTCCCCTTCCCCGTCTGTCCGAACCAGCTTCCAAGGGAATGGAATGTCGGAAAGCCGTCAGCCTATCACCGGCTGCAGCGATGTTCCGCCTCGGCCGGTGATAGGTTGAGCCCACTGTCATGTAAGAAGCCGGCTTCTTACATGACAGTGGGCTCAGCCTATCACCGGCCGAGGCGGAACATCGCTGCAGCCGGTGATAGGCTGACGGCTGTCCGACGTTCACGTCCCCAGCGTAAGGCCGACGTGGGAACGTGCGTTAAAGTTTATTTTTGTTTACCTTTTGCAGCCCGGGCATAGGGATACAGCTATAGAGTGTCAGCGCCGGCGGACGCAACAAACAGGAGGCCGAGGAGAGCAGCGCTTGCGGGTGACATGAGTAGTACCCCGATGGGGACAGCGCAGCGCTGGGCTAATAATTTTTTTGGGGGGGCGGGAGGAATACCGTTATATACCGTGGAAACGCCATAAGTTCCAAAAATACTGCGATACACATATTTGGGAAGTAAACAAATAATATGGATCTGCTGCCACAAGGAGTATCTCTGGGACCAAAAATTGTCTAATTAATCCACTAGGCACAGTTGAGCTCTTTACTAATGTATTTCTATTTATAGGTGAGCCTTTTCTCACCCTGAGCCAATGTTGGCTGCAGTAAGTAGTCAACCACCTCGTAGATCAACTTGTTGCAGCTCAGATGGCTGGCTTTATGCTCTAGATGTTATCATGTCAAACCCCCAAAGCTACCGTTGTTCAGATTCTTGGGCATGGCACAAAAAGTTGCCTAAAATATAATAGAGCCAGAATTCTGATGCATTTTAAAGGGGATACTCCGGCGCTAAGACATCTTATCCCCTATCCAAAGGATAGGAGATAAGATGCCTGATCGCCGGGGTCCCGCCGCTGGGGACCCCTGTGATCTTGAACACAGCACCCCGTTAGAATCAGTCCCCGGAGCGTGTTCGCTCCGGGTCTGATTACTGGCGATCACAGGGATGGAGTGTTGTGACGTCACGGCTCCGCCCCCTCAATGCAAGCCTATGGGAGAGGGCGTGACAGCTGTCACGCCCCCTCCCATAGGCTTGCATTGAGGGGGCAGAGCATGAAGTCACCCGGGGGCGGAGCCATGACGTCACAACGCTCCGTCCCTGTAATCGCCAGTAATCAGACCCAGAGCGAACACGCTCTGGGGACTGATTCTAAAAGGGTGCTGTGTTCAAGATCACAGGGGTCCCCAGCGGCGGGACCCCCGCGATCAGGCATCTTATCTCCTATCCTTTGAATAGGGGATAAGATGTCTTAGCGCCGAAGTCCCCCTTTAAAGGGAAGTATGCCCCAGTGTCTAAAGAACTTGCATCTACAGCTTAAATTGTATATAATAATTGGTGCCACCCCAGCTTAATCCCCCTCTTTTTACTAAGCAAGGCACAAAAGTATTTAGTGTGGTGTAGGTTCTGGTGCATTTTAAATAGTAAACAGAAATACAGAACATGACAGATAACCTTTCGGTCCATCTAGTCTCCTAATAAGCCCTATCTTATATGAAGGATAGCCTTATACCTATCTCTATCTTATATGAAGGATAGCCTTATGCTTATCTCATGCATGTTTAAACTCCTTCACTGTATTTGCAGCGACCACTTCTGCAGGAAGGCTATTCCATGCATCCACTACTCTCAGTAAAGTAATACTTCCTAATATTACTGCATAAAGCTTTTGATTTTAAACACCAATGATATTAACCTACTAGTTACCATGCTGCAGCTGCTACAAAATATACAAATAACCGGAGATCCTTTTAAAGGTGACTGGTTAGAGCTTGCACAAGAAGGTCAAATAAAGGTTCAGCGCTCCAAGCAAGAAGATGCATATTAAGATAATATACAGCAAACATTTGGCAGAAGGTAAGTCATTTCAGATTCTCATAGTATCTTTTTATTAGTTGCGTTAGCTTCTGTTTTATTATGTCCAGCAGGCCTTCTGTCATTCATAGTAGCTGACTAGGATGAAAACAAAAACTTGGTATCAAAGTGCTATTTTCATAGTACCCCTTTATTCATTGGTTATCTGTAAACCCAAATGCTTTATTGAAAAACTCCTTTGTACATTTAGGAATCAGGTCACAAACAACATTTTCAGCTTTTGGAACCATGGTGGGAGATTTATTGAAACCTGACCAGAGGAAAAGCAACCAATCAGATCACTTCTTTCATTTTTGAAAAGGCCTCTGAGAAATTAAAGATGCGATCTGATTGGTTGCTATGTTCAACTCGGCAGCTTTTCCTCTGCACAGGTTTTGATTAATCTCCCTCCATGTGTTTTAATTTTTAATTTTTTTTAAATTTTATAACACAAAATAAATTTAGACTTTAAAGCGTTACTATAACGGATCAGCCAGGCTTTCAGTGCCAAGACCCACACTGATCGCTAGATATAGCCAGGAAAAGCGTATGGCCGTCCTCTTCACTTACTGGTTTGCCGATCAATCTATTTCATTGTAGGAGATAGGCTCTTGCAATGAGCAGGATCGATCGGCGAACCATGAGGTGCACAGCTGCACTCTTCCCCTTTTTTATGTCATGTTGGTTGAGCTTACTTTGTTTAAGGTTTTAAAACCTAAGACTTGCATTGGGTTGAAGTTGTTGTCCCTGAAGTTAAGTAAAGCCAAGTTTTCAGCTGTAAATTGTAGAGGACCCTGACAACAAAAAGAAGCATTCCACCATGTGCATGCCTGCTGAAAAATGAGTGATTTGTTCTACCTGCTATTTTTTTTGTTATTGTTTTATTAAAATGAGTAGTATAAGTAAGGAGAGAAGTGCACTGCTGTCTGCTGCTCACTCAGCTTTCTTTGTGACAGAGACTATCCCATGGATGTCCATTATAAGACTCAGGATACAATACACTAAGCATAGATTTTTAAACACAGTGCCTATATAGATATATTGTCACAGTACACCCTCCTTTGAGGATGATGTTTTATACTTTCTTTCTAAAACTTAAATAAAAGTTATTGGCTGACATTTATCAATGTGTCTAGAAAAGGCTCAAAAAAAGGAGCAGGCTGGGTTTATTTACACCCTTTTTGCGCCGTTTGGTTTACACACTGCTGATTTTGAGTTGCAATTTACTGATTTTGCCAATACACACTTTTTGTGAAAAGGCGCAAAGCCACTGAAAAGTCTCTAAAACTACACCAGCCTAGACTTAGCATAGCTTTTTCAAAAAAATTTGACCTACACAAAATTTATCAAATGCTCTGCGACCATTTAATAAATCTGGTGCTCCTACACATTACCAGCACACAAAAGGTGTTGAAAAATGCTTCACGTACACCCACAATGATGAATGCCGGCCACTGTCTTGAAAAAAAATAGAATAAGAGTGTCCAAAATGTCCATGTGCAACTGTGCATTGATGGTTAAGGTAATGACTGCCATGTCCCCTGGTCCTTTACCTGACCTGTAAACTCATATTGTAAATGATTGAAATGGGATTTTCTTTACAATTTTTTTTTTTTTTTTTTTTTTAACAGCACTTTTTTTTTTCCAGCATTTTCTCCTTGACAAATGGAGACCGATGTTTGGTCTATAAATATCACTTCCATCCAAGCCTCCACACTCTGATTCTTCTCTTGCTTGCTTTGATTTAGGTGTTAGTGCTTGTTTTCATTTGGCTTTTCTATATGAAAATCCCATGTCATTCTGCTAATTTCTCTAAATTCTGTCACTCACATTGACTTCTATCTATGTCCATTGCTTTCTCATTTGTTTTGTTGAGCGTTTTCTATTTTCAAAGTGTGTTGCTTTTAAGTTTTTTTTTTTTTTTTTTTTATCCTAACTCTGTCTCCCTCAGTGTACCTGTATGTTTTTCTTTTTAGGAACTCCCATTTTGTTTATACTTGCATGACATTTTACACACAGCTAACTAGGAACAACCAACATCTTTTGCTGCACTCTGTTAATTTCCATCTTTAAGGGGTTTCATAATCTTTTCCATTGATGCAACTGACAGGTCTCTTGTTTGGGTTATTTTTTTAATTAAATTAGCTAAGTCCAGCAACTCAGTATTTCCACCTTTTTTAAAAGCAAGACTTTTTCCAAATTCCAAAGGCATTCCACTGTTTTTTGTTTTCTTTTTCTTCAGTTTGATCTGTAAAACCTGAATGAATATTTACTTTGAGGTTTTGAGGTATGTTTGGTGAAGCTAAAATATTCAGCTATTAAACAATGCTCTGTGATGTGCTATAAAGTAAACGCAATGATTCCATATTTTTTGTGAGAAATTGTATAGTTACTTTATATCTATAAGAAATAGACTATGCTAACAGGAAGCAACCTGATTTTTAATTTTTTTTTTGGCTATGAATAAAAAGAAACCATTATGGTAATTCAAAATCAATGCAAGCTAATTCATTACTCAACATTTATTCCAGAGTTTCAATATTAAATGCCAAATTAATTTCTAGAAACCTTGTTTTAACCTTTAGCAGACTATAACAAGCTGACTCACCATTTTCAGTAAATGCCCCTAAACCAAACAAGTGCAGGTAATAACATGACATTGTATTGAAGATTGACAGATGGGATGCATACCATAGCTTGCATTATTGTATATTGCCTGCCCTAACTAGATTTTCCACATATTTCTCCTTTCTGTGTCCAATAAGTAGTATTCCCTGTTTAGAAAACAATTTGGGGCCCATTCCCTTTCTCTGGTTTGCTACAAACATTGGAGAGAAATTGCTGTAGATAGTTGGTGGAGAAAAATGAACTGTGGCATTTCTATGCATCTCCATAGAGATTCGTGTTGACTAAATTGTTGTTACTGCTAATACTGGCAGGGAATATAAAAGTGATGTTGCATCAATGCATTGGTGAAAAAGCCTAATACCACCTAACACCTGCTTGCAAGTTGGGATCCTATATTCTGCATCGGTTGGCCCATATTAGTGGCACAGTTGTTCTGTAATGCAATCCTATGTAACATCAAATCATAGGGCAAATTTTTATTTTAAGTAAAACCAGCGATAGTGTCCGCATTGTTTTTATTTCTTTTTTAAGGTCAGAATCTTAGGTTTTTCCAGTTTTTTTTAATTGTAACTTTTATTAGGTTTTCCTAGTCCTAGAGAGAACCCCATAGGACAATAGGTTTTACTGGCATCAGCCCCCAGGTATATTTCCAAGATGTGCAGGGGACAGTATTATGCACCGTGGAGAAATTTTTTGCTCCCCAGACCAACCCGTCTACCTCATCACAAGGGGATGTAGACTTCTGCTGCAGGGTTCTCCCAGGATGCTGCCTGTATCATGATCACCATAGGCAGCTGTGAAGGAGAATATAGCGTGGTACAGAAGGATATTGGAGAGTGCCAGCCATTCAGAAAGTATATCGGGACAATCAGAGTTTGTGCAGATACAGGAGATGTGCAAAAAGTCAGGGTAGGTGACAGGGTAGGCATCGGACCCACTATGTACATGCCTACTTTTATTTTCATCTTAACCCATGTATGACTGTATTTGAGAATAACCCCATAAATAGTTAAAGGGCTACTCCGGTGGAAAACCTTTTTATTTTTTATTTTTTTATTTTTTTAAATCAACGGTGCCAGAAAGTTAAACAGATTTGTAAATTACTTCTATTAAAAAATCTTAAGCTTTCCAGTACTTATTAGCTGCTGAATACAACAGGGGAAATTCTTATCTTTTTGGAACAGAGCTGTCTGCTGACATCACGAACACAGTGCTCTCTGCTGACATCTCTGTCCACTTTAAGAACTGTCCAGAGTAGGAGAAAATCCCCATAGATAACATATGCTGCTCTGGACAGTTCCTAAAATGGACAGAGATGTCAGCAGAGAGCTCTGTGTTCCAAAAAGAAAAGAATTTTCTCTGTAGTATTCAGCAGCTAATAAGTACTGGAAGGATTAAGATTTTTTTTAATAGAAGTAATTTACAAATTTGTTTAACTTTCTGGCACCTGTGGCAAGTGGTGGGTTAAAAATGAGGTTGCCCTGCTAGCCTTGTGAGCTCTGTTACATTAGGAAACTATTTCTGTGTCACAGCTTGGGCCTTGCAGGGTCTTCTGGTATTCAACCCTGAACAGAATACATTCTCTAATATATTATGAGTGAATGTATTTGAACAGAAAACATTCACTCATATAGTATATTATGCCCAGTGGGACTTATAATCTAATTTCCTTACCTCATGTACAGTTGTATAGGAAGTTAACTAGTTTTTTGGAAAGGAATATGGGAGTAAGCCTTTGAACATACAAATTCAAAACACAGATTCTGTAGGTTGGATTCGATCTCTTGTTCTCAGTGCTGTAATGCAGTCACCACTGCCCAATTTCATTTTTTTCTAATATGAAATGTGTGGCCTTCTGATGGATGTGGAGCTAAAGCACTGAGGCACCTTTGTGCCCCCCTATCTGACAGTGTTCAGGAGCACAAATGCCTTTCATTCTTAACATTCATGGGGCTTGGGATAAGGGGAAATGTACCGTATTTCAACTCAAAATTAAATTTGAGGAAACCTGAGAAGAATTGCTGTATTTTCCATTAAAGTTCACCACAAAAGTTGCTGCTTCCCTTGATTTATTCTCTAACTTTCCTAGAACACATAAAACGTCCTCGTCTGGATCCTGATCCCAGGCGAATAGCTTCCCTGTGCGTTGCTAACAGCCTTTCTAAGGTAATGAGTAAAGTAGGTTTTTATTCATATGTTTAGTTTAAGGAATCCGTGGAACAGATCACTGAGAGTTGGCAGAAAGAGTTAAAAGGAAAGTCTATAAAAAGTCTATGTCGGGACAGAACAATTGAGCAGAAAGGGAAGGTGATGGGAGATGTAAAATTATACCTGCACCCCAGACTTCAGACATTCCACAGCAAACAAAGAATCCTATTCACAGTCCTAGAAGACTCCATCCTGATATTCAGGGCTGACAGCATCATTTTCACTCACTGGTTAAATTACTACACAACATCTCTGTGTGTACTGTAAGTAGCACTGGCACTTGTGAACAGTACAATACAACACCAGGAAAGTACAGAAATGCTGTAAAATTCCAATATTTTAGCAACTTAAAGGGGTACTCCGCCCCTAGAGATCTTATCCCCTATCCAAATGATAGGGGATAAGATGTTAGATCGCCGCGGTCCCGCTGCTGGGGACCCCGGGGATCGCCTTCGGCACCCCGCTATCATTACTGCACAGAGCAAGTTCGCTCTGCGCGTAATGACGAGCAATACAGGGGCTGGAGCTTCGTGACGTCACAGCTCCGCCCCTCGTGACGTCACGGCCCGCCCCCCTCAATACAAGTCACGTCCCCTGCCATAGACTTGCATTAAGAGGGTAGGCCGTGATGTCCCGAGGGGCGGAGCCATGACATCACGCTGCTCCAGCCCCTGTATCGCCCGTCATTACGCACAGAGTGAACTCGCTCTGTGCAGTAATGACAGCGGGGTGCCGCAGTGGCGATCCCCGGGGTCCCTAGCAGCGGGACCCCGGCGATCTGACATCTTATCCCCTATGCTTTGGATAGGGGATAAGATCTCTAGGGGCGGAGTACCCCTTTAAATTCTGGAACTCCTGCTGACCTATTCAGTGCCCAATAATAAAATGTAAAGACATTATAATGTCAGTTCCCAGGTCACTGGATTTTTACAAGATTTCTTCTCATTTGTCTAGTTTTGTCCAACAGCTCCCCAGGACTTTGCTGTAAGGGAATTGTGGAATGCAGATATGATGGCCTATCCCTAGGATAAAATGTAAAATAGATGTGCAGCTCACTTGGATGGATTGGAAAATATATACCCAAGGTTACTGGTGATGTCTTCACCCAGAAAGGCCAAAATCATATGAAAAATGGGAAAATAAATTAAATTACATACCAGTCCTCAAAGGTATATATAGAAAAGAGATAGAGATGGATCTAGTTAACTAGATCCATCTCGATCTCTTTTCTATCTCTCTCGGCCATTTTGAATCCAACTTTTCTTTTTTCAATAGGAAGAGGGTCATGTGACACACCAAACTTATTGGGAATTTCACAAAAAAAAGCAATGATGTGCTTGGTTTTAACGTAACTTTATTCTTTCATGAGTTATTTACAAGTTTCTGACCACTTATAAAATGTGTTCAATGTGCTGCCCATTGTGTTGGATTGTCAATGCTACCCTCTTCTCCCACTCTTCACACACTGATAGCAACACCGCAGGAGAAATGCTAGCACAGGCTTCCAGTATCCGTAGTTTCAGGTGCTGCACATCTCGTATCTTCACAGCATAGACAATTGCCTTCAGATGACCCCAAAGATAAAAGTCTAAGGGGGTCAGATCGGGAGACCTTGGGGGCCATTCAACTGGCCCACGATGACCAATCCACTTTCCAGGAAGCTGTTCATCTAGGAATGCTCGGACCTGACACCCATAATGTGGTGGTGCACCATCTTGCTGGATAAACTCAGGGAACGTGCCAGCTTTAGTGCATAAAGAGGGAAACCCATCAAGTGGATTGGTCGTCGTGGGCCATTTGAATGGCCCCCAAGGTCTCCCGATCTGACCCCCTTAGACTTTTATCTTTGGGGTCATCGGAAGGCAACTGTCTATGCTGTGAAGATACGAGATGTGCAGCACCTGAAACTACGGATACTGGAAGCCTGTGCTAGCATTTCTCCTGCGGTGTTGCTATCAGTGTGTGAAGAGTGGGAGAAGAGGGTTGCATTGACAATCCAACACAATGGGCAGCACATTGAACACATTTTATAAGTGGTCAGAGACTTGTAAATATCTCACGAAAGAATAAAGTTATGTTAAAACCAAGTACATCATTGTTTTTTGTGGGAAATTCCCAATAAGTTTGATGTGTCACATGACCCTCTTCCTATTGAAAAAACAAAAGTTGGATTCAAAATGGCCACCATGGTCACCACCCATCTTGAAAAGTCCCCCCCCCCCCCCCTGTCACATATACTAATGTGCCACAAACAGGAAGTTAATATCACCAACCATTCCCATTTTATTAAGGTGTATCCATATAAATGGCCCACCCTGTGTGTGTGTATATAATATATATATATATATATATATATATATATGTGTGTGTGTGTGTGTGTGTGTGTGTGTGTGTGTGTGTGTGTGTGTGTGTGTGTGTGTGTGTGTGTGTGTGTGTGTGTGTGTGTGTGTGTGTGTGTGTGTATGTATATGTATAATATACACCTACCTTTTGAGGATTGGTAAGTAATTTAATTACTATCCCTAGGATAGGTCACCAGTATGTGGCATCGGCGCACGATGAGGGAATTATCCTGTACGTGACTCAGATGTGGTAGCCACGGAGTGTTAGTAAAAGTACTTGATCACTTTATGACGCCAGGGCACTGTTATCCTATACACGGTCAGAGGTTTGAGGCAGCTTCTCCTAGTGCTGGGTGGTATACCGTTATGAGCCGGATACCGTTTTTTTTTTTCCTCCCATGGTATGGATTTTTGCCCATACCACTATATCGGTCGGGCCCCTCCCCCACCCTCCGGATGAATTGTAGAGCCCAGCGTGGCACCCTCACTTGTCCCGGTGTGCTTCAGTGGCCTGATTCCGAGAGCGGAATCAGGCCACAGAAGATGATCCATTTACTGTGTCCCCGCGAGCACGATCAATCTCCGCCGCTATCGGGATCCATGTGCCCACTAGCGGTGTCACAAGAATGCTGAGCGCGGCTCTGTTCCCCGTCCCTGTCAGCTCTCAGGGTACGGGGACAGATTTAAAAGCCTCGCTCGCGGCTAACTTAGTATTGAGCAGGCGCAGCACTACGCAAATAGCGTAGGGCTAACGTATGCAGCGCTAGGAGCCTAGCGTTAGCCCTACGCTATTTGCGTAGTACTGCGCGTGAGGCTTTTAAATCTGTTCCCGTACCCTGAGTGCTGACAGGGACGGGGAACAGAGCCGCGCTCGGCATTCTTGTGACACCACTAATGGGCACAGGGACCCCGCTAGCAGTGATGGTAGCGCTCGCGGGGGGCACATTAGACACCGCTAGTGGGCACAGGGACCCTCGCGGTAGGGGGGGAGGGGGGGACAGCCGGTAATACCATGATACCGCGATAATAAAAAAAATAAAAATACAGTGATATTCATTTTTGGCCATACCGCCCAGCACTAGCTTCTCCTGGGCGAGACACTGGGAGTCAATTAACACACTGATGTCAGGTTACAGATAACTGTCTTTACTGAGCTGGTGCAAATGGTATTACACATACAGCTGGCCTTGGTGTGAGAGTGTAGCGTAACCCCTTATGAGCCCTGTAGCCTTGCTGAGACTTGTGGTGCTTTTACCGAACAGAATTATACTGAAATGACTGTAGATTTAAATCCTGGTTGCTAGGGTCCTGCCAAGGTACTTGAGACTGTTCCACAGAGGCATGAATTTCCTTGTTGCGAGTGACGCTTGCAGGATGACCAGTTGAGAAACTAGACTTTAAGTAGGTCTCTCCCCAGAGCACACGACACACAGCACACCGGAGCTAAGCTGTTGCTCAGGAGCTGCTAAACTAGAGACTAAATCCTCCCGTGCACCTCACTATACAGGGGAGACTTTTTGGGTCTTATTGGCAGGCAGGGTCACTGCAGGGTCTCATGGATAACATTCTTAAAGGCACAATTACATGGAAAACATATATATAGAACAATAACTAAATTAAGGAAAATATATTACAGTACACACACAAATTAATCCGTCAACAGAACTCTGGTGGGCTCAACACCCTGTGCTGCCAATCTGCCCGAAACAGTCCAAAACCACAGAACAGCTACTGGTGCTGGGACACCACAAATATCAGACTGCAACCTTGCTGACCATTGAAGGGGCAGTGATGCATTGATTTCGTTGTTTGAATGATACAGCTCTGTCATTTTAGTAGTCGTCGTTTCTGGTGGTACAGCTTAGTCCTAGGCACTACAATTCCTCCTATCAGTCATTGACAATGGACAGCCTAAGGATAACTCCTAAAAAATTCCACACACAGTGCACTACACTACATTTTTTTTCTTCAGATCAACGGGTTCCAGAAAATTTTAACAGATTTGTAAATTACTTCTATTTAAAAATCTTAATCCTTCCAGTATTTATCAGCTGCTGTATATTCCAGAGGAAAGTGTATAGTACTTTTCTGTTTTGACCACAGTGCTCTCTGCTGAGGCATCTGTCTGTCAGGAACTGTCTAGAGCAGGACCAAATCCCCATAGCAAACCTTTCCTGCTCTGGACAGTTCCTTAACCCCTTAAGGACTGAGCCCTTTTTGGGAATTCTGACCACAGTCACTATAAGCGTTAATAACTCTAAAACGCTTTTACCGAATATTCTGATTCTGAGGTTTTTTTCGTGACATATTGTACTTTATTTTGGTGGTACATTTTGGGTGTTACTTGCATCCTTTCTTGGTGAAAATTCCCCAAATTTAGAAAATTTTGCATTTTTCTACATTTGAAGCTCTCTGCTTGTAAGGAAAATGGATATTCCAAATAAAAAAAAAATGTATTCACATATACAATATGTCCACTTTATGTTGGCGTCATCAAATGGACATATTTACTTTTTGAAAAAATTAGAGGGCTTCAAAGTAGAGCAGCAATTTTCAAAAATTTCATGAAAATAGCAAAATCTGAAGGGACAGATGCCTGGGCCATCTAGGCATGCTGAGAGTTGTAGTTTGGCAACATCTGGAGGGCTACCGTTTGGGCACCACTGTAACAGTGGTCACCAAACTGTGACCCTCCAGATGTTGCAAAACTACAACTCCCAGCATGCCCAGACAGCCTTTGGCTCTCTGGGCATGCTGGGAGTTGCAGTCCGGTCTTCCTAGTGGTTGCCACATCCAGGGGTGGGCAGAATGGGGGGTTTCCATGGCAACCCCCTGTCCTGCACTGCCATTGGTCAGAACTCGGTTCTGACTAATGGCAGGGGATAGGAGGAGATCGCAGCACTGCGACCTCACTCCTATCCCTTAGGATAATCGGGGCTGTCACTGACAACTCCGATCATCCCTATTTTCCGGGTGATCGGGTCACCAGAGACCCGATCAGCCCGGAATTGGAGAAAATCGCATGTCTCAATTGACATGCGATTTTCTCTGATCGCCGACATGGGGGGGTCTCAGGACCCCCCTCGGCGATGTGCCGGGATGCCTGCTGAATGATTTCAGCAGGCATCCCCATCCGGTCCCCAACCGTCGTAGCAGGGGGGATAGTGGGCGGGAACCATGTCTAACGCCAGACATCACTGATCGCGGATCAAAATTGATTGAGGCGTCTAGAATAAAAAAATAAATAAATAAAAAGCATTCCCGGCAGCTCAGCGGAGCTGATCAGGATCACCTCGGTAAAACTGCAATGTCCCGATCAGCTAAGACGATGGCAGGAGGACTCTTACCTGCCTCCTCGCCGTGCGATCTGTTCCTCGATGCTCCTGGAAGCCTCAGCAGTCTGGAGCAATCGAGCACAGATAACATTGATCTTTGCTATAGCATAGCATTAAACAGTGTATGCAATCCAAGGATTGCATGTAATAGTCCCCAATGAAGACTAAAGAATGGTGTAAAAAGGTTTAAAAAAAAAAGTTATTAAATGTGAATTAAAGGGGTACTCTGGTGAAAAACTATGTATTTATTTTTAAATCAACTGGTGCCAGTAAATTAAACAGATTTGAAAATTACTTCTATTCAAAAATCTTAATCCTTCCAGTACTTATCAGCTGCTGTATGCTCCACAGGAAGTTCTTTTCTTTTTTAATTTCTTTTCTGTCTGAACACAGTGCTCTCTGCTGACACCTCTGTCCATTTTAGGAACTGTCAACAGTAGGAGCAAATCCCCATAGCAAACCTCTCCTGCTCTGAACATTTCCAGACATGGACGGAGGTGTCAGCAGAGAGCACTGTGGTCAGACAGAAAAGAAATTAAAAAAGAACAGAAATTCCTCTGTAGTATGCAACAGCTGATAAGTACCGGAAGGGTTAAGATTTTCAAATAGAAGTAATTTGCAAATCTGTTTAATTTTCTGGCACCAGTTGATTTAAAAAATTGTTTTTCACTGGATTACCCCTTTAACCCCTTCCCTTCTAAAGGTTTGAACAAAAATAAACATAAATGTATGTGGTGTCGACGCGTGCAAAAATGTCCGAAGTATAAAAATATAATGTTAATTAAACTGCACGGTCAATAGCGTATATGTAAAAAAAAAAAATACCAAATCTAAAATTGCATACTATCAAAACAAAAATGGTACCGATAAAAAGTACAGATCACAGCGCAAAATTAGCCTTCACAGAGCCACGTATACGGAAAAATTTAAGTTATAGGGTCAGAAGAGGACAATCTTAAATGTACACATTTTCATGCAAAGTTATAATTTTTTAACGGAAGTAAAACAAAATCAAACCTACATAAGTTGGGTATCACTTTATTCGTATGGACCTACACAATATTATTTTTTTTTGTTTCGCCGTAGATTTTGTTGTGAAATGATTGATGTCATTACAAAGTAAAATTGGTAGCGCATAATATAAGCCTTCATATAGGTCTGTAGGTGGAAAACTGAAAGCATTATCATTTTTAGAAGGTGAGGAGGAAAAAACGAGTGTAAAAATGGAAAAATCCTGAGGCTTTAAGGGGTTAAAATGGGATCATCTGAAATATTTAAGTGTGACAAATGTGCAGAAATTCAGAAATCAGCAGAGGGGCAAATACTTTCAAAGTACTGTATGTAAATTTGGATATGTCATCTCATCTTTATCATGAAGATTAATGGCATTTACCTACATAGCTCACTCCAGCATAGTTCCCTCTAACTACGTAGCATAGTTTTGTTTTTGAAGGGGTTATCCAGAAATAGAAAAACAGAGCTAATTTCTTTTAAAAACAGCTCTACGTCTGTCCCCAGGTTGTGTGTGGTATTACAACTTGGCTCCATTCACTTCAATGGAACTGAGCTGCAAAACCATACCCAACCTGGAGACAGACAGGAAGTGGTTTTTGAAAGAAATTAGCTCTGTTTTTCGATTTCCTGGATAACCCCTTTAATATGGGGGAAAGCTAAACCTAATTTAATTTGGTTATTATAGACTAGTGTACTTTAGGGGACAGACAGTTTAACGGGGTACTCCGGCCCTGAGACATCTTATCCCCTATCCAAAGGATAGGGGATAAGATGTCTCACCGCTGGGGATCCCCGCAATCTTGTATTCGCCACCCACCTGTTTGAGCTGCACGCCACGGTGCCAGCTCACAAACAGCCGGGTGGCGACCACGGCGCCGGAGTATCATGACGTCACGACTCCGCCCCCATGTGACGTCACCCCCCAGCCCCTGCTCTGCAAGTCTATGGGAGGGGGCGTGACGTCACAAGGGGGCCAAGTCGTGATGTCACGATACTCCGGCCCAGTTGTCACCACCCTGCTGTTTGTGAGCTGGCACCGCGGCGTGCAGCTCAAACAGGTGGGTGGCAAATACAAGATTGCAGGGTTCCCCAGCAGTGGGACCCCCGCGGTGAGACATCTTATCCCCTATGCTTTGGATACGGGATAAGATGTCTCAGGGCTGTAGTACCCCTTTTAAGTTGTGGGTTGGTCACTCACTATATGTTTGTTTCCAGCAAATTCTGAGATGAATGGAGAAGGTCCATAGATACTCCTGGCTGCTGTTGACTATACAATCCCACTACTCCATGCTGTCAGCTTCTCATTCCACAGTTCAGAACACTTTCTTACACAGTGGCAGAGAGTGCATTGCATGCAGAGAAGCTGACAGTAGTGGGGTACACAAATCTGCTGGGTTGTGTACAGGGCACAGGCATTCAGAGTACACAGTGACTGCAGACATACTGCTCCGCACACGCTCCAAATCCCACTGCATCCCCAGAGATGCCGACTTTGAAAGCAAAGGCCACATTTAAACAAGGTCTGGAAAAAAACAACAACTAGGTGCCGACCTCTAAGCACTGCCGCCCTAGGCACAGGCCCACTGGTGCCTAATGAGAAATACAGCCCTGTCTGTACCCTTTTGCACTCCATGATGATCTGGGACAGCATTAGACTCCCACTTATTAAATATTAGATGCACAATTGGTCTCCACTGTATAAACATCTGGTGGCCATGAGTGCACATTATGAGCTCTCATTTTACTTGCATCTTTAAAAAGGTCTTGCTCTGTCTGTGAAGGCAGAAGGAATATTATCAGACTAACATCATGTTCAAGCTGCTCATCTCCTTCTAGGTTCACACAGGGGCCCATCTGGTGCATTAGATCGTAATCAGAGACAAATTGTCCTTTATTTTAATGCATGTACTTTCTGTTTGTTTTATTATTGTATCAGAGCTTTATAATATCCTGTACTTTGTATATCTATATGATGATTTCTGCTCTCTGGCTGTCAATGCACTCTCATAATTTTCTTTAGTATTGCCCAAAATAGTCACTGAATATTATATTATATTAATAATTTTGTCATTCAACTGTGTCCCTAAAAACCACAAGTGGATAACAACTTGAGAACTGCTGAAAGATATTGTCACAAAATCTTTACCAAACTAAGGCAACATACAGTATGATATAGTTGGGGTCACTGAGACATGGCTGGACTCCTCGCATGACTGGGCTGTCAATCTGCAGGGGTTTACATTGTTTCGCAAGGATAGAATGAACAGAAAAGGTGGTGGAGTCTGTCTGTATGTAAGAAGTGGTATAAAAGTCAGTGTGAACGATGCCATAGTGTGTGATGATTCTGAGGAGGTGGAATCACTGTGGGTAGAATTACAAAAGGAGGGAAATACTGAAAAAATAATATTTGGGGTAATCTACAGACCCCCTAATATCACTGAAGAGATAGAAGTTCGGCTTCATAAACAAATAGAGAGGGCCGCCCGGGCAGGTACAGTGGTAATAATGGGAGATTTTAACTATCCAGATATAGATTGGGGTCCGGGGTTGGCTAAAACTACAAAGGGGCGACAATTCCTAAATTTATTGCAGGATAATTTTATGGGCCAGTTTGTGGAGGACCCAACAAGAAGTGATGCCTTGTTGGATCTGATCATTTCCAACAACGCAGAGCTGATTGGTAATGTAACTGTACGGGAAAACCTTGGTAATAGCGACCACAATATAGTTACTTTTGACTTAAAATGTAGAAAACAAAGACAGACGGGGAAGGCAAAAACATATAACTTTAACCCCTTAAGGACACATGACGTTCTCATACGTCTCCATTTCCGAGTCCTTAAGGACACATGACGTATGAGAACGTCATGTGTTTTACCGGCCCCCTGCAACCATCTGGAGCGGAGCCGGTCCCCGATGCCTGCTGAAATCGCCCCCATGTCGGCGATGGCCGCAGATCGCTGGACAATTCAGTCCAGCGATCTGCGGCGGATTCCGGGTCAATCGGGTCTCCAGTGACCCGGTGACCCGGAATTATTGGCTGATCGGGGCCGTCAGAGACGGCCCCGATCAGCCAGAGCCAGCAGGGGTGAGGTGGCACTGGTGCCACCTCACGATCGCCCTGATTCGTCGGCCGGATTACCGGCCGACCAATCAGGGCGCCTGCTGCGGGTGTCACTCCCGCAACCCGCTCCACCCCTCTTCCGGAGGACGTGAGCGGGTGCGGGACGTGCACCCCGGGTGCTGGGGACCCCGATCCCCGGCGCCCCTGTTGGGATCGGGGCCCCAGGAGCAGCGGCGGCGGCGGAGACGACGAGGGACTGACCTGGTGCAGCGAGGATCATTGGAGGTGAGTGACAGCCTCCTGCTGTTGCTTAGCAACAGCTCCCAGCATGCAAAAAGGGCATGCTGGGAGCTGTAGTTATGCAACAGCAGGAGGCAGACCACCACAACTCCCAGCATGCCCTTATGGGCATGCTGGGACTTGTAGTTTTGCAACAGCTGGAGGCACATTCTTTCTATGGAAAAGTGTACCTTCAGCTGTTGTGTAACTACAACTCCCAGCTTGCACAATCAGCTAAAGTGCATGCTGGGAGTTGTAGTGGTGCATCTGGTGGTTGCATAACTACAACTCCCAGCATGCCCGTTGGCTGTCGGTGACTGCTGAGAGTTGTAGTTTTGCAACAGCTGAAGGCACACTGAGTTAAGTAGCAAACTAGTGTGTCTCCAGCTGTTGCATAACTACAATCCCCAGCATCCCCAGCCAAAGTAGTATGCCTCCAGCTGTTGCATAACTACAACACCCAGCATGCCCTTCCGGTGTCCGTACATGCTGGGGGTTGTAGCTTTTGCAACAGCTGAAGGCCCACTGGTTGCAAAACACTGAGTTTGTTACCAAACTCGGTGTTTCACAACCAGTGTGCCTCCAGCTGTTGCAAAACTACAACTCCCAGCATGCACTGATAGACCGTACATGCTGGGAGTTGTAGTTTTGCAACAGCTGGATGTTCCCCCCCCCCCCAATGTGAACGTACAGGGTACACTCACATGGACGGAGGATTACAGTAAGTATTTCTGCCGCAGCTCAAACTGCCAGCGAGAAACTACTGTGAACCCCCCGCCCGTGTGACTGTACCCTAAAAACACTACACTACACTAACACACAATAAAATAAAAAGTAAAAAACACTACATATACACATACCCCTACACAGCCCCCCTCCCCAATAAAAATGAAAAACGTCTGGTACGCCACTGTTTCCAAAACGGAGCCTCCAGCGGTTGCAAAACTACAACTCCCAGCATGCACTGATAGACCGTACATGCTGGGAGTTGTAGTTTTGCAACAGGTGGATGTTCCCCCCCCCCAATGTGAACGTACAGGGTACACTCACATGGGCGGAGGATTACAGTAAGTATCCGGCTGCAAGTTTGAGCTGCGTCAAATTTTCTGCCGTAGCTCAAACTGCCAGCGAGAAACTACTGTGAACCCCCGCCCGTGCGACTGTACCCTAAAAACACTACACTACACTAACACAAAATAAAATAAAAAGTAAAAAACACTACATATACACATACCCCTATACAACCCCCCTCCCCAATAAAAATGAAAAACGTCTGGTACGCCACTGTTTCCAAAACGGAGCCTCCAGCTGTTGCAAAACAACTACTCCCAGTATTGCCAGATAGCCGTTGACTGTCGAGGCATGCTGGGAGTTTTACAACAGCTGGAGGCACCCTGTTTGGGAATCACTGGCGTAGAATACCCCTATGTCCACCCCTATGCAAGTCCCTAATTTAGGCCTCAAATGCGCATGGCGCTCTCACTTTGGAGCCCTGTCGTATTTCAAGGCAACAGTTTAGGGCCACATATGGGGTATCGCCGTACTCGGGAGAAATTGGGCTTCAAATTTTGGGGGGTATTTTCTGCTATTACCCTTTTTAAAAATGTAAAATTTTTGGGAAACCAAGCATTTTAGGTAAAAAAAAATATATATTTTTTTTACATATGCAAAAGTCGTGAATCACCTGTAGGGTATTAAGGTTCAAATTACCCCTTGTTACGTTCCCCGAGGGGTCTAGTTTCCAAAATGGTATGCCATGTGTTTTTTTTTTTTTTGCTGTCCTGGCACCATAGGGGCTTCCTAAATGCGGCATGCCCCCAGAGCAAAATTCGCTTTCAAAAAGCCAAATGTGACTCCTTCTCTTCTGAGACCTGTAGTGCGCCAGCAGAGCACTTTTCACCCCCATGTGGGGTGTTTTCTGAATCGGGAGAAATTGGGCTTCAAATTTTGGGGGGTATTTTCCGCTATTACCCTTTTTAAAAATGTAAACATTTTGGGAAAACAAGCATTTTAGGTAAAAAAATATATTTTTTTTTACATATGCAAAAGTCGTGAAACACCTGTAGGGCATTAAGGTTCACGTTACCCCTTGTTACGTTCCCTGAGGGGTCTAGTTTCCAAAATGGTATGCCATGTGTTTTTTTTTTTGCTGTCCTGGCACCATAGGGGCTTCCTAAATGCGGCATGCCCCCCAAAAACCATTTGTCGCTCCTTCCCTTCTGAGCCCTCTACTGCGCCCGCCGAACAATTAACATAGACATATGAGGTATGTGCTTACTCGAGAGAAATTGGGTTTCAAATACAAGTAAAAATTTTCTCCTTTTTATCCCTTGCAAAAATTGGGTCTACAAGAACATGCGAGTGTAAAAAATGAAGATTTTGAATTTTCTCCTTCACTTTGCTGCTATTCCTGTGAAACACCTAAAGGGTTAATACACTTACTGAATGTTTTTTTGAATACTTTAGGGGGTGTAGTTTTTATAATGGGGTCTTTTATGGGGTATTTCTAATATGAAGACCCTTCAAATCCACTTCAAAACTGAACTGGTCCCTGAAAAATAGTGAGTTTGAAAATTTTGTGAAAAATTTCAAAATTGCTAATGAACTTTGAAGCCCTATGGTGTCTTCCAAAAGTAAAAACTCATAAATTTTATGATGCAAACATAAAGTAGACATATTGTATATGTGAACCCAAAAAAAATATATTTTGAATATCCATTTTCTTTACAAGCAAGGGCTTCAAAGTTAGAAAAATGCAAAATTTTCATTTTTTTCATCAAATTTTGGGATTTTTCACCAAGAAAGGATGCAAGTTACCATAAAATTTTCCCACTAAGTTAAAGTAGAATATGTTATGAAAAAACAATCTCGGAATCAGAATGATAACTAAAAGCATTCCAGAGTTATTAATGTTTAAAGTGACAGTGGTCAGAATTGCAAAAAACGCTCCGGTCCTTAAGGTATAAAATGGCCTGGTCCTTAAGGGGTTAAAAAGGCAAATTTTCCTGGGCTGAGGGCTGCATTACAGGACATAGACTGGGGGGAGGTGTTCTCAAATACTGATACAGAAGGTAAATGGGACATCTTTAAATCAACTCTAAATAACTATACAGCTAAATATATACCAAAGGGGAACACATATAAACGATTAAAACTAAATCCTACATGGCTGACACATGATGTTAAAAGAGCAATAAACAACAACAAAAATAGCCTTCAAAAAATACAAATCTGATGGGTCAGCTATAACATTTAAACAGTACAAGGAGCTTAATAAAATCTGTAAAAATGTAATAAAAACAGCAAAAATTCAAAATGAGAGACAGGTGGCCAAAGAAAGCAAAACTAATCCTAAATATTTTTTTTAGATATATAAATGCAAAAAAAACAAGGACAGAGCATGTAGGACCCCTTAATAATGATAATGGGGAGGTTGTCACAGGCGATCAAGAGAAGGCGGAGCTACTGAATGGGTTCTTTAGTTCTGTATACACTATGGAAGAAGGAGCTGACATTGGCCAGGTCAGTGCTGGTAACACATCATGTAATGTACTGAACTGGCTTAATGTAGAGATGGTACAAGGTAAGTTAAGTGATATAAATGTAAGCAAATCTCCAGGGCCAGATGGACTACACCCAAGAGTTCTTAGAGAGGTAAGTTCAGTAATATCTGTACCCCTGTTCATGATATTTAGAGATTCTCTGGTGTCTGGTATTGTGCCAAGGGACTGGCGCAAGGCGAATGTGGTGCCAATCTTCAAAAAGGGCTCTAGGTCTTCCCCAGGAAACTATAGACTGGTAAGTTTAACGTGCATTGTGGGTAAATTGTTTGAAGGACTTATAAGGGATTACATACAGGAATACATAGGGGATAATTGTATTATAAGTGATAGCCAGCATGGGTTTACTAAGGATAGAAGTTGTCAAACCAATCTAATTTGCTTTTATGAAGAGGTGAGTAGAAGCCTTGACAGAGGAATGGCTGTGGATATAGTGTTTCTGGATTTTGCTAAAGCGTTTGATACTGTCCCTCACAGACGTCTGACAGGTAAGTTAAGGTCTTTGGGTTTGGAAATTTTAGTTTGTAACTGGATTGAACACTGGCTCATGGATCGTACCCAGAGAGTGGTGGTCAATGATTCGTACTCTGATTGGTCCCCGGTTATTAGTGGTGTACCCCAAGGTTCAGTACTGGGCCCGCTGTTTAATTTATTTATCAATGATATAGAGGATGGTATTAACAGCTCTGTTTCTATCTTTGCAGATGACACCAAGCTTTGTAGCACGGTACAGTCTATAGAGGATGTGCATAAGTTACAAGATGACTTGGATAGACTAAGTGTCTGGGCATTCACTTGGCAAATGAGGTTCAATGTGGATAAATGTAAAGTTATGCATCTGGGTACTAATAACCTGCATGCATCGTATGTCTTAGGGGGGATTAAACTGTCAGAGTCACTGGTAGAGAAGGATCTGGGTGTACTTGTAGATCACAGACTACAGAATAGCATGCAATGTCAGGCTGCTGCTTCCAAAGCCGGCAGGATATTGTCATGTATCAAAAGAGGCATGGACTCAAGGGACAGGGACATAATACTCCCCCTTTATAAAGCATTGGTACGGCCTCACCTGGAATATGCTGTTCAGTTTTGGTCGCCTGTCCATAAAAGGGACACTGCGGAGTTGGAAAGGGTGCAGAGACGCGCGACTAAACTAATATGGGGCATGGAACATCTTAGCTATGAGAAGAGATTAAAGGAGTTACAATTGTTTAGTCTTGAGAAGAGACGTTTAAGGGGGGATATGATAAACGTATATAAGTATATTAATGGCCCATACAAAAAATATGGAGAAAAACTGTTCCAGGTTAAACCCCCCCAAAGGACGAGGGGGCACTCCCTCCGTCTGGAGAAGAAAAAGTTTAGTCTCAAGGGGCGACACGCCTTCTTTACCGTGAGGACTGTGAATTTATGGAACGGTCTACCTCAGGAACTGGTCACAGCAGGAACAATTAACAGCTTTAAAACAGGATTAGATAAATTCATGGAACAAAATAACATTAATGCTTATGAAGAAATATAAAATCCCATCCCTTCCCCAATATCGCGCCACACCCCTACCCCTTAATTCCCTGGTTGAACTTGATGGACATATGTCTTTTTTTGAGCGTACTAACTATGTAACTATGTAACTATGTTTACAGAGGAACTGTGAGCTCTTTTAGTAAATACTACTTAATGAATAAAAACTTTTGAAGTATGTTTTTTTTTTAAACTATACCCTGCGCTATTCCTTTGTTATTCCTCTACAAATAAAAAAATAATTTAAGCAGACAACAGATCGAAATCAATACCCTTGCCATTGAAATATGTTTTTAAAAGTTTTACATTGTCCAAGTAGTGCTTACAGTGTTATACTGTGTTGGAAACATTGTGTTGGCAGTAATGCCTAGTTGTCAATGTTTTTATACATTTTCAGTAGTAATAACAGGGTAATTGCACATTACAAAGTTGTGAGGTATGCCATGGCAATATATGGTATTGATATTTTTAAATATTTGAATGTATACACAGATCAACTTAGACCTGAGGGGTTACTGTGTCTCTTTAATGATACTGCCAAACTGGCATACGGAGTCTATCTGCTATGCAATGCTCCCTGGGGGCTCCCTTTTTACAAACAAAAAAAAAAAAAGCCAGCTCTATATTGCCTTCTATTGGAGATAGCTTTCCCGTAAGCAAATGCTCAGCCCCTCAGATCAAAGTTAAGTCGCCATGCCCCCTCCCATGGACTTGCACTGAGGGGGCATTGCGTGACATCACGAGGGGCGTGGACATGATGTCACGACCCCCGCAGCCCGCACCCAGTGTTCAGAACAAAATGTTCTGGACACTGGAGCAGTGGAGTATCCCTTTATTAAAGGCCTAACAAAACCCTGTTTCTATTGGTAAAGGACTAGAACTGTAAAACAGCAGATTCTGATTTGGCTGATTTGACCCTTTTAAGGGGTTGGGTTGGGCATTGAAAAGTTCTCTTAATGGTGACATTAAAAAGCAAGCTCTAGTCCTTCTGGAGGAGAACTACATTGCATATGGATCACCTTATGCACTGTGAAACTATTTTAGGAGTACCAACACCACAAGTTACGTAGCTAACATGCTTTGAAAGCTGCACCTATTACAGATGTTAAAAAAAAATGGTAGGGTGCTGATTGAAATGGGTGCTCAACTATATACTTTAACACAATATAGTATGGAGTGGATTAAATTAAACAACCCATAAGGAGGGGTCATCCAGTTTATAAAATCTATGATCTATCCTCAGAATAGGCCATTAAATGTAGATCACTGGGTGTCTGACTCCTGGCACCCCTGCCGACCAGCTGTATGAAGGGTGTTTTGCTGCTAATGCAAGCGCTGCAGCCTCTCCAATACTTACCAGTGCTTGTACTATTTGTAACAGCGGTTTAAGGCACTGCAGCCTTGCCTTGTGCACTTGAATGGGACAACGCTGCAGTAACATGTACTGCTACTGACAAGTTGTTTAAAATGATTCTGACTGCCGATCGATATATATATTAATACTTTTATATTTATATGCCATTTCTAATATTGAAAAAAGATATTTGTTATCTACTCTTAACCTATAGCCAGCTATTTGCTTGCAACTAAGATAGAGACCTCAGAATAACGCCCGGAGGTCCAAGAAGAGATGTCAGAAGACAAAACATTTGAGGAAGATACAGATTGTATGGAAGGACAACGATCTGGGTTTTTCCAGATCTGAGTGAGAGAGCAGCATAAATTAACTTTGGCCAAGAAAGAAATGGTTGCTTAATATGCTAATATATACAGAGATAAAGCTCAACTAACCAATCAAAATGTAACATGCTGATTTTGACATCATAACTAACCGCCCTTTTGTGTCAAATGAAAAAACTAAATGTATCTCCTTGATTAAAGCAGAAATCTCGGATAGCACTTGGGAACTATCTGAGCTTCTTGCTGAGAGTTTTTATACCAACATCCTGTCTGGTGTATATCTCTTTATGTCAATACTCAGCTATATACAGCAGCAGTCACTCACATTTTAATGCCTCACCTCAAGCCATCCTTGACACTACTACTAATAGTATGGGGTTGCTGACATGATTTTTGCAAAATTGCTATGGCACCTTCAGTTAGTTTGCAGGGGCGTCAGGAGTCAAACCCCTGCCAATAAAATATATAGGCCATCAATCTTATAAAGCTAGATAACCCTTTTAAGTTAAGGGTCTATGACACAGGAAGATTATTGTCCAAGTGAACCAATAATTGTCCCAGCACCCTACTATCAGATGATGAACAAGGAAACACTTGTTTAGCAGCTGATCACTTGAATATTGCAGATCTAAAAATCATGCTTGATACAAGCGCCTCCCTGGTAGATTGACACTTCTTAAAAGGTCCAGTTATAGCCAGTGCAGGGCTGCACAAACATTTGCTGGATTGTTTATGTGGCCCTTCACTTCACATCATTGCCAACCCACATAAATGGCCCTTTTTAATTGTAAAACTACAAGAAAGGCAATGGTATCAGGCAGCCATCTAAAAGGACCCAAATATTTATCATCATCACAATCTTTCATTCATAAAAAAAATTCTATAGAAGTAATAACTGTGTATAATAAATGTTTTTTTTAGTCCAGCTGCTGATGGGTCTGGAATCCCACTAGTCTTAAAGTGCAGTTAAACTAGTACCAAACTACTGTATGTTCACAGCCTAATCATGGAAGCTAAAGTGCCCGAAGTATCAGGAAATGGAAGGACAGGAGCCCTTACACTCATTTGTTGGGGAAGATCATGACTTTTCAAGGTTGTGTAGCCTTTCTAAACAGGACATTTTATTAGTATAAGTCAAATCCTAAGCATTATGGGGGAGATTTATCAAAGGATTTAGACAGTTTTTTCCTGTCTAAATATGTCGCACAGAAAGTCGCAGTCTAAATATGTGCGACTTTTCTGCGACCTTTGCTGTAGAGGATTTTTAGAACATGATGCATGCAAGTCTATTTTAGACAGAAATGCATTGGAAAATGCATTGGTGCTGAATTTATCAAGTGCGACTTTTGTGCGACAAGTCGCATCTGCCCAAAATACGCTGAAATGTCAGACCATGTTGGAGCAGGTCTAAATGCAGTTTAAGCTGTAGACCCTGAAGTATGAGCACAGAATTTATCAAGGGCTGTGAGACCTTTGATAAATTAGGAGCACAATAGACAGGAGACTACCACATACGCTGGTCTATAAGCATACCCAGAATAGACTAGATTAGGAAATGTCCCCCTATGTGTCTGTATTTAATCATCTTTCATTTTATAATGGATTAATATTCAAGTGTACAATAGATGAATAGATTTTGGTATGCATGCCTGTTGTTAGGGGAAATCTGTCTCAGGACAAAGTACAGCCTGTTGAAGAGGATCCACACTGTTCCTGAAAGGTCACACAAGGCTTTCCTCTCATATATTACCACCCATAAAGAGCAGGGCAGCACTCTTGTGTAAATACCAATGTTCTTATTGCTATATGCACACAGTGCTGCAGGGTAATCTTCTCAGTGCTTAATGTAACCCTTTCCTTGCTGTGACCCTGCTGCAGCTGTTTCTTTCCTTTCTGCTTACTTAACTCCTTGCAAAACCATTGCGCCAGAAACTCCTTCTCCCTCCACATGCTACCAAAGACTGTGCTGTGTAAATCATCAACCCAGTACAGTGCCAGCCTGTTCAGTCCAATGCACAGCAGCAAGCCATGCATGCATCACTTCCTTTAAGTTTTGGTCCAAAGTGAATCAAAAATCACTTAGCTAGTGTTTTCATCTGTGCTTTACTGTTGGTCTATAGTGTCCCCTGTGCTGCTCACTGATCTGTGTCCTCTAAACTTAATACTATAAAGTTCTATGTTCTTGTTTATGTTTCTGGTTTGTGACCGACTGTTTATTAGTATGTGTTTTTAGACCCCTGCACTTAAGTTTAGGGAGGGACCGGCGCCCAGTTGTCGATCCACCGTTTAGGGTGGATGGGCAAGTAGACAGGGAGAGATGTTTTAGGGTCAGTTTAGGGCTCACTCTCCCTGTCCCTGGTCGGTCCCTGACACCAGAGAAGTCCATGTATGTGTACTACTGGCACACGTCTTAGCTCCCTGAAATGGAGGGAATTAGAAATAGCTGTGCACCATGAAAGGGGGCTCTCATGGGCTCAATAGCAACAGTGAGAGCACTAAAATCAGCTTGCTACCACTCTGAAGGGACAATCTCACAAAACCATACAGGCTTTTGCTAAATCTTCTGAAACAACAAGTACATTTTAAATGCAAATAGTCACATCTTTATAGATGTGCATGTAAAAAAAAGAAAAACTTTTTAACTTGCATTTAATTGCATTTCTATAGTACAATAGAAGAAAGCAGGGACATACTGATATGTGTCTGGACCTTATGCAAAAATACATTGGATCCAACTGAGTTTCATTGAACTCAGTTGGATCTGTCAAAATCTGCATTTACAGTTTACTCCTTACTGGTGGCTGCAGACAGACATAATGTTATAGATAATGCTCTATAATAGAAATAAAAAAGTTGTTGTCTATTATGGGAAATAGGAAATTTAGAATTCCTTATAAGAAAAAGGTAGCTCACAGACCTATATGGGGAAGTTTCTAAATAGTGGGCTATGGACAGCCACATTTACTCTGCAGAGCCTGAGCACCTCAATGATTAGTTTGCGACATTTATAATACTGGCAACGAAATAGAAAAGTCTCTCTTTCCATTTGCTGTGAAAATAAGTACTGTACATTTTATGTTCTCCAATTTACAAAATAGTACTTTGGTTCCAGCACACTGCTACAGTGTCACTAATACAGTATAATTAAATTATATTAAAACTTAACTAAACTTTTTATATATAAATATTCAATATAGTTTTAAACCTTCAGAGATTTCTAAAAAGAAAATAAATTGAAGACGACAGCTGTCCTAATGTCTCTGTGGGTCTCTCAGCAAATCCCGGGCTGATTAGTAGCCGGGGAGGTAAACATTTTCTAATTGACCTCTACATTCCTGATGTGTTTTTCTAAGATGAGGATTCTTCTCCTAGGTCCCATGATAATTGTTACAGGGATCTGCAAATGATTCAACTAAAGAGGTTGTTCAACATTACAAAAACATGGCTGGTTTCTTCCAAAAGAGCGCCATGTCTGACCACAGGTGGTGTGGTGTACTGTAACCCAGCATCATTTACTTCTTTGGAGCAGAGCTGCAATACAGTGGTCCCTCAACATACGATGGTAATCCGTTCCAAATGGACCATCGTTTGTTGAAACCATCGTATGCTGAGGGATCCGTGCAATGTAAAGTATAGGACAGTGGTCTACAACCTGCGGACCTCCAGATGTTGTAAAACTACAACACCCAGCATGCCCGGACAGCCAACGGCTGTCCGGGCACGCTGGGAGTTGTAGTTTTGCAGCATCTGGAGGTCTGCAGGTTGAAGACCACTGGTATTGGAGATTATACTCACGTGTCCCTGCCGCTCCGGACCGTCACCGCTGCCCTGGATGTCGCCTTCCATCGCTGTCGCCACGCCCCTGGGGTGGCCCCGACGCTCCAGCAAGGCCTCTGCTTCCCCGGCATACTCGCTCTCCGTCGCCGCCATCACGTCGCTACGCACGCCGCTCCTATTGGATGACGGGATGGCGTGCGCAGCGACGTGATGACGACAATGGAGAGCGTAAGTGATCGTCAGTGGACCACACGGGGCACCGTAAACGGCTATCCAATGGCAGCTGGAGCAGTCTGTGCTGCCGGATAGCCGTTTATGCGATGGCCCCGACATACAAAAGCATTGTATGTTGATGCAGCCTCCAACATTCGATGGCCTCTGAGAGGCCATCGTATGTTGAAATGATCGTATGTCGGGGTGGTCACTGTACTGCACACAACCCATTGACAGGTGCTAGACTTTTTCTGACAGCAAGAAGCTATGTTTTTCTGATCCTGTACAACCCCTTTTAAATAACAACACACTTTCTATCTATTGAGTGATTCAATAGAGCTATAAACTTATTTCAATAAAAATGAAAAGCTTAGCATCATTTTTCAACACCGTTCTCTTAGTTTTCAAAGCACTTCTTCCAATGTTGCACATGCTTCTTTATATTTTCACAGCAGCAAGCCATGCATGCATCACTTCCTTCAAGTTTTGGTCCAAAGTGAATCAAAAACCACTTAATATCACCTTAAATCTGAAGTAGAGCTTTTATGAAGAGTGAACCAATACCACAAACTGGAGTTTCTAAAGCGATTTAACAGCATGGGCAGCAATATTTGAGGATGCGTATTGTCATGTAACAACACAATGCCTTTCAACAGTGTTTACTTCGAATTACAGGCTTCAGACTGTCAATAAGCATTTTACTTTAATGAACATTGTTTATTGTCGGGCCCCTTTGCTGATAATTTTTCAATACTGAGCCTTGTGAGTGCTAAAAAACTGTAAGCCCTTATTTTTTTTGCAAATGGTTGACTTTTCAACTTTTCATTGTTGGCTATTGTGGATTGTTCCAATCCATGCTCTGCCATTTACTCTTGGGCTTGTAATGATGGATCCATGTTTAGTCGCCAGTGATGGTTATGTCCAAGAAGGAATCACCTTCATTATTATAGCCATCCAAAATGTGGTTAGTATATGTCCAAGTGTGTTTGTTATGCAACGCTGTGCTTTGGGACCCGTCTTTGCACAAATTTTATGAAGGCCAAGTCTATTGTGGATAATTTCATATGCACAGCCATGATTAATTTGCAGATGATTTGCCGCTTCATCGATAGTCCGTTATTTATCTGACAGAACGTCATATACACGTTAAAAACTGTTGTCTGTTGTAGCCATGGACAGGCATCCAGCTCCTTCTTCGAGCCTTATGTTTACGTAAGTGCATTTTGTTTCATACTCGCAGAGAATTTCCCGCTGCGAGTTTGAAAGGAGCGGACTCTCCTTGGACTGTCCACAGCAGATTTTCAACAGTGGAATCTCTCTCAAAAATCCACCTCAGCCCACATTGACTTCAATAGGGTCTGCGGCGGATTTTCCACTGTGGAGCTTCCACTGTCAAAAATCTGCTGCAGACAGCCCAAGGGAGCCCACCCTTTTCAAACTCGCAGTGGGAAATCTGCTGCGACTTTTAAATAAAATCTGCTCGCTTAAACGCACACTTACTTATGGAACCATGTTTGAAGTCTTTAATTCACTCGTAGTCACTTTAATGTAGCAAAACACATGTTGTGTGGAAAGTTTTCAAAGGATTTTTGGCCCTTGATATACCTTAAGACCAGAGAAACAGAACACTGAATGCTGCTCTACCTGTGTACGTGGAAAGAGAAGTGGCCATGGTTAATGTCATGGCTGCTGCAATAGAACTTACATATAGCACCATGAAACCTGTGCAGCAGTGATAAGAAACCATGCACACAAAAACAATAGTACTTGCCAATTCAACAGAAGATAGTATGCTAGTTTGGCCTTTGGCCCAAAGTAGGGTTCATTTGGCTGCTACATTAACACTGTATTAGATATATAAAAATAGATGATATTGCCTCAAAGTAGTTTTTATATCCAGAATAGCTGGATATTATGGTTGTGGATATATATGTAAATGGCAGAAACAGAGGCTACTTGTGTGATCCTGCTGGTGACAGATTTATCCGGATTTACAATGTTATATAAAAATTACAACTACCAGCATGCTCTTATAGTCTTTGGTCAAACCTATATGCTAAATGCTGAATAGAGTAATTATGGACATAATACGACTGGTGGAAAACCAGAGAGGCATTGCTAAGGAAGTACCAGACTTGGTAAGTATAGTGTTTATTTTTCACTTTAAACTTTTAAGTTCAAAGAAGAATTTAAATTAACAAGAAAACTTTATACAATGAGGAAACTTTTACACCATAAATTCACATGCTACAGATTTAGAAATCTACACTCCTGGTTGATTTCCACTACGTGTGGATGAGATTTGTTGAAATCTCAATTGTGATGCAGCTTCTGTATTATGCAGTCAATTTTTCCCTCCCAAATCTTCTCCAAAATATCCACAGCAAGTTTGCTATGAGTTAACGTACCCAAAGCCTTGCAATCTACTGCTATTCAATCTATGATCTAGGTTTGCTGATAGGCTTTGTTTTATTGAAGTATGACTATATCACTCTGAAATTAGTTTGACTACATGGAAGATAAGCTGATTGTAAACTTCCACAGTATAAAACTTAGCGGTAGGAAAATTCACCACAATGAACCAATTTTGACACAACACAAAATCACCGACAAAACTAGACCTGTTCAATTACAATAAAGGGCTAAAACTTAGCTTTTAATAATACACGCATAAAAGAGAACTCATGCTCACACATAGATATGCACAAATATATGAAATAAATATAAAAAATGAAAAAACACTTTATAGTTGTGCACCTAACCACAACCTGAATATGAATGCATGTCACAAGGGTCCCTGGGCAAGAACAGAATAGAGGGTACATATGGTATAATGTACTATACTATTGGGAGACAGAGGAGAGACAAAAATCTGATACTGCTACACAAAGTTTTCAAAGACTTAAGTGAGAAATATAAAGACAACATTAAGTCGTACTGGGAGGTGCGCTCCGGGGGGAGCTATATTGCGAATAACATTGTCCCCAAAGGGCTTAGGGTCAACATTGTCCCTGCAGAAAGGAGTCTACTTTTAGACGAAGAAAAAAAGACATTAAATACCAGTACGGTAAAATTACAGGAAACTATTGACTTGGCATTAACATTAAAGGGAGAATGTGATTTTTCTAAAAAAAGAGCTAGATATTCAGAATAAGATTGAGAAATTCAAGTCTACGTTAAAAGAAAGGAAGCATAGGCAATACATTAGAGATCTCTCTGAGTTCTGTGAAAATAAAGCCTACTCTTTCTTAGGAAGCGGTGAACATAGGGGGACAGATACTGAACTGTCTTCCCCGGACACTGATATGTCAGATCAGGAGGGAGGTAGAAGACCACGAGCTTGTTTTCCTTACAGTACGAGGTATTGTGATAGGGGAGGATGGACAAACCAAGGAAGCCACAGACAGAGATGCAGAAGAGGCCGGAATCAGTCAAGGCCTTATTCCTCCTCTCAGTATGGCTCAGGTGCTTATGCGTCTGGACAAAATCTTCCACAGCCTGGGACACAGGGCACTCCAACCCCCCCCCAGGCACAGGGATGATTATGGAGGAATGTCCTCCCCTTGATCCAACAAGTGGGCAGGACAATCAGATTATAAATTTGTCTAATCGTAATCTCAGTGCCCCAGAGATCTCACTCCATAAGAAAGGTTTATTGTTCATACCGACCAACTGCCCAGATATTTTTGGGTGGGTACGGGACCTGAATCTATTTGCACGGTCTTTACGTTGGAAACATTTTAAACTTTTACATTTTTTAAATTTTAAACTTCACGCACAGTGTGAAAAAGTAATGTACTTGGAATTTCTCCTGAAGATCTTGGTGATGCACGTCTTTTGGCATCCTTACTTGAGGAAAATGAATGGGAACCAGGCCTGGTAACTGTAAACCAAAAAGGACTAGAATGCCACCAATAAATGATGAGTGTACAAAAAAGAAGCCAGCACTCTTGGTCAAAAATGGAGGCTCTTAGCACACTTTTTGATCAAAACGTGTCCCCCATCCACCGCACAGAGGTGGCCTCATTTCGGATGGGACCCTAACATGCTAAATCAATTCACCACCTTCTGCTGGGCATATGGCCTCTGACTGGGTGACATGCAGGATCCACTATCAAATAGAAATTAAAAACCTCCTATGAGGTGGTCCCATCCGAAATGAGGCCACCTCCGCATGGTGGATGGGGGACACATTTTGATCAAAAAGTGCACTAAGAGTCTCCATTTTTTGACCAAGAGTGCTGCTGCAACCTGTATACTCTGTATTTGCCACAGCAGCGTGCACCTGTGTGTTAGGTAGTTGTACTGGCTATTTTTCTTTTTTTGTGTTTTTACTTTACAAGCAAGGGGGAGTGGCACCCTCTCTAGCTGTACACCCCTCCCTGTTCACAGGAGGTTTTAAATTGGAAGTCGATCCTGCATGTCACCCAGCAGAAGGTGAGTGAATGAAACATGTCAGGGTCCAATCCAAAATGGGGCCACCTAATAGGAGGTTTTTAATTTCAATTTGATAGTGGATCCTGCATGTCACCCAGTGAATAACTTGACCCAAAATGAGGGTGTGTACTTAGACCAGATTTTGCGTCCATTTGTGCAGTCTCTTCCATCGTATATCAGAGATACAACAGATCTCCTTTTAAAACTGGAAGACATTGTTCTCGATGAGATCTCTTGGTTATACTCTATTGATGTAGAGGCACTTTACAGCTCGATACACATGATGTGGGATTGAGAGCTGTCGAGTCCTGCCTAAGTAGTCGTAGTCTCCATCATCGTGCCCACAAAAATTTTGTGCTTAAACTACTGGAGTTTGTCCTCACCAAAATAATTTCATCTTCAATACACAGGTATACGACCAGCTCAGGGGCACTGCCATGGGCAGTCCTGTAGCAATATCTTCCCCAAATTTGCTCCTGGGCTGGTGGGAGGATACCATCGTGTTTGGTGAGGACTTTAGGGTGTTTCAAGATTGTATCACCTTTTGGGGCACATACATCAATGATGTGGCCATAATATGGTCAGGTGAGAAAGCAGAGTTTGAGAGATTTGTTGGGATGCTTAATATTAACAACCTGGGATTAACCTATGAAATCGGTCGAGACAAGTTGTGCTTTCTGGATGTAAAACTAAAAAGGGACGGTGGTAGGATAGAGACCAGCGTATATAGAAAAATCACGGCTGGTAATAGTCTATTAAAATGGGACAGCCATCACCCCGCCGCATTAAAGCGAGGTATCCCTAAAGCTCAATACTTGAGAAACTGTTCAGACAGTAATACTTTTCGGGTACAAGCCCGGGACCTCAGCCATAGATTTTTGGAGCGGGGATAACCAGATTTTGTACTTAAAAGGGTATTTACTGATTCATTGGAGAAAGAACGGTATTCCCTTCTCATTCCTAAACCCAAGGATATATCAGACAACACCCTAAGGATTATTGGGACATTTGATACTGCTGCAACCGAGATTAGAGATATCACCAGGTTTTGGCCCATTCTTACGGCAGACCCCCTTACTGCGGATCTGGTAGGGGAACGACCCTCTATTACCTACAGACGCGGGAGAAATTTAAGGGACCGATTAATGCATAGCCACTTTATACCACCACCAGCTTAGAGAACCTGGTTGAACCAGCAGATTACAGGCACCTACCACTGTGGCATGTGTAAAGCCTGTAGATATGTAAAAGTGGCTAAACATCTTGACAGCACGAAGGATGGCAAACGGTTTTTTAACCGATTTTTTTGCCAACTGAAAAAGTGTAATGCTGTATATGCTTGTTAAATGTCCATGCCCACTTATGTATGTGGGTATAACTAAGGAGAGACAAGCCTCTTGCAAATCATATGAGATCTTGTCATTCTGTTAACCCCTGGGCATTAGAGTTTCAAGTATTAGAGGTTGTTGTAATGAACCAAAGGGGTGGGATGTGGATCGTAGGTTGCTTCAAAAATATTCACATTGGATCTACCATCTTGGTACACTATCCCCTAGGGGACTTAATGTTTGCTTATAATTCACAGTGTGTATATAATCTTCATGAGGTCCCCCAAGGATGATATTCAGAGGTGTCCATCACACCTAATGTATTTCCATGCACTAATATTATAATATGAAATATCTAATAAGAACATGTAAATTTGTTAAGTTTGTGTAGAAACAGTAATTATATCCATCGTCCTTACAGTCTCTGTCTTTCGTTATATTTTTAACTTCTTTTTTTTTAGAATTTTTAGCATTTCTTAATTGGCCCAATATAGTTTATAACCTATTGGAGGTCTGGGCAATTTGTATACCTGTCCGATTATCAGGGACTGGATCTATTTATCAAGTTTAACACATAAGTTTGTGCTCAATTTGTCATATTTATATAACCAATATTTCTTACACTGCTACTCAACAATGTTGTTGTTTTCTCCCTCACTTATAATAGGTGAGGGAACGGCACTGTGGTTGAGGCCACCCTGTTAAGGAGGTGGGTCCCTCGAAAGGCAGGGACAGCTGGTGCGGGTGGGACAGAGTTAGGGCCTCATTAGGGTTATAGGTTGAACTTGATGGACTCTGGTCTTTTTTCAACCTTATGAACTATGTTACTATGTTATCCCTGTATTTCCATCTCCTATAAAGAAATAATACAATATCTATTGGAGGGGAATATTCTTATCTCTCCTCTGTCTCCCAATAGTATAGTACATTATACCATATGTACTTACTGTTCTGTTCTTGCCCTGGGACCCTTGTGACACGCACACATATTCAGGTTGTGGTTAGGTGCACAGCTATAAAGTGTTTATTTATTTTCTATATTTTTTCATACATTTGTGCATATCTATGTGTGAGCATGAGTTCTCTTTTATGCTTGTATAATTAAAAGCTAAGTTTTAGCCCTTTATCATAATTGACCAGTAGTCTAGTTTTGTCGGTGATTCCTGTTTGTTACATATACCTCTGTGCTTGCATCCAGCGTTCAGTAAGCACTATATTTATATTGGTTCTATTCAGTGATCTCTTATTTTATGAGATGCAATATGACATTTGACATTATATGAATGGTTGAGGATTAGCCTGAAGCCAACTCTAAATCAGGGCTTTTGTTTAGTGTTCAGTCCTCCGATTGTATTCTCATAAGGTGACCAGCTGCTTTTTTGTATGCAGGGAAGTAGCACAGAAGACTTTCTAAATTTCTCATAGCAATATTATATTTATCCTACATCACTGCTAAAATTCAGAAGAAAATATATAATCCTCCACACAGACATGATATAAAGAGGTTTGTCCTCTTCATAAAATATTAGCCTTAGGATAGGGAACAAATAATAATAAAATAAAAAAAGCTTATACTCACCCACTGTTAACTCCAGATCCAGTGCTACCACTGTACAATTGTCCTTGGCGAAAGTGCGCTGGTGTCATCAAAAGGAGGTGCACATGACCACAGAGGAAAATGATGGGCTGCAGCATCCAGTGCACAGTGATGTCAACTCGACACTTTAGCTGGGGTCTTTAGAGCAGCAGCAATGCCAACTGGTAGCCAAACTGGTAGAAAGCAGAATGGTAAGCATAATTTTCTTTCTTTCTTCTACCATCACCTTACCCTTTAAAGAAAATCTGCCATCAGTATCACCTGCACTAACCTGTATAGCAAAGACGACTTCAGAAAGAGACAGGATCTCCCAGTGCTGATCGGACCAGCATGCTTGAACAATAAAGATACTCACCTGAAGGCTCTGTTGTCCTTCTCCTCTTGTTCCAATCACTACCAGGAGATCCTGTCTCTTTCTGAAGTCCTCTTTGCTATACACATACTCCGACTGGACAGCTGCAGATGGAACTTGTTTAATATGCGCTTCACATTGTTGTGTATGCTACACAATCAACTTTGGTAAGCGTCTGTCTTCCTCCTCCCACCTCCCTGTGGGATTGCTTGGATTCCTTCACATGAGAGCACCTTCTCCCCTTTATCTCTTCTCAGGCCTGCACTAACCTGTCAGTAGAGACAGGTAGTGCAGGTGACACTGATGAAAAACATACTTACCTGATCCTTTTCCGTGCTCCTGTTCTCACGCTATCAGGAGCATGGGCAGAGCTCCCTGATGTCACCACTGCTGTTTGCTAGCAGCAGGACCTGGCACTACCTGTTTGTACAGAAGATAAGATGCTGGCTGCTTATAGTTACCACTAGGGGGAGCTTACTGCGTACTGTGTTTTTATTGAGTTTAACTTATAACAGTTTGCAGAGGATACTGAGGATTTAGATTTTTATCAGAAAATTTTTTTTTTTGGACCAATAGAAAGGTATATCAAGAAATGCCAGTTTTGGTGTATAAAATTGCAAATTTAGTTCAAGCCTAATTTTTTTTCAAATTGCAACTTTTATGGATTTTACACCTCCTCTGCCAAATTTAATACATTTTGCTCAATTGAAACTGGCATAAAGGAGAAAGAGCAAACTTGAAAAATGAAATGATAAAGTGGCAAATAAATTCCCTCCTATGAGGAGGTGAGATGGGGCTGAGTGCGCTTCTTACTCTGTGGGTCCCACGGCTATTGCCGGACACATCCGAACATTTACCTAAAAGTTGATCGCCGCACATAAAACGGGAAAAATCATTTGTCTGTAGCTTAGTGGAGCTAGTTGGGACACCCGAAGCAAAATCACAGGGTCCGATTCGCTGAGAGGACTGCGGGAGGTTTGTTACCTTCCTCTTTGCCGTCCGCTTGGCGCTCCAATGTTCCAGAAAGCCATGGAGCGCCGATAACACTGATTTATGTTGTGCTATGGCACATCATTGTTTAGTGATTGCAAGCTATAGATTGCCTGTAATAGATTAGAAACACAGAATGTGTCGGCACATAAGAACCACTTGACCCATCTAGTCTGCCCAATAATTTGAATCCTATCAATAGTCCCTGGCCCTATCTTATATGAAGGGTAGCCTTATGCTTATCCCATGCATGCTTAACCCCTTAAGGATGCAGGGTTTTTCCATTTTTGTTTTTTCCTCATCACCTTCTAAAAATCATTACGCTTTCAATTTTGCACATAAAATTCCATGTCAAGGCTTATTTTTTGCGCCACCAATTCTACGTTGCAGTGACATTAATCATTTAACCAAAAAAAATTATTGTGCGACAAAATTTGAAGAAAAAAATTCCCTTTTGTAACTTTTGAGGGCTTCTGTTTCTACACAGTGCATTTTTTTTGTGAAAATGACTCCTTATCTTTATTCTGTAGGTCCATACAGTTAAAATGATACCCTACTTATATAGGTTTGATTTTGTCGTACTTGTCTAACTAAATGCAGGAAAATGTATATGTTAAAAATGTCATCTTCTGACCCCTATAACTTTTTTAATTTTCTGCGTACAGGCCGGTATGAGGGCTCATTTTTTGCATTGCGATCTGAATTTTTTATCCGTTTTTGTTTTGATTGGGCTTTCTGATCGTTTTTCATTCATTTTTATGTGCTATAAAAAGTGACCAAAAATATGCTATTTTGGACTTTGGAAATTTTTTTGTGCATTGACCGTGCAGTTTAATTAACGATATATTTGTATAGTTCAGACATTTTCGCACACGGCAATACCACGTATGTTTATTTTTATTTACACAGCTTTTTTTTTATGGGAAAAGGGGGGTAAAACTAATCATCAGCAGAGAAATACTTGCCATGATCAGCGTTATCGGGGCTTGACTTCTCCTGCCTAGATCTCAGGCATGGCGAAGTCAATCGCTGATCGGACACGCCGGAAGCAGGTAACGGACCCTCCGCTCGTGCCCTAGCTGATCGGAACATCGCGATTTCACCGCGGTGGTTCCGATCAGCCCGACTGAGCTGCCGGGATGACATTTTTTCCACTTTAGATGCCGCGATCAACGTTGATCACCGCGTCTAAAGGGTTAATAGCGCATGGCACAATGATAGGTGCTGCACGCTATTAGCCCAGGGTCCTGGCTTCCATTAGCCGCCAGGACCGACCCACTATGACGTGGGGGTCACGGCGTGACCCCGCGTTATATAGACCGGGATCGAGCACAGGGCGTACAGGCACGCCCTGCGTCCTTAAGAGGTTAAACTCCTTCACTGTATTTGCAGCTACCACTTCTGCAGGAAGGCTATTCCATGCATCCACTACTCTCTCAGTAAAGTAATACTTCCTGATATTACTTTGCCCCTCTAATTTAAAATTATGTCCTCTTATTGTAGTTTTTATTCTTTTAAATATGCTCTCTTCCTTTACAGTGTTGATTACCTTCATGTATTTAAAAGTCTCTATCATATCCCCTCTGTCTCTTCTTTATACCAAGCTATACATGTTAAAGGTCCTTTAACCTTTCCTGGTAAGTTTTATCCTGCAATCCATGTACTAGTTTAGTAGCTCTTCTCTGAAATCTCTCTAGATTATTTATATCCTTTTGGAGATACGGCCTCCAGTACTGCACACAATATTCCAAGTGAGGCCTCACCAGTGTTCTGTACAGTTGCATGAGCACCTCCCTCTTTCTACTGCCTATACCTCTCCCAACATCCAAGCATTCTGCTAGCATTTCCTGCTGCTCTATTACATTGCCTGCCTATCTTTAAGTCTTCTGAAATAATTACTCCTAATTCCCTTTCCTCAGATACTGAGATCAGGATTGTGTTAAATATTCTATATTCTGCCCGAGGGTTTTTACGCCCCAGGTGCATTATCTTGCACTTATCCACATTAGATTTCAGTTTCCAGAGTTCTGACCATTCTTCTAGTTTCCCTAAATCATTTTCCAGTTGGCGGATCCCTCCAGGAACATCAACCCTGTTACATATATTTGTGTCCTCAACAAAAAGACAAACCTTACCATCGAGACCTTTTGCAATATCACTAATGAAGATATTAAACAAAATTGGTCCCAGTACAGATCCCTGAGGTACCCCACTGGGAACAAGACCTTGCTCTGAATATACTCCATTGACTACAACCCTCTGTTGTCTGTCCCTCAGCCATTGCCTAATCCATTCAACAATATGGGAGTCCAAGCTCAAAGACTGTTATTGATAAGTCTTCTATGTGAGACAGTGTCAAAATCCTTACTAAAATCTAGATATGCGATGTCTACTGCCCCTCCGCCATCTATTATTTTAGTCACCCAATCAAAAAAATCAATAAGATTTGTTTGACATGATCTCCCTTAAGTAAACCATTGTTGTTTTTCATCTTGCAATCCATGGGATTTTAGATGTTCCACAATTCTATCCTTTAGTAGGGTTTCCAATAATTTTCCCACTATTGACGTCAGACTTACTGGTATATAGTTGCTTGATTCCTCTCTACTACCCTTCTTGTGAATGGGCACAACATTTGCTAATTTTCATTCTTCCGGGACAACTCCTGCTACCAGTGATTGGTTAAATAAATTTGTTAATGGTTTTGCTAGTTCACCGCTAAACTCTTTTAATAATTTTTGGTGTATCCCATCAGGCCCCTGTGACTTATTTGTCTTAACTTTAGACCGCAAACGTAGACCTCTTCCTCTGTAAAGACACATGCATCAAACGATTTATTAGTCTTCCTCCCTAATTGAGGTCCTTTTCCTTCTTTTTCTTTGGTAAAAACTGAACAGAAGTATTCTTTAAGGCAGTCGGCTATCCCTTTATTCTCTTCTACATACCTTCCTTCCTTTGTTTTTAATTTAGTTATTCCTTGTTTTAATTTCCTTTTTTAATTGCTATATATGAAGATGTATATCCTTATCCCTTTTTTTCACAGAGTGAGCTAGTTTTTCTTCTGCCTGTGCTTGAGAAGTTCTTATAACTTGCTTGGCCTCTTTCTGCCTAATCTTGTAGATTTCCCTATGCTCATTGTACTGTTTTTTTTTTCCATAATTACCCTTCCCTAATTAAAGTTAATATCACCCCTTTTTTCCATTTTTGAAATAAATTAATGCAAACAAAAATAAACATATGTGGCGTCGCAATGTTCGTAGATGTCCAAACAAGTAAAATATAACATTAATCAAACCTTACAGTCAATGTCGTAAATGTACAAAAAATACCAAAGTCCAGAATTGCGTATTTTTGGTCATTTCATATACCAGAAAAAAAAAATTAAAAGCGATCAGTCTTATCAAAACAAAAATAGCAACAATAAAGAGTAAAGATCACGACACAAAAAATGAGTCCTCATACATCCCCATATACAGAAAAATAAGAGTTATAAGGGGGTCAGAAAAGGACTATTTGAAGCATACTAATCTTCGTACACAAAGTTATATTTATAAGTGGTAAAATAAAACTAAACCTACACTGCTCAAAAAAGTAAAGCGGACACTAAGATAACACATCCTATATCTGAATGAATGAACGAATCGTATGGAAAACTTTCATCTTTACATAGTTGAATGTGCTGACAACAAAATCACACAACAATTATCAATGTAAATCAAATTTAACAACCCATGGAGGTCTGGATATGGAGTCACACTCAAAATCAATGTGGAAAACCACACTACAGGCTGATCCAACTTTGATGTAATGTCCTTAAAACAAGTCAAAATGAGGCTCAGTAGTGTGTGTGGCCTCCACGTGCCTGTATGACCTCCCTACAACAACTGGGCATGCTCCTGATGAGGTGGCAAATGGTTTCCTGAGGGATGTCCTCCCAGACCTGGACTAAAGCATCCGCCAACTCCTGGACAGTCTGTGGTGCAACGTGGCATTGGTGGATGGAGCGAGACATGATGTCCCATATGTGCTCAATCGGATTCAGGTCTGGGGAACGGTGGGCCAGTCCATAGCATCAATGCCTTCCTCTTGCAGGAATTGCTGACACACTCAAGCCACATGAGGTCTAGCATTGTCTTGCATTAGGAGGAACCCAGGGGCAACTGCACAAGCATATGGTCTCACAAGGGGTCTGAGGATCTCATCTCGGTACCTAATGGCAGTCAGGCTACCTCTGGCTAGCACATGGAGGGCTGTGCGGCCCCCCCAAAGAAATGCCATCCCACACCATTACTGACCCACCGGTCATAATGGAGGATGTTGCAGGCAGCAGAAAGTACTCCACGGCATCTCCTGACTGTCACATGTGCTCAGTGTGAACCTGCTTTCATCTGTAAAGATCACAGGGCGCCAGTGGCGAATTTGCCAATCTTGGTGTTCTCTGGCAAATGCCAAATGTCCTGCATGGTGCTGACTGTAAGCACAACCCCCTCCTGTGGATTTCGGGCCGTCATACCACCCTCATGGAGTCTGTTTCTGACTGTTTGACACATGCACATTTGTGGCCTGCTGGAGGTCATTTTGCAGGGCTCTGGAAGTGCTCCTCCTGCTCTTCCTTGCACAAAGGAGGAGGTAGCGGTCCTGCTGCTGGGTTGTTGCCCTCCTACGGCCACCTCCACATCTCCTGATGTACTGGTCTGTCTCCTGGTAGCGCCTCCATGCTCTGGACACAGCAAACCTTCTTGCCAAAGCTCGCATTGATGTGCCATCCTGGATGAGCTGCACTACCTGAGCCACTTGTGTGGGTTGTAGACTCCGTCTCATGCTACCACTTGAGTGAAAGCACTGCCAGCATTCAAAAGTGACCAAAGCATCAGCCAGGAAGCATAGGAACTGAGAAGTGGTCTGTGGTCACTACCTGCAGAACCACTCCTTTATTGGGGTGTCTTGCTAATTGCCTATAATTTCCACCTGTTGTCTGTTCCATTTGCACAACAGCATGTGAAATTGATTGTCAATTAGTGTTGCTTCCTGTGTGGACAGTGTGATTTCACAGAAGTGTCATTGACTTGAAGTTACATTGTGTTGTTTAAGTGTACCTTTTATTTTTTTTGAGCAGTGTTTATAAGTTTGGTATCATTTTAATCGTATGGACCTACAGAATAATTTTTACCAAGAAGGGCACTTTGTAGAAATGGAAGCCCCTGTTTGGGGAGTTTTAGTGTATATTGGGTGGTAAAATGAGTGATTTCATTGCTAAGTACATTTGGTGACACAAAAACAAGCCCACTTATGGGTCTGTAGGTGGTAACATTTAAAGTATTATGATTATAAGTGGGCAATGAGGAAAAAAATGAAAGTGCAAAAATTCAAAATCCCTGTGTCCTCAAAGCACTATTAAAAAAAAAATGTAAAAATACTCTTTTATACCTTAATTCAGGCCTGTCAGCCTGCTCAGTCTCCAAGGATTGTGTGAGGGAGGAAGGGGGTGTGGCCTGGCAGGCCCAACATCATCTGAAGCCTACCGGGACTCACTTCCGCCCTTCTTCATTTAAGCTGCACTCCCTGGGCTCAGTGTATTAGGAGGCAGAGGCAGGGGTCGGCGATATGAAAATTGGGCGCGAGAGTGAGCTATGTCCAGACTACATTTCCTGAGTTTGGACTTCTGCCCAGCCAGCAGTGTGAGGGGGTGAAAATGCAGTCTTGACCAGTCGGGAGACCCATAGTAGCCAGCATTTTAAAGTTAAAAGAAAAATTTAACGTCATATTTTTTAACACAAATATATTAGGAACATTTTTCTTCAGATGAGTGTCATATTAAAAGTTTATTTTAATGAGTGCCCATTTAAGTTTTTTTTTTTACCCTGTTCGCCACTTTCAGATAATTTTCTGAAACGTTTTCGAATTTTTCACAACCCAAGTGATTTATGAATTTTTTTACCCAGTTTTTGACATTTTCATAGTCTTTTAACGGAGAGATTAGATAAATGAAAAACACTGGTCCATTTTGGTGCTGTTTGGCACATTGCTGATGCATCAAAATTTATAAAGAAGTGGAACCTGATTCATGCATATGATGGAAATGTGGGAAAAACAATTGCTATGAAAAGGAAAAAAAAGGGGGAATCATGGTGCCTGGGCCCAATGTACCTATATTCCCTAGTTTACTGATTGAGTGGTATTATTCAGGCAGTATATAGCCCACCATAAAATAAGGGGTTGTCAATAGAAGGTTCTGTCTGGGGCATCATCCAACCTAAGAGTAGAGCAAAGAAAACAGATGAATAGCCTATTGGGTAAGCAGCAGCAGCAGCTGGCATCCAACCGTAGTCGAAGATGGGGCTGGTGAAGAGACAATGTAGATGCAGAAAAAGAAGATGCCTTTGTATCGGTAGTAGCAACAAGGTCCAAACGTGGATTGTTCTAGGAATGGATTTAATAACTTAAAACATTTATTAAAACATGTTATTCCTGGAACTGTTGATGTTTGGACCATTGCTGCTAGTGCCGATTCAAAGGCATCTTATTTTCCTGCATCTACATTGACCATCCAACCTAAGGTTACCCTGGTATGAGCATTGCAAAGAGAGTTGCATCAGTCAGGAACTCGCAGCCAGTCAGAATTACTTTGCTAACACTCCCAACAACGCTGACTGACAGCTCTCCGTTTAAGTGGCTGTTTTTTGAGGCAATATTATGAGACAAAGTCCAAAGTGAATTCTGCAAAAAAAAAATCCTATCTTTACATTTCCCATTTCTTTTCAATCCACCTCTGTTCAGTTTTCATTCAGTTTTTCAAGCCAAAACCAAAGTTGTGTGATACCTCTTTACAATGCTTATCCCAAATACTATTTTCATGGATTGATGCAGGTTTACTATGGTAGGGATATCTATAAAAACCTTATTTACTTGACATTACTTTGCTGTTAAAGATGACCTATAGTCAATAAAAAAAAGTTTTGTAAAAATTATTTTATAGCCTCAGATGCCCTGATCCCAAGACTCTTTTTCTATTTGGTTGGCTCCCTGCACTTTTTGTCTTCATAGTCTGATGGGTGGGACTTAATTTATATGCTTTAAAGGACACATTTACACTTGGGTTTCCTAAATGAAAAATAAAGCAACTGTTTTAATAATCATTAAAAACGTCCTACTATTTAGGTCAGGAAAAAATAAGATAAATCTGCCAGAGCAAGACAGACTATTTGCTCTCTCTGTTAGATAGCAGAAGGAAGGGAGTTATACACAGCAGCTCTGATTAGGGACAGTGGGAAGGAAACCTTGAAGGATGGCTCAAACAGGCTGTAGAAAGAGAGAAGAGCACATACAAGGCAATTTTGAGGAATCATGTAAGCTGTTTATAACTATAGAGAGAAAGCAGGGCACGCAGGGCACGTCTGTAGAAGATAAAACTAAGCAAAAAGCCCTATGGAGAAAATGTTTTTTGCACCATAAATGAATTATAAGTATAAAGCATATAAGTATAAAGCAAAAAGAATTTGCACATTTTTATTTCTTTAGATGTTTAAGTATTTTTATAGATATTATATTATAACTTAATACATTATAATTGTTATTATTAGTTTAAAACTAATATTGTATTGTTATAAAATGTACCCAGCAGTGTATTAGCAGTTGGCAAGCGATGACAATGCATGAGCTGGCAACAAATGTTTTTTTTTATTAGGTGAACAATCAGATGAGGAGTGAAAAGCAATGAAGTACAAAACTTCTAAAACTTCTGGAACACTTTATAATGACTGAAGACCAACTTGTGCAGGACATAAAGTATTCAAAGCAACAAAGAACCCTGACAGACATTAAAAACGTATATAAATGCAGGACTAATAGCACTCAGTGGGTTGATGAGGGGAAGCTATGAATAGGTTTGGACAGCAGAACTGGACACCCACACAGCAATACTGGAGTTTGCAAGAGATCATTGAAACCCTTCAAACTTGAGCTTATTAAAGATGACCTTTGACTTCTCTAAAATTTCAAAGCTGATGTTAAAAGTGCTGAACAGACTGTGTGCCATATGTAACATGACCTCAGCTCTTGCTTGCTGGAGCATTGATGGCTTCACTAATGAGAGGTAAAAGGCTCCATTCTTCTCACTATTTTTTCCAACTCACCCGTATAGGAGCATATGATTATTTTCTTTTTTTTTTCTTTTTATTCACTTTGTTTCTTCTATTTATTACCTACTATTTATTTGTTATTGTGATGTTGTTACACCTTATTTTCTATGTATATTTGATTTCAAAATACTTGGTACAGATTTTATTTTATTTTTAAAATATGAATATTATCCATGCACCTTTGCTAACCCTCTATCTATCTATCTATTGTCCTGCATAAAGTCTAGAGATCAGGGACCATCTAAAACTTCCACTTTATGAAAGAATAGATAGATATAAGATGCAGAGTTTAGAGAGATGAGATTGGATAAGGAGATAGATATGTGATCGATACAGATAAATAAATACATTGGTACAAGATAAATAGAGGGGTTAATAAATAGATATTAGATACATGAGATAGAAAGATACAATATTCAAAAATTAGATTAGATATTAGATACACATGACATAGATAGATTACAAATATGATATATATGCGCCCATTTATCTAACTAACAATTCCTGAGTGTTTTATGTCAATGTACATGCAGAACATGAAATGTTCATGGTAGAACTGCATATGAAATTGCCCTCTTGCCTCGCTGTTAAATGTTAAAACCTGAGGAATGTAAATATGTTGATCCCTAGAATTAGGATAGGGGTCCCTTAAACAGATCTGCTGAGTGAAGCTTCAAAGGAAAGTGTTCCCATGCTATGTTGTTCTAACCCCACTGGATCAGATTTCCTGCAGGTAAGTCTCCCTTACACATTAGGCACAGTGACTGTGTGGCCTTTGTGGGTTGTGCACACTCTGGATGTTGGTGATAGCCCGTGAGATAATACTGCAGTTACAGGATACTAAGGAACTCATCTACAGCATTTAGGACTTGACAGCTGGACACACGGAGACCCAACTTACCAATCAATTATTGTGGAAATTTACGCAATGCCACTGTACATGTTAAGATCATTCTGCTAACATCTTATAGGGGTACAGATGATTTTTTCATTCCTGCTGTGGCACTAAAGATGATTTATTAACATTTCCAATACACAGCTGGAGAGGGTGGAGCATGACACATGGATTACCACTTTGGTGTTCTTTGAATCCCTATGTCATGCAGTGCCCACTCAGGATACAGTCATGGCTGTAAATATTAGCACCCCTGAAATTTTTCAAGATATTGAAGTATTTCTCACAGAAAAGAATTGCAGTAACACATGTTTTGCTATACACATGTTTATTCCCTTTGTGTGTATTAGAACTAAACAAAAAAAGGGAGGTAAAAAAGCAAATTGAACATAATGTCACACCAAACTCCAAATATGGGCTGGACAAAATTATTGGCACTCTTAACTTAATATTTAGTTGCACACCCTTTGGAAAACATAACTGAAATCATTCGCTTCCTATAACCATCAATAAGCTTCTTACACCTCTCAGCCGGAATGTTGGACCGCTCTTTCTTTGCAAACTGCTCGAGGTCACTCTTATTGGAAGGACGCCTTTTCCCAACAGCAATTTTAAGATCTTTCCACAGGTGTTCAATGGGATTTAGATCTGGACTCATTGCTGCCACTTAAGAACTCTCCAGCACTTTGTTGCCATCCATTTCTGGGTGCTTTTTGCTTGGACGCAAACCCAGCTTTCGGAGACTGGGCTGTACAGTGTGACCCAAAATCCGCTTGTAATCCTCAGATTTCATAATGCCTTGCACACATTCAAGACACCCAGTGCCAGAGGCAGCAAAACAACCCAAAAACATCATTGAACCTCCACCATATTTCACTGTAGGTACTGTGTTCTTTTTTTTTGTAGGCCTCATTCTGTTTTCGGTAAACAGTAGAATGATGTGCTTTACCAAAAAGCTCTATCTTGGTCTCATCTGTCCACAAGACGTTTCCCCCAGAAGGATTTAGGCTTACTCAAGTCCATTTTGGCAAGAAGTAGTCTTGCTTTTTTATGTCTCTGTGTCAGCAGTGGAGTCCTCCTGGGTCTCCTGCCATAACATTTCATTTCAATGTATCAGTTTTGCCTGGAGTGCTCCCTTAACTTGTTATTTCATACTTCATATTTGACTTTGTTAGAAACTGAAAGAATATTCTGGTCCCCACTAACATAGAACCTGTAGATATTTTGAAATTTCTTTGGGTGTCCTGACATAATTTATTCAAATGGCTACTGCTTCTTCTATTTACAATATACAGGGGATGAGATGTGTATGTAGTCGTGGTGCCCTGGTTCTTAATGCACCAGGATGTACATTTACATCCTGTACATGAAGGGACAGCTTTATGCACGATGGGTCCTTGCTGCTATCAACTGGGGACCCTTCGGTAATGGCGGACATCAGGGATCACGCTGTTGTTCACCATTAAGCCCCGTGATCAATACTGCAGCATCTGAAGTATTTTTGTGGCTTAATAATACTCATCAGACTACCTGCAGCATAATCTTGGGGGTCCAATGAGTAAAGATGAGAGCCAGAGGTCTCCTCATCTGCCTCCTTCCACTCTGCTGTTGTCTTCTTCTACAGTCTGCCAGAAGTAGATCACAGATAGAACTGATCAGTGCTAATGCTATGCTATGGGGACATAAAAAAGAAACATATTTGATTTGCGTAAACGTCTGAACTATTAAAATATAATGTTGATGTCCTATGCAGTGAACAGTCCAAAATTTCTGCTTTTTGGTCACATTCCAGAAACAATTAAATTAAAATGAAATAAAATGGGATAAATGGTCACCTTCCCTCCATGTAACAGCCTATGTCATTTGTAACATATTTGTATATCACTTAATTTACCAAACATTGCTAAATTACTAAGCCACTAGGTGTCTCCCTTACCTGCAATCTGCTTTTCACTGCCTATTGTTAGGGGAGACCTGTCTCTAGTAACAGACACAGCAGGATGGAACACATGAAGTGGGGGTGGGACTTAGCATGTGCTGTGTGCAGGAGAGAGGAGAAAGTCTGGGCTGTATACCTGCAATCGTAGCCAGTTTGTTCTAGATGATCTACACTGTTCTTAAAATGTAAATCAAGACTTCCCTCTTATCTCTGACCACCCATAAAGCTCAGGGCAGCTGTCCCTTGTGTAAATACCAGTGTGCCTTCTGCTGTATATCCGCAGTGCTGCAGCGTAATCCCCCCACCCTCTCTAGCTTCTTAGCACAACCACAACCAGTAGTTTAGTGCTCAGTGTATCCCTTTCATTGCTGTAGTAATTTATTGCATCTCTACTTATATAGCACCTTGCAAATCCAGTGCATCAGTAATCCCTTCTCCCTCCACATGCCATCTATAGCTATAGTGGTGTAAACAGAGGTATAGATGCTCTTTTTGTTTTGGAGCACCCCATGAATAACTAAATGCATTCATGTTGCAATAAAATTGTGCACAATCTCTCCACTCTTCACAACTGGCACCTGTGAACTATTTGTCTGTAGAATATAATATTAACAATCTGAAAGCAATGAAAACTTTATTCACATGTTACGGTCATGTTGCATTTTTTGCAGAAATTTTTCTAATATTGAAGAAATGTGACTTGACCACAACGTCTGAAAAACCCTTACACACAAGTCTCCTAGGAAATTACAAGTAACCAGGTTATTTTCACCTGATTTGACCCACTGCTGGCTGGGGTCAAGTTTTAGCAAGCTAAAGGATTATATGACATGTTATTCTAATAGATTCTATGGTTGTTTCATAAAATGAAATCTCATTTGTAAACCAAAATTTTGTTGTCGTTTCCACTATTGATGTACTGTGTATTTTAAGAATTTATCTCAAGCTTAAACGTTATGCCCTATCCAAAGAATAGGGAAGAACTAGCTGATGGGCAGGAGTTTGACCAATGGGATCCCCACTGATCATGAAAACGGAGATCAGTTGTCCTATTAAAGAGTGGAGCACCAACACTTGGCCTCCATTTCATTTATTTTCTATCGTAGTTCTGGACTATGTTTAGAAATCTGATAGAAAGTGAATGGAGCAGTAGCTGAGCATATGCGCTTCCACTCTATTAACTTTGGTGACAACTAATCTCCAATCATAACTATCTGTGGGGGTCCCAGCTGTCTAATCTTTACTGTTCAGCTAGATAACTTTAAATTTTTCAAAAGCTCATTTAATATCCAGTTTAAAATAGTGGTTTTGCTACAATATCGTAATATTGCACTTACAGTATGTGGACACCAAAGTAAAATGTGAAGCTCCTAGACCTTAAAGGGTATTCCAGGAAAAAACTTTTTTTTATATATATCAACTGGCTCCAGAAAGTTAAACAGATTTGTAAATTAAATCTATTAAAAAATCTTAATCCTTTCAGTACTTATGAGCTTCTGAAGTAAAGGTTGTGCTTTTCTGTCTAAATCCTCTCTGATGACACCTGTCTCGGGAAAGGCCCAGTTTAGAATCAAATCCCCATAGCAAACCTCTTCTAAACTGGGCGTTTCCCGAGACAGGTGTCATCAGAGAGGATTTAGACAGAAAAGAACAACCTTAACTTCAGAAGCTCATAAGTACTGAAAGGATTAAGATTTTTTTTATAGAAGTAATTTACAAATCTGTTTAACTTTCTGGAGCCAGTTGATATATATATATATATATATATATATATATATGTATATAAGTTTTTTCCTGGAATACCCCTTTAACCACTTAAGGACAAAGGGCGTATGGATACGCCTTGACGTCCTGGTACTTAAGGACCCAGGGCGTATCCATACGCCCGTGGGAATTTTGGTCCCCATCGCGCGCCGGGCAGGGACCGGACCGGGATGCCTGCTGATATTGTTCAGCAGGCATCTCGCGCAAATGCCCAGGGGGGTCATCAGACCCCCCATGTCGGCGATCGCGGCAGATCGTTGGTGAATTCACACTAACGATCTGCCGCGATTCGGGTCATACGGGTCACGTGTGACACGCTGACCCGAAGATACAAGGTGATCGGGGGTGTACAATGCCATCCCAGAGTTATTAATGCTTGAAGTGACAGTGGTCAGATGTTAAAAAAATGGCCGGGTCCTTAAGGTATATTTGGGCTGGGTCCTTAAGGGGTTAAAGGGGTACCCAGGTGGAAAACTTTTTTTTTTTTATATATATATTTTAAAACAAAAGGCAAGAAAAACAAGACCCCTTAAGTTAAATGAGGAAGGAAGGAGGCAATGTTATTGCCATACATATAACCATTATATGGTTACTGACCAAATTATGTATACTGAGACCAATATTTATTAAAATATCATCACACCATGACCACTATCATGACCACCATATAACTGAATTAAAACACTCATACTGATACTGTATAAAAAAAACACTAAACATTGACCAATATCCCCCCATACAAAGCCCATATAGTGGTGAACCTGGCTCTACACAGGGGCTGTAGACCGTATAAATGATTTTTATAACAAGACAAAATTCTCCTATTATGCTTTAAAACCTCTTTTATTGAACTCAGCAGAAAAGCAAAAAAATAAATATATATATATATATATATATATATATATACTTAACTGATAGAGAAAAAACTTTGAACATAGAGTATGATGCAGCCAAACATGCTAACCAATCAGATATCCAATCAGATTAGCATGAACATAGTAAAGGCGAGTGATATGAGTCCTTTTCTTATTCTTTGCTGCTCAGCAGTGTGAACAGATAAGTATTTTCATTTCTCAGATATTTACCGTATTTATCGGCGTATAAAACGCACTTTTTAGGCTAAAATTTTTAGCCTAAAGTCTATGTGCGTGTTATACGCCGATACACCCCCAGGAAAGGCAGGGGGAGAGAGGCCGTCGCTGCCCGCTTCTCTCCCCCTGCCTTTCCTGGGGTCTAGAGCACTGCTGCCGGCCCTTCTCTCCCCCTGGCTATCGGCGCCGCTGCCCGTTCTGTCCCCCTGACTATCGGTGCCGGCGCCGATAGCCAGGGGGAGAGAAGCGGCGCCGACAGCCAGGGGGAGAGAAGGGGCAGCGGCACCCATTGCCGGCGCCGCTGCCCCTTTGCCTCCCCCCATCCCCGGTGGCATAATTACCTGGGTAGGGTCCGCGCTGCTGCAGGCCTCCGGCGCGCGTCCCCTGCGTCGTTGCTATGCGCCGACACCGATAGTCAGGGGGACAGAACGGGCAGCGGCGCCGATAGCCAGGGGGAGAGAAGGGCCGGCAGCAGCGCTCTAGACCCCAGGAAAGGCAGGGGGAGAGAAGCGGACAGCGACAGCCTCTCTCCCCCTGCCTTTCCTGGGGGTGTATCGGGGTATACACGCGCACACACGCACCCTCATTTTACCATGGATATTTGGGTAAAAAACTTTTTTTACCCAAATATCCTTGGTAAAATGAGGGTGCGTGTTATAGACCGGTGCGTGGTATACCCCGATAAATACGGTATATAATTTATTTAATTTTTTACACCCAAATATTTGTCCTTATGGATGAAGAAGGGCCTTGATAAATCTGTCCACAATAAGGGGATTGATAGAAGTTTAAAGTTGTGCCAAGACATACTTATGGACCTTCTTGACCCCCTTACAAAAATTCTAGACTTGGCAGAAGAAGCATCTTCTTCTAGTAGACCCATTGATACGGAAGTGTTAAGAGGATGGGCTCAACGAGCCTTATGTTTCTTTGGCAATGCCAATTCAGCGATTTCTACAGAGCGCAAGTGCGTTATTTTAATTAAAAATTGACCCCCAGTTGACCAATTTGGCCTCTATTTAGCCTGAAAACCCCACAGAGGGTATGTTATTCGGGGAGGACTTTATTAGAGAAATTGGGTAGTACGTAGGTCTCTTTTCTTCCCTTTCCAAAGCCAAGACCTCTCTTAGAAAAGTATTTCCCCAAAGGGTTTTTAGGAGGGTCGGGAGAGGACAGAGCTGCTTTCCCGCCAAGCCCATTCTTACAGACAACAGTACAGAGGCTCTTATCAACAAGGACAATCCTCCTACCCAGGTCCTTTCACTACCACCCAACCTTTCTTCCCATACCGAGAAAGACCATGGCGTTCCAGAGGTCAGAGAGGACTCCATCGTACCAGACCATCATCAGGTAAGACATTTACCCCCTTCCCTAGATTGTCCATTAGGTGGGAGACTCATACATTTTTCAAAAACCTGGAGTATGATTACTTCCGACTCATGGATCCTGAATACTATTCTGGGTTATCAGATAGAATTCATATCTCAACCAATTCAACTTGTACTCCCTCCTCCCATACATTTTTCTCAGATGGACAAGGATATAGTAGGATTCAGAAAAACACGCTATTACTCCTGTAGACCACAATTGTCCAGGCCTGTCCTGTTATCAATCTCAGATTCCTCAACAATTTTGTGGTTTACCGCCACTTCAAAATGGAAGGTATACATCTTCTTCAAGATATACTTTTAAAAGACGACTGGTTAATAAAAATAGAACTAAAAGATAACAACTTAACGGTTTCAGTTCAGCCTTCTTCCCAACCATTCATCCAGTTAATTTGGAAGGGACAAAAATGGCAATTCAATTGCCTTCCATTCGGCCTTGGTACTTGGTGTCTCACCAAACTTTTAAAGCCAGTTGTAGCGTCTCTCAGGAGTCGAGGTGTTCGCCTAGTCATCTACCTAGACAATGTTCTAATTATAGCACTAAAAATAGCCCAACCTCTAGGGTAGTGTATACATGGATAGATTAACTAAATGATATTAGGCTAAGACCGTGCTTCAAATAACAATGATTTTTTTAATTTATTTAAAAAGACATATATAGCGCATGAATTCCCCTCACAGGGTCCTTGTGGGAGGAATATAGGTAAAAATGCATAAACAATAAAAAATATTATTAATATAATATAAACCATACAGAGTAGTGGAATGTTATAATAGCAATAGTAATATGAAATTCAATCAGAATAATATATCGGTAGTAAAACAAGATATGCTGTCATAGATTGTATAATGTTAGATGATATTACCACTATACCATGATGCTCTATATTACCAGCTCTGGATGCGGTCTCCTTGCTTTGTGATAATTGTGCTCAGCGGAGCACAAGCTGACCTTAAAGCGCTGGCATGCGCTGGGTGCGGCTGATCCAGTCTGCGCTGGACCCGATGTATGTCACACGATGTTTCCAGGGACTGACACGGATGGCAAACCCTTGTGGTGATGGCGTCTGACGTCTGCAGAAGAGTGATGGAAGAATAGCAACGGTAGATGGATTTTAGGAGCAGTAATGTCAGCGGGGAGCAAAAGTATTCAAAGGCGGCAAATGGATCTCAGGAACGGCAGCTGAGCTCTTGATGGATCATGAAAATGAAAGCATTGCAGTAGATACCAGATGCAGTAGTATTAAATATCAGCTTTTAATAGTCCAGACTTTCAGTGTGTTGCAATCCACTAGACTCTCAACGCGTATTTTTCAACTAAACGCGTTTCAGGGTACTATAGCATAAAGTATTCAACCCCTTCCTCAGTAGCTATGCTGATAAATGAAAATCCATCATATATATATATATAGCAATTCGGTCTTAGTTTACAGGTGCAATGAATCTCATCATTAAAAGAAGGCTGTTGAACTTAGGGATGAAATGTATGCAGTCTCACATCGTTGGCAATAGGCATTAGTTCACACCTATTCATATCAATCGCACATGTATTGAAAAATGTAAAATATCTAACAATAAATGGAGCACATATTGCCAGCGGTGTGTGTTTGCCCATATATTTATGATAATGGCAGATATACAGGGTGGGCCTTTTATATGGATATACCTTAATAATATGGGAATGGTTGGTGATATTAACTTCCTGTTTGTGGCACATTAGTATATGTGAGGGGGGAAACTTTTCAAGATGGGTGGTGACCATATGTGACCATGACCATTTTGAAGTCGGCCATTTTGAATCCAACTTTTGTTTTTCAATAGGAAGAGGGTTATGTGACACATCAAACTTATTGGGAATTTCACAAGAAAAACAATGATGTGCTTGGTTTTAACGTAACTTTTTTTCTTTCATTAGTTATTTACAAGTTTCTGACTACTTGTCCAAATGTGTTCAATGTGCTGCCCATTGTGTTGGATTGTCAATGCAACCCTCTTCTCCCACTCTTCCCACACTGATCGCAACACTGCAGGAGAAATGCTCGTATCTCGTATCTTCACAGCATAGACAATTGCGCTCAGATGACCCCAAAGATCAAAGTCTAAGGGGGGTCAGATCGGGAGACCTTGGGGGCCATTCAACTGGCCCACGACGACCAATCCACTTTCCAGGAAACTGTTCATCTAGGAATGCTCGGACCTGACACCCATAATGTTGTGGTGCACCCTCTTGCTGGAAAAACTCAGGGAACGTGCCAGCTTCAGTGCATAAAGAGGGAAACACATCATCATATAGCAATTTCGCATATCCAGTGGCCTTGAGGTTTCCATTGATGAAGAATGGCCCCACTAGCTTTGTACCCCATATAGCACACCATACCATACATTTTTTGTGTTCCAACAGTCTTGGAGGGATCTATCCAATGTGGGTTAGAGTCAGACCAATAGTGGTGGTTTTGTTTGTTATCTTCACCATTCACATAAAAGTTTGCCTCATCACATCACTGAGGGTCATGTTCGAATTTTTGTTTTGCCCATTCTGCAGCCCCTGAAACTACAGATACTGGAAGCCTGTGCTAGCATTTCTCCTGTGGTGTTGCTATCAGTGTGTGAAGAGTAGGAGAAGAGGGTAGCATTGACAATCCAACACAATGGGCAGCACATTGAACAAATTTTATAAGTGGTCAGAACTTGTAAATAACTCATGAAAGAATAAAGTTACGTTAAAACCAAGCGCATCATTGTTTGTCTTGTGAAATTAATAATAAGTTTGATGCGTCACATGACCCTCTTCCTATTGAAAAAACTAAAGTTGGATTCAAAATGGCTGACTTCAAAATGGCCACCATGGTCACCACCCATCTTGAAAAGTTTCCCCCTCACATATAACTAATGTGCCACAAACAGGAAGTTAATATTGACAACCATTCCCATTTTATTAAGGTGTATCCATATAAATGGCCCACCCTGTATATTGGAGAAGGATAATAAATAATAAAAAATAATAAAAAATTCCCAAAAATAATGTGAATACCTAACAGAATTGGTGTTAGCAACAGTCAGAACGGTGAACCTTTATACAAGCAATGGTGAAAGTGTTAACATATATACTTTAATAATATTACCAAAGACAGTAGAAATTATTTATAGAATAATATGTGGTCTTTAATGCACCAAAATAAGTGATAATAATAAAAAATAAAAGCATAATAATAATATAAATAGTGGGAGTACTTGATAATATAGATGGAAAAAAAAACAAGACTGAAAAAGATGAAAATAAAATAAAGATACAAATGAAAAATAAATGGAGAGAGCGTCTGTAGAGGATAGAGTCGGCTGCAGGGGGCGTCTCCAATTCAGGGACACCAACTGGAGTCAAAACAATCCTCTACAGAAATCCAAATAGTTCAAAACGGGAACTGAGTCCTACCGGTTCTAATGTTGCAAATTCAAAAATGTTTTTGTTTTCTGCTCGATATTTTGATCATAAAGCTACCCCCCCTCCATCTTGTCTGATATATTGAAGTCCTATAAAAGAAAGGGAACTTAGATCACGATTATGTGTTGAAGCAAAATGGGCTGAGAGCGGATGTTTTAAATTCCCATTTCTAATGTTGTTGAGATGTTCAACTATATATTATATTAACCTTTCTACCCTCTTATGCGTCTTATTAAAAGGTATAACTATTTTGCTGTTATCTACGTCAGTAATGGTACACTTTTCTTTAATAACAAAAAAGGAGGCCCTATCCATTTTGTTAATGTGATCCAGGGATTGCTGTAAGAGGAGATCAGGATCCTTTTTTCCTTTAAATTGTTTTGTTAATTGTGATGCTTCCTCTATAAATTTATAATTAGATGTACAGTTTCTTTTGAGTCTGCGGTATTGTCCCTTTGGCACATTAAACTCTTAAGGACGCAGGGTGTGACCAGGACCCGCATCATAACGGGTCGGTCCCGGCTGCTATTGATAACTTTGACCCTGGGCTAATAGCGCGCTGCACAGTAAAGGCTTCCCGGCAGCTGAGTCAGGCTGATCGGGACTATTGCAATAAAATCGCAATGTTCCGATCAGCTAGGACGTGAGCAGAGGCCCCCTTACCTTGCTCTGTCACGTCCGATCGGTGTTTGATTACTCCAAGACTGAGCTACATGCTTGAGCAAACTAGCCCCTAGAACGCTGATCCACGCAAAGTATGTTGCAGGGATCAGGGTAAAAGATCAGTGTGTGCAGTGTTATAGCCCCCTATGGGAGCTATAACACTGCAAAAAAAAAGTGAAAAAAAAAAAGTTATTAAAGGTCATTTCACCCCTTCCCTAATAAAAGTTTGAATCACCCCCCTTTAAAAAAAACTGTGTAAATAAAAATAAACATATGTGGTATCGCCGCGTGCATAAATGTCCGAACTATAAAAATATATCATTAATTAAACCGCACGGTCAATGGCGTACGCGCAAAAAAATTCCAAAGTCCAAAATAGCGTATTTTTGGTCGCTTTTTATATGATACTGAAGAATGGTACTGATAAAAACTTCAGAACACGGCGCAAAAAATTAGCCCTCATACCAGCCTGTACGCAGAAAAATAAAAAAGTTATAGGGGTCAGAAGATGAGAATTTTTAACATATAAATTTTCCTGCATGATTTTTTTCAGAAGTATGAAAAAATCAAACCTATATAAGTAGGGTATCATTTTAACCGTATGGACCTACAGAATTAAGAGAGAGTGTAATTTTTAGCGAAAAATGCACTGCGTAGAAACGGAAACCCCCAAAAGTTACAAAATGACATTTTTCTTAAATTTTTTTGCACAATGAATTTTTTTTCTGTTTCGCCGGGGATTTTTAGGTAAAATGACTAATGTCACTGCAAAGTAGAATATGTGGTGCAAGAAATAAGACATCATATGGAATTGTATGTGCAAAATTGAAAGTGTTATGATTTTTAGAAGGTGATGAGGAAAAAATGAAAATGCAAAAACGGAAAAACGCTGAGTCCTTAAGGGGTTAATAAGCCATCGGGGCTAGTGGCAACAGGCAATGGTTATATAGCTATGTTTAGCCGTAGGTTTTTGATATGTATTACATGTTAGTCTGCCCTTATCTCAATGTCTAAAAAATGTATTATCTCTTTACTTATAGTAGATGTAAAGTGGATATTGTGATTATTGTTATTTAACCCTTTAAGGACTGAGCCCTTTTTCACCTTAAGGACTGAGCCCTTTTTTGCAATTTTGACCACTGTCACTTTATGCATTAATAACTTTGGGATGCTTTTACTAATTATTCTGATTCCGAGATTGTTTTTTCGTGACATATTCTACTTTAACACAGCGGTAAATTTTCGTCGTTACTTGCATCCTTTCTTGGTGGAAAAATCCCAAAATTTCATGAAAATTTAGCATTTTTCTAACTTTGAAACTCTCTGCTTGTAAGGAAAATGGACATTCCAAATAAATAATATTTTGATACACATATACAATGGGGGACATGTATCATTATTTGTGTATGGTAGAAGCAGTTTACCCCTTTTCCCGAATTCTAAATTATGTGCAGAAGAGCTAAATTTATCAATCAAGCGCAATGAGCTTCATAAATTGCGGGTAAATATAGTAATCTCCTAAATATACTCTTTGGAAAATAGAATCAATGATTTAGAGCATCTTGCTACATTAAGTCCAAGATGGCTTATATTTGCGCAAAAAAAACAGCTCTTGCGGCAAAATTTTTGGTGTAAAGAAAAAGTACGCAGTTAATAAATCCATGTGTACTATAGATGTCACTCCAAGGTACCCTGATTCAGCCACATCTGGAGGACATGCTCTACCAAAACGTGCGCAAAAAAATGCGCAAAAAAAAAGGGCTTGCGCAAAATTTTGCGCAAAAAAATACACACAAAACAGGGGTAAAATCTTTGATACATGTCCCCCAATATGTCTACTTTATGTTTGCATCATAAAGTTGACATGTTTTTACTTTTGAAAGACATCGGATGGCTTCAAAGTTCATCAGCAATTTTCCAATTTTTCACACAATTTTCAAAGTTGGAATATTTCAGGGACCAGTTCAGTTTTGAAGTGGATTTGAGGGGTCTTCATATTAGAAATACCCCATAAATGACCCCATTATAAAAACTGCATGTATTCAAAATGACATTCAGAAAGTGTGTTAACCCTTTAGGTGTTTCACAGGAATAGCAGCAAGGTAAAGGAGAAAATTCAAAATCTTCATTTTTTACACTCGCATGTTCTTGTAGACCAAGTTCTATTTTACAAGGGGTAAAAGGAGAAAAAGCCCCCCAAAATTTGTAACCCAATTTCTCTTGAGTAAGCAAATACCTCATATGTGTATGTCAAGTGTTCATAGGGCGCAGTAGAGGGCTCAGAAGGGAAGGAGCAACAATGGGATTTTAGAGAGTGAATTTTGCTGAAATGGTTTTTGGGGGGCATGTCACATTTAGGAAGCCCCTATGGTGCCAGAACAGCAGAAAACCCCACATGGCATACCATTTTGGAAACTACACCCCTCAAGGCACGTAACAAGGGGTCAAGTGAGCCTTAAAACCTCACAGGTGTTTGACGACTTTTCGTTAAAGTTGGATGTGTAAATTTTTTTTTTTTCACAAAAATGCTGTTTTTCCCCCAACTTTTAAATTTTTACAAGGGGTTATAGGAGAAAATGCCCCCCAAAATGTGTAACCCCATCTCTTCTGAGTATGGAAATACCCCATGTGTGGACGTCAAGTGCACTGCGGGCACACTACAGTGCTCAGAAGAGAAGAAGTCACATTTGGCTTTCGGAAAGCAAATTTTACCGAAATGGTTTTTGGGGGACATGTCACATTTAGGAAGCCCCTATGGTGCCAGAACAGCAAGAAAAACACATGGCATACTATTTTGGAAACTACATCCCTCAAGGAACGTAACAAGGTGTACAGTGAGCCTTAAGACCCCACAGGTGCTTGACAAATTTCCGCTAAAGCTGGACGTGAAAATGAAAAATTTGATTTTTTTTCACTAAAATGCTGGTTTTACCCCTAATTTTTCATTTTCACAAGGGGGTTATTGGAGAAAAAGCCTCCCAAAATTTGACAGAGCTTTGGAACACTGGGCTGTTCCAAATATCTGGCAGACACCTGTGATGTGTAAATGCTCACTGTACCCCTTATTACATGATGTGAGGGGTGTAGTTTCCAAAATGGGGTCACATGTGGGGGGTCCACTGTTCTGGCACTATGGGGGCTTTGTAAACACACATGGCCTTCAATTTCGGACACATTCTCTCTCCAGAAGCCCAATGTTGCTCCTTCTCTTCTGAGCACTGTAGTTCACCCGCAGAGCACTTTACATCCACATATGGGGTATGTTCTTTGTTTTCATTTTCACATCCAACTTTAACGGAAATTTGTCAAACACCTGTGGGGTGTTAGGGCTCACTTTACCCCTTGTTACATTTCGTGAGAGGTGTAGTTTCCAAAATGGGGCCACATCTGAGTATTTATTGTTTTGTGTTTATGTCAGAACCGCTGTAAAATCAGCCACCCCTGTGCAAATCACCAATTTAGACCTCAAATGTACATGGCACACTCTCACTTCTGAGCCATGTTGCGTTACAAATTTTGGGGGTCTTTTTTTCCTTTTACCGCTTGTGAAAATTAAAAGTATGGTGCAACACCAGCATGTTAGTGTAAAAATATATATTTTTTAAACTAACATGCTGGTGTAGACCCCAACTTTACCTTTTCATAAGGGGTAAAAGGAGAAAAAGCCCCACAAAATTTTTAACACAATTTCTCCCGAGTACGGAGATACCTCATATGTGGCCCTACAACAGGGCTCCGAAGTGAGAGAGCACCATGCGCATTTGAGGACTAAATTGGGTATTTGAATCCGCCACAAAAATACCGTACGGTAGTGTTTCCCAAACAGGGTGTCTCCAGCTGTTGCAAAACTCCCGGCCTTGACAGTCAGTGGCTGTCCAGCAATACTGGGAGTTGTTGTTTTTCAACAGCTGGAGGCTCCGTTTTGGAAACACTGCCGTACAATACGTTTTTTTATTTTTTATTGGAGGGGTGGGGACTGTGTAGGGGTATGTGTATATGTAGTGTTTTACCCTTTATTATGTGTTAGTGTAGTGTAGTGTTTTTAGGGTACATTCACATGGGCGGAGGTTTACAATGAGTTTCTCGCTGGGAGTTTGAGCTGCGGCGTAAAAATTTGCCGCATCTCAAACTTGCAGCAGAACTCGCTGTAAACCTGCCCGTGTGAATGTACCCTGTACCTCCAACTGTTGCAAAACTACAACTCCCTGTTGCAAAACTACAACTCCCAGCATCCACTGACAGACCATACATGCTGGAAGTTGTAGTTATGCAACAGCTGGAGGCACATTGATTGCAAAACACAGAGTTTGTTACTTAACTCAGTGTTTCGCAACCAGTGTGCCTCCAGGTGTTGCAAAACTAGAACTCCCAGCACGTACAGCCTCTCAGTGCATGCTTGGAGTTGTATTTTTAATACAGCTGGAGGCACACTGGTTGCAAAATACTGAGTTAGGTAACAAACTTGGTTTCACAGCCAATGTGTCTCTAGCTGTTGCAGAACTGCAACAATCAGCATGCATTGACAGTCGAAGGGCATGCTGGGAGTTGAAGTTTTGCAACAGCTGGAGGCACACTGCTACAACTCCCAGCATGCCCTTTGGTAGTCTGTGCATGCTGGGAGTTGTAGTTATGCAACAGCTGGCTGCACACTTTTTCATAGAAAAAATGTGCCTCCAGCTGTTGCAAAACTACAACCCCCAGCATGCACAGACTATCAAAGGGCATGCTGGGAGTTGTATTTGGAACTCCAGCCATTGCAAAACTACAACTCCCAGCATGCCCTTTGGCTGAGCATGCTGCGAGTTGTTGCTAAGCAACAGCAGGAAGTGAACAGGCCTCACCTCCTGCTCTATCCTGCACTGGGACTGCCACCGCTGCTGCCGCATATCCTGCTGCTCCTGTCGCCGACACCGATCCCGAGGGGACCCCCGCCGGACCAGGGCAAGGTAGGAGACCCCCGCCGGCGCCGATCTCCGCCATCTTCGCCGTACCCGATCGCAGCCCAGCAGGGTCGTGATTGATCGGTCTTTCCAAATGGTCAATCACGTGATCGTGAGACGGCACCTGTGCCACCTCACTCCTGCTGGGTAAGGGTGAATGGGGCTGTCTCGGACAGCCCCACTCACCCTTTTTTTTTTTCCAGGTCACCGGGTCACCAGAGACCCGATCGACCTGGAAAAGCCGCAAATCATTGGTCTGAATTGAACGACGATTTGAGGCGATCGCCGACATGGGGGGGTCTTGGGACCCCCCCCAGGGGTTTGCATGGGGTGCCTGCTGATAGGGACTGGAATTCCCATGGGTGTATACTTTGCCCAACATTGAAGGTATTGTTGGGACTGTATGTACCTCTGCTGCGACTGTTTGTGTTCTCTGTATATTCCTTGTCTGGACCGGTTAAAATACTTGTATCTCTCTGTATGGGTATTGGTTGTAATGTTTCAGTTGATATGGTCTGTTTTGATGTGTAATATTTGACATGTGGGTTTTGATAGGGGCTGTATGAACTTTTTCTCCGGGGACTGTGTGAACTGTTTCTTCTCCCTCCATATGGTTTGTATCTTTGATGATATGAAGGGTTTCTGTGATAATGATTCTCTTTTGTGTAGTTGGTTTCCCTGTAATGTTGATCTTCCCCTAAAAAATTATTTTCACTCAAGGGGGCATATCTGTTTTGTGTGGGAATAACATACTTATTTTCTACACTCATATTTTGTGAACTGGTTACTTTTTTTCCTGTCTGCCACAATAATTTCTTTGTTTTTCTGTTTATAATTTCTGCCTCCAATTTATCTAATTTCGTGCATACAAATTATTGTCACAAATTCTGGGTTTTGGTCAAACTTATCTATCTCATTTTTCAGGAGATCAATCTGGCAATCCAGATTATTAATTAATTCTTGTCTCCATTCTATAACCAGTTCAACCAAACCCCTAGAGTATTTTTTAAGTGTATTTTCCCATTTTACATTAAAATGTTCACATTCTAAATCACATGCTGATGTCTTAAAAATGCTCAAACCCTTGGGAATCATTTTTATCTCCAATAGATGAGACAAGGTTTTGATACTCCATTGGTTTCTCAACCGTTTGGACATATTTTCCAATTTCTTTAAAGTTTGGATTATTAGTAAATCACTCAGTCCCATTGAATAATATTGTTCAACATTAACATCATTAAACTTGAATTTCTCTATAGATTGTTTTTTGTTCTCTAAGTGAGACCAGATATTCATGTTATAATTGGAGCATGTTCACACTTGTTATAATGGAAAGATACACATAGTTAAAAAATTGGTGCAGTTCGCAATCACTAGCTGAGGGATATTGAGCAAACACCTATACCCAAGGTTTGTAAATATTGCACAAAAAAGAAAAGAAAACATAGCCCAACCTCTAGGGTAGTGTATAAATTGACAGATGAACTAAATGATATTGGGCTAAGACCGTGCTTCAAATAACCATGATTTTTTTTATTTATTTAAAAAGACATATATAGTGCATGAATTTCCCTCACAGAGCCCTTATGGGAGGAATATAGATAAAAATGCATAAACAATAAAAATCATTCAGCCCCTATCAAAACCCACATGTAAAAAATTACACATATCGAAATAGACTATATCAAAAGAAACATTATAACCAATACCCAAACAGAGAGACACAAGTATATCAACCGGTCCAGACAACAAGGAATATATAGAGAACACAAACAATCACAGCAGAGGTACATACAGTCCCAAGAATACCTTCAATGTCAGGCAAAATAGGAACCCCCAAAAAAAGAAGTCACGCAGACGATTTAGAAATAGAAGTATTAACCCAACCTACACTAAAAATAGGCAAGATTCACTAAATAATACAGAGTCATCAATTATAAATTTAAGTAATCACCAACTCACATCCTCTCAAGAGTCACTATTGAACAAAGGTCTTAAATTTGCACCCTCACATTCTTTGAACAAATTCCAGTCTTATGTGGGAATTGAAAAATATGTACGTAATTTATGTCTAAAAAAATACTTTCTGAAATATCCATTGGAACCTCAGAAATTAGAATTAGAATATTTACATATAGAGTGCAAATTGAAGTCAGGGTGTTACCCAAATAGTTTGAAGGGTCCAGATATTTTTTATTATTATTTATCACTTTTATTTTGGTGCATTAAAGACCACATATTATTCTATAAATTATTTATACTTTCTTTGGTAATATTATTAACCCCTTCAGGACGGAGCCCATTTTGGCCTTAAGGACCGGAGCGTTTTTTGCACATCTGACCACTGTCACTTTAAACATTAATAACTCTGGAATGCTTTTAGTTATCATTCTGATTCCGAGATTGTTTTTTCGTGACATATTCTACTTTAACATAGTGGTAAATTTTTGTCGATACTTGCATCCTTTCTTGGTGAAAAATCCGTAAATTTGATGAAAAATAAGAAAATTTAGCATTTTTCTAACTTTGAAGCTCTCTGCTTGTAAGGAAAATGGATATTACGAATACATTTTTTTTTGGTTCACATATACAATATGTCTACTTTATGTTTGCATCATAAAATTAACGTGTTTTTACTTTTGGAAGACACCAGAGGGCTTCAACGGTCAGCAGCAATTTTCCGATTATTCACAAAATTTTCAAACTCAGTATTTTTCAGGGACCAGTTCAGGTTTGAAGTGGATTTGAAGGGTCTTCATATTAGAAATACCCCATAAATGACCCCATTATAAAAACTACACCCCCCAAAGTATTCAAAATGACATTCAGTCAGCGTTTTAACCCTTTAGGTGTTTCACACGAATAGCAGCAAAGTGAAGGAGAAAATTCACAATCTTCATTTTTTACACTCACATGTTCTTGTAGACCCAATTTTTGAATTTTTACAAGGGGTAAAAGGACAAAATTTTTACTTGTATTTGTAGCCCAATTTCTCTCGAGTAAGCACATACCTCATATGTCTATGTAAAGTGTTCGGCGGGCGCAGTAGAGGGCTCAGAAGGGAAGGAGCGACAAGGGGATTTTGGAGAGTACGTTTTTCTGAAATGGTTTTTGGGGGGCATGTTACCTTTAGGAAGCCCTTATGGTGCCAGAACAGCAAAAAAAAAACACATGGCATACCATTTTGGAAACTAGACCCCTCGGGGAATGTAACATGGGATAAAGTGAACCTTAATACCCCACAGGTGTTTCACGACTTTTGCAAATGTAAAAAAAAAAATTAAAAATTTTACCTAAAATGCTTGTTTTCCCCCAAAAATTTTATTTTTAAAAAGGGTAATAGCAGAAAATACCCCTAAAAATTTGAAGCCCAATTTCTCCCGATTCAGAAAACACCCCATATGGGGGTGAAAAGTGCTCTGCTGGCACACTACAGGTCTCAGAAGAGAAGGAGTCACATTTGGCTTTTTGAACGCAAATTTTTCTCTGGGGGCATGCCACATTTAGGAAGCCCCTATGGTGCCAGGATAGCAAAAAAAAACCCACATGGCATACCATTTTGGAAACTAGACCCCTCGGGGAACGTAACAAGGGGTTAAGTGAACCTTTATACCCCACAGGTGTTTCACGACTTTTGAATATGTAAAAAAAAAAATTTTTTTTTACCTAAAATGCTTGTTTTACCAAAAATTTTACATTTTTAAAAAGGGTAAAAGCAGAAAATACCCCCCAAAATTTGTAACACAATTTCTCCCGAGTACGGCGATACCCCATATGTGACCCTAAACTGTTGCCTTGAAATACGACAGGGCTCCAAAGTGAGAGCGCCATGCGCATTTGAGGCCTAAATTAGGGATTGCATAGGGGTGGACATAGGGGTATTCTACGCCAGTGATTCCCAAACAGGGTGCCTCCAGCTGTTGCAAAACTCCCAGCATGCCTGGACAGTCAACGGCTGTCCGACAATACTGGGAGTTGTTTTGCAACAGCTGGAGGCTCCGTTCTGGAAACAGTGGCGTACCAGACTTTTTTCATTTTTATTGGGGAGGGGAGGGGGGCTGTGTAGGGGTATGTGTATATGTAGTGTTTTTTACTTTTTATTTTATTTTTGTGGTAGTGTAGTGTAGTGTTTTTAGGGTACAGTCGCACGGGCGGGGGTTCACAGTAGTTTCTCGCTGGCAATTTGAGCTGCAGCAGAAAGTTTGCGGCAGCTCAAATTTGCAGCCAGATACTTACTGTAATCCTCCGCCCATGTGAGTGTACCCTGTACGTTCACATTGGGGGGGGGGGACATCCAGCTGTTGCATAACTACAACTCCCAGCATGCCCGTTGGCTGTCGGTGACTGCTGAGAGTTGCAGTTTTGCAACAACTGTAGGCACACTGGTTATGTATCACTGAGTTTGTGACCTAACTCAGTGTTTCACAACCAGTGTGCCTCCAGCTGTTGCAAAACTACAACTCCCAGCATGTACGGTGCATGGTGTACGGTGACTGCTGAGAGTTGTAGTTTGCAACAGCTGGAGGCACACCGGTCGTGAAACACTGAGTTAGGTAAAAAAAAGAGTTTCACAACCAGTGTGCCTTCAGCTGTTGCAAAACTACAACTCTCAGCAGTCACCGACAGCCAACGGGCATGCTGGGAGTTGTAGTTATGCAACCAGCAGATGCACCACTACAACTCCCAGCATGCACTTTAGCTGTTTGTGCAAGCTGGGAGTTGTAGTTAGACAACAGCTGAAGGTACACTTTTCCATAGAAAGAATGTGCCTCCAGCTGTTGCAAAACCATAAGTCCCAGCATGCCCATAAGGGAATGCTGGGAGTTGTGGTGGTCTGCCTCCTGCTGTTGCATAACTACAGCTCCCAGCATGCCCTTTTTGCATGCTGGGAGCTGTTGCTAAGCAACAGCAGGAGGCTGTCACTCACCTCCAACGATCCAGACGCTGCAGGTCAGTCCCGCCGCCGCAGCTGCTCCTGGGGCCCCGATCCCAACAGGGGCGCCGGGGATCGGGGTCCCCAGCACCCGGGGTGCACGTCCCGCACCCGCTCACGTCCTCCAGAAGAGGAGCGGAGCGGGTGCGGGAGTGACACCCGCAGCAGGCGCCCTGATTGGTCGGCCGGTAATCCGGCCGACGAATCAGGGCGATCGTGAGGTGGCACCAGTGCCACCTCACCCCTGCAGGCTCTGGCTGTTCGGGGCCGTCAGAGACGGCCCCGAACAGCCAGTAATTCCGGGTCACCGGGTCACTGGAGACCCGATTGACCCGGAATCGCCGCAGATCGCTGGACTGAATTGTCCAGCGATCTGCGGCGATCGCCGACATGGGGGGGCATAATGACCCCCCTGGGCGATATGCCGGGATGCCTGCTGAACGATTTCAGCAGGCATCCGGCTCCGGTCCCCAACCGGCTAGCGGTGGGGGCCGGAATTCCCACGGGCATATGGATACGCCCTCGGTCCTTAAGGACTCGGGATTCAGGGCGTATCCATACGCCCTATGTCCTGAAGAGGTTAAAGTATATATATGTTAACACTTTCACCTTTGCTTGTATATATTTTTACCGTTCTGACTGTTGCTAACACCAATTCTGTAAGGTAATCACATTATTTTTGGTACATTTTTGTTATTTTTTATTATTTATTATCATTCTCTGATATACATCTTTCATTATCATAAGTATATGGGCAGAACACACCGCTGGCAATATGTGCTCCATTTAATGTTAGATATTTAACATTTTTCGATACATGTGCGATTGATATGAATAGGTGTAAACTAATGCCTATTGTCAAAGATGTGAGACTGAATACCTTTCATCCCTAAGTTCAACAGCCTTCTTTTAACAATGAGATTCATTGCACCTGTAAACTAATACCGAATTGCTATATATATGATGGACTTTTCATTTATCAGCATAGCTACTGAGGAAGGGGTCGAATACTTTATGCTATAGTACCCTGAAACGCGTTTAGTGGAAAAAGACGCATTGAGAGTCTAGTGGATTGCAAGCCACCAAAAGTCCGGACTATTTAAAGCTGATATTTAATACTACTGCATCTGGTATCTACTGCAATTCTTTCATTTTCATGATCCATCAAGAGCTCAGCTGCCGTTCCTGAGATCCATTTGCCGCCTTTGAATACCTTTGCTCCCTGCTGACATTGCTGCTCCAAAAATCCATCTACCATTGCTATTCTTCCATCACTCTTCTGCTGACGTCAGACGCCATCACCACAAGTGTTTGCCATCCTTGTCAGTTCTTGGAAACATTGTGCAACATACATCGGGTCCAGCGCAGCCTGGACCAGCCGCACACAGCGCTTTAAGGTCAGCTAGTGCTCCACTGAGCACAATTATCGCAATGCAAGGAGACAGCATCCAGAGCTGGTAATATAGAGCATCATAATATAGCGGTAATATCTAATATTATGCAAAATACAATCTATGACAGCATATAGACAATAAACTATTGTTTTACTACCAATGCATTATTCTGATTGAATTTCATATCACTATTGTCGGACTATGTGATTCTATTATAACATTCCACTATTCTGTATGGTTTATATTATATTAATATTTTTTATTGTTTATTCATTTTTATCTATATTCCTTTGTGCCCTGTGAGGGGAATTTATGCACTATATATGTCTTTTTAAATAAATAAAATCATTGTTTGGAGCACGGCCTTAGCCTAATATAATTTAGTTCATCTATCCATTTATACACTACCCTAGAGGCTATTTTTCTTTTTTTTTGTGCTATATTTCACACACCTTGGGTATAGGTGTTTGCCCAATATACCTCGGCTAGTGATTAATTGTGAGCTGCACCAATTTTTTAACTAGGATATTCTAATTATGGCTCAATACAAAGACTTAATTGTTATTCAAATAGATTGGACTCTTTCTCTTTTAACCGACCTAGGCTTTCTTATCAATTTCAAAAAGTTGGTACTTGTTCCTTCTCAAGAATTAGTATTCCTAGGTTTCTTGATCAACACCCAATTAACCACTTTAAGTCTCCCTCCCAGAAGACTAAAGACTATTCGCAAGGATCTTATTTCTTTGAGAGCAATAGCAAGTGTAATGGGTCTTCCTTCAGCATCCATTCAGGCAATGTTTCCAGCCCCTCTTCACTATCGTGCTCTCAAAAGACTAAAAATTTGTCACTTACGGGAAGGTCTGACATATTCAGACGAAATTCGCTTATCGAAAGAAGAACTTCACTGGTGGCTCTCTCACATTCAACAATGGAATGGCAAGACAATTTTCCATCCAAATCCGGATATAGTCATAGAATCAGATGCCAGTCTTATCGGATGGTTCGCTCGATGCGGTCCTCTTTCTGTCGGAGGGAAGTGGTCCCTTTCGAAAATCTGCTGCACATCAATTGTTTAGAACTTTTGGCAGGATACTTTGCTCTCAAGAGCTTTGCAAAGGACTCCTCCCATTTTTGTGTTCTATTACGCATGGACAACATATCTGCTGTCCAATATATCAATAGATTGGGAGGGACTACTTCCAAAATCCTTGCAGATATTGCCAAAGATTTCTGGCACTTTTGTCTGGAGAAACACATAATCTTGAAGGCGGAATACCTTCCAAGAATTTCCAACTCTATTGCGGACTGGAATTCCTAATTTCTAACAAACTTCAGTGACTGGAAACTTCATCCTCGTGTCTTTCACCATATCAATCGTTTATGGGGCCCACTACATCTGGATCTATTTGCATCTTGTCTCAACCGACAGCTTCCTCTCTTCTTCAACTGGAGACCGGACCCGGAGGCTTGCGGAGTGGCCGCTTTCCTTACATTTTGGCCTCTGGAAGCTCTGTGCGCATTTCCTCCATTCAATCTCATCCCTCGTCTCCTCCTTCTGACGACAATTCGGAAGGCCACATTGGTTCTGATCACTCCATGGTGGTCGACTCAGTCATGGTTTCCCCAGATATTACATCTCCTCATAGGTTTTCCTCAGATTCTTCCTTACTCTCCAGATCTCCTCCAAGATCCTCTAGGGAACTCACACCCTTTAATCCTATCAGATCAATTACCTCTAATAGCTTGGTTGATTTCGGGTCATCCAGATCGTTCCCATCATTTTTCTCTCTCATCTAGAGAATTCCTTTCCAATGCATGGGCTCCAGGTACCAGATCTGCTTACAGATCAGCCTGGAAGATTTGGATTGATTGGTGCTCTCAAAGGGATCTGGATCCCTTACGAACATCTAACTGTCACATTAAAAATTTTCTTTCTTTTTTGTTTTGATCAGGGTAAAGCTTACCGCACTATTAACTTATATCGTTCGGCCATTTCTTCCCAACATCAACATATTGACTTTTTACCCATTGGTAAACATCCTCTGGTCTGCAAACCTATGAAAGGCATTCGTTTTCGACATACTTCATTACTAGATATAATACCATTTGGAATGTGAATATCATTTTGAATTTATTTTTGAGATGGGAAGACAATGATTCTACCTTATACCTTAAAGGGGTACTCCGGTGAAAAACTTTTTTTTTTAAATCAACTGGTGCGAGAAAGTTAAACAGATTTGTAAATTACTTCTATTAAAAAATCTTAATCCTTCCTGTACTTATTAGCTGCTGAATACTACAGTGGAAATTCTTTTCCGTTTGAAACACAGAGCTGTCTGCTGACATCATGAGCACAGTGCTCTCTGCTGACATCTCTGTCCATTTTTAGGAACTGTCCAGGGTAAAAGGGAAATCCCCATAGCAAACATATGCTGTTCTGGACAGTTCATAAAATGGACAGAGATGTCAGCAGAGAGCACTGTGCTCGTGAGGTCAGCAGATAGTTCAGTGTTTCAAAAATAAAAGAATTTCCACTGTAGTATTCAGCAGCTAATAAGTACAGGAAAGATTAAGATTTTTTAATAGAAGTCATTTACAAATCTGTTTAACTTTCTGGCACCAGTTGATTTAAAAAAAAAATAAAGTTTTTCACCTGAGTACCCCTTTAAATTTCTTTCTTTCAAACTTACAGTTCTTCTCTGCCTTATTTCCATCAAACGCATTTCAGACGTCAGAGCTCTTGATAGGACAATATTCTCCACAAGGAGTCCATTTTTCTATTCATCGTTGTACTAAAACGAACTTACAATCATTTTTTTATCCAGCCTTTCCACTTCAGGACAAACTCTGCGTAGTTCGTTGTCTCCAATCCTACGAATCTAAGACAATGTCTCTCAGGAATCCTTCTTCGTCTCAACTTATTTCCTTTTGCAAACCCTATAATCCTGTTTCTTCCACCACACTTGCTGGATGGGTAAAACAGACTATGGAATTGGCCGGTATAGATGTCTCTAAATTTGGTGCTCACTCTGCCAGAGGAGCGGTCTCGACTAAATTGTTTCAGTAGGGAGCTTCTCTTTCAGACATTCTTAAAACAGCTAATAGGTCCTCCGATTCCACCTTTAAAAGATTTTATTTCAGACCTGAAACTCATGGTTCTTTTGTAAAATGTTTATATATTATTTAATTATATTGATTGATATTAGCTTTGAACTAGCATAATAGGAGCGTCTTTTCTTGTTATAAAATTAAAGATTTTCCTAGCCTTTGTAAAGGAAAATATAGATTTTATTAAAGACAAGACGAAAGTATTATTCCTCCCGTTAACTCACCCTTTTGCTGGTTTTTCAGCTGTCTAAGGATATCTTTACCATATTCCTCAACTCACCATGCCAACTGTTCCGGTTCCCCTTCTGCTGAAAGTTATGTTATCTTCATGTTCCTGACGACATGTCAAAGTTCCTGTTTTTTCCAGTAGAATTTGTTTCCATTCAACTTCTTCGTTATTATCCAAGTGAGACTGTATTCCAGTTATTTGGATCATTCCATATTTCCGCAAAGAAGAAGGAAGAGACTCTTATGCCCGTTACCTTTACTATGTTCATGATAATCTGATTGGTTATTCATGACATAACAGCATGTTTGGCTGCGTCATACTCTGTGTTCAAAGTTTTTTCTCTATAATTTAAGTATATATATATATATATATATATATATATATATATTGTTTTGCTGCTGAGTTCAGAAAAATAAGTTTTAAAGCATAATACTCGCTTCTTGTCTTTAATAAAATCTATATTTCTCTTTACAAAGGCTAGGAAAATCTTCAATTACAGTGGAATTAGATCCACTGAATCACATGGGGCATATTCTTGAAGTCATTCTCTTCTTCTCTGTCTTGCTCAGACTGCCGTGAAGTCTTCATCCAACCATGACTCCTCTCCATAGAATCTGCCAGACAACAAACATCTTAGGCTCCACACATTTCAGCACAGTCCCCACTTGCTCCTCACCTTTAGTGCCCAAAATAATGCCCCCTTGGTGCCCTGCATTGTATGAGGGAGTAGAAAAGTGTGTTTGGGGGAAGGGTAGGGGGATTGGGTGGTGGTGGGTAGGTAATTCCCCTCCATTAGTTAGAAGCCTTTAGTAGGTAGAAAAATGCCGCCAGGTAGGAAGTGACCCAGGAAGGTAATGCCCCCAGTAGGTAGTAGGTTATGTCCCAATAAGTCCTCTAAAAAAATAAAGAATCCCACTCACCTTTCTGCTGCTACTTTGCTCCTCCAGGACTTCTCTAGCAGGCCACGTGATGAAATGACATAATCATCATCATCCAACCAGCAGCAAATGCAATTTGTGCAATGTACGTAGGAGCAGGAGACCACTGTTTAAACATCAGTCTTCTGCTTCTGTGTGGGCGCTGCTGCAAGCGGCATTCCCTTTACCTGGGAACTGGCTGTACCCTCTCGACAGCGGCCCTGAATCCACTTGTGTGCTTGCTACATGCTGCTAGGGCTGCTTTATACATCACTGCCTATTGCTTACTACTGTTGCCACTCACAGCTCACATTACCATATTTAAACACTTCATGCTACTCCAAATAACAAAGGAGGGAATTAAGGTAAGTAACACAATGTGGTAAAAGCATTTAAATCAACATTTCTCTTTGAGGTAAATAAATGATTTTACCTCTGAATTCCCCTGCTGTGTTTATTGTGATCAGTTGCTGGTCTTGTCAACAGGAGAGCAGTAGGGTGTCTTAGAACTAAAAAGGCAGGGTTGCACCTAGTCTTATTACTACCTTGCAAAAAAGTTCATACCCCGGAAGCCTTGTTTGAGTGATTCTAGGGAAAATACAGTGTGACTTACAGCATCCAATATGGAACAGTACTGACCATTCCATATTACACACTGAAATGCACTTGATTGTATGCAAGAGGCTTAATGCTATGTTATCATCCCCCCGCTGTCCCCTGTGGTTACATGCTTACTGTACCAGATGTCTAAGGTTAGGACTCCATGGTGATTTTATACATGGCCATCATCTAACGTTGCTTTTGAAGTAGATAGCTGTGTTTTATCTTATTGTATCCCTGCTACTGTTATCCTATGGGCTGTGCATGAAATAACAACATGTATACATATGTGTGATTTTATTTTCTCCTCCATAAGTTTATATGAGCAGCAAGAATGCAAAATTTGCACACATATACCACCACATTGCACTTATATTTAATGCTGCCATACTGTACTAATTAAATACTCATACCCCCCTTTACATAACAATGCCACCATACAGTGGTATTGGATACCAACATATACAATTCACAGAAATATCATCACCCTACAAACATGAATAATGTCACCATGCAGTACTAACAAATAAAGGTTGCTTTACATAGACTTACATTTTTAACCCATTAAGAACACAGCCTAGTTTGGTAGTAATTGATGTGTTGTTGTGCACTGCTTACACGTTTGTTAGGAAGCAGTGCACCTCAAAACATTGGGGCAGTGAAGGGAACACCAAGAGTGTGCTAGGCACAGCCTGTAAAATAAACTGTCTATTTTTCAGAATGCAATATGAAAAAGATGCTTAAGACTTCAATGGGTAGGAAAATAAGCAGCAGCAAAATATGGCACATGTGACCCTACCCTTAAGGAGAATTGTCCTTAGACCACATTCAAAACCAGTGCTGTAAATATTTATTGAGTTTGTATAATTGAGCCCATAGAGGCAAACACATTACCCTCGTAGCCCACAGATTGCCCTCATCACAGGTTCTTGGTTTGTCTTTTATTTTCAACTGGGGTGTTTACTTAGGCTAGGTACAGTGATGTAAATAATAGGGTAGCAGAAATAGCATCTGCAATTTATTTATTTATTTATGTAGCAGCGCTTACAATTATGGGGTACAAACAAAGACAAGTATCAGACATAAAATTACACAATAACTATTCAAACAAGAGTTGTGGGGATATATTGAGGATATGTTGGGGATATGTTGGGGATATGTTGAGGATATGTTGGGGATATGTTGGGGATATGTTGAGGATATGTTGAGTCCAATTAGAGACTGTTATAGGCCTGTCTGAAGAGATGTGTTTTTAGGCCACGTTTGAAACTATGGATGTTGTTGTTGAGTCTGAGGGATTGAGGGATAGCATTCCAGAGAACCGATGCAGCGCGAGTGAAGTCTTGGAGACGGGAGTGAGAAGTTCGGATTATAGAAGATGTTAGTGTGAGATCATTAGCAGATCGGAGAGAACGTGTAGGATGGTAGACAGAGATGAGAGAGGAGATGTAGGGAGGTGCAGCATTGTGGAGAGCTTTGTGTGTGAGACTGAGGATTTTGTACTGTATTCTGGACTGAATAGGTAACCAGTGTAGTGACTGGCACAGGGAGGAGGTGTCGGTGTAGCGGCTGGAGAGGAAGATGAGTCTGGCTGCGGCATTAAGGATGGACTGAAGAGGAGAGAGTTTGGAGAAAGGAAGGCCTATTAGTAAAGAGTTACAGTAGTCGAGGCGGGAGTGAATCAAAGCAATAATGAGAGTTTTAGCAATTTCAGTAGTGAGAAACGGGCGGATTCTTGAAAAGTTTTTGAGATGCAGGTGACAAGAACGTGAAAGAGACTGAATATGGGGAGTGAAAGACAGATCAGAGTCAAGTATAACTCCAAGACAGCGAGCCTGCTGCCCGGGAGTTATGGTAGTACCACATACCGAGATGGAAATGTCAGGGTAAGGTACAGTATCAGTTGATGGAGAAAAAACAAGAAGTTCTGTTTTAGAAAGATTTAGTTTCAGATATAAAGAGGACATGATGTCTGAGACGGCAGAGAGACAGTCACTGGTATTCTGTAGGAGTGCAGGGGTGATGTTGGCGGAGGAGGTATAGAGTTGGGTGTCATCAGCGTAGAGGTGGTACTGGAAACCAAATCTACTGATTGTTTTTCCAATGGGGGATGTGTAGAGTGAAAAGAGTAGAGGACCCAGAACCGATCCCTGGGGAACCCCCTGGGGAAGAGGAGAAGAAGTAGAGCCAGAAAACGAGACGCTATAGAAGCGGCCAGAGAGATAGGAGGAAAACCAGTTGAGAGCAGAGTCCTTGAGACCAATGGAGCGGAGACTACTGAGCAGGAGTTGGTGATCCACAGTGTCAAAGGCCGCAGACAGGTCCAAGAGAATCAGTAAAGAGAAATTGCCATTTGATTTGGCCGTCAGAAGATCGTTAGTGACTTTGGTTAGGGCCGTTTCTGTGGAGTGAAGGGAGCGGAAACCAGACTGTAAGGGGTCAAGGAGAGAGTTCTCGGAGAGATGGCGGATAAGGCGGGAGTAGACCAAGCGTTCCAGGAGTTTGGAGATAAAGGGGAGATTTGAGACGGGTTGATAGTTGGCTGCACAGGACGGGTCCAAAGATGGTTGAGACCCAGTAGCTGTGGGGCCCCCATCAAAAGTTATAAAACGAATATAATGCAATGAGCTTGAGTGTGCAAGAAAAATAAAGGAAAAGATGTAAGATATGTCAACTCATCTTCATATGCTTGTTAAACTACATAAAATTATAATCCTGTTTTTATACTTGCTGCTGGCAATGACATTTAAAATGTTTATACGGTAACACCAACAATTACTTGTTATACCATTGGATTAAAATATATCTTTTAGTATCTTTTAGGCCTTTACACATAAAAATATAAATTGCAAGCAATTGTTTTTAAGCATTTTTTGGGGGTGTTTTTTTAAAAATTATTTTCATTTGTATTTTTCTGTTAAAAAACACTATTAAAAATGGAATGAAGAACAGTATGAAAAATGTGAATTTCTATTTACATTTTGTGTGTGAAATCAGCCTCAGGCACTTATTTGGAAAATACTGGAGTTCTTTTTAATCAAAAGAAGTGGATTCAAATGGAATGGGAAATAAAAAGGAAGGACTTATATTTCTCCTTCCTGCTGAATCCAATATACTGCATCAAAAACTATAGTGACAGGTTTCCAAAAACTTCTGTGTGACAACAACCATTTAACAGGCAGACATGTTTAAGGGTGTACAGTGGGGATCAAAAGTTTGGGCACCCCAGGTAAAAATTTGTATTAATGTGCATAAAGAAGCCAAGGAAAGATGGAAAAATCTCCAAAAGGCATCAAATTACAGATTAGACATTCCTATAATATGTCAACAAAAGTTAGATTTTATTTCCATCATTTAAACTTTCAAAATAACAGAAAAAAAATGGCGTCTGCAAAAGTTTGGGCACCCTGCATAATTTATAGCATGCACTGCCCCCTTTGCAAAGCTGAGACCTTCCAGTGTCATGGATTGTTCTCAATCATCATCTGGGAACACCAGGTGATGTCCATCTCAAATGTTTTAAATGCCCAGACTCATCTGACCTTGCCCCAACAATCAGCACCATGGGTTCTTCTAAGCAGTTGTCTAGAAATCTGAAACTTAAAATAGTTGACGCTCACAAAGCTGGAGAAGGCTATAAGAAGATAGCAAAATGTTTTCAGATGTCAATATCCTCTGTTCGGAATGTAATTAACAAATGGCAGTCATCAGGAACAGTGAAAGTTAAAGCAAGATCTGGAAGACCAAGAAAATATCAGACAGAACAGCTCGCAGGATTGTGAGAAAAACTATTCAAAACCCACATTTGACTGCAGACACTCCAGATGAGGCAGACACTGGAGTTGTGGTACACTATTCCACTATAAAGAGATACTTGTACAAATATGGTCTTCATGGAAGAGTCATCAGAAGAAAACCTCTTCTACTTCCTCACCACAAAAATCAGCATTTGAACTTTGCAAATGAACATATAGACAAGCCTGATGCATTTTGGAAACAAGTTCTGTGGACCGATGAGGTGAAAATTTTACTTTTTGGCCAGAATGAGCAAAGGTATGTTTGGAGAAGAAGGGGAACAGAATTTAATGAAAAGAACCTCTGTCCAACTGTTGGGGTTGTATTGCAGCCAGTGGCACAGGAAATGTCTCACGGGTAGAAGGAAAAATGGATTCAATAAAATTTCAGCAAATTTTGGATGCTAACTTGATGCTATCTTTGAAAAAGCTGAAGTTAAAGAGAGGATGGCTTCTACAAATGGATAATGATCCTAAACACACCTCGAAATCCACGGGGGTTACATCAAGAGGAGTAAACCGAAGGTTTTGCCATGGCCTTCCCAATATCCTGACATCAACATAAGTGAAAATCTATGGATAGACCTTAAAAGAGCAGTGCGTGACAGACAGCCCAGAAATCTCAAAGAACTGGAAGAATGGGCAAAGATACCTCAAACAAGAATTTAAAGACTCTTGGCTGGCTACAAAAAGCATTCACAAGCTGTTATACGTGCCAAAGGGGCAGTACAAGATATTAACTCTGCAGGGTGCCCAAACTTTTGCAGACGCCATTTTTTTTCTGTTATTTTGAAAGTGTAAATGATGGAAATAAAATCTAACTTTTGTCGACATATTATAAGAATGTCTAATATGTATTTTGATGCCTTTTGGAGATTTTTCCATCTTTCCTTGGCTTCTTTATGCACATTAATACAAATTTTTCCCTGGGGTGCCCAAACTTTTGATCCCCACTGTATAGTAGGCTGTGAAGAGAAAGCTAGGCAGGCACCACTGTAGGAAACAATGGCAAAACACCAAACTTAGCAGGGAGTGAAAAAAAAATTTAGGCCTTCCCACTTAAATAAGACCAATTGCATCAAGTACAAAAATATAAAGACCTGATAAAACGTCCAATATTTATTGATGCTTAGATTAAAACATACTTATGGGCAGAGAGTCCGTATTCAGCATAAGCTGACTGATCGGCAAGGAGAGGCTGACGGATCATTTTGTAGTTTGCTTTCTCTAGCCTTAGAGAAAGTGGGCAAACCACAAAATAATTTGTCAGCCTTGCCTTGCCGGTCAGTCAGTTTTAATCTAAGCATCAATAAAGATGGACATTTTATCGGTTAAGTGCCACCTGCTTTTTGCTTTATATTTTTATACATTAAGTAGATTGCCTGTTCCACAAAAATTAACATTAATCTAAAGTGTATGAGTGTGTCCCAACTTTCCCCCAATGTCAGATGTTAGAGGAATGAAGGGTAGAGCTAGTGGTTTTAAAAGGGGTACTCTGGTGCAAAACATCTTATCCCCTATCAAAAGGATAGGGGATAACATGTTAGATCACGGAGGTCCTGCTGCTGGAGACCCCCGCGATCTCCAGGCCGGCAGCAGCGGCGTCCGGAACACTGGAGTGTGGAGCTCCCATGTTCGTGATGTCCCGCCACGCCCCTTCCATTCATGTCTATGGGAGGGGGTGTGATGGCTAGTACGTAGCCATCATGCCTCCTCCCATAGACCTGAATGGACGGGGCGTGGCGGCTGTAGACGCCAGTCATCCGGCATGGAGCGGAGTTTGCTCCGTGCATGGATGACCAGGGTGTTGCATCACCAATTGCAGGGGTCCCCAGTGGTGGGACCCCTGCGATCTAACATCTTATTCCCTATCCTTTTGATAGGGATAAGATGTTTTGCACCAGAGTACCCATTTAACATCCTTTATTCTCAATGGAGATAACCTTACTCTTTTCTCCTCATTGGGGGTACAAAAATATAAATCCTACAAAAACCACGGTAGACTTAGAAACCAAAAAGTTACACCAGATCTTTATTGAGCACACAAACAAAAATATGCCATACAAATACATTAAATTGGAACCCACAAAGAACAGCAAGAAAAATCACACAAAATAGTTCGATGAAATCCTGGTGGTAAGCCAAAAAAGTTTTAAGCTACTGTTAGTACATATGAGGGAGACTGAGAAGTATATGGATCATAATAATATAGGGAGGTGATCGGTATCTGCCTCAAGTCCTGGTGGGTTACTTAGCCTAAGGGAGGCTGGTGTGTGGGCTCTATGGGGAGATTTATCAAAACCTGTGCAGAGGAAAAGTTGCCCAGTTGCCCATGGCAACCAATCAGATTTCTTCTTTCATTTTTAACAAGGCCTCTGCAAAACGAAAGAAGCAATCTGATTGGTTGCTATGGGCAACTTTTCCTCTGGACCGGTTTTGATAAATCTCCCCCTGTGTTATTTGAGACCCATTGAGTTCTGCAAAATACACTGCTCAAAAAAATAAAGGGAACACTTAAACCACACAATGCAACTCCAAGTCAATGACACTTCTGTGAAATCACACTGTCTACTCAGGAAGCAACACTGATTGACAATCAATTTCACATGCTGTTGAGCAAATGGAACAGACAAGAGGTGGAAATTATAGGAAATTAGCAAGACACCCCCAATAAAGGAGTGGTCCTGCAGGTGGTAACCACAGACGACTTCTCAGTTCCTATGCTTACTGGCTTATGTTTTGGTCACTTTTGAATGCTGGCGGTGCTTTCACTCTAGTGGCAGCATGAGACGGAGTCTACAACCCATACAAGTGGCTCAGGTAGTGCAGCTTATCCAGGATGGCACATCAATGTGAGCTGTGGCAAGAAGGTTTGCTGTGTCTGTCAGCATAGTGTCCAGAGCATGGAGGCGCTACATCAGGAGATGTGGAGGAGGCCGTAGAAGGGCAACAACCCAGCAGCAGGACCGCTATCTCCGTCTTTGCGCAAGGAGGAGCAGGAGAAGCACTTCCACAGCCCTGCAAAATGACCTCCAGCAGGCCACAAATGTGCATGTGTCCACTCAAACGGTCAGAAACAGACTCCATGAGGGTGGTATGATGAGGGCTTAATGTCCACAGGTGGGGGTTGTGCTTACAGCCCAACACTATGCAGGACGTTTGGCATTTGCCAGAGAACACTAAGATTGGCAAATTTGCCACTGGTGGCCTGTGCTCTTCACAGATGAAAGCAGGTTCACACTGAGCACGTGACAGACTTCAACATCCTCCAGCATGACCGGTTTGGCAGTGGGTCAGTAATGGTGTGGGGTGGCATTTCTTTGGGGGGCTTCACAGCCCTCCATGTGCTTGCCAGAGGTAGCCTGACTGCCATTAGGTACCGAGATGAGATCCTCAGACCCCTTGTGAGACCACATGCTGGTGCGGTTGGCCCTGGGTTCCTCCTAATGCAAGACAATGCTAGACCTCATGTGGCTGGAGTGTGTCAGCAGTTCCTGCAAGAGGAAGGCATTGATGCTATAGACTGACCTGCCCGACCTGAATCCGATTGATCATATCTGGGACATCGTGTCTTGCTCCATCCACCAACGCCACGTTGCACCAGACTGTCCAGGAGTTGCACCAGACTGTCCAGGAGTTGGCAGATGCTTTAGTCCAGGTCTGGGAAGACATCCCTCAGGAGACCATCCGCCACCTCATCAGGAGCATGCCCAGGCGTTGTAGGGAGGTCATACGGGCACATGGAGGCCACACACACTACTGAGCATCATTTTGACTGGTTTTAAGGACATTACATCAAAGTTGGATCAGCCTGTAGTGCGGTTTTCCACTTTGATTTTGAGAGTGACTCCATATCCAGACCTCCATGGGTTGATAAATTTGATTTCCATTGATAATTTTTGTGTGATTTTGTTGTCAGCACATTCAACTATGTAAAGACGAAAGTATTTCATATGATTAGTTCATTCATTCAGATCTAGGATGTGTTATCTTAGTGTTCCCTTTATTTTTTTGAACAGTGTATTTGGCATTACTTATGGAGGGATTTGGAGGAGACTTTTTGTTCCTATGTGCAATATAGATTATAGCTGTTATTTTTACTCCATTCCCCAAATCTGTTTTGTGTATACCATATTTGCACTTTACTCCCTATATAATGATACATATACTTCTCGGTCTGTCAAGATGTTGGAAAGTCCAGATTTTCTCAGGTTGGCTCTGTGAGTATCCGGGGAAGGCCCCATGTCAGGGACAGTAAGCATAGATAGAATCCGTTATCTGATAAATAATGAAGCAAGGATTTTATGAATAAGAGGAATGGTATTATATGTACTAACAGTAGCTTAAAACGTTTTGGCTTACCAGGAGGATTTCATCTTGAACTATTTTGTGTGATTTTTCTTGCTGTTCTTTGTGCATTCCTATTTTAATGTATTTTTATGGCATGTTTTTGTTTATGTGTACTCAATAAAGATTTGGTGTAACTTTTTGGTATCTAAGTCTACCGTGGTTTTTGTAGGATTTATATATTGCTTGGTAGCATAACTTTATAGGTGGATAATTTATAGGACTTTCATTGGGAGTTCAAGCAAGTACTGCCAGGCCAAGTGGGCATCTGTATGGGAAAAAGCAAAATAAGAGTAAAAGATGTTTGTCTAACTAGCATTTAAAGGGGTAGTCCAGTGGTGAAAAACTTATCCCCTATCCTAAGGATAGGGGATAAGTTTGAGATCGCGGGGGGTCCGACCGCTGGGGCCCCCTGCGATCTCTCTGTACGGGGGCCAGGCTCTCCGGCCAGATAGCGGGTGTCGACCTCCGCACGAAGCGGCGGCCGACACGCCCCCTCAATACATCTCTATGGCAGAGCCGGAGATTGCCGAAGGCAGCGCTTCGGCTCTGCCATGGAGTTGTATTGAGGGGGCGTGTCGGCCGCCGCTTCGTGCAGAGGTCGACACGCCCCCTTCCCGCGGGCTGTCGGGGCTCCGTACAGGAGATCGCAGGGGGCCCCAGCGGTCGGACCCCCCGCGATCTCAAACTTAGCCCCTATCCTTAGGATAGGGGATAAGTTGTTCACCACTGGGTTCACCACTGGACTACTTTAAGGTGTAGAGCCATTTTAGGTTAGTTTTGCAGGGGTTTAATACAGCAACATTTTTGCGTCCCACTTACCGCCACAAGTCTTAGTCTGACAGCATTTCTGTTACCCATAATTGACAGCTGTCAGTTTGTGTCATCAGACCTGCATTGAGGCTAAGACTTATGGCCATAATATGTCTGTAAAAAAACAGCCGTATTATGTACCCATAGTGGCTTCTGTGCAGCTTTGTTTTGTTACTACATTCATATTAGGCCTTATGAATGTGATGTGAGTGCACAGAGCCTGTAAATAGATACATAAAGTCCCTAAAGCTCTGTAATATAGAGCCAGAAACCCTATGTATCAAAATATAGTGCTCAGAAATTAAGCATCTCATGGATTGTGGCCTTGTTTTTGTTCATAAGAATCGTACAAAAAAAAAAACTTCTATATAACTCTGCATGGACATGGAAATCGGGGTGCTCCACAAAATGTATATATTGAGCTCGTCATATGCTTACCTATTATTTTTCTGGATTCTAGTGGAATAAAGTCTCAGTGCAATACTATGAAATGTAATTGTGCCATAGCCATATAAGTTATGTAAAGTCTAGTTATGTACATACAGTGGGCCCTCAACATACGATGGTAATCCGTTCCAAACGGACCATCGTTTGTTGAAACCATCGTATGTTGAGGGATCTGTGCAATGTAAAGTATAGGACAGTGGTCTACAACCTGCGGACCTCCAGATGTTGCAAAACTACAACACCCAGCATGCCCAGACAGCCAACGGCTGTCCGGGCATGCTGGGAGTTGTAGTTTTGCAACAATTGGAGGTCCACAGGTTGAAGACCACTGGTAGAGGACGTTGTACTCACCTGTCCCCGCCGCTCCGTACCGTCACCGCTTGTCACCGCTGCCCTGGATGTAGCTGTCAATCGCTGTCGCCGCGTCCCCGAGGTGTTCCCGACGCTCCGGCAAGGCCTCTCCTTCCCTGGCATCCTCGCTCTCCGTCGCCGCCATCACGTCGTTATGCACGCCGCTCCTATTGGATGACGGGACGGCATGCGCAGCGACGTGATTACGAGAGCGCCGATGATGCAGGAGATCCCGAAGAGGACGCGCCGGAGCCCTGAGGACAGGTAAGTGATCATCAGCGGACCACACGGAGCACCGTAAACGGCTATCCGGTGGCAGCTGAAGCAGTCTGCGCTGCCGGATAGCGGTTTATGCGATGGCCCCGACATACAAAAGCATCGTATGTTGATGCTGCCTTCAACATGCGATGGCCTCTGAGAGGCCATCGTATGTTGAAATGATCGTATGTCGGGGCCATCGTAGGTCGGGGGGGGGTCACTGTACATCTAACCGTTTAAAATAGATTTTGGAAATGTGTAACTCTTAAATACTGTTGGGACTACCAAGGCTAACTATGGGTTGTTGAGCTATATTTACCAGAAAAGCGTTTTCTACACTGCAGTCTGGTAAACAGAGCCTAATATTTGTCACTTTTCTAAATGTCAAACAAGTAGAAGCTCTAGGTAGTAGGACATATGGCCAGACATGAATAAACAAAAGAACAGTATTATGTGATGACCTTCTTTGTCTGTAGGAGAGCGCCCTCTGTCAACAGTAGAAGGTAATTACAAAAACGTAGAATTGATGATTTGTGAGATTTTCCACCACTGTCTACAGCACTTCTGAGTGCAATTTGGCTCTGTTAAATATGCTGAGCGCATCTACATGAACCTGATATGTCCTGGAACAGCAATGAAGAGTCTTCATTACATTTTTGGAAATAAGAATTTAAAGGAACTTTCTGAGGATCCGAACAAATGAGAAGATCATCATAAGAGTAAAAACAGTGTGACATTTATTCCGAGTTAGTAAGAAAAATAGGAATGTTAGGACTTTTTAGTTCTCATGAAGCAGGTATCTGTGTGTATATCTTATACATTCCGTGTCTATGGAAAAATTGCGGTATTATATGTTAAAACCACAATCACAGTTTTTATATGCGGTTTTCACTGCTGCAGGACCATTTAAATGAATGAGGAAAACCAATTCAAAACCACAACAAAAATGTAACCCATAAAGCCCAATGCATTGCATTTAAACCTCTGACCGCTGGAGTGGTAAAAATGGTGAAGCTTAGTGCACCAGTACCAGTAAATGCATCAGTACCTAAATATATAAATACATTTTAGTCTGTTTACATTTCAGCATACATCCTCATTACAGAACTGCCAATTTTTTTTATATGTGCATCAAATGTCCACAAGTATCAATTAGTCCTAAATAAATGACTTACCATAAAACAGAGCTCCTATATGCTGGTTCCCTTTCACAGCTATTGAGCTAACTAATAAAATTCTGCTGGCTGCCTCTGCCTCAGATTTGTAAATTCCTTCTACTTAAAAATATTAAGCCTTCCAGTACCTATCAGCTGCTGTATGCTCCAGAGAAAGTTGTGTAGTTCATTCCAGTGTGACCACAGTGCTTTCTGCTGCCACCTCTGCCGTGTCAGGAAAAGCAGGAGAGGTGGCAGCAAAGACCAATGTGGTCAGACTGGAAAGAACTACACCACTTTCTCTGGAGCATACAACAGCTGATAAGTACTGGAAGGCTTAAATGGGTACTGTCAGATACAAAATGGATAAAGTCCAGTAAGTAAGGGGCGGCTAGTACTCCTCTGTGCTCTCTCCTGTTTGATAGTCCTCCTCTGTGCTCTCTCCTGTCTGATAGTACTCCTCTGTGCTCTCTTCTGTCTGACAGCACTCCTCTGTGCTCTCTTCTGTCTGACATTACTCCTCTGTGCTCTCTTCTGTCTGACAGCACTCCTCTGTGCTCTCTTCTGTCTGACATCACTCCTCTGTGCTCTCTTCTGTCTGACAGCACTCCTCTGTGGTCTCTCCTGTCTGATAGTACTGTTCTGTGCTCTCTACTGTCTCATTGCACTCCTCTGTGCTCTCTCCTGTCTGATAGTACTGTTCTGTGCTCTCTCCTGTCTGATAGTACTCTTCTGTGCTCTCTCCTGTCTGATAGCACTCCTCTGTGCTCTCTCCTATCTGATAGTACTCCTCTGTGCTCTCTCCTGTCTGATAGTACTCCTCTGTGCTCTCTCCTGTCTGATAGGACTCCTCTGTACTCTCTCCTGTCTGATAGGACTCCTCTGTGCTCTCTCCTGTCTGTTAGTACTCCTCTGTGCTCTCTCGTGTGTGATAGGAATCCTCTGTGCTCTCTCCTGTCTGATAGAACTCCTCTGTGCTCTCTCCTGTCTGATAGGACTTGTCCGTGCTCTCTCCTGTCTGATAGGACACCTCTGTGCTCTCTCCTGTCTTATAGCACTCCTCTGTGTTCTCTCCTGTCTGATAGCACTCGTCCGTGCTCTCTCCTGTCTGATAACACTCCTCTGTACTCTCTCCTCTCTGATAGCACTCCTCTGTGCTCTCTCCTGTCTGATAGTACTCCTCTGTACTCTCTCCTGTCTGATAGGACTCCTCTGTGCTCTCTCCTATCTGATAGGACTCCTCTGTGCTCTCTCCTGTCTCATAGAACTCCTCTGTGCTCTCTCCTGTCTTATCAGACACAGAGGAGTGCTAGCCCACCCTCACTTACTGGACTTTGTCCATTCCTGTGCTTCAGCTTGGACAAAGGCATGATTATATAAGTCATGATTTCTATTAAAAGGAAATAACATTTTCTTATAAAGTATATTAGAAAAGTTAATGTTTTGCTAAGTTGTACAACATATATATATTTTTTTGGATCTGACAGTGCCCATTTAAGATTTTTAAATAGAGTACCCCTGTAACCTATCAACTTGTGTAACTCTGTATGCAATACCCACCAAAGCTCCCCTTACTTTTGACTGCAAGCAGATAGAGTTGTTCTGTGTATCACTTTTGCACTATTGTGAAGAGACGCAGAATATGTGGTGTTCTGTATTGTAAAAAAAAAACTGAGCTTAAACCCCCGAATGTAATACATAAAGTAAACAGAAAATAATGGAGAAGGATGGAAATTCACCTTAAAGGAAAACATTTTATTTTTAAATCAACTGGTGCCAGAAAGATAAACAGAATTGTAAATTACTTATATTTAAAAATCTTAATCAGCTGCTGTATACTACAGTGGAAGTTCTTTTCTTTTTTTAATTCCTTTTCTGTCTGACCACCGTGCTCTCTGCTGACACCTCTGTCCATGTCAGGAACTGAAAGGTTTGCTATGGGGATTTGCTCTTGCTCTGGACAGTTGCTGACATGGACAGAGGTGTCAGCAGAGAGCACTGTGGACAGACAGAAAAGAAATTCAAAAAGAAAAAAACTTCCTCTGAAGCATACAGTAGCTGTTAAGTACTGAAAGGATTAAAACATGTTATTAGAAGTAATTTACAAATCTGTTTAACTTTCTGGAACCAGTTGATTTAAAAAAAAAAAATTCCACTGGAGTACCCCTTTAAGGAAGCATATTAATTTCTATACCTAAACCTTTCTCTAAGTCTTGTGGAGACAATAGATTTTCCAATCTAAAAAGGTTTTCATCAGATTTTTAAAGCAGATTTTTACTCGATTGTTGTCATTTTGGATGTAGATAGTCCCATTGGAGCACCATATTATGGGGCAACCGGTTGAGATTTACGAATCCAAGTTGGAAAAACTAAAGACGATGGGATGTGTTTTTTTTTAGCAGAATTCACATGGATTTTCTTGCAGAATACCCACTAGCCTTTGTGCGAAATACTGAATTGTGAACAGCCTCTAAATCAATGTTTGCCAACTTTCTGCGGACACCAAAATCGGGATTTCCACAGAGAAACATCTGCCACGGAAATTCCAGTGCAGTGCAGCACAGGACAGTGAATGTCCGCACAGAATCTTCCAACACGGACATTCCGCCGTATGAACATACCCTTTTAGTGTAAGGGATCCCATGATTTTTTATTATTAGTGGATACATTATCTTTTTTGCTAAAATGTTCACCACATTTGATATATTTTGTTAAAACGCATGCCCTTAATTCCACAGAAACTAAAAAACAGCAACAACTACTTAATTTTGCGTTAGAGAGAGAGAGAGAGAGAGAGAGAGAAAGTACATTCTCCTGCAATGCATTGTCCAGTCTCCAGGACCTGGGAGATCCAATTTGTCTACAGCACTTTCTAACATAATTCGCATGCATTATCTTATTTAAGAAGTACTGTGGCTTGGACGTTTAAATTACTTGTGTATCATGTTACAAATCACTTTATCCTGAGAAACCAAAAGAAACCCAGCAGTACATTTACTTGAACCTTTACTTCCATAAAGAAAAGAAAACAACAACAACAACAGAACTAAGGTGCATAAAGTATAAGTTCACAAATTAGCAAAAATGTGTACATAAATGTTAAATGTCACACGTCACACTATATACATGTTCTTTGTAATAATTTATATATAGTGCATGATACATTTTGCTCAGTTTTTTGTTATTTGTTAAATTATGTAGTAGCATTTTTGTGTAGAAATATTAGAAAAAATAAACAGTAAACACTATTTATTTATTTTTTATTTGGTAATTTTGTAAACATCCAGAATCTTTTAATCCATAAATTCTCTTATTCTTCTACCTTCTATTATTTCATCTTGTCTTTTTTTTTGGCATTATTTTGTCAGTGTTTTATTCCAAATGAGAGCGACATCTTGAAGTAATCAGAAGCTGAAAAGGACTCGTCCCCCTGGCATCTCAGGTTAAATAAGGCGCTCTAGGAAAATATGGTAGGCCCATTACAAGAAACCTGATCTGCCTTCATCAAGACTCCAATTGCCATTGCATTAGGATTGATTAGAGACCAGCAGTACCGTAATGACCCAGGGAGAGGGGCAGCATGGGACCTCTAATGGCTGATAGTTTTCTGTTTCTATGGGAATTTATATTTGTGTGCATATTTATCTAAGCAAATGACATATCAGGGGGATAGGAGAAGCAAAAGCAAAATTATACAATGGGAGGGGTGTAAATGAATGGCTAGAAGTTCCCAGCAGACTCGCTGTGTGATTACTTTAAATATAATAAGCATTAACAATAGCAAAAAACATATAAGGAACAGTTGTGAAATAAACATAGTAAACTAAACAATCACTATTAGTTTCATGTGCCACAGATAATAGAGTCCTGCTACACTTGGGTCTCGGACAGAATAGCTGTGGCTTTTAGGCCTGTAATTTAGTATTTTACAAACACTGCAAAAAAGTGCAGAATTCTACTTTCTTTCTTAGGCTCGCTGCTCTGAGACAGGGTGTGACCACAGAAAATGATTTGAGGGGTCTACTGGAGGGCAAGTCAGAGCTGAATTTTTCTCCTAGAGAGTCAACAAAAAACGTGTTTTATTATAATGTGGTTGGGCTGCAGATATAATGTGCTACCCCAGAGATTGCGGGGTCACCACTCCCTATGCCTCACTACAGACAGGAGGAAAGCCGCCCCCTCCCTTCCTCTCTTAGAAGCCATGCAGATTGCCCCTATGCTGGGAGTCACAACATATACACCTCATAGTGGGGCATTCAATGAAGTTCACTGCATAATTAACTCCATCTTTCCAAGCCAACTTAACTGTTTATTTAGTGTCACATACTATTACCATCAGCAGTCCTTCTCTCCGTGGAAAATTAGCTTGCAGACTTCACCCTGCAAGGGCAAATTCTTCCTTCCTCTACCGCTGAAGGGTTTTTTTCTTTGACCAGTAATTAAACAGTTAAAATGACCATGGAGCGTGTCTCTTGAATGCATTGTGCCTGCAGATATTTGTGAAAAGATTTCAATGCGGACAATGTCTGCATAATCCATTTTATTTTTATTTTTAAGACGCGACAGATCATGGGTTGTTTTTGGAAATATATCTGTTTTGGATTGGGCTCAGACGGGAATGAAGGTGATGATAGCTGATAGTGTAAGGGAGTATTCACACGGTCAGGTTTTTGATTGCAATTTTCTGAATAGAAACCAGGAGCAGATTATAAATAGAGGACACTGAGGAATAGAGACTTCATGTATCTATAAAACAAAAGCAGAGCTCCTCATAGGGCAGTATGTTCTAAGCAGTGTAGATGTAGGTGGATGTAGGATACACAATTGTTTCAGTGGTCCTCTCACCAGGCACGGTTGTGTAAATGACACAACTACACAAGCGCGTAAAGGATAGTGGTGCAGCCTCCCGGTATCGGATCCAGCGAACAGCAGGCCGATCAGTAGCAGTATGTATGAGTAGAAGAAAAACCCGGTTCCAAGGCGCGATCCACAAAGTCAGTCATATGGTGGTGATCAATAAAGTATTTATTTAGCCAGGGTGCAACGCGTTTCGGGGCATGGGATCCCCTTCGTCAGACAAATAGGCATAACATCTGTTGTTATGCCTATTTGCCTGACGAAGGGGATCCAGTGCCCCGAAACGCGTTGCACCCTGGCTAAATAAATACTTTATTGATCACCACCATATGACTGACTTTGTGGATCGCGCCTTGGAACCGGGTTTTTCTTCTTCTCATACATACTGAGGAATAGAAGAAAGACTGAGACTTCTTCTACTTTCAAATCCATTACTGCTTTGTATTCAATGGGGGGTATTTATCAAAGGATTTATGTGGGGGGTTTTTTGCGTAACTTTGGCTCAATACTTTGGCGCAGTTTCTTTTTGCTCCAAAGTTTGTCTCATCTTCTCCACTGTCATTTTCACAACTTTCTCAAAATCACACGGTCCTGTGTGTGATTTTAACTTTAGATCTTTGGCGCAATTTTTGCGCAAATCCCATTTTTTGGGCGCAAATCACTGCCAAGAAATTTTGCACATGGAAAACACACTTACCAATGTCAGAAAATGTAAAAGGTGTCAAAATACATTAAAAAAAAATTTTGGGGGGGGGAAAGCAGCGACACCTCCAGGGCTGCTCAATACTATCCTGCGATACTCAATACTATCCTGGTCTCTGAGGGACCTTCACCCTCCGTTGAGCCAGCATTGGACATGGCCACACAGGTTCAGGAAAGGTAAAGCACTAAAGCAGTGGTCTCCAACCTGCGGACCTCCAGATGTTGCAAAACTACAACTCCCAGCATGCCCGGACAGCCAACGGCTGTCCGGGCATGCTTGGAATTGCAGTTTTGCAACATCTGGAGGTCCGCAGGTTGAAGACCACTGCACTAAAGTAAAAAAAAAAAAAAGTTGAAAATTAAATCCATTTCACATGGTGGCTATAAACCCCACAAAAGAAAATAACTCATGTCGCTTGCTGATATACTGCAGGAGGGACTCTGAAATGGCTGTTCTACAGGGTAAAATACGCGTCCTCTGTGGCGGTAAGTTCTGTGTAAAAGGCGCGGTGAACGGCTGATTTCAACATCTGAGCCAAAATTACTAACAACTTGCACCAAATGATAAATTTGGTGCGTGTCCACGAAAACCAAAGTGAAAAAAAAAAAGGGTGAAAAGAAACTTTCAACAGGCAAAACTGATAAATACCCCCCTATAATTCTAATTTAAAACCTGAATGTGTGAACAAACCCTGAAAGAGTCAAATGATCCCAAATATAAAATTTAATATTGTTCAATGACCACTAAATTGATTGTGTGCTAAGAAAAACACAGGATAATAGCAGCTTTACTGTTTATGACCAACTACAACACAGCCGCATTCTGCTTTTACCCTCAATTAGAGAATAGCGAACTTACAGTAAATTCGATTCGTCACGAACTTCTCAGCTCGGCGGTTGCTGACTTTTCCTGCATAAATTAGTTCAGATTTCCGGTGCTCCGGTGGGCTGGAAAAGGTGGATACATTACTAGGAAAGACTCTTCTAGGACTGTATCCACCTTTTCCAGCCCACCGGAGCACCGGAAAGCTGAACTAATTTATGCAGGAAAAGTCATCAACTGCCGAGCCGAGAAGTTCGTGACGAATCGAATTTACTGTAAGTTCGCTCATCTCTACCCTCAATGCATCAGTATCTCACGTAATATGGGCGCATTTTTATATCAGTAATATGGCTCCAATTTATGAGGGATCTTTGATGCTTTTAGTATGTATCATTAGACCCACAGTCATGCTGGGACTTGCGAATGTAGAACAGATGCAAAAATGCATTCATATTATGTTCATTTGAAACCGGCCTTAGAATCCTAAGAAATAGATATTTATGTTGATTGGGTGTAAACCCAAGTTTTAGTGAACAATAATAATAATAATGAGACTCTTCAATGATGGCTATGGATTATGGTCCGGAACCTGAGCTGTAATACAGACACAACTTATGGACAAGAGTAGTGTTTTTTTTTTTTTTTTTTTTTTTTCATTGTAATCCCAGACAACTTATTATCCTATAGGGATTTCTGCTCTTTTCATAAATCCCCTATCTGTCAGTCCAGATGCTATTAGTTAGTTGCTAGTTATATTTACGTATTCATGAGTATTGAACCCTTAATTGACTAATCAGGGTTACTATTACAATCCAGTAAGTTATATTTGTACAGCAAGCTTGTAAGCCCCCCTTTGTGCAAGCGACTCCTCATATACATCTGTTTGCTGTACTGCACTATTAATTGAATGCTATATCATTTTATTTTATAATGCTTATTCTACAATATGCTACACAATTCAACAATCATTTTTCATGCTTCTCACAAATGCTTTCTCCTTGATATAATTCCACAATAGAATGAATATTTAAAGAGTACCTGTCTCTTTATTTATGCCTCCCAAACAACTTTCTAATAGCATGTCATTTAAAAAAAAATTATATTTATATGTATATTTTCACATCTAAAAACTGGCCACTAGGGGTCTCCCTACTTGTCCTGGCCGCAAGTCTATTGTAGAGTTCGGACTCATGCTGGCCTGGCATGAGTCCGAACTCTCATAATGCAGCTGGGACACTGACAAGTACAGCACAGCTCCCTGCCTGTCAATCAGACAGGCGGGAGTGAGCACTGTGCCTGCAGAACAGCTCCTGACATGGCCGTCCGCCTCCTCCTCTCTGTATGGAACGTACAGTGCTAAATAAAGAGGAGAATCAGCAGCTGACGGCCGTGCTGTGTGCAGAGCCTCTATGCGCGCTCCTGAGAGGGATCACAGCATAGAGGAAGAAGGGCGGAAGTGAGCCCAGGAAGGCTTCAGATGACGTTGCGCCTGCCAGGCTACTCCCCCCTCCTCTCCCACACACGGCCAAAGAATTAGCAGCCATGCAGGTACAGATTCAGGTAAAAAGAGGGTGTTTAAAAAAAACAGGATTAGTGTCAGAAAGAGCCGGAGACAGATGGGGGGGGGGGGGATTAGGGACAGATTAGTTCATGATAGGTACTCTTTAAAAAAAAATTACTAATATGAAAAATTTAATTTAATTTCAAATACTGATGTAGGAGGTGTGAGTATGCAATTTGGCACAATGTTCTATGATATAATAGTGTAGCTTTCCAGAGTTATCATAGTGCAGACATGTAATATATATAAACAAGAGCTGTGCTATAAAGAGCCCAACCTATCTATACAGCACAGCCTATCTGGATAATTGAGATGTGCATCAATAGTAGGGCTGTCTAGATTGGTTAGGCTGAGTTCACATATGTCCAGCATCCTGCATGGGTGAACTCAGTCTAGATCTTGACACAACTGATGCCATAACTGATGACAACGTGCATCAGTTGTCATCAGTTGTATGGCATCCGATGTCCATTTTTTCTGGACGCCGGACAGGGAAACACAGCAAGATGCGTTCTTCTGTCCGGTGCCGTCCAACCATCTGGCGTCAAATTTGACATACTGGATGAATGTGAACTGTCCCATTCAAATGAATGGGATCAGTTCTAGCATCAGTTACCCTACGGCGCATGTCAGAGCGAAACTTTGCCGGACGCCTGATATATGTGAAGCCAGCCTTACAGAGGTTGCTGTGTAAGAATAAGCCAAGGGTGTCAAACTAATTTTTACTTAGGGACACATCAGCCATATGGTTCCCTTCAAAGACCATTTGTACTTGTAAGACTGTACAAAAGTAACTATTGCTTAATTTATTGTTAAATACCCTGAGACACCATATCATACACAAAAGTATTTTAAATTATTCCACCAGATATGTTATGGTGTGCCACTTGGTAAGAACACAGCCACGATGTCCTTTAGGACCAGGTTAGATAATAGCCATGCCCCTTCCACCTCTTTAGCACTGAGCATTCTACTTTGGAGGGGTACTCCAGAGCTCAGAATTCAAGATGGCCCCCACTTCCTGTGCTGGCACCGCCCCCTATGCCAAACACTGGCTGCGTGCTCTGCATTTCAAATGCAACCAACCTAGAGAATGCAACCAGCATCGCCAGCACAGGGAGCAACTACAAGCTCTGAGAGAGGGACAGGTTATATTTCATAAAGCTCCACTGGGCCTTTCTTGACTCCCTAAAATGCATCACAGGATTGGACGCATACTAGAAAACTGCACTCAATTCTAATTTCCAAAATTGGATGCATACTAAATAATTGTGCTCAGTCCTAATTCTAGCTTTTTACCACTATTTTGTTATGTAGGACTCATGTATATGACAAATTCTCTACTAACCCTCCTGACTAGTAATATACCTTTGCACTAATCTCTTGAGCAGCATCCCAGTTGCCTTCAGGCTATGAAGCGCATCCAGAACAATGGCACCAGCATCTCCAAGTCATCTAGGACAAATTGAGGAGACTTCTGGCCACAGCTTTCCCTCAATCACCTCCTTAGATTTGTTTATACAGGTGCCTACCTAGTCATTACCTCCAGTTCATTTAAGTGTCTGCTCTAGTTTATAGATTTGCTGTATTATTTTGATTCCAGGACACAGGCAGCCTACAGATATATGTTGAGGGATTGGGAAGGTTATTTAAAAAAGAAAATACAAGTGCTTATTGTTTTGGTATAGGGCTGACTATGTCACAGGCCTGGCTGGTGGGCACTGCACCTCTGCTGGAGAGAGGATCGGGTGTCACCCTGCAGATTCCCACTACAGATAAGGAAATGTGATCTAGTTTTCTGAACAGCAAGTGGTTGGGAAGGAGGAAAAAAACCTTTCAAACACAAAGCTCATTTACTGATGGACTGGTTTTGTGTTACCCAAGCCAATGTACGGGAATGGCCAAGAGATAAATAATCTGCTCCCGGAGCTCAACATCTAATTAGATGCTATAGTGTCCCCTGTACTGGCTGTGTGCAGGGGCTGGATGTATTTATAGCATTGTGTACAGGTACCATATCACAAAACATTATGGATAGAACTTGTAACTATTAATAATCTCATACTTATATGTTGCATAGAGTTATGTGCACAGGGAATATACATTTAGCACATCTATAAAGCAATCAATGGTAGCTTAATATCTATCGTTACCTTTATGTATTGGACCAATAGGTGGTCCAGTGTGTGTATGTGTGTATCATACTAGCTGATATATATATATAATTTATTTTTGCATATGTTAGCATTGCATTGTTGCTTAAACACTGATCCTTTTTTACTAAGAGTGTTGTGTAGGTTTCTTTGTGGGTTTTAATTCCCTACAATTTATTTTCCACGGTATTTACTAAGGTTTCCCTACATTTTCCACTTTCCCTACATTTTGCTTTTTTTTACACATGTTCTGATCTGTCTGGTTTTCCGCAGCTCAAACCCACCACATTTTATGTGGAAACCTTAGTAAATATGTTGGGTTTGGGTTTTGTGAAAATGTCAGGAACACGCCCCTTTTCGGAGTCCGCGCCCCCTTTTCCCAGTGGCCATGCCCCTTTTTGGGTTTTCTTAGCAAAATGGAGAGTTAGTCGGGGTTTTTTCAATTCTGACGCACATTCACAGAATTTCAGGCGCAATGCGACAGAATCTGGCGCACAACCCGACAAAACATGTCAGGCTTGCAATAGGAAATGAGGGCCACTGTGTATGATTTGTAAAACACACATATATAGAGTTAGTTATACATTGGCCCTCATTTACTATTCTAAACCCGACCTCTTTCGTCGGGTTTTTTTTGGCGCATCTTTGTCTGCGACATGTCGCAGACATCGTGCGCCAGTCTGCGACACGATGCGAAATTTTTTTCCCGTCGGACCCGATGTGGATTCTCCCAAACCCGAAAAAGGGGCGTAACCCGACATTTCTGAGCTTTCCCACGTATTGATAAAGGTTTCCAACCCGAATTTGTTGAATTGTTGTGGATTTGGAGTTGTGGAGTTGGAAACCAAAACCAACAAAACCCACGTGCGACAAACAGGATGCGACATAATAATAAATACCAGGGGAAAAAAGCAGTCGGGTAAGAAAGCAACATAGACTTACAACCCGATTTTCTAAGTAAATGAGGGCCATTGTGTTGTATTGTTACACTCATATATATTTTTTATTGTTTATTCCAACTAAATATAATAGACATATCTTATTTTTTTATTACCTTGACAATAATCAGTATGCCAACCAGTGCACAAATGACTCATATTCACTGTGAACTATGACTGTGACCATATTAAAAAAGTTAATTTTGGGCAATCACAGTAAAGCTGCCAAGATGTTCTGCAAGACTTGCAGTTCTCCAGTCTGTCAAATCTTTTGTTTTGCTATTATAAAAATGATAAGGGAATGCGTAGTGTTTGTTGATTAAATAAATATTATTATTATTGTTATATTATTGCATTATACTGTATATTTACACTAAGATACACAATGGAAGCACTAGGTCATATCTTATTCTAGTGTGCAATATGTACCAATTTTTAAAATGTGCATATGTGTGTCTAAATATTTATAAACATGAACAGACACACATAGACACACAGTATGTATTGAAGAATGTAGTAGTTGGGGTACAGGTTTGGGCTGAGCATTGCCCTCCTGGTAGGGGCAGGAATGTGTCCTCTTGGAGTAGTACATGGTTATTGACAAGGCAGCTGTGGGACCGGAACGAGGGTTAAACTTGCTCCCGATTCAGCTCATACCCTAAAGTTTGAAACAAGTGCAGAGGAGACCTTTGAGCCCCCGGCCCCTGTCTCCCAAAATAGGGATTCTTCCTTGTAATCCTAGAAAATATACTGTTACCTTAACGGGGAGTTGGATTCATTCTAATAGCTGGAAGATTTAGTTCAGCGGTCTTCAAACTGTGGCCCTCCAGATGTTGCGAAACTACAACTCCCAGCATGCCCAGACAGCCAACGGCTGTCCGGGCATGCTGGGAATTGTAGTTTTGCAACATCTGGAGGGCCACAGTTTGAAGACCACTGATTTAGTTCTACCTAAGCCCTGATCCCTAGTGTCCATATAATTCTAGTTACTAGCAATTTCTAGTTAGTGTTGCTCGCGAATATTCGCAATGCGAATTTTATTTGCGAATATCGCAAATTTGCGAATATAGCACTATATATTCGCAATTACGAATATTCGTTATATTTTTTTTTTTTTCTTCACAGTAAACATCACAGTGATCACCCCTTTCTGCTTCCAGCTTGTGTGGTGTAAAGAAGGCTCTAATACTACTGTGTGAGACAGGCGTACGAATTTTCGCATATGTGAAAAATTTGCATACGCTATTTTTCTTATATACGAAATTTCGCTTATGCAAATTTTCTTTTATGCTAATTTTTGCACATACAAATTTTCGTACAGGCGAATTTCCGCATGGGCGAAAATATAACGCGAATATTACGAATATGCGAATTTAGCCAATATATGACGAATATTCATCCACGTATTCACGAAATATCGCGAATTCGAATATGGCCTATGCCGCTCAACACTATAGTATGATGAGAGACAGAAGTCATATCGGAACCTCAGCTACATTCTATATATTCTAACGTTCAGCGTTCTAACAATAATATTTTATTTTATATATATATATATATATATATATATATATAATTATATCTCTGTATGTGTAAATATTGATTTAATAATAGCATAAATAAATATTGATTTCTTAACCTGTTAAGTGTCAATAATCTACCCTAATAACATCTATGGGAAAAAGTAGTTAAAAGGCCATTTAGGACCTGCAGACAATGACAGATAAATATCCACTTCTCCCAGCACTTCTGTGTCCTCTTATCTGAAAGCATTGTTCTCCTCTTATTACCTCCCCTGCTACCAACAATACATTATTACCTCTGTTTACAAAAGCCTAATTGTTTTTAGAGAACCTTTCCCCCCCCCCCCCCCCCTTTTAAATAATGACTTTCAAGCTAGGTGTGTGAGTGAGGATTATCATAATGAGACTGGGAACTCTTTGTGCTAAATGCCCTGGTCTCATAGACCAAAGAGAGAAGATGAAATGCTTAAAACGATTGTCAGAATTTTGGGAAAATTTAAGGGAAAAAAAAAGTATGTGTCCCCCCCCCCCCCCCCCAATCTGTCTCTCTCCAGATTTTCCAAAGCCACAACTCCCATTATACTCCCATTGTTGGTGCATGATGGGAGTTGTAGTTGTGCCACTGCTGTGAAGCCTACTATAAATATGATAGGTGATGTTATACTCTCTCTCTCTCTATATATATATATATATATATATATATATATATATATATATATATATGAACACGTCTATCTATGTACATTCAGTCCCTATGATCCCCATGCTGACTCTGTGCTCTTTAATAATTCATCCCTATTCATCAGCACATGTTTTATTCATACCAAGCATTAGGGTAATTAAATACCAACTCACCTGAACTGGACAATGACATTTTTTGATTTTTCTTTCCCACAGAGCTCTGCTGTTATAATTGATTTGTGCAGAGATGAGTCTTGGGTCCCCTTAGGTGATACTTGAGAAGGGTCTCATGTTGCAAGGCCCTGGCGTGTCTACCCCCCCCCCCCCCCCCCCCTCCTCTCTTCCCACCCAAGGGCAGCAGCATCACCCCTGCCCTCCCCACCCTCCAGTCTGTGCTCCCTGCTCTGCAGCCTGCCCCCATATAGGTAGCCAATCAGGGTGCACAGCACTGTGGAGCTTTAAGGAGGCTTCTACCAGAACAGTGACAAACTTCTAGGAGCTCCAAGCCGCATCCCATGTACTGAGCAGCCCGTGCACTGTATTCCTTGGCTGTCTCCCCTGCTTGGATATATACCCTGTGTGACTTGTATACCTTCTCCAGTGCATGTGGAGCTCCTCTCCTCCGAGTCCTGTGGCTGTGTCACACTGAGCCATGTCTATGCTGCCTTCATTCGGCTTTACACAGGAGCAAGTAGCCTGTGTGTGCGAAGTCCTACAACAAGGGGGGAACCTGGAGAGATTGGGCAGGTTCCTCTGGTCCCTACCAGCTTGTGATCACCTCCATAAGAATGAAAGCGTTCTAAAAGCTAAGGCTGTTGTAGCCTTTCACAGGGGGAACTTCAGAGAACTCTACAAGATCCTGGAGAGTCACCAGTTCTCCCCACACAACCACCCAAAACTGCAGCAGCTGTGGCTCAAGGCGCACTATGTGGAAGCTGAGAAACTCAGGGGGAGACCTCTTGGAGCAGTGGGCAAATACCGGGTGAGGAGGAAATTTCCTTTGCCAAGAACCATATGGGATGGTGAGGAGACAAGTTACTGCTTTAAGGAGAAGTCTAGAGGGGTTCTAAGGGAATGGTATGCTCATAACCCCTACCCCTCTCCCAGAGAGAAGAGGGAGCTGGCAGAGGCCACTGGACTCACCACCACCCAAGTCAGCAACTGGTTCAAAAACAGAAGGCAAAGGGACAGAGCTGCGGAAGCCAAGGAGAGGTAAGAGAAGAAGACTTGTCCTGTACACACTTCATGTCACACACCATGTATATGCAGCCTAAGCCCCCGAATACCAGACCCCCGCATCTCTCTGCTAAAAGTCCCAGACAAAGACTCCCCATCCTCTCCTGCTGCTGCCACACGTGGTTTGGAAAGGATTGCTGACCACTAGTCCATCCAGCACACAAGAGGTTAAAGCAGATGTGAGGAGTCCAGGGTCTCCCATAATATAGCGTCCCCCCCCCCCCCCCCCCAGCAATGATCTGCCGTTTGCTGCATATAGTAGGGGCACTCAACATAAACAAATAAAGAGGTGACTGTGGAGTCTTGTGTTTTCCTTACTGACCACATACTCTGCTGTGGCTGTCAGGCCTCACATACATGGTAATATTATTATTATTATTATTATTATATCTTATCTGAGGAAAGAAGGCTTCACATGTCAAAGACTCGGGTAAGGACAGCCACAGCACAGAGAATGCAGGGGGAGCACTGTACAGGACTGGCTGGGGATTAGTCATTATATCTATTTATTGGGACTGATTCCATTCACATTTATTCGATTTGCAGATACTACATATGCTACCTAGTCTGATAAGTCTGATATAAAATATACAGTATAGATTTGCTATCTATCTATCTATCTATCTATCATCTCTCTATTCATCTATCTACATATATAAATCTATAAAAAAAATATACAACCGATTTGTTTTACTACCCATGCTTTCCTCTCTTTCTACATTTCTTTCTCTCTGTCTAACTATCTATCTATCATCTATCTATCTATCATCTTTCTATCTATCATCTGTCTATCTATCTATCTATCTATCCTCTGTCTATCTATCTATCTATCTATCTATCTATCATCTGTCTATCTATCTATCTATCTATCTATCTATCTATCTATCTATCATCTGTCTATATAACATCTGTCTATCTATCTATCATCTGTCTATCTATCTATCTAATCTATTTAATCTATTTATGTATTTATTTATTTAATATTTCTATTTATTTAATCTAGCTGTCTATCTATTTGTCATCTATCTATCTAATTAATTAATTTATTTATTTATTTATTTATTTAATATTTCTATTTATTTAATCTGTCTGTCTATCTATCTAATCCAGTGTTTCCCAAACAGGGTACCTCCAGCTGTTGCAAAACTACAACTCCCAGCATGCCCGGACAGCCGAAGGCTGTCCGGGCATGCTGGGTGTTGTAGTTTTGCAACAGCTGGAGGCACCCTGGTTAGGTAACACTGATCTAATCTGTCCACATAGTACAAACAATGTGTAGTCTATATTATTCCTCTGCTAACTGCATGAATATACTATCCCCTACATCTATCTATCTATCTATCTATCTATCTGTATCTATCTTTGCAACAGCTGGAGGCACGCTGGTTGAGAAACACTGGATTAAATAGATAGACAGACAGATATATTAAATTAATAGAAATATTAAATAAATAGATAAATAGATATCTATCATCTATCTATCGTTCTAATTATTTATCTATCTATTTATCTATCTATCTCATATCTATCTATCTATCTCATATCTATCTATCTGTATATCTATCTATCTATCTATCTCTATCTATCTATAATCTATCTATAATCTATCTATTATCTATCTCATATCTATCTATCTCATATCTATCTATCTGTATATCTATAATCTATCTATTATCTATCTATCATCTATCTATCTCATATCTATCTATCCATTTGTAAGTCATGCATCTCCATTGATTTGGACCAAAACATATTCCCAATTGCACACGAAATATATCCAGTTATCTATAATAGACAGATTGGTAGATAGAAAATATGTGGAAAATGGAAAGGCGTGGGTATATGTAGAAAGAAGCAGGCAGAGAAGGCATAGAAAATATACATAAATATGTATTAGTATTGTATACAGTAATGAAGTATTTTATAAATATGAGATAAGAGATAAGTGCCTGTAATGTTTAGGTAGATAATGATACTTACTGTATACAAGATACATTGATAGTTGTATACATTTAATCATCTACTACAAATTACATAAAATCTTCTTTTTTTTTTTTTTTCGCAGAGAAAACACAGAAAACAACAACACATCCGGCAACAAACAGAACCAGCTCTCTCCATTAGACGGAGGAAAATCCCTTATGTCCAGCTCTGAAGAAGAGTTTTCCCCCCCTCAGAGCCCAGACCAGAACTCTGTCCTCCTGCTGCAGGGTAGCCTCAACCACCCCGGGGGCTCCTCCTATACTCTGAGCGCTTTAAGTGCCTCTCAGGGGGGGCCACGGCCTAGGCAGCCACCAGCACCAGCTGCAGGACTCACTTCTTGGACCCCTTACCTCCAGCTTGGTGGATCTAGGATCCTAAACCAGTCATCAGACATGGACTGTGATGGGGACACCCATGGACTGCACAATGATTGTATATAGCAAGACACTTGGTTGGTTCCAAGGCTCATCTCATGGTACTTAATAATATGTAAAGAGACTTTTTATATTCCGGTTGATGACAAGACCCCCCACACCTCACCCACCATCACTGAATGCTCTTATAACCCCCATAGCTCTTCTGCAATTAGCCAAAATGCTGAGGACAGAGGCACTAGGACACCCTCCTCCTACCGAGCTCCCTCCACCTCATCACCATAGGATATAATACCACATTACAGGATATTATTATCATTATTATTATTATTATTATTGTGCTTTATTTATGAAGATCCGCATTTTTTTGTTTTCCTCCAAAACTCAAGAAAATCCTAAATAATGGGGGGAAAAAAAAACAAAAAACCCTAACACAAAACACAGGACACATCTCTGGGGCTGAGTGCTCTTCAAAATGTCGCAAGTTCACCAGTTTGGAGGAGGTTCCCGTTTACATTTTTTTCACAATTTAGTGTTATACATCGATTGCAAAGTAGTTTATAATAAAATACAGTATTAGAAAAAAAATAAAATGAATAGCGCCTGATGTCTTTTGTCCGAAGTAAAGGGGAATTCACAAAAGTCTCTGCGACATTTTCAAACAATTGCCGGCATTTCTATGCACAAATTCTGTTATTTCGGTATAAGAAATGTACTTGTTAAACACAAAAAGACATAAATCAATTTTTAACAAAAAAACTAAAGGAGACATAAAGCACTGACCACAATGGTCGTTGTATATTTCTCCCTCTCTTGTGTAACGTATTTTCGCAAATTTCCGTAAATATGCGCACATTTGTTTAAATATTTCTGTGAGACAGAGAAGTGAGGACGTAAGTGACGCCTGAAGGAATAATGCATTTCCTTTATGGACAGATCTGCAATGTCTCGATGTCTCTATAGTCGCACAATTTGCGAATATTACACAGACTGCAGCTATCGATATACGTGATATATTCGCAGGTATTTCATGATGACTGCTATTGGAAAACGATTACATGCAGTGACCATAATGTGCTGCTCGTCTGCTGTGCATGGTAGATACAATAAGGAGCCATGTCAGGCCATCATTCTCTATGTGTGATAGCAGAACAGTTATCTCTCTATTTTACTTTGCCGCTTTTAGCACCAAAGTGTTGACACTGTGGGGGTTTTTCTGCATTATTTTGTTGTTATTATTCAGGGTATTAACTTGTAGTTTTTATCTTTGGAGTGTGCACATGTTCATTCTCTCTCTCTCTATCAATTATATATCGTTCTAATATCTATCTATCTAATCAGTGTTTCCCAACTAGGGTACCTCCAGCTGTTGCAAAACTACAACTCACAGCATGTCCGGACAGCCGAAGGCTGTCCGGGCATGCTGGGAGTTGTAGTTTTGCAACAGCTGGAGGCACGCTGGTTGAGAAACACTGGATTAGATAGATAGACAGACAGATAGATTAAATTAATAGAAATATTAAATAAATAGATAAATAGATATCTATCATCTATCTATCGTTCTAATTATCTATCTTTCTATCTAACTCTCTATCTATTATCTATCTATCGTTCTAAAATCTATCTATCTCTCTATCTATATATCTATCTATCTTTCGAACTCTCTCTATTTATTATCTATATATCTATCTATCTATTTATCGTTCTAATATCTATCTATCTATCTATCTATCTATCTATCTAACTCTCTATTATCTATCTATGTATTTATCATTCTATCCAACTCATATCTATCTATCTATCTCTCATCTATTTATTTATTATCTATCTATCTATCTATCTATCTATCTATCTATCTATCTATCTATTTATCGTTCTAATATCCCTCTATCTATATATCTATCTAACTCTCTCTATTATCTATTTATATATCTATCATTTTATCCATGGAACTCATATCTATCTATCGTTCTAATACCTCTCTCTCTCTCTCTCTCTCTCTCTCTCTCTCTCTCTCTCTCTCTCTCTTATCTATCTATTTATATATCTATCTATCAATTTATCCATCGAACTCATATCTATCTATAGTTCTAATACCTTTCTCTCTCTCTCTCTCTCTCTCTCTCTCTCTCTCTCTCTCTCTCTCTCTCTCTCTCTCTCTCTCTCTCTCTCTCTCTCTATATATATATATATCTATATATTATCTATCTATTTATATATCTATCATTTTATCCATCGAACTCATATCTATCTATCCTTCTAATACATCTCTCTCTCTCTCTCTCTCTCTCTCTCTCTCTCTCTCTCTCTCTCTCTCTCTCTCTCTCTCTCATCTATCTATCATTCTAATATATATCTATCTATCAATCCAAAGATTGGACCTGTGTGCTGCGGATTTATATGAACTTTTTATCTATCTATCTATCAATCTATCTATCTAACTCCCTCTCTAACTATTATCTATCTATCGTTCTAATATCTCTCTCTCTCTCTCTCTCTCTCTCTCTCTCTCTCTCTCTCTCTCTCTCTCTCTCTCTCTCTCTCTCTCTTATCTATCGTTCTAATATCCATCCATCTATCTCTCTATCTATATACCAGCTCCCTCTATGCGGTCTCAATATATCCTTCCTGACATCACCCCCGTCATTTCTTTCTTCTACAGCTGTTAAAATGAATAAGCAACAAAAAGGAGCATATTAATACATTAATACTGCAGAGTATTTAGTAACACTATAGAAATCATAACCTTAAACTACATAAAAGTAGTGTATGTATAAATGTGCATGTGTACTAGTGTGAGTATAAATGTGAGATTTTATGTGTATTTGTGTGTGTAATGTATGTTCCTAACGAATATGCACAGGGATGAGTCTGTATAACTTTGGCCAACACATTATAGTCTGCAATTGTGATATCTGTATAAATATATTTACACTACGAAATTGGGTAAATATATTTAGTTATAATGTGAATATATATACAGTATATATATATATATATATATATATATATATATATATTGCACACAACAGTGCTCCCCAGTCTGTCAAGCTGTCAGGGCTTGAAGGGAATTGTAGTTTTGCAAGTGGAGGGTCACAGGTTGGGGGAACACTGGTACAAAGGGAAAAATTACTTTTTATGTTTGACATATTTATACACATGGACATTACACACACACACACACGCACACTTCCAATGTGAATCCATATACCCAGATTTCCTCTATTAATAGTGACTAGCATTAGTTTGTCTTTGCACATCTCTGACGCCTCACCAATTGGATATGGCTAATGATCCTTTTGTTGGTGTTTTGGCCCATTAAATAGATGTTTATGTAAGTGGCAGCAGTGTTTATTCTCCCAGCTTGGGGACATGGAGCGATGCCACCCTCTGCAGGAGGCTTATAATGGCCGGCAATGGGGACAATCCCCAAAAACAAACACCCTCCTTATTATTGCAAGGACTGAGATCCCAGGCAGAATGTCAGAAGACCTCTTATTACTTACAATGGATTTATTTAGTAATTTATTTATCTATCCATTTATTAATTCATTTATTATTTGTTATGTAACTTATTTCTTTTATTTAGTTACCGTTTATTTATTTATCTTAATGCTGTCTGTTCATCCACAGGTCTGCAGAATGTTGCGCTGCACTAGAGTCTGCAACACAATATACATAGATGGGGATAAAGCAAAAACTAAATAACATACCATAAAAATAATGGTTAGGAAAAAAAAAATATATATATATAAAATAGATATATAAATAAAAAATAGATAGGCAGGCAGCTAGATAGAAATGGAGAGAGCCAGAACAAAATTAGACTGGCATATAACTTAACATAGAACAATATATTACTGTGAATCAGTGTTCTCTAACATGTGGGTCCTCCAGCTGTTGCAAAACTACGACTCCCAGTATGCTAGGATAGCCTTCGGTCACAGGTTGGAGAAGACACATACATACATACACACACATACATATATACATACATAAATACACACATACATATATACATACATAAATACACACATACATATATACATACATAAATACACACATACATATATACATACATAAATACACACATACATAAATACATAAATGCACACATACAGACACACATATACATATATACATACATAAATACACACATACATAAATACATAAATACACACATACAGACACACACATACATACATATATACATACATAAATACACACATACATAAATACATAAATACACACATACAGAAATACATAAATACATACATACATACATACACACACATACATATATACATACATACATAAATGCATAAATACACACATACATACATACATAAATACATACACCCACATACATATATACATACATAAATACACACATACATAAATGCATAAATACACACATAAATACATACACACATACATATATACATACATAAATACACACATACATATATACATACATAAATACACACATACATAAATACATACATACATAAATACACACACATAAATACATACATACATACATAAATACATACATACATACATAAATACATATAGACATACATACATACATACATAAATACATAGACATACATACATATATACATAACTACATATATACATACATACATACATAAATACATATATACATACATAAATACATACATACATAAATACACACACATACATACATACATACACACACATACATATATACATACATAAATACACACATACATAAATACACACACATACATACATAAATACATACATAAATACACACATACTTACATACATAAATACACACACATACATACATAAATACATATATACATACATACATAAATACACACATACATACATACATAAATGCACACATACATACATAAATACACACACATACATACATACATAAAAACACACACACATACATACATAAATACACACACATACATACATAAATACACACATACATACATAAATAAACACATACATACATAAATACACACATACATAAATACACACACATACATAAATACACACATACATAAATACACACATACATACATAAATACACAAATACATACATAAATACACAAATACACACATACATACATAAACCATTAGTCACTATCTGCACAGTAAATGCACGATTTATCTATGTGTCCATACCCGCACACTCATACATGCAGGTACAAGGGGTTATCCAGCCTCTGTCACCCTTTTGGACTTTAAATCTCATAAATTCTCATCAACTGCGACATAAACTACTGTGTCCTAATTGCAGCAGATAAGTAACGTTCATTTATTAGGTGATGTGTAGTCAACAATGCAAACTACACAATTCTCCACCATATCTGTCCTTTCCCCATGCAAATTACAGTCTACAGCAGTGTTTTCCAACCAGGGTACCTCCAGCTGTTGCAAAACTACAACTCCCAGGATGCCCGGACAGCCAAAGGCTGTCCGGGCATGCTGGGAGTTGTAGTTTTGCAACAGCTGGAGGCACCCTGGTTGGGAAACAAGGGTCTACAGTGTCTGTGTATACAGTCATAACACCAGGACCCCAGGCAGATTTATAGATATACACAACGATAGATAGATAATAATAGATATATAAAGAGATATGAGATAGTTAGTTAGATAAATAAATAAATAAATACATAAATAAATACAATTAGCTACAGCGATAGTTCCATTTCACAGAGAGAAAACTTTTCCCCTCATTGTATAACTGTAAAAATAAAGAATTCTTCAAGTAATATTATTTGGAATGATTTGGTAACAGATAATCTAATTTTTGTAATTTGTTAATTGTCGGGTCATACAAAATGTCAGTAATCGGATTGTAAACGAAATTTAGCGGAAATTCGCGACAATAGAGCCAGTGGGGTTTGGGTGGGATTACCAGTGACTACACCCGGGGAATTATGGTGCGGCCAGTGCAACATCATCATCCCTGCTATTCCCATCTATTACAGTAAATGTATCTCTTCCACACGGCTGTTTATAGGGGGATCGGGAATAAATATTGGCCATCTATTATTATAACATCAAGCGATGTGTAATCCGCATTACTATGTGTGTGATACATAGAATACAGGGACTGTTCACTGTCCCTGCTACATGAAATCACTGGTATTATTAGGGCATCATTTGGTAATGTTGAAAAATATTATTTATTGTAGATCGGTATTGAACAGACCTACATGCATATGTCTATCTATCTATCTCCTATCTATCTATCTGTCTAATCTATTTAATGTATCTAATCTTTCTATTTATCTATTTATTTATTTAATATTTCTATTTATTTACTCTGTCTATCTATCTATCTATCTATCTCCTATCTGTCTAATCTATTTAATTTATCTAATCTTTCTATTTATCTATCTATTTATTTATTTCATATTTCTATTTATTTACTCTATCAATCTAGCTATCTATCTGTCTAATCCAATGTTTCCCAACCAGCGTGCCTCCAGCTGTTGCAAAACTATAACTCCCAGCATGCCCAGAAACCCGAAAGCATGCTGGGAGTTGTAGTTTTGCAACAGCTGGAGGCACCTTGGTTGAGTAACACTGATCTAATCTATCCACATAGTACAATGTGTAGTCTATATTGAATATACTATGCCCTATGTATATCTATCTATCTATCTATCTATCTATCTATCTAATCTATTTAATCTATCTATTTAATATTTCTATCTATTTAATCTATCTATCTATATGTCTATCTATCTATCTAATCCAGTGTTTCCCAACCAGGGTACCTCCAGCTGTTGCAAAACTACAACTCCCAGCATGCCCGGACAGCCGAAGGCATGCTGGGAGTTGTAGTTTTGCAACAGCTGGAGGCACCCTGGTTGGAAAACACTGATCTAATCTATACACATTGTACAAAGTCTATGTCACTATTCTGCTAACTGCATGAATCTACTACGCCATATATATATATATATATATATATATATATATATATATATATATATGTCTATATATATCTACTGTATATATATATATATATATATATATATAATATATATGTAGAACGTTATATATATATATGTGTGTATATATATATATATATATATATACTGTGTATAAATACATATACATATATATATAAATATATATATATATATAAAACGTTCTACATATATCTTGCAAGTAATCTTGCAAGTTCTACATGTACTTGCTTCCTATGCTCCTACAACAAGGAAATGGTGAATGTCAGTCACAGAGCAGCAGTGTCCAGTGTGATCCAGAGATCTGGAGAGAGGGACAAGGGATCTGGAGAGAGGGACATGATATCTGGAGAGAGGGACAAGGGATCTGGAGAGAGGGACAGGGGATCTGGAGAGAGGGACAGGGGATCTGGAGTGAGGGACAAGATATCTGGAGAGAGGGACAAGGGATCTGGAGAGAGGGAGAGGGGATCTGGAGAGAGGGACAAGGGATCTGGAGAGAGGGACAGGGGATCTGGAGAGAGGGACAATATATCTGGAGAGAGGGACAAGGGATCTGGAGTGAGGGACAGGGGATCTGGAGAGAGGGACAAGGGATCTGGAGTGAGGGACAAGATATCTGGAGAGAGGGACAAGGGATCTGGAGAGAGGGACAGGGGATCTGGAGAGAGGGACAAGGGATCTGGAGTGAGGGACAAGGGATCTGGAGTGAGGGACAAGGGATCTGGAGAGAGGGACAAGGGATCTGGAGTGAGGGACAGGGGATCTGGAGAGAGGGACAAGGGATCTGGAGTGAGGGACAAGGGATCTGGAGAGAGGGACAAGGGATCTGGAGAGAGGGACAAGGGATCTGGAGTGAGGGACAAGATATCTGGAGAGAGGGACAAGGGATCTGGAGAGAGGGACAGGGGATCTGGAGAGAGGGACAGGGGATCTGGAGAGAGGGACAGGGGATCTGGAGAGAGGGACAGGGGATCTGGAGAGAGGGACAGGGGATCTCTTCCAAGATTGCAGTAAATAAACAGATGAAATGACACAGCTCACAGCCCCAGACTGCCAATTGCCTGCAGAATTATAAACTCCATAGAGAAGTTATTCAACCCTTTCCATGCCAGGCTGCTTAGCTGTGCAATAGGAGGGTTAACTATTTGTATGCCACACTCTTTTTCTATGTATCAGAAGAGTTTTCTTCGCTTTGCCCTGTAATTGTCTGTCTAGTTACACATAGAGGGGGGTAAACATGTTGTATGTCAGATGGTTGTGTTCTACATTAGGAAAGTTATGATGATGCAGATGATAGACTGTGGTGATGCAGGTCATTTGTATGTTCTGGCCTGTGCGGTCAGGGTGACTGTAATATCTTAACCAGTTGCATTTCACACTCTTCCTCAGTGCTAGTATTGATGGCTCTGCTTTGTACAGTGAAATAACTATAATTATGCTTTCCACAGTCCATTAGAAATATGCAGTGTAATACTTATCCAATTTTTATGGAGGAGAGGAAGTACTCCTATAATGCCCATGACGGAGTAGGGGGCATATTGGGTTACTGGGAAAAGTCGACTTTATGGGGGTAGTGAGCGATGGGAAAGGATAGGGGGGCTTCTCCTTCTCTCATGCACATGGCTAGATTGCAGTGAAGATTGGCTTAAAGGAAGTAACTGGGTTAGTTAAAAACTTGGCCTATTAAAGTAAGGCAACACAAAATACACACTGATGCTAAAATCAAAGATGATATTATATTACAAGTAAAAAAAATAAATAAAAAAATAAAAAAATAAGGATTATATCAGTGGCTCCATAACATTTAAGTATGGATTTAATACCCTAAGTAAAATATGTATGGATACCGTCTGTATAAATATATCTTGATAGTGTGCCAGTAGAATCCCTTCCTATGTACAGTATATTACATGTAATTGATCCAGTATGCTATATGATTAGGTTACACAATTGTTATGTTATTATATTTATATATGGAAGATAAACTGGTCCATGGGGAGCTTTAAATAATGTGTGGAGGAAGAGGAAGCTAGCACTCAATGTCAAGGCCATATATAACTGAAGTATATGGGAAGGGGGGGGGGGGAGACAATGGATGGCTCTGCAGTTGTTGTGGAATTACATTTCTTTATGTAGTCACTTGAGTAAAATAGAAAGCTAGACAAGAGAGGATACAACATAATCCAGCGGTCCCCGGGCTTTTGTTACAGACGCCTTTGTCTTTGCTGGTCATATATATATATATATACTTGTTGGTAGGATTCACAGACAATTTAGCAGTCTCTATATGGGCTGCAGCATCCTCACTTGATGACCTGTCAAATAAGCATAGCTTCTAGAGCATTGTTTCCCCGACCAGGTTACCTCCAGCTGTTGCAAAACTACAACGCCTAGCATGCCCGGACAGCCAGAGGCTGTCCGGGCATGCTAGGCGTTGTAGTTTTTTGCAACAGCTGGAGGCATCCTGTTTAGGAAACACTGTTTTAGAGCAAAATACCTTCTGTGTGTGTGTGGAGGAATCATGTTTGCATGCAGAGTGCCTAAGGTTCTATAAGTCTTTATTTTATGATAAGTAAGGGTTTTATGGTAACAACAAAAAGTTGGAGGGTCCCATTTAAAAAGTTGATGATCTTTTTTATTGGCATAGCTATTTTGATAATGGTAAATGCTATTGCCCAATATTTGCGAACGTTTTGTTTAATTTTGTAAAATTTACTTTTTCTGAAACTTTTTGTAAGGTTTGTGTCTAGGTTTTTTTTGGATGAGAATGGTGTTGGAGAAGAAGTGAAGTACTAAAAAAAAAAAGGCAAACAACTTGCAACAATGCCAAATGAACTCAACCAATAACTACAATAATAATAATAATATTAAAAATAATAATTAAAGGGGTACTCCGGCGCTTAGGCATCTTATCCCCTATCCATAGGATAGGGGATAAGATGCCTGATCGTGGGGGTCCTGCCGCTGGGGACCGTCGTGATCTTGCACGCCGTCACGCTCCACCTCCTCAATGCAAGCCTATGGGATTGGACGTGACAGCTGTCACACCCCCTCCCATAGGCTTGCATTGAGGGGGCGGAGCGTGACGGCACATGGGGGCGGAGCCGTGATGTCACAATGCTCCGTCCCCGTGATCGACAGTAATCAGACCCGGAGCGAACACGCTCAGGGGACTGATTCTAATGGGGTGTGGCGAACAAGATCACGGGGGTCCCCAGCGGCTGGACCCCCGCGATCAGGCATCTTATCCCCTATCCTTTGGATAGGGGATAAGATGTCTCAGCGACAGAGTACCCCTTTAAGTATTTATTTATATAGTCATCACTCACATCCCTGTCCCCAATGGGGCTCACAATCTAAATTTCTGATTAACTCATCAAAGTGCAGGAGGAAACTTATGCACACATGGGGAGAATTCTATTCTGCATTTATCAGCAATTTTCCTGTGTAAGCAACACCTCTAATCAGGGGAGTAGCTATGGAGGTAGCAGTCGCACTGGGGCCCTGATGCTTAAGGGGGCCCCAAAGGACATCTGCCCCATAAGAGACCAGTATTACTATTGGCATTTGGGCCCCTGTTGCTGATCGTACATTGGGGCCCAGAAGCTACAAGCTACGCCTCTGTCTCTAATGTACCCATTGAGGCTTACAATGTAAATTCCAAACCTACCAGCCTGGCCCTAAGATGGTAACCAGTTTGTGTTGGTCAGCTTCTGTGCAAAGATGATTAAAACAACACCCCCAAAATAAACTGTGTAATAAACTGGGCAGATAAAGACACATATATTCTTCCTTTGGTGTCTGAATGCCTTTCTCATACAGTAGGTCTCATCCGACCCCGGACCAGAGGAGTAATGGAGCACAGAAGCATATATTGCCGCTGGGGCAATATGTTTGGGGGCTGCAACCTTCAAATATATGGGAGCAACTATTAGCACAGAGGGGCCTACAACTATATAGGGACAAGTTGCCCCATATACAATTGTGGGCAGTCCTTGCAATTTCTTATGGCAGCCCTGGGCATAACCTATTGTATACCTATTGTAGGGCCAAAGGGGGAGATTTATCAAAACCTGTGCAAAGGAAAAGTTGCCCAGTTGCCCATAGCAACCAATCAGCTCGCTTCTTTCATTTTTAACAAGGCCTCTGCAAAATGAAAGAAGCGATCTGATTGGTTGCTATAGGCAACTGGGCAACTTTTCCTTTGCACAGGTTTTGATAAATCTCCCCCATAGGGGGTATTGCATGAGAAAGGCATTCAGACACCGAAGGGAGAATATCTATGGGGGGAGATTTATCAAGACCTGTACAGAGGAAAAATTGCCCAGTAGACCATAGCAACCAATCAGCTCGCTTCTTTCATTTTTAACAAGGCCACTGTAAAATGAAAGAAGCAATCTTATTGGTTGCTATGGGCAACTGGACAACTTTTCCTTTGTACAGGTTTTGATAAATCTCCCCCTATGTTTTTACCTGCCCAGTTTATTACACATTTTATTTTGGGTGTTGTTTTAATGATTTTTGATAGGATCCAATTCTGAGATAAGTGCAATGCACATTTTAGTAAGTTGTGCGCATGGTCTGTGTTTTGGGGTTCTGCGTGTGTATTGTCAGTGTGATGACTGAGCCTTCAGAAGTAAGGATTTCTCAAAATGGTGTTGTGACTTTTATAAATACAGTGGTCCCTCAACATACGATGGTAATCTGTTCCAAACGGACCATCATTTGTTGAAACCATCGCATGTTGAGGGATCCGTGCAAGGTAAAGTATAGGACAGTGGTCTACAACCTGCGGACCTCCAGATGTTGCAAAACTACAACACCCAGCATGCCCGGACAGCCAACGGCATGCTGGGTGTTGTAGTTTTGCAACATCTGGAGGTCCGCAGGTTGTAGACCACTGTTAGAGGAAGTTGTACTCACCTGTCCCCGCCGCTCCGGACCGTCACCGCTCGTCACCGCTGCTGGGATGTCGCCGTCCATCGCTGTCGCCGCGTCCCCGATGCTCCGGTAAGGCCTCTTCTTCCCCGGCATCCGCGCTCTCCGTCGCCGCCATCACGTCGCTACGCACGCCGCTCCTATTGGATGATGGGACAGCGTGCAAAGCGACGTGATGACGACGATGGAGAGCGCCGACGATGCAGAGGATCCCGAAGAGGACGCTCCGGAGCCCTGAGGACAGGTAAGTGATCGTCAGCAAAGGGCACGGGGCACCGTAAACGGCTATCCGGTGGCAGCTGAAGCAGTCAGCGCTGCCGGATAGCCGTTTATGCGATGGCCCCGACATACAAAAGCATCGTATGTTGATGCTGCCTTCAACATGCGATGGCCTCCGAGAGACCATCACATGTTGAAATGATCGTATGTCGGGGCCATCGTAGGTCGAGGGGTCACTGTATGTCCCATGAGTGACAAACCTTGTACCATTTTAGATGCCAAAAAAAGTGCCCCATGAGAGATGTGTTCCATTGCTCATACCGGATTATCTGTATATGATCAAGTGTGTGAAACACTGTTGCATGGTTCCATTCATCGAAATAATTTGTTGCGCTTATGGCTAGCTTAATACTGTATGAACTGAATATAGTGGTTTCACCCTGTTGCTTTCAGACAAGTAGTAGTAGGATTTACACATGGAGCAGATGAGCAAAAGGTTGCCAAAGCCTAGATTATAGTGGTCAGGATTTACTGGTGGGAACAGAGGCGACTGCAAGTAATGACTGCCTGGGGACAGCAGGCGCAAAGTAAATTGAAAGTCAGAACCATTTTGTGAGCAGCCTCTAAGCTAAGGCTGGTGAAGGCTGCTTTTAGATTTTTTTTTTAAAGGTCTGAGAAATAATGTATCTGTCATTCACACCTGTGTCTGCTTCCCAGCCCTGTAAATGAGCAGAGCATTACATTTCATCCTTCCTCTTAGCCCTGCAGGCAGCTCAGTGCTGTCATTCCCACACTACTGCCCTCACATACATACCTCACTTTCCCAGGCATCGGGTATACCGCTCGCCTACCTTTGCTTAACCTACTCCTATCTGGTGGGGAAATTCACTCATGCTAAAGGGGGTCATAATATCTTGGATTCCACAAGATCCACAGAAGATTGAATGTTGGTTCTTACTATGGTCTAACATATCATCCATTTCATTGTAAAGTAGAACCTGACAATATTAGATGGTTAGCGTCCTTAAAGGGGTACTCCGCCCCTAGACATCTTATCCCCTATCTAAAGGATAGGGGATAAGATATCAGATCGCGGGGGTCCTGCCGGGATCTTGGTTGCAGCACCCACCTGTTGCGGCTTCCGGAAACGCTGGAGGCTTTGGCTCCCGACCACGGTGACGTGAGATCGTCACGCCCTGCCCCTCAATGCAAGTACAGTGTCACGCCCCCTCCCATAGACTTGCATTGAGGGGGTGGGGCGTGACGTCAAACGGGTGCGGAGTGGTGACATCACGGTCTCACGTCACCATGGTGGTAAGGCTTTAGGATGAGAGGCTCCAGCGCTGCCGGAAGCCACAACAGGTGATTCCTGCAGCTGAGATCCCGAGGGTCCCCTTCATATCTGACATCTTATCCCCTATCCTTACGATAGGGGATAAGATGTCTAGGGTCGGAGTACCCCTTTAATGCTTCTTATCAATGCTGAATTGGGGTTCTTTGGGCCCACCATAAGAAATAATTCTGACAGAGTGCCCTCTGCACATCCCATTGTATTTGCATTGTGGACTCCGTTAGTATTGGACATACAAGGCAGATCATAAAAGATTCTTTGCCTGTATCCCATAAAGAAAAACCCTAGTGACAAGTGATTGGCTCCAAAATTAGTCCACATGGAATTGTCCTATGTACTGACACTATATTGGACCAGTCCGATCATCCTTCTAATGCTTTGCAGCCTATTTAATTCTATACAATCCTTTAGAAGATCGCAACAAAGCTTCCAGGAACAGTTCGGTCATAAATGGGATTATCCCATCCCTCAAAATTTGCTGCTGCTTTCTCAGTCAAGTACCATAAAGGTGGCCATGTAAATGAAGAATATTTGTAGTCATGTCTTTTTAGACCTTATGTGTACCTTAAATGGGTTATTTGGCAGGAGAGAGGTTCCTAACTATGCCCATTGTGTGGGATATAACAAATAAACCCTTACTTACCTCTAACGCTCCCGCAGTGCCCCCGATGTCCTGCTCCGATCCATCTATGTCATCATCTTTCTGACTGACAGGCCCAGGAAGCACCCAGTCCCAATGTGTCATACTGCAGCTCAGCGAATCACTGGCCGCAGCAATTTCCCACCTTGGCCAATGATAACCCCTTTAATGGAGTGCTGCCATCTTCCCCACACATGTGTTATCTGTTTAGCTATTATCGTGGATTGAAGAAGCTATCATTTTTCTGCATATGATGCCCTTGCTCCTCTGAGAATTCATAGTTAAAGATATACATGCACTTTTTCTATTGCTACCAATATATACATTTTATTTTAATAACATTAAGAACAACTTTAGTACAGTAAAATAGCTCCATCTAGTGTAATTGCATCATTGTGCATTTAACATATAAATCCATAGTGCATTCACAACACCTACACATCCACTCTGCTGATATTGTATGTAGCAGGTCAGTCTGCAGGAATCCCGCTGTAAAAACAATCAACACAACTCCAAATTAGAGATGAGCGAACTTACAGTAAATTCGATTCGTCACCAACTTCTCGGCTCGGCAGTTGATGTCTTTTCCTGCATAAATTAGTTCAGCTTTCCGGTGCTCCGGTGGGCTGGAAAAGGTGGATACAGTCCTAGGAGACTCTTTCCTAGGAATGTATCCACCTTTTCCAGCCCACCGGAGCACCTGAAAGCTGAACTAATTTACGCAGGAAAAGTTATCAACTGCCGAGCCGAGAAGTTTGTGACGAATTGAATTTACTGTAAGTTCGCTTATCTCTACTCCAAATGCCACCAAAGTGCCAGGACAGACATAAGCAGAGAGTACAAGACTGGCAATATGTCTTACGGGTGCATTCACACACCCTAAAACTAAATTGGAAAGATTGATCAAAAACTGTGCAGAGGAAAGGTTGACCAGTTTCCCCATATCAACCAATCAGATTGCTTCTTCAATTTTGAAAAAAGCTTCTGAAAAATAAAAAAGGTAAATCTACCCCAAATGTATAGTACAGTGGTCTTCAACCTGCGGACCTCCAGATGTTGCAAAACTACAACTCCCAGCATGCCCGGACAGCCGTTGGCTGTCCGGGCATGCTGGGATTTGTAGTTTTGCAACATCTTGAGGTCCACAGGTTGAAGACCATTGGTATAGTAGATGAACATTACTCCTCCTCCTCCAAACTAAAAAATTAGAGGTCTAATGGAATGCTTTGGGGGTACAACCACAATTTTCTGTTTGCATTAGTTTTTCTACATAAGGTTATGGCTATCTGCATTAAAGGGGTACTCCCGTGAAAAACTTTTTATTTTTAAATCAACTGGTGCCAGAAAGTTAAACAGATTTGTAAATTACTTCTATTTAAAAATCTTAATCCTTCCAGTACTTTTTAGGGGCTATATACTACTGAAGAAATTCTTTTCTTTTTTCGATTTCTCTGATGTCATGACCACGGTGCTCTCTGCTGACCTCTGCTGTCCATTTTAAGAACACTGTGGTCATGACATCCGAGAAATCTAAAAAGATAAGCATTTCCTCTGTAGTATAGAGCCAATAAAAAGTACTGGAAGGATTAAGATTTTTAAATAGAAGTTATTTACAAATCTGTAACTTTCTGGCACCAGTTGATTTAAAAAAAAAAATAAAGTTTTCCACAGGAGTACCCCTTTAAAATCTATTCTGGTCTATAGGTATTTGCATTGTGATATATTGTATTAAATAGTATGATAACGTTGATGCTTTTTTGGGAGCTTTAAGAGGTTGTCCAACGAGGCAAAGTTTGGTAATATCATATGTCTGCCTCATATATGTGCTGTTTTTAAATTAATATGACCTCCAATCCTCGTCCCCATGGATCTGTCACTTCCTGGATTTCTCTTTGAACTGTGACCCTACTGTTGCCTGGCAACAGAGCACACACTTTCCCACAATCCCCCATGTTTACATTTGCAGTAAAGACCAACTGCCATTACCTTCAGGAGACTGCAGTTGAATTAAAGGGGTAGTCCAGTGGTGAAAAACTTATCCCCTATCCTAAGGATAGGGGATAAGTTTGAGATCGCGGGGGGGGGGGGGGGGGGGTCCGACTGCTGGGGCCCCCTGCGATCTCTCTGTACGGGGGCCAGGCTCTCCGGCCAGATAGTGGGTGTCGACCTCCGCACGAAGCAGCGGCCGACACGCCCCCTCAATACATCTCTATGGCAGAGCCGGAGATTGCCGAAGGCAGCGCTCCGGCTCTGCCATAGAGTTGTATTGAGGGGGCGTGTCGGCCGCCGCTTCGTGCGGAGTTCGACACGCCCCCTTCCCGCGGGCTGTCGGGGCTCCGTACAGGAGATCGCAGGGGGCCCCAGCGGTCGGACCCTCCGCGATCTCAAACTTATCCCCTATCCTTAGGATAGGGGATAAGTTGTTCACCACTGGGTCACCACTGGACTACTACTTTAAGCATGTGTGAGTGGAGGGCCATAACCAAGGGCAACAGTTATCAAAAAATGTAGGCACATGGGGGGAGATTAACAAAACCTGTGCAGAGGAAAAGTTGCTGAGTTGCCCATAGCAACCAATCAGATTCCTTCTTTCACTTTTAGCAAGGCCTCTGCAAAATGAAAGAATAGATCTGATTGGTTGTTATGGGCAACTCAGCAACTTTTCCTCTCCCCCATGGGGGATTAGTAACCTTATATCTCTCAAGCAGGACATTTTCAGAAATGCTTGTACATTTAAAATATGTTTAATTTAACATAATGCATCAGTTTAGACCTATTTTTCTTACTGGGACATGTTTCTGCTTGAAACATTTCCTATCTGTATGTCTGACTTAGGGAGCTCTCTCTAGCATGTACATGCATTATATGGACTCCTCGCTGACTTGAGTGTTGTGTGGGGGTAAAATTGTCACGTACAGGTCCCCCCAACCTGCAACCTGTCAATCAGCAGCTTTCCTTGACGCACAGATGATATATGTATATATGACAGTGTCTTCTCTCTTCAGATCTATTTCTGGCTTTGAATTTAATATTTTCAATTTAAAATCTGAATGTGTAATCACAGCCTTATGCAGCAGCCAGATAACTTTCTACCAATGACCTATTGCTGCCTCTTAAAATCATTAACAGTAGATGACTGGTTATCATACAATTCTAGGAGTAGATATGATGAGTCTATGTCTAATCAAAGTCTATGAGAGTATTAATAAAACACCCATAGACTTTGCTAGCACTGAAATACTCGGCCTAAAATATGCAGCATCAAACATGCAACGTCAACTACGTTGAGTATACGCTACGTTTCACCCTACCCTTACTGTTAACATGACAAATGCTTTAATTACAAATCACTAACAGCACATTTTCCTTCATGTATTTTCTATCATTTCCATTTAAATAGTGGTATCTCCAATTGCTTAAAGGGTAACTCTCATTAAATTTTTTTTTGCTATTGCACTCCTTATGGTAAATAAAAAATATTTCTAATATACTTTGTTTAAAAAAATATGAAGTTTTCTATGTTTTATTTGTGCTTAAAAAAGCTCAAGAGCACATTTCCCCCCATCTTATACACAGACTTTGGACCAAAGCCCAAACACAGGAAGTGCAGCCTGGAGTGCTGAGTGTGTGCAGCCTCATCCAATCATAGCTCCTTTCACACTTAACTGCCATATGCTGTTGGTTGGACACCCCCCCCCCTCAGCACTCCAGGCTGCACTTCCTGTGTTTGGGCTTCGGTCCAAAGTCTGTGTATAAGATGGGGGAAAATGTGCTCTTGAGCTTTTTTAAGCACAAATAAAACATAGAAAACTTCTTTTTTTTTTAAACGAAGTATATATGAAATATTTTTATTTACCATTTTATTTACCATAAGGAGTGCAATTATCAATTTTTTTTAAATGAGAGTGCCCATTTAATACATAAGCCATCTCTGAAGTTTGTGAAAATATCATAGACAAAGTTATTGCCATTTCTTTTCCTGGTATCAGGGATCTCCATGTGCTTGTATTTATGTTAGATATGTAATGATATATCACTTTCTGTAATAAAAGTGTACAGTATATTGCATAGCATATTTTTCAAAATCTCCCCTGAGTTGTTCAGGATCTCCAGCAATTAGTTTAACAAAACACCTCTTTATTTTAGGAAAACCAGCATGTCTGTGCATTACATACATAGCCTTCCGGTTTAATGGACACAGTGTAATGCTTAATTTTTCCTGCGGTGGCGCTGCAGGGGTAATTAACACATTAACACTTTCTGTAAGTTTCTTTACAGATTACAAACGATCATTGATGGTCCTAGCAAGAATTCAACCTGTGATCAGCTTATTTTAGGGAACTATTTTAAGAAAAAGGATCTTGAAATGCTAAAAGAAAAAAAAATGCTTTACTTTTTGTTCTTCAATTTGTAGATTATGTTTTTAAAGATGTTATTGACATCTTTAAAAAGATGACAAATTATTCCCTATCCACAGGATGGAGCATACATAGCTGATCAGTGGGGGGGGGGGGGGGGGTTGATGGCTGGGACCTCCACTAATCACGAGAACAGAGGTCAAATGAATAGATCAGTAGCACACATGCTTCGCCACCGGCTTGGTTCACTTACTTGGGGCTCCCGAACATTGTAGAATGCAGAGATCGACTTGGTAATCATGGGATAACCTGTTTTAAGAGGTTCTGTCAACCTTCCTGACCTCTTTCTTTTGTAAATAACTGTATTCCCTATAAAATAACATCTAAGGCCCCTTTACATATATTTAGTGCCATTTCCCTGTGGCGCTGTAGAAAAGTACTGGAGGGAAACTGATGGTAGAACTGATCTCATATACAGTGGTCCCTCAACATACGATGGTAATCCGTTCCAAATGGACCATTGTTTGTTGAAACCATCGCATGTTGAGGGATCCGTGCAATGTAAAGTATAGGACAGTGGTCTACAACCTGCGGACCTCCAGATGTTGCAAAACTACAACACCCAGCACCCAGCCGTTGGCTGTCCGGGCATGCTGGGTGTTGTAGTTTTGCAACATCTGGAGGTCCCCAGGTTGTAGACCACTGTTAGAGGAAGTTGTACTCACCTGTCCCCTCCGCTCCGGACCGTCACCGCTTGTCACCGCTGCCCGGGATGTCGCCGTTCATCGCTGTCCCCGAGGTGTCTCCGAAGCTCAGGCAAGGCCTCTGCTTCCCCGGCATCCTCGCTCTCCGTTGCCGCCATCACGTCGCTACGCACGCCGCTCCTATCGGATGATGGGACGGCGTGCGCAGCGACGTGATGGAGAGCGCCGGCGATGCAAGGGATCCCGAAGAGGACGCGCCGGAGCTCCGAAGACAGGTAAGTGATCGTCGGCAAAGGGCACGGGGCACCGTAAACGGCTATCCGGTGGCAGCTGAAGCAGTCTGCGCTGCCGGATAGCTGTTTATGCGATGGCCCCGACATACAAAAGCATCGTATGTTGATGCTGCCTTCAACATGGGATGGCCTCTAAGAGGCCATCGCATGTTGAAATGATCGTATGTCGGGGCCATCGTTGGTCGAGGGATCACTGTATTTGAATAGGACAATTTACATTCATCCAGAGCATCATTTTGGATACCGGATCGCAGGGGTGGGGGAATACCTCTTGCTACATTCTCCTGTCCAGCTGCAGAATTAATGACCGAAAGATGTTAGCCAACTGATGCACTTTGCCATCAGTTGTGGCATCACTTGCGGACAGTTTTAGGCTGGGCTTACTGAGCCGGATCACTGGATACATCTGAACCCAACGAACAAATTTTCTTACAACTGTTTGTTATTCCTCCTAGAAATGCATAAATAAATTGACAATTTAGTATTACCAGTCGTGGCTGTGTTTCTACAATCTGACACTGTCCGAATAAAATGCAGGGACACATCCCTTAAAAGGGAAATTGTAACACTCCTTAAATTGAAATTGCAACTTTAAGAAGGACAAGCCATAAGGTTATGGAACGCAAGAAAGTAGCGGGTGTCACCGAGGTCTGCAAATTATCAAGTTTCCAAGCACCTAGCTCCAATCTGTGGAATGCGGGAGGGTCTTTAATGGTATAAAACGCCAGATGCCTTCATGAGGGAGTGTCACACTGGTCTAACTCCTGGGATTATGGTGTGTTGTGGCATTATGTACAGTAGCCGGACCCCCATAGTCTTCATTACATGCTACACTGACAGCTCGGTGTTACATTGATTTAGGTGTGAAACCAGTAGTACGACCATTTCTTCTAAGTGTCCCAAGAGCTTTTTTTTTTTTAATACAACAACACCAGGCCATATATTGTCGTGTTACTGTGAGCAGCCTGTGTGACCTAAACGTGATTCCATGGACTGCAGCATCTCGAGACTAGTCTTCCGTCGAGCACATCTAGGACGTTATTGGTCAGCGATTGCAAAAGGAGCTGCCAGCAGCAGATCTTGATGATATGCGTGTGGCACTCATACTCAATATTGAATACATTGAGATGCTGTGAATATTTTGTTTGCATTTTTTTTAATCATTTGCATATTATTAATATGTTTTTCAATCCTGTGATTTCCATAGTTCCAACTTTTCTTTCTCGGTGTTGTAATTTCAATGTTGAGGAGTGTAATATTATATTTTTAGGAGGAATAACAGAGGAACAGCACAAAACAGATTTGTAAGATAAGATAAGATAATTTGGAATTGTTGTTTTATGGGGTTGTTGTTGTTTTATGATGTTTTATTTTTCACTAAAACAGACATGTCAGCAGATCACATTGCAGCACGTACTTTTAGCAAAATTATTCCAAATGGTTAAAAGTCTTGGTCGCGCATGTAATTACCATAATCTCTTTTATACAACTTTTACACAACTTCTCTGCATAGAGCGATGTTTTTTTTTTTTTTTAACAAATGTCAGGGAGCATTGTTTTTAAAACAACATGGCTTCACAACTCTTCTCAGATCTTGCAGTAGGAACTCATAGAAGCCATTTAAAGGGAACCAATCATCAGATTTTACCCTATATAACGCTTCGTAAAGCGTTATATTGGGTAAAATCTTTAATTTCACCATTCCCTGGGGATGCTCCTGCCCCCAGGGATGGTGAAGATATGAAGTTATAAACTAGTCACCGCCGCCGCCGTAAGTAGTCACCTGGGCGGGGTGCTCTTCTCATCTACTCCCGTTCTTCGGCCGGCAGCAACGCCCCCTCCGCTTGATTGATGGGCCGCGTCATCGTTCCGCTCACTGAACAGACGGAGCAGAGTGATGACGCGGCCCGTCAATCAAGTGGAGGGGGCGTCGCTGCTGGCCGAAGAACGGGAGTAGGTGAGAAGAGCTCCCCGCCCAGGTGACTACTTACGGCGGCGGCGGTGACTAGTTTATAACTTCATATCTTCACCATCCCTGGGGGCAGGAGCATCCGACGGGAATGGTGAAAATAAAGATTTTACCCTATATAACGCTTTACCAAGCGTTATATAGGGTAAAATCTGATGATTGGTTCCCTTTAAGCCAATGTTCATACTATTTGTTACAGATTGTTAGCATATAGTCTGCAACAAAGTGCAATATAATGGAGTTTAGTCATTCTGTACATTTTAAAACAAGTAGTGTGCACTGTGTGTTGAAGAATATTGCTGCAGATTTGGCCACACATTTTAATCAATGCTCTACAAAGGGTAAAATAAATGGCAAAATGTAACATACATGGTTGCATGGTTGGAGGACATTTGACAGTGGAATTGTTCCTCTTCAACATTTTTTTTTTGTTATTTTTGCTATATGAGTAGTTCAAACTATTTGTTATGTTGATCAATTTAACCTTTTATAGACAAGGCTTGTGTAAGAGTTTTTTAAGGTAGCATTTTAAATCCCATAGAAGGGGATTTATAATTCTTTTCAAATGTATGACTTTTATATGGCAATTTTTTGCTTACATGCGACCTATTTATCAAATAGTCGCGCGACCTTGATAAATAAATCACACGTAGGCAAAACCTGGGAAACCAGCTTGAAAAAAGCATTTTTTAAAGCAGAAAAGTATTCCCTTATGTTAATAGCGGAAGTTCTTTGTCTACCCTTTATTACCGGTAGCGTTGCTAGAGAGTGACGGGGAGGGGGGGGGGGGCGTACCGCATTGGGTGACACCCTGACTGGCCTGCTTTGCACTAAATAGCTGCACTCCAACTATCCCGCAACAACCCATCCACCCTCCTCAAAAATTAAAAAATATTAAAAACATACTATGCCGCACCATGAATATTCGTACTCTAGAGGCCCGCATTTTGTGGCATTGGTGGGCGGAGTCTCACGTCGCTGTGCTGAGTTTACGTCAGGAAGGAAGACAGTGCAACACCAATAGGCACATAAACAATAGTGAAGCCATGGAAAAAAAATGGCTCGGTATGTTACCCACCCCAAAATGTGCATGAAGCTGTGTTACTATGGATGTTTCTTTTTTTTAAGGAAAAATTTTAGTGCCACATATGGGTTGTTTACATAGTCTGTAAAAATTCTTACACAATTATATTGTGCCTTTTTCTATTTAAACACAACATAAATTTTAAAATTTAGTGGGTACGCCAGCATGTACGTGTCCTAAAATTAACAAGGTGTGCAGTGTATTTTTAACCTTAAAATTAATAGAGTTATTAGTTATATAACTAATTTTTCCGATAAGTAACATTAACATTAATGTAGTAGCTTTGTTTCATAATTCAGAACAAGAACAGTTGTTAAAGTGGGTCACAGCAAGTACGCAGCAAAAAGCGCAAGTACGTGCAACTTTTTTTACACAAAAAAATATCTACTACGGAGCTTGATAAATCTCCTTGATAATGATTTGTATTTTATTTATAAAATTACAATTTTTACTTTTAAAATAGGAGATTTTAAACTGAAATTGCCTGGCTAGATAAGATGAGCTCATGTGGTGTCAACTTCGTTTTGCACAGTTTGTATGTGCGAATGTAAAGATTTTCTAATGGTTTTAAAGACACACAAGTAGCCAATAACATTTTCAAAATTCCACAAAAATGCTTTTACCTACATGTTGATTTAAAAAAAAAATATATATATATAAATAAAGAAATATATATATATATATATATATATATATAGTTTCTTTTTTTTTTTTTTTTTACATTATACATTTCCAGAGGCCAAGAACAGGTATTGCCGGAATTGCAGGTATACTGGTCACATAATACATTTTTTCTTGTTTATCATAACAACCAAACAGTCAAAATGCAACAAAACTACAGCAACAAAGTGGAAGAGCAGCTACAAAAGGAAGCACAACAGTGGAAATGCAGTCTAATCTGCAGACAGCATGTTAGAGAACAGGAAAAGCTAAGCAGATTGATAAATCTCTGCTTGTTTTGTGTGAAGCTTGTGAGGGGAGCTGTAGCCCTGGATCTGGCCCAGGCTCATTCGCTAACGGGGCACTGGGACACTTGTACTGGATTCCCAGACGAGCGAGTGTCGCTTTCACCTGTATGTTCATATGTGCATACATGTGAAGGCTGTCTTTCAGTGTGAGCCATCCGCCTGTGGCTTACACTGGCAGGAGACCGTGACCTTATGAAGTGCAGAACCTAGCACAAAAGAGGAGGGTCTACCTAACTACCTACCTACATACCTGGCTGCCTAACTACCTACATACCTGGCTGCCTAACTTCCTACATACATACCTGGCTACCTAAATACCTTATTACCTAACTACATACCTGGATACCTAACTACCTAGTTCACTGCCTACATAACTAACTACCTACCTACATAACTGGCTACTTAGCTGCATACCTGGATACTTAACTACCTACCTACATACATGCTTACTTGACTTACATAGCTAGCTACCTACCTACATTCCTGGCTACCTATCTACCTATCTACCTGGCTAGCTAACTACCTACACACCTGGCTACCTAACTCACCTTTCTAGCTATCTACCTACATTTCTGGCTACCTAACTAGCTTGCTACTTGGCTACCTAAGTATTTACATACCTGGCTACCTAACTATCTACCTACAACCTGGTTATCTAACTACCTACTGAAATACCTGGCTATCTAACTACCTAGCGAGCTTCCTACATACCTGGCTACCTAACACCCTATCTAGCTACCTAGCCAGCTACCTGGCTACCTAACTACTTAGATAGCTGCCTGCCTACATGCCTGGAAACCTAACTACCTAGCTAGCTTCCCACCTTCATACCTGGCTACATTACTACCTAGCTCGCTACCTACCTACATGCCTGGTAAGTTATTAACTAGCTAATTACCTAACTACATGCCTGGCTACCTAACTATCTGGCTACTTACACACCTACATACCTGGCTACCTAGCTACCTACCTAGCTACTTACCTACCCACATACTTGGCTACCTGACTAGCTAGCTACCTATCTACATGCCTGGCTACCTAACTACCTAGCTACCTACCTACATATCTGGCTACCTAAATACCTACCTTGCTAGATACCTACCTGCCCTTTCACTGTGCAGGACACCAAGAGGGGCATTATAAAAGTTGGGGCCTATAGATGGGGTGATTGTGTAGAGGTGGGGAGGGCATTGCATAAAGCAGATATCAAGGAGATTAGTTTTGGCTGGAAGAAGTTGACATAACGGTCTGATCTCTATGGAGGAGAAAAGAGGATGTCGCAGATCAGAATACCCATCACGTGTGAGTCACTATATGTTACTGTAATCACTTTTATGGTATACAGATCCTGTGTACAGCTGGTATATACCTCTATATGGTCTTGTATATAATCACTGATATGGTATATATATCCTCTGTACAGCTTGTATTTACCTTTATATGATCCTGTATATAATCACTTATATGGTATACAGATCCTGTGTACAGCTGGTATTTACCTCCATATGGTCCTGTATATAATCACTTATATGGTATACAGATCCTGTGTACAGCTGGTATCTACCTCTATATGGTACTATATATAATCACTTATAAGATATTCAGATCCTGTGTACAGATGATATATTCCTCTATATGGTCCTGTATATAATCACTTGGCATACAGATGGTATTTTTCAGTAACAATATAGCTATATTCTTCAGTGGTAATGGTAGTGTTGGTATGGCAGTATCATTTGTCCTTCCACAAAACTAGCAGTGTGTATATATTTCAATTTGTTTGACAGTGACGACCAGTTTAGCTTTTTGTACTGTAATAGTAATAGTATTGGTCTCATTTTGGTCAGATTTTGTCAGTAACAGCATGATGTTTATATGTATGATAATATCTCTCCTTGTATACTGATATTATTGATAATATTGGTCTCAGTAAATAGAATTTGATCAGTAACAGTATAACATTAATATGTATGGTGGTATTCACTACTTGTATACTCTATTTAAGGTGGCCATACAGATTATATAGAAGTAGGCTAGCTTAAACAACTGTTGAACAAACAACTGTCTGATGAATGAACAGTTTGCTAACAAACTACTATACGTTTTACTCCATATTGGCCTTTACAGTAGTACTTGATCAAAGACTCTGGGCAAAGGACAAATTATGTTTTTGGGCACATTCTTTTTTAGAGAATGAGTTATGGACTATTGGCCAAAAATTTCAATCACGGCCAATTTAAGGCCACCAAATGTCAGCTGAACCCTCCAATTTTGGTAAGATCCACTTACTGTATGGGGGCCTCCCATTTCTTCCTTGACAGATGGTGTCAGGGAGAAAAAAATTAAGCATGTTGGAGTTCAACTGAGCAAACCCTTTGTTCTCAAGGAGATCAGCTGCTGCCAGAGGAGTCTGGCAGCCACTTACCCATCCTTTCTCCATTCAGTACACGCTAATGCTTGGCTGAGTGGAATGTTTATGTGTATGAAATCGGGATCGGGAGAAACAGCTGCTAACTGAATGAACATTTAGCCAACAAATGTCCCATGGTTGCTTTGACATTAATTGTTTACTAAATGTTTACTAATTATCTATTATCTGGAATTTGCCAATACCTAGTACTGGAGATATTAGACTAATATTTGTATCCAATAAGGGGAAAACTTATGAAGCTTATGTCCAGGCTAATATCTATTTTCCATTGAAACATCAATTTAGAAAAATAGACATGGTCGCACATCTACATCTTGCACAAAGATCCTGTGCTTCTCAGAATATATACTGTATAAACAGGAGAATACAGCAGCACACTGCTAGCACAAAGATACAGATAAAACATGAAATGCTATATAGGTATACTGCAAAAAATGAAAAAGTGAGGTACTTAGCTCACAATTTGGCAGCCAAATAGTTTGGACCATCCCACCACGGTAAGATGACCTCATTGGGACGGACCCTACACTGTGAATATGCCTCTGTGCAATCAGTCAAACAGGCATTGCAAGGTCTGAGACATCCGCACCTTATACAGCACCTAATAGAGGTGGGTGGGGTGCAGGAGCCAACATGGAGGTAGCCACTCCCCCATATGTGTAACAAAAACAAGGATAAGTTGGCCAGCACATACTGATACCAAAACTACTGCATGGACCTGGCATACAGGTGCACGCTGCTAGGCTGAATATACATAAACAGGAGAATACAGCAGCACACTGCTAGCACAAAGATACAGATAAAACGTGAAATGCTATATAGGTATAATGCCTGTTTAACTGATTGCACAGAGGCATATTCACAGTGTAGGGTCTGTCCCAATGAGGTCACCTTACCGTGGTGTGATGATCCAAACTATTTGGCCGCCAAATTGTGAGCTAAGTACCTCACTTTTTCATTTTTTGCATTATACCTATATAGCATTTCATGTTTTATCTGCATCTTTGTGCTAGCAGTGTGCTGCTGTATTCTCCTGTTTATGTATATTCAGCCTAGCAGCGTGCACCTGTATGCCAGGTCCATGCAGTAGTTTTGGTATCAGTATGTGCTGGCCAACTTATCCTTGTTTGTGTTACACATATGGGGGAGTGGCTACCTCCATGTTGGCTCCTGCACCCCACCCACCTCTATTAGGTGCTGTATAAGGTGCGGATGTCTCAGACCTTGCAATGTCTGTTTAACTGATTGCACAGAGGCATATTCACAGTGTAGGGTCCGTCCCAATGAGGACACCTTACTGTAGTGGGATGGTCCAAACTATTTGGCTGCCAAATTGTGAGCTAAGTACCTCACTTTTTCATTTTTTGCATTATACCTATATAGCATTTCATGTTTTATCTGTATCTTTGTGCTAGCAGTGTGCTGCTGTATTCTCCTGTTTATGTATATTCAGCCGTGCACCTGTATGCCAGGTCCATGCAGTAGTTTTGGTATCAGTATGTGCTGGCCAACTTATCCTTGTTTATATTTATATATATATATATATATATATATACATATATATATATATATATATATAGAGTCATGGGTGTAAATATTGGCACCCCTGCAATTTTTCTAGAAAATGAAGTATTTCTCAGAGAAAAAGATTGCAGTAACAAATGTTTTGCTATACACATGTTTATTCTCTTTGTGTGTATCGGAACTAAACAAAAAAAGGGAGGAAAAAAAGCAAATTGAACATAATGTCACACCAAACTCCAGGGCCAGAGGCAGCAAAACAACCCCAAAACATCATTGAGCCTCCACCATATTTTACTGTAGGTAGTGTGTTCTTTTCTTTGTAGGCCTCATTCCGTTTTTGGTAAACAGTAGAATGATGGGCTCAGGGGCGGACTGACAACACTCGGGGCCCCCAGACCAGCTAGGCTCTGCAGCTCGTCAATCTTCTGCCACGCCCCTATTCCACCCAAATCCCACACACAATAAACTAAAATTTATATATGTAAGAAACACTTTAACGTACGTAAATTTCCATGACCAATAATACTGGTATACAAGGAGTAAATATATACCACCACACAATAACTGGATAATACCACCATACTGTACTGAATAAAACCACTATACACAGACCAGTATATTATAAAGGATCTATGTACAATATAAGTGATTATATACAGGACCATATGGCAGTAGATAACAGCTGCACACAGGATCTGTACACCATATAAGTGATTACTGTTACATTTTGGGACTCACAATTACGTCTTTTCTGATCAGCGGCATCCTATTTCCTTTTCTTCTCCGTCCAGATCAGACCGCCATGTGGATTTCTTAACATCTGCAGGACAAACATATCAGACTCTGCATTTTTCCAGTGCCCTCCCCTCCTCTACACAATCTTTCCATCTATAGGCCCACAAACTATAATAATTGGTGTCCTACACAGTAAAAGGGCAGGTAGGTAGGTAGCCAGGTAAATAGGTAACTAGGTAGGTAAATCAGGAAGCCAGAAATGTAGGTAGGTGACAAGCCAGGTAGGTAGAGGGCTAGTGAGGTAGTTAGGCAGCCATGTATGAAGGCCAGGTATGTACATAGTTAGGTAGCTGGGTATGTAGGTAGTTAGATAGCCTGGTATGTAGTAAGTAACGTTAGGTAGCCCCCTCTTCCTCATAGGTATAGGAGGCAGAGTTAACCCCCTTCCCTGCAGGTATAGGCAACAGAGTTAACTCCCCCTTCCCTGTAGGTATAGGCAGCAGAGTTAACTCCCCCTTCCCTGTAGATATAGGCACCAGAGTTAACCCCTCCCCTTCCCTGTAGGTATAGGCAGCAGAGTTTTAATCCCCTTTCCCAAAGGTATAGGCAGCAGAGTTAGCCCCCCACCCTTCCCCATAGGTATAGGCAGCAGACTTAACCCCCCCCCTTCCCCATAGGTATAGGCAGCAGAGTTAACCCCCCTTCCCAATAGATATAGGAACAGAGTTAACCCCTCTTTCTCCTTAGGTATAGGCAGCAGGGTTAGCCCCCTTTCCCTGTAGGTATAGGCAGAGGAAGGGTGAGGAAGGATCGGACAAAATGGAAAGGAGAGGAGTTTGTCTTTATGTGAAATCGAGTCTGAAGGCCGCACTGCGGGAGGATTATATGGGAGGGAAATGATAATGTGGAGGCATTATGGGTATAAATATATGGAGATGAAAATAAAAAAAATTATGATACTGGTTTGCTATAAGCCACCAAACATAATGGAAGAGCCAGAAGATCAATTACTGAGGCAAATAAACAAGGCAGCAAATCGGAATGATGTTATTATAATTGAGGACTTTAACTATCCTGATATAAACTGGGAGACTGAGACCTGTGACTCTCATAAAGGAAACAGGTTTCTGACTATAACTAAAGACAATTATCTCTCCCAAATGGTGCAGGGCCCGACCAGAGGGGGCGCCCTACTAGACTTAATATTAACCAACAGACCTGACAGAGTAACTAATGTGCAAGTAGAAGGACACCTAGGAAATAGTGATCATAATATAATGCATTATAGCTTGTTCTTCAATAAGGGAATCTCTCGAGGGGCCACAAAAACATTCATCTTTAGGAAGGCAAAGTTTGATCAACTCCGAGAAGCCCTTAACAATATAATTTGGGATAATGTCCTGAAAAACAAGAATACTGACACTAAATGGGAGACTTTTAAAAATATCTTAAATACTCACTGTAAGATGTATATACCTTATGGGAATAAAAGGGTGAGAAATAAAAGAAATCCAATATGGATGAATAAAAATGTTAAAGGGTAGCTCCCACCATCCTATTGCCAATCTATCCCTAACCCCCTCCCTGCTTTTCATTTTTATTTTTACTATATTAAAAATGCCTTTTGTCTGCCTGGCAGTGTGCTCACTACTAGGCAGACTTCCCCAGCAGGCACCACGTCACTGATGCCTGCTGGGGGGACTTCCGCCCTTAGTTCATCTACACAGGGTGCCTCCAGCTGTTTCACCACTACAACTCCCAGCTTGCCCGGACATCTATTGGCTGTCAGGGCATGCTGGGAATTGTAGTATTGAAACAGCTGGAGGCATCCTGTGTAGATAAACTATTAGATAGTTACATGCGGCACTAGCCCGTCCCCTCCGTCTCCCTCCCCCACGCCACACCCCATTCCCTCCATCACAAACCCCCCCCGCATACCCCGTTCCCTCCATCACAAACCCCCCTCCCGCATACCCCGTTCCCTCATTACACTTACTGCAGAGTCCGGCAGCGGGCGTGCAGGGACAGCGGCGGCGACAGAGGCGATGTGCAGGAGGAGTGGCCTCCCAGCCAGTGGCCGGGGAGCCAATGTGCTCGCTCCCTGCCTGTCTGATTGACAGGCAGGGAGTGAGCGCAGGCTGAATGAAAAAGGACCGATGCCCGGCCGCATCAGTCCTTTTTCAGGCGTGACGTCATGCCAGGCTGCAGCCGGCCACTAGGAGGGAGACCCCTAGTGGCCGGTTTTCAAATGTAAATTAAAGCATTTTAATAAAAAAATAAAATAAAAAAAAAGTATATTAGAGATATGTTGTAGTACATAAGTACTACAACATATCAAAAAATAAAGTTGGTGACAGTGCCCATTTAAGCGGCCAATAAATGACAAAAATAAAACAAGACAAGACAAGGAAATAATTCTACCGTTGTACATATCACTAGTCAGACCACACACAGAATACTGTATACAGTACTGGGCACCAGTGTACAAGAAAGATATAGTGGAGCTGGGGAGGGTTCGAAGACGGGCAACCAGGGTAATACGTGGAATGGGAGGTCTACAGTACCCAGAAAGATTATCAGAATTAGGGTTATTTAGTTTAGAAAAAAGAAGGCTTAGGGGAGACCTAATAACTATGTATAAATATATCAGGGGACCTTACAGAGATCTCTCCCATGATCTATTTGTACCCAGGACTGTATCTATAACAAGGGGGCATACTCTACGTTTAGAGGAAAGAAGGTTTCTACAACAGCACAGACGGGGTTCTTTACTGTAAGAGCAGTGAGACTGTGGAATTCTCTGCTAGAGGAGGTGGTCATGGTGAACTCTGTAAAAGAATTTAAAAGGGGTCTGGATGCATTTTTGGAGAGTAAAAACATTACAGGTTATGGATTCTAGATCTATATCAACTCAGTAGGGACTCATTAGGGTTATAGGTTGAACTTGATGGACTCCGGTCTTTTTTTGACCTTATGAACTATGTTACTATGTTACTACATTAGTTAAACTCCCCCATTCCCCATAGGTATAGGCAGAGTTACCCCCCCTTTCCCCATAGGTATGAGCAGAGTTACCCCCCCCCCATTCCTCATAGGTATAGGCAAAGTTAGCCCTCTTCCCGATTGGTATAGGCAGTTACCCCCCCTCTTTCCCATAGGTATAGGCAGAGTTACCCCCCCTTTCCCCATAGGTATAGGCAGAGTTACTCTACCTTTCCCCATAGGTATAGGCAGTGTTACCCCCCTTTACACATAAATATAGGCAGTTACCCCCCTTTCCTCCCCTTTCCCAATAGGTATAGGCAGTTACCCACCCCCCTCTTCCCCATAGGTATAGGCAGAGTTACCCCCCCCCCCTCTTCCCCATAGGTATAGGCAGAGTTACCCCCACCTTCCCCAGAGGTATAGGCAGAGTTGTCCTCCGCTTTCCCCATAGGTATAGGCAGAGTTACCCCTCCTTTCCTCCCCTTTTCCCATAGGTATAGGCAGTTACCCCCTCCCCTCCCCCTTTCCCCATAAGTATAGGCAGAGTTACCCACCCCCCTCTTCCCCATTTGTATAGGTAGAGTTACCCCCCCCCCTTTCCCCATAGGTATAGGCAGAGTTACCCCCCCTTTCCCCATAGGTATAGGCAGCGTTACCACCCCTTTATACATAAATATAGGCAGTTACCCCCCTTTCCTCCCCTTTCCCAATAGGTATAGGCAGTTACCCACCCCCCTCGTCCCCATAGGTATAGGCAGAGTTACCCCCCCCTCTTCCCCATAGGTATAGGCAGAGTTACCCCCACCTTTCCCAGAGGTATAGGCAGAGTTACCCTCCGCTTTCCCCATAGGTATAGGCAGAGTTACCCCCCCCTTTCCTCCCCTTTCCCCATAGGTATAGGCAGTTACCCCTCCCCCTTTCCCCATAAGTATAGGCAGAGTTACCCACCCCCTCTTCCCCATAGGTATAGGTAGAGTTACCCCCTCCCTCTTCCCCATAGGTATAGGCAGAGTTACCCCCCTCCTCCCTCTTCCCCATAGGCAGAGTTACCCCCCCTTCCTCATAGGTATAGGAAGAGTTACCCCCCTCTTCCCCATAGGTATAGGCAGAGTTACCCCCCTTTTCCCCATAGGTATAGGCAGAGTTACCCACTCACTTTTCCCCATAGGTATAGGCAGAGTTACCCCCTCCCCCCCAGAGGCAGAGTTAAAAAATAATTATGCTCACCTGATGTCCCACACAGCGAACTCCTCAGCAGCAGGGACCCGCATCTTCTCCCCTCCACAGTACAGGTGCCGATGAGTGACGTCATCGGCGCCTGTACTGCGTGCTGTGTGGGGGCGGAGGTCACGTCTCCTCTGTGTAAGCTGCAGATGTGAGTCAGACAGAGGGGACGCCTTCTCCTGTATGTGCGTGTATTGCACATACCGGAGAAGGCAGCGCTGTCTGCTGGGGATCTGGGACGAGTGTCCCGGATCCTCGGTAGCAGTGGCGGTGGGCCCTTAACCTGGGCGGGCCCTCGGACGACGTCCGATTGGACCAGCCGGTCAGTTCCCCCCTGGATGTGCTTTACCAAAAAGCTATATCTTGGTCTCCTCTGTCCACAAGATGTTTTCCCAGAAGGATTTTGGCTTACTCAAGTTCATGTTCAAGTTCAAGTTTTGGGGTCTTCCAATTCTACGCAGTGCACTTTTCAGTAAAAATGACACCATATGTTTATTCTGTAGGTCCATACGGTTACAATGATACCCAATTTATATAGGTTTTTCTTTATTTCACTACTTTAAAAAAAACTATAACTACATGCACCAAAATTAGTATGTTTAAAATTGTCCTCTTCTGACCCCTATAACTTTTTTATTTTTCCGTATCTGGGGTGATATGAGGGCTCATATTTTGTGCTATGATCTGAAGTTTTTATCTGTACCATTTTTGTTTTGAAGGGACTTTTTGATCAATTTAAAATTTTTTTTTAGAGTATACAAAGTGACCAAAAATACGCAATTTTGGACTTTGGTATATTTTTTTACGTATACGCCATTGACCGTGTGGTTTAATTAACATTATATTTTTATAGATCGGACATTTATGCATGCGGCGATACCACGTATATTTATTTTTATTATGTGTTTATATTTTTTATATGGAATTTGGGAAAAGGGGTTGATTTGAACTTTTAATAAGGGGTTAATGTGTGTTTTTTTTAAAACTTTTATCAAACTTCTATTTTACACTTTATTAGTCCCCTTAGGGGACTTTTAGGAGGAATCATTAGATTCCTCAAACAGATCAATGTGTTTCAAAGAACCACATTGATCTGTGTGATCTGCGCTCCATTGAAGTCCTGACAGGCTTTATCAATGGGAGAGCCGGGACAGCCGCAGCAGCAGAGGTGAGCCCTCTGGCTACCTTCACAGTGGATCGCCTCCCCTGTGATCATGTTGCTGGGGGGCGATCCACCCTACTGGACCACCAGGGAGTGTTCACAACTTCCTTTAGACGCCGCTGTCAACTTTGACAGCAGCGATCTAAAGGCTTAATAACCGGCTGCGGCAATTGGCTATTAACGCCGGCCCCCCAGCTACAAGAATCAGCTGGGTGTCGGCCTGTATTACGCGGGATCGAGTCGGGAGCCCAAGTCATACAATGGTTAAGGGCACATGGACGAGTATATATATTGATTATGTATGATGAAATCAACTTACCAAAGTTTACAGAAGAAATCCTAGCGCACGTGGGGCCACTGTGCAGGTAGTCAATCTAAATTAAGAAAGTAGTCCAGCGCTAGCAGGAGTATTGGTATAAAAAACCTTCATCTTTATTGCAAATGCAGTAAAATCAGCAAAATAGCAAATGCAGGTACCAAATGCAGGAATATAATTTTATTCCTGCACTTGTTACCTGTATTTGCTATTTTGCTGATTTTACGGCATTGGTAACAAAGATGAAGCTTTTTATTCTAATACTCCTGCTAGCGCTGGACTACTTTCTTAATATATATTATATGCAAGTTGCTGCAGAACACTTGAGGTGAAAAAAAATAAAGCTTTTATTCCAATCCAAAAATGTGTAGAAAATGCAACGTTTCAGCTGCCCATGCAGCCTTTCTCAAGCATAGGTACAAGTGACCAACTTAGTGGTATATAACTTGTGTAGTTCAATAAACAATCACAATTAATCAAACAATCTTGCATAAAAGGTGTAAACGTGGCAAAATAACAGTGTACATTATGAAGAGAGCATAATATGAAGTGCACAGTTAAGGATACTGATACATAAATTCACATCCTACAGTATCATCATTATTGAGATATACAAAATCCAAACAATTTTACTTGTAAAAGGTCACAAATGTACTGTCATATCTGGGGGACACAAAAACAAGGTTGTTTTACAATCTACACTTTCAAGCTCTATAAATTTGTTGTGTCACTGTGAAATCTACATTCAACCCATAGGGTTGTAAATTTTGAAGCTCAAATATCCATTTTAGTTGAAGACATCTCAGTTTACTATTTCTATCATTACCCCATTTTAATGGTGGGACATGGTCCAATAGAATGAATTTTAGATCTCTCTCGTTATGTTTTGCTTCCACGAAATGTCTAGACACTGGAAGGTGTAGTCTACCCTTTTGTGGTCTATGCCTTGATGTGCCTGTCCCATCTCCTGTATGTGGGAGAGACAACGTGGGACACTAAAGCTAGACTTAATCAACATCGGTATTCGATTTGTAAGGGTAGACTAGATATTCCATTGGATCATGTCCCGCCATTAAAACGGGGTGGTGATAGAAATAATAAACTGAGATGTATTGAGCTAAAATGGATATTTGAGCTTCAAACTTTACAATCCTATGGGTTGAATGTAGATTTCACAGTGACACCACAAATTTATAGAGCTTGAAAGTGTTGATTGTAAAACAACCTTGATTTTGTGTCCCCCAGATATGACAATACATTTGTGACCTTTTACAAGTAAAATTGTTTTGACATTGTCTTTCTTTTCCTTCTTTTTTTCAGGTGGGCATTGGTGTGCACAGTTGCACTTTGTATTCTCTACATCACAATTTCCCAGTTGATATATATATATATATATATACATATATATATATAAATATGGCAGATTCATTTATTGTTAGTGGAGGATAGAGAGTGCCAACTAACCGTTAATACATCTTTTATATTTGTCATAATTATTCTTGGTCCTTATACCTAGACTCTTTATGTAATTTTTCTGCAATAAACATACTTCTATATACCGTATGTTGTTTTCCTTTTTATTTATTTTCATTTTCATGATTTCATTTTTTTAAATTATTTTATTTATTTTTTGATTATTATTTATTATTTTTTATTTGTGATTCTTTATTCCTTTATTTGTTGGGTTATTTCTATTTTTTATTTTTATTTTGCCCTATATTTTTTTATAACCCAATAAGTAGCCTTTAAATGTTTTTTTTCATGAATTTCCCCAGCCTGCATGATGTGGGATTCACGGTGAGCACCCCCACTTGATAGCTAATGTGCCTACCTGGTCAATGGTGTTCCCCAACCTGGTAGAGGGACCTGAAGAAATCCTGGGTATCCTCTCCAGGTAGTCAACAGTTGGACATGATGCTCATGACACTGTGGGGTTGGGGGTCCTACCGTGACAGGAGAATAAGAGTGGGATATGATGTGCTCCACGGTGAATGTACACTGTGATGTGTGGGGATAGGGATTTGTTATACAATTTATTATTATCCATACTCTAGAAATCATTGATTTTGCCCCTAGATTTATTTTATTTATTTATTTATTTATTTTTTATTCATTTTTTTCATTTATTTGTTTCTTTCACTATTTGCCCCCTTTATTTGTTTCTTTCATTATTAATTCTTATTATTTGCTATAATATACTCTATAATGTTTTTCTTTGTTAATTCCCTTCTACTTTTATAAACTTCTCTGAGGGTGTGTGGATCAATCTGAACGATCGAGATCCTTCTGGTGTAAGATTACATTGACCTGGGGGAATCTCTGGGTTTCCCATTACAAATATGGCCACTGATTACATAGTTAAAGGGGTATTCCAGGAAAAAACTTTTTTTTATATCAACTGGCTCCAGAAATTTAAACAGATTTGTAAATTACTTGTATTAAAAAATCTGAATCCTTTCAATAATTATCAGCTGCTGAAGTTGAGTTGTTGTTTTCTGTCTGGCAACAGTGCTCTCTGCTGACATCTCTGCTTGTCTCGGGAACTGCACAGAGTAGAAGAGGATTGCTATGGGGATTTGCTTCTAAACTGGGCGGTTCAGGAGACACGTGTCATCAGAGAGCATTTAGACAGAAAAGAACAACTCAACTTCAGCAGCTCATAAGTACTGAAAGGATTAAGATTTTTTAATAGAAGTCATTTACAAATCTGTTTAACTTTCTGGAGCCAATTGATATATATATATATATATATATATATATATATATATATATATAAAAAGTTTTTTCATGGATAACCCCTTTAACATACTGCACATCCGCAAGCGTGTCAGTGGCGCGTGGGGTCACGTGACCCCGACGTTGCTGCTACGGATTGGTACACTAACTATCTCCATGTTGTGATGTCATCGGCATGCGCAACATACACACGCTGGCACGATCTATCTACGGTATAGCTACTGCACATGTGGATTTATTTGCATTGGTAAGTGCAACCGTTGCCGCCCCCGCCGCTGATTGATGTCTGTATTATCACTTGCACCTGCACTTTGAGCGTATTTTAGGATTTTGTATATCTCAATAATGATGATACTATAGGATGTGCATTTATGTATCAGTATCCTTAATTGTGCACTTTATATTATGCTCTCATCTTAATGTACACTGTTATTTTGCCACGTTTACACCTTTTTATGCAAGATTGTTTGATTAATTGTGATTATTTATTGAACTACATAAGTTATATACCACTAAGTTGGTCACTTGTACCTATGCTTGAGAAAGGCTGCATGGGCAGCTGAAACGTTGAATTTTCTACACATTTTTGGATTGGAATAAAAGCAAATTTTTTTCTCCTCAAGTGTGCTGCAGCAACTTGCTTTTATGGATTTATCTTAAAGCCTTTGACCTGGGCTATTGCCGCTTGCACCTGTACATTCAATCTGTGAAGTGCTGTTCTACCTCTACCTTTGCTATATATATATGTATATATATATATATATATATATATATATATATATATATACTAGCTGAGTACCTGGCGTTGCCCGCGTTTTTCCTTCCTAATCCTTGTTGAGGAGGAAAATCAACAAAGGAGGAAGCTTTTGACTTCATATCCCATTCTCATATATTGTTGTTATACCCAAACCCATATCCTGTCCCCATATCCCATCCTCATATATCAACCTCATATCCCATCTTCATATCCTGACCTCATATCCCATCCTTATATCCCATCCTCATATCTCGACCTCATATCCCGACCTCGTATCCAATCCTAATATCCCGTCCTCCTATCTTGACCTTGTATCCCATCCTCGTATCCCTTCCTCATATCCCGACCTCCTATCTCAACCTCATATCCTGTACTCATATCCAGTCCTCATATCCTGACCTCCTATGCCTTCTATTTCGACCTCATATCCCGTCTTTATATCCCGACCTCATACCCCATCCTCATATCCCAACCTTATATCCCGTCTTCATATCCCGTCTTCATATCCCGTCCTCATATCCCATCCTCATATCCTGTCCTAATATCCCATCCTCATATCCTGTCCTCCTATCTCGTCCTCCAATCCCGACCTCATATCCCAACCACATATCCCATCCTCATATGCTGTCCTCATATCCCGTCCTTATGTTCCATCCTCATATCCTGTCCTCAGGTGGGACTGATTTGTGATGAAGATATTTTAAGCTGAAAATAGAAGGGGACATGGCTTTGTGGGACTGGGTATGATTTGCAAGCCAGACCAATGCACAAAAAGGGTAGATAATAAAAGGGGTGGGGCTTAATCAGTGGGCATGTCTTTGTGAGATGGGGTGTGGCTTGCAAGCCAGACTGACACATTCACCAGGAGATACAGAATGGAGCTTGTGGAGTAAGGTACTGGAAGTCCCATATACTTGCATGGGACTTGAAACAAAAACCCATCTTTTATATAAGGGTGTAGGTAAGGGATAATTTAACTATAATATATATTTTTATTTGACATATAAGTAATATGTGTCAAATAAAAATATATATTATTGAAATATCTCCAGCCGTACGGAAGTTATGTGGAAACATACATTTCCCATAGATTTGCATGGGACTTTAAACAAAAACCACGACCCTCACAGATGGGGGTAGTTAAGGGTTAAATTAACTATCCTATATTTTTAGTGGACATATAAGTAACATGTGACCAAGTATTATCGAAATATCTCCAGCCGTTTGGAAGTTATGCAGTAACATACATTTCCCATAGACTTGTATGGGACTTTAAACAAAAACCCCAACCCTGGCAAATGGGGGTGAGTAAGGGTTAAATCACCTATCCTATGTTTGTTGTTGACATATAAGTAACGTGTGCCAAGTTTCATGTTAATATCTTTAGCCATGATGCTGGAACATACACACACACACACATACACACAGTGGGGGACATGTATCAAAGATTTTTACCCCTGTTTTGCGTAAAAAAATTTGCGCAAAATTTTGCACAAGCTGTTTTTTTGCGTACATTCTGGTGGAGCATTTCCTCCAGATGTGTAGGTTTCGGTGTACCTTGGAGTGACATATTTTGTACACACAAATTTAATAACTGAGTACATTTCATTTACCCGCAGAAATATTGCGCAATGACCATATTTTTAACGCAAATATAAGCCATCTTGGACTGCAAGTAGCAAGATGCTCTAAATCATCAATTTCATTTTTCAAAGAGTGGAGGTATGAGGAGATTACTATATTTGCCCGCAATTTATGAAACTCATTGCGCTTGATTGATAAATTTAGCGCTTCTGCACATAAGTTAGAATTCGGCAAAAGGGGGTAAACTGCTTCTACCATACACAAATAATGATACATGTCCCCCATTGAGTCTTATATATAGAGATAACAGGTTGTTAGTGTACATTATGATCATAAAGTGCAAGCCTGCTAGCCAAATCACGGCCACCTGTATATAGTGGGTCCCTAATGTCCCTAGTATAAAATGGCATTGCACTAGGCCATAACCATCACCACCCATAGGGGGAACAGCCCAGTGTCAGAGCAGCCCCAATGCTGCACAATCAAGCCCCAGGCTCTGGGTCGCACCACCCCACAGACATGGATTCACGTCACGTAATCACTGACTACTTTTGAGCCCTAGGTTGGGTTCTCATGTAGCCAATATTGCACTGACATTAAGGTTAATGCAGTTTTTAATTTAACATTGGCTCAAGCTGTTTGATGCTGCAATGACTTGCAAAATGTGAAAACCTCGCCATTCTACAGTCATCGCTGTAGGGATGAGTCGATCCATCACCATTTGAAGAGGGAAGAGTCATATTTTTATATACAACATATTGAGGCGCACGTAATGTATGGTATAACTTTATACTACTTTATCAAAATAAAAACATGCTAACAAAACACAATTTTTTTGCTGTCATATTCTAAAGAGCAAGACATTTTTATTTTCCTGTTGATGATGTGAGATTTGTTTATTATTGTGGGCTCTTCTGTAGTTTTCATTGGCACCATTTTGGGGTACATATGACTTTTTGATTCTGTTTATTTTTTATTTTTTTGTGATACACAATGAACAAGAATGATGGCATTGTTTTCTGTAAACTATGTCAGATATACAATGTAATTGTATAGTTCCTTATAGCTTTTTTTTTTTATATAGGAATTACAGGCCTTGTACAGTTCTGTGGTATTCCATGGTAAATATACACAACGTGGACAGGAGGTTGGTGATTAACTATTAATTTTCCCCCAAAAAACTAGAAAGATTTCTAGTAGTATAAAGCCAGTATACTTTAAAGGGGTATTCCAGGAAAAAACTTTTTTTTTTATATATCAACTGGCTCCAGAAAGTTGAACAGATTTGTAAATTACTTCTATTAAAAAAAATCTTAATCCTTCCAGTAGTTATGAGCTGCTGAAGTTAAGTTGTTCTTTTCTGTCTGACATTAATGCTCTCTGCTGACAGCTCTGCTTGTCTCAGGAACTGTCCAGAGTAGAAGCAAATCCCCATAGCAAACTTCTAATGCTTCGGACAGTTCCTGAGACAAGTAGTGGTGTCAGCAGAGAGCACTGTTGTCAGAAAGAAAAGAACAACTCAACTTCAGTAGCTGAATAGAAGTAATTTACAAATCTGTTTAACTTTCTGGAGCCAGTTGATATATAAAAAAAAAAAAAAAAGTTTTTCCCTGGAATACCCCTTTAAGGACACACCTTACCCACCTTATTCCTATATTAAAGGGGTACACCGGTGGAAAACTTTTTTTTCTTATATCAACTGGTGCCAGATTTGTAAATTACTTCTATTAAAAAATCTTAATCCTTCCAGTACTTATTAGCTGCTGAATACTACAGAGGAAATAATTTTCTTTTTGGAACACAGAGCTCTCTGCTGACATCATGAGCACAGTGCTCTCTGCTGACATCTCTGTCCATTTTAAGAACTGTCCAGAGTAGGAGAAAATCCCCATAGCAAACATATGCTGCTCTGGACAGTTCCTAAAATGGACAGAGATGTCAGCAGAGAGCACTGTGCTCGTGATGTCAGCAGAGAGCACTGTGTTCCAAAAAGAAAATAATTTCCTCTGTAGTATTCAGCAGCTAATAAGTACTGGAAGGATTAAGATTTTTTAATAGAAGTAATTTACAAATCTGTTTAACTTTCTGGCACCAGCTGATTTAAAAAATAAAAAAAGTTTCCATCGGAGTACCCCTTTAAGTCTTGGGCCTCATGCGCACTCCATTGTCATATATAAGGCTCTGTATAAAGAAGCTCTAGGCACTTTAGGTAATGCCATGTGACTCCTCTGTATAACACCATATTGTTAAGGACAAATAACTCCCTAATAGAATGCAGTCAAGCATGTCTTGATAAAATCAGAGGCATCCAGACATCCAGTGGAAGTCTAGGGTGTTGTATTATAAATATACCTATGTACATTAACCCTTAAATGAAAATGTCAGCTATTGAGATTCAAATTTTAAAATGGAAAGCTAAATCAACACTAAATCAGTTAAATCTTATATATATATACTGTATTTTTCGCCCTATAGGACGCACCGGCGTATAAGACGCACCCTATTTTTAGGTGCAAAATCTAAAAAATTTAAGATTTTGAACCCAATAGTGGTCTTCAACCTACGGACCTCCAGATGTTGCAAAACTACAACTCCCAGCATGCCCGGACAGCCGTTGGCTGTCCGGGCATGCTGGGAGTTGTAATTTTGCAACATCTGGAGGTCCGCAGATTGAAGACCACTGCATAGGAGGTAATACTCACGTGTCCCCGCCGCTCCGGACCTGTCACCGCTGCCCTGGATGTCGCTCCATCGCTGTCGCCGTGTCCCCGTCGCTCCGGAAGTCTCTGCTGCCGGCCGGGTATCCTCGCTTTCCGTCGCCGTCATCACATCGTTGCGCACGCCGACTCACGTACGCGACGACGTGATGACGAGGAAGGAGAGCGCCGGCCATACAGGGGATCCCTGAACGGAGAAGACACCGAGGAGGCAGGTAAGGTCCCCCCCGGTGTCCTGTAAGCACTAACCCGGCTATTCAGTCGGGCTGTTCGGGACCGCCGCGGTGAAATCGCGGCGGTCCCGAACAGCCCGGCTGCACAGCCGGGTTAGTGTCCCGTTCCCTTCAAACGCGGGAGTCAGCTTTGATCGCCGCGTCTGAAGGGTTAATACAGGGCATCACCGCGATCGGTGATGTCCTGTATTTGCCGCGGGTCCCGGCCGTTGATGGCCGCAGGGACCGCCGCGATGGCGGTGTATTCGCCATATAAGACGCACCGACTTTTTCCCCCCAGTTTTGGGGAAGAAAAAGTGCGTCTTATACGGCGAAAAATACGGTAATATAATTATGTACACAGCCAACCAAACTAGCATTTAAAAGGTTGCTTTTTTGCAATTCAAACCTGCCATTGCTATACTTTTTGCACCTTGAAGTCACATGTACTGATTCCTATACGCGCACTGGCCATTAAAATAAGAGACTTTTCCTTGGAAGGACACTGGAGTAGGTCAAGAATACTCACAGCAACAAAAAAAAAACAATTATGAAAGCTTAATTTCAAAGCTAGGAAACTAAATAAGTATCCTGAATTATTGAAATTTTGATGCACAACTTTAAATCTGCTCACATTTCCTGGATAACAGAGGGTTAATTAAACTTGTCTCTCCCTCACTGGCAAGTTTCACACCATGGTTGGGTCAGCCAAGAAGGAGAGGAAACACAAAAGCAGCAAAATGATTCATTCTACCTGCTTTTCCCATGAGTGATCACCTGCTGCAGGGGTCATGAATAGCAGGTAGCTCACTCAATCTCCATCTCTGAGAGGCTCATTTGTTTTGGTGACAGCTGAGTGACAAGAACTGAAACCTGAGCCGGCAACTTTGCCTGATGTGCGGATAAAACCCTGGATGTTCCCTCAAACATTTCAGGAAATGAAAGTTGTAATGCGATCCCTTTGCGCCAACAACTCCCCCAGTAAGCACAAAGGCTCAAAGGAACCAACTCAGATTAAATTCAGCCCAGAGATGATGGAGAGAAAATAGAGATCAGGCTGAAAAAGCTGGGGCTGGCAGACTTCTCCTTAACACTTATTGGAAATGTCTGTCTAAGCATGGATTTAAAAAGGTCAACATTTTCACAAGTGCGTAAGTGCCTGCACCTAAAAATAACATCTTTCTTTAGTAATTACAGTAGATGAGAATGGCGAGGGCTGTGTTATGTGCTGGATCCCCTCCCTGTATACAACCTGCTTCAGAAATGAAAAAGTACCCCAGCATCTCCGTATGCGGTTTTGTGACCGGACCTAAAACCGTAGTATACTACGGTTTTAGGTCCGGTCCAAAACCGCATACGGGTCAAAACTGAGCAGACCGGAGTCACCGTTTGACTCCGGTCGGCTCATTAAAGGGTACCTTTCATCAAAAAAACTTTTGATATATTATAGATTAATGTATGCAGAATAACTTTCCAATAGCATGTTAATAAAAAATATGCTTCTTTCTATTTAATTTTCCACTTTGAAAAAATGACCACTAGGGGTCTCCCTACCAGTCCTTTTTTTATAGATTTCAGACTCATGCAGGAGTCCTAAATCTCAGACTGAAGCCGGGACACAGACAAACTCAGCACTGCTCCTTGCCAGGGAGAAGTGTTGAGCTTATCTGTGTTCCGGCTTCAGTCTGAGATTTAGGACTCCTGCATGAGTCTGAAATCTATAAAAAAGGACTGGTAGGGAGACCCCTAGTGGTCATTTTTTCAAAGTGGAAAATTAAATAGAAAGAAGCATATTTTTTAATAACATGCTATTGGAAAGTTATTCTGCATACATTAATCTATAATATATCAAAAGTTTTTTTGATGAAAGGTACCCTTTAAAGTAAATGGAGTCATGGGCTGATTCGGCTGGGGTACGGGAGCGCCCGGTTTGCCCCTCCCCCTGCCGGATCCGGCACCCGTATGTACAAAACGGGCTGTGAATGCAGCCTTAGCTTGGATCCTATGTGGCGATTTTTTTTCCCAATAGCTTCTAAAACCAGTTCTTTCTTTGATGCTCCTTATTCCTCAAACTCTTGCGTCATAGATGTTAGACCTTAGCTATGTGCACAGAGCCTGTACAACAACACTGTTGTCCCAATGGTTCCATACTACTCTATGCGCTGCATTATTATTATGTTCCATATGGCATTTTAATACTGCAGTAGTTTCTTCAGAAGGCAGAATACCTCTACAATTCAATATCTGATGGGACATGCTACATTGAGTCAGAAAGACAAAGCCTTCATATGACTTGATATGAATGAGAGGCACGGTACTGACCATTGAATTCTGTAGGTACTGTACTACAGCTCAGTAATACACCTGGGTGCATTAGACATGAGACGGCTGTATGGTAGCCTATTCCATAAATGTTTCTATAGATTGGTAAATATAACAGATATGTTCCCTATAATATCCCTGAGCCAATCACTGGCTGAGGTAGGTCACCATTGTCACCAATGATTGAGCAGCGACTTCCTTGTGTTAAGACAGAGACTAGGAAATAGTAAGGTGCAAGGGTTACATGATGTTGTAACGGCATCAGTGTTCGATTGCTTATATCTGGTATGAACATTAGGGAATTTCTTAAACTCAATAGACAGAAGCCGTTTGCTCAATAAATCCAAACATTTCTTATATGTCTTGCAAATTGTCTACTGACTACTAAAACCAGAACCATATGTAACATAAGTTACACATATCCTCTGGTAGGGATGGCGGAAAGAAGATGAAGAAGATGGTTCTTCTGCCAGACAGAGCCCCTTACTCCTTTTTCCAAAGCACACATAAACATTTACATGTATTTTATACATATAGGGCAATAATACAGTAATAAAAGTAAATACTGCACTCACCGCTGTTGTTTTTCTATTGAAAGAACAAAAATCTGAATAGCCGTACTCAGGAATTAATCTGATAATAGAAAATATATTTATACAATTAATACTGGATTTGGCAAACAAAATTACATTTTATGAATTGGAACTGGTTTCTGTTTACAGCTCCTATGCACAACTATTTATTTCCATGGTAAAAAAAGAAACCCTGTGTCATCCGATTCTAAAGTCATACTACCTTCCATCTGACCATCTGTATTATCCTAACATATATTTATTAAATTAACTAAAAGAAGGGACAGATGGAAGCAAGTATGAGTGCAGGAGTAGACTACACAGAGGTTGTTTGTTGTCTGTTACCATAAAAAAGCACAGGTCTCTATAGGAGCCATATGCACAAAATTGTAGGAAATAACCGATAAAGGCTATTTACAAAGTTGCTACATTTTAGATGCACCGGAGTAATAGAATAATGGTTATAAAGCTGAACATAGCGTTTACATATATTGGCCCTGATTTATGTGTGAGAAAAAACCTGGAGAGATTTTGCCACAGCAACCAATCACAGCTCAGCTTTCACTTTACCAGAGCTTATTAAGATTTGAAATCTGAGCTGTCCATTCACAATGACCTATTGCAACTGTATTTAAAAAGCTTTTCCTACAAAAAACATGAATAATTTATTCACAAAATAGGTGATAAATGTATAATTTCGGAAGGTTCTACTGCTAGGATTCCCACAATGACTGCAACAATGTCCCCAGTTGAGTATGCATGATGCGGTTGTGATGCATTTACACAGTGGCACCATCTTTCTGGTGCTCCTCTATCTTTGTTGGTCCCATTGACAGCAAATGGAGTGATAGGGCAAAAGCATAACCACCAATCCAATCAATCTTCTTGGGAATAGAGGGATAAGCCTGTAGCAGTGGGATCCCCAGCTATTATACAGTTATCACTTTTAGCACTATAGTGCTTATAAATTATTGCATTATGTGATATTGTCAGGGATGGCTCGAAGTAAAGCTTTCAAATGTGATTGACTGTGCTGCTATATACTGCTAAGTGTCGACATAACAAAATATACAGCAGACAGGTTGTTGGTATAAACTCTTTCTTAGCATACTCGCAGCTGCCCCAAAAGAGGTCTGTTTAATCCAGGAAGTACATTTAGTTTTTACATTGGACAAGGAAGGAGGTTTAGTTATGACGTCAAAATTAGCATGTTACATTTTGATTGGTTGTTTGGTTATTGCGTCCAAATATATTAGCATATCTAGTGTCCATTAATTTCTTGGGAGAAGTTGTTCCACTGGGAAATTCCAGAGTCCTCTGTCCGTCAGATATTTTGTCTTTTACTCCTTATCTCGGTTGTATCGGTGTCACGGCAAGGCCTCCATCGTAGTCATGAGCATATTGCAAACTGATATATATGGGTTAAGGGGTAGGTAACAGATATATTTTTCCAGCAGCACTGGCATATTAGTATTAATATATTGTTCAGTCATTTGAAACATAAGGGTCATCCCTATCAATATGATTATATGAATGTCCCTTCACTAGGATATAAAACAACATTTTTATGATGGTTTTGATAAATGTCCAAAAAAATATCCCAAACAAGAGATAGAATTACAACACATTTCTGAGGTCTCTTTTACACTTGGTGTCTATAATTGTGTCATACTTAATTCATTCAAATACATTATGGCATTGTCACCTGAACAGTAGGAATGTTCATGAACTTAGAAAGCTACCGTATTGAGTGAGATATCTCATCACCTTCCTATCTTGAATCTTATTTTTGTTTTCTTGACTTTTACATTGAAAAGCTAATTGGATATCCAAACATGTTGTAGGTTCATTTAGATGAAATCAGCCTGTTCTGTAATTATTGCTCAATTTTAGCTTTTAATTCTTTGTTTATAATTTAATTTAGCCCACCTGTGCCTGGGAGACAGCTAAACATCCCAGGCCACTAAAATAAACAATGGTAGCATGGATGATATCCCGAAACATGAGTATGTTTGTGCTAGTAGATAAAAAGCCGTAGGGTTGGTAACTAAATACACTGACTTCTTAAATATATATAATAAATTTCATAATAAAACAATACATTCTGATTTAAATCTGCAGTTTCGACGTGGAGCTTCTCCACAGTATTAGACTTAATTTCGTATGAAACAATAACGATACAATGTGATGGTCATAGGATTTGCTGAATCTTAAACCTATAGCAAACAGCTGTAATCTGTAGGGGAACCAAGCAGCTTGTGTTCAATTTTCCTGCAGCACAACCACTGGGGAGGAAAAGTATTACAAAATTCCCATTAAAATCAATAGGCTATCCATATAACCGATTAACCGATTAAGGGTCAAAGCCCTATAAAGCCATGCCCTTACTTTATATCCTAGAATTCAGCTGACAGGTCTTTTTTAATAATCAGTAGTGCATAACCACTTGAAAATTGCCTGATATATATGGCCTATATAAAATGACAAAACACATTTTCTAATTTGTATCTAAGCTTTTGCAATAAAGGGCCAAAGAAAATCACTGAAAAAATAATAAAGGAAAATATTTAAAAATAAATAAAAAATAAGCATAAAATAAATATTACACAAATAAATTAGTACACTTTTCATGAATCATAATTAACTTGGCTTGGAATCCTAGTCTAGAACAGTACAGGAAAATTAAAATAGTGACTGTGGACTTCTGAACCCTTTCAATTTCCCTGACAAGCTGTGTTTTTAGGATCTTCTTGAACCCAATTAATTGGATTTGTAATTATCCTTCATATTTTCAAATAGGGACATTTGCCTTTTGGGGGTACCTGATGAGAGACTTGAGAAGTTCTTATAGAGTTAAAAGCCTTAGAGGCATGATCTCCAAGCTGAGCTATTGTGTAATGTTATGTGGTAGTATGGGAGATGTTGCCCCGTAAGCAGCCTCCTTCAGTGTCCCCAGGGCCCTTTGCACCTGTTTCCCCCCTGTAAATATGTTCTGCAGTGTATTGTAATATAAAATGTGTTGTATCTTTAAGAGTTATGTCATGTCATTGATACCCAGGAGGTACCAGTGACCAGGTGATCCCAAGAGTGACCTATGGGCTCCCTGCTAGTCTCCCCCATATAAGCCCTGGGTGGAGCTTCTCTCTTTTTAAGCTCTGCTCTTCTGCTAAGCTGAGGTCCAGTGCAGTCGTGTCCAGAGCTTTGGAGGCCTCAAAGTCAAGTCCTGCAGCCACCATCAAGTCAAGTAAGCTAAAGTCACAGCTTTATGAGTCAAGTCAAGTCAGTCCCTGTCATCTGTCAAGTCCATCAAGTCAGCACGGTCTGCATTCAATTTTCCAGTCCTACTACAAGTCCCAGCAAGTCCTTAAGGTCTCTGCGTCACTGGTCACACCTTGGGCCCTGGCGGAAATGTATAGACTTTACCAACTGTCTACCCTCAGTAAAGCTACCATTGTCTGTAACTTGGCATTGGAGTCTTTATTGCCCCCGTGCCCAGCCCAGGATCCAGCGGTATACCTTTGGGTAGTTTTAGGCTAAACCACGCCCTGGAGTCACGAATACAAGGGGTTAATGCCTTCTGCCCCTAGGGTAACAACATCTGCCCTCATCACACTTCCCTACCACAGTAACTCACCAGCAATTAGTCCTAAACAAATAGTGTGGATCTTTGTTAGGCCAAGAGCTTAATGATGAGCATCAGCCAACACTTGGGTGTAGACAATGGATAGGGCAAGCATCATTTACAGCACTGACCATCTGAAGAGGTGACAGCTGAGGAGCGAGGTGTTCCATTTAGCCTAGAGTAATCCACACAAGGGGGCTTCTTTTGATGCTTAACCTCAGCACTGCCATATGGAGTCTGCACATACTTTGTAGTAGAGGTACATCTGTACCATAGGTGCTTTAATTATATAAGATCACTCAGTGAAACGTATTCATACACTATATTGTATATTATATTGAATCCTGTGATCACAATGCAGTCATATTAATGTAAACAGCTGTAAGCAGCTCACTTTTACATTTCAAAAAACCTGTCATATTGAAAAAATGTTAGTCCTATCTGCAGTCATGTTTAAGAACAGGGGAAGCTGAGCAGATTCATATCAAGTTTTGTGGGTAACTTGTTCTAGGATAACTGGAACAATTCATGAAAACCTTTGCTTATTCTGGGCTAATATAAAAGAGATACAAAACAGAGCGCACACATGTGCAGAGCCCCAGCAACAGAGGCAACTTTACAGAAGCACTCTATTTTTTCCCCACTATCACTAGTCTTACAGCGGGATTTGTTTTATTCCAGTGCAGTTGCATCTATGTGTTTTATTATTTTAATTTGGTCATGTGATCACAAGTCTCATTCTCAATACCTTCCAGTGCCTAATGGTTACAACAGGATGCCAGACTTTAACTTCTTGTGGACTACATGATGACATCATCACGTAACAAATCCCCTTTTACTACGGGATATGGGAACCGGATATGGGGTTGGGATATGACAACAATATATGAGAATGGGATTTGTCAAAAGCTTCCTCCTTTGTTGATTTTCCTCCCCAACAAGGATTAAGAGGGAAAAACCGGGCAATGCCGGGTACTCAGCTAATATATATATATATATATATATATATATATATATATATATATATATATGTATACACAAACATCTCCCCTTAGGCTGTGTTTACACAATGGCCGAGTGTTTTAGATTTCACTCCTCTTTTTCTGGGAGCTGATTTACTAATGTGTCGCACATGTCAGTTCATTTTCTGTCGCATGTTTTTTTTTGTGTCGCACAGGAAAATGTGTCGCACATACTCCAAGTTAAAAGAAAAAAAAAAATGGGTATAGAATACAAATCATCAATAGCCTGTGCCAAAACAAACAAGCAAAACACAAGATTTAATGGGAATTAAGCAACAAAATAGAATAATTTTTTTTTATTGACTTCTAGAGAAGAACATCTAATATAAGAGTTTAAACCCCCTTCACAAAAGAAAATATATACAGTTAAAGGCATATTTTAAAGTTTAAAATGAATTGCATATTCTAAAAATCCTTGTGTAGAACTGTAAAACAATGAAAAAAAATAATAGTTTAAGCACTCCCCACCACGTTAAGCTGTGCCTTTGCCAAAATAACTTGCTTTTTGTAGTTTTTACACATCCTCTTGGCTCTCGCTTTTTCAGCAAACACAATTCACACAATTTACAGAGTGTCTTCCAACTTACTCTGAGTGTTTTTAGCAAAAAAGTAAAAAAAGTAAAAAAGTTTTGCGGTGTAAATTTTTGGCGCACATTTGGTCGCACGGTCGCTGCAACAGAAATTTAGGTGCACAAACCGCTAAAACATTTGTGAATCCTTTAGTAAATGAGGGCCAATATGTTTCTTGCTGCTTTTTTTAAATTTAATTTTAATTTAATTTTTTTCTTTGTTGTGATTTTCCCCACAATCATGACAAAAGTGGAGATTGTACCACAATTGTGCAAAATAGGGTAAAAAAATTGTAATTGTTACAACAACTTTGGAAAATCGGTGCAAAAACAGCTAAAATGCAGTATATATTATGTGAAAAAGACACCTAAAGACACCAAATCTTCATAAAACACTTCAATTGGGATTATAGGTTAAATTACTCTCATGCCAATATTTCTCTCAAAAATGCACTTTGACTAAGAAAATGCATCAGAAATGCACAGTGTGAATTGACACCAACCCACACATGAGTCTTATGAGTTCTGCTGGGTGATCTTCAGCACTAGCAGCCTGATAAGATGACCAGCTGGAGTGATCAGCCACCTGATCCACAGCCACAGGATCCATGGGAAATGTAGGCTGCATTATACCACATCATTGTACAAAATGGAGTTTGTCCCATGCCTCCAACATCAGCAATATAGAGGTAAGAAAAAGGCATACACAAGAACCTCCACATTATTCTCTAATAATAGCCTATGCTGCTCTATGTAAGCTGGAATTCTTTTTTTGCTCCTTTAACCCCATAAGGACACCGCCCATTTTGGCCTTAAGGACACAGACAATTTAATTTTAGTATTTTCGTTTTTTCCTCCTCGCATTCTTTACAGCATAGCTTTTTTATTCTTCCATCCAGAAACCCATATGAGGGCTTGTATTTTGCATGACCAGATGCACGTTGTTATGATACCTTTCATTTTACCATAAAATGTATGGCACAACCAAAAAGATATTATTTGTGTGGGTTTAGTTTTTACGCTGCATACTTTATGGTAAAACTAACATGTTTTCTTTACTCTTTGGGTCTATACGATTTAAACAATACCCAAGGTTACATGTTTTTGTATTACCATATATACTCGAGTATAAGCCGAGTTTTTCAGCATGATTTTTCATGCTGAAAACGCCCCCTCGGCTTATACTCGAGTGAACAAAAACCGCTTCTGGCTGGGCCAGGCGATCCATCTTCGGCCAATACATTTTTCACTTTTACAGATGACTGTTCTAAAAATCTGTCAGACTCCTGTGACGTGTAAATGCTCACTCCACCCCTTGTTACATTCCGTGAGGGGTGTAGTTTAGAAAATGGGGTCACATGTGGAGGGGGTCCACTGTTCTGGCACCATGGGGGCTTTGTAAACACACATAGCCTTCAATTCCAGCCTAATTCTCTCTCAAAAAGCCCAATGGCGCTTCTTCTCTTCTGAGCATTGTAGAGCACTTTACATTCACATATGGGGTATTTATATACTCAGAAGAAATGGGGTTACAAAATTTGGGGGGCATTTTTCCTATTACACCTTGTGAAAATGAAAAAATTGGGGTAACACCAGCATTTCAGAAAAAAATTATTAATATTTTTTTTTCATGTCCAACTTTAACAAAAATTTGTCAAAGACCTCACTATACCTCAAAGGCTCACTATACCCCTTGTTACATTCCATGAGGGGTGTAGATTCCAAAATCGGGTCACATGTGGGTGTTTTTTTGTGTGTTTATGTCAGAACCGCTGTAACGATCAGCCACCCATGTGCAAATCACCAATTTAGGCCTCAAATGTACATGGTGCTCTCTCACTCACGAGCCATGTTGTGCGCCCGCAGAGCATTTTACGTACACATATGGGGTATTTCCGTACTCAGAAGAAATTGCGTTAGAAATTTTGGGGTCTTTTTCTCCTGGCAAACCAGCATGTTATTGTAAAAATTTTAATTTTTTTACACTAACATGCTGGCGTAGCCCCCAACTTTACCTTTTCATAAGGGGTAAAAGGAGAAAAATCCCCACAAAATTTGTACGGAAATACCCCATATGTGACCCTAAACTGTTGCCTGGAAATACGACAGGGCTCTGAAGTGAGAGAGCGTCATGCGCATTTGAGGCATAAATAAGGAATTTGCAATAGGGGTGGACCCGGTTACAAGGATGGGGCTTGTCTCCACCAAAACCCTACAGCAGTGTTTCCCAAACAGGGTGCCTCCAGCTGTTGTGTTTTGGAAGCTCTGTTTAGGAAACTCTGCCGTATGAGATGTTTTTCATTTTTATTGGGGGGGGGGGGGGGGGGACGGGGGATGTGTAAGGGGGTGTATATGTAGTGTTTTACTTTTTATTATCTGTTAGTGTAGTGTGGTGTGGTGTTTTTAGGGTACATTCACACGGTCGGTTTCACAGTAACTTTTCCGCTGGGAGTTTGAGCTGCCGCAGCTAAAGCTTGTAGAAGGAAACCCACTGTAAGCCCGCCCGTGTGAATTTAGCCTTCTCCACGCCGCACTCCTCCTGCTGCCGTCGATGCCGCCGCTCCTCCAGGATGCCGCCTCTGCCGGTCCGGTAAGCCGGCCATGCTCCCCACCTCGCCACCCGTGTTCCCCCAGCTCTGCCCCGACTTTGATCGGTGGGCAGAGCGGGGGAAATTAACTCTAACCCCCCCGCCCCCAACTGCCATTGGTCATCAGCCTGACCGACCAATGCCAGGAGATAGGAGGAGGTGGCAACACTGCCACCTCGCTCCTATCCTTTAGGATGGTCGGAGCTGTCTCTGACAGCTTCGATCATTCTCATTTTCCAGGCGATCTGGTCACCAGTGACCCGATTGGCCCGGATCGCAGCAAATTGCCGGTCTGAATTGAAATCGCCGACATGGGGCGGTCTCAGGACCCCCCTAGGCATTGCCACGGGATGCCTGCTGATAGATATCAGCAGTCATCCCGGTCCGATCACCGCCCGGCGAGCGGCGGTGATCGGAAATGCAGAGGGCGTACAGGTACGCCCTCCGTCCTTAAGTACCGGGACGCGAGGGTGTATCCATACGCCCTCCTTGTCTCCAACAGGTAAAAAATTGATAAAAATTTTGTTATAAAAAAGATACATTTCCTTAGATACAATTTTTTCCTTCACTACTGTATGTTTTTTTAATGGTACCCTACGAAATTTTATAAAAAAAAGGTATCTTCATCACTTTTTTGGATCGCTTAAGTCCAAAAAAGAATAAAAACCGCCTGAAAAAATGCCACATATCGTTTTTCTTGGCGGTTTTTAACTCCCATAACCTTCTATGGGAGAAAAATGCCACGATTTTGACAAAAAAATCGCCAGTGGAAAAACGCCAAAAGAATAAAAAAAAACGCCAAAGTGAAAAACGCCAAGTGGAATAAGAATTTTGTGATTTCTCCTTGATTTACAGCTAACATCTAACCGCAGCGTTTTATGGCCGAAAAAAAACGCCAGGGGGCAGAATTGGCATTTTTCTTGGCGTTTTTCCCCCAAAAAGTTGAAACTTAGCCTAAAAAAAGTAAAACTTTTTAAACAAAAGGAGTATGTTTAAAATCACTCTATTCTGACCACCTTTCTAATTTTTCTATATATGGGGCTATATGAGAGATTGTTGTTTGTGCCTTGACCTGTAATTTTTATCGGTACCACGTTTGCGTATATGTGACTGTGATTAATTTTTGTCAGCAACCTTGGAATTATTATTTTTTTTTTACATTTACTCTGTTCACCGTATGGGACCATTAACAGTTTATTTTAATAGTTTGGACATTTATGCATGTAAAATGTAAAAAGAGGGGAATTTAATGTTTTATTGGGGATGGGTTTATTCAGTTTTATTAAAACTGCAGGAGCCGGCCAGAAGAGGTGAATTCTGATGCAGCTTCCAAGGATAATGCACCAGAACGTAAATTTATGTCCTAAGAAGCATTCCAACTCTGAAGCGAGCGCAGGAGCTGATAGAAGCAGTCGCCTTGGCAGTAACAGTGCATATAAGCGATCATGCTAATGCTCACAATTAGCTTTTCAGATGCTGTAATCAATAATAGTTGTGGTTCGTGCTTTCACTTATCGGACCACCCACAGTACGATTGTGAGGGTCTGATGACTGAAAATGGCAGCTGGAGCTCTGCTTACCTGCTCCATGCCACTTCGGGAATCTTCTTGTGCAGTGAGCCCACAGAGGCAGGCTATACGAGTAGCTCACCGTTCTAACTGAGCAGTGCTCTGCCAAGGCATTGCACTGAACAGTAATAGCAATTAAAGGGGTATCAACCGGTCCCAAAAAAGTTAAACAGATTTGTAATTTACTTCAATGAAAATGTTTTAATCCTTCCAGTATTATCAGCTGCTGTATGCTACAGAGGAAGTTATATAGTTCTTTTCTGTATGACCACAGTGCTCTTTTCTGACACCTCTATCCATGTCAGGAACTTTCCAGAGAAGGAAGCATACAGCAGCTGATAAGTACTTGAAGGATACAATTTTTTAAATTGAAGTAATTTACAAATCTGTTTAACTTTCTGGCACCAGTTGATTTGGAATTCTTTTTTTTATGTTTTCCACTGGAGTACTCTTTTAACCTGTCCAGGCATAGAGGTATGCCCTCGAGCCCTGGTACTTAAGGACCAAGGGCATACATGTTTGCCCTGTTCCCGTTTACGGGGTTTAAACCTTTCTCACCATTGAAGAACGGGTTAAACCTGGTGTGTCCCGGTTGCTACGGGCAGCCAGGGCCCATGGCAAATGCTGGGCACTGCCGATCCGGACGATGCCCGGCATCAATCCTTTAGATGCTGCGATCAAAGTTGATCGCGGTGTCGAAAATGAAAATGAAACTATCCCGGCAACTCAGCGGAATTGCCGGGATAGAAAAAATGGGAAAAAAAAGTTAATATAAGTGAATAAACACCTTCCCTATTAAAAGTTTAAATCACTCCCCCTTTCCCATTTTTTAAATAAAATAATAAAAATAACCATATGTGGTACCGCCGCGTGCATAAGTGTCCAAACTATTCAAATATAAGGTTAGCTAAGAGTAATCAAAAAGAAGGCACGAAGGCACTCACCATTAAAGCAGTTTAAAATTTATTTTCAGTCCTGGCACGAGGATACATCATGGCCTATGGGCCGTTTCACACTATGTACAGCACCTAGTCTTGATAGGTCAAGACTAGAGATGAGCGAATTTTTGAAAAATGTATTTCGACCGAATATTCCGAAAACATTCGGTTCGGTCCGAATTTATTTGCGGCGAATCTGTATTAAAAACGGCTATTTCTGGCCTACAGAGAGCCTCAAAAGGGGTAAAAACACTTTGCCTTGCTGTAACACGCATAGGGTGTGTGCTGGGTTATTGAAATAGTACGGGTTATTCAGTATGACATGCAGATTAGAGCCCTTCTGCTCCACGGGAGGTTTCTTTCCTCCCTGAGCTCGCGGCACAACAACAGAGCCTGGAGGTGGCATCAGTATGAGGAGACCATATAGTGGCTGAATGACACAGCGTGTAGGTGGCAGCAGCATGAGGAGACCATATAGTGGCTGAATGACCCAGCCTGGAGGTGGCAACAGCCTGATGAGACCATAGGACCTCACAATTGAAAAGGTTAAAGATATTTAAATTGAAGATTTCAAATAGATGAACCTAAAAAGTTTGATTTAATGTGCCAGCAACATGAGGAGACCACAAGGTGGTACAGTGACACAGTGTGGAGGTGACGGAAGCATGAGGAGACCATATAGTGGCTGAATAACACAGCCTGTAGTTGGCAGCAGCATAAGGAGACCATATAGTGGCTGAATGACACAGCCTGGAGTTGGCGGCAGCAAGAGCAGACAATATAGTGGCTGAATGACACAGCCTGGAGTTGGCGGCAGCATGAGGAGACCATATAGTGGCTGAATGACAAAGCCTGGAGGTAGCCAAAGCATGAGGAGACCATATAGTTGCAGAATGAGATAGCCTGGAGGTGGCAGCAGCATGAGGAGAACATATGGTGGCAGAATGAGACAGCCTGGAGCTGGAATCAGCATGAGGAGAACATATGGTGTAAGTATGAGACAGCATGGAGGTGGCATCAGCAGCATCAGGAGTCCTGAAAGTGACCCGGTGACATAGTAGGGCGGTGGGTGACAATACCAGTACCCAGTGACAAAGGTGGGTGACAAAAGGAGATCTTGGCATGAGATGTGTGGTATCAGGCGGGTGGCGATCAGAATAGTAGCTGAGGCAGGTAGGCAGAAGAAAACGGTCTCTTTTCTAAAAGTGTTAGCATGCACAAGTAAGTATTGAGGATTTGCATTACGTAAAACGTAACTTTTAATAATATTCTTAGGATGAAATATATGCATCCAATTTTTTTTTAAATCAAACAAAAGGAAAGGTGTGCAAAAAAAAAAAACACCATGTGCCACCTACACAACAAAGTATTGATGTGATGCAAATACCTCTAAAAGGTGGAAGGGAACAACGTATGGTCCATTGTAACCAGTGGGGGTAAAAACTTCCCCTATAAGGCCCTACTCTCGCATTATTAATTCCCTTCTTGGCAAGTGTTTCTCGTCCTAAAAAGGGCAGCCCTACAAAGGAAACCTCTCCCTATTTCCACCTGCAAACATTGCCATTTACCAGGGTTTTTAGGTGGAAATAGGCAGTGGTTCCTGTGTGGGGCAGCCCTTTTTAAGAAGAGTAACACTTTCCTTGAAAAAGTGGAAGGGAATAAGGTATTGTCAATTGTAGCAGGTGGGGGTAAAAAATTCCCCTGTAAGGCCCTACTCTTGCCCTATTAATTCCCTTCATGTCAAGTATTACTCTCCCTAAAAAGGGCAGCCCTACACAGGAACCTCTCCCTATTTCCACCTAAAAACCCTGTGAAATGGCAGTGTTTTTAGGTGGAAATAGGGAGAGGTTCCTGTGTGGGCCCGCCCTTTTTTAGGGCGAGTAACACTTGCCAAGAAGGGAATTAATAATGCGAGAGTAGGGCCTTACAGGGACATTTTTACCCCCACCGGTTACAATGGACCATACGTTGTTCCTTTCCACCTTTTAGAGCTCTCACATCAATACTTGGTGGTGTAGGTGGCACATGGTGTTTTTTGCACACCTTTTCTTTTGTTTGGGTATGTATATTTTATCCTAAGAAAAGTTACGTTTTAGCTAATGCATATCCTCAATACTTAGGCTGCTTTCACACTATAAAATTCATCCGTTTTAAAGATCCGTTTGATGTTCCGTTATGAATGCCCTGAAAATTGGCAGTTAAACGGCCGTTAGAAAATCCCCATTATAGTGTATGGGATTTTTACATTATCAATTTTAATCCGTTATAGCCCGTTATTAATAACGGCCGTTATTTTGTGATGGGCGATAGTAACGGGAGAAATAGTGCATGCACTATTTCTTCTGTTCATTCGCCTGTCACAAAATAACGGCCGTTATTAATAACGGGCGATAACGGGTTAAAACGGCTATTAGAAAAATCCCATAGACTATAATGGGATTTTCTAACGGCCGATTTTCAAGATTTTTATGACGGATGATCATTACGGATTAATTTTTATAGTAAGTAAGTAAGCCCCTAAGTAAGTGTTGGTGAGGAACCATGATGCATCAGGCATTGGTGGGTGGAAATCTTAGCTGATCCATGCCTGATTCATATTCACAAAGGTCAGTCTCTCCAAATTTTTAGTGGACAGACGAGTTCTCCTTGGGGTTACTATGACCCCTGCTGCACTAAACACCCGCTCTGATGGCACACTACCGGCCGGGCAGGACAGCTTTTCCAGGGCAAACTCTGCTACTTGCGGTCAAAAATAAAGTTTGGCTGTGCAGAAGCCCAGTGGATCTTTAAGGTGTGTTGGCATGGTCATGTCAAGGTATACCACCACCTGCTGGTTGAGGTCCTGCTCCAGGTCTACCTGCTGCTGTTGAGTTGCTTCACTATGCGGGTGGAATTCCATGTGAAAATGTTGCAAATCATACTATGTTGGGGGGTGATACCGTTCTGACGCTGCAGCTCAAGGAGGGTGTGCTTTGCTGTGTACGAGTGGCTGAAGTGCATGCAAAGTTTCCTTCCCATTGTTAGGATGTCTTGCAGATGGGGGAACACTTCAGGAACCGCTTGACAACCAGATTGAACACGTGTACCATGCAGGGCACATGTCTCAGGCTTCCTTGTTGCAGCGCAGACAAGATGTTCTTCCCGTTGTCGGTCACCATGGTTCCCATTTCCAGTTTTCATGGAGTAAGCCATGATTTGATTTCTTGATGAATGACTTTTAGTAGTTCCTCCCTTGTGTAACTTCGTTCGGCAAGGCAAACCATGTGAAGAACCGCGTGACACCGCCGTGCCCTGCACACATGATATGCTGGAGGGGCACTGAGACTTGTCCATGCAGTGGAGGCTGAGGACACAGTGGAGGATGAGGAGGCGGAGTCGCACACTGTCACAGGACCAATGGCCTGAGAGCATGGAGAAGGAAGTGGCATGACCTGTCCAAGTTACTGTTGTGGCTGTGCAGCAACCACATTTACCCAGTGGTCCGTAAAGGACATGTATTGTCCCTGACCGTAGTTACAGCTCTACACGTCGGCGATGCCGTGCACTTTGGTACACACCGACAGGCTCAAGGACTGGCCCACCTTTTGTTCCAAAAAATTGTGCAGGGCTGGTACTGCCTTCTTCACAAAGAAATGATGGCTTGGGACTCTCCACCTCAGCTCGGCACAAGCCAGCAGTTCTCTGAAAGGTGCAGAGTCCACCACTTGAAAAGGGAGGGACTGCAGCACCAGCAACTTGGACAGGAGAGCATTCAGCTTCTGCGCTGTTGGATGATTGGGCACATACTGTTGTCTCTTGGACATGGCTTCACCGATGAATTGCTGGCGGAATGACTGACTTGAAGTAGGAGGATCAGGAGCATCTGGAGCAACAGAAGATGGGTATGACACACAGCTCCTTGGTGGTGGAGCCTTGGCTGGATGAAATAGGGAGCGACGTGCCACTGGGTGATGCAGCAGGCTGGACCACCACATCGGAGCCACGGTTCTCCCAGGCTGCTTTATGGTGATGCTGCATATGCTGAGACAGGGCCGTGGTGCCAACATTGGCACCCTGGCCACGCTTCACCTTCTGCCAACACATCTTGCATGTCGCCAGGTTAACATACTGATGCTTGCTGAAAAACTGCTACACCGCTGAGTAGCTGATTTTCCCACCAACAGTCCGCACTGATTGACTGCTACTGCCGCCAACTCCAGGAACCCGTTCCCCAACCTCCTGGGAAGGTAGGCTGCCACCAAGCAGGTGGTCTCCCCCAGGCACGTTTGGCTCCAGACTTTCCACTTCTGCCACCATGCTTACTGCCAACCATGCTACCACCTTCCTGGCTCAGATGCTGCCTCATGGGCAACCTGCAACCCTCTTCTCCTGATGATGATGAAGCCCCTTCTGCACCCGGCTCCCAAGTGCAATCGGCGTCATCATCATCGAGTTGTGTCTGCACGTCACTGATGTCCTCCTCAGGTTCCTCAACAGTGTCTGCTTCAGGAGCCTGAATGCTCAAAACACCACCTCCCACGCCACTCTCCTCATCACTACTTGCCCGCCTAGTGGAGGAAGCGGCGGATGTCTCCTCCACTTCTTGGCTGGGCAGTAGCTGCTAACTTTCTTCTAGATCATCCTCACTAAATAATGGAGTTGAACCCACTGCATAAGATACTTCTGTGGGGGAGGGAACAGCATAGTAAAGAGGCAATGGGAGGACAGGGACTGCTCAAGGGCCATGCCAATTAAGGGTTGTGTCTGTGGTACCCCCGACTGTTGACTAGGGGTGTCAGATGTCACTTGTGATGCAGTGGATGACTGTGTTAACCAATCAATGATGGCAGATGGGTTGCTGGTCGAGACACGACCACTAGCTGATATCGGGAGCTCAGGCCTCTCGCTGCAACTCCTGCTGCAACTCGCCCCTAGTCTGCTGTGACCTCTGCCTGATGAATTTAGGCCTCTGCCACTCCTTTATGCACATACTGGCACTTCTCTGCCTGCCATATTTAGTGCGTATATGAGGGGAGTACAATTCGCTCCACTACACTTAAAACAGTATTTGTCTACAACAAACAGATGTGTACTTTTGGCTGGCCTTTCAAAGGATGTAGGCCCTTAAGACTTTAACAGGAACAAAATGGTACACCACTTAGCTGTACGTATGTGGTATGCACTTATGAGGGGAGGACAAAGCGCCCCAGTGCGCTTAAAACAGTATTTGTCTACAACACCAGCAGGTGTGTATTTTTGGCTGGCCTTTCAGAATATCTAATTTTATCTAATATCTATTTTGTTCCTGACTTTAACAGGAACAAAATGGTACACCACTTAGATGTACACACAGGTTACACTTAATAGAGACAATACGCTTTTAGTGCTCTGCTCACCCTAACTGGCTGGCTACTATTAGCTTTTCAGTTGTTGTACACACCAGTGCTGCAGCACACAGTCACTGTTTACTACACCCAAAATTGCACTTTCTCTCTCAATCTCACTCCCTTTCCTATCAGTGCTTCTAGGCTGGATTTGGGCTTGACTTGAATTGCTGCTGTAAAAAAGCTTTTCTGTGCAACACACTGCTCTCTGTCCCTCTCTGCAATAGAATGCTGATGTGACTGGGAGGTGAATCGCTGCTGTAAAAATGCTTTTCTGTGCAACACACACTGCTGTCTGTCACTCTCTCTCTGTAATAGAACTCTGATGTGACTGGCCGCAAGATGGCTGCCAATTATATAGGGCTGTGACATCACAGGGGTGGCTGGCTGCTGATAGGCTGCATGCTGCATGTGATTCAGGGTCATCCCGCCGACCTTGTTCCCACCTTCCCAGGATTCCTTGCCTCATGTCCTCATGTGGATCCGCCATTTCGATGCCCAGCCCCTGCAGCCTGGAGCGCACTAAATGGAGTTTAATGAAGCAATTTGTGTGATCAAATCGCAACAATAATCGCATTAGTTACGAATCAAATTTTTCCTGAAATTCATAACGAATTCGGATTCGTCAGATTATCCCTAGTCAAGACTAAGCGCTGGATTTAGTGTGAAACAGCCTGTCGAGGACTGAAAATAAATTTTAAACTGCTGCAATGGTGAGTGTCTTCGTGCCTTCTTTTTGATTACTCATATCGTAACCTGTACTTCACGATAGAGCACCACCAAGCCAGTAAGGGTAAGGAAGAAGTGTGTGGTGTGTAGCGACACTAAGAGAGCTATTGTCATTAAAGCAGTGTCGGCAGCGCTTTTTCTATTGTTACACAAGGTTAGCTAAACCGCACAGTTGATGGCGTACACGTAAAAAAATACCAAAGTTGTGCATTTTTGGTCACTTCATATACCATAAAAAAACTTATAAAAAGTGATCAAAAGTCACATCAAAACAAAAATGGCACTGATAAAAACTACAGACCACGGCACAAAAAATTAGCCCTCATATAGCCCCGTATGTGGAAAATAAAAAAGTTATAGAGGTCAGAAGATCACAATTTTAAACATACTAATTGTAGTGCATGTAGTTAGGATTTTTTTTTTTAAGTAGTAAAATAAAATAAAACCTACATAAATTGGGTATCCCTGTATCCATATGGACCTACAGAATAAAGATAAGGTGTCAATTTTACCGAAAATTGCACAGTGTAGAAACGGAAGCCCCCAAAATTTACAAAATGGAATTTTTTTTTTCAATTTCACCACACAAATATATATTTTTTGGTTTTGCGGCAGATTTTGTTATTAAATCATTGATGTCATTACAATGTACAATTAGTGGCACAAAAAAAAAACCTTATATGGGTCTGTAGGCGCAAAATTGAAAGCGGTAAGATTTTTAGAAGGAGAGGAGGAAAAAACGAAAGTGCAAAAAACGAAAATTGGCCTGGTCCTTATCCCCTTAAGGACGCAGCTCATTTTTACCTTAAGGATGCAGCCCTTTTTCGCAATTCTGACCACTGTCACTTTAAGCATTAAAGGGGTATTCCAGGCAAAACCTTTTTTTATATATATCAACTGGCTCCGGAAAATTTAACAGATTTGTAAATTACTTCTATTAAAAAATCTTTATCCTTCCAATAGTTATTAGCTTCTGAAGTTTTCTGTCTAACTGCTCGATGATGTCACGTCCCGGGAGCTGTGCATGATGGGAGAATATCCCCATAGGAACTGCACAGCTCCCAGGACGTGAGTCATCAGAGAGCAGTTAGACAGAAAACAACAACTCAACTTCAGAAGCTAATAACTATTGGAAGGATTAAGATTTTTTTATAGAAGTAATTTACAAATCTGTTTAACTTTCCAGAGCCAGTTGATATATAAAAAAAAGTTTTGGCCTGGAATACCCCTTTAATAACTCTGGGATGCTTTTACCGATTATTCTGATTCTGAGTTTGTTTTTTCGTGACATATTCTACTTTATGTTAGTGGTAAATTTTCGTCCTTACTTGCATCCTTTCTTGGTGAAAAATCCCCAAATTTCATGAAAATGTAGAAAATTTTGCATTTTTCTAACTTTGAAGCTCTCTGCTTGTAAGGAAAATTGATATTGCAAACATTTTTTATATTGATTCACAAATACAATATGTTTACTTTATGTTGGCATCATAAAATGGACATATTTGTACTTTTTGAAAAAATTTGAGGGCCTCAAATAGAGCAGCAATTTTCAAAATTTTCATGAAAATTGCAAAATCTGAAGGGACAGATGTTACAGAACTACAACTCCCAGCATGACTGGGCAGTCTAGGCATGCTGAGAGTTGTAGTTTGGCAACATCTCGAGGGCTACCGTTTGGGCACCACTGTAATAGTGGTATCCAAACTGTGACCCTCCATATGTTGCAAAACTACAACTCCCAGCATGCCCAGACAGCCTTTTGCAGTCTGGGCATGCTGGGAGTTGCAGTTTGGCAACCACTAGAAGGGCAGCAGTAAAGATCGCTTTACTGCCACCTTCCTTTCCCCCCCACCGTCGATTCCCTACCTGCACCGCTGATCTCCGTTGTCTCCACCGATGATAGGCGTTCCCCACGGCATCTTTTTTCCAGGTACCGGCTGCCATCTTCTCCCCCCATTCTGCCCGACATCCAGGGGTGGGCAGAGCGGGGGGGGGGGGGGGTTCCATGGCAACCCCTTGTCGTGCACTGCCATTGTTCAGAACTCATTTCTGACTAATGGCAGGGGATAGGAGGAGATCGCAGCACTGCAATCTTGCTCCTATCCCTCAGGATGATCGGGGCTGTCACTGACAGCCCCGATCATCCCTATTTTCCGGGTGATCGGGTCACTAGAGACCCGATCAGCCTGGAATAGGAGAAAATCGCATGTCTGAATTGACATGCGATCTTCTCCGATCGCCGACATGGGGGGGTCTCAGGACCCCCCTTGGCGATGTGCCGGGATGCCTGCTGAATGATTTCAGCAGGCATACTGGTCCGGTCCCCAACCGGCTAGCGGTGGGTACCGGAATTCCCACGGGCGTATCCATACGCCCGACGTCTTTAAGGACTCGGGATGCAGGGCGCATGCATACGCCCTACATCCTGAACAGGTTAAGGTGAAAATGGGCTTGGTCCTTAAGGGGTTAAACGGTTGCTATTAATAGTCGCCTATGGGGACTTAGAAAATTAAAAACAGTTACAAAAAATTTTTTTTTTAATTTAAGTGCCTCCCCCATAAAAATGTAAATCACCTCTTATTCCTATTTTACAAAGTGTGAAAAAATTAGGTAATAAACATATTTGGTATCACCATGTGTGTAAAAGTCCAAACTATTAAAATATAATGTTAATGATACCAAACAGTAAACAGAAAAAAAATAAATGATAAGTGACCAAAAAGTCACATATACGCAAAAGTGGTACCAACAAAAACTATAGATCACAACTCCAAAATTGAGCCCTCATACAGTCCTATGTACTGAAAAATAAGAAGAGTTGTAGGGGTCAGAATAGGGCAATTTTAAACATACTTATTTTGTTATAAATAGTTTTAAGAAATGTTAAAATAAATTGTAACTATTACAGCAGGGAGTAAAATTTTTCACAGATAAAATGTTGCAAAAGTATTAACTCTGAAATATAGACATAAATTGTCATTTTTATGTGATTTATGTTGTCCAGGAATTTTCTCTTGTCTCATGTTGTATGTCACTCAGCATCTCTGTACATGTTACTTCCTAATTCCAAAGCTATTTCTGTCCACACAGCAGATTCATTGAATTACGACAATTAATTTCCAGTCCAGAGCATTAACCCCTTAAGGTGGCCATACACATTACATACAGGCAGTTTAAGGGTTGAGCACTCATCTGGTGAATGACTTTACCATGACTTTCTCCATCAAAAGAAGAGATTAACAACCTCAGTTATATTGGTTCCATAACTGCCATATCTTTCTAGAAAAAACACACATATTCAGGGCCGGACTGGCCTATCGGGAAAATTCCTGGTAGGCCGCCCACCCTGTGGGCCAGCAGCGTCCAGCCCGTGCATCGCTGCCCAATGCGGATGCTGCCTGCCTCACTCCAACATACAAAGTCCTGAGACTGGTATCAGGAACTTGTATGGAGCAGCCAGGGGTGGACTGACTGGCCGGTTCATTCAGACGTGGCCCTAGGGGCCCAGCTGGGTAAAGGGCCTGCAACCGCAACTGAGGATCCAGGACACTCGTCCCAGACCCCCAGGCAGACTGCCTCCTCTCTGTGTGAGCTGCATCTGCAACCTACAAAGAGAGGAGTCGTGACCTCTGCTCCCGCGCAGTGTAGGCGCCTATGACGTCACTCATTGGCCTGCACTGTGGAGGATGGAAGGGAATTTTTTTTTCCATCCTGGGAAAGGAAGGGAATAGGGGTTGTTGGGGTTGGAGGGGGGGGGGGATTCTGCTGCCTACACCAACGGGGGGGGGGGGGGGGGGACGACAACACTTTGCTGCCTACACCCACTGTGGGGGGACTCTTCTGCATACACCCACTGTGGGTGAACTTTGCTGCCTACACCTACTGTGGGGGGACTCTTCTGCCTATATCTACTGTGGGAGAACTCTGCTGCCTACACCTACTGGAGTGGAACTCTGCTGCCTACACCTAATGTGGTGGAGTTCTGCTGCCTACACCTAATGTGGGGGACTTCTGCTGCCTACACCTAATGTGGGGGAACTCTGCTGCCTACACCTACCGTGGGGAACTCTGCTGCCTACACCTACTGTGGGGAACTCTGCTGCCTACACCTACTGTGGGGGAACTCTGTTGCCTACACCTAATGTGGGGAAACTCTGTTGCCCTGCTAATGTGGGGGACTATCTGCTATGTTCCTACCTAGCTAATATGGGGACAAACTACCAAACTAATTTTTAGTTTGGTATATTGGTAAGATGACACGCCTGCGCTCGGCAGACATTGGCTGGCACAATGAAACAATGCTGTGGGGCCTGTATGCAATAATTTCCAGGGCTGCTTTTTATCCCCAGTCCGGCCCTGCACATATTGGTTGCCTATTGGGTTTATATGATTCTGCTATTTATTTTTTAAACTTCACTCCTGTTACACAATAGAACAGTTCTAAGAAAGTTATAAAAATAAAATGTACTGATTGTTACGCCATTATTTAGAACACCCTATTGCAATGCACAGATATCCAGACAGTTTGCATATTCTACACCAGATTATTCTTCTTAAAATGCTTACCAGACTTATAGCATGCAGAATACCATAATAATCCAGATACCCACAACACCTAAAAGACCTAACCAATAAAAGTAAGAACCTGATTTTCTGACACTTTGAAGTTTAGAGTTTAATTTAAAAACCATATTATGCTATGTTTACACCTTTTTTTTTCTTACCTGTTTTACAGTTCAAAAAATTAAGATATAATAAAAAAGGCCATTCTAATGAACTCAGTGGGAAAATGGCTCTGTATTTACACATTGTTTAGTTCGATGGCTGTAATTTTTATGGCTGTTTATGGGCATGTTTTTAGCTGTATTTTCACACATAATTTAGCACATAGTTTAGGCTGTAAATGGCCCAAAATGTCACAAATAAAAAGGAAAATTTGGGGGCTATAGCTTCTGTACCTATACAGAAGTAAAATGGCTAAACAGTTTTGAAAGAGGAAAACAGAAAAAAGGATTAAAAACATCTGAAATTTACAAAATAAGCCTCTAAAATGACAAGTGAACATAGCCTTTGAGTGTACTGATGACAAAAGCCTGTCAACGTTATGCCTCTGGGTTTTTGTGTGTTCTTTCCATAGGTCATGTCTAAGGGTAGATTCACACAGTCCCATTTATTTCAATGAAACTTACAGAAATGTACCATATTTTTCGCCGTATAAGACGCACTTTTTCTTCCCCAAAACAGGGGGGAAAAAGTCGGTGCGTCTTATACGGCGAATACACCCCTATCGCGGCGGTCCCTGTGGCCATCAACGGCCGGGACCCGCGGCTAATACAGTACATCACCGATCGTGATAATGCCCTGTATTAACCCTTCAGACGCGGCGATCAAAGCTGACCGCCGCGTCTGAAGGGAAAGTGACACTAACCCGGCTGTTCAGTCGGGCTGTTCGGGACCACCGCGATTTCACCACGGTGGTCCCGAACAGCCCGACTGAATAGCCGGGTTAGTGCTTACAGGACACCGGGAGGGACCTTACCTGCCTCCTCGGTGTCTTCTCCGTTCAGGGATCCCCTGTATGGCCGGCGCTCTCCTTCCTCGTCATCACGTCGTCGAGTACGTGCGTCGGCGTGCGTAACGACGTGATGGCGGTGACGGAGAGCGAGGATACCCGGCCGGCAGCAGAGACGTTCCGGAGCGACGGGGACACGGCGACACCGATGGAGCGACATCCAGGGCAGTGGTGATGGGTCCGGAGCGGCGGGGACACGTGAGTATTACCTCCTATGCAGTGGTCTTCAATCTGTGGACCTCCAGATGTTGCAAAACTACAACTCCCAGCATGCCCGGACAGCCAACAGCTGTCCGGGCATGCTGGGAGTTGTAGTTTTGCAACATCTGGAGGTCCGCAGGTTGAAGACCACTATTGGGTTCAAAATCTTTATTTTTTTAGATTTTGCCCCTAAAAATTGGGTGCGTCTTATAAGCCGGCGCGTCCTATAGGACGAAAAATACGGTATGTGCCTGCTACCAAAACAACCTCAGTCAGATGAATGGAAATGATTTTCAGTCGCAGAAATTTATGTAACATTTGTCTTGTTTGAATCTGCCCCAAGGCCACTTTCACATAGCAGTATTTCTGTCAGTATCTTGTATCAGTGTAAGGAGTGGCACAAACACAGAGAAAAAGTATAATTGAAATATATGTGTTCCTTACAATACTGATGCAAAATACTGACCAATAAACAGCCATGTGAATGCGTCCTAAGGCAGCACATTTTCAAGAGAAACAAGTTTAAAAATTTTTGAGTCTCTTGTTTAGTTTTGTCTCCCTCTGGGTCAAATACTTAGGTCTGAGAAAAATTGAACTCGATAGACATGCTTTTTTCCAACCCATGTAACTCCTTGTGTTAAACTTTATAATCACCATCTTTTTCTTTTTTTTTTAATGCATGCTAATATTTCACTTGCTTTTGCAGTTGCTGCTTGATTTTGAGTGCTGCAGCTTAGTTTGTTGTTAACCATGTACATTAAATTACTGGTGTCTTAGTACGTAAAATGGTAAAAAAAGCAATGCACTATGAGGGGCATTTACTAATCTTTTACTATGTAGTCTGGTTTTTACCCTGTTTTTTACTACTTCATTTTTGACTATGTGCGACAAATTTACTAAATTGTTGCATGGCGTTAATAAATTTGGCACAGGTAGGCAAAAGTGGGAAATTTACTTCATGTAGTAGAAAAAATAGTCTGTTCCTTTTTCCTGCTGTCTGAATAGGTTTGGCTGCTAGGTTTCCTTCTGGATCTTTTTTTTTTTTAGCTTTTTCACCACATCTAAATAATTCAATAACTAAATTGTAGTCATGGCTCAGAATAGTGGTAAACGGCGTTTAGTGTGTGTGTGTGTGTTTATTAAATTTTTTTAACACTTTTTTCTCCCTAAATGTACTTACTCTTTTTTTATTTATTTTTTGTTACTTCTTCTACAGATCCGTGTATCCTGTGGACTCCTTCAGATTCAGTGTACTACTTCGACGACCAGCGTTTTTCTTTGCTTGATGTTAATAAAATGGTTAACGAGGGCTTGTGGGGGAGTGTTTTTTTGTAATAAATTTTTTTTAAACCTGTTGTGTTTTTTTTTTTTTACTTTACTGGACAGGCTTAGTAGTGGAAGCTGTCTTACAGACGGAGTCCATTACTAAGCCGGGCTTAGCGTTAGCCACAAAAACAGCTAGCGCTAACCCCCAATTATTACCCCGGTACCCAACGCCACAGGGGTGCCAGGAAGAGCCGGTACCAACAGGCCCGGAGCATCAAAAATGGCGCTCCTGGGCCTAGGCGGTAACAGGCTGGCGTTATTTAGGCTGGGGAGGGCCAGTAACAATGGTCCTCGCCCACCCTGGTAACGTCAGGCTGTAACTGTTTGGTTGGTATTTGGCTGAGAATAAAAATAGGGGGGACCCTATGTGTTTTTTTTTTTCAATATTCAATTATTTATTTAAAAAAAAACGCATAGGGTCCCCCCTATTTTTATTCTCAGCCAAATACCAACCAAACAGTAACAGCCTGACGTTACCAGGGTGGGCGAGGACCATTGTTACTGGCCCTCCCCAGCCTAAATAACGCCAGCCTGTTACCGCCTAGGCCCAGGAGCGCCATTTTTGATGCTCCGGGCCCGTTGGTATCGGCTCTTCCTGGCACCCCTGTGGCATTGGGTACCGGGGTAATAATTGGGGGTTAGCGCTAGCTGTTTTTGTGGCTAATGCTAAGCCCAGCTTAGTAATGGACTCCGTCTATAAGCCAGCTTCCACTACTAAGCCACGGAGCGCTCGCAGTGTTTACCTGCTCGCAGCGTCCCGGTCAGACCCGCTGACCGGGAGCGCTGCGCTAGTGTCTCTGGCGGGGATGCGACCCGCGATGCGGGACGCGCCCGCTCGCGGTTCGCATCCCAGCCTGCTTACCCGACCTGTTCCCTGTTCGTCCAGTCCCGGCGCATGCGGCCCCACTCCCTAGGGCGCGTGCGCGCCGGTTCTCTGCATGCCTGCCAAAGGCTGTGCAGGCATGCTGGGAGTTGTAGTCTTGCATCACCTGGAGGCACCCTGGTTGGGAAACACTGTTTTAGGCCAGTGTCTCCCAACCAGGGTGCATCCAGATGTTGCAAAACTACAACTCCCAGGCATGCTGGGAGTTGTAGTCTTGCAACATCTGGAGGCACCCTGGTTGGGAAACACTGTTTTAGGCCAGTGTTTCCCAACCAGGGTGCCTCCAGATGTTGCAAAACTACAACTCCCAGCATGCCTGGACAGCCAAAGGCTGTGCAGGCATGCTGGGAGTTGTAGTCTTGCATCACCTGGAGGCACCCTGGTTGGGAAACACTGTTTTAGGCCAGTGCCTCCCAACTAGGGTGCCTCCAGATGTTGCAAAACTACAACTCCCAGGCCTGCTGGGAGTTGTAGTCTTGCAACATCTGGAGGCACCCTGGTTGGGAAAACTGTTTTAGGGCTTGGGCAACTTACCGGCTTCCGTAGGATCCAGCGCCGCACGACATTGCCACAAGACACTGCCGCGCGACAGTGCCGCCCGACGATCTCCGTCACGATCGTCGCTGGAGCCTCAGAAGGGTAAGTGAACGTCTTCGCCGGTCCCCTTCAGCTGTTTAGTTTTGCAATAGCTGGAGGACTACAGTTTACAGACCACAAACCAGCAGCCGCCCGGGCTCCTCATACTGACTCCCCGCTACCCTCACTTATGGGGACACTGATATACATCCCCCCCTTGTCTCCCGCCCGCGCCCTAAGCTCCTGCTGCTACAAGACTACAACTCCCAGCGTGTCCTCACTTTTAGCAGTTAGCAGACAGATGGGAGTTGTGTGGCGCTGGCATGTGAGAGGGGGGGGGGGGGGGATGTAAATCACTGCAGTGTCCCTGTAGCGCAGTGAGGGTAGCGGGGAGAAAGTATGTCGGAGCCCGGGCAGCAGTAGCTTTTCCTGCTCCATGTTGGAGCTGGAGTAAATTTTGTCAATTTTTACGGCCGTTGCGACTGTTTATTGCGCAGCTGCGACTGTCTCAGTTAATAAATACCTGACCACTGCAAGTAAAAAATGCAAACTAGCGTAAATCAAGCGGGATTTTTTTTTTTGACTTTCTCATGCTAGAGAAAGTCGCACGAAAAATAGGGTAGGCGCAATTTTGACAATTTAGCGCCAAAAATAGTCAGAAAAAAATGACTAAACCCCTTAGTAAATGCCCCTCTATATCTATTTATCAGTGGGTATGTAGTTTAAAGTGCTGCTTTATACAGCAACTCACAAATTACGTCTTCCCTAATTTGCATTGTTGCCTTCTCTTCTCATTTGGTCCGGGCCATCATCACGATTTCATCTACACACAATTGTTCACCGTTAAACCTGCAAAACTAACCTATTAGGCTCTGCACTTTTTTTTTTTTTACATGGGTGACAGATGGGTGTACATGGGTGACAGATGGGTGTAGAGGAGTGTACATGGGTGACAGAGGGGTGTAGAGGAGTGTACATGGGTGACAGAGGGGTGTAGAGGAGTGTACATGGGTGACAGAGGGGTGTAGAGGAGTGTACATGGGTGACAGAGGGGTGTAGAGGAGTGTACATGGGTGACAGAGGGGTGTAGAGGAGTGTATATGGGTGACAGAGGGGTGTAGAGGAGTGTACAGAGGGGTGTAGGGAGGTGTACAAGGGTGACAGATGGGTGTAGAAGAGTGAACATGGGTGACGGGGGCATAGGGGGTGACAGAGGGGTGAATAAGAGGTGGACATGGGTGACAAGGATGTGATCAGAGGGGTGGACAATGGAGGGTGAACATGGGTGACAGGGATGGACAGGGGTGACAGAGGGTTGGATGGGGGGGGGTCGACATGGATGACAGGAGGGTGCGTATGGGGGTCAGAGGGGTGGACAAGGGTGACAAGGGGATAAAAGAGGGACAGGAGTGACAGAGAGGGGTGGACTGGGGAGACAAAGGGACAGATGGGTGAACAGGAGGGTGGACATGGGTGACAGGGTAGACTACGGGGGTAGACAGGGGTAAACATTAGTGACAGGGGAGGGGACAAGGCGGACATGGATGTCAGGAGGGTGGACATGGGTGAGGGGGGGTGGACATGGGTGACGGGGGGGAGTGGACATGGGTGACGGGGATGATAGGAGGGTGGACATGTGTGAGAGGGGGGGAGGACATGAGTGACAGGGGGGTGGACATGGGTGACAGGGGGGTGGACATGGGTGACGGGGTGGTGGACATGGGTGACGGAGGGGATGGACATGGGTGACAGGGATGGACAGGGAGGTGGATAAGGCGGACATGGATGACAGGGGTGGACATGAGTGACGGGGGGGTAGAGGATGGACCTGGGTGAGGTGGTGGTGGGGGTGGGGGGGGTTGAACAGGGTTGAGATGGGGTAACAGAGGGGTGGAAAGGGTACGGTACCTTAAGCAAGCCGGCCCATGCAGCTTGCAGTTCCACGGCAGGCACGGGAGTCCACAGGGCACCATTTTCGGCTCAATGCGCCACAAGGGAGAGGGGGACGCAGGGGGATACAGGGGGACGCTGTGTACGCAGTGCGCACACAGGCTTCCCTTCCCCCCTGCGCCGTCAGTCATAAGCGCGCAGACCGGGGCGAGACATTTAAAAATAAAAATCACAAGTGTGCTGCGGCACCGCGGTTGGGAATCACTGACATAACATTAACTTACGCTGTTTAGCTCTCCTGTGCATACAATTTGTTATGGTATTTCAGTAACATTTCCTAGCCATTCTGAGTTTTACAAATTCAACATAATTTTGTGTTATCAGTGAAAACCAACAATTTGTTTTCAATGTATCTACTCATATAATTTTATCACATTAAATTTTTATTAGCAATTATTGAATACATTTGGATTTTAAAATAGGAGAACCCTCAGAGCACCATTATATGGCCCGACCTCACACAGTAAAGGAGCGTCCATATTGTAGATCTGCACTTGTTAAGAGAACACTTCCTAAACAGTTTTTAAACCGTGTCACACAGTCCAAATATTCAAGACTGGTGATAGGTGCACTACCTCAATTACCAAGTTCTGATGATCAGGCCTTTAGGCATTTGCTGCCTCCCTCAACACAGTGCAGAATCCTCACTTGCGGTTATTAGTGGACCTCTGATCTATGTACCGCATGACACAGGTATCAGGCCACAGTCAACTCTCTTTTGCTTTACTTATTTTTCTTGCCTGGATGCTCTTTTAAAAATGTAATTGGCTATTGTAAGGATCTATGCGCAAGTTCCTGGCCCTGGCGGTGACTGAATGACTTGCAGTTCTTCCCACCTCCATCTTGCACTATTGGTCTCCAGAAGTGGGGGAGGGGGCGTGGGGAGGGGGGTCAGGAGTTTGGGGTTGGGGGTCGTTATCCTATCCTCCACAGGCAACTTGGCTCCTTTATGTAATCCTCTGTGAGAGCTCAGCGCTAGTGGTGACTCATCTGTATACCTGCTGGTAGGCTACGGTGCTGACGGCAGTAAGTGATGTCAGTGCTGCTCAGGGGCAGTGACAGGTCAGCAGGAAAACTGCCGTCTGCAGCCTCAACATTGCATCTTTCCCTCAAGTCAAGAACAGTCTCACACACCATCGTTGATCTCCACTCCAAATCTGCTTGCAGCCAGCTGCCACTGTCAATAACTGTGAAGTAGCCAAGCAGCCAGGCCTATTAATGCACTTACATTTAACCCGTCCGGGACCCAGGGCGTATAGGTACATCCTGGCATCCTGGGACTTAAGGACCCAGGGCATACCTGTACCAGGCGGTTAATGGAATGGGATGCCTGCTGAAATCATTCAGCAGGCATCCAGTGGCAACGCCTGGGGGTGTCCTGAGACCCCCCCCATGTCGGCGATCACTGCAAATCCCGGTCAATTCAGACCGGCGATCTGCAGCGATTCCAGTCATATGGGTCACTGGTGACCCGATGACCCGGAAGGAGAGGTAGATTGGTGGTGTACTACACACCACCAATCGCCCCCTGTTGCTATGGGGAGGTGGCGATGTCGACCAATAGCTGGCGGTACAGCACTGTCCTCAGCTCTGCCAGCCCACCTACCTCAGTCAACGGGCAGAGCTGAGGAAAGAAGCCAGGGACCCCCCTCTGATCGCATCTGTGCCCCTCAGGGCAGTGTAAGTGGCCTCCTGCCACTCTTAGTGCAGGGAGAGTTTTTACTTGAGGGGTATAGTCTCCAAAATAGTATGCCATGCGTTTTTTTTTTTTTTTTTTGCTGTTCTGGCACCATAGGGGCTTCCTAAATGTTACATGTCCCCCAAAAACCATTTCAGCAAAATCTCCTTCTCTTCTGAGCATTGTAGTGCACCCGGAGAGCCCTTTACATCCATATATGAGGTATTTCCTTACTCAAGAGAAATTGTGTTACAAATTTTTAGGGGCATTTTCTCATTTTACTCCTTGTAAAAAAAAATGGGTCTACAAGTACATGTGAGTGTAAAAAATGAAGATTTTGAATTCTCTCCTTCACTTTGCTGCTATTCCTGTGAAACACCTAAAGGGTTAGCAACCTTTCTGAATGTCATTTTGAATACTTTGAGGGGTGCAGTTTTTATAATGGGGTCATTTATGGGGTATTTCTAATATTAAGGCCCTCAAATCCACTTCAAACTGGACTGGTTCCTGAAAAGTTCAGATTTTGAAAATTTCATGAAAAATTGGAAAATTGCTGCTAAACTTGGAAGCCCTCTGATGTCTTCAAAAAGTAAAAACATGTCAACTTTATGATGCAAACATAAAGTAGACATATTGTATATGTGAATCAATATATAATTTATATGGCATGTCTATTTTCCTTACAAGCAGAGAGAGAAAATTTACCACTAACATAAAGTAGTATATGTAACGAAAAAACTATCTCGGAATCAAATTCCCAAGTAAAAGCATCCCAGAGTTATTAATGCTTTGCATTGTTGTCAAACATCAAAATATATGCATAGCATGTCCGCAACAAAAATTTATGTGTACCTGTGGTCAACAAAAACTTTTTATATAATGTAGATAATACAATTATATGTATATTTTGTAATATACATTGGTTAAAAAATGTGTATATTTTTGTCCCTACAGCTATTGCTTGTCCTGCCCCCACTTCCTGTATTTGGACTCCTCATAGACCCACACAGGCAATAGCTGCAGGGACAGCATATTTTTCACCCAAAAATATACACATTTTTTAATCAATGTATATTACAAATATATATAATGGTATTATCTACATTAAATCAAAAGTTTTTGTTGGCGACAGGTACCCTTTAACATGCTGCAGATTAAAAATCTACACCACAGGTAAATTTCCATGCAAAGTGATTTTGCTGTTATTGAGCCTCTGAGAGTCCCCACCATCTTGTACAGCTATTTCTCTCCATTTCAGGGAGTTGGACTCGAGCTGCACTGTTTGTCAGCAGTACTAACACTTTCTTTTCCTTACCGCCAATCATAGCACTTTACACTTTCCTCTCTGCTATGCCATGACAGAGTGCTGGGGGAGAAGGGGTTTCTTATGCGCTGGGTTTACAAGGTGCTGTATAAGCAGAAAGAAAAAACTTCAGCAGCAGGATCACTGCAAGGAAAGGGCTAACCTCTGCAATGAGCTGCTGCTGAGAAGCTAAAAAGAGGGGGAAGTGAGATTATACTGCAGCATTGTGGACATACAGCAGTATGAACACAGATATTTACACAAAGGATGGCTGCCCTGAGCTTTTTGGGTAGTCAGACATGAGGAAAGCCTAAATTTACCTTCTTCAGCAGGCAAACTGCTCAGCTAACATGTACACAACTCAGGTTGTATCAGGCTCGTTCCCCCTCTCCAGCACATAGCACATGTGAAAGCCCACCCAACTTTTTGTAATTTGTCCTGATCTAGCTGTTACTAGGGACAGATTTCCCCTGATAACAGGCAGTGGACAGCATATTGCAGGGAAGGGAGACACCTAGTGGCTAAGACTTTAAAGCTGTATTTTGGGGTAAGGGGGAATAAAATGATTTCCAAATATGTTAGAAATCCCATTGGATATAAAAGAGAGGGAAGTTGTTTAAAACTACATTGACCATTTAAAATGCCAGCCTGCTGCAGAAAATCTGCATTATCTCTGTCTTGTGTAAAGGTACTCAAAATATATTGGCGCTGTTTTTTCAGTAACCCCCCTACCCCAATATGTTATGTGCACTAAGGTAGATTATGCAGAATAAAACAATAGATTTATACATTTAGACTACTGTACATATGTTAAAGTTGTAAATTACAAAGTCTCCATGAGTAATAGATCCATATTATTAGTTACATCAGCTGTTATTTTGTCTTTAATGTGCAGCTGTGGGGTTTTGAAAAATGACTCTCTGAATCTGCTACATAAAAAGATCATTATTATAACTCAAGGCAGCAATGTGTTATTGTTAAGCTGACGAACACGTGAACTTCTCCCACGGTGTGTGTGTGACCCTGGGCGAGACACCCTATATCAATGACTCAGGTAGCCAAAGAGGGTTCCCCCAGGCAGAGTCATTCACTCAGTGTTGGTCTAACATTACCCTGCATACTACAATGTCAGATAAAGAATTTGCCAAAGGAAATCTTCTACACTTAATGATCCTGAGAAGTGTTCTCTGTTTCCTAAATATACATCTTTTTTTACAGCTTGTCTTATTAGTCTTTGTACACAGGATTTACAAGGAAACGTGATATATGTCATCTACATAATTAAACATTTGGAACAAAAATCATTTCAACATGAGCTGTGTTATTCCACTTAATAGGAGATCATCGGTTACATGTTTATCCAAACATTGTCTTTCTAATTGAAATAACTGATCAGTGTTGGTTTAGAAACCTGATTTCTGACCTTTCATGTTCTACTGTTGCGAGATGTAGTTTAACAATGTTATTTGCCTGATTTGCATTCAGCCACTGGTGTATGGGAGACAATAGAGCACTCCGCTATTTGCTTGGGGTAAACATATAGAAACACCTACATTTACTTGTTTATGTAGAGAGGCATGGGAGAAAATGGATTTGTCAGCAATTGTTGCACCATATGTGCTAGATCAGTGGTTTCCAAACTGTAGGCCTCCAGATGTTGCAAAACTACAACTTCCAGCATGCTTGGAGAGCCAACGGCTGTCCAGTCATACTGGGAGTTGAAGTTTTGCAACATCTGGAGGTCCACCGTGTGAAAACCACTGTGCTAGATGCTTTAACAATTTTACTGTGCATATTGAAGGAAGAAGTTAAGATACACTTAGATACACGCCAGACAATTTTACAATTTTGGTGGGGCAAGCTGTGCCTAACAGCATTGCACCCTGACTGGTGAGCCATAATGGTTTACGTCACCCAGTGAAGGTCAGCACCCCCTCCCCTTCGTTTACTGGTAGTCCACAAAATCCCAATTACCGGCCTGCTTCTCTCCCGCACCGTTAGCCCCCCTCCTCGTACCTTAAAAGTCCCCTCCTGGTGCTGCCGCATCGTTACCCTCCTTGTCGTCCCAGAGGTTGTCCCACCCTCCCTCCCTATTGTAAATGTTTTGCGCTGTTTTGTTTTCTTTCAGTCATTGATTTCCTACCATTCAAGTGACTGGGTAGATAATTTGAAGTCTATAGTGTTGTCGATCCGTCGGTGAACTTGCACATCAGAGTCGGTGGGGCAACGCTGCACGGATCTTGATCAGAGAACCATTTTGTGCATTGTTTAAATATGCTAAATTGTAATAAAAGCTGTGGCCAATCCCCACCCAATTAAAAAAAAAGGTTTATTGTTGTCCTGTCCCTTCTTTTGGAGTGGGGGACATATGGGTTGTTAAGAAGGCCTCTACGTATCTCAACAGTCTGCACATTTTAAGCAACAGTAGAGTCAATATTAGAAGAATCAGTTGCCAACATGATACCAAAACGTTTACTCCCTGCCTCCAAGACCACCTCCGAAATTTCTCCAAAACATTTAGGAACCGCACAAGCAAAAGGCTTTAAAAATACAACTCAACAATGTAATCAATTAGGATAAGTAATAATTTATTATCGCACTGTAATACTGTAACAACAGGGAGATCAGAGGGAGGAGGGAAGGGAAAAGTGATGAGGCACAGGGGGTAAGGAAGGGGGAGGGGATAATTTGCACAGGGGGAATAAAGTGGAACAGAGAGGTCTGGGGGGCAAATGATATGGCACAGGGCGATAAAATGGGAATAAAATGGCACAGGGGGGTAAAGGGGGGAAAGAAATGGAACAGGAGGAAATTATGTCACACAGAGGGTAATAAAGGGGGGAGGATTTGGCACAGGGGGAATAAAGTGGCATGGGGGGATCAAAGGGGGGTGAAAGGGCTGTGGCAGTGGGTGCAGTAGGGGCCAGGGCCCCTTACTGGGGTATTGGCTGTACCCCCATGATGGTGGCCCTGTGTAAAAGGTAGGGCCTGGTAGGGCTGGCACATAAGCCTGGTAGTCTGCTATTGGGAGTATGTTGCTTAGCACAGATGTGTCCGCACTTGATATTGGGAGTGTCCGGAGGGTGTAAATACATTGTTAAGTCTTATGGAACTATGCCTGGGAATAACAAACTTGCTGCTATTGGGAGGTGTCCCCTACTGGGAGGTGTCAGCTAAGGGAGATAAAAAATAAATAAATAAATAAATTTTATATATATATATATATATATATATATATATATATATATATATACACACACATACATACATATACATACAGTATAATACTTATTTTATTATGCAACCAAAATGTTATGATTCTTAATGAGAACCTGTCATGATCTTGTTACATTTTATAATCCTCCCTGTTCACTGCCCCATCATGATAAACCACCCCTGCCTTTATTTATATTCATTTTTAGTTTTCTACCTTGATATTGCTCTGTATTTTCTGCTCAGTCTCCGTCAGATTCACAAACTGGGAAGGGGCGTTCCCCAGCAGGCATGACATCATCTGAAGCCATACAGGGGAGAACTTCCTCCCTCATTCTGCCACACACAGCCCATAGCAGATGAATGTGAGATGAGCTATGATTGGCTAAGGCTGCACCCCCCCCCCCAATATAATCCCCCCCCCCCTCCATACTCCAGACTACATTTCCTGATTTTGGACTTTTACCAGGCCAGCAGGAGTCCAAAGTCTGTGCAAGAGATAAGGGAAATGTACTCTGGACAAGCAGGGAGACACCTAGTGGCAGCTTCTTTAAACATAACATAAGCATAGAAAACATCATTTTTTTTAAACAAAGTACATTAGAAAGATTTTTTTAGTTTGCAATAGAATTTTTTTTTTTTTTTTTTTAATGACAGTGCCCATTTAATCTTTATCCAAGTTTCCAGAGGAACATTATCGACCAGCACCATATCAGATCTGTAGAGGCTGTGTTGAACTGCAGTACGTACACCTCCTCCATCCCCCACCCTTACCTGCTTTGCATGATTTATGTACAAGGCTCAGGGCTGAAAGCCAAACCCTGAACATCAATTATGCAGGGCAGAGAGGGTATGTACATGCTGCTTCTCAGCAAGTCCTCTACGATGCAGGTGGTGCAAGAGGCAGGTATTCTTTGCTTTATTTCCCTATCACCTGTCTGCCCATGTTTGCAGCTCTGAACATGATATGGAGCTGAATGATTCCCTTTCTTCCTCTGAATTAACAGAGTAGGCCTATGGGTTGAACTTAATGGGCTACGATGTAACTGTATTAATGATCTATTTTTAGAAAAATGTTTTAGTCACTAAAAACCACACTAAGTCCAAATTAATTCCATTTGAAGGAGCAATTTAAATTGATTTAAATGGGTTATCCAGGATTAGAGAGACAAAGGTGATTTCTTAAAAAAAAAAAAAAAAAAAACAGCACCACACCTGTCCTCAGTTTATGTGTGGTATTGCAGCTCAGTTCCATTGATGTAGCCTAGTTGTAACACCATCCACGACTGGAAGGAAAGGTGTGGTGCTGCTTTTGGAAGAAATTGGCTGTTTTTCTATTCCTGGACCCCCCCTTTAAAAATGGATCCCTATGCAAGGCCTGTATTCAGGATAGACCATCAATATTCCCAGCTAGGGAAACCCCTTTAAGATTACATACTATAGTCTGGATGTAGAAAACATACTAATAAAAAGTTGGAACATAATGTATATTTTTGGATGACAGATGAAAGGGTGATGTGGTGAGAAATAGAAACATTGTCCACAGTGATTGACAGGCACAAGGCAAATTACTTGCAGGTCTCCACTAGTATAAAGAAGTACAAAAGGAAAAGATTTTGTTAGGTCTGCTGATAATATCAAGGAGACCTTCAGGGCTCACACAGCCCACTTAAGAGTGCAGCTCCTGTTTCCTCCTCTCTCTATCATATTCTTTATGCTAATCTCCTTTTCTCTGTGAACAGGATATGTACCACAGCACAGGCATCAGTTCACTAGTCTATTGTTAGTTCGTATTCCATGTTAGAGAATGTGCAGATCCCATCTCAGCCTGCCTGAGCCTCAGGGTAGCAGAATCCTGAGAACTGGGCTAGACACCTTTTTCTTTGAGGGCTAGAAATATTTACATACAAAAACATTATACTTGAACATTATAGATATTACATTACTAACTTCAGGTTCCAGTCTTTCTATTGCAGTTGGATATCACTGTGTACGTATTTCTGTTTAGAAACATTCCAATGTTTTTATTTCGGGAGGATTCTCACGCAACCGATTTTGTTGCAGAAATGTCTGCAAGAGAAAAGTCTATTTACATTGTCTGAGAAAGGTTGTTTTGTCAGTAAGCACCTGGTTTTCTGCAAGTTTAATTTGGAAATGTGTGCGACAAATCTGATGTGAGTGAGTCCACCCTTATATATATATTTTTTTTTTATTACCCACTCCCTTTAGTTAGTGATAATTCTCAACTAATGACTTAGCTCTGTAGCATTACATGAAAAATTCCAGACCCTGGGGAGGAAACCATTTATATATTTATACTTGTCTATCAGTAACGAATAGTCTTACTGTCTTTGTACATAACATTGCAATATTAGCACACACTGAGTGTAAGTGTTAAATATTTGCATATGCCTTGTATCAGATAAGTGATGCCTTGGTCATATGATATGCTTCCCAGCCAAGCTTCTATGCAGAAGTTTCCAGAAGGCTGTTGGAAGAGTCCCTAGTCAAAACCCCCTTTCCCTAGAGGGCTGGACTCAAAACCAGTGCAGTCTCAGTCTAGTTTTTGCCAGAGCAACATCTCTTCTAGCTCTGCTCCTGCTAGGCAGCCATGAATACATTGTAGGGTGTATTGCCTAGGTCCAGTAAAGTTCAGGCCAGAAGAGAGCAAGCAAACCCCAAGTTGAGTGTACTTTCTGGGAAACATTCAAGCCTCTTCAGTGTCCTGTATCCTGTGAAAGCTAGAGCCTACTTCAAGAAAGTCACTAGTCCTGTTTCCAGTTGCAGGTTACATCCCATCTGAGACTGATAAAGCCAAGTGTCTATGGAGTTTGGAGAAGTTCACCCAAAGGGTCATCTCCAGTCCACACTCTACAGATACAGAGTTAGTGCAATGTGGCTGACACATCACAGACGTTTTTCTGCATACACCCTTCAAACAGGGTATCGTGCAAACTCGTAAATAAAAAGTACAAGTATTTGCAACACAGAAAGCCAACCTGTGTAGGCCTATCATAGTAGAGCTCAAACTAATTTGACTATATCTCGTCTGCAACTGCATTTCCCTAGCAACATCACGTACACTCATGAAAGGCACACTACTGAGTTTCCACTTAGTTTATTTACTCAGAAAAGTGTAACATTCCACTCGGTGCAAAAAAGACTGTATTTTTCTTGGATCTTCACAGAATGTTCAGTAATGTTTCAAGTTGTTTCCACATTATACAAGTGTCTGGAATTATCATTCCTGCATTCCACATAAGTGGCTAAGTTTTTTGGGGGGAAAATGCCCCCAAAATTGCTACAACTGCCGCACAGCATATTTTTTAGCAGCAAAACAGTATTGTCAGATGTTGTCAGGGAGCCAATAAAGAATTATGAAATGCCAAACCCACTTTGTCTTTTTGGGTTTGGCATATTTTCCGTTTCTTGGTGTTTTTGGGCTCACTGGCAGTTTCTCATAATCGTGGCATTCTGAGACAATGGTGCTTTCTGCCAAGAAATCTCTATGTTTCTCTCGCATAGAAGTCTAAGGAAGGGAAAAAAATGCAATTTTAGTTTAGCATTGGCGGTTCTTTGGCGTTTTAAATATAAAAACACTTGGCACTCAAATGCAGGTGAACTAGTGGATTTTTTATTTTCACAGTCCTTTACATAAAATTTAAGTTTCGGTCCTTTCCGGACCTTCCTCAGAATTTTACTAAAAATATAATTACAAAGCATAAGAAATATGGTCAAGGATATCAAGGTAAGTAAGTGTATAAATCGTGATACATAGAAAAATATATACACGATGGAGGTAATACTAGACATAATTCAATGTGTAGTATAGATATATACTGGCTATTACAGATATGCAACAAAGGATTATGGTAATAAGCTTGAAGATATATATATATATAACAATGAATCTCATTAGGGGGATATGACATAGAGCAATAATTAGTCAGCGATGTCGTAGCATAACATATAGTACATACAGAGTTGCCCCAGCATAATAATGACAAAGATCACAAATATAACATCCTGTCTGCAAACATTACAAGAGGTAGGTAGATGTAAGCCAATATTCTGTATGGATTATATATGGAGAGGTCAGAAGAACTCATCTACTGGTGGGGGACCCTTGGAGTCATTGGACCAGAGCCTGGACTCTCCCGTCATTCAGCTGATGGAAGATGCTGATTTGTGCCAGTTGCTATACAGTCGCAGGTATATGTTGGGCTGAGCAGTAGGTTTACATTGTATACCCTCCTGTCCAGCAAGAACAAAGCAGGGAAAGAGTTATCTAGCGCTTCTGAGCAGCCCCAATTAACTGCTTTGGGAGTTAACATACAGAAAAGCAGCTATCTCTATAGATTCCTTTTTACTGTTACCCCTGAGTGCTCTGTGCAGGCTCTGCAAGGAAAAAGTTAACTAGTGCTGCATAGTACCACAATATGGAAAGCAAAGCAGTGTCCCAGGGTCTTTTTAGGGGGAAGGTGGTATAATCATGTGATGGATCTGGTACTGTATTACAAACAAAAACCATGAGGCAGATGTCAACAGAGCCTCACAGCATCCTTATTAAACCTGTACATGTACATGGATGCAATCCTAAATATACTTTTTCTTGGCAAAGAAATATGGAACTTGGATGCCTGTCAACAAGTCATCAAATGATCTCCAATTTTTTTCCCCTTTAAATTCTTGAGTTAAAAAATATCCCCAAGCTTACCACAAATTAGTCCCTGAATGTATTCATCCGGTCCACGTTTTCTTCCCTGTGCACTGAAGATCTGAATGCTGGTAGGTGACAGCTTCAGCCTCCTATACCCTGCAGTAATGCTGGCACATTACTTGTTTGGCGGATTATTTAAAATCTGGATTTCTTGTGCTAGTGAGTGTGGCTCACTCCCCCTACCAGCGTTTGTCTTCTATTTGCATCGTGTTATCCTGACCTTTGGCTTGTTAACTGACTCTGCTCCTGTCTTCTGATTTTGGTACTGCGCTGCCCTATAGGTTTGACCCATTGCTATCCTGACTTTGCTCTGTGTTTGTGTCATTTGCTGTTTTCTTGGTTTTAACCCTTTAGTTTGTCTCTGGTTAACCCCCTGTTTTCTGAATTTGTACTTATTGGCCCATTTGTTTCTGACCCAGACTGTCTGACACTTCTAACGCCCCCGCATTTAGTCCAGCGCAGGGACCATTGCCCAGTTGGAGACTGGCATTTAGTGCAGATGGTCCAAGGTATAGTGACAGTGGTTGAGCCAAGTTTTAGGTCTGTGCTGATTTCTACTCCAGAAGAAACAATGAAACTGCAGACTGAGAGACTGACTGTAGTATCACAGTAGACTATGCTAAGTCATTAACAATGGAAATACATCAGTCTGCAGAGGAGCTGTATACATCAAAATATTATTAAATCAAAACCATTTGCAAAGTTACTTAATGTTTTACTATGGCTGCATTGTGGTAGCAACATTAACATATATTATGCCATATGAAATTAAAAGGTCTCTTGGTGGTATTTTTTAGAATCTTCTCTTCTATAAAAACATAAACATGAGCATTCTGTATTTTTTTCCCCCTTAACTATTAAACTTCGAAAACAAACTCTCTTATTGCTAGATTTAAAGTAATCTCACCTTTGACATGAAATGTAAAGCAAGAGTTTACTTTAGGATAGTTACCAAAATCCGGGGCAGAAACACTTCATGACATGCAATATGAAACAGATTTCCATACAGCCGCTTGTTCAAATAAGCATTTTAGGGATTTTGAATAACATAGGATTTCTCCACTGTTTTACTTTCCTCTAATTACATTATTAATTTGGTGTGTGAATGTTAGCATTTCAAGGGAAGGAAATGAAGGAAAATTTGCTGGACTTGTGCTGGTGTTTTCTGTCATCGAGCCACGTCTCTCACATTTTACTGAAAAATGCAGGATTTATTGGGGAGCTGTCAAAATGTACGAAATATCACATGCAGAAAGTTATTTATCATTGTTTATATACTTATATTATACCCATGGGACACAGGCCAATAGCTGCATTATTGAGGAAACACTACAACAAACTGGTATAAAGGAAATCTAATATGAATTACCTATAAAGGAGGCAAACTCCTCAAGGGTCTGTGTAGGACTTACACTAAAGATGGTGTGACACACAATACATAAAACACATACAGTTGTATCTATTCTATAATATCACATAATATAAAATTACAGAATAAAACATACTTAAAGGGCTACTCCACCCCTAGACATCTTATCCCCTATCCTTTGGATAGGGGATAAGATGTCTGATCACGGGGGTCCCGCCGCTGGGGACCCCCGCAATATAGCATGCGGCACCCACCTGTTTCTTGTCCGAAAGTGCTGTAGGGTCTGAGTCGCGACCACGGGAACGGAAGTCCGTGACGTCATGACTCCACCCCCGTGTGACGTCACGCCCCGTCCCCTCAATGCAAGTCTATGGGAGGGGGCGTGACGGCTTTGGATAGGGGATAAGATGTCTAGGGGTGGAGTACCCCTTTAAGGGGAATCTATAAACAGTAAATGCCCTACTGTATAAGTGTGGTCATGTGATTGCACAGATTGCAGTGTTGCACTGCTACATTGCAGTAACCATGATAAAAGTGATTACATCACAGTCTCCGAGTTATCACAACTGCTGGATTTCTGCGCAACCACATTTGCTATCATCAGTGCCAAGTGTAAAATATTGTTTTCTCACTAGCAATAAGTGATGGGAATGGATCACATTCTGTTTCCTCTCCTTGCATGTTGACTGTTGCACGTTACAGGACATGGGCACAACTCTCTCCCATTTCAGCAAGTTCTTTTAAGTTTCCCTGATTTTTTCTTGTGTCCTGGTGCCTACTGTACAGTACATCTCTGAAACTGTTGCAATTCAGATCTAAAGGCTTTAACCATAAACATGTACATTGTATACAATAAAATGTATACAATCAGAAGTGAAATCCACAACGTACATATTTATGGATTTTTCTGCCATTTCAAGCCTCTCTGCAGCAGAATGGTAGCCTAACATTTCTAAATAGGCACTGTAATTTGTTCAAACTTGCATAAATCAACAGTACAGTGACTATAAGAAACTCTCATATATCTTAGTGGACAACAATGCTTGCTTCTTTTTCATGTTATCAAACATTTTCCCTCTCCCCCTCTCCTGTTGATCAAATCTGGAGGGCCCCTAAGGGGACTAATAAAGTGTAAAAAAAAGTTTAATAAAAGTTTTAAAAAAAGGTCAGGAGGGAGCTCTTCCCACAAGCTCTGGGAAAACTCCAAATTATAGATGAAGCCCGCCGAGCAGAAATCTGAAATCTGCTGAAAAATACCATATAGAAGTTATATAATGGCCAGAAACAGTTATTCTTCTAATGTGCACACACAAAGCAGCTTATCCTGAGAAGTCACCTGAAATGGATAGGGGATAAGTTGCCTGATCGCGCAGGGTCCCGCCACTGGGTACCCCTGCGATCTTGCACGCAGCACCCCGCTCTCACCAGGCCCTGGAGCGAACATCCGCTCCGGGTCTGATGAAGGGGCCGGTGATCGTGACATTATAGCTCCGCCCCCGTGTGACATCACGTTCCGCCCCTCAATGCAAGTCTATGGCAGGTGGCAAGACAGCTGTCTCGCCCCTGCCATAGACTTACATTGAGGGGCGGAGCGTGACGTCACATGGGGGCGGAGCCGTGACATCATGATACTCTGGCCCCGTGATCGGCAGTCATCAGACCAGGAGCGATGTTCGCTCCAGGGCCTGATGACAGCGGGTGCTGTGTGCGAGATTGCGGGGTCTCCAGCGGCGGGACCCCATGCGATCAGGCAACTTATCCCCTATCCTTTAGATAGGGGATAAGTTGTCAGCACGGTAGTACCCCTTTAAGTATAGGTTGTCACATGTTATGCGTTATTGTTTTGATACTATTCTGCCAGGGAGCAGGAGAATTGTCAAATCTGAGTAGTTAACTGGTTAACGACCAAGGACTTGTATACACGTCCATGTGGCGTTAACAGTGTATGGTGCAGGCTCCTGACCCAAGCCGGCGCCATACCGCGTGGCCCTACAACTGATTCTTGTAGCTGAGGGCAGCCATTAATAGCCAACATACGGTGATCGCCACAGCTGGCTATTAACGCTTTAGATCACCACTGTCCAAGCTGAGGGTCCCTAAGTTGACTAATAAAGTGTAAAAAAAAGTTTAATAAAAGTAAAAAAATAAAAACACCAATAACCCCTTACCTATTAAAAGTTTAAATCACCCCCCTTTTCCCAAATTCCATATAAAAAATATGTAAACATAATAAAAACAAACATTTGTGGTATCACCGTGAACTATAAAAATATAATGTTAATTAAACTGCACGGTAAATGGCGTATACTTAAAAAAAATACCAAAGTCCAAAATTTCGTATCTCTGGTCACTTTGTATACCCTAAAAATTGAAAAAAAAAAACAAACAAACATCAAAAAGTCATATGAAAAAAAAATGGTACCGATAAAAACTACAGATCATGGCACAAAAAGTGATCCCTCACACATCCCTGTATATGGAAAAATAAAAAAGTTATATGGGTCAGGAGAGGACATTTTAAACCTACTAATTTTCATGCACAAAGTTACAATTTTTTAACAGAAGTAAAACAAAATCAAACCTATATATTGATGTCATTACAGTAAAATTGCTGGCACAAAAAACAAGCCCTCATATGGGTCTGTAGGTGGTAAATTAAAAGTGTTATGATTTTTAGAAGGTGAGAAGGAAAAAACAAAAGTGCAAAAATGAACAAACGTGTGGTCCTTAAGAGGTTAATACCAGTGAATAAACACAGATACTGTACTTGTAACATTTACTAAGTAATGTATACCAGGATATATTTGTCAACAAAACACTAAAGTCAAAGGTGGCATCACTCATTACCGATTTGGCATTTGCCCCAGGTAAGATCAGAAGGGGAACATATGTAGTGCAGTGACAATAATATACTTTTAGACTGTAGTGGTAACAGATGGTAACATCATTTCGGTCACAAGTGCTTTCACATCATTACTCATTACAGCATACATGATTTAAAGGGAACCCTTTTTGCATGGCTTGGGCAAAATATCTCTAATTTTGCATTAATGCAAATAGGATTTTCCACTGCCCATTACCAGCTGAATTCTTATCCATTGTTCAACAGCTGTTGCGCGTAGAGACTTTGTGCACTAAACTAAACCTCTGTTTTGACTAATGCAGTTATAGTATATATATATATATATATATATATATATATTAACAGTATATATATATATATATATATATATATATATATATATGTAGTATCTCACATATCTGAGTACACCCCTCCCATTTTTGTAAATGCTTTATTATAACTTTTCATGCGACACACTGATACAATGTGAAGTAGTGAGTGCACAGCCTGTATAATAGTGTTTAATGTTGTATCCCCTTAAAATAACTCAACATACAGCCGTAAGTGTTTAAAGATTGACAACAAAAGTGAATACACCTCTTAGTGGAAATGCCCAAATTAGTCCCAAAGTGTTAATATTTTGTGTGGCCACAATTAATTTCCTCCACTGCCTTAAGCATCTTGGGCATGGAGTTCACCACAGCTGCACTGCCACTGGAGTCCTCTTCCTCGGCTCCATGAAGACATCATAGAGCTGGTGGATGTGACCTTGTGCTCCCCCACCTTCCATTTGAGGATGCCCCACAGATGCTGAATAGGGTTTAAGTCTGCAGGCATGCTTGACCAAGAGTGTTCCCATTCACACCTGAGACCACGTAACACTAACAAGTCACATGACTATTTGGGCCTAATTTTGACATTCCCACTTAGGGGTGTCCTTACTTTTGTTGCCAAGGTTTAGACATTAATGGCTGTGTTGAGTTATTTTGAGGGACTCAACATTAAACACTTTTATACAGACAGTGTTGTCACATGAAAAGATAATAAAATATTTACAAAAATGTAAGAGGTGTACTGTACTGACTGTATAATTGATACGTTATGCACACCGGCCGCACACGCTGGCTGTGAGCGCATGGTCCCATTACCTGTTGCTGCTGGCGCCCGCATGTGAATCCCAGCCCGTCTCTCACCAGGTGCTTCTCCTGCCCCCGCCTCTGCCTCTCTGCTCCGGCGTGCATGTCCCCATCCCCTAGGGCGTGCGTGCCAGAGCTTTAAGATTTAAAGGGCCAGTGTGCCCATAATTGTAGTACACCTGTGGCTCATTGATAAATTCCTCCTCCCACACTTCCCTGCCAGATCATTGTTGCCTTGTGCCTGAAAGAAAGCATTCCTGAGAGTTGCCTTGCCGTGTATCTGATCCTTTGCTCTGTGACCTGTTCTTGCTCCTCTGCCACCTGCCCTGACCTTCTGCTGTCCTGACTACAAGCTGCTTTATCCCTCATGTGCCTCGCATCTCCTCAGCCGCCTGTGTGGTCGAGACGTGCCAGGGGTAGCGACCTGGGTGCCACCTTACTCAGCAAGTCCATCCCGCTTTGCGGCGGGCTCTGGTGAAAACCCGCAGCACCTTAGACTCCGCTCCCTGGTACGGACCGAGTCATCTACCACACAGGTCCAGCGGATCCACTATCATCAGTGTTCCAGTCTTCTGAAATGTGAGTGTTACAAGCTGTCTGATCGGTACCCCTATGCTCCAGTCAGCCATGGCAGACTGGAGCAATGGAGATCTGATAACACTGATCAGTACTATGCTATGGGATAGCATTGTTCAGTGTATGCAATCTAATGATTGCATGTTATAGTGGGAACTAAAGTGGGGACAAAAAAATTGTGTAAAAAATGTTAATAAATATGATTTCCTTCCCTGATAAAAGTTTGAATCGCACCCCTTTTCACATAAAAAAAATGTTAACAAAAATAACCCCTTTCTGGGCCTACCACTGCCACTGTGCAAAGTCACATGCATCTTGGAGTTACAGTGCAGCAGATATAAGCATTTTAAATTTGCGGCTGAATAATAATAATAATAATAAATATTGCTGCAAGCAGCAATACAGGTGGCCAAGCTGGCCAGCCAGGTTATAGCATACAATTCCTGTGACCCCTAGTGGTGGAGAAGGTGATCATGGACATGTGTGCTAATTTTCACATTGTTTTTACCAGTAGTTTAAGAGAAAACCATGTATGCAGAATATTGTGCAATCCAATATGGCCACCAAATTTTGTGATCACATGTGGTACAGAAAGTGATCACGAACACGAGTGCTAATTTTCACATTATTCCAACCAGCAATTTCAGAGAAAACTATGTTTGCAGAATATTGCGCAATCCAAGATGGCAGCCAAATCTTGTGATCAATTGTGGTACAGAAAGTAAGCACTCTACCAATGTGCAAAGAAACATAACTTTTAGATTAACAGTGTACATATTACACACATTTAACAAAGTTGCATATTATTATTGCGGTGGCCATATTGAATATGCAAATGAACCAGCTTTAACAACCTTGGTAGGTAACCATGAACATGTGTGCCAAATTAATAAGTTATTCTAACACACAGTTTCAGAGAAGATGTTTGTACAATATTGTGCAATCCACACCATGAGATCAACAGACTTGTTATTAACAAATCAGATTTGGGACAACAGTCAACAGTGTCACCACATATAGCAAATAACATACCTGTAGCGTTAGTGGTTCCAGAGAAGAAGATACCCCTATGCCATGTCACATGTGTTTTGGAGTTACAATGCAGCAGATATAAGCATGAGGCTGAGAGAAGCTAGGCAGGCACAATTTCTGGGCTGCTAGGGGTTAACAATAAGGGTGGTGGGATGTATGAGCAAATTATTCATAGCACAGGTATATGTAGATAAGTGACTGTCCGGGGTGCAGATCCGTGAATAAACTGTAGCAAATACGATACTTAGTAGAAAAAAGAAGATCGCACTCACCAGGTAAAATAATACGTCCTCTTTATTCGATAACTTCCTTAAAGGGTACCTCTCATCAAATAAACTTTTGATATATTTTAGATTAATGAATGTTGAATAACTTTCCAATAGCATGTTAATGAAAAATATGCTTCTTTCTATTGTATTTTTCCTGATCAGTCCTGTCAGCAAGCATTTCAGACTCATGCTGGAGTCCTAAACACTCAGAGCTGCCAGCCTGCTTTGTTCACAGCCAAACAGTGGTCATTTCTTCAAAGTGGAAAATTAAATAGAAAGAAGCATATTTTTGAATAACATGCAATTGTAAAGTTATTCTGCATACATTAATCTATAATATATCAAAAGTTTTTTTGATGAGAGGTACCCTTTAAAACAACTTCCTGCCTCGGCCGGTCAGTCAGTTAATGCTGACCGCATCTCTCTACCCCCACTTGAAAATGTTTTAAGGAAGTTATCGAATAAAGAGGACGTATTATTTTACTGGGTGAGTGTGATATTCTTTTTTCTACTGAATAATAGTTAGAGATGAGCGAACGTCCAGTAATTCCATTAGTCTCGAACTTCTCGGCTCGGCGGTTGCTGACTTTAGCCTGCATAAATGAGTTCAGCTTTCAGGTGCTCTGGTGGGCTGGAGACTCTTTCCTAGGACTGTATCCACCTTTTCCAGCCCACCGGAGCACCTGAAAGCTGAACTAATTTATGCAGGATAAAGTCATCAACTGCCGAGCCGAGAAGTTCATGGCGAATGGAATTACTGTAAGTTCGCTCATCTCTAATAATAATCATAATAATAATAAGCTGAGTAAAAATAATAGGTTTCCAGTGCAACTTTGTTGCTTGGCCACCTAACTAATTCCATAGTCCTGGGAAAGCCACAGTACCTACAAGACAGGCCACATTTGTGGTCCAGCGGTTAAGAGTGCAAAGCACAAAGTACACAAAGTAAGTTTGGTGAAGGATTGTGAAAACAGGTTATGTTAAGCAAATAAGTCTATGGAAATTTATAGGTTTGCAAATATAATATGTCACCAGAAAAAAATGCTATTCAAATTTGTTTCCAAGGTCCAGTATAGGAGATAGCCTGGCCCTTTGTAGTGAGATTCAAATGCTGCAACCAGAGCGTAGCAAATCTAAACGACACAAAGCACCACACACCTCATACTAGTAAATAGGAGAAAACAAGGCAGAAGCACGCTCTTAATTTCAAAGGCCCAACAAAACTGTTGTACTGTAAATTATGCATAGAAATGTGTTACTAATAACATCTGCAGACCCCAAATCCTGCTATAAAGTCTTTGTTTATTGTAAAAACACGTGGTATTAGGGTGAGAGCGTAGTGGCTGGGTGCTCTATAAACCCAGTATCATATCAGTCACAAAAATAAGCACATACACTATAGTGAATCCAACAATTCTTCTTTCTTTATATATGATTCCTAAATGTTACAAAAATCTAACATTTATCTATTGTAACATGTTTTTGTATGCTTCTACCTTAGAATTGAAATCTCGCGAGAGTTTCTGATCTATGTACAGTGACCCCTTGACCTACGATGGCTCCGACATACGATAATTTCAACATGCGATGGCAGCATCAACATATGATGCTTTTTTATGTCGGGGCCATCGCATAAACGGCTATCCGGCAGCGCTGACTGCTTCAGCTGCCGCCGGATAGCCGTTTACGGTGCCCCGTGAGCTCCGGTGATGTCTCTTACCTGTCCTCGGGGCTCCGGCGCGTCCCCTTTGGGATCCCCTCCATCGTTGGCGCTCTCCATCGTCGTCATCATGTCGCTGCGCACGCGTCCCGTCATCCAATAGGAGCGGCGTGCGTAGCGACGTGATGGCGGCGACAGAGAGCGAGGATGCGGGGGAAGCAGAGGCCTTGCCGGAGCATCGGGTACACCTTGGGGACGGATGGATGGCAACAGCGATGGATGGCAACATCCCGGGCAGCGGTGACGAGCGGTGACGGTCCGGAGCGGCGGGGACAGGTGAGTACAACTTCCTCTAACAGTGGTCTACAACCTGCGGACCTCCAGATGTTGCAAAACTACAACACCCAGCATGCCCGGACAGCCAACGGCTGTCCGGGCATGCTGGGTGTTGTAGTTTTGCAACATCTGGAGGTCTGCAGGTTGTAGACCACTGTCCCATACTTTACATTGCACGGATCCCTCAACATGCGATGGTTTCAACAAACGATGGTCCGTTTGGAAGAGATTACCATCGTATGTTGAGGGACCACTGTATTGTGTGAAGGGAATTTGCACCATGCTTGACAAAGGAGGTGTAGCCTCTGAAACGTTGCAGACGTTCCTACCAGACCTGCAGTGAATGGAGATGGCCGAATAAGAGAGTGCTGGTGCAGTTGCACATGGAAGCCTAAGAAGCCTTTTATGTCTCCTTCTAACATCTTGCGGACTATTTGACACACTTTGGATGAATACTTATTGTTGGATTTTTGTAACATTTATGAATCATATATAAAGAAAGAAGAATTGTATCATTCACTATAGCGTATGTGCTTATTTTGAATAATATATGCTTAAAAGTGCTGTCTGGTCATAAATAAACACGACAGCCACCCGAAAGCCCTAGCAAGCAGCTCACTTTAATGGAAAAGGGGCTAGGAGCTAATTCTCCTGCATAGCGCCCTACAGTGAAAAGGAAGGTCTTTAGGCCAAGTTTCCACACAGGTTTTTTCTGGCGTCTTTTGGAAAACTGCCATTGCAGTTTTTGAGCCAAAGCCAGATCTGTATTATAGAGAAATGGGGGATATAAGATAATGACTTCTACTTTTCTTTCCTACTGGATCCACTTCTGATTTTGGCTCATAAACTGCAGTGGCAATTTCTTTAAAAACCCCAGAAAAAAAACCTGTGTGAAGGTCTATTAAAATCTTTGTGGAAACCAGATAGACCACAAAGCATGAGCCCTATACATGATAGTTCGGCGAGGAGCCAGGCCCCTTATGGGAACAATCGGCACTCCCTTAACCCCTTAAGGACCGGGGTTTTTTCCGTTTTTGCACTTTCATTTTTTCCTACTTACCTTTAAAAAAGCATAACTCTTTCAATTTTGCACCTAAAAATCCATATGATTGCTTATTTTTTGTGCCACCAATTCTACTTTGTAATGACATCAGTCATTTTACCCAAAAATCTACTGCGAAACGGAAAAAAAATCATTGTGAGACAAAATTGAAAAAAAAAACAACGCCATTTTGTAACTTTTGGGGGGTACTGTTTCTACGCTGTACATTTTTCAGTAAAATTTATACGTTTAAAATTGTCATCTTCTGACCCCTATAACTTTTTCTTTTTCTGCGTATGGGGCGGTATGAGGCCTAATTTTTGGCGCCGTGATCTGAAGTTTTTAGCGGTACCATTTTTTGTATTGATCGGACTTATTGATCGCTTTTTATTCCTTTTTTCATGATATAAAAAATGACCAAAAATACACTATTTTGGACTTTGGAATTTTTTTGCGCTTATGCCATTGACCGTGCTGTTTAATTAATGATATATTTTTATAATTAGGACATTTCCGCATGCGGCGATACCGCATATGTTTATTTTTATTTACACTGTTATTTTGTAAATGGGAAAAGGGGGGTGATTCAAACTTTTATTAGGGGAGGGGTTACATGATGTTTATTCACTTTTTTTTTGCAATGTACACACTGATCTTTTACATTGATCACTAGTTTCTCATAGGAAACCAGTGATCAATGATTCTGCCGCTTGACTGCTCATGCCTGGATCTCAGGCACTGAGCAGTCATTCGGCGATCGGAAAGCATAGAGGCAGGTAGGGATCCTACGGCTGTCTTGTTAGCTGTTTGGGATGCCGGGATTTCACTGCGGCGATCCCGAACAGCTCTCTGAGCTAACCGGCATGGTTTTATTTTCACTTTAGACATGGCGTTCAACTTTGAACGACGCGTCTAAAGGGTTAATAGCGCGCGGCACCGCGATCAGTGCTGCGCGCTATTAGCCACGGGTCCCGGCCATTGTTAGAGGCCGAGCCCCACCCGCTATGACGCGGAGCCACGCCGTGGCCCTGCATTATAGAAAGGGAAAGGACTCAGGACGTACCGGTAAGTCCTTTGTCTTTAAGAGGTTAATGCAGTGAGCCATGACAGCCTGTAGTAATGGAGTGCCAATAACATTGATCAATGCTGTTATATGGATATATGGAACAGCATTGTTCAGTATTTGCAATCTAAACAAGTAAAAGTTCCCTATGGTGACTAAAAAACAGTGAATAAAAGGTTAAAAAAAAGGTTAATAAAAGGTCCTCCCCTAATAAAAGTTTGAATCACTGCCCTTTTCCCATTTTGTAAATAAAAAAAAGTGAACAAAAATAAACATAAACATATGTAGTATAGCCTGTAACGTTTCAGAAGACAGGAACCCCGGTGGATGTGGATCTGCTGGACCTGTGTGGCAGATGACTCGGACCATACCAGGGAGCGGAGTCTAAGGTGCCACTGGTTTTCACCAGAGACTGCCGCAAATCGGGAAGGACTTGCTGCGGCAAGCGGCACCCAGGTCGCTACCCCTGGCATGGCTCGACCACACAGGAGGCTGAGGAGATGCGAGGCACAGGAGGGATAAGGCAGTTCGTAGTCAGGATAGCAGAAGGTCAGGGCAGGCAGCACAGTAGCATAGTCAGGAACGTAGCAAATGGTCAGTAGGCAGGCGGCAAGGAGCAAGGTCAGGTCACAAAGCAAAGGATCAGATACACAGCAAGGCAATAACAGAAATGCTTTCTCTCAGGCTCAAGGCAACAAAGATCCGGCAGGGATGTGAGGAGGGTGGAGGAATTTATCAATGAGCCACAGATGAATTACACTAATGAGCGCACTGGCTCTTTAAATCTTAAAGCTCCGGAGCGCGCGTGCCCTAGGGTACAGGGACATGCGTGCTGGAACAGAGAGGCAGAGGCGGGGGCGGGAGAAACACCCGGTGAGTGATGGACTGGGGTTCACATGCGGGTGCGTCCCGCGAGTCCCCCGTCGGCAGCAGCAGGTAAGGGGAACAGGCGCTCATGGCCAGTGTGTGCGGCCGGAGCGCATAATGTAACATAGCCTCATATGAAAATGTCCATACTATTAAAATATAAAGTTAATTAAAGTGCACGGTAAATGGCGTACACATAGAAAAATACCAAAGTCCAGAATTGCTAATTTTTGGTCGCTTCATATACAATGAAATAATGAATAAAAGGCGATCAAAAAGTCCCATCAAAACAAAATTGTACCAATAAAAACTACAGATCACGGTACAAAAACTAGTCCTCAAACAGCCCTGTACATGGAAAAATAAAAGAGTTATAGAGGTCAGAATAGGACAAATTTCAAACATACTAATTAACAAAAACATACTAACATACAAAAAGTAAAAAAAAAAAATTTAAGTAGTAAAATAAAACAAAATCTATATTATTATAATATATAAAATGTATATATAAATGTGTTATCATTTTAATCATATGCACATACAGAATTTGGATTACATTTTTAGTTTTACTGAAAAGTGCACTACCTAGAAACAGAAGCCACCAAAAGTTGCAAAATGTTTTCATTTTGCCCCACAAATAATTTATTTTTGTTTCATTGTAGATTTTATGGTAAAATGAGTGATGTCACTACAAAGTACAATTGGTAGCGCAAAAAGCAAGCCCATATGGGTTTGTAGGTGGAAGATTAAAAATGTTATGGCTATTAGAAGGCGAGGAGGAAAAACTAAAGTGCCAAAAAAAAAAAAAAAAAACATGTCTCTGAGGGGTTAAGGGTTAGGAACAGCACAAAACTTTAAGATGTTAAACGCTTCAGATGTGACGTTATTTTCACCATGATAGACTGTTATTACTTTAAAAGAATTAAAGTGTGAATTTTATCAAGCTACATTGACATTGAGATTGTTTATGAATAGACATAATGTTGAACTGGTACCTTTAAAAGAACAGTCTTGGCAAAACCTTTTTTGTCTAGTACACTGCCTAAGGGAGCACTGCACCAGGCAGAACAGTGTGTCAGCTTTGCCTGGAGTGTTCCTTTAATCTGGTAGGATTTGTTGTTGGGAGTATCAAGGAATTTGTTCTTAATACCTTCATAAAATGAATACTAAATGATGTATAGCTTAGGGCCTTAAACAACTTTGACTACTGACATTCATGAATGCTTAAAGGTTGTAAATGTAACCCATTCACAAAAAAAAAGAGACAACCATGGGAGAAAAAAATATTTACTATCTGTGAAAGAATTTGTCAGTTTCACAGGATTTACATGATAGAAATAGTATGGATTTGCTTTACACCCAGAGGGCATTACAGATTATCTATCTATCTATCTATCTATCTATCTATCTGTACACAGAAAATCTACAGCACTCCAGGGTTAAATCAAAGGTGGTTTATTATCCCATGCAACAAAAAGTGATACAACGTTTCACTGGTCTCTCACCGGCTTTCTCAAGCCGGTGAGAGACCGGTGAAACGTTGTATCACTTTTTGTTGCATGGGATAATAAACCCCCTTTGATTTCTCCCTGGAGTACTGTGGGTTTTCTGTGTATGCATTGTCTATCCATCCATCTTTTTGTCTGTAAATTGTGTGTTTTACATGAAGCGCTGGAAGAAAGATATAAGAATGACATTTGTTTACATTTTTAGTATACATTTGTGGACGATCCCTACTTGTTGGGATTGTCCCCAAGCAATAAGTGATATTGTGTCTCATTGCAGAGACCTACAGTTATCAGCTGTAATCTGTTCAATTTCAGCATCAGCATATTTTGCATTTTGATAATCCCCCTTAGCAAAAGTGACGCATGACTCATTTCCTACTTAAAAGGGTACTCCGGCAGAAAACTTTTTTTTTTTTTTTTTTTTTTTATTAACTGGTGCCAGAAAGTTAAACAGATTTATAAATTACTTTTATTAAAAAGTCTTAATCCTTCCAGTACTTATTAGCTGCTGAATACTACAGAGGAAATTATTTTCTTTTTGAAACACAGTGCTCTCTGCTGACATCACGAGCACAGTGTTCTCTGCTGACATCTCTGTCCATTTTAGGAACTGTCCAGAGCAGCATATGTTTGCTATGGGGGATTTTCTCCTACTCTGGACAGTTCTTAAAATGGACAGAGTTGTCAGCAGAGAGCTCTGTGTTCCAAAAAGAAAAGAATTTCCTCTGTAGTATTCAGCAGCTAATAAGTACTGGAAGGATTAAGATTTTTTTAATAGAGGTAATTTACAAATCTGTTTAACTTTCTGGCACCAGTTGATTTAAAAAAAAAAAAAAAAGAAGTTTTCCACCAGAGCACCCTTTAACCTGTTAAGGACTCATGACGTACTGGTACGTCATGAGTCTGCTCCCGTTCTATAACGCGGGGCCACGGCGTCATAGCGGGTCTGGCCAGGCCTCTAATGGGACCTGTGGCTAATAGCGAGCGGCACTGATCGCGATGCTGCGTGCTATTAACCCTTTACATGCGGCGTTCAAAGTTGATCGCTGTGTCTAAAGTGAAACTAAAACGTTGCCGGTTAGCTCAGGGGGCTGTTCTGGATCGCCGCAGCGAAATTGCAGCATCCGGAACAGCTTACAGGACAGCCAGAGGGTCCCTACCTGCCTCCTTGCTGTCCGATCGCCGAATGACTGCTCAGTGCCTGTGATCCAGGCATGAGCAGTCAAGCGGCAGAATCATCGATCAATGGTTTCCTATGAGAAACCATTGAACGATGTAAAAGATCAGTGTGTGCAGTGTTATAGCCCCCTATGGGAGCTATAACACTGCAAAAAAAAGTGAGATAAAAAAAATATCATTTAACCCCTTGCCTAATAAAAGTTTGAATCACCCCCCTTTTCCCATTTAAAAAAATAAAACACTGTAAATAAAAATAAACATATGTGGTATCGTCGCGTGAGTAAATGTCCAATTTATAAAAATATATCGTTAATTAAACCGCACGGTCAATGGCGTACGCGCAAACAAATTCCAAAGTCAAAAATAGTATATTTTTGGTCACTTATTATATCATGAAAAAATTAATAAAAAGGCGATCAAAAAGTCCGATCAATACAAAAATTGTACCACTAAAAACTTCAGATCACGCAAAAAATGAGCCCTCATACCACCCCATACACGGAAAAATAAAAAAGTTATACGGGTCAGAAGATGACAATTTTAAACGTATATATTTTCCTGCATGTAGTTATGATTTTTTCCAGAAGTACGACAAAATCAAACCTACATAAGTAGGGCATCATTTTAATCATATGGACCTACAGAATAAAGATGTCATTGTTACGCCTAGCGCTCCGGGTCCCCGCTCCTCCCCGGAGCGCTCACGGCGTCTTTCTCCCTGCAGCGCCCCGGTCAGTCCCGCTGACCGGGAGCGCTGCACTGTCATGGCCGTTGGGGATGCGATTCGCACAGCGGGACGCGCCCGCTCGCGAATCGCATCCCAGGTCACTTACCCGTCCCGGTCCCCTGCTGTCATGTGCTGGCGCGCGCGGCTCCGCTCTCTAGGGCGCGCGCGCGCCAGCTCTTTGAGACTTAAAGGGCCAGTGCACCAATGATTGGTGCCTGGCCCAATTAGCTTAATTGGCTTCCACCTGGTCCCTGACTATATCTGACCTCCTCCCATGCACTCCCTTGCCGGATCTTGTTGCCTTGTGCCAGTGAAAGCGTTTAGTGTGTCCAAAGCCTGTGTACCTGAACTTCTGCTACCCATCCTGACTACGAACCTTGCCGCCTGCCCCCGACCTTCTGCTACGTCTGACCTTGCCTCTGCCTAGTCCTTCTGTCCCACGCCTTCTCAGCAGTCAGCGAGGTTGAGCCGTTGCTAGTGGATACGACCTGGTTGCTACTGCCGCAGCAAGACCATCCCGCTTTGCGGCGGGCTCTGGTGAAAACCAGTAGCCTCTTAGAACCGGTCCACTAGCACGGTCCACGCCAATCCCTCGCTGACACAGAGGATCCACTACCTGGAAGCCGAATCGTGACAGTAGATCCGGCCATGGATCCCGCTGAGGTGCCGCTGCCAAGTCTCGCTGATCTTCCCACGGTGGTCGCTCAGCAATCGCAGCAGATTGCCCAACAAGGACAGCAGCTGTCGCAGTTGACCGCCATGTTACAGCAAATTCTGCCTCTGCTACAGCAGCAACCATCTCCTCCGCCAGCTCCTGCACCTCCTCCGCAGCGAGTGGCCGCTCCTAACCTCCGCTTGTCCCTGCCGGACAAATTTGATGGGGACTCCAGACTCTGCCGTGGATTTTTGTCTCAGTGTTCCCTGCATATGGAGATGTTGTCAGACTTGTTTCCTACAGAACGGTCTAAGGTGGCGTTCGTAGTAAGCCTTCTTTCAGGAAAGGCCTTGTCTTGGGCCACACCGCTCTGGGACCGCAATGATCCTGCCACAGCCACAGTCCAGTCCTTCTTTGCTGAAGTCCGAAGTGTCTTTGAGGAACCTGCCCGAGCCTCTTCTGCTGAGACTGCCCTGTTGAACCTGGTCCAGGGTAATTCTTCCGTTGGCGAGTACGCCATACAATTCCGTACTCTTGCTTCTGAACTATCCTGGAATAACGAGGCTCTCTGCGCGACCTTTAAAAAAGGCCTATCCAGTCGCATCAAGGATGTGCTGGCCGCACGAGAGATTCCTGCCAACCTCCAAGAACTCATCCATTTGGCTACCCGCATTGACATGCGTTTTTCTGAGCGACACCAAGAGCTCCGCCAGGAAAAAGACTTTGATCTCTGGGCACCTCTCCCACAGCATCCTTTGCAGTCTACGCCTGGGCCTCCCGCCGAGGAGGCCATGCAAGTGGATCGGTCTCGCCTGACCCAGGAAGAGAGGAATCGCCGTAGAGAAGAAAATCTCTGTCTGTACTGTGCCAGTACTGAGCATTTCTTGGTGGATTGCCTTATCCGTCCTCCACGCCTGGGAAACGCACGCACGCACCCAGCTCACGTGGGTGTTGCATCTTTTGGTTCCAAGTCTGCTCCTCCACGTCTCACGGTACCCGTGCGGTTTTCTTCTTCAGCCAACTCCTCCCTCTCAGCCGTGGCCTGCTTGGACTCCGGTGCCTCTGGAAATTTTATTTTGGAGTCCTTTGTTAATAAATTCAGCATCCCGGTGACCCGTCTCGTCAAACCGCTCTACATTTCCGCGGTCAACGGAGCCAGATTGGACTGCACCGTGCGTTACCGCACAGAACCCCTCCTGATGTCTATCGGACCCCACCACGAAAGGATTGAGTTCTTCGTTCTCCCCGGCTGTACCTCTGAGGTCCTCCTCGGTCTGCCTTGGCTCCGGCTTCATTCCCCCACCATTGATTGGATCACCGGGGAGATCAGGAACTGGGACTCTGCCTGCCACAGGAAGTGCCTCTCCCCCCCTCCCAGTCCCGTCAGGCAAGCCTTGGTGCCTCCCCATGGCCCCCGTCCTGGTGTCACACTGCCCCGTGCCAGGCCTCGCCCTCTGCCCTCCCTCCCCATTCCCACTCCTGCTGTACTGCCTGCCGTTGAGGAAACCCTCCGTTCTTTCCCGGTGTCCTCATCCCAGGGGAGGCAGTTACCGGACAAAGAGAAGGGGAGACCTAAGGGGGGGGGTACTGTTACGCCTAGCGCTCCGGGTCCCCGCTCCTCCCCGGAGCGCTCACGGCGTCTTTCTCCCTGCAGCGCCCCGGTCAGTCCCGCTGACCGGGAGCGCTGCACTGTCATGGCCGTTGGGGATGCGATTCGCACAGCGGGACGCGCCCGCTCGCGAATCGCATCCCAGGTCACTTACCCGTCCCGGTCCCCTGCTGTCATGTGCTGGCGCGCGCGGCTCCGCTCTCTAGGGCGCGCGCGCGCCAGCTCTTTGAGACTTAAAGGGCCAGTGCACCAATGATTGGTGCCTGGCCCAATTAGCTTAATTGGCTTCCACCTGGTCCCTGACTATATCTGACCTCCTCCCATGCACTCCCTTGCCGGATCTTGTTGCCTTGTGCCAGTGAAAGCGTTTAGTGTGTCCAAAGCCTGTGTACCTGAACTTCTGCTACCCATCCTGACTACGAACCTTGCCGCCTGCCCCCGACCTTCTGCTACGTCTGACCTTGCCTCTGCCTAGTCCTTCTGTCCCACGCCTTCTCAGCAGTCAGCGAGGTTGAGCCGTTGCTAGTGGATACGACCTGGTTGCTACTGCCGCAGCAAGACCATCCCGCTTTGCGGCGGGCTCTGGTGAAAACCAGTAGCCTCTTAGAACCGGTCCACTAGCACGGTCCACGCCAATCCCTCGCTGACACAGAGGATCCACTACCTGGAAGCCGAATCGTGACAGTCATTTTTACCGAAAAATTTACTGTGTAGAAACCGAAGCCCCCAAAAGTTAAAAAATAGTGTTTTTTTTTTCAATTTTGTCTCACAATGATTCTTTTTCTCTGTTACGCCATAGTTTTTTAGGTAAAATGACTGATGTCCTTACAAAGTAGAATTGGTGGAGCAAAAAAATAAGCCATCATATGGATTTTTAGGTGAAAAATTTAAAGAGTTATGATTTTTTAAAGGTAAGGAGGAAAAAACGAAAATGCAAAAACGGAAAAACCCCGGGTCCTTAAGGGGTTAAATCCATGGGTCATCTGTGTCATGTATGAAACATGCTAGGCCCTCCAATGCAGGAGACGCTCTATGTAGTCACTTACTACTCTAATGAATGGATGAGGGTGCTGAACTGTAGAACACCATAAAGCCAGAAAACCCTTTTAAACCATTTGAAAAAGCCCATTTAAAAAATATTGTTAAACTAATGTGGGTTAATTCCATTCTAAAATATTGTTCATTCTTGGGTCTGCAGGTGAGGGCTAGCTTGTTGTATTCTTACTGGACTGAAACTGAAGAGTGACGAGGACTGAGAGTAATGCATTTCCAGCTTACAAGCTGTTAACAGACAGTTCCCAACAGTCTATAGCTCACCCTCCATGAGAAAACTACTGTATATAGACACATAGACAGATATACATTGAACACATTTTAGCACATAAAATGTCTTAATTTTTTTTTTCTTAAAAGGGGTTTCCTATACAATTGTTTTTTTTTTTTTTTTTTTTAACATCAGTATTTATATAATATTTTCATGAGAAAATAAGTAAAAGTGCTCTCAACATAAGACAAGCATCCAGGGACCTACCACACCAAGAAAGACACTATAGAAAAGGGTTATAACCCCTAAATTGCAAACAACCCATGTTGTAAAAATGCAATAGGGCAACCACCAAGGGTAGTACAGAAGTAGAAAAAAGAAGCACCTGCCAAAAGAGGCCTAAAAACAACTAACAAAAAAGAGAGAAAGGAGAGGAGCAAGAGAGCCGTACAATAAAAGAGGATCTAAAAGGAAGAAAAAGAAGAGGGCAGAGTACTAGAAAAGGGAAGGAATGGTCTGTCAAGCAAGGAGCAGAGCAGAGTTAGGCTGGGTTCACACCACGTTTTGTTAAATACAGTTCCCGGAGGGGGGCGGGGCTTAATCGCGGCGCCTGCACTCAGCCGTATTCGGGAACCGTATTGAATGTATGTCTATGAGCCGACCGGAGTGAACCGCAGCCTCCGGTCGGCTTCGTTTTCAGCCGTATGCGGTTTCTCGACCGCAGGCAAAAACGTGGTCGACAGCCTACGGCTGCTATTTACCAGTAGCCCGGTATGGCTGTATTTGCCATTATGTAAAAACAAAAATCAGACAACTAAAGGCACTGCCCTGTGCCGTTACCAAAAGTAAGGCAAGTACATGGAGTTAGGCAAAATGCTCACGTACCTGAAGTTGTTGGGCTCAGAGCTCAACATCTATAGAAGCATAAAGTAGCGATTCCAGATGAAAGGAAAATCCCAGGTTGAATGTGGGGCGCACAACGCTAATAGCAGAAAACCACGGGCACCATGGATTATAGCTAAAGGTTATTTTATTTTACACGAAGGACGTGTTTGGAGAGCTGCACACTCTCTTTTTCAAGCCTATTACAGAAGTGACATGAACGCAGCATTTTATACATAACATGTTTGAAAAAGCCCGGGAGTTGCCTGACTGATTGACGTAACGCAGGTGGGACATCACATCCTGTTCACACAGGTAAAAGTGTACCACCAATCAGGACATAGTACATGTGAATAAGATAGTACCAGGTAGGGATAGGGGAAGGGGTGGGGAAAAAAGGTTTTTGATGTATTACCGTATAACCTCAGTTGCTTCATTGAGGCCTCTCGGTTATAATGTACGTAATTTATAGATCCAGTACATTTCCTTATTGTGAAGGGTTTGAATCCTACTTGGTATTTCTTCTGGAATTTGTTCTGTAAGTTGAGAGATGACATTAACCATGGATTGCAAAATGTCATTATACAATTGAATTATTTTACTGCACATAATGAATACAGCAGGTTAAATCAAGATTTATCTATAAAAAAAACAGCAGAGCACAAAATGAAATTAAAGCAAAAAAAGCACAAAAATTTAAAGAGACAGAGTTGATAGGGCTAACAAAGTTTATAGAACATGGATAGTTCTATAGAATCATATAATAGTGACAATGCCAATAAAGGGGGAAGTTGGTGGAAAGATAGGTGAAGACCACCAATCCACCCCTCAAGGAAACAACCCAATTCCCTCATATAATATACAAAAAGACAGATTTAACAAAAAACATGAGAAAATTTTACAACAATCCAGGACCTTTCACAGCCAGCGCAAATGTAATATACATCCCAAATCTGGTCAGGGGAACAATACCCCAAAACTCCCTTTCTCACCCAACATACCGGGTTCCTCTGTTCCTTCAGAACCAATGAAAAATAGTCACCAGGTTCATAATAATAACAATAATTCTACCCAAATAAATCACTTTAATACTTCCTGTATGAACCAAACCCCAGTAAAGACTATTAACTCTAAACAAGGAGTGACCCTCACACAGGTCACAACTTTCAAATCCACTCCAGCAGAGATAAAAACCCAGCCCTCAGAAATTAGAGCCACCATTAACAAATTAAAAGAACATTGAGTGCTGTATCCGGCAAAAACCAATACCACTCCAATAGAAAATTCCATCTCCCTTTCCCAGTCGTCTCTACTTACTGTACATGAAGAAGAGGGCAAATCATCCCAATCCACTTTTTTTTTTTTTTTTTGAGATCTCAGCAACAGTTTGGTCTCTCTACCCAGCACTACAGATATCACAACTGTAGACAATACTGGGTCTGGACATAGTGGTTTAGTACCATTCCTAGAAAATTGCCATCCTCCCTTGTTCCATCCACTCCCTGCACCACTTAATCCTTTAGATTGCCTAACACCAAGCAGCCCTTTTTTAGGGAATCTGAAAACCCCAGGGAACATGAGAATAAAGGATTTTTCCAGCCAAGACAAACAAAAAGAAAAAACACAGAAGATGCAAACAAGGAGGAAAAGAAAAAAGAAAGAATAGAAACACAGTTCTAACCATACCATCCTATCCCATTCTCCCACAATAAAAATCTTCAATCTCTCCTCCCATAAACTCACACCCTATGAGATTCTTCTTCTACAAAAGGGACTATCCCTTTTGTATTATTTGTAGACCTACATGAACACCTGCAAATTAACATTACATCGTCATTTTTTGTTACCCTCTAAACAGAATTCGGCTACGCAGACCAATGAAGGATGAAGAAATACAAATCCTTGGAAAACACCCGGAGATCAAATGCCTATCCAAATTTTACCCTATTCACAACCAGGGTTTCCATATAAAAGTATTTCATGATTTAGTATCCCGGGGCCTAGAATCCCTGGAGAAAAAGCACCATCAAGGAAGCAAGGAGGGACATCTGACTCAAAAAGAAAAGAAAGCTCTAACAGCTTTGAAAAATAATTCTGATTTGGTAATTTGTCCAGCCGACAAGGGCAGGGGAGTGGTGTTACAAGATCACATAGATTATAACACAGAAGCCCAAAAAATATTGAGTGATACAAATTACTACCGGATCATCAGAGACAATCCCTTTATGGGCCTGGAGAAAAAACATTACAGGATCTATTAACTGAAGAAGTACAGAATAATATATTGACAAAAAAAGAGAAAAAATTCCTGACAGTAACTAATGCATCTATTCCCTACTACTATCATCTACTGAAATTACATAAGAACTCAACATCACCACCAGGCTGCCCAATAATTGCAGGTACCAATAGTTTTTTATCCAACATGTCACAGTATTTAGATCTAATTTTGCAAGAACATGTATAAAACTTTGACAGCTATCTAAAAAAAAACTCTGATCAATTAATTACATTACTAAGATCCATAACCTGGCAGCCCCAATATGTTTTTCTCACACTAGATCTGGCAGCCCTATACACCAACATTCACATTTCCATCCGTCTAAAATGCATAAAAAAAATACTGATATTCCAGAGACAAAAAACTTTTCTCCTTGCAGGTTTAAAATTAATCCTGGAATAAAAAAATCGCAGGTACGATGGGTGTACGTACCATCAGATCCGTGGGACCGCTATGGGGACGCTGGTAGCCCCATCCTATTCCAATTTGTTTATCCTATGGGAAGGCCCCTCCAACCTGACTGACCAATTTGTCTCCAACATAAACAATAACGATTGGGGACTAAATAATAAGATAAAGTTTTTAGATCTTGAGAATACCCACTAATCCGAAGAGATCATCATATCCACCTATATTAAAAGTGTGGATTCAAATAGTTATTTGACCTTCCACAGTGGACATTTGAAACAATGGTGGACCAACGTGCCTTTTGGGCAATACAAACGGGTAAGGAAGAATTGTACCTTTAAAAATATTACAAAAAGAGGTTCATCGATAAGGGCTACCTGAAACCACTTCTACATGATGCCTTTTATAAAACTAAGAATTTAACTGAAGATGATTGCCTTCCCTCCACTTCATCTCAACTATGAGGCACAAGAGAATTCTCCGGAGAACATAACACCACTCCGAAATTTATCACAACATATACAATGGCCAATGCTGAAATAAAAGGAAATCCAGGTATAATTGTTAGGAGGACACCTACCCTGAAGAACATCTTAGCCCCAAGCCAGTTACGGAGCCATAAGAATAAAAGGTAATGTAGGAATCAACACCAGACCATACTTAAAGGGATATACAAATGTGGAAAATCCCGTTGCTTATGTTGCCCTTGCATTGTAAACAGCAAAACCACCTTTAAAAGTAACTAAACTGGAGAAACTTTCCCAATAACATCTTGCATAACAATATGTGGGACGCACCACGCAGGAGTTACACGTGGCACTCAACCAACATAGAGCTAAAATCCGAAAAGGGTTTCAGCTACACAGTCTGTCGAGGCATTGCCAGTCTGAACATCCCCAAGTGCCACAACCCATCAGAATATATCCAATTGAATAAATTCCAGAAGAAATACCAAATAGGATTCAAACCCTTAACAATAAGGAAATGTACTGGATATATACATTATGTACATTACAACCGAGAGGCCTCAATGAAACAACTGAGGTTATACGGTAATACATCAAAAACCTTTTTCCCCCACTCCTCCCCCTCCATCCCTCCCACCCTCCTACCTTTCCCTCAGACCCCTCCCAACACACCCCTTAACACCCCCCCCCAAAATTAATACATTTGCTTTAATCTCCAATTGCACTCCCCATTCCCTAACCAACACATTGGCTTTCCACCTACATCTCCCCCTCCATCTCCATACTAATGTCTGGTTCCTGAATCAGTTCCTTCCAATACATCATTGAACTCCATATTGCTCGTATTTGCATTCACCAAATGGGTATATTTACAGCAATATTCATCCTACATGTGCCATCTAGTGGCCTTAATAACAAATAGGTTAATCAATTTCTCCATCTCCTGTTCACCTCCACCATTCTGGGAGCTTTTATTAAAGTCCCTTAGATACGTGTACCTCGATTTATGCATCCCAAATAATAATGGTCAAATGGATACCAGAACAGATGTACCATAGAAACAATTGCATTGAATCTACTAACAATAATAATAATTGTTAAAAACTAAAATAAAAAGGTTTTCTCTTCAGTTCACTAGAGGGCTTGAACTCCAGACCCCCTGAGAACATACAACACCCAAATTCAATTCTTTACCAACAGCACCATAGGTTTTATATGTATAGCGAGCTTTCTGGAACTTTTATCTAATCTCTGCTCAAAATATAAAAAAGTTCACAACCCATCAGGGGTTCAAACTCGGGACCTCCTGGGGGTTCTCAACATCAAAAGTGATCTCCTACCAGCAGCACCACAAGCCTATCTTTGATGACAGGTCTTCCAGAACTTATATTTATACCTATTTTTATATAACAAAACAAAAAAAGAAAAGTTTTAACCTATGAGGGTTGAATAAAACGCACCTCACAATATCAATAGTGGAGAATACCTTCTCCCTCCCCTCCTCTTCTTTTAAAGAATCTCCTTTTCTTTCTACGTAGTTTACGACTAAAATTTAAGCTACCATGTTTTTTTTTCCCATAATAATGTATTATACCTATATGTATGTTTAAATGCCTTTTAAACTTAAGCTGGTACTCTTATTCATATGTACTATGTCCCGATTGGTGGTACACTCTTACCTGTGTGAACAGGATGTGATGTCCCACCTGCGTTACGTCACTCAGTCAGGCAACTCCATGGCATTTCAAACATTTTATGTATTAAACACTGCTTTCATGTCACTTTTGTAATAGACTTGAAAAAGAGAGCAGGCAGCTCTCTAAACGTGTCGTCCATGTAAAATAAAATAACCTTTATCTATAATCCATGGTGCCTGTGGTTTTCTGCTATCAGCATTGTGCGCCCAGCATTCAACCTGGGATTTTCCTTCTTTCTGGACTCGTTCAGCGGTGCCGTATGTATTTGCCATTAGGCACTAAAGAGCAAGTGCCTAGGGTGGAGTTTGGGGAATAGGGGTTTGGCAGCATCAGTTAAAGGGGTACTCCGGCCCTGAAACATCTTATCCCCTATCCAAAGTATAGGGGATAAGATGTCTCACCGTGGGGGTCCCGCCGCTGGGGACCCCCGCAATCTTGTGTTCGCCACCCACCTGTTTGAGCTGCACGCCACGGTGCCAGCTCACAAACAGCCGGGTGGCGACCACGGGGACAGAGTATGGTGATGTCACGACTCCGTGTGACATCACCCCTCGCCCCCGCTATGCAAGTCTATGGGAGGGGGCGTGTAATCTTGCTTTGAATGGGACAGTGACTACGATCTTTACAGCAGAGAAAGAGGCCAGCAATGCTTCTTCCTCTCCTCTGCTGTTTAGAGCTCACACTGACACACTGGACTGTTGAGCCTGTAAAAACACACACCTCTGCTCACCAGCTGCACTGTAGACCATCCACAGTACTGCACACGTTATGCATCAGTCTAGTTGTCAGGGTGTGTCATGAACCTCTCTTTGGTACCTTGGTCTCCCATTGAAGTCAATGGGAGATGAGCTCTTTTTAGGTGAAACCATAGAGTTTTTCATGGGGAAATCAACAATGCTTCTGCATAAAAAGCCACGTAACCTAAATGTATTGTTTAAAAGTCTGGTTATTTGTAGGCTTATTTTTTAATTAATAGTAGTGGGGGTGTAACTAATGTATATACACTCACTTGCCCTTTATTAGGTAAACCTGTTCAATTGCTTGTTAACACAAATAGCTAATCAGCCAATCACATGCAGCACATGTAGATGTGGTCAAGACAAATTGCAGAAGTTTAAACTAAAAATCAGAATATGTAAGTAAGGGGATTTAAATGGGCACTGTCAGAGACAAAAACTTTTATATGTTGCACATCTTAGCAAAACATTAAACTTTGTAATATACTTCATGAGAAAATGAATGTTATTTCCTTTTTATAGAAATCATGGCTTATAAAATCATGGCTTTGTCCAAGCTGAGCACAGAGAAGTGCTAGCCCACCCTCACTTACTGGACATTGTCCATTCCTGTGCTTCAGCTTGGACAAAGCCATGATTTTATAAGCCATGATTTCTATAAAAAGGAAAAAAAAAATTCTTATGAAGTATATTAGAAAGGTTAATGTTTGGACATAATGTACTACATATAAAAAAGTATTTGAATCTGACAGTGCCCATTTAAGTGACTTTGAACATGGCATGGTTGTTGGTGTCAGACTGTTGGTGAGTATTTCAGAAACTGCTGATCACGCACAACCATCTCTAGTATTTACAGAGAATGGTCAGAAAACGAGAAAATATGCTGTGAGCAGCAGTTGTGTGGATGAAAATGCCTTGTTGATGTCAGAGGAGAATGGGCAGACTGGTTACACCTCCAGCATGTCAGATGGCACCCATACAGCCAGAGGCCACAATGAAAGCTATTGTGCCTCATATTACTGACATCTTCCTTAGAACATTGAATTAATACTAAAGATACCTAAAAAGACCCAGATCTACAGGGTGGGCCATTTATATGGATACACCTTAATAAAATGGGAATAGTTGGTGATATTAACTTCCTGTTTGTGGCACATTAGTATATGTGAGGGGGGAAACTTTTCAAGATGGGTGGTGACCACTGCGGGCATTTTGAAGTCGGCCATTTTGAATACAACTTTTGTTTTTTCAATAGGAAGAGGGTCATGTGACACATCAAACTTATTGGGAATTTAACAAGAAAAACAATGATGTGCTTGGTTTTAACGTAACTTTATTCTTTCATGTTATTTACAAGTTTCTGACCACTTATAAAATGTGTTCAATGTGCTACCCATTGTGTTGGATTGTCAATGCAACCCTCTTCTCCCACTCTTCACACACTGATAGCAACACCGCAGGAGAAATGCTAGCACAGGCTTCCAGTATCCGTATACACTGCTATATACTACTATATACACCGCAGGAGAAATGCTAGCACAGGCTTCCAGTATCCGTAGTTTCAGGTGTTGCACATCTAGTATCTTCACAGCATAGACAATTGCCTTCAGATGACCCCAAAGATAAAAGTCTAAGGGGGTCAGATCGGGAGATCTTGGGGGCCATTCAACTGGCCCACGATGACCAATCCACTTTCCAGGAAACTGTTCATCTAGGAATGCTCGGACCTGACACCCATAATGTGGTGGTGCACCATCTTGCTGGAAAAACTCAGGGAACGTGTCAGCTTCAGTGCATAAAGAAGGAAACACATCATCATGTAGCAATTTCGCATATCCAGTGGCCTTGAGGTTTCCATTGATGAAGAATGGCCCCACTATCTTTGTACCCCATATACCACACCATACCATCAATTTTTGTGTTCCAGCAGTCTTGGAGGGATCTATCCAATGTGGGTTAGTGTCAGACCAATAGCGGTGGTTTTGTTTGTTAACTTCACCATTCACATAAAAGTTTGCCTCATCACTGAACAAAATCTTCTGCGTAAACTGAGGGTCCTGTTCCAATTTTAGTTTTGCCCATTTAGCAGCACCTGAAACTACGGATACTGGAAGCCTGTGCTAGCATTTCTCCTGTGGTGTTGCTATCAGTGTGTGAAGAGTGGAAGAAGAGGGTTGCATTGACAATTCAACACAATGGGCAGCACATTGAACACATTTTATAAGTGCTAATTTACAAGAAAGAATTTGGGGCTCAGGGTAAATGATGTATGGACACAACTGGCTGAATATGTTAAATGATGATATTTATTAATTATAATAATCAAATTGTTTGTAAGACGTGGTAAGTACCGTGACTTACAGGGCCCTTGTAGAGCCACGGCACTCCCTACAAAAATATAGTATAGATAAAATTCCAAATACAATTAAAATAAATTAATCATGAATATAAAATGTTATTTAAAACATGATAGTATTATTGAGACCAATCACAAATTATAGATATCCAACAAAAGGTCCTCTTTAGAGTTTGGACCTCCTTAGATGTTAGTAACTAATAGCAACCCATGGGGCTATTTATATATAGCAATATAACCACAGTCTAATGAGTCTTTTGATGAATAGTTAAATCGGTCAGTATCCAGTTCATTAAAGCATGTCAATGTAGCGCTGTTATATCCCTTGGTAACAGAGTTAATATATCACTTGGTAGCAGAGTTGTAATAATTGCTGGCAATTGTAACAGTTAGTAGAATGATACAGTTATGCTCACCGCCCCGGGACCGGTACTTGTCAGGATGCTGTTGCTCTTTGGGGATGCTGCGATCCCTCCTGCGGTCTCTCCTGCGGCTTTTAGGGATAGTTGGAGATACTGCGATCTCTTCTGTACTTTCTCTTGTGCGCTTTGCTGCCGCAATCAGGAATTCCAGCAAAGCGCACAAGAGAAAGTACAGGAGAGATCGCAGTATCTCCAACTATCCCTAAAAGCCGCAGGAGAGACCGCAGGAGGGATCGCAGCATCCCCAAAGAGCAACAGCATCCTGACAAATACCGGTCTCGGGGCGGTGAGCATAACTGTATCATTCTACTAACTGTTGCAATTGCCAGCAATTATTACAACTCTGCTACCAAGTGATATATTAACTCTGTTACCAAGGGATATAACAGTGCTACATTGACATGCTTTAATGAACTGGATACTGACCGATTTAACTAATCATCGAAAGACTCATTAGACTGTGGTTATATTGCTATACATAAATAGCCCCATGGGTTGCTATTAGTTACTAACATCTAAGGAGGTCCAAACTCTAAAGCGGACCTTTTGTTGGATATCCATAATTTGTGATTGGTCTCAATAATACTATCATGTTTTAAATAACATTTTATATTCATGATTAATTTATTTTAATTGTATTTGGAATTTTATCTATACTATATTTTTGTAGGGAGTGCCGTGGCTCTACAAGGGCCCTGTAAGTCACGGTACTTACCACGTCTTACAAACAATTTGATTATTATAATTAATAAATATCATAATTTAACATATTCAGCCAGTTGTGTCCATACATCATTTACCCTGAGCCCCAAATTCTTTCTTGTAAATTAGCACTTTTTTTATTCACCTTGGGTATAGGTGATATTTTTTGGGTAGCCCAGGTTGCTATTGGTTACAGTGAGAACAAAGAGCCACTCCAAATCCTCCTTTTAACATTTTATAAGTGGTCAGAAACTTGTAAATAACTCATGAAAGAATAAAGTTACGTTAAAACCAAGCACATCATTGTTTTTCTTGAGAAATTCCCAATAAGTTTGAAAAAACAAAAGTATTGAAAAAACAAAAGTTGGATTCAAAATGGCCGACTTCAAAATGGCCACCACGGTCACCACCCATCTTGAAAAGTTTCCCCCCTCACATATACTAATGTGCCACAAACAGGAAGTTAATATCACCAACCATTCCCATTTTATTAAGGTGTATCCATATAAATGGCCCACCCTGTACATCAAACAATGGTCCAGCTAAGAAAAATCAGAAAGGATCATCAGGTACCAAAGCCCACCATAACAACAGATGAGGAAAATGTCAAAATCCTATTGCTTAACAGACTGTCTGCCTATATTGTACCATAATTTATTTAGATCATTATGAGTCACATGTGAACTGCAATAAGTTTGCACACTACATTGTGAAACACTGATTTTCTGGCTTTGACTTCAAGAGTACATGTCATTTCCCACAACAAGTTATGTTACTCAGTTCCTAATCCTGATCATGTAAATATGATGTGTATAGCACCTATATTTCTCTCGCAAATACCTTCTATCTGTTTTTCACTTGGTTTGTCATTCTGTGCTTTGGTGCGGAGTGTCCTCCGTCTGCATGACTTATCTTTCTCCATGAGTCTGCTGTGTGGGGTCTCTTCATCCAATCCCTACAGGCTGCTCTGTAACCCAAGCAGAAGTCTGATAGACAGGACAGGAGTGAACACAAAGGAGTACTAGTCCCACCCTCACTTACTGGACTTTGTCCTAGCCTGTACTTCAGCTTGGACAAATATGATGCTGCAGCCAAACAGGATTAATGTTCTGGATGGTATAGGGACCCCTAATGGTGTTTTATAAAAGCCTTAATTTCTATAAAAAAAGAAATAGCATTTTTTTTTTATGAAGTACCTTATATTAAAAAGGTTAATGTTTCGCCAAGATGTACAACATAAAAAAAGTTTTTCAATGTGACAGTGCCCATTTAAGCTGCACATCACTTTTTGGCTAGTGCCAGGCCATGACTTGTTTTTGTATTGCTGTAATACCATCAGCAATAATATTGGTAGGTATTAAAAATGTTAGTCATAAAAGTAATATTTCCTTTTATTTATTTATTTATTATTAATATTTACTATTACGATTATAGTACTAGTGATAAAGGAAAAGTAATATGATAATGATAGTTAGAAACCTATAAAAAAAAAACAGCAGCTTTGATCCAGGGTCCTAGAACTAATTGCCTTTTCCCAGGGTCAAAAAGAAATTGTGCCATGCCCCCTCCCATAGACTTGCATTGAGGGGGCGGGGCATGGCGTAATGAGGGGCGGAGCAGTGATGTCATGATACTCTGTCCCCTGCATCGCCCGTCATCAGCCACAGAGCGATCCTTGCTCTGTGCAGCGGAGAAACGGGGGGTGCTGCAGGAGAGATCACGGGGGTCCCCAGCGGCTGGACCCCCGCAATCAGACATCTTATCCCCTATCCTTTGGACAGAGGAAAAGATGTCTAGGGGCGGAGTACCCCTTTAAGATGTCTAGGGGCAGAGTACCCCGGTGGAAATATATATATATATATATATATATATATATATATATATATATATATAATTATTTTTTTTTTTTTTTGGTGCCAGAAAGTTAAACAGATTTGTAAATTGCTTCTATTGAAAAATCTTTACCCTTCCAGTACTTATTAGCAGCTGTATGGTACAGAGTAAATTCTTTTCTTTTTGAATTTCTTTTATGTCTTGTCAACAGTGCTCTCTGCTGACACCTGATGCCCGTAACAGGAACTGTCCAAAGCAGGAGAAAACGCCCATAGCAAACCTATGCTGCTCTGGAAAGTTCCTGTGTAGCATATAGCTGCTAATAAGTACTGAAAGGATTAAGATTTATAAATAGAAGCAATTTACAAATCTTAGTATACAAAAAAAGAAGATTGCAGCAGCACACTTGGTCAAAAAATGGAGGCTCTAATCGCACTTTTTGATCAAAACGTGTCCCCCCCATCCACCACGCAGAGGTGGCCTCATTTAGGATGGGACCCTAACACAAATCCTGAGCCTAACACTCATAACCATTCACCTCTGTTGGGCATATAGCCTCTGACTGGGTGACATGCTGGATCCATTATCAATTTAAAACACCTCCTGTGAAAAAGGGGGAGGGGTGCACAGCTAAAGAGGGTGCCATTCCCCCTGAGTTGTACAAACAAGCAAAAAGAAAAATAGCCAGCAGAACTACCAAATACACGTGTGCACGTTGCTGTTGCAAATACAGAGAAAACAAAAAAAAGAAGATTGCAGCAGCACACTTGGTCAAAAAATTTAGGCTCTTAGCGCACTTTTTGATCAAAACGTGTCCCCCGATCCACCACGCGGAGGTGGCCTCATTTAGGATGGGACCCTAACACAAATTCTGAGCCTAACGCTCATATCCACTCACCTCTGCTGGGCATATAGCCTCTGACTGGGTGACATGCTGGATCCATTATCAATTTATAACATCACCTGTGAAAAAGGGGAAGGGGTGCACAGCTAAAGAGGGTGCCATTCCCCCTGAGTCGTACTGGCTATTTTTCTTTTTTGCTTGTTTGTACAACTCAGGGGGAATGGCACCCTCTTTAGCTGTGCACCCCTCCCCCTTTTTCACAGGAGGTGTTTTCAATTGATAATGGATGAGTGGATATGAGCGTTAGGCTCAGAATTTGTGTTAGGGTCCCATCCTAAATGAGGCCACCTCTGCGTGGTGGATGGGGGGACACGTTTTGATCAAAAAGTGCGCTAAGAGCCTCCATTTTTTGACCAATTGTGCTGCTGCAATCTTCTTTTTGTATACTCTGTATTTGCCACAGCATCGTGCACCCGTGTATTAGGTAGTTGTGCTGGCTAATTTTCTTTTTGCTTAATTTACAAATCTGTTTAACTTTCTGGCACCATTCATAAAAAAAAAAAAAAGTTTTCCATCGGAGTACCCCTTTATGTTTTAAAGGAATCACTGAGATATAGGGTTTTTATCCATATAGTAGAGGAAAAGAATGAAGCACTCACCAGGTCGTTGTGGAACCGCAAACATCTTTATTGTTTGTCAGCTTGCCAGCGTTCCTACATGTGCTCTCCCACACATGTAGGAACGCTGCCAAGTTGATATACAATAAAGAAGTTTGCGGTTCCACAACGACCTGGTGAGTGCTTCATTCTTTTCCTCTACTGAATGGATAATGTCTTGAACTCATTTTTGTGAGCACCGGGAAGGTCGCAGCTCCAGGGAAGCCTAGCGGGTTATTTGTTAGTGAAGTTGCAGTGCTGGGTATCAACTGGTCTGGATCGTACTGAGATTTAGGGATTTTGTACTTCGGGCATTACTCCTTCGGGTGTTCAGTGCCGCACCTGTCCACAGCGTAAGTGTGTGGCATTGTAGCTCAGCTCCATTGAAGTGAATGGGGCAGAGTTGCAATAACACTCAAAAGTGTTGCATGGTTGTCTTGAAAAAAAAAAAACAAGCAGCCATACCCCCCCCCAATCAGATTGCTTCTTTCATTTTTAAAGAGACCTGCGAAAAATGAAAAAGCAATCTGACTGGTTGCCATGGGCAAATACACCACTCTTCCTTTATACAGGTTTTGATAAATCTCCCCCACAGTCCTCTCTCCCCTGCTGCCTGCATAGAAGCAAGGTAGCATCCTATCTGCCTGGAGAAGGATCGTGCACTGACCCTGCTGATGCCCCAGACATGGTTAAAGGCTCATTTGCAGCCTAACTGCAGGATACTACTTTAGACTCTGCCTTAATTCTTGCAAGAGTTATCCCCCCCCCCCCAAATCCTACTTTTGCATGTTCCATGATGGTAGTAGTAGTAGTACCTTTACTAATTGACAGATCGCCCTGGGTCAATTGCGATCCTTCTGTATCATTTATAGATGTGGGCGGCCGCTCTTCTATGGTCATCTGCTGTGATTGGCCTGATGGTCCGTACCAATCACAACTCTCTGTTGGAAATGTGAATAGGTGTATATATACGGCAGTGCAGGGGACCATAGAAGAGCGGCCGCATCTATACATTATACAGGAGGATCACAGCGGGTGTCAGGAGTGACACTCGCTGCGATCTGTCTACTAATGCAGGTACTACAGCTCCCAGCATGGAGCAGTAGTATCTGCAGTTAAGGACAGATCACAGCGTGTGTCACTCCTGACACCCAATGCGATCGTCCTATCTATTGCAGAAATGCGGAGCAGCTCTATACAGCGCTCGCATCTCTGCACTATACTCCGGCCGGCTAGTGATATGAATAGAACATCACTCATTCATATTTCCCTCTGAGAGTGGTGATTGGCTGCAACCATCCGGCCAATCACCACTCTGGGCAAAAAATATGAATGAATGATGTTTTATTCACATCAATGGCCTGCCGGAGTACAGAGCAGAGATGCGAGCGCTGTATAGAGCCGCTCCGCATCTCTGCAATAGATAGGAGGATCGCATCGGGTGTCAGAAGTGTCATCTGGGGCGATCTTTCTATTAGTACAGGTACTACTATTCCCAACATGGAACAGTCTGTTCCATGCTGGGAGCAGTAGTACTACCTTTCGCTATAAAAACATTTTTGTTAAATACATTTTTTCCCATCCCTACTGCATCTTTTTATTTATTTTATAATTTTTTTTTTTTGTACCCAACAAATTTAGAAAAAAACGGCAAAGGGGCCAAAAATTTTATTTCCACTTAAAGGGAAAAACATCAGAAAAAACACCAGAAAAACTGCCAAAATTTAGGAAAAACCTGTGGCAGTTTTTCTGGCGTTTTTGCTGGCATTTTTTTAAGTGTAAAAAGAAAAAACTAGTGGAAACCTAGCCTTAAAATTATAACTTTTTGTACAAAAATTAGTATGCCTAAAATTGTCCTGTTCTGAACCCTATAACTTTTATTTTTCCATACAAGAGGATGTATGATGTTTTTTGTTTTATCTGTAGCATTTTTGTTTTGATGGGACTTTTTGATTGCTTTTTATTATTTGTTTTATAATTTATAAAGTGACCACCTAAGGACTTTGGCATTTCTTATGTATGTATTTTTATAATTTGGACATTTACACATGCGGCAATGGCACATATGTTAATATTTGTTTACATTATTTTCTTTTTTTTAAATGGGAAATTGGGGGTGATTCAAACTTTAGGGAAGGGGCTTATTCACATTTATTAAGTTTTATTCAGTATTTTAGATTATTACCATAGCACAGCATTGATCAGTGCTATTAATGCTCCATTGCTACAGACTGCCATGGCTCCCTGGAGGGCTGATCGGATGGGACAGAGGCAGGATAGTAATCCACCGCCTCTCAGCTGATTGGGACGCCACAGGCCCCACTAAACTCTGGTGAGCTGCCTGGATTTTACAATTTAGATGCTGCAATCCACTTTGAATGTGGATTGTCTAAAGAGTTAAGGGGGTACTTCGGTGGGAAAAAAAACTGGTGCCAGAAAGTTAAACAGCTTTGTAAATGACTTTTATTTGACAATCTTAATCCTTCCAATACTTATCAGCTGCTCTATGCTCCAGAGGAAGTTCTTTTTTTTTATTTTTTATTTATTTTTTCTGTCTGACCATAGTGCTCTCTGCTGACACCTCTGTCCATGTCAGGAACTGTCCAGAGCAGGAGCACATCCCCATAGCAAACCTATCCTGCTCTGGTCAGTTCTACATAGACAAATCTGTCAGCAGAGTGCACTGTGGTCAGACAGAATAGAAATGAAAAAAAAAAGAACTTCCTCTGTAGTATACAGCAGCTGTTAAGTACTGGAAGGATTAATATTTTTAAATAGAAGTAATTTACAAATCTGTTTAACTTTCTGGCACCAGTTGATTTAAAAAAAAATTTGTTTTCCTAGGGAGTACCCCTTTAACCCCTTAACAACACATGACGTAAATGTACGTCCTTACGTCCTGTACATGACCACGAGCACCAGAGTGGTGCTCGTGTCATGCACGGCAGGTCCGGCTGCTATCAGCAGCCAAGGTACCGCCGGTAATGGCAGACATCAGCGATCCCACTGATGTGCGCCATTAACCCCTTAGATGCATCTGCAGCAGTGCGGTCGGTAAAATGGATGATCAGATCGCCCGCTGATCATCCATAATGGCACACAAACAGTATTTTTTTTAATTTTGCCATACATTTTATGGTAAAATGAGTGATGTCATTACAAAGGACAACTGGTCGCACAAAAAACAAGTCCTCATACTCGTCTGTGGATGGAAATATGAAAGAGTTATGATTTTTAGAAGGCGAGGAGGTAAAAACGAAAATGCAAAAATAATTGGCTGCATCCTTAAAGGATTTTTTTTAAATCAACTGGTGCCAGAAAGTTAAACAGATTTGTAAATTACTTCTATTAAAAAAAATCTTAATTCTTCCAGTACTTATCAGCTCCTGTATGAGCCACAGGAATTTCCTCTCTTTTTGAATTTCCTTTCTATCTGACCACAGTGCTCTTTGCGGACACCTCTGTCCATATCAGTAACTGTCCAGAGCAGGAGAGGTTTTCTCTGGGGACTGGCTCCTGGTCTGGACAGTTCCTAAAAATGGACAGAAGTGTCAGCAGAGAGCACTGTGATCAGACAGAAAGGAAATTCAGAAAGAAAATAACTTCCTGTGGAGCACATAATAGCTGATAAGTACTGGAAGGATTAAGATTTTTAAATAGAAGTAATTTACAAATATGTTTAAATTTCTGGCACCAGTTGATTTAGAAAAATATGTTTTTCAGTGGAGTACCCCTTTAAGGCCAAAATGGGCTGTGTCCTTAAGGAGTTAATGTTGGACATCACTCTGGTCAATGATGTCCGGGATTAGCCGTTGGTCCTGTTTTCTGCTCAGCTCCCAAGCATGCTTCATAGACCAGAAGCAGACACAGGGTGTACGTGTATACCCTGCATTCTTAAGGTGTTTAACCCCTTAAGGACCGGAGGTTTTTCCGTTTTTGCATTTTCGTTTTTTGCTCCTTGCCTTTAAAAAATCATAACTCTTTCAAATTTACACCTAAAAATCCATATGATGGCTTATTTTTTGCGCCACCAATTCTACTTTGTAATGACGTCAGTCATTTTGCCCAAAAATCTATGGTGAAGCGGGAAAAAAAATCATTGTGCGACAAAATTTTAAAAAAAACGCTGTTTTGTAACTTTTGGGGGCTTCCGTTTCTACGTAGTACATTTTTCGGTAAAAATGACACCTGATATGTATTCTGTAGGTCCATACGATTAAAATGATACCCTACTTATATAGGTTTGATTTTGTCGGACTTCTGGAAAAAATCATAACTACATGCAGGAAAATTAATACGTTTAAAATTGTCATCTTCTGACCCCTATAACTTTTTTATTTTTCCGTGTATGGGGCGGTATGAGGGCTCATTTTTTGCGCCGTGATCTGAAGTTTTTAACGGTACCATTTTTGCATTGATAGGACTTATTGATCGCTTTTTATTCATTTTTTCATGATATAAAAAGTGACCAAAAATGCACTATTTTGGACTTTGGAATTTTTTTGCGCGCACGCCATTGACCGTGCGGTTTAATTAACGATATATTTTTATAATTCGGACATTTCCGCACGCGGCGATACCATTTATGTTTATTTTTATTTTTATTTACACTGTGTTTTTTCTTTTATGGGAAAAGGGGGGTGATTCAAACTTTTAATAGGGAAGGGGTTAAATGATGTTTATTCACTTTTTTTTTGCACTTTTTTTTTGCAGTGTTATAGGTCCCATAGGGACCTATAACACTGCACACACTGATCTTTTACATTGATCACTGGTTTCTCATAAGAAACCAGTGATCGATGATTCTGCCGCATGACTGCTCATGCCTGGATCTCAGGCACTGAGCAGTCATTCGGCGATCGGACAGCGAGGAGGCAGGTAGGGGCCCTCCCGCTGTCCTGTCAGCTGTTTGGGATGCCGCGATTTCACCGCGGCTATCCCGAACAGCCCACTGAGCTAGCCGGCATGCTTTCGGTTTCACTTTAGACGCGGCGTTCAACTTTGAACGCCGCGTCTAAAGGGTTAATAGCGCGCGGCACAGCGATCAATGCCGCGCGCTATTAGCCACGGGTCCCGGCCGTTGTTAGAGGCCGGGCCCGACCCGCTATGACGCGGGGCCACGCCGTGGCCCCGCGTTATAGATCGGGAGTGGACACATGACGTTCCAGTACGTCATGTGTCCTTAAGGGGTTAAAGGGCTAATCCGCTGCTCAGCATTTGGAACAAACTGTTCCGAATGCTGGAGGTAGCGCCAGGAGCTCGTGATGTCATAGCCCCACCCCTTCATGACGTCATTTCCCGCCCCCTCAATGCAAGTCTATGGGAGGGGGTGTGACTGGGCTATGAGGGGGTCATCACTGAGCAACAGAGTACCCCTTTAATTTCCCATTGCAAGGAGGCATAAGCACCAGTGCCACAGCTGACTTGATGATAGACTCTTATTTGATGATAGGCTGGGTCAGCAGCATCATAAAGTAATGAATTGCCCTGTGACATGCATGGCCATTGTCAGGACAACAAGGAACAATGCTGAGGGCTGGAGAGAGAACCAGAGGTGGCACTAGATCCAGTCCAGGTATTTCATTACATCCCCAAATCTTAATCCCATTGAGACTATGTGGTCAATCCTTAATAAGTGGGTGGACAAACAAAAACATAGACATTGGCCCTCATTTACTATTGCAAACCCGACATGTTTTGTCAGGTTGTGCGCCAGATTCTGTTGCAATGCGCCAGAAATCCTGTCTGCGCCAGATTTTGTGCCCGAATCTGTGCCAGAATTGAAAAAACCCCTCAATTTTGCGAAGAAAACCCGAAAAAGGGGCGTGGCCACCGGGAAAAGGGGACGTGGCCTCAAAAAAGGGGCGTGTTCCCGACATTTTCACAAAAACCCAAAATATTTACTAAAGTTTCCACATAAAATGTGGTGGACTTGAGCTGAGGAAAACCAGACAGATGAGAGCATGTGTAAAAAAAAAGCAAAATGTAGGGAAAGTGGAAAATGTAGGGAAACCTTAGTAAATACTTAATTAAACAATGGAGAATACATACAGAACAAATTGCAAAACACATGACAATGTAACCCGGAGCTGTGGGCCGTAGCAGACACCATAAAGTGACATCCACATGACATGGCAGGTAGACAAGAGTGTTTCGAACTGAGACACTGCAGAAGAATGCCGGTCCCCACTACTCCCAGTTGCTGCTATGTATGTACATCGGTGTCTGTAATAGAGATTCCTCCCATCATTCGCATGCCTTGTTCCCAGTGCCTGTATATCCTTGCTGCCCTGTGATTTGACCTTTGCCTGTTCCCTGATGTTGTCTTTGCCTGCTGATTTTGTACGACACCGCTTTCTTTGTTTGACCCATCGCCTGTCCTGACTTTGCCTTTGGTTTGTGATATTTTTTTTTACCTATCTGTCCATGTGCTGCTGACCTGTTTTTTCTTGACTATTTGGAATCCCCTGTGCGTAGCGCAGTGTAGGGACCGATGCCCAGTTGGGGGCTGCCATTTGGGGAAGATCATCCAAGTAGGTAGAGACAGTGGTTGGGCCAATATTCAGTGTGCACCGTTTCCTACCCCCCTCACATGACATCAACACTGTAAAAATTGAGTCTTTGCATAACCTTGATGTTTTTGTCAATAAAAGTTTAAAAATTTATGAACTGCCTATAAATGTATTTCAGAATACCATAGTAAGATTTGATTCAAAGATCTAAAAACACTAAAGCATCAAACTTTGTGAAAATTTGTGCCAGTCTCAAAACATTTTGTCACCACTGTAGTGTCAACATACCTTGCAGCCCTGTACTCTCATATGTAATCGCTCTTATATGTTCCTGTTTCCAATAGAGCCCACACAGCACGAAGTGCAGGCACCGATGACGTCACTCATTGGTGCCTGCACTGTAGAGGAAGGAAGATGCAGGCCCCTGCTGCGCTCCAGAAGAGAAGATCGCTGTGTGGGACATCAGGTGAGCGATTTTTTCAATCTGGGAGGGGGGGGGGGGGGCTGGAGGGGGAAAAACTCTGCTGCCTACACCTACTGGGGGAGGAGGAGGAAAAACTCTGCTACCTACACCTACTGGGTGGGGGGGGAGGAGGAAAAACTCTGCTGCCTACACCTAATGGGGGAAGGAGGAAAAACTCTGCTGCCTACACCTACTGGGGGGACTCTGCCACCTACACCTGCTGTGGGGGGAACCTGCTGCCTACACCTACTGTGGGGGGATCCTGCTTCCTACACCTACCATGGGGGGATCCTGCTGCCTACAACTAATGTGGGGGGGTCCTGCTGCCTTCACCTGCTGTGGGGGGATCCTGTTCCCTACACCTACTGTGGGGGAGACCCTGCTGCTGACACCTACTGTGGGGAGATCCTTCTGCCTACACCTACTGTGGGGAAGATCCTGCTGCCTATACCTACTGTGGGTAAACCCTGCTGCCTACACCTACTGTGGGGAACTCTGCTGCCTACACCAACTGTGCTGGGAACACTGCTGCCTACACCTTCTGTGGGGGAACTCTGCTGCCCACACTTACTGTGGGGGAACTCTGCTGCCTACACCTAATGTGAGGGAACTCTGTTGCCTACACCTAATGTGAGGGACTAGCTACTATGTTCCTGCCTAGCTAATATGGGGACAAACTACTAAACTAATAGGAAGCCTACTTACTACCTACATAGGGGGCTTTCATATAGAGGCAGCTATCTGGGGGATTTACTTAGTGGGGGCATGGCTTCTGGGGGGGAGGAAAAACTCTGCAGCCTACACTTACTGGGGGGGGGAACTCTGCTGCCGACACCTACTGAGGGGGAACTCTGCTGCTGTCACCTACTGTGGGGGGATACTGCTGCCTACACCTACTGTGGGGGGGGGGGAACCCTGCTGCCGACACCTACTGTGGGGGGAACCTGCTGCCTACACCTACTGTGGGGGGAAACTGCTGCCTGCACCTACTGTGGGGAAGATCCTGCTGCCTATACCTACTGTGGGTAGACCCTGCTGCCTACACCTACTGTGGGGAACTCTGCTGCCTACACCTACTGTGGGGGAACTCTGCTGCCTACACCTACTGTGGGTGGAACACTGCTGCCTACACCTACTGTGAGAGAACTCTGCTGCCTACACCTAATGTGAGGGACTAGCTACTATGTTCCTGCCTAGCTAATATGGGGACAAACTACCAAACTAATAGGAGGCCTACCTACTACCTACTTTTCATACAGGTGGCAGCTATCTGGGGGATTTACCTACAGGGGGCATGACTTCTGGGGGGGGGGGAGTAAAAACTCTGCAGCCTACACCTACTGGAAGCGGGAACTGCTTCTTACACCTACTGAGGGGGAACTTTGCTGCTGACACCTACTGTGGGGGGACCCTGCTGCCTACACCTACTGTGGGGGAATCCTGCTGCCTACACCTACTGTGGAGGAATCCTGCTGCTTACACATACTGTGGGGAGGATCCTGCTGACTACACCTACTGTGGGGGGACCCTGCTGCCTACACTTACTGTGGGGGGGATCCTGCTGCCTACACCTACTGTGGGGGGACCCTGCTGCCTACACCTACTGTGGTGGATCCTGCTGCCTACACCTACTGTGGGGAGACCCTACTGCCTACACCTACTGTGGGGGAATTCTGCTGCCTACACCTACAATGGGGGAACTCTGCTGCCTACACCTACTGTGGGTGAAATCTGCCTACACCTAATGGGGGGGGGGGGGGCACTGCTGCCTACACCCATTGTGGGGGAACTCTGCTACCTACACCTACTGTGGGGGGAACTCTGCTGCCTACACCTAATGTGAGGGACTAGCTACTATGTTCCTCCCTAGCTAATTTGAGGACAAGCTACCACACTAATAGGACGCCTACCTACTGCCTACATAGGAGGTTTTCATACAGGGGCAGCTATCTGGGGGATTTACCTACAGGGGGCATGACTACCTACCTGGGGGACATTAACTACATGGGGGCATAATCTACTAGGGGCCACTACCTCCTGGGGACATTACCTACCTGTAACTTCCGTATGCAACACCTTATTTTCTGTCTGCTAACACAAAATACTCTGATAGTGCCCCTAGCGAGACTAGACTCTGGATCCACCACTGGGTGGAGGGGGGTGCTGTCTACCTACTAGAATAACTACCTGGCTACCTAACTTTATACCTGGATGCCTAATTACTTACCTATATACCTGGCTATCTAACTACCTACATACCTGGCTGCCCAACAACCTATCTACATATCTTGCTACCTACCTACATACCTGGCTACTTAACTGTGTACATACCTAGCCTTTATACATGGCTGCCTAACTACCTAGCTAGCAACCTACCTGGCTAGTCACCTACCTACATATTCGGCTTCCTGATCCATCTACCTATTTACCTGGCTACCTAACTGTCCTTTTACTGTGCAGGACACCATAGTATGTGGGCCTATAGATGGGAAGATTGTGTAAAGAAGGGGAGGGCACTGGAAAAATGCAAAGTCTAAAATGTTTGTCCTGCAGATGTTAAGAGATTGACATGGCGGTTTGATCCAGACGGGGAAGAAAAGGAAAGAGGATGCCCCGATCAGAAAAGACGTAATTGTAAGTCCCTTGATGTAACTGTAATCACTTATATGGTATACACATCCTGTGTACAGCTGATATCTACCGTCATATGGTCCTGTATATAATCACTTATATTGTATACAGATCTCTGTACAGCTGGTATCTACTGCTATATGGGCACTGTATAAAATCACTTATATAGTATACAGATCCTGTATAGTATACTGGTCTGTGTATGGTGGTTTTATTTAGTACAGTATGGCAGTATTATCCAGTTATTGTGTGGTGGTATATATTTACTCCTTATTTTACCTACCTTTAAGTGTTTTCTATATATAAAATGTTGCTTATTTTGTGTGTAGGGGTGGTGGAGGGATTTGGGTGGAATAGGGTGCTTTTTTTTAGTCCGGGGGCCCTGAGTGTTGTCAGTCGGCCCCTGTCTCTATGTCACACATACATACACCCAAGGGCCAACTTCATAGGAAGCCAATTAACCTATCAGTGTGGAGTGTGGGAGGAAAACCAGAGAACTTTGCAGGATCTGTGATGCACAACGATTAGAGGGAATTCAATGAAATTTACCAAGTATAGAGACATTCACTCACTGACAAGTATGCTTTACAGAAAAAAAATCTAAAAAAGCAAACAAACATTCTTGTTCCCCAGCTGTGACATGTCAATCAAACAATCCCAAAGGTTAATCTCTTAGTTTTCTTCAGCGTCCATAGGGAGCACAGGCCTAGCTGTGTAAACTTCTTCAGTACCAGCAAAACCACAAGTTACTTTGTCTCCTGACAAAATGTGAATTATGGTGTGAATTTTGTGATATTTGTTCATGATACATTGAATTAGCCATCTGTTCAGAAGAAATGCTGCATTGTTTCTGAGTAATCTTGAGCTGCAGACACATTAATAAATCGCCCTATCATAAAACACTAGTTTAATTCTTAGGTGAGCACATAATAAAGTAGAATTAATTTTTTATTGGGGACACAGAATTGTTTTTAGCAGAATGTGTGTCTAATCAATCAGCATTCTGGGAAACAGGCTCATACATTAAGTATTACCTCTTGTTATGGACACAACTAGCCAGCTGTTTTGTGTTGAAACCTAATCCACAGGACATGTTGACAAGTTTTAAAATGATGATATTAAGGCCACTCATGCTAGAACAAATGGCGAAATACATTGTCATAGGGTATGCAGACCAACACAAAAATCATTAAAAAGGTAGCAAAAATGTTGTCTACTTTACGGATTATATGATACAAAAATGTCTAAAAGAATATGGCCCTCATTTACTATTCTAAACCCGACTTGTTTTGTCGTTTTTTTTTGGCGCATCTTTGTCTGCGACATGTCGCAGACATCGTGCGCCAGTCTGCAACAGGATGCGACATTTTTTCCCGACGGACCCGATGTGGATTCACCCAAACACGAAAAAGGGGCGTAACCCGACATTTCTGAGCTTTCCCACATATTTATAAAGGTTTCCAACCCGAATTTGTTGAATTGTTGTGGATTTGGATTTTTTCCCGACAACTCAGAGGAGTTGGTAACCAAAACCAACAAAACCCACGTGCGACAAACAGGATGCGACATAATAATGAATATCAGGGGAAAAAAGCAGTCGGGTAAGAAAGCAAGATAGACTTACAACCCGATTTTCTAAGTAAATGAGGGCCTATATGTACTGTGCATTACTAAGCATAGCCACAACAGAAGAGAGAAGGAATGATGGAAGAAAGATCATTGTGGATAGATAAAAAGAATTGCATAGCACAACATGCATAGAAGTTTGAAAGTGCAAAATAACTTTTATTGTGACACAGTCAACAATAAGAACAAAGTTGCCATCTGCTGGATGCATACGTATTCCCCCCTGAGTCAATGCTTGGTAGAACCACCTTTCACTGAAATTATAGCTTAGATAGAGAATGTCTGTGAACAACATTTTAAAGTATTGCCATAGATTCTCAATTGGTCTGATCATAGAGTGGCCCATTTTAGGACAAAAACGTGTTTTAATCTAAACCATTCCATTGTAGCGCTGGCTGTATGTTTATGGTCATTGGGGGGGGGGGGGGTATTCATTAAGAGTGGTGTAAGTGAACGTCTTTTTACCCCAATAATTCATGTGGTGGAAACTGTGTACCTGCACCAGATTTATTACACGGTGCAGGGCAAGTGATAAATCTGGTACTGATCACATTTCTTAATTAGTACACCACTTTGCATGGTGCCCATCTACGACTTTTTGTGCAACCTTTTATCCCATGCGACAAAATGTGCAACTTAGATCAAAATACAAATGGTGGATGTGCAGCTATGTTTCTCTATTTGTGTTGTACTTTTGTAGTCTCTCCTTTCTTCCATGGCCAGCACTCCACCCATTCGGCCCAGGCGTTTTTAATTAGCAGGAGACTGCATAAGGAGCACATGGTAGGTTTCACACTGGTGTGGTTCTCTGTGGCAGCCATTGTTTCTGTGATGCTTTGTCTGTGGGGTGGTGCGGCCCAGAGCTTGGGGCTTCGTCAGGTTGCAGTGGGGCTGCCTGGCCACTGGGTTATTCCCCCTGTGGGCATGGTGTCTCGGAGGCGGTGGTCGCCGCCCGTTGCTACCCCAGTGTTAGGTTAGGGTCCCACTCTGACTAGGTGGCCTTGATGTGGCGAGTGGGCTTGTACTTTTTGATCAAAATGTATACTAACAACCTGTTAGTTTTTGAAATTATGCTGAGAAGCAAGTAGATCAAAATACAAATGGTGGATGTGCGGCTATGTTTCTCTATTTGTGTTGTACATTTTTTAAAATGCTGTTTGCAGTCAGTTTTGTAAGTCAGGGCTAGTGTACATTTGCACCTAATTTAGCACAGTTGCGACAAACTGAAGAGTCGCATATCATGAATTCCTTACCACTGCATAATATCAACTGAAATCATTTAGAAAAATGTTCTAAACCAAAAGTCGCAATGAAAAGTCTCAAAACAGCATCTGAGACAAACTGTGAGACAAATGTACACCACAAAACAGGGCCGGCCCTACCATGGGACCTGGTGGGACCATTGGTCCCAGGCGGCACTTTTCAGGGGCCGCACTTTGCTGCCCCCCTTTTTTCTGTGAACCACCTAGGTCCACAGTCGGGCCGGCCTTGCCCCTGTGCCGCTGCTCACTGTTCTAAAGTGGCCACAACGCCAGCGAAGCCCGAGCTGCTTAATAGCGCAGTGGTGACTTTAAGACAGTGAGCCTGCAGCCGGCCGGACCAGGTCTGATGAGGGATGTTCCTCTGCAGACCCGCGCAGGAGGACATCAGTGACGTCACTCGTCAGGTCACCGCCAGAGAGAAGAAGCGCTGCGCAGGCCAGGTGAGTGTGTGCTTCTGTGTGTGTCTGTCTGTGTGTGTCTCTGTGTCGGGGGGGGGGGGGCAAAGCTACATAATGTTGGGGGTACTGCTACCTAATGTGGGGAAACTATGCTATCTAATGTTGGGAAAATATGATCCCTAATGTTGGGAAACTATGCTACCTAATGTGGGGAAACTATGCTACCTAATGTGGGGAATCTCTGCTAAATTATGTGGGGAATCTATGCTACCTTATGTGGGGAAGCTATGTTGCCTATCTAATGTGGGGAAACTATGCTGCCTATCTAATGTGGGGAAATTATGCTGCCTATCTAATGTGGGGAAAATATGCTGCCTATCTAATGTGGGGAAACTATGCTGCCTATCTAATGTGGGGAAACTATGCTGCCTATCTAATGTGGGGAAACTATGCTGCCTATCTAATGTGGGGAAACTATGCTGCCTATCTAATGCGGGGAAACTAAGCTGCCTATATAATGTGGGGAACTATGCTGCCTACCTAATGTGGGGGAACTGTTACCTACCTAATGCTGTTTTTTGCGGGGTGGGCAGCATTTCATTCAATGTCTTGGGCCGGCCCCGCCACAAAACCAGAGTAAAACCAATAATAAATACCCAGCTAAAAAAGGTGAACCTCCGACCCAGTCTCAAGAAGCATTCCCCCATTATGATGCTACCACCACCATGTTTCACTCTGCGGATGTTGTGCATGATCAAGTTTGGATAACTTCCATCATTCTACACAGTCTGACACTGTCCAGACTGTCACACTTGGTAGGAACACACCTTATTGACAATGGTTATGCCCAGTTATCAATTTCATCATGCATTTCCAGGAAAAATTACAAAGGAACAGCCTAACTTTCAGTCCTAAAAAAAAAAAAAAAGATGTTCCAGCATAAAATAGACATGCCAGGAGAGCTGTTTGACTCTTCTTAAAGGGTTACTCTGACCAAAGATATCTTATCCCCTATCCAATGGATAGGGCATAAGATGTCTCATCGTGGGGGGCCTGCCGCTGAGACCCCCCACGATCTCTGTGCAGCATCTATGCGGGGTTGCTTCTCCAGTCTCGGAAACCTCTGTAATCCTTTGGATAGGGGACAACTTGCTCATAAGAAGCTATTGTAACTAAAATTATATATTTCTATATTTTTTCCATACTAAAAAATTATCTGTCTTGACACTGAGATTTTTCCTCAATATCCACACATACTGTACATGTTCATGAATGTACTTGGGCATTCCGAGGTTAATCATTGGGACAGTAGTTGCAGTTTCTTGGAAGCACGTCCTTCTTTCAGCTGTTCTGAAATAAGTTGTAAGGCAGAAAACATCAAGGATTGCTGCACAGCTGCTCTCAGGAGACAGAGATACGCCATTGAGTTGCTGAATGGCTCATACAATGTGCAACTTAATCTGGTCATGGGACAAAAGTTTACTTAGCTCCGGACATGACAAATAAATATCATAGGAAACACAACTGGCAATTGCTCTGAGAACGCAATATCATTGTGAACCTCTTGTTATGCCAAAAAGCTAATAGACAGAACTAAATCAACCACCAGTGATGCCAGGTCACCTATCAACAAAACCAAAACAGCAGCAGAAATATAGGAATACAACTATGGGAAAAGACAATGTACGTTTTCACTGTGTTCTATTGACATCAATGGGGCTGGTTTCCATGATTAGGTGTAAATACATATAAAAACAAGCCGCTGTATCTGGATAACAGTATTAGAGATGAGCGAACTTACAGTAAATTCGATTCGTCATGAACTTCTCAGCTCGGCGGTTGCTGCCTTTTCCTGTATAAATTAGTTCAGCTTTCAGGTGCTCCCGTGGGCTGGAAAAGGTGGATACAGTCCTAGGATACTCTTTCCTAGGACTGTATCCACCTTTTCCAGCCCACCAGAGCACCGGAAAGCTGAACTAATTTATGCAGGAAAAGTCATCAACTGCCGAGCTGAGAAGTTCGTGACGAATCGAATTTACTGTAAGTTCACTCATCTCTAAACAGTATGGATAGTAGGGGCCCTGTGTTCTGCTTATTAGTGGGAGTCTTGCAGGTCCAAACCAGTCACACATTCATGGAATATCCTTTACATGTACCCAATGGCAGAAACTTCACTGTGGAAAATCCACAGTTCACAGGTGTATTTCTTGCAAATTTTCATCAGTGTATTTGCAGCAGAAAATCTGCAGTGCAAAGTTATTCCATATCCTGTGGGCTATAACTATCTAAATGAAGAGGGCCGGACCACTTGGGCCCCCAGTAGAAAGGGAACCAAGTAACCCCTCCTTGTTCCCCCTGTCATCTTGTACCTACTTGAATGACAGTCAGCAGGAAGCTGAGCATAGTTTCTAAACCTCGCACCTGCACACAATGGCCCTCATTTACTATTGCAAACCCGACATGTTTTGTCGGGTTGTGCACCAGATTCTGTCGCATTGCGCCAGAAATTCTGTCTGCGCCAGATTTTGCGATGGAATTGAAAACACTCTGACTAACTCTTCATTTTGCTAAGAAAACCTGAAAAAGGGGCTTGGCCACCGGGAAAATGGGATGTGGTCTCCAAAAAGGGGCGTGTTCCTGACATTTTCACAAAAACCCAACATATTTACAAAGGTTTCCACATAAAATGGAATGGATTTCAGCTGAGGAAAACCCGACAGATCAGAGCATGTGTAAAAAAAGCAAAGTGTAGGGAAAGTGGAAAATGTAGGGAAACCTTAGTAAATACTGTGGAAAATGAATTGTAGGGAATTAAAACCAACAAAGAAACCTACACAACACTCTTAGTAGATAAGGGCCATTGTGTATGCAAAGTACAGGAATGGGGCTTCTTCTTTGCGGGACTTATTGTAATTTGTAATGACATCACTCATTTTACCACAAAATGTATGGTGAACCCCAAAAAAATTATTTGTGTGTCAAAACTGGAAGAAGAGGCTCCATTATGTAACTTTTCGGGGGTTGTGTTTTTACATACTACACTTTTTGGTAAAAATGACACATTGGCCCAGATTTATCAAATGGTGTGGGAGAAAAAGTGTAGAGATTTTTTCACAGCAACCAATCACAGCTCAGCTAACGAGCTCTGGTAAAGTGAAAGCTGAGCTGTGATTGGTTGCTGTGGGGAAATCACTCCACTTTTTCTTTCACACAGTTTGATAAATCTGGGCCATCATCTTTATTCTGTAGGTCCATACGATTCCAACGATACCCAATTTATATAGGTTTTGTTTTATTTTGCTAGTGAAAAAGATTTATAACTTTTTGTTGGAAAATTTGTAGACTTAACCCCTTCCCGCTTTTGGGTACGTTCCCACGAGCGGATTTTCGCAGCAGATTTTCGATGCTGTCTTTACATGTGCCTGCTTGTAGCAGCTGTAAGCCGCTATGAGCAGACACACTGCGATGTGCGAGTCGCAGCATACTCGCACATCGCGGGAGCTCTCTGCCCAGCTCAGAGCAGGGAGAGTGCGAGTACGCCGCACACATCGCTGCAGTGTGTCTGCTCGTCGCGGCGTATTGCCGCTACGAGCAGGCACATGTAAAGACAGCATAGAGCGGGCCTTCCCCAGGGATCCGCAGCGTAGAATCCGCTGTAAATCCGCTCGTGTGAATGTACCCTTAGGATGTATACGTATGTCCCAGCACCCAACATGTTCGCGTGTTGGGACATGTGCATATGTCTTGACGATCTCCTGCTCTGCTGCGCGCAGCTCAGGAGACCGGTGGCAGGACCAGGCTGTCAATCACAGCCGGGTTCCCGCCGCAGCTGCCGGGGCCGCGATCGCGCCGGTCCCCCCCAGCATTAACCCCATAGACGCCGTGATCAATCCTGATCACGGAATCTATGGTGTTGACAAGGGGAAGGTGCTCCCCCTGTTTACCAATGGCAGCGCCGCAATATGATCGCAGGTTGCCTTTGGTTGCTATGGCTGCAGGAGGCCATTTCATGGCCTCCTTTCTGCCTGCTATGGAAGCCGGTGAGATCCAGCCACAGACTGGATTGCACAGGCTGTAGTGTGAGCAGCTCAGCAGGTCATACTGTGCTGCAGTACAAATGTATTGTAGCATAGTATAACCTGTAAAAAGTGAAAAAAAACAACAACAAAAGGTTCTTCAATAAAAGTATAAAGTGTAAAATAAATAAATGTCCCTTTCCCAATGAAAGCCCTGTATTATCAGAAAAAAAAACCACAAATCATATACTTACTACACAAATCATATACATACTAGGCATACATACTAGGTATTGACATGTCCCGCAAAAAAAGTTAAAAAAAATTAATAAAAGGTTTGTAAATAAATTAATAAATGCGCCTTTTCCAATAAAACCCTATATTATCACCCATAAAATAAAAAAAATAAAAAATAAAAAAAGAGGAGTGGATAGAAAACACAGTGTGAATTCGGGTAGAAAACAGACATGGTGCACATCTACAATCTTGTATAATGATCTGATTGCTTCTCAGCATAATATCAAAAACTAACAGGTTGTTGTTATACATTTTTGATCAAAAAGTACAAGCCCACTCGCCACGTCAAGGCCACCTATTTAAAGTGGGTCCCTAACGTCCCTAGCATAAAATGGCGTAGGACTGGGCGGCTACCACCACCGCCGTGACACCAGTGCCCATGGGGGGGAAACGACCCACTGGCAGAGCGGCCCCAATGCCACTCAAACCAGTCTATGGGTCGCACCTCCCCGCAGCCACGGCAGCAACGGACGCCGCACAGCACCACACCAGTGTGAACAAGGTGTAATAGCTCACTTACCATGCTCTCCCAGTCAGACTGGGAGGCTGCTAGGAAAGAAATGGCCCTTGTGTAGCTAACTACTACTTATATAGGGTTGGGCTGAGGGGGTGGGGAAGAGTGCAGACACATGTTCAAACATGTGTGTGTATGTGTGTGTGTAATGCATGTATGGATTTATACATGTATGATATATGTGTGATTGAGTATGTATGTGTTGTATGTATGCATGTGTATATGTATATATATTTTTTAAATATATGTGATTTACAGATCTGTTACTATCTGTCACTAGGCCTACCTAAGGCCCAACCCTAGTGCAGCAAATATCGCAGCGATGGCAAAATCTTGTGGCGCTAACATTTGAGATATATATGTGTATATATATATATATATATATATATGTATATATATATATATATAGATATATTGGTATCAGTGTTTCCCAACCAGGGTGCCTCCAGTTGTATAGGCTGTTCGGGCATGCTGGGATTTGTAGTTTTGCAACAGCTGGATACACTCTGGTTGGGAAATATATATATATATATTTATTTTTTTTCTTTCCTATGATATATATACACACAGTAGTGTATTTCAGGGGGTGTAATCCAAACTTCTGTCTCCAGTGTGTCCAACCATCCGGCATCAAAATTTAAGATGCTAAATGATGGTGAACTGTCCCATTCAAATGAACGGGATCAGTTCTAGCATCAGTTTCCCTCCAGTGCACGCCTGATATATTTGAACCCAGCCCCATTGAGTCTGCAGGGTGCCAGCGTATAGCTGGTATCTACCACTATATGTTACTGTATGTGAGAATATTGGTCTATGTATCGTGGTTTTTCTTTAGGTACAATAAAGCGGTATTGTGTGTGTCTAGCAAATATTGTATGTGTACAGGGACATACGCTTTGTGGCTTGTGCTCCTGATCTTTTAACCCCTTCAGGACTCAACGTTTTTCCTTTTTGCTGTTTTTTTTTTTTTCCTCCTCACCCACTAAAAACCATAACGCTTTCAGTTTTCCACCTACAAACCCATACAAGGGCTTTTTTTTATGCACTACCAATTTTACTTTGTAATGACATCAATCATTTCACCCCAAAATCTATGACGAAACAAAAAAAAATAAAAAATGGTTGTATGTTTACAAGGATACCTAGTTTATGTAGGTTTTATTTTATTATACTAATTAAAAAAATACAACTACATGCACCAAAATTTTGTATGTTTAACATTGCCATCTTCTGACCCCTATAACTTTTACATTTTTCTATATATGGGGATGTATGAGGGCTCATTTTTTGCGCCCTGGTATGTAGTTTTTATTGGTAACATTTTTGTTTTGATGGCACTTTATCGCTTTTTATACATTTTTGGGGGGTTTACAAAATGAACATGCAATTTTGGAATATTAATTTTTTTACGCATATGCCATTGACTGTGCGGTTTAATTAACATTATATTTTTATAGTTCAGACATTTACACAAGTGGAAATACCACATATTTATTTTTGTTTACATATTTTTTTATGGGAAAAGGGAGGGGGTTAAACTTTTACTAGGGAAGGGGTTAAATCACATTTATTAACTTTTTTTATTTTTTTAACACAATTTTTTTGTCCCCATAGTGGACTATTACATGCAATCTTCTGATTGCATACACTGTTCAGTGCTATGCCGTAGCATAGATCAGTGTTATCGGAGCTATGCTGATCCAGCCATTTTCACCGCGGCGGTCCCGAACAGCCCGATTGAGCTTCCAGGAACGGTTTTACTTTCATGTTAGACGTGGCGATCAACTTTGATCGCCACATCTAAGGGTGTAATGCTGGGCATCACCACGATCGGTGATGTACGGCATTAGACATGGGCTCTGGCGGCTGATAGCCCGCGTCATAGCAGGGAAGCGGGCGCAGGGCATACAGGTATGCCCTGCATCCTTAAGAGGTTAATAAAATTGAAACACTCTTGGCATGCTACATCCTAAATTAACTAAATGTGACTGACTTGTTCGGCTTTTGGGGCCCCACTTTTAATTCTGCCCAGGGCCACATTCAGTCTAAAACCGGCCCTGGCCATGGTAAGCTGGTTGCGTAGCTTTTCCCAATAAAAATCCAATTTAGCCTCCTTCTCAAAAGGTGATAAAACTTCCTCATTCTGGACTAGGGTCTAAGAGTGTGGCTATCCAGTACTCCTCTCTTTTCTTTATGCACACCAAATGTCTGTCACTGTGCATGCATGAAAGCATCCAGCTCGCCATCCTTGGCAGCTTTTCCAAGGCCCTGGCTTGTACTCCCTCCATGCCATACTGCCAAGGTTAGTCATTATGGTCCTTGTAAGTGTTTAGTGAACTTTTGAAAAGTTTGACTCACCATTTTTCCCAAACTTTTTCAAGATTGACACTTCGATTCGGCTACGTTCGACATGAACCAGCAATGGAATAAGCCCCTAAACACGTTTATAACACTGCTCTAATCCCCTGTATAACACTGCTAGGAATGTATTCTTGTAGTTTTAAAGTATTTTTTCAAGGCTCAGTTATGGCGACATGTGGAAATTGATGGTAACTAAAAGCTTCTTTAATGCGCTCACAGATTTTTACGGCTTATTGACACTAAAATAAAATGACATCAAGTATCCCTGGTTGTTGGCAGATGCCTGCGGGGGTTAAAATGCACACAGTAATAAAGTATTTTTTTTTTTTTTTTTTTAAATTTGAAAAAATCTACAGCATTTTAGTCTGTCAAGCAAAGAAGACGGCATTGATTTTTTTCAAGGGCTCCAAAAATGTTCCCTTTTTGGGAGTAGCAACAGCTTTTAAAGGGGTACTCCCACCCTAGACATCTTATCCCCTATCCAAAGGCTGTCACGCCCCCTCCCATAGACTTGCATTGAGGGGACGGGGCGTGACATCTCACAGGGCGGAGTCCTGATGTCCCGGACTTCCGTTCCCGTGGTCGTAACCCAGACCCTCCAGCACTTCCGGACAAGAAACAGGTGGGTGTCGCATGCAACATTGCAGGGGTCCCCAGCGGCGGGACCCCCGCGATCAGACATCTTATCCCCTATCATTTGAATAGGGGATAAGATGTCTAGGGTGGGAGTACCCCTTTAAATCTGCTAAACAAAAAATATGGCATGGATTATGTCAAGGGTTCCAAAAAATGTTCCTTTTTGGTAGTAGCAATAAAATCTTTGACGTCCCAAAATAGTCAAGAAGAATTAGCATTTGAAGCATTAAAAGATAAAAAAATATACCTTTTTTGGGGATCAGCGGAATGATCACATCTTTGCTGTGGATCCTTGAATAGCCCCTATAGGATTTGTGCATTGTGGATGTTTAGTTAGGATAAAGATTCTGGCTCCAGGATAAGGATTATGTTCACACACACTGGCCCTGATTTACTAAGAGTGGAGTATTTATTCTGGAGTGATTTCAATATCACTCGTCTTTATTTTCAGGCTTATTTACTATTCTGTTGCACATTTCATTTTTTTTTTGTGTTGCACGTTTTTTTGTGTCGCACTAGTCAATTGTGTTGCACAAACTCCGAGCTAAAGAAATTAGTAGTGTGAGTCAAAATGGTTTAGACTTGTTTGTTAAAATTTTTTTTCATGAATCAAAAGTATTCATGTGTTATAATTTTTCAAAAATTACAACAATTATCCTTGTTTATCAGCTTGGGTGTTAAATTGATTTAAACCTAATATTGCAAATGTGTTAAATAAATAAATAAATAAACATTAACTATCACAAAAGCATTCAATGTTTTATTCATAAAAGTGTTGAACTGTACAAAATGTTTTCAGGTTAGAAAACAAGTTACTTTAACACACCACAATGTTAAACAGTCCCTTGTTACAAATCACTAAATTTTTAGATTTTCACTCGTCCTCTTAGCTGTCAGTTATTCTGTGAGCCAAACTCAAGCTTTTTTTTGGAGTGATTTTTGAAGTCCTCCGAGTATTTTCAGCTTTTTGTCGGGATCACGCCATTTTACGCCTTTAACATAACTAATTTCACTGTTGTCCTTGCTAACAAATCTTGCTGCATCTTCAAAAGGCCTGAGAATGCGACAGCTGTCTCTGAGTAGCTGCCAATGCCTCACCTGAAAGTCACACTAGTTTCAAAAATTGTCTGTCTGCTGCATTAAAAAGTCTGTCACTGCTTTGTGCTGCTGATACAGGTGGTCAAACATGTGTAATGTTGAGTTTCACCCTGTTGGAACGTCGCAAATGAGGCAGAAGACTATTTTGGCGCTGCAGATCAAGGAGGGCATAGCAAGGGCTAAACCAAATACAAACTTTCCTGCACATAGCCAGCACATCACTGAGTCCATCACAATTTCTCAAGAAACTATATAGTAAATTTGAGTAGCCGTTATTCAGAATCTTGTAATACCTTTTTTATTGGACTAACAGAATTTTGTAGAGACAAGCTTTCGAGATTCCTCCATTTATCAAGTCCAAAGCAAATCTAAGCTCACAAGCAGAAGACACAGGTTACATCTCACAAATATGCAGGGGTTAAGACAATAGATGTGGAGAATTCACACTAAGATTTCCCTTTGTCCTGCTTAAAGGGGCACTCCACCCCTAGACATCTTATCCCCTATCCAAAGGATAGGGGATAAGATGTCTGATCGCGGGGGTCCCGCCGCTGGGGACCCCCACAATATAGCATGCAGCACCCACCTGTATCTGTTTCCGGCAGCACTGGAGGTTCTGGCTCCCAACCACGGGAACGGAAGATCGTGACGTCACAACTCCGCCCCATGTGACGTCACGCTCTGCCCCCTCAATGAAAGCCTATGTGAGGGGGCGTGACAGCTGTCACACCCCCTCCCATAGGCTTTCATTGAGGGGGCGGAGCGTGACATCACACGGGGCGGAGCGGTGACGTCACAATGCTCCGGTCCCGTGATCAACAGTAAACAGACTCAGAGCAAACACGCTCCGGGGACTGATTTTAACGGGGTGCAGCCTGCAAGATCACGGGGCTCCCCAGCGGCGGGACCCCCGCGATCAGGCATCTTATCCCCTATCCTTTGGATAGGGGATAAGATTTCTAAGCGCCTGAGTACCCCTTTAATTATCAGTCATTCCCCTGCTCCCCCCTCCCTCCCCTTTTTCACATTATCTATTTAGTCTTGTTCCTATAGCAGGACAATTTATGGCCCATCTTAGTGTGAATTCTCCACATCTATTGTCTTAACCCCTGCATAATTGTGAGATGTAACCTGTGTCTTCTGCTTGTGAGCTTAGATTTGCTTTGGACTTGATAAAGGCTGGAACTCCACTGAGGTTTTCTTTTTGCAAAAACGCAGCAGAAAACGCCAATTTTCCCGCACTGCGTTTTTTCAGTGAAAAAATGCCGCGTCCAGATGTTAGCTGCAAGTCAATAGAAAACTGCAAAATACCAGATTCACTTGGCGTTTTACAGTTTGGCGTTTTTTTAATCCTTTTGGTGTTTTTCAGCAATTTCGGGCTCAGAGGCTGGATTTTCAAATCGCCCAACAAAACCTTGTTTGGCGTTTTTTGGGAGAGCAAAAACGCCAATAAAAACGCCATGTTGGTTTAAAATTTTGCATTTTTTGCAGGCGGTTTTTATTCTTTTTTGGACTTTAGCGATCCAAAATAATTATGGAGATACCTTTTTATTAAAATTTCGTAGGGTACCATAAAAAATGTTGTTATAAAAAAAGATACAGTAGTGATGGAAAAAATGGTATCTAACGAAATTTATCTTTTTTATTATGAAATGTTTATTCATTTTTAAACAGGGATTAATTTTAGGGATCGACCGATATCGTTTTTTTAGGGCCGATACCGATAATCGGTGGAGGTTAGGGCCGATAGCCGATAACTTATACCGATATTCCGGTATAAGTTATTGGCTATTTATGACACCGCTGCAGATCATTGATTTAAAGCTGGCGCTTTAAATCAATGCACTGCAGTGGCTTTTGCGGTGCAATAGGCCGCAGCAGCCACCACCAGCTTCTCTCCCCCTGCCTGTCCGGGAGTCCTGAGACCTATCACCGCCACCGCTCCCCCCACCGCCGCACCACGACCGCCGCTGCACCGCACCCGCGACCGCCCCCCCCCCCCGACCCGACGCACCGCGACCGACCCCCAGCACCGCACCAGCCCCATTGCCTCCCTTATTCCCGGTTTTATAATTACCTGTTCCCGGGGTCCACTCCATATCTGGCTCCGGTGGCGTCCTCCTGAGCTGTCACTGTGCGCACTGACGGTGATGTCACGTCGCGCACGTCACGTCACTCGTCATTGCGCACAACGTAACGCAGGACGCAGCACGAGAAAGAAGTAGCGTGGGCCCCGGGAACAGGTAATTATAAAACCGGGGATGGTGGAGGCAATGGGGGCGGTGCTGTAGGGGGTGCGACGAGTTGCGGCGGGTCGGGGTGGGGGCGGTCGCGGTGCGGTGGGGGCGGTGCGGGGGGCGGGACATTATCGGCTTATCGGCAAGGTAATTACCGATACCGAAAATGCCCAAAATAGTGATTATCGGCCGATAATATCGGCCATACCGATAATCGGTGAATCCCTAATCAATTTATGTGGGCGGGTAAAGCACTAAAAATGTAGCCGACAATAATAAAAATGTAGTGTGTGTGTGTGTTTTTCACTTTTTTTTACATTTTTTAGGTAGCACTACTACTCCCAGCATGGAACACACTGTTCCATGATGGGAGTAGTAGTACCTGTACTAATTGACAGATCGCCGGGGTCCCTTGCGATCCTCTTGTATAATGTATTGATGCGTGCGGCCACTCTTCTATGTTCCCCTGCCCTGACGTATATATACACATATTCATATTTCCCGCAGAGAGCTGTGATTGGCCAGATGGTTCCAGCCAATCACAGCTCTCTGTGAGAAATAGGAACATGTGTATATATACGGCCGTGCAGCGGACCATAGAAGAGCGGCCGCATCCATACATTATACAGGAGGATCACAGTGGGTGTCAGTAGTGATACCCGCAGTGATCTTTCCTTAACTACAAGTACTACTACTCCCAACATGGAGTACACTCTGCTCCATGCTGGGAGCTGTAGTACCTGCATTAATAGACAGATCGCAGCAGGTGTCCGAAATTACACTCGCTGCGATCTGTCTATTAATGCAGGTACTACAGCTCCCAGCATGGAGCAGAGTGTGCACCATGTTGGGAGTAGGTGTACCTACAGGTAAGAAAAGATCACAGCGGGTATCGCTACTGACACCCGAAGTGATCATCCTGTCTATAGCAGACATGCAGAGCGGCCGCATTCATATTTTCCTCAGAGCTGTGATTGGCTGCAACCATCCGGCCAATCACAGCTCTGAAAATATGAATGAGTAATGTGAATAGAACATCACTCAGAGTACAGAGCAGAGATGTGAGCGCTGTATAGAGCCGCTCCGCTTCTCTGCTATATTATGGACGATCGCATCGGGTGTCAGACTGACACCCGGGCCGATATGTCTATAGTATAGGTACTACTACTCCCAGCATGGAACAGTGTGTTCCATGCTGGGAGTAGTAGTACTGCATTAAAAATGTGAAAAAAAAGAAAAAAAAAGTTAAACACATAAAAATAAAGATTTAGTTAAATACATTTTTACATCCCTACTGCATCCTTTTTGTTTTTTTTGGTACCCAACTATTTTGTAAAAAAAAAAAAAAAAAGCACAAAAGGGGCCAAAAAAGGCAAATTCCACACAAAGGTAAAAACACCAGAAAAAACGCCAGAAATAATGCCAAAACGCAGGGAAAAACTGTGGCAGTTTTTCTGGCGTTTTTATGCCACAAAAATCACAAAAATCTCAGGAGTCCTAGCCAAAGGGAGGAATCCCGAAATCTTGTCTCTACAAAATTCGGTTAGTCCAATAAAAAAGGTATTACAAGATACTGCTAATTTTTTTGATTTGCATCAAGAAACTATTGATGACAAGATTAAGCACATGTACCATACAAGGAGAGTGTGTCATGCCACCTAAAAGCAGCGTTTTTACAATGTTTGTGCCGTTATCGGCAACCATGTTTCCCAATGTCAGTCTATAAGAAGATAACCAGTGTAAAACTTCACTTTGCAAAAAGGGCAGCAACTTCTACGCTGTGTGGCTTTTTCCGCCCAGGCTTAGCAGATGTGATACAGCATGGCAGCCCTTGACTTTGCACTAAGGAGGGAGGAGGAGGGTATGTTGCGCTCTTCTCTGTGGAGGATGCAAGATGTATGAAGAGGAGGATCTGGATGAGAATAAGGAAGAGGATAAGCAGCAGGTGTCAGAAGGTGAACCGGATTGGAGGTGTCACTGGTGGAGCGCACGTCATAGAAGGGGAGTGGGCACAGGGCGTACATGTACTTGGTACTTAAGGGGATAAAGAATGATTGTGCTTCAGGAGTGTACTACCAGAAACATTGTATCCTCTACTATTAATTCTAATATCTCTTTAGAGTTAATGTTACTTATAACAAAACCCATAAGGTTTGGTGCAATAACTACATCTGCATTTACCTTGTGACTGTATAAGGAAAGGATATTACTTGGGATATCACTTGGCAGTTGTTGGTTTTTTTTTTCTTTCTATAACCAAATCTCCCAAAGGGGATTCCCAGGGTTAATATTCCAATATTTTTAAATTCCCATCCGGGCCCTCACCCCTCTGGGACTAGATTCCCCAAACTAGGGTACCCCAATAAAACTTCTCTTTAAAATTACTAAAGTGTGCCAAAAATAAAAATATATAATGTGTTTTAAAAAACACAGCTTCTGGATCACATCTTTATGGAGTACATACTCCTCTTCATTCTTTGTTGGTCAGTCTTATAGCTCCCTACAGGGATGCTAATAATTATTTATTTCCTCCATGGAATTTTATAATGTTCCAACATTATTATATTGATCCAGATATGCTGCAGGTTAAAAGCCACAACACTAACAACCACCCCAAAGGTGGGATTCCGTTGAATTGAGAAGAAACAAGGTGTGGCAGTGTTCGTATAAGGGTAAAGTGTTTGGCAGTATTAATATTATGTGTACAGTGTGTGTAAGAGTTATATATTCAGGGGGCACAGAGGATGAGGATCCGCTGACTGATGTCACTCAGATGACTAATATTGTTAGAGATGAGCGAACTTACAGTAAATTCAATTAGTCACGAACTTCTCGGCTCGGCAGTTGATGACTTATCCTGTGTAAATTAGTTCAGCCTTCAGGTGCTCCGGTGGGCTGGAAAAGGTGGATACATTCCTAGGAAAGAGTCTCCTAGGACTGTATCCACCTTTTCCAGCCCACGGGAGCACCTGAAAGCTGAACTCATTTATGCAGGAAAAGTCATCAACTGCCGAGCCGAGAAGTTTGTGACGAGTCGAATTTACTGTAAGTTCGCTCATCTCTAATCATTGTATATTCTCCTGATTATGCCTCATCAGAGCTGAAGTCGCTAGTAAGTTCTGTAGTGATGATGGATAAAACTGTTCCCCGATGTGTGGCTCTACGGCTGTTGCAAAACTACAACTCCCATAATGCCTGAAGCTTTCCAGGCATGATGGGAATTGTAGCTTTGCAACAGCTGTAGAGCCACTTGAAATGAGGTAATCGGTCAGGGTCCCAGTAGTCAGACCCCCACCAAAAAAAGTAGGATGCTAATTCTAAAATGCCTGGGCCTATTTTTGGTCACCTCATTTGGGTGTGATGAAAAATATAAAATCGTTATGCCTATTAAAGAGCAATGAGGAATGAACAAAAGTGCAAAACCAAAAATTGGCAAGGTCCTTATAAAGTTAAAGGGGTACTCCGGTGAAAAACTTTTTTTTTTTTTTTTAAATCAACTGGTGCCAGAAAGTTAAACAGATTTGTAAATTACTTCTATTAAAAAATCTTAATCCCTCCTGTACTTATTAGCTGCTGAATACTACAGCGGAAATTCTTTTCTTTTTGAAACACAGAACTGTCTGCTGACATCACGAGCACAGTGCTCTCTGCTGACATCTCTGTCCATTTTATGAACTGTCCAGAACAGCATATGTTTGCTATGGGGATTTCCTTTTACCCTGGACAGTACCTAAAATGGACAGAGATGTCAGCAGAGAGCACTGTGCTCATGATGTTAGCAGACAGCTCTGTGTTTCAAACGGAAAAGAATTTCCACTGTAGTATTCAGCAGCTAATAAGTACAGGAAGGATTAAGATTTTTTAATAGAAGTAATTTACTAATCTGTTTAACTTTCTGCCACCAGTTGATTAAAAAAAAAAAAAAAAAAAGTTTTTCACCGGAGCACCCCTTTAACCTCTTAAGGACCAATGACGTTGTGGAACGTCATGGCACCCTGGGCTTTAAGGACCAATGACGTTCCACAACGTCATGGCATTTTCCGGGCAGAGATCGGAACTGGATGCCTGCTGAAATCCTTCAGCAGGCATCCAGGGCATACGCCGAGGGGGGTCATGTAGGCCCCCCATGTCGGCGATCGCCGCAAATCGCAAGGGAAATCGCCCTTGCGATTTGCGGCGATACCGGGCTGATCGGGTCTCTGGGACCCGACCGCCCGGTAATTTCGCATGATCCCGGCTGTCACAGACAGCCAGGACCATGCTGGAGCCTAGGAGCGAGGTGGCAAGCCTGCCACCTCCTCCGATCCCCTGCGATCTGTCGGTTAGTTAACCGACCAATCGCAGGGGGGGGGGGCGGTTACTTCCTCCCGCCCTGCCCGGCCCCTGAAAGTCCGGAGAGGACGGGAGGAAGACCGGAGGACGCGGCGGGGGACGGGGGAGTGCTGGGGACAGGCCCCGGTACTTACCTCGTCCCTGAAGACCCGGATCCCTGCGATGAAGACGGCGGCGGAGGAGACAGGTGAGTAGATCTTCAGCCGCGGTCGGGCCCTTTACAGCAATGCACGTCGCCGTAAAGCGACATGCATTGCTGTAAAGGGACCCTGTAAACTACAACTCCCAGCATGCCCAGACAGCCCTTGGCGTCTGGGCATGCTGGGAGTTGCAGTTTTGCAACATCTGGAGGTCCACAGTTTGGAGACCACTGTACCCTTCCAGATGTTGCAAAACTACACATCCTCAGCATGCCCTTACTGTCCAGGCATGCTGGGATTTGTAGTTCTGTAACATCTGGCCCTTCAGATGTTGCAGAACTACAACTCCCAGCATGCCTGGACAGTTTTGGCATACTGGGAGTTGTAGTTTTGCAACATCTGGAAGGGCACAGATTGGGAACCACTGTATTAGTGGTCTGCAAACTAGTCCTCCAGATGTTGCAAAACTACAACTCCAAGCATGCTGGGAGTTGTAGTTCGGCAACATCTAGCTCTAAAGATGTTGCCGAACTACTACTCCCAGCATGCCTGAGAATGCTGGGAGTTGTGGTTTTGCAACAACAGGAGGCACACTGGTTGGGAAACATTGTCTGTTTCCTAACTCAGTGTTTCCCAACCCGTGTGCCTCCAGCTGTTGCAAAACTATAACTACCAGCATGCACTGATGGACTGTGCATGCTGGGAGTTGTAGTTTTGCAACAGCTAGAGGTCCCCCCCCCCCACTGTGAATGTACAGGATACATTCACACGGGCAGGGGGCTTACAGTGAGTATCAGGCTGCAAGTTTGCGATGCAGCAAATTTTGCGCGGCAGCTCAAACTCGCTGTAACCCCCCCCCCCGCCCGTGTGACTGTACCCTAAAAACACTACACTAACACAAAATAAAATAAAAAGTAAAAAACACTACATATACACAGCCCCCTACACAGCCCCCCTCCCCCAATAAAAATGAAAAACGTCTGGTACGCCACTGTTTCCAAAATGGAGCCTCCAGCTGTTGCAAAACAACAACTCCCAGTATTGCCGGACAGCCGTTGACTGTCCAGGCATGCTGGGAGTTTTGCAACAGCTGGAGGCACCCTGTTTGGGAATCACTGGCGTAGAATACCCGTATGTCCACCCCTATGCAAGTCCCTAATTTAGGCCTCAAATGCGCATGGCGCTCTCACTTTGGAGCCCTGTCGTATTTCAAGGCAACAGTTTAGGGTCACATATGGGTTATCGCCGTACTCGGGAGAAATTTCTTAACAAATTTTGGGGGGCTTTTTCTCCTTTCACCCCTCATGAAAAGGTGAAGTTGGGGTCTACACCAGCATGTTAGTGTAAAAAAAAATTTTTTTTACACTAACATGCTGGTGTTGCCCCATACTTTTCATTTTGACAAGAGGTAAAAGGGAAAAACGCCCCCCAAAATTTGTAATGCAATTTCTCCCGACTACGGAGATACCCCATATGTGGGCGCAAAGTGCTCTGGGGGCGCACAACAAGGCCCAGAAGGGAGAGTGCACCATGTACATTTGAGGTGATTTGCACAGGGGTGGCTGATTGTTACAGCGGTTTTGACAAACGCAAAAAAAACAAAACCTCACATGTGACCCCATTTCGGAAACTACACCCCTCGCGGAATGTAATGAGGGGTGCAGTGAGAATTTACCCCCCACTGGTGTCTGACAGATCTTTGGAACAGTGGGCTGCGCAAATTAAAAATTTTGTACAGCCCACTGTTCCAAAGATCTGACAGACACCAGTGGGGGGTAAATGCTCACTGTACCCCTTGTTACGTTCCTCAAGGGGTTTAGTTTCCAAAATGGTATGCCATGTGGGGGTTATTTTGCTGTCCTGGCACCATAGGGGCTTCCTAAATGCGACATGCCCCCCGAGAAAAATTTGCTCTCAAAAAGCCAAATATGACTCCCTCTCTTATGAGCATTGTAGTTTGCCCGTAGTGCGCTTCAGGTCAATTTATGGGGTACCTTCATACTCATAAGAGATGGGGTTACAAATTTTGGGGGGTATTTTCTGCTATTAACCCTTGCAAAAATGTGAAATTTGGGGGGGGGGAAACACACATTCTAGTGAAATTTTTTTTTTTTTTTTACGTATGCAAAAGTCGTGAAACCCCTGTGGGGTATTAAGGCTCACTTTATTTCTTGTTACGTTCCTCAAGGGGTCTAGTTTCCAAAATGGTATGCCATGTGGGTATTTTTTGCTGTCCTGGCACCATAGGGGCTTCCTAAATGCGACATGCCCCCGAGCAAAATTTGCTCTCAAAAAGCCAAATATGACTCCTTCTCTTCTGAGCATTGTAGTTCGCCCGTAGTACACTTCAGGTCAACTTATGGGGTACCTCCATACTCAGAAGAGATGGGGTTACAAATTTTGGGGGGTATTTTCTGCTATTAACCCTTGCATACATGTGAAATTTGGGTGGAAACACACATTTTAGTGACATTTTTAAAACATTTTTTTACATATGCAAAAGTCGTGAAACACCTGTGGGGTATTAAGGCTCACTTTATTCCTTGTTACATTCCTCAAGGGGTCTAGTTTCCAAAATGGTATGCCATGTGGGTATTTTTTCCTGTTCTGGCACCATAGGGGCTTCCTAAATGCAACATGCCCCCCAAATACCATTTCAGAAAAACGTACTCTCCAAAATCCCCTCGTCGCTCCTTCGCTTCTGAGCCCTCTACTGTGCCCGCCGAACACTTTACATAGACATATGAGGTATGTCCTTACTCGAGAGAAATTGGGCTACAAATATAAGTATACATTTTCTCCTTTTACCCCTTGTAAAAATTCAAAAATTGGGTCTACAAGAACATGCAAGTGTAAAAAATGAAGATTGTGAATTTTCTCCTTCACTTTGCTGCTATTCCTGTGAAACACCTAAAGGGTTAAAACGCTGACTGAATGTCATTTTGAATACTTTGGGGGGTGCAGTTTTTATAATGGGGTCATTTATGGGGTATTTCTAATATGAAGACCCTTCAAATCCACTTCAAACCTGAACTGGTCCCTGAAAAATTGTGATTTTGGAAATTTTGTGAAAAATTGGAAAATTGCTGCTGAACTTTGAAGCCCTCTGGTGTCTTCCAAAAGTAAAAAATCGTAAATTTTATGATGCAAACATAAAGTGGACATATTGTATATGTGAATAAAAAAAATAATTATTTGGAATATCCATTTTCCTTACAAGCAGAGAGCTTCAAAGTTAGAAAAATGCAAAATTTTCAATTTTTTCATCAAATTTTGGAATTTTTCACTAAGAAACGATGCAAGTATCGACAAAATTTTACCAATAACATAAAGTAGAATATGTCACGAAAAAACAATCTTGGAATCAGAATGATAGGTAAAAGCGTCTTAGAGTTATTAATGCTTAAAGTGACAGTGGTCAGATGTTCAAAAAACGCTCTGGTCCTAAGGTGTAAAATGGCCTGGTCCTTAAGGGGTTAAGCTAACACTGCAGTTTTTAGCCAAAGACAGAAGTGGATCCATGAATATATATGAGGGAAAAATTTTTGTGCCGTGATCTGTAGCTTTATTCTTTTTTTTTCTAGGAGGTGATATGACCGAATATCAGCAATTTTAGTAGTTTGGACATTTCTGCTCAAGATATAGCAAATATGTTGATTTTTTTTTTTTTTTTTATATTTTATTTTTTATTGGGAGAAGAGCTTATTCCATGTTTATTGAAACTTTATTTTGACTAATTACTGTTTTGGAATTCCAATTTCTGTTCAGTGCTATGCATAGGCATAACACTGATCAGTGTTATCAGATATCTAGAAGGCAGACCAGAGAAGAAGATTGCAGCAGACAGCCTGGAGCAGCTAAGTGAAGTGCCAGTGAGCATTTTGATTCATCAGACCCCTTCGTCTGCATCAGTACGGATTATGGCATCTGAAGGCTTATCATTACCATTATCAGTGAGTCCCCAACAGCTATAAGTTCACCTGCTATGTAGCTTTCTTCATAGCCGTGCCGTAACTGCAGGGTGCTGTGCGTGAAGTTACTCGCTGCAGCACCATACATTTATTGCGCATGTCCTTAAGGGGTTAAATCCACTTCTGGTTTTGGCTCAAAAATTGCAGTGGCAGTTTTACATGGCACCTAACTGTGCTCTGCCTTTGTCCTTAGAACTTGTGGTTGACTTCTAATATTGTTATCATTTACAGTAGAAGACCCATTATCCAATATATAATGTATACATAATTTATTTATAAATTTTTTTATATTGACTCCATGAACAACTCTCCACTTTTCTTATACCATAGGTGGATAAACTTGAACTATATTGAACCTCATATGAAAGAAAACAAGATGTCTGTAAACATACTATAAGATGCTGCCTCATCACACAGACGGACTTCTGCCGCTGACACTGGTCCCAGTCGTCATCTGTATTTTTATTACAGACACATGAGCTAAACTTAGGTTTCAAGAAATAAGACACTGGAATTTTCTCTGCAATATATCTTAGTGCCTCCAGCCAGCAGACGTCATGATGAATGTGAAAAAAAAAAAAACTATCTGTTTTAACCCTTTCCCTGTGCATTGAACGTCAATGTAATTTTATACCACGTCTGCAGAATACCAGTGTCATCATTAAAGAGAAAGTACATTGAACACTAGAGTTTCCCATGATAGGTATTCTTTTAGGTGTTTCTCGTGACCCAGTTCCCAACATCAGGTTGACAAGTGAACCATTTCAGAAATGTTGGCAATATTCTGCATATTAGGCTCAGAAGCAGGTGCATTACAGTATATAATATTGCATCCCACAATACACCGGCCTCACATATAATAGTTCTTATCACAAATTAATATTTAGGGTAGGGTCACACATAGCACATATGCAACTTATTTCACGCAGCGAGAAATCCGGAAAATATGCTGCAAATTTTGCTATGAGCAGACACACAGAGCTTTCCCTGCTGCGGCCCTGTGTGTGGGCAGTAAGGCTTAGAGGGGGACCCGCTTGTCACAGTGACGTGGACCCGCTTGGTCGGCTTCCAAACCTTACTGCACACACAGGGCTGCATCAGGAAAAGCCCTGTGTGTCTGCTCATAGCAAAATGCGCAGAGTACATCCTGATGCATAGGTGATTTCTTGCAGCGTGAAATATGCTACGTATGCGCTATGTGTGACCCTACCCTAATCATGGTACCAGATATACAGTCATGGCCAGGGCTGCCATTAGAAATGTCTCCCCCTCCCCCCCCTCCCCCTGGACATTTTATAATAAGCAGCCCACCTCTAACCTCTCCTTATCACTACTATAACCCACCTCCCGCACCTCTCCTCATCACTACTATAACCCCCCTCCCGCACCTCTCCTCATCACTACTATAACCCCCCTCCCGCACCTCTCCTCATCACTACTATAACCCCCCTCCCGCACCTCTCCTCATCACTACTATAGCCCCCCGCACCTCTACTCATCACTACTATTACCCCCCTGCACCTCTTATCACCCCCATAACCCCCCTGGACCGCTTGTCACCCCCATAACACCCCCCCTGGATTTCTTATCACCCCCATAAAAAAAACCTGTGCCTCTCATTACCCCCATAACCCCCCTGCACCTCTCATCACCCCCATAAACCCCCCCTGCACCTCTCATCACCCCTATAACCCCACTGCACCTCTCTTCAATCCCATAACATGCCCCACCGCACCTCTCATCACAGCCCTCCCCCCTCAAGTTCACCTACCCTGGCGCCGCCGGGGATCGGTGCAGCGGCGTGAGGCAGCGGAGGCTGCAGCTGCTGCTCCTGTCACTGAGGATCGTCTCTGCTGGAGATCGCACAGGGACGAAGTCAGGGACAGGTCAGGTGATTGGAGTGGACATGCATGCCTGCGCGAGGCACGTGACGTCTCTACTCCCATCAGCCCCTGGCCTGTCCGGCCCTGCCATTACTCTTAAGGGGCCCGCGCCCTAGAAAGAAGTAATTTAATAGAAATGTGTGGGCCCCCCGGACAATGAGGCCCGGTCCGCACCCAACGGTCAGTGAGTGACAGTCGCAGTCACTCACTGACAAGGCAATAAAAAATAAATTAAAATTAAATTAAAATAAAAAAAAGGTCCAGGGACATCTGGGCCCCCTGAAGCTCTGGGCCCCATACAGTTGTATGGGTTGTACTCCCTTGATGGCGGCCCTGGTCATGAGTGTAAATGTTGGCACCCCTGAAATTTTTCAAGAAAATTAATTATTTATCACAGAAAAGGATTGCAGTAACACATGTTTTGCTATACACATGTTTATTCCCTTTGTGTGTATTGAAACTAAATAAAAAAGGGAGGAAAAAAAAGAAAATTGGACATAATGTCAAACCAAACTCCAAGAATGATTTGGACAAAATTATTGGCACCCTTTCAAAACTGTGGAAAAATCAGATTGTTTCAAGCATGTGATGCTCCTTTAAACTCACCTGAGGCAAGTAACAGGTGTAGGTAATATAAAAATCACACCTGAAAGCAGATAAAAAGGAGAGAAGTTCACTTAGTCTTTGCATTGTGTGTCTGTGTATGCCACACTAATAATGGGCAACAGAAAGAGGAGAAGAGAACTGTCTGTGGACTTGAGAATAGAGATGAGCGAACTTACAGTAAATTTGATTTGTCACGAACTTCTCGGCTCGGCAGTTGATGAATTATCCTGCATAAATTAGTTCAGCTTTCAGGTGCTCCGGTGGGCTGGAAAAGGTGGATACAGTCCTAGAACTGTATCCACCTTTTCCAGCCCACGGGAGAACCTAAAAGCTGAACTCATTTATGCAGGATAAGCCATCAACTGCCGAGCCGAGAAGTTCGTGACGAATCGAATTTACTGTAAGTTCGCTCATCTCTAATTGAGAACCAAAGTTGTGGAAAAATATCAACAATCTCACGGTTACAAATCCATCTCCAGAGATCTAGATTTGCCTTTGTCCACAGTGTGCAACATTATCAAGAAGTTTGCAACCCATGGCACTGTAGCTAATCTCCCTGGGCGTGGACAGAAGAAAAAAAGGTGTCAATGCAGTCGGGATGTTGGATAAGCAGCCCCAAACAAGTTCCAAAGATATTCAAGCTGTCCTGCAGGCTCAGGAAGCATCAGTGTCAGTGTGAACTATCTGTTGATATTTAAATGAAATGAAATGCTATGGCAGGAGACCCATGAGGACCCCACTGCTGACACAGACATAAAAAAGCAAGACCACATTTTGCCAAAATGAACTTGAGTAAGCCAAAATCCTTCTGGGAAAACGTCTTGTGGACAGATGAGACCAAGCTTTTTGGTAAAGCACATCATTCTACTGTTTACCGAAAATGGAATGAAGCCTACAAAGAAAAGAACACAGTACCTACAGTGAAATATGGTGGAGGTTCAATTATGTTTTGGGGTTGTTTTGCTGGCTCTGGCACTGGGTGCCATGAATGTGTGCAAGGCATCATGAAATCTGAGGATTACCAACGGACTTTGGGTCGCACTGTACAGTCCAGTGTCAGAAAGCTGGGTTTGCGTTCGAGATCTTGGGTCTTCCAGCAGGACAATGACCCCAAACATATGTCAAAAAGCACCCAGAAATGGATGGCAACAAAGCGCTGGAGAGTTCTGAAGTGGCCAGCAATGTGTCCAAATCTAAATCCCATTGAACACCTGTGGAGAGATCTTAAAATTGCTGTTGGGAAAAGGCGCCTTCCAATAAGAGACCTGGAGCAGTTTACAAAGGAAGAGTGGTCCAACATTCCGGCTGAGAGGTGTAAGAAGCTCATTGATGGTTATAGGAAGCGACTGATTTCAGTTATTTTTTCCAAAGGGTGTGCAATCAAACATTAAGTTAAGGGTGCCAATAATTTTGTCCAGCCCATTTTTGGAGTTTGGTGTGACATTATGTCCAATTTGCTTTTTTCCTCCATTTTTTGGTTTAGTTCCAATACACACAAAGGGAATAAACATGTGTATAGCAAAACATGTGTTACTTCAATCCTTTTCGAGAAAAATTTCAGGCCATGACTGTAATACATAAGTGTTGCTCAAAATAATTGTGCTGTAGGCTGGATCCAGCTCTGTCCATGAGTAAAAACACTGTGTGGGAATTTATTATTGCTTGCATACTAGTTTTCTGGCCTAAAAAAAAGTTTTCTTGTTACCAAATTTATTATGCAATTGCAGAATTTCAGGCTACATTTATGCCTTTCTCACCAGTTTTCTTTTTTGACATTTACTTGGAGCATGTCTTAGCTGGAGTAAGATTTTTAGACATATTTATTATTAGGACTTTATGTGCAAATAATAATCATCCTTACGAAGACCTCTATACACTGAACGTGGTGAAATCAACCACAAATCCACATAACCTCTCTGCCACCTTCAACCCTAGCACAGGCTACCGGGTGCCTACTGGCAAATACAGCCTTGCTGAGGAGGGTGGTAGAGGACCCAAAATATAAGTACGAGAGCCCTGGAAACTGCAGAGACACATGAACTATGCAAATAGTAAGTCAAAGTCTTTGTTAGCTTAGTTATGCCTTGGCCCTAGATCTGGTGACCTGAGATATCCCAATCATATCCCCAGAGTACATCCTCTCAGTTATTAAAAATAAACAAAGCTTTCACCACTGTAGTTTTTTTTAAGTCGAATTTTGAGTTCATGATCTTTCTTTATACTTCCCATTCCCCACTGAATCAACTTCTGGATTTGGCTCAAAATTATGTCAAAAACTTAAGTGCCATTTTCCTAAAAACACATGTGAGATCACACTTAAAGAGGAGTTTGGGTATTTTCAATTTCCCCAACATATTCTGCAGCACTGTACAGATATTACCATCATATGTCCACTTCACAGAACACACATTAAGATAAACAGATACAAGGGCAAAGAGGGAAAAATCTACATCAAAAGCCACACAAATGGGTGGGAAGGAAGGGGTCAAATTAGTGGGTGGTTTATGTAATGATACCTGTAGAATGTCACTGGCGATGTAGTATGTTCAATGTCCAAATTGTCATGTGAACTATAGGCAATAGGGTATGTGAAATTCTAATTTGCAATAGGTAATTCATTACGTGGAAGAGCCTATTACAACTTCTGTCGAGGAGTCAGTATAGTATAAAACAGACCCTAGACAGCTATAAAACTAATAATACAGTATAGTACATTACACATTAGTTCTATTTTCTATTGCTGTGTACCTATTTAGTGTTGTTACCTTTATAAAAACTTGGGAGAGCATCAACATTTAGAATCTCTGAAAATATTAGAAATACTTTGGTGCCTGTTAGGCTGGGTTCACACCACGTTTTGTTAAATACGGCTGGGTTGGGAGGAGGGGGCGTGGCTTAATACGCACTCAGCCGTATTCGGGAACCGTATTTAATGTATGTCTATGAGCCGACCGGAGTGAACCGCAGCCTCCGGTCGGCTTCGTTTTCGGCCGTATGCGGTTTCATTTAAACTGGCTCCAGAAAGTTATACAGATTGGTAAATGATTTATATATAAAAAAAAATCTTAATCCTTCCAGTACTTATCAGCTGCTGTATGCTACTTATCAGCTGCTGACCACAGTGCTCTATGCTGACAACTCTGTATCAGGAACTGTCCAAAGCAGGAGCAAATCCCCATAGCAAACCACTCCTGCTCCGGACAGTTCCTGACATGGACAGAGTTGTCAGCAGAGAGCACTGTGGTCAGACTGAAAACTCCCTCTGGAGCATACATCAGCTGAAAAGTACTGGAAGGATTAAGGTTTTTTAATAGAAGTAATTTACAAATCTGTTTAACTTTGATGGAGGCATCTAAACAGTTAATGCCAGACATCACCCTGATCGTTGATGTTGGGTATTAGCCATGGGTCCCAGCCGAGTGTGATTCATAGACCAGGAGCAGAAGCAGGGTATACATTTATGCCCTCTGCCCACTAGGGTTTAAAGAGTACCTATGATATCACAGAAAAAAATGCTTATATATGTTACTTACTAGGTCATGCAGATTCTTTACATGCCTATTTAATGTGTCTAGATTCTGTATTTGGCTCACAAATTCCTCTGTTCTGCTGCTCACTTATTCTAACATCAACTGCTCAGGAAGGGGCATGTCAGAGGCAAGCACTGAGACCGCCCTCACTCACCATGCATTCACTTCCTCTGTGAGTCTGCTGTGCTGGGCCTCTTCATCCAATCACTGTAGGCTGCTCTGTAACCCCCTCCTCTCTGTTATCCTGCTACAGTCTGATAGACAGGACACGAGTGAGCAAAGAGAAGTGCTAGTCCCCCCTTCACTTACTGGAATTTGTTTAAGTCTGGGCTTAAAGGGGTACTCCGGGGCTTAGACATCTTATCCCCTATCCAAAGCATAGGGGATAAGATGCCTGATCGCGGGAGTCCCGCAGCTGGGGACCCCCGGGATCATGCACGCGGCACCCCGTTAGTAATCAGTCCCCGGAGCGTGTTCGCTCCGGGTCTGATTACGGTAGAACGCAGAGCCGGCGGCGTGTGACGTCACGCCCCCGCCCCCGTGTGATGTCACGCTTCGCCCCTCAATGCAAGCCTACGGGAGGGGGCGTGATAGCTATGATCGCGGGCGTCCCCAGCTGCGGGACTCCCGCGATCAGGCATCTTATCCCCTATTCTTTGGATAGGGGATAAGATGTCTAAGCACCGGAGAACCCCTTTAAGCTCTGATGCTGCAGCCAGACAGTATTATGCTCTGGATGGTATAGGGACCCCTAGTGGTCTTCTTTATAAGCCATGATTTTTAATGAAAAGGAGATAAAAAAAAATTTAGGCAGTATATCAGAAAGGTTAAAGTTTATGATTCTGACAGTCCCATTTGTGTGACAGATCAGAGCTGTAGTTACTATTCCTTTGACTTCAGAGCTTAAAGAGGTACTCCGCTGGAAGACATTTTTTTTTTTTAAATCAACTGGTGCCAGAAAGTTAAACAGATTTGTAAATTACTTTTATGGCCTATTAAAAAATCTTAATCCTTCTAGTACTTATCAGCTGCTGTATACTACTGTCTGACCACAGTGCTCTCTGTTGACACCTCTGTCCATTTTAGGAACTGTCCAGAGTAGGAGCAAATTCCCATAGTAAACCTCTCCTTTTCTGGACAGTTCCTGACATGGAAAGAGGTGTCAGCAGAGAGCACTGTGGTCAGACAGAAAAGAAATTCAAAAAGTAAAGAACCTCCCGTGGAGCATACAGCAGATGAGAAGTACTGGAAGGGTTAACATTTTTTAATAGAAGTAATTTACAAATCTGTTTAACTTTCTGCCACCAGTTGATTTAAAAAAATATATTTTCCAGTGGAGTGCTTCTTTAAATTTCCTACCATTCCTTGCTAAATCTCTTTGCATATAGATTACCATTGATTTGTACTCTAGGAAGAGTCTTTCCTTCAGGTACAGTACTAATTTACTACAGATCCATGTAAGTAAAAGCATTGATAATACGTTGGAGTTAGGCTGTAAGGGTGTTTCTGGTGATACGTTTGTGGACTGAGACATTCTAGTCTAGTCTAGTCTAAACTAGAGAGAAGAAAATTAATTTGGCTCAAACTGAATTTGTTGATTTCCTCAAAATTCTGCAAATTCAATACATCTCCAACAAATTCCATATTACACTGTTGCGGCTGAGGAGCCTACTACTCACAAGAGAAATAGAAACAGAGTGCCATACACAATGTCTTAGGGCAATTGAAACAACTTTGGTTTGGACTGAATTGAAACAAAATCACTGAAATTGTAAAAGATAGCCGATTGTGGTTCGAGCTATTCGGACAATAGTTCACAGAAGTAGAATAGTTAGCTCAATTAAAACGTAACCTTTAATAGTATTTCGTGATAAGATAAGTAGTCCTCAGATAACAAATAAAAGTTTACATAAGGTATAGGTCAGAGAGCCAGTAAAAATCAATGGGGTTCCAATGCCATCGCCTATCACATCGCCTATTATCCTACAAAATGTAACCTGTGCAATAAAACACTAGGAAGAAGTAAACAATCCCGACACGTTTCCCCCCCCCCCCCCTCCAAAACAGATAAAGTGGAGCCATAAGGGGTTCATCAGGGGAGTGGTTGTCAGGGTAGCCAATTGATGACAGCTAGTTCCCTCTTGGCAGCGTAACAGAAGCCAGGAGGGAACTAGCCGTCATCAATTGGCTACCCTGACAACCACTCCGGGTGAAGGACTGTACCATTGGGTCTGAGTGAGTGGTCCTTATCTGACCTTATATCTTAGTTTAGCTGGCAGCAAGTACTTACCAGCTGCATCATAATTGGTTATTGTTTCCTACTTTCTATATCCCCTGATGAACCCCTTATGGCTCCACTTTATCTGTTTTGGAGGGGGGAAACGCGTCGGGTTTGATTACTTCTTCCTAGTGTTTTATTGCATAGGTTACATTTTGTAGGATAATACTGTTGTGATAGACGATGGCATTGGAACCCCATTGACTTTTACTGGCTCTCCATCCATCTAACCTATACCTTATGTAAACTTTTATTTGTTATATGAGGACTACTTATCTTATCACGAAATACTATTAAAGGTTACGTTTTAGTTGAGCTAACTATTCTACTTCTGTGAACTTTTGGACTGAATTAAATCTGACTGGTGATTCTAACATTTCGGACCTTGAACAAATTTTGGGAGTTTTGCTCATCTCTATTAGCAACACCATGAATGCAGCTCTGCAGAATTATACATTTTTAAGCCATTTTTTCCTTGCAGATCAAGTTATGATCATCCAGAAGTCCCTGCAGAGATTGAAGTCTCATCATCAGCCATAAAGGGGGTCCTGTGGGCAAAAGCTCACGCCAAGATTCTACAGAGTCATATATTTAACAACTATAGCAAATCTCAGGAAGACCAGGTTATCTACTTATTTTTCTTTATTCCTCACTTTTTCCTAATTTTTTATGACATTTTGGGGCTTCTGAACTAATTACATGGTTTCTATAGAGTTATGGTCTCAACATACAATGGCTTCAACATACAATGGTCGCCCTGGAAGCAAATAATTGACCACTGTACTATTATAGAAAGTGTACAAATGGGTTCAATATTTAATTAATGACATGTTTCTGTGGCTTTATTGCTAGAGCAACCCTTCTATTTCCGGGTCAATGTGAATACATTAGTCATGTGCCGTCTACGGACTCCAGGTAATTAAAACTTTACAATTTTACACAAATAAATTGTAATGTGGTATACAAAGTTAAAAATAGTACCCTAGTGGTTGCTTCACAAAGACAAACCTTATCTAGAAATAAAGGAAATTATAGGTTTATGTGCTAGGTATTTATATGCACCTCTCTGTTCCAGCTCACAAAGGTGGGTGCTGTAGAAATATGGAGAAAAAAGGGGACAAAAAATAGTAGAAGGGGCTCTAAGTGCCATTACTTCAGGAAACACTGGTGTAAAAAATAAGTAGAAAGATGGCACCTGGTTGTGTTGCAATGAAAGCCTTGACACAACTAACTGGTGTGTCCGCAGGATCTACAATATAAGCCCAGCGTCCAGTCGCAATATCTGAGTCAGTGGTGGTAAACCAATTTCCAGAATATCCAATCCTTGATCCCTCGGTAAATTCTCCACTTGTGGGATGAGCTCCGGGGGAAGGTGGAATAAAATGACGCATGTTACAGGCACTCTTGTAGTCATAACAGTTAACCGATAGTGCGGACCTGGTAAAAATAGTTAACAATTTATTATATAAGTGGACAACGCGTTTAAAGAATAACACAATTCTCTTCATCAGGTCCATCGTTTTATTCCACCTTCCCCCGGAGCTTATCCCACAAGCGGAGTATTTATCAAGGGATCAAAGATTGGATATTCTGGAAAAAGGTAGGTGCTGGGCAGTGAACCCCCATCTATGACATCCCTATGCCTTAATAGGACAAACCCCCGTAAGTAGACATCAAACAAACATTGAGCTTCTTTTTTAATAGAGATATTGCAGTTTTTTCCAGTTGTGGCATATCTATCTATAAATATGTATATATATATATATATATATATATATATATATATATACATACACACACACACACATATATATATATATATATATATATATATATATATATATATGCTAATGGAGTATCATTAGAAAAGCTGTCTTAAAAATAAATACAGTATTTGCCTGTTTAGAAAAGCTTTTGGAAGACTCTTTAGAAGAGATTATATTCTGGGGTACAATATGCTGTAAAAGCTGACTGATTCCATTGCCTTAGTGACCACTAAAATAAATACAACTGTTGAATACATGCAGTATGTATAATTTGCAAATTCAGTCTTCAAGCCTTGGGCTGGTTTCACACAGGTGCACTACTGCAGCAACTTTACATCTATATTTTCAACATAAGACAGTTGCATTTTTGCATCTGAAATGCAGCCATAAATCTGAGCTTGATCGCGTTTCTGATGACCCAATTTGTTAGCTGTCTGTTCAGGTCATCAGAACCATGGTGAGGCTGGGACTTATGGCCATATTGCAGATACAAAAAAAGCAACTGTATTACGTCCATGTGAAACCAGCTTGGCAATTCTGCTGTATGCATTTAGTGTTTGACTACACGCTCACATCTACAGTATACAGCTGACCTTATACCGTGTTTCTCCGAAAAGAAGACCGGGTCTTATATTCATTTTAGTCACAAAAAACACACTAGGGCTTTTATTTACGGTATGTACCTTGAACAATATGGGAGGCTGTAGCAGTGGGGAGGATGGGGGGCTGTAGCAGTGGGGAGGATGGGGGGCTGTAGCAGTGTGGAGGATGCCGCACCCCCATCTTCCACACTGCTACAGCCCCCATGCTCCTACAGCCCCCCATCCTCCACACTCCTGCAGCCCCCCATCCTCCACACTCCTACAGCCCCCCCATCCTCCCCTTCCCCATCGTCCTCCATACTCCTACAGTGCCCCCCACCCCTCTGCCATAATAAACTAGGGTACACATTTCATCCCCCCGGCTCAATTACGGTAACTTGCCGCGGGACCAGCCAAGGGGGGGACCGCGGTCTGCCAGTTGATTACCCCTGGCCTAGGTCTTATTTTCAGGGTAGGGCTTATATTGCAGCCCAGCCTGATAATCCTGCTAGGGCTTACTTTTGGGGTAGGGTTTATTTTTGGGCAAACCGGGTAGATAAGTCAGAAACTTTGATCTATGTAGGTGGATCATCCAAATTTGATTGTATGTGTATGTAAAGTGTTTTCTAAAGGTTAGTTATGATGAAACTATTTCTTGAAATAACAGAATATGCTCTTTTACTTCTATCATTGCAAATATAATGTTCCTTTATGGATAAATGGCAAATAGATCCAATTAATGTAAAGAATGAGAGTCATAACTGACAGCTGTACAGCAGGTAAGCAGGATTTAATCCCTGCGTAGGAGGAAAAGGACTCTACAGGCTCATGCAGTCATGGAAACAAGTTCTCTCTGCCCCTCAAACACATTTCAATATATTTGACTGTAAACTGAACTGCTTGCCTGTGACAGAACTGAACTTATTTTTATTTTTTTCATAGCAAATTCAAATATATACCAAATAAATCTAGCATACAGGATTTACTATTAGTCGCCAACTAATTCTTCAATTTCTTAAATTGAACGTGCTTGGCTTATCTTCTAGAATTCTATATCCTCTGTACCTCATACTGCCTGCTAACTAACAGAAATATGTGTAATGAAGGGTAAAGTAATATCTGCTGTTGTATGTTTCTCAGCATGCAAAAATATGGAGCACAAAGGAGAGGGGGCCCATAGTAAAGGTCGGACCAGTTACCCTATACAGTGCTCCCTCAACTTACAATGGCCTCAACATACAATAGTTTCAACATACAATGATCTTTTCTGGACCATTGTAAGTTGAAACCAGACTCAACATACAATGTACAGACAGTTTAGATCTGCATAACCTGTCAATGGCTGGAAGAAGTGACCAATCAGAATGGGGCATTCACTGGTAAAACCCCTGTATTACTGAAGTGCATGCACTGACTGGTGTATGGTAGCGCCCCCTACAGTACAGGGAGGTATTACATGTTCTGAACACTTTACCTGTGCCAGGGTTAGCTGCTCCTTTGGACACCAGGTGAGGGCGGCTCCATGTTACTTTTTTAGGACACTGTGTACTGTACAGGACCCTGAAGAAGCTCCTGTCCTCTACATAGACCAGTGTTTCCCAACTAGGGTGCCTCCAGCTGTTGCAAAACTACAACTCCCAGCATGCCCGGACAGCCAAAGGCTGTCCGGGCATGCTGGGAGTTGTAGTTTTGCAACAGCTGTGTCACGCCGAGCGTTCCGGGTCCCGCTGCCTCCCCGGAGCGCTCACGGCGTTCCTCTGGCTGCAGCGCTCCAGTCGGCATTGCTGACCGCGAGCGCTGCTCTCTGGTCCCCGGAGGGGACGCGATCCGAGGCACGGCTCGTGTCCGCCCTCGGGTCGCGCCCCGTCTCACTCTCCTCTCGCCTCCGTCTGCTTCCTCCCGGCGCGCGCGGACCCGCTCCCTAGGGCGCACGCGCGCCGACTTGCTTAAATTTAAAGGGCCAGTGCCTTCTGCTACGTCTGACCTCGCCTCTGTCTAGTCCTTGTGTACCGCGCCAGTCTCAGCTGCCAGAGAGGTCGAGTCGCTACTGGGGAACACGACCTGATAGTTACTGTCGCAGCAAGTCCATCCTGCTTTGCGGCGGGCTCTGGTGAACACCAGTAACTGCTTAGAACCGATTCCCCAGTACGGCCCGCGTCATCGCCTCTCTGGTACAGGGGATCCACCTCCAGTGTCTTCACCAGCCGCTAGTCCGGACCCTGACAAGCTGGAGGCACCCTAGTTGGGAAACACTGACATAGACAGTGATTAACAGCACCAGCAGATCTTTCTTACTTTTATATGTAAGGACTTGCTTTATCTATATTACCGGTAGTTATCTACTTATTTTTCTTTAATCCTCACTTTTTCCTATTTTTGTTTGACATTTTGGTGCCTTTAGAACCAATTACCAGGTTTTCATAGAGTTGTGGTCTCAACATACAATGGTCTCAACATACAATGGTCGTCCTGGAACCAATTCATATTGTAACTTGAGGGACCACTGTATTATGGTGTCTGATTTTTTCCCCCTAGGACAAGAAGGTCTTGTTTTTATTTCTCTTTGCTTTCCATGATTCATTGATCAAGTATGCCATTCATTAATTTGTTAACAATAAAGATATCTAGAGAAAGGACGTATGCACAGATTTTTCAAATAAAAATAGGAACGGGCTGCCGCATGGTTTGTCATTATGGTGTATACGCCCTTCGCTCCAGTGCATGTAGAATAAAATAATAATGAAATCCTACCTAATTGTGTCTCCAGCACTTATACAAACCTATGTGCCTCCATGTCTGCAGACTAAAAACAAATGCTGTGTAGTCTAATCCTGCAGTCACATTTCCACCTATTTACACCTTCTGCTAACTCAGAGAATGCATGTAATCTGTTACCATAGAGATACCCAGATCTGCATAGGAGCTGCAGTGACAAAATATTTTTAATCAAGACAAAATTGCTTAATTTTCTATAGGTTAAAGCAGTACTCCGGTGGAAACCTTTTTTTTTCTAAATCAACTGGTGCCAGAAAGTTGAACAGATTTGTTAATTACAGTGGTCCCTCAACTTACGATGGTAATCCGTTCCAAATGAACCATCATTTGTTGAAACCATCGTATGTTGAGGGATCCGTGCAATGTAAAGTATAGGAAGCTGTACTCACCTGTCCCCGCCTCTCCGAACCGTCACCGCTGCCCTGGATGTCGCGTCCCCGTGATGACCCCGCCGCACCGGAACGTCTCTGCTGCCCGGGATCATCGCTCTCACGTCGCCGTCATCACGTCACTACGCACGCCACTCCTATTGCATGACGGGACGGCATGCGTGGCAACGTGATGACAATGAAGGAGAGCGCTGGCGATGGAGGGGATCTCGAAGAGGATGCTCCGGAGCCCCGAGGACAGGTAGGAGACCATCCCTGGAGCACACAGGGCACCGTAAACAGCTATCCGTCGGCAGCTGAAGCAGTCAGCGCTGCCGGATAGCCGTTTATGCAATGGCCCCGACATACAAAAGCATCGTATGTTGATGCTGCCTTCAACATGTGATGGCCTCTGAGAGGCCATCGCATGTTGAAATTATGGTATGTCGGGGCCATCGTAGGTCGGGGAGTCACTGTACTTCTATTAAAAAATTGTAATTCTTATTAGCCGCTGAATACTACAGAAGAAATTCTTTTCTTTTTGAAGCACAGAGCTCTCTGCTGACATCATGAGCACAGTGCTCTCTGCTTACATCTCTGTCCATTTTAACCCCTTAAGGACCAGGGGTTTTTCCGTTTTTGCATTTTCATTTTCCCTCCTTACCTTTAAAAAATCATAACTCTTTCAATTTTGCACCTAAAAATCCATATGATGGCTTACTTCTTGTGCCACCAATTCTACTTTGTAATTACATCAGTAATTTTACCCAAAAATCTAGGATGAAATGAAAAAAAAAATCATTTTCGTGACAAAATTGAAGAAAAAACATCATTTTGCAACTTTTGGGGGTTTCCATTTCTACGCAGTACATTTTTCGATAAAAATGACGCCTTATCTTTATTTTTAGGATTAAAATGATACCCTACTTATAAATTTTTTTCGCGTAAAATTTCATTTGTGTACCCCACTCCACCATGACTACCTACACAAGATATTCAGAACATGAAACATTTTTGCTTTTGGAAGACATCAGAGGGCTTCAAAGTTCAGGGACCAGTTCAGTTTTGAAGTGGATTTGAAGGGCCTTCATATTAGAAATACCCCATAAATTACCCCATTATAAAAACTGCACCCCTCAAAGTATTCAAAATGACATTCAGAAAGTTTGTTAACCCTTTAGGTGTTTCACAGGTATAGCAGCAAAGTGAAGGAGAAAATTCAAAATCTTCATTTTTTACACTCGCATGTTCTTGTAGACCCAGTTTTTGAATTTTTACAAGGGGTAATAGGAGAAAAAGCGCTCCACAATTTGTAACCCAATTTCTCTCGAGTAAGGAAATACCTCATATGTGTATGTCAAGTGTTCAGCGGGCACAGTAGAGGGCTCAGAAGAGAAGGAGCGACAATGGGATTTTGGAGAGTGAATTTTTCTGAAATGGTTTTTGAGGGGCATGTCACATTTAGGAAGCCCCTATGGTGCCAGAACAGCAAAAAAAAAAAACATGGCATACTATTTTGGAAACTACACCCCTCAAGGCACGTAACAAGGGGTCGAGTGAGCCTTAACACCCCACAGGTGTTTGGCAACTTTTTGTTAAAGTCGGATGTGTAAATGAAAAAAAAAAATGTTTTCACTAAAGTGCAGTTTTTCCCCCAAATTTACCATTTTTACAAAGGGTAATGGGAGAAAATGCCCCCCAAAATTTGTAACCCTATCTCTTCTGAGTATGGAAATACCCCATGTTAGGGCGTAAAATGCTCTGTGGGCGAACTACAATGCACAGAAGAGAAGGAGTCATATTTGGCTTTAGGAAAGCTAATTTTGCTGAAATGGTTTTTGGGGGGCATGTCGCATTTAGGAAGCCCCTATGGTGCCAGAACAGCACAAAATACCCACATTGCATACTATTTTGGAAACTACACCCCTTAAGGCACGTAACAAGGGGTGCAGTGAGCCTTAACCCCACAGGTGATTGACGAACTTTTGTTAAAGTGGGACATGAAAATGAAAAATTAGATTTTTAACACTGAAATGCTGGTGTTACCCAAAACTTTTCATTTTCACAAGGAGTAATAGGAGAAAATGCCCCACAAAATTTGTAATAACCCCATTTCTCTCGAGTAAGGAAATACCTCATATGTGTATGTAAAGTGATCTGTGGGTGCACTAGAGGGCAACATTGGGCTTTTGGAGAGCGAATTTTGCTGAAATGGTTTTTGGGGGCATGTTGCATTTAGGAAGCCAGAACAGTAAAAAAAAAAAAAAAAAAAAAAAAAAAAACACATGGCATACGATTTTGGAAACTACACCCCTCACAGAACTTAATAAGGGGTGCAGTGAGCATTTATACCCCACTGGCCTTTGACAGATCTTTGGAACAGTGTGCTGTGCAAATGAAAAATTACATTTTTCATTTTTACGGATGACTGTTCAAAAAATCTGTCAGATACCTGTGGGGCGTAAATGCTCACTGCCTAATTCTCTCTCAAAAAGCCCAATGGTGCTCCTTCTCTTCTGAGCATTATAGTTCGCCCGCAGAGCACGTTACTTCCACATATGGGGTATTTATATACTCAGAAGAAATGGGGTTACAAATTTTGGGGGGCTTTTTTCCTATTACCCCTTGTGAAAATGAAAAATTTGGGGTAACGCCAGCATTTCAGGGGAAAAAAACACATTTTTAATTTTCATGTCCAACTTTAACGAAAATATGTCAAAGACCTGAAGGGTGTTAAGGCTCACTATACCCCTTGTTACATTCCATGAGGGGTGTAGTTTCCAAAATGGGGTCACATGTGGGTGTTTATTCTTTTGCATTCATGTCAGAACTGCTGTAACGATCAGCCACCTCTGTGCAAATCACCAATTTAGGCCTCAAATGTTCTCTCACTTCTGAGCCATGTAGTTCGTCCGCAGAGCATTTTACGTACACATATGGGGTATTTCCGTACTCAGAAGAAATTGTGTTACACATTTTGGGGGTCATTTTCTCCTTTTACCTCTTGTGAAAATGAAATGTATGGGGCAACACCAGCATGTTAGTGTAAAAAAAAAAAAAAATTTTCCACTAACAAGCTGGTGGAGGCCCCAACTTTACCTTTTCATTAGGGGTAAAAGGAGAAAAATTGCCCCAAAATTTGTAGTGCAATTTCTCCCGAGTACAGAAATACCCCATATGTGGCCCTAAACTGTTGCCTTGAAATACGACAGGGCTCTGAAGTGAGAGAGCACCATGCGCATTTGAGGCCTAAATAAGGAATTTTCAATAGGGGCGGACGCGGATGCCTACAGTAAAACCCTACAGCAGTGTTTCCCAAACAGGGTGCCTCCAGCTGTTGCAAGACTCCCAGCCTGCCAGGGCAGTCTATGGCTGTCCGGCAATACTGGGAGTTGTGGTTTTGCAACAGCTGTTGGCTCTTTTTAGGAAACACTGCCATATGAGACGTTTTTCTTTTTTTTTTAAGGGGGTGTATATGTAGTGTTTTTTCTTTTTATTATTTGTTAGTGTAGTGTAGTGTTTTTGGGTACATTCACACAGGCGGGGGTTCACAGTAAGTTTTCCGCTGGGAGTTTGAGCTGCGGCGGAAAATTTGCCACAGCTCAAACTTGTAGAAGGAAACCCACTGTAAACCCGGGTGGTTTGTTTGGGATCATTGTCATGCTGAAAGACCCAGCCACCTTTCATCTTCAATGCCCTTGCTGATGGAAGGAGGTTTTCACTCGAAATATTATGATACATGGCCCCATTCATTCTTTCCTTTGCACGAATCAGTCGTCCTGGTCCCTTAGCAGAAAAACTGTCCCAAAGCATGATGTTTCCACCCCCATGCTTCACAGTAGGTATGGTGTTCTTTGGATGCAACCCAGCATTCTTTCTCCTCCAAACACGATGAGTTGAGTTTTTATCAAAAAGTTCTACTTTGGTTTCATTTGACCATACGACATTCTCCCAATACTCTTCTGGATCATCCAAATGCTCTCTAGAAAACTTCAGATGGGCCCGGACATGCATTGACTTAAGCAGGGGGACACGTCTGACACTGCATGATTTGAGTCCATGGCAACGTAGTGTGTTACTGATGGTCTCCGCAGGTCATTCGCTAGGTCCCCTGTATGGTTCTGTTTGCTCGCCGTTCTTGTGATAATTTTGATACCACATTGTGAGATCTTACCTGGAGCCCCAGATCAGTGTTCTTGTATGTCTGCCATTTTCTAATAATTGCTCCCACAGTTGATTTCTTCACACCAAGCTGCTTGCCTATTGCAGATTTATTCACACCAAGCTGCTTGCCTATTCCCAGCCTGGTGCAGGTCTACAATTTTGTTTCTGGTGTCCTTCGACAGTTCTTTGGTCTTGGCCATAGTGGAGTTTGGAGTGTGACTTTTTGAGGTTGTAGACAGGTGTCTTTTATACTGATAACAAGTTCAAACAGGTGCCATTAATACAGGTAACAAGTGGAGGACAAAGGAGACTCTTAAAGAAGAAGTTACAGGTCTGTGAGAGCAAGAAATCTTGCTTGTTTGTAGGTGACCAAATACTTATTTTCCACCATAATTTTCAAATAAATTCTTTAAAATCAGACAATGTGATTTTATGGATTTTTTTTTCTCATTATGTCTCTCATGGTTGAGGTATACCTATGATGAAAATTACAGGCCTCTCTAATCGTTTTAAGTTGGATAACTTGCACAATTGGTGGCTGACTAAATACTTTTTTGCCCCAATGTATAATTATTTTTATCTTCACTTTGTGCCCTACATCTATCCCTATACAAGGGTATAATACACAAAATAGATAACAGTACAGTCATAATGCACGCAATGTTGTGACAATGTCACAGTAAATTATAAGTTATTTTAAAGACCAGGATCTGTGTGCACAGTTATATCATAGAAGTGGGATCATTAGCACAGTGATGTCACAGTACAGGGATAATTCATTTAGTGATGTCACAGTACAGGGATAATTCATATAGGGATGTCAAAGTAGCAAGAATAACAATACTATGGTAGGTAAAGTTACAGCATGGGAATTATATACAGTGATGTAACAGTATAGGGATAATGTACAAAGTGATGCTACAGTACAGTCATAATGTGTAAAATGATGTCACAGAACGGGGATAATAAACAAAGTGATGTAACAGTACAGTCATAATGTGCAAAGTGATGTCACAGTATAGGGATTATGTACAAAGTGATGTCCCAGTACAGGGATAATGTACAAAGTGATTTCCTAGTACAGGGATAATATACACAGTGATGTCACAGTACAGGGATAATACACACAGTGATGTCACAGTACAAGTATAATGTACAAAGTGATGTCACAATTCAGGGATAATATACACAGTGATGTCACAGTATAGGGATAATGCACAAAATGATATCACAGTACGGCGGTAATGTACAAAGTGATGTAACAGTTAAGGGATAATATACACATTGATATCACAGTACAGGGATAATATACACAGTGATGTCACAGTACAGGGATAATACACACAGTGATGTCACAGTACAGGGTTAATACACAGTGATGTCACAGTACAGGGATAATACACACAGTGATGTCACAGTACAGGGAAAATGCATAAAATGATGTCACAGTACAGGGATAATACACACAAAGATGTCACAGTACAGGGAAAATGCACAAAATGATGTCACAGTACAGGGATAATATACACAGTGATGTCACAGTATAGGGATAATGCACAAAATGATATCACAGTATGGCGGTAATGTACAAAGTGATGTAACAGTTAAGGGATAATATACACATTGATATCACAGTACAGGGATAATATACACAGTGATGTCACAGTACAGGGATAATACACACAGTGATGTCACAGTACAGGGATAATACACAGTGATGTCACAGTACAGGGATAATACACACAGTTATGTCACAGTACAGGGAAAATGCACAAAATGATGTCACAGTACAGGGATAATACACACAGTGATGTCACAGTACAGGGATAATACACAGTGATGTCACAGTACAGGGATAATACACACAGTGATGTCACAGTACAGGGAAAATGCACACAGTGATGTCACAGTACAGGGAAAATGCACAAAATGATGTCACAGTACAGGGATAATACACACAGTGATGTCACAGTACAGGGAAAATGCACAAAATGATGTCACAGTACAGGGATAATATACACAGTGATGTCACAGTATAGGGATAATGCACAAAATGATATCACAGTACGGCGGTAATGTACAAAGTGATGTAACAGTTAAGGGATAATATACACATTGATATCACAGTACAGGGATAATATACACAGTGATGTCACAGTACAGGGATAATACACACAGTGATGTCACAGTACAGGGATAATACACAGTGATGTCACAGTACAGGGATAATACACACAGTGATGTCACAGTACAGGGAAAATGCACAAAATGATGTCACAGTACAGGGATAATACACACAGTGATGTCACAGTACAGGGATAATACACAGTGATGTCACAGTACAGGGATAATACACACAGTGATGTCACAGTACAGGGAAAATGCTCAAAGTGATGTCACAGTACTGTCATAATGTGTAAAATTATGTCACAGTACAGGGATAATGTACAAAGTGAAATCACAGTACCATCATAATATGTGAAGTGATGTCACAGTACAGGGATAATGTACAAAGTAATGTCACAGTTCTGTCATAATGTGTGAAGTTATGTCTCAGTACAGGGATAATAAAGTGATAATTTAAATGTCTCAATCAAAGTGCAGTAACATTCACATAATTATATTAACTTCAGGTATAATGCATACAATTATGTAATGTCACTGTGACAGCAACAATGCAAAATGTGATGCCACCTAAGAGGGATAATGTATACAGAATGTACAACAGGTAACCACAGACTACATGCTAGACTTGCAATTTTCCATGCCCCTTTTTTATCATCCATAGTCAGCACTATCTGCACAATATGTTCATGTAGAGATGAGATCTTTAGCAGCTCCTATGTTTACTACCCCGATACAATCACATTTACTACCTCGATACAATCACATTTACTACCCCGATTACAATCACGTTTACTACCCCGATTACAATCACGTTTACTACCTCGATTACAATCACGTTTACTACCCCGATTACAATCACGTTTACTACCTCGATTACAATCACGTTTACTACCCCGATACAATCACGTTTACTACCTCGATTACAATCACGTTTACTACCCCGATACAATCACATTTACTACCCCGATACAATCACGTTTACTACCTCGATTACAATCACGTTTACTACCTCGATTACAATCACGTTTACTACCTCGATTACAATCACGTTTACTACCTCGATTACAATCACGTTTACTACCCCGATTACAATCACGTTTACTACCCCGATTACAATCACGTTTACTACCCCGATTACAATCACGTTTACTACCCCGATTACAATCACGTTTCATGCAGTCCCTGTATCCCTCTATAATCCAAATTATTCCCGCTTAAAAAAAAAAATGCTTTATTTAGGTACCAAAAGTACAGAAAGTACAAGGGTGGACAAAAAGAAAAAAAATTAGTCTTGTCTCTTCACACATCGGGAGAAGGAGGAAAATTCTTCTTCTCCTCAATGATACAAGATGTCACTTAAAGTCATTTTATAAGGGCGTCATTTTACATTATAATTGAATTAATTGTGTTTATTTTAGTGTCTGAGCCGAGGCAACAACAGAAACGCAAAAATAATTTAATAGCTCAAATGTAATCTTTTATTAGATCCACAAATAGTTGTCTCTACTTCATACCTTACAAGACCACTTGTAGTCTTACATACTTACACCATGGTGGGTAGAGATGCTCAGGCCATTTGGCTCTGTACATCTATAACGCCAATTGCTCAGGCCCTTCCCCACAGCAGCTGCAGCATGAGAGGGACTAGTTCTGTAGTGTAGACAACTGTTTTATGAATTTCTTTCTGGTTTCAGTTGGCAGCTCTTAAACCGTCCACATGTCTGTAACATGCTCTATTAAGAAGCAACTGCAAGGGTTTACAGCCAGTAGGTGGTACTTGGAAGAGGGAAACATTTCTATCTCTCTTCTTGGAAGACTGAAATGAACTATTCAGGATAATAGGTCACTATATACTATAGTTTGCACATTTGTACATACAGTTGCACATACAGTTGTACATGGATTAATTCCAAACATAAACATTTGTAACATTGACTAGTGAAGATGTATACCTAAGTGGTTGACGTGTCAAAAGTGAATAAACTATACAGGTCAGACATTTAAATGAAAATGCAAGGAGGCTCATGGACTTGTAATGTCATTTAAAGGAAAACGGTCACCCGTTGACCCACACTAAACCTGATACACCGGGTTATAGTGTGGGTGAACAGGAGACCGATGCAGGGTTTCTTACCGATATATGTACTGGCACCCGGAACCTCTGATGTTTGGCTTCTTCCAGCCCTGAATTGTGCGCTGGAGGAGTGCCCACTGGCTGGATTTGAATATTCATGGGCACTGGTCACGTGACCAGTGCCCATGAATATTAAAATCCAGCCAGCGGGCCCACCTCCAGCTTGCAATACAACGCTGGAGGAAGCCAAATTCAAATGCACCGGGCATTGTACTGCAGGTACATATATGGGTCAGAAACCCTGCATCGGTCTCCTGTTCACCCACACTATAACCCGATGTATTGTGTTTAGTGTGGGTGAACTGGGGACAGTTTTACTTTAAATACAGTATACCATGCTACTGTATATACTCAACAGTAGAGTGGACCAAATCTGCATTAAGATTCACCAAACCCAAATATAATGAATTGCCTTTCAATTTATTTAGTCTTGTATATTACATTTTCCAAGTGTTCCGATTTCCTCAAGACAGTCCAAACACTTAAATAGTAGAGTGAAATTTACAAGACTAAATTAATCAATAACTGATTCACTAAATTCAGGTTCAATAAACTTTACTCAACAGCCATGGTAAACTTATATAGTGGCACATTGTTACGCCGAGCGCTCCGGGTCCCCGCTCCTCCCCGGAGCGCTCGCAACATCCTCACATTTGCAGCGCCCCGGTCAGACCTGCTGACCGGGTGCGCTGCAATATCTCTCTCAGCCGGGATGCGATTCGCGATGCGGGAGGCGCCCGCTCGCGATGCGCATCCCGGCTCCCGTACCTGACTCGCTCCCCGTCGGTCTTGTCCCGGCGCGCGCGGCCCCACTCCTTAGGGCGCGCGCGCGCCGGGTCTCTGCAATTTAAAGGGCCACTGCGCCACTGATTGGCGCAGCAGGCTTAATTAGTGTGTTCACCTGTGCACTCCCTATTTATACCTCACTTCCCCTGCACTCCCTCGCCGGATCTTGTTGCCATTGTGCCAGTGAAAGCGTTTCCTTGTGTGTTCCTAGCCTGTGTTCCTAGCCTGTGTTCCAGACCTCCTGCCGTTGCCCCTGACTACGATCCTTGCTGCCTGCCCTGACCTTCTGCTACGTCCGACCTTGCTCTTGTCTACTCCCTTGTACCGCGCCTATCTTCAGCAGTCAGAGAGGTTGAGCCGTTGCTGGTGGATACGACCTGGTTGCTACCGCCGCTGCAAGACCATCCCGCTTTGCGGCGGGCTCTGGTGAATACCAGTAGCAACTTAGAACCGGTCCACCAACACGGTCCACGCCAATCCCTCTCTGGCACAGAGGATCCACCTCCAGCCAGCCGAATCGTGACACACATTAAGATGGAGGCATTATTATGGGGGCACAAAATTTCCACACTTTTTTTTATTTTTTCTAAATAAAATGCACTGCCTTAGCATTGACATTGGTTGCAAATCTCTAGGCTATTCCACCAATGTCTGCTTCTTCCCCATTAACAAGTAAAAGGAAGTGACGGTGGTGGTCCACACCACTTTGTTTTCTGTCAGCTTTTTTTGGGCAAGCCACATGGTCGGCCATTGACTATAATGTCCAACCATGTATCCACTGAAGAAAATTGCTAGTGTGTGCTAGAAAAATGCCACCAGTGTCAATGCTAAGACAGACCCCCTGTCACGATGCCGGCTGGCAGGTAGTGGATCCTCTGTGCCAGAGAGGGATTGGCGTGGACCGTGCTAGTGGATCGGTTCTAAGCCACTACTGGTTTTCACCAGAGCCCGCCGCAAAGCGGGATGGTCTTGCTGCGGCGGTAGTGACCAGGTCGTATCCACTAGCAACGGCTCAACCTCTCTGGCTGCTGAAGATAGGCGCGGTACAAGGGAGTAGACAGAAGCAAGGTCGGACGTAGCAGAAGGTCGGGGCAGGCAGCAAGGATCGTAGTCAGGGGCAACGGCAGGAGGTCTGGAACACAGGCTAGGAACACACAAGGAACGCTTTCACTGGCACAATGGCAACAAGATCCGGCAAGGAAGTGCAGGGGAAGTGAGGTGATATAGGGAAGTGCACAGGTGAAGACACTAATTGGAATCACTGCGCCAATCAGCGGCGCAGTGGCCCTTTAAATCGCAAAGACCCGGCGCGCGCGCGCCCTAGGGAGCGGGGCCGCGCGCGCCGGGACAGGACCGAGGGAGAGCGAGTCAGGTACGGGAGCCGGGGTGCGCATCGCGAGCGGGCGCTACCCGCATCGCGAATCGCATCCCGGCTGGCAGCGGAATCGCAGCGCCCCGGGTCAGTGGATCTGACCGGAGCGCTGCAGCGGGGAGAGTGAAGCGAGCGCTCCGGGGAGGAGCGGGGACCCGGAGCGCTCGGCGTAACAGTACCCCCCCCCTTGGGTCTCCCCCTCTTCTTAGAGCCTGAGAACCTGAGGAGCAGACTTTTGTCTAGGATGTTGTCCTCAGGTTCCCAGGATCTCTCTTCAGGACCACAACCCTCCCAGTCCACTAAAAAAAAAGTTTTCCCTCTGACCTTTTTGGAAGCTAAGATCTCTTTGACAGAGAAGATGTCCGAGGAGCCGGAAACAGGAGTGGGAGGAACAGATTTGGGAGAAAAACGGTTGAGGATGAGTGGTTTGAGAAGAGAGACGTGAAAGGCATTAGGGATACGAAGAGAAGGAGGAAGAAGAAGTTTATAAGAGACAGGATTAATTTGACACAAAATTTTGAAAGGACCAAGATAGCGTGGTCCCAACTTGTAGCTAGGGACACGGAAGCGGACATATTTAGCGGAGAGCCATACCTTGTCTCCAGGGGAAAAAACGGGAGGAGCTCTTCTTTTCTTATCCGCGAACTTCTTCATGCGTGATGAAGTCTGTAAGAGAGAATTTTGGGTCTCTCTCCATATGATGGAAAGGTCACGAGAAATTTCATCCACAGCGGGCAGACCAGAGGGCAAGGGGGTAGGGAGGGGGGGAAGAGGGTGACGGCCGTACACCACGAAAAATGGGGATTTGGAGGAAGATTCAGAGACCCTGAAGTTATACGAGAATTCGGCCCATGGAAGGAGATCTGCCCAGTCATCCTGGCGGGAGGAAACAAAATGTCGCAAATAATCACCCAAGATCTGGTTAATTCTTTCTACTTGTCCATTGGACTGGGGATGATATGCAGAAGAAAAATTTAATTTAATCTTGAGTTGTTTACAGAGAGCCCTCCAGAATTTAGACACGAATTGGACGCCTCTATCGGAGACAATCTGCGTAGGCAACCCGTGAAGACGAAAAATGTGTACAAAAAATTGTTTAGCCAACTGAGGCGCAGAAGGAAGACCAGGAAGAGGGATGAAATGTGCCATTTTGGAGAATCGATCAACGACCACCCAAATAACAGTGTTGCCACGGGAAGGGGGTAAATCAGTAATAAAATCCATACCAATCAGAGACCAAGGCTGTTCGGGGACAGGCAGGGGATGAAGAAAACCAGCGGGCTTCTGGCGAGGAGTCTTATCCCGGGCACAGATAGTGCAGGCTCGCACAAAGTCCACAACATCCGTCTCCAGAGTCGGCCACCAATAGAAGCGGGAGATGAGTTGCACAGATTTCTTGATGCCCGCATGACCTGCGAGATGGGAGGAGTGACCCCATTTGAGGATTCCGAGGCGTCGGCGTGGAGAAACAAAGGTCTTTCCTGGAGGAGTTTGCCTGATGGAGGCAGGAGAAGTGGAGATCAGGCAGTCAGGTGGAATGATGTGTTGCGGAGAGAGTTCAACTTCTGAGGCATCCGAGGAACGAGAGAGAGCATCGGCCCTAATGTTCTTATCGGCAGGACGAAAGTGAATCTCAAAATTAAATCGGGCAAAGAACAGAGACCACCGGGCCTGGCGAGGATTCAGCCGTTGGGCAGACTGGAGGTAGGAGAGGTTCTTGTGGTCGGTGTAGATAATAACAGGAAAACTTGATCCCTCCAGCAGATGCCTCCATTCCTCAAGTGCTAATTTAATGGCTAGAAGCTCTCGATCCCCGATGGAGTAGTTCCTCTCCGCTGGAGAGAAGGTCCTAGAGAAAAAACCACAAGTGACAGCATGCCCGGAAGAATTTTTTTGTAGAAGAACAGCTCCAGCTCCCACTGAGGAGGCATCAACCTCCAATAGGAAGGGTTTGGAAGGGTCAGGTCTGGAGAGCACGGGAGCCGAAGAAAAGGCAGACTTGAGTCGTTTAAAGGCGTCTTCTGCTTGAGGAGGCCAAGACTTGGGATCAGCATTTTTTTTGGTTAAAGCCACGATAGGAGCCACAACGGTAGAAAAATGTGGAATAAATTGCCTGTAATAATTGGCGAACCCCAAAAAGCGTTGGATAGCACGGAGTCCGGAGGGGCGTGGCCAATCTAAGACGGCAGAGAGTTTGTCTGGATCCATCTGTAGTCCCTGGCCAGAGACCAAATATCCTAGAAAAGGAAGAGATTGGCATTCAAACAGACATTTCTCAATTTTGGCATAGAGTTGATTGTCACGAAGTCTCTGAAGAACCATACGGACATGCTGGCGGTGTTCTTCTAGATTGGCAGAAAAAATTAGGATATCGTCCAGATATACAACAACACAGGAGTATAACAGATCACGAAAAATTTCATTAACAAAGTCTTGGAAGACGGCAGGGGCGTTGCACAGGCCAAAGGGCATGACCAGATACTCAAAGTGTCCATCTCTGGTGTTAAATGCCGTTTTCCACTCATCCCCCTCTCTGATGCGGATGAGGTTATAGGCGCCTCTTAAGTCCAATTTAGTAAAGATGTGGGCACCTTGGAGGCGATCAAAGAGTTCAGAGATGAGGGGTAAGGGGTAGCGGTTCTTAACCGTGATTTTATTAAGACCGCGGTAGTCAATGCAAGGACGTAGGGAGCCATCTTTTTTGGACACAAAGAAAAATCCGGCTCCGGCAGGAGAGGAGGATTTACGGATAAAGCCCTTTTTTAGATTCTCCTGGACGTATTCAGACATGGCAAGAGTCTCTGGGGCAGAGAGAGGATAAATTCTGCCCCGGGGTGGAGTAGTGCCCGGGAGGAGGTCGATAGGACAATCATAAGGCCTGTGAGGAGGTAGAGTCTCAGCTTGTTTTTTGCAGAAAACATCCGCGAAGTCCATATAGGCCTTAGGGAGACCGGTTACTGGAGGAACCACAGAGTTACGGCAAGGGTTACTGGGAACCGGTTTTAGACAGTTCTTGGAACAAGAGGACCCCCAACTCTTGATCTCCCCAGTGGACCAATCCAGGGTTGGGGAATGAAGTTGAAGCCAGGGAAGTCCAAGGAGAATTTCCGAGGTGCAATTGGGGAGGACCAAAAGTTCAATCCTCTCGTGATGAGATCCGATGCTCATAAGAAGGGGCTCCGTGCGGAAACGTATGGTACAGTCCAATCTTTCATTGTTTACACAATTGATGTAAAGGGGTCTGGCGAGACTGGTCACTGGGATGTTGAACTTGTTGACGAGAGAGGCCAAAATAAAATTTCCTGCAGATCCAGAGTCCAAGAAGGCCACAGTAGAGAAGGAGAAGGCAGAGGCAGACATCCGCACAGGCACAGTAAGACGTGGAGAAGCAGAGTAGACATCAAGGACTGTCTCACCTTTGTGCGGAGTCAGCGTACGTCTTTCCAGGCGGGGAGGACGGATAGGACAATCCCTCAGGAAGTGTTCGGTACTAGCACAGTACAGGCAGAGGTTCTCCATACGGCGTCGTGTCCTCTCTTGAGGTGTCAGGCGAGACCGGTCGACCTGCATAGCCTCCACGGCGGGAGGCACAGGAACAGATTGCAGGGGACCAGAGGAGAGAGGAGCCGAGGAGAAAAAACGCCTCGTGCGAACAGAGTCCATATCTTGGCGGAGTTCCTGACGCCTTTCGGAAAAACGCATGTCAATGCGAGTGGCTAGGTGAATAAGTTCATGTAGATTAGCAGGAATTTCTCGTGCGGCCAGAACATCTTTAATGTTGCTGGATAGGCCTTTTTTAAAGGTCGCGCAGAGGGCCTCATTATTCCAGGATAATTCTGAAGCAAGAGTACGGAATTGTACGGCATACTCGCCAACGGAAGAATTACCCTGGACCAGGTTCAACAGGGCAGTCTCAGCAGAAGAGGCTCGGGCAGGTTCCTCAAAGACACTTCGGATTTCCGAGAAGAAGGAGTGTACAGAGGCAGTGACGGGGTCATTGCGGTCCCAGAGCGGTGTGGCCCAAGACAGGGCTTTTCCAGACAGAAGGCTGACTACGAAAGCCACCTTAGACCTTTCAGTGGGAAACAGGTCCGACATCATCTCCAGATGCAGGGAACATTGGGAAAGAAAGCCACGGCAAAACTTAGAGTCCCCATCAAATTTATCCGGCAAGGATAGGCGTAGACCAGGAGCGGCCACTCGCTGCGGAGGAGGTGCAGGAGCCGGTGGAGGAGATGACTGCTGAAGCTGTGGTAGTAACTGCTGTAGCATAACGGTCAGTTGAGACAGCTGTTGGCCTTGTTGCGCTATCTGTTGTGACTGCTGGGCGACCACCGTGGTAAGGTCAGCGACAACTGGCAGAGGAACTTCAGCGGGATCCATGGCCGGATCTACTGTCACGATGCCGGCTGGCAGGTAGTGGATCCTCTGTGCCAGAGAGGGATTGGCGTGGACCGTGCTAGTGGATCGGTTCTAAGCCACTACTGGTTTTCACCAGAGCCCGCCGCAAAGCGGGATGGTCTTGCTGCGGCGGTAGTGACCAGGTCGTATCCACTAGCAACGGCTCAACCTCTCTGGCTGCTGAAGATAGGCGCGGTACAAGGGAGTAGACAGAAGCAAGGTCGGACGTAGCAGAAGGTCGGGGCAGGCAGCAAGGATCGTAGTCAGGGGCAACGGCAGGAGGTCTGGAACACAGGCTAGGAACACACAAGGAACGCTTTCACTGGCACAATGGCAACAAGATCCGGCAAGGAAGTGCAGGGGAAGTGAGGTGATATAGGGAAGTGCACAGGTGAAGACACTAATTGGAATCACTGCGCCAATCAGCGGCGCAGTGGCCCTTTAAATCGCAAAGACCCGGCGCGCGCGCGCCCTAGGGAGCGGGGCCGCGCGCGCCGGGACAGGACCGAGGGAGAGCGAGTCAGGTACGGGAGCCGGGGTGCGCATCGCGAGCGGGCGCTACCCGCATCGCGAATCGCATCCCGGCTGGCAGCGGAATCGCAGCGCCCCGGGTCAGTGGATCTGACCGGAGCGCTGCAGCGGGGAGAGTGAAGCGAGCGCTCCGGGGAGGAGCGGGGACCCCGAGCGCTCGGCGTAACACCCCCATTAATGGGATTTTGTTTTTATGTCTAAATCACACTATTAGTACATGTTGTAAGTTCTGCACAGATATAGTGTGGAATTTTACAGATTCTAATTGACGGGAAGAGTGCATGGCATTTCTATAATCCTGGTAATTCTTTTGCTGTTATCATCAGAATGCAGAAATACCCTTATAAATATTAGGAAATGTTGGAACCCATCATCTGACACTATGAGTTCTGCAAGGAATTGTAATGTTTTCCTTTTTTCTGAAACACACACATGTTCTTCTTACATATTCACATATATATGAAATGTATTTAGAAATTTCATGACCATCACTATGATCCTGATCATCAGGATAACAGAAGCTCAAAAATGGGCTGAAATCTGATTGGAGTCTCTGTGAAATGATGGCTGACAGTATGAGAAAGCAAGAGGTAGCCGAGAAAAGCCCCTAAATTGTTGATAGATTGATGACGTTTGTGGTTCAAGCATTACATTGCCAGTTTTCCAAGAGGATAAACTAACTACTTGGTGTGTGCCAAATGATTCAAAGCTTGGCTTCCTTTCATCTGGGGCAAAGATTCAGATCACTGCCATGACCCTGTATATTATCCTGGTCAAGATAGAGTGGTTTTTTACCCCAACATCTGGCACAGAACACCTAAAGGACCTTCTCTGCCAGCCTCCAGCAGCTGTGCCCCTGGTATTTGCCATTGCTGATACTAAGTGCAGCGCTGAGACAGAGGAAGGGGTAAGCAAAGTGGTAGCCAAGGGCACAATGCAAAGTGATACAGAGACTCAATTATTATTGACATTATATAAACATCTTATGACTAATTTTAAAGGGGTTATCCAGGAAAAAACTTTTTTTTTATATATCAACTGGCTCCAGAAAGTTAAACAGATTTGTAAATTACTTCTATTAAAAAATCTTAATCCTTTCAGTACTTATGAGCTTCTGAAGTTTAGGTTGTTCTTTACTGTCTAAGTAATCCTTGATGACACGTGTCTCGGGAACCGCCCAGTTTAGAAGAGGTTTGCTATGGGGATTTGGTTCTAAACTGGGCTTTCCCAAGACATGTGTCATCAGAGATTACTTAGACAGAAAAGAACAACCTTAACTTCAGAAGCTCATAAGTACTGAAAGGATTAAGATTTTTTAATAGAAGTAACTTACAAATCTGTTGTTACGCCGAGCGCTCCGGGTCCCCGCTCCTCCCCGGAGCGCTCGCTACACCCTCGCTACTGCAGCGCCCCGGTCAGATCCACTGACCGGGTGCGCTGCGATACCGCCTCCAGCCGGGATGCGATTCGCGATGCGGGTGGCGCCCGCTCGCGATGCGCACCCCGGCTTCCGTACCTGACTCGCTCTCCGTCGGTCCTGTCCCGGCGCAGCCCCTAGGGAGCGGGGCCGCGCGCGCGCCGGGTCTCTGCGATTTAAAGGGCCACTGCGCCACTGATTGGCGCAGTGGTTCCAATTAGTGTGTTCACCTGTGCACTCCCTATGTATACCTCACTTCCCCTGCACTCCCTCGCCGGATCTTGTTGCCCTTGTGCCTAGTGAAAGCGTTCCCTTGTGTGTTCCTAGCCTGTGTTCCAGACCTCCTGCCGTTGCCCCTGACTACGATCCTTGCTGCCTGCCCCGACCTTCTGCTACGTCCGACCTTGCTTTTGTCTACTCCCTTGTACCGCGCCTATCTTCAGCAGTCAGAGAGGTTGAGCCGTTGCTAGTGGATACGACCTGGTTACTACCGCCGCAGCAAGACCATCCCGCTTTGCGGCGGGCTCTGGTGAACACCAGTAGTAACTTAGAACCGGTCCTCTAGCACGGTCCACGCCAATCCCTCTCTGGCACAGAGGATCCACCTCCTGCCAGCCGGCATCGTGACAGTAGATCCGGCCATGGATCCCGCTGAAGTTCCTCTGCCAGTTGTCGCCGACCTCACCACGGTGGTCGCCCAGCAGTCACAACAGATAGCGCAACAAGGCCATCAGCTGTCTCAACTGACCGTGATGCTTCAGCAGCTACTACCACAGCTTCAGCAATCATCTCCTCCGCCAGCTCCTGCACCTCCTCCGCAGCGAGTGGCCGCTTCCAGCCTACGACTATCCTTGCCGGATAAATTTGATGGGGACTCTAAGTTTTGCCGTGGCTTTCTTTCACAATGTTCCCTGCATTTGGAGATGATGTCGGACCAGTTTCCTACTGAAAGGTCTAAGGTGGCTTTCGTAGTCAGCCTTCTGTCTGGAAAAGCTCTGTCATGGGCCACACCGCTCTGGGACCGCAATGACCCCGTCACTGCCTCTGTACACTCCTTCTTCTCGGAAATTCGAAGTGTCTTTGAGGAACCTGCCCGAGCCTCTTCTGCTGAGACTGTCCTGCTGAACCTGGTCCAGGGTAATTCTTCCGTTGGCGAGTACGCCATACAATTCCGTACTCTTGCTTCCGAATTGTCCTGGAATGATGAGGCCCTCTGCGCGACCTTTAAAAAAGGCCTATCCAGCAACATTAAAGATGTTCTGGCCGCACGAGAAATTCCTGCTAACCTACATGAACTCATTCATCTAGCCACTCGCATTGACATGCGTTTTTCCGTAAGGCGTCAGGAGCTCCGCCAGGATATGGACTTTGTTCGCACGAGGCGTTTTTTCTCCCCGGCTCCTCTCTCCTCTGGTCCTCTGCAATCCGTTCCTGTGCCTCCCGCCGTGGAGGCTATGCAAGTTGACCGGTCTCGCCTGACACCTCAAGAGAGGACACGACGCCGCATGGAGAATCTCTGCCTGTACTGTGCCATACCGAACACTTCCTGAAGGATTGTCCTATCCGTCCTCCCCGCCTGGAAAGACGTACGCTGACTCCGCACAAAGGTGAAACAGTCCTTGATGTCAACTCTGCTTCTCCACGTCTTACTGTGCCTGTGCGGATATCTGCCTCTACCCTCTCCTTCTCCACTAAGGCCTTCTTGGATTCCGGATCTGCAGGAAACTTTATTTTGGCCTCTCTCATCAACAGGTTCAACATCCCAGTGACCAGTCTCGCCAGACCCCTCTATATCAATTGCGTTAACAATGAAAGATTGGACTGTGCCGTGCGTTACCGCACGGAACCCCTCCTTATGTGCATCGGACCTCATCACGAAAAAATTGAGTATTTGGTCCTCTCCAATTGCACTTCCGAAATTCTCCTTGGACTACCATGGCTTCAACGCCATTCCCCAACTCTTGATTGGTCCACAGGAGAGATCAAGAGCTGGGGTACCTCTTGTTTCAAAGACTGCCTTAAACCGGTTCCCAATACTCCCTGCCGTGACCCTGTGGTTCCCCCTGTAACCGGTCTCCCTAAGGTCTATATGGACTATGCTGACGTATTTTGCAAAAAACAAGCTGAGACTTTACCTCCTCACAGGCCTTATGACTGTCCTATTGACCTCCTCCCGGGCACTACTCCACCCCGGGGCAGAATTTATCCTCTGTCCGCCCCTGAGTCTCTTGCTATGTCTGAGTACATCCAGGAAAATTTAAAAAAGGGGTTTATCCGCAAATCCTCCTCTCCTGCCGGAGCTGGATTTTTCTTTGTGTCCAAAAAAGATGGCTCCCTACGTCCTTGCATTGACTACCGCGGACTTAATAAAATCACGGTAAAAAAACGCTACCCCCTACCTCTTATCTCTGAACTCTTTGATCGCCTTCAAGGTGCCCACATCTTTACCAAACTGGACTTAAGAGGTGCTTATAATCTCATCCGCATCAGGGAGGGAGACGAATGGAAAACGGCATTTAACACTAGAGATGGACACTTTGAGTATCTGGTCATGCCCTTTGGCCTGTGCAACGCCCCTGCCGTCTTCCAAGACTTTGTTAATGAAATTTTTCGTGATCTCTTATATTCCTGTGTTGTTGTGTATCTGGACGATATTCTGATTTTTTCTGCCAACCTAGATGAACACCGCCAGCATGTCCGCATGGTTCTTCAGAGACTTCGTGACAATCAACTTTATGCCAAAATGGAGAAATGTCTGTTTGAATGTCAATCTCTTCCTTTCCTAGGATACTTGGTCTCTGGCCAGGGACTACAAATGGACCCAGACAAACTCTCTGCCGTCTTAGATTGGCCACGCCCCTCCGGACTCCGTGCTATCCAACGTTTTTTGGGGTTCGCCAATTATTACAGACAATTTATTCCACATTTTTCCACCATTGTGGCCCCTATCGTGGCTTTAACCAAGAAGAATGCCAATCCTAAGTCATGGCCTCCTCAAGCGGAAGACGCCTTTAAACGGCTCAAGTCTGCCTTTTCTTCTGCTCCCGTGCTCTCCAGACCTGACCCATCTAAACCCTTCCTATTGGAGGTTGATGCCTCCTCAGTGGGAGCTGGAGCGGTTCTTCTACAAAAAAATTCTTCCGGGCATGCTGTTACTTGTGGTTTTTTTTCTAGGACCTTCTCTCCGGCGGAGAGGAACTACTCCATCGGGGATCGAGAGCTACTGGCCATTAAATTAGCACTTGAGGAATGGAGGCATCTGCTGGAGGGATCAAAATTTCCAGTTATTATTTACACCGATCACAAGAATCTCTCCTATCTCCAGTCTGCCCAACGGCTGAATCCTCGCCAGGCCAGGTGGTCTCTGTTCTTTGCCCGGTTTAATTTTGAAATTCACTTTCGCCCTGCCGATAAGAACATTAGGGCCGATGCTCTCTCTCGTTCCTCGGATGCCTCGGAAGTAGAGCTCTCTCCGCAACACATCATTCCTCCTGACTGCCTGATCTCCACTTCTCCAGCCTCCATCAGGCAAACTCCTCCAGGGAAGACCTTCGTCTCTCCACGCCAACGCCTCGGAATCCTCAAATGGGGGCACTCCTCCCATCTCGCAGGCCATGCGGGCATCAAGAAATCCTTGCAACTCATCTCTCGATTCTATTGGTGGCCGACTCTGGAGACGGATGTTGTTGATTTTGTGCGGGCCTGCACTGTCTGTGCCCGGGATAAGACTCCTCGCCAGAAGCCTGCTGGTCTTCTTCATCCTCTGCCTGTCCCCGAACAGCCTTGGTCTCTGATTGGTATGGACTTTATTACAGACTTACCCCCATCCCGTGGCAACACTGTTGTTTGGGTGGTCGTTGATCGATTTTCCAAGATGGCACATTTTATTCCTCTTCCTGGTCTTCCTTCAGCGCCTCAGTTGGCAAAACAATTTTTTGTACACATTTTTCGTCTTCACGGGTTGCCCACGCAGATCGTCTCGGATAGAGGCGTCCAATTCGTGTCTAAATTCTGGAGGGCTCTCTGTAAACAACTCAAGATTAAATTAAACTTTTCTTCTGCTTATCATCCTCAATCCAATGGGCAAGTAGAAAGAATTAACCAGGTCCTGGGTGATTATTTACGGCATTTTGTTTCCTCCCGCCAGGATGACTGGGCAGATCTTCTACCATGGGCCGAATTCTCGTACAACTTCAGAGTCTCTGAATCTTCTTCCAAATCCCCATTTTTCGTGGTGTACGGCCGTCACCCTCTTCCCCCCCTCCCTACTCCCTTGCCCTCTGGTTTGCCCGCTGTGGATGAAATAACTTGTGATCTTTCCACCATATGGAAAGAGACCCAAAATTCTCTCTTACAGGCTTCATCACGCATGAAGAAGTTTGCTGATAAGAAAAGAAGAGCTCCCCCCATTTTTTCTCCCGGAGACAAGGTATGGCTCTCCGCTAAATATGTCCGCTTCCGTGTTCCCAGCTACAAATTGGGACCACGCTATCTTGGTCCTTTCAAAATCTTGTGCCAAATTAATCCTGTCTCTTACAAACTTCTTCTTCCTCCTTCTCTTCGTATTCCTAATGCCTTTCATGTCTCTCTTCTTAAACCACTCATCATCAACCGTTTCTCTCCCAAACTCATTTCTCCCACTCCTGTCTCCGGTTCTTCGGACATCTTTTCCGTAAAGGAGATACTGGCCTCCAAAAGGGTCAGAGGGAAAACCTTTTTTTTGGTTGACTGGGAGGGCTGTGGTCCTGAAGAGAGATCCTGGGAACCTGAGGACAATATCCTAGATAAAAGTCTGGTCCTCAGGTTCTCAGGTTCCAAGAAGAGGGGGAGACCCAAGGGGGGGGGGGGTACTGTTACGCCGAGCGCTCCGGGTCCCCGCTCCTCCCCGGAGCGCTCGCTACACCCTCGCTACTGCAGCGCCCCGGTCAGATCCACTGACCGGGTGTGCTGCGATACCGCCTCCAGCCGGGATGCGATTCGCGATGCGGGTGGCGCCCGCTCGCGATGCGCACCCCGGCTTCCGTACCTGACTCACTCTCCGTCGGTCCTATCCCGGCGCGCGCGGCCCCGCTCCCTAGGGCGCGCGCGCGCCGGGTCTCTCCGATTTAAAGGGCCACTGCGCCACTGATTGGCGCAGTGGTTCCAATTAGTGAGTTCACCTGTGCACTCCCTATGTATACCTCACTTCCCCTGCACTCCCTCGCCGGATCTTGTTGCCCTTGTGCCTAGTGAAAGCGTTCCCTTGTGTGTTCCTAGCCTGTGTTCCAGACCTCCTGCCGTTGCCCCTGACTACGATCCTTGCTGCCTGCCCCGACCTTCTGCTACGTCCGACCTTGCTTTTGTCTACTCCCTTGTACCGCGCCTATCTTCAGCAGTCAGAGAGGTTGAGCCGTTGCTAGTGGATACGACCTGGTTACTACCGCCGCAGCAAGACCATCCCGCTTTGCGGCGGGCTCTGGTGAACACCAGTAGTAACTTAGAACCGGTCCACTAGCACGGTCCACGCCAATCCCTCTCTGGCACAGAGGATCCACCTCCTGCCAGACGGCATCGTGACATCTGTTTAACTTTCTGGAACCAGTTGATATATATATATAAAAAAAAATTTTTTTCCTGGAATACCCCTTTAAGGATTTGTTATCTTTCAGTTTTTAGGCATATCACAGCATTCTTGTTAAAGCTTTGCAAAAAAACAGTATGTGCGGATAACATAGATACATTTCTATCTATAATAGAACAAACATACCTGCAGGACTTTAAACCAAGATTTCATTTTTTTGGTCTACCCTGACTAGAGAAGGACAAGCAAGTCAAAATTCTGTGAGAATTTTATTGTACTGTGAGAAATTGGGTCTGGCACCACTACTGTGAATGCATCTAGAGAGCTATATTCGGAACAGCTTAATAGTCGTGTCTGTCTGCTAGATCGTTGCTACGGGTGATGGCGGTGCTCGTATCAAGAAAGTCCAGTATAATGACACAAACTTTGCGAGTAGAGAGTATAGATAAAGCACTCACCACGGCCAGAGGTTCAGCAACAAACTTGAGCTTTAATTCCAGACTTGAGCCGGTGAAACAGAGGAGACAGACAAACAGGGAGCATGGATGGAACAGGTGAGGCGGGGGCGTGACAAAGGGGTGGCAACCGGTTTCACGCACTGAGGCGCTTCCTCTGGCCCACGCGTAAAGCGTGGGCCAGAGGAAGCGCCTCAGTGCGTGAAATCGGTTGCCACCACATTTGTCACCGCCCCGCCTCACCTATTCCATCCATGCTCCCTGTGTGTCTGTCTGCTCTGTTTCACTGGCTCAAGTCTGAAATTGAAGCTCAAGTTTGTTGCTGAACCTCTGGCCGTGGTGAGTGCTTTATCTATACTCTCTACTTGCAAAATTTTATTGCACTGGTTTACTTCCTACTGGCTAAATGAAGCTTTGTGATTATACTTGGCCATTGTCTCTACTACATAAGAGAATATTGTTATTTTAGTAGCCATATGACAACATTTTTCCGCATATTTTGAAGCTCATTTTGCGAAGGAGATCACTGCCTGTAAAAGGTTAATCTGAATCTTTCACTAGATTATACATACACCAGAAGTCAGCTACAGGCACACAGAAAAGTAAAGGCAGTCGCTGTGAGAGACATGATTTAGCTCCTTATATCTTGGCTACTCCTGGCTCTGGTGTTTCTGGTGTGAAAGCAAAGTAGCTCACTTTCAGAAGGAAAAGAACTTGCCCTTTGGTGCCATCTGCGAGTCAACATTTGGCTCCAGTAAATGCCTTAGAACAGGACTGGGGATTTAAATGGATTGCTCTTCCATTAAAAGTTATCCCCTATCCACAGGAAAATATATTTAATCGCAAACAGTTCAACTGCAGGGATCCATTCACAGAATGTAAAATTATCTACAAGCCTATCTACACATCTGGCAGGATACCCTGAAGCACCGAAATCCGGTAGGCAGCTCCAGCACATTTTGGGGATTTCCCCTATGCTACTTACAGTTGTTGTGACTCTAATACAACTGTACAAGCTGAGCAGATTTCCTTATTTTATCTATCACCTGTGTTTCCCAGACAATACTACCCTATGAGAAGCTCTGCCTTGATTTTTTCTACTAGATATCCCTCTCAGAATGGAGCAGCAGTACAAATACATGACCAGCACCCCATTCATATTTACCGTATATACTCGAGTATAAGCCGACCCGAATATAAGCCTAGGCCCCTAATTTCACCCCAAAACCACTGCGGCCTTCGTCATCATCCAGACCCTCCCCCCCTTTAGTTTTCTACTCACCTCCCCTCGGTGGGAAGGAAGGGTGAGCTGTTCCGGGCCATCTATGCTGCAGGGACCGTCCGGTGGGGAGGGTTAGTCGTTCCGGGCTGTCCATCTTCATCAAGAGGCCCTCTTCTCCGCTCCGGGCCCGGCCCCGGACTAGTGACGTTGCCTTGACGACGACGCACAGGGAAGTCCCTGCGCATGAACGTCCCTGTGTGTCGTCGTCAAGGCAACGTCACTAGTCCGGGGCCGGGCCCGGAGCGGAGAAGAGGGCCTCCCATGCTGGGAGTTGTAATTTTGCAACATCTGGAGGTCCGCAGGTTGAAGACCACTGAAAGGGATTGACAGACGGAGAATTCACTCGAGTATAAGCCGAGGGGGGGCGTTTTCAGCACGAAAAATCGTGCTGAAAAACTTGGCTTATACTCGAGTTTATACGGTATAACAAGTCTGTATAAACAGACAAAAAGGACTAATTTCCTAGTGATATTAGGGAGTTATTTTATGTAATCTATGTATAAAGCCTTTACTAATTCTTACATAAGAACAAGAGAAACAAATGATCCCAATAGCAAGTTAGAAATGACCATTCTGACTTAAAGGGGATTTTTTTTTTTTTCTTAATCAACTGGTGCCAGAAAGTTAAACAGATTTGTAAATGACTTCTATTAAAAAATCTTTACCCTTCCAGTACTTTTTAGCAGCTGTATGCTACAGAAAAAATTCTTTTTGTTTTGAATTTCTTTTTTGTCTTGTCCACAGTGCTCTCTGCTGACACTTGATGCCCGTTTCAGGAACTGTCCAGAGCAGAAGAAAATCCCCATTGCAAACCTATGTTGCTCTGGACAGTTCCTGACACGGATAGAGGTGTCAGCGGAGAGCACTGTGGACAGGACAAAAAAGAAATTAAAAAAGAAAAGAATTCCCTCTGTAGTATACAGCTGCTAAAAAGTACTGGAAGGGTAAATATTATTTTATAGAAGTCATTTACAAATCTGTTTAACTTTCTGGCACCAGTTGATATAAAAAAAAAGTACCCCTTTAATGCTGTAGCTGAGATCCACTTACAAATGAATGTTACCGCCTCTGTGGTTTAGAATGGTGATTGCAGCTTGTAGTGTAACAGGCTCACACACATACAACATGTATGTGCGTGTGTAATACACGAACAGACAGTTTCTAGTATGTGGGCCCTAAGGCCCAATAGCCAAGTTGGCTCAGTGATCATGGTGCCAGTGATTTTTTTACTTGTTCCTATGTAAGAATTAATTAAATTTTATACATAGATTACATAAAATAACTCCATATTATCACTAGTCCTTTTTGCCTGTTCGTACAGACTTGTAAATATGTATAAATTATGACCTATAATATAACATAGCACACCACTTGCGGTGAAAGAAGAGGCTGTTTTATTCAAACAATCCAATAAACAAAGTGACATTTCATTTAGTTAAAGGGGTATTCCAGGATTTTTTTTTTATTTGACTATGCTACAGGGGCTGTAAAGTTAGTGTAGTTCATAATATAGTGTCTGTACCTGTGTGTGATGGTTTTCTCACACTTCTACAAGTGATTTTCATTCCAATATTTATTTTTAACAGCATATAAAATGACTGGTGTCTCAGAATTTTCCCAGGTTGCAATGCGGCCGAGACCTGACTCACTAGTCAGCTGATGACAGGGAGCCTGTCTGCTTCAATGGGTGGAGCGATCGCTTGGCTGTAGAGAGATCAACCTGCAACTAATGCAACAGCTGTAGGCACCCTGATTGAAAACCACAGGTCTTTGAATGCAGCTCATTTATGTTTCAATGGGTGGGGAGATGCTCTGGGCAATCATCTGTGGGGAAATCCTGGATCTGGTACTTATGTGTCATCACTCATTATTGGGGACTACATCAAAGTGGATGAAGAAGGAATTTTTTTGTATGCATTTTTTTTTTAGCAGGTTGGGGGACTATCTGCCTATTTGGGAGAACTCCCTGCCTACTGGGGGGGGACTGCTTGTCTACTGGAGGCTACCTGGAAAATGGGGGGGGAGGGACTTCCTGGGAGACTACCTGCAACTGAGGATCTACCTGCCTACTGGAGGGACTATCTGAATACAGATGAGACATACCTGCAAAATGGGGAGACATGTATTCCTAATGGGGAGACATACCTGCCTAATGGGGGGGGGCAACCTGCTTAATGGGGGAACTACCTTACTGCTGTGGGAGACATACTTAATAGGAACATTATATAACTAATGGGGGGTGCTACCTAATGGGGGGTGTACTTACCCTTCCAATCTTACTATGCAGGGGACCAAGGGGAGCATTATTATCGTTTGGGGAGCTAATGATTGGGAGAAGGTATGTGAGGCGAGATGTGTGTTGTGAAGGGAAGGGGTATATGATATTTTCCTGGCACATTCTGCAGAAAAGATTCTGGAAAAAGGCATCATGGTGGTAAGGAGTAGAAAAAGGAAAGAGCATGTGTGGCGACTACTACTTCGGACTATGTACAGGGTGTATAAATCAGTTTGTGACACCAGGGCACTGTTAACCTACACGATCCAAGGTTGAGATAGCTTCTTCTGGGATAGGCGCAGGGTAGTGAATAAACCTATGCAAGGTTATGGATAACTATCTTTACTTTGCTGGAGGTAGCAGATCTTAAACAATACAGTCTCTTGTGCAGAGGGATGGGCGGTGTGGAACCCGGGGAGCCTGTCGCCTTGCTGGGAGTTGTAGTTGCTGTTGAATGCAGCTTAAAGATTATTAGCAGCACACATGGACTTAAAAGATTTAACTTGACTGACTGACTGAAGTAGAGATTTTCCCCAAGAGTTTTGCTTACCGCCAGGCTTTGCCACTCACCTGTGTGCCAGGGTTTTTCCTGAGATTGGCTGTGGAATTTTTGTAGTTTTCTTCTCCCTAGGCTTCTCCTCATGGTACCTCAGCTTACTAGTTGGAACACACTCTCCTCTTGACTGCAACTCTGACTAGAACTGAACTCAAACTGAACTCCCCCCCCCCCTACACTACATAAAGGCTAGGTTTGGGGGTCCTCCATGAGGGCGTCAGGGTCACCTGGTCACTCTTGCCACAGTCCCTTAAAGGTACAGTGCATAAATTAATGCATAACATTAATATATCATATTATAACAGGTCAGACAATGGAGCAGTGGGCCCAACATATAGATAGCAGGGATGCCCAAGACAACCTTTAGCCCACAGTTGTCACCTGTGAGTCACTGCTGGAATGTACTGCTATGGGGGGGTTGTCCAAAAGTTGCCTAGTTACATCCATGGAGTTAATTTCCCCTCCCCCCCCCCCCCCCCCCCCCCCCCCCCGAACTATTACTGTGATCCGCGCGGATTTCCGCCTGAAGAAAGAGTACCGCCTTTCTTCAGGCGGAAATTTCTAAGCGGATTTTCTAAGCGGATTTTCCGCTTCACAAATTCACACTTAGGAATTTGTGAACGGAAACCCATTCACTACACTAGACATTTTAGCAAGCGGAATTTAGTACAGAAATTTTACGACTGAATTTCTGTCGGAAATTCCGTAGTCTGAATCTAGCCTTATAGTGTGTCGGGATTACGCTGCCTGTACCATAACATGCTCAGCACACTGCAGATACCTGATCCTATGTACTATTTTTGTAAAATGTGCAGAATGTCCGCTTGGAAAAAACGGTGTGATCCAGCGGGTGCTAGACTGCTTGGAAATGCACCGTCTCACAGACAGCAATGCATTTCCAAGCAGAATCCTCAGAAAAAATAGACAAATCTTTCTGCCGACGACGGAATCAGGATTTCCGCGGCAGAAACACCTGCAGCAAAAATTACCCTATGTATACTATGCAGCAGAATCCAATTGAAATCAATGGAACTGTGCTGCAGTGGAATGTCTGTGCGGAATATTCCTGCAAATTTCCGTGCAGATATTCCACTGTGTGAACATACACAAATTCCCTCATTGAACAATGTTTTGTTTTTTATTCAAACGTTCTACATAAAAACTCTATAAAATGATGCATTAGTGCTCACTCAAATCACCTTCCTGCAAAAGGTTTCATTCATCCATAAAACCTGGCCATATTTACTTACTGCAAAAAAGTTACAAATCTGAAGCTACCACTACTGGCAAGATGTAACACCTACAAGTGATCCTTGCTGTCTGCTGTCTAAAAAAGTTAATTGTAATCTCTCACAAATGAGTGAAACTGTGTTATAAAAGTAATGAAAGAAAGAATGAAAAACAGTTGTGCAGTTCTACTATTGGAAAAAAAACTGGCTTACTTGACATGTACCACAATTATTATGTGTTTTATACACTTTTGCACCTTTAAAAAAAAAAAAAAAAAAAAAGTGGCATGGCTTACAAGGAAAGGAGTGTGGCCAAATGCAACATTGCGTGCCAAAATGTACCAAAATGTTGGGGCACAATTCTGGTGTAAAGTAAGACAATTTATACTTTGTATAAACTTATTCTAGAGCAGTGTTTTCCAATCTGTGGCTCTGTAATTGATGCAAACCACTCTAAAAGGGGTACTCCGGCGCTAAGACATCTTATCCCCTATCCAATGGATAGGGGATAAGATGCCTGATCATGGGAGTCCCGCTGCTGGGGACCCCCGTGATCTTCCACGCCGCACCCCGTTAGAATCAGCCCCCGGAGCGTGCTCGCTCCGGGTCTGATTACTAGCGATGACGGGGACGGAGCATAGTGACGTCACGGCTCCGCCCCCATGTGACAACACGGCTCCACCCCCTCAATGCAGGCCTATGGAGGGGGCGTGACAACTACATTCAGGAAAATGTATACATATAAAAATGTCTTCTTCTGACCCCTATAACTTTTTTAAAATTTTTCTGCATATGGGGATATATGAGGGCTAATTTTTTGTGCCGTGATCTGACATTTTTTATCGGTACCAATTTTGTTTTGATTGGTCTTTTTGATCGCCTTTTATTCATTTTTTTGTGCTATAAAAAGTTACCAAAAATACGCTATTTTGGACTTTGGAATTTTTTTGCGCGTACGTCATTGAAAGTGCGGTTTTATTAATGAAATATTTTTATAGTTCGGACATTTCTGCTTGTGGCGATACCACATATCTTTATTTTTATTTACAAAGTTTTTTTTTAATGGGAAAAGAGGGGTGATTCTTACTTTTATTAGGGAAGGGGTTAGTTCATCATTAGTAATTTTTTTTTTCAACTTTTTTTTTTGCTATGTTATAGCTCCCGCTAGTGGCTATAATATGCATTACATTGATTTCTAACACTGATCATCGGCACAGAACTATATATGGATGATCAGTGTTATCGGGGCTTGACTTCTCCTGCCTAGATCTCAGGAGAAGTCAATTCCAAATTCTGACTAACAAACCTTCAGTAGGTTAGCTAGTTGTTGGGGATAGACATAGGTGAGTAAATAAACCCAATTAAAGCTCAGTCTCAATGTCTCAAACGGAAGGGTTAGGGCCCTTTTTATAATTCTGTATGCAGCAGCGGTCACTGATATCAGACGGCACTAGGACGGCTCAGACATGCTCCCTCTCCATTGACGGCTATGCAATTTTGAGCAGATTCTGCTAAAAGATTTTGCATGTTAATTTTTTATAAATTTTTTTGGCGGGATCTGCATTGCAGAATTTCAATGGTGGAAATTCTGCTGCAGAAAATATGCCAACAGAAATCCCATTGGCCACAATGTTAACCCTATGTAGCAGAATTTCCTAGCTAATTTTTTAAAGCTATATTTCAGTAGAAAAGGCCCATAGTTTGCACATTTCTATTTCAGAAGGGTGATTTTCCACACAGCACTTTGAGATCTATAAAATATGTGTTTACAAACAGAGCAGTCAGTTCTGCTGCATGTTACTAAATGGGTATCCTGAACCCATTTGGAAACACAGTAATAAAATCTCTTCCTGATGAAAGGTCAGTCAGATGGCAGAAGAAAATGAAATGAGGTATCTCTAAGAGACGAAAAAAAGCAAAAGAAAGGAATCCAAGACCAAAATATTAGAGCTACAGCGCCATCTCCTGTCGTATGTATGCATAGCAACTAATGAGCATGGCTTGTCCCACATGATAGCATGCAACCATTTATATGACCTATTACATAAACTAATATCAAAAACAACAAAAAAAACTTTGTAAACTCATATAATCACAATTAATGATATCAATGCTTATAATTTTGTAATAAATGCAATAGTAATAATTTTATTTAACCCCTTAAGGACGCAGGGTTTTTCTGTTTTTGCATTTTGATTTTTTCCTCATCACCTTCTAAAAATCATAACGCTTTCAATTTTGCACCTAAAATTCCATATTATGGCTTATTTTTTGGTGCCACCAATTCTACTTTGCAGTGAAATTAGTCATTTTAACAAAAAAATCCACGGAGAAACAGAAACAGAAAAAAAATTAATTGTGCGACAAAATTGAAGAAAAAAATGCCATTTTGTAACTTTTGGGGGCTTCCGTTTCTATGCAGTACATTTTTCGGTAAAAATGACACCTTATCTTTATTCTGTAGGTCCATACGGTTAAAATGATACCCTACTTATATAGGTTTGATTTTGTCGTATTTCTGAAAAAAATAAACATAACTACATGCAGGAAAATGTATACATTTAAAATTGTCATCTCCTGACCCCTATAACTGTTTTATTTTTCCGTGTACGGGCCGGTATGAGGCCTAATTTTTTGTGCCGTGATCTGAAGTTTTTATCGGTACCAATTTTGTTTTGATTGGTCTTTTTGATCGCCTTTTATTCATTTTTTTGTGCTATAAAAAGTTACCAAAAATACGCTATTTTGGAATTTGGAATTTTTTTGCGTGTACGCCATTGAAAGTGCAGTTTAATTAATGATATATTTTTATAGTTCGGACATTTCTGCATGTGGCGATACCACATATGTTTATTTTTATTTACAAAGTTTTTTTTTTTTATGGGAAAAGGGGGGCGATTCTTACTTTTATTGGGGAAGGGGTTAGTTCATCATTAGTAACTTTTTTTTTCCAACTTTTTTTTTGCTATGTTATAGCTCCCTCTAGTGGCTATAATATGCATTACATTGATTCCTAACACTGATCATCGGCATAGAACTATATATGGATGATCAGTGTTATCGGGGCTTGACTTCTCCTGCCTAGATCTCAGGCATGGAGAAGTCAATTGCCGATTGGACACGCCGGAGGCAGGTACAGAACCCTCCACTCGTGTCCTAGCTGATGCAGCTGGTCAACTTTTCCTCTGTACAAGCTTTGATCAATCCCCCACAGAGCTGATGTGACCTCCCAAAAAGCTCCAGTTTTGTCTCATCAGTCCAAATGACAAGCCACAAAGCTTCTGGAGAATGTCCTCTGGAAAGATGAGACAAAACTGGAGCTTTTTGGGAAGTTTGTATGTTTACAGAAGCAAAAATGTAGTGTACAAAGATGGGTGAAAAACCCTTGAATATAGGACGGCTTTGTTTTAGTGCTTGCACAGATATATCTATAGACATCCTAGAAGGAGGTCAACAGTGTGTTGATTTGTCCACAGAGGAAAAAAGAGATGTCCAGCCACTAAATGTCGCCGATTTAGAGCCACATATTTTCACGGGGGGAAACACATCAACATTCAGTCCACCGTTACAACCACTGGGTAGCCTTGAATTGTTCACGCAAATGGTAACCAAAGAGGTGAAATCTATTATGCATCCCACAATAAATAACAGTTTATCAAAATCATAAGAAAAATATTTGGCTTAAAAATAGAAAAGATTTAATCTTTAGGAGAGCCGACAAGGGAGGGAGCATAGTGGTACTTACAAGGGAGCAATACAAAACTGAGGCCCTCAGACTACTAGGTGATACAAGTACTTATACCCCCTATTAGAAGATCCCACAAATAAATATTGTAACCAACTTCAGTCCCTTCTGCGTAAATATGTTGAAAAGGGAGTGATTACACTCAAAACCGCAGAAAAGCTGATACCAAGATTCCCCAAAAAACCTTATTGGTACTATATACCAAAAGTCCATAAGTCACTGACCCGCCCCCCAGGACGTCCTATCATCTCCGGGATCGGGTCGGCGACTGAGGGACATTCTAAATATGTGGACTGGCTGCTTACACCAATCCTGGAGGATCTTCCGACCTATCTGAAAGATACGAGTGCCTTTTTATGGGCACTAGAAGAGATTCCCTGACAGGATAGCTTTAACCTTACCTCTGTGGACGTGGAGAGCCTCTACACCCGGATCCCCAAAAAATTTGGGGTCCGGATGGTGGGGGAGCTCCTCGTCAACAATGGGCAAGGATCCCATGTTAGTTGAGTTTATCTGTGAATCTCTTAATTTCATTTTATCTCACAATGCTTTTAGATTCAACGACAAATGGTGTAGGCAAGACTCTGGTACAGCCATGGGGACGCCCGTGGCTTGTATGTTTGCAAATTTATTTTTGGCAGTTTTTGAAAACCGCTCTGTTTTTACCGCCAGGAACCCCTTTGCCCGTTATATTGGTACATTTTTAAGGTACATGGATGATATTTTTGTGGTCTGGAAGGGCAGTGAGTCTCAATTCAGTCAAATTGTAAACTATCTTAACAACAATGGAGATTTTGAAATGCGCGTCACTTATGTATTTGGCGGCCATGGGATGGAATTTCTGGATGTAATGGTGGAGATTGATAATGAAAAAATAAAAACATTAATTATAGAAAAGCTCCAGCTAATAATTTGCTCCTCCACTTCCAGAGTTTCCATCCCCCGCACGTTAAAAGAGCCATCCCCTATGGTCAATTTATTCGGATCAAAAGAATAAATAGTGACGATGTTTCCTTTGAACTGCAGGCCAAACAGTTAGCAGGCAGATTAAGGAAATGGGGTTATCCCACTGATGTAATTCAAAAGGCCTATGAGAAGGCTAAAGCTTTGAGACATTGCGATTTGCTGATGAGAGAAAAAATGTAATGAAGCTAGATGTGGATCCACTAACCTGTGTGGCTGATGACTCGGACCGTATAGGGGAGCAGAGTCTAAGGTGCTGTTGTTCTTCAAGAGAGCCCGCCGCAAGGCAGGATGGGCTTGCTGCGGCAGGCAATACCCAGGTCGATACCCCCGACACGGCTCGACCAAACAGGTAGCTGGGAGAGACGAGGTACTGAAGGATAAGGCAGTAGCATAGTCAAACGTAGCAGAAGGTCAAGGCAGGCGGCAAAGATCTGGCAGGGAAGTGTGGGAGGTGCATGGACTTATAGGATAGTGTCAGGTGTACACAATAATTATGGGCGTAGTGAGCTCCGGTGCGCTAAGAAATCTAAAAAGAAAAAAACTTTCTCTGTAGTATAATGCAGTTAATAAGTACTGGAAGGATTAAGATTTTTTAACCCCTTAAGGACTCAGGGTTTTCCGTTTTTGCACTTTCGTTTTATCCTCCTTACCTTTTAAAAATCATAACCCTTTCAATTTTCCACCTAAAAATCCATATTATGGCTTATTTTTTGCGTCGCCAATTCTACTTTGCAGTGACATTAGTCATTTTACCCAAAAATGCACGGTGAAACGGAAAAAAAAATCATTGTGCGACAAAATCGATGAAAAAACGCCATTTTGTAACTTTTGGGGGCTTCCGTTTCTACGCAGTGCATATTTCGGTAAAAATTACGCCTTATCATTATTCTGTAGATTTTGTCGCACTTCTGGAAAAAATCATAACTACATGCAGGAAAATTTATACGTTTAAAAATGTCATCTTCTGACCCCTATAACTTTTTTATTTTCCACGTACAGGGCGGTATGAGGACTTATTTTTTGCGCCGTGATCTGAAGTTTTTATCGGTATGATTTTTGTTTTGATCGGACTTTTTGATCACTTTTTATTCATTTTTTAATGGTATAAAAAGTGACCAAAATACGCTTTTTTGGACTTTGGAATTTTTTTGCACGTACGCCATTGACCGTGCGGTTTAATTAATGATATTTTATAGTTCAGACATTTACGCACGCGGCGATACCACATATGTTTATTTTTTTTTACACTGTTTTATTTTTTTTATGGGAAAAGGGGGGTGATTCAAACTTTTATTAGGGAAGGGGTTAAATGACCTTTATTAACACTTTTTTTGACATTTTTTTTGCAGTGTTATAGGTTCCATAGGGACCTATAACACTGCACACACTGATCTTTTACACAGATCACAGGCGTGTATTAACACGCCTGTGATCAGTGTTATCGGCGCTTGACTGCTCCTGCCTGGATCTCAGGCACGGAGCAGTCATTCACCGATCGGACACCGAGGAGGCAGGTAAGGGCCCTCCCGGTGTCCGGTCAGCTGTTCGGGATGCCGTGATTTCACCGCGGCGGTCCCGAACAGCCCGACTGAGCAGCCGGGTCACTTTCACTTTCGCTTTAGAAGCGGCGGTCAGCTTTGGCTGCCGCTTCTAAAGGGTTAATACCGCACATCGCCGCGATCGGCGATGTGTGGTATTAGCCGCGGGTCCTGGCCGTTGATGAGCACCGGGACCGACGCGATATGATGTGGGATCGCGGCGCGATCCCGCTTCATATCGCGGGAGCCGGTGCAGGACGTAAATATACGTCCTGCGTCATTAAGGGGTTAATAGAAGTCATTTACAAATCTGTTTAACTTTCTGTCACCAGTTGATTAAAAAAATGTTTTCCACTGGAGTACCCCTTTAAGGACTCAGACCATTTTGGCCTTCAGGACACAGAAAATGTAGATTGTGGAACTTTTGTTTTTTTTTGTTTTTACGCACTGCACTTTATGGTATAAGTGACATGTTCTATTTATTCTGTAGCTCAATGCGATTAAAACAATACCCAATTTGTGATCTGTAGTTTTTATCGGTATCATTTTTGTTTTGATAATTATTTTTGATCACTTTTATTTTCTGATATATGAGGTGATTAAAAATTTCTATTTTTGGACCAGAGAAAAAGACCCTTTGATGACGGCATGAGGCAGGTTGGAGACCCACGTCCGCCATTTTAGCTGATCTGATCCCCACAGCCGTGCCCCGAGCGATCAGATCAGCCATCGGTACTGCTGCATTGTCGCAGATGCCATAATCAGTATTGATCACGGCGTCAGAGGGGTTAATGGCGGACATCAGTGTGATCGCTGATGTCCGCCATTAACAACAGGTCCCTGGCTGCACATCGAAGCTAGGACCCGTGGTCTATGATGTGAGCTCACTCCCTTCATAGCTGCGGCAAGGTGTAGGATCTACATGTATATCCTAGTGCGCTTAGTCCCAGGCACCCAGGGCATACTCAGGGTCCCAAGACCTACATCCCGAGTCCTCTAGGGATTAAATCGGGATAGCCTGACCATCATAACTTTTTATTTTCTCATTTACTGATCTCATCAGAGACTTTGTGAGGTCTTAGGCAAAACTCGAACACGAGGCCCCGCATCATTTTCTGCAGATCTTCACATGGTGATCCAATAGGCTGTGAGATAGTTTTGTTGTTGCCGCAGCATCAATCTCAAGCAGTGAAAGGTCAGATCAGGGGCATATCTAGGGTCCTGTGGGCCCTGAGGCAAATTCTGTCCTGTACACTGAGACCACAATCACCAATAATACTAGTATACAAGGAGGAATATTATCACCATAAATATAATCATCATACTGTAGTATACAGGATTTGGTCACCCGTTATGACCCTAAGACCAATTTCACCAAAAATTTCAGTATAAAAGGAGGAATATTATCACCATACATATTACCATGATACTGTTAGTGACCAAATCCTGTATATTGAGATCAATATTAACAATACTATCAGCATAAAAGGAGGAATATTATGACCATACATATTACCATCATACTGTTAATGACCAAATCCTGTATACTAAGACCAATATTACCAATAATATCATACTGTTAATGACCAAATCCTGTATACTAAGACCAATATTACCAATAATAACAGTACAAAAAAAGGAATAGTTAGCACATCCAGAAAAAATGAAATATGTGCATAGGTGTACACTGCTAGCTGTATGTGTTACCAGCGAGGAACAAATAATACTGCCACACCATGACCAAGGCTAACACCACAATACTGTTACTGTTTAATATCCACTAAACTCACAGGTGACGTCTTCTCTGATCACTCACTTCTTTTTTTTTCTTTTCTATCTGGCTCACAGTGTATGTGACCCTGTACTGTGACGTCACTGTGTGTATTATCTCTGTACTGTGACATCACTGTGTATTATCTCCGTATTGTCACATGACTGTGTGTATTTTCTCTGTACTGTTACATCACTGTGTGTATTACCCTTGTACTGTAAGATCACTGTGTATTGTCCCTGTATTGTGACATCACTCTGTATTTTCTCTGTACTGTGACATAATGTTTATAACCCCTGTACTGTGACATCACTGTGTGTATTAGCACTGTACTGTGACATTATTGTGTGTATAACCCCTGTATTGTGACATCACTGTGTGTATAACCCCTGTACTGTGACATCACTGTGTGTATAACCCCTGTACTGTGACATCACTGTGTATAACCCCTGTACTGTGACATCACTGTGTGTATTAGCACTGTACTGTGATATTACTGCACGTATAACCCCTGTGATATTACTTTGTGTATTATACCCATAATATGACATCACTGTGTATATTATCTCTGTACTGTGACATCACTGTGTATATTATCTCTGTACGGTGACATCACTGTGTGTATTATCTCTGTACTGTGACATCACTATTAGAGATGAGCAAATTTATAAAAAATTTGATTTGGCCGATTTGCCAAATTTTCCTACAAAATTCAGTTCGGTCCCAATTTCTGGGCTACAGAGAGCCTCAATAGGGGTGTAGAACACTTTGCCTTGTCGTAACACTCATATGGAGTGTTCTGTGTTAGTGAAATAATACTTTTATTCAGTATGACATGCAGATTACAGGCATAGCTATTAGAATCACTGCCGCACAGCATCTGGATGTGGCATCACAATTGAAGAGATTAAAGAGATTTTTTTATGTAATTTTTATTTCATTTTAATTTATTTTAATTTTTTAAAATCTGTTCCAGATTCCACCTGTTCCAGCCCCTGCCTCTCAGCGCTATATGAAACTGTTAATGTTTAATTTAATCAGTTCTGGTTCATTGTTATCGCTCCAACCTGTTTCATTGGATTCTTGTGATAATTCCACAGGAAATATATGACGACGACCATAGGGCCTCAGTCTTGAAAAGATTACATAGATTTTTTTTAAATTTAAATAGAAGATGTTGAATAGATTCACAAGTTTAATGTGCCAGCAGCATGAGGAGATCACATTGCAGCACAATGACAGAGCCTGGTAATTGGAATGAGCAAACTGGTGCCAGCAGCCGCGGTCCTCCTTGAGGCAAGCTACCTCCTGTTCCAGCCCATCTCTCAGCGACCCCCCCCCCCCCCACCACCACCACCACTGTGAAAGAGCCAATGTTTAATTTAATCAGTTATGGTTCATTGTCATCGCTCCAACCTGTTTCATTGGATTCTTGTGGTAATTCCACAGGTAATGTATGACATCGACAACCATAGGGCCTCAGTCTTGAAAATATTACATCGATTTATTTAAATGTAAGATTTTGATTAGATTCACAATTTTAACCCCTTAAGGACCAAGCCCATTTTCACCTTAAGGACCAAGCCAATTTTATTTTTGCGTTTTCGTTTTTTCCTCCTCGCCTACTAAAATCCATAACTCTTTTATATTTCCATCTACAGACCCATATAAGGGCTTGTTTTTTGCGCGACCAATTGTACTTTGTAATGAAACCTCTAATTTTACCATAAAATGTACGGCGAACCCCCCCAAAAAAATTTTAGGGAGGAAATTTAAATGAAACCAAAATTTTGTAAATTTTGGAGGGGTTTGTTTTCACATTGTACAATTTAGGGTAAAAATTATATGTGTTCTTTATTCTGTAGGTCAATACGATTAAAATTATACCCATGGCTAGATACTTTTATATTTTTGTACCGCTTAAAAAAAATCTAAAACTTTTTGTACAAAATCAGTAATCAAAAATCGCCCTATTTTGACCACCTATAACTTTTTACATATTTCTGTATATAGGGCTGTATGAGGGCTAATTTTTTGCGCCGTCACCTGTACATTTTTTAGATACCACATTTGCATATATAAAACTTTTAGATCATTTTTTATAAAAAAAAATTTCTAAGAAAATGTGCCAAAAAAGAAGCATTTTTGGACTTATTTATTTTTTACGTTTACACCATTCACCGTACGGGATCATTAACATTATATTTTGATAGTTTGGACATTTACGCACGTGGCGATACCAAATATGTTTATTTTTTAAAATTACGCTTTTTTGGGGGTAAAATGGGAAAAACTGACAATTTTCATTTTTATTGGGGGAGGGGATTTTTCACTTTTTTTTACTTTTTATTTTTACATTTTTCAACTTTTTTTTTTTTTTTTTACACTTTTTATGTCCCCATAGGGGACTATCTATAGCAATCCTTTGATTGCTAATACTTTGCAGTGCTATGTATAGGACACAGCACTGCTCAGTATTATCGGTGATCTTCTGCTCTGGTCTGCTCGATCTCAGACCAGAGCAGAAGACCCCGGGAGACGGCCGGAGCCAGGTGAGGGGACTTCCGGCCGCCATGCTGGATGATCGGATCGCCGCAGCAGAGCTGCGGGCGATCCGATCATCCATTCAAAGTACCGCAATGCCGTGATCTCTATTGATCACGGCATCTGAGGGATTAATGGCAGACAACTGCGCGATCGCGGATGTCGGCCATTACGGGCGGGTCCTTAGCTGTTACTAGCAGCCGGAACCTGCCGTGCATGATGCGAGCACTGTTCCGATGCTCGCGGTCATACACAGGACGTAAATGTACGTCCTGGTGCAGGAAGTCCCGCCAAACCAGGACGTACATTTACGTCCGTGGTCGTTAAGGGGTTAATGTCCCCAAGCGTTTACTTTTAACTAATATTGTATGACCACAAAACCCAATATAACTAGGAGTCACATGGCAGCACAATGACAGAGCCTAGAGGTGGCAGCAGCCCAATGAGACCATAGGGCCTCACAATAGAAAACATTAAAGATATTTTGTAAAATTTTAATTGAAGATTTAAAATAGATAAAAAATTTAAAAGTTTAATTTGAGGTGCCAACAGCATGAGGAGACCATAATGTAACAGAATAATCCAACCTGAAGGTGGCAAATGCCTGACGAGACCATAGGGTCTCACAATTGAAAACATTTAAGATATTTTGGAAAATTTTAATTGAAGATTTAAAATAGATTAAGATAATGTTTGATTTAATGTGCCAGCAGCATGAGGAGACCACATGGCCACCTGTGTCTGGGTCCACTGTCTTGTCTTCCTCATCACCCTGTAGCTCCACAGCCTGCTCCTGCTCCTCCTCTCCTGTCAGATGACTATAAAACCACCCATTTCACAAAACCTTGCCTTTGCTCCACTGTCCCCCTCCCCTTCTCCTCCTGTTCAGCCCCCACAGGACTCATGTGGCCTCAAGATGTAGGCGCCACGTCTCCAGTGCTCTGACCAGCCATCATTTCCAACACGTGTTATAGTAAATGAAGCAGTGGAATGACGTTGTTCATCCTGTAATCCTTGCGACTGACTAATAATGTGTTCGTGTAGGTCCAACTTATGGAGGGTGGAATTCCAACGTGTGGAAACGTCGCAAATCAGACTATGTTGGGGGATGCCGTTCTGACGCTGCAGCTCAAGGATGGTGTGCTTTGCTGTGTACGAGTGGCTGAAGTGCATGCAAAGTTTTCTTCCCATTGTTAGGATGTCTTGCAGATGGGGGTAACACTTCAGGAATCGCTTGACAACCAGATTGAACATGTGTGCCATGCATGGTGCATGTCTCAGGCTTCCTTGACGCAGCGCAGGCAAGCTGTTCTTCCCTTTGTCGGTCACCATGGTTCCCATTTCCAGTTTTCATGTAGTAAGCCATGATTTGATTTCTTGATGAATTACTTTTAGTAGTTCCTCCCCTGTGTGACTCAGTTCACCAAGGCAAACCATGTGAAGAACAGTGTGAAACCGCCGTGCCCTGCACACATGGTATGCTGGAGGGGCACTGAGACTTGTCCGTGCAGTGGAGGCTGAGGACACGGTGGAGGATGAGGAGGCGGAGTCGCACACTGTCGCAATACCAACGGCCTGAGAGCGTGGAGGCGGAAGCCGCGTGACCTGTCCAAGTTGCTGTTGTGGCTGTGTAGGAGCCACATTCACCCAGTGGGCCATAAAGCACATGTATTGTCTCTGACCGTAGTTACAGCTCCACATGTCGGCGCTGCCGTGCACTTTGTTACTCTTAGGTAGAGTGGGGTGGTGGGTGTTAATACCAGTATCCAGTGACGAAGGTGGGTGAAAGAAGGAGAATTTGGCATCAGATGTGTGGCATCAGGCGGGTGAAAGGATCAGAATAGTAGTTGAGACAAGAAGGCAGAAGAAAACGGTCTCTTTTGGCAAAGTGTTGGTGTTCACAAGTATTGAGGATATGTATTAGGTAAAACCTAATTTTTCTTAGGATAAAATATATGGACCCAAATTTTTTTTTTTTAAATCTAACAAAAGGAAAGGTGTACAAAAAACACCATGTGCCACCTACACCACCAAGTATTTATGCGATGCAAAGACTTCTAAAAGGTGGAAGGGAACGATATATGGCCCATTGTAACAGGTGGGTAAAAACTTCCCCTGTAAAGCCCTACTCTCGCACTATTAATTTCCTTCTTGGCAAGTGTTACTCGCCCTAAAAAGGGCAGCCCCACACAGGAACCTCTCCCTATTTCCACCTAAAAACACTGCCATTTCCCAGGGTTTTTAGTTGGAAATAGGGAGAGGTTCCTGTGTGGGGCCCCCCTTTTTAGGACAAGTAACACTTGCCTCCAAAAGGTGGAAGGGAAAAACTTATTGGATAATGGAAAATGTCCAGCACCAGGATACCAGCTAAAACGTGCAGTTTATTGAGGCATAATATTAATAACAGGTACAACGGAGCGTAGTTGCCTACGCGTTTTGGCTAAAGTGCCCTTAGTCATGGCATAAAACATAGTAACACTTATATATCCTGTTTATAGGTCACATGATTGTTACAGGTGTGTATACTACTGACAAAGTAAAAAAATGAGGCATGGAATCAAAATGGAGAGAAAATGGAGAGGAGCTGTGCCCTGCATTCATTGCTGTCAACACCCAGCTTAAAGGGTTACCCCGCTCCCCAGCTTCTGGAACTCAATGTTCCGAATGCTGGGTGCAGGCTTCCGTGTTCACGCCCGCCCCCTCGTGATGTCATGCCCCACCCCGTGATGTCACACCCCGCCCCCGCAATGAAAGTCTATGGGAAGGGGGCACGACACGCGTGAACACGGAACCCTGCACCCAGCATTCGGAACATTGAGTTCCAGATGCTGGGGAGTGGAGTAACCCTTTAATGTTGATACACTAGTGAATAGGCTAACAAGAAATACAGAAGAAAAAAAAAAGAATAGAATATAAACATATCATATATGGCAAGACTATGTCTAAAACACACTATATTACATTCTTAGACAGGGAATAACATAATACCATAAGGTTCTAACATGTGAAAATAAGATCTTGTCGTAAATTAAAACCATTTGGTTCCCTGGTTTAAGGGTCTTTTGATTTTCTCAATATCCATCACACATAATTAGTCAGTTTTGCCTTCATGAATGTCCCTAAAATGCTTGGAAAGTGCAGAAATGTTAATGGATTTTTAGCATTCGATATATGCCTACGTATTCTGGTTTTCATGGTGTTGGAGGTGCAGTCTACATACTGGCGGTGACAGGTTTCACAAGTATAATATATTTTTAGAGTTACAATTTATATAGTCCCTCATTTGGAAAGTCCTTCCACTAATGTATGACTGAAACCCCTTTTTTATGTGCATGTGGTTACATGTGATGCATATTCTATGTCCGCATTTCCAATTTCCTGCAAGTTGTAACCAGGCTTGTTCACAAGAACCCTTCTTCCTGTTATTGTTAAACATGCTCAGAGATAGGATAGATCCCAAAGAGGGTCCCTTTCTAGATACCATTTTACATTTGTCTTGTAGCAAATTACCCAATGTAGCATATTGTTTACTTTACTGTGTGTATTTCTTGTTAGCCTATCCACTAGTGTATCATCATTAAGCTGGGTGTTGATAGCAATGTATGCAGGGGACAGCGCCTCTCCATTTTGATTCCATGCCCCATTTTTTAACTTTGTCAGTAGTACACACCTGTAACGATCCTGTGACCTATTAACAGGATATATAAATGTTACTGTGTTACTATGTTTTATGCCATGACTAAGGGTACTTTAGCCCGAAATGCGTAGGAAACTACGCTCCATTGTACCTGTTATTAATATTATGCCTCAATAAACTGGACGTTTTACCTGCTATCCTGGTGCTGGACATTTTCCATTATTCATATTCTGTAGGTGGAAGGGAAAGCCACCCTACTGGTCAGAGCACAGGAGCAGAAGCAAGGATCTGAGCGACTATCCTCTGTTAGAGTGAATATGTTTGCCGGCATGATTCCAGCTCTCCTTGGTATTTGAGGCTTTACAGAGTACCATGGAACGTACCATGGAACGTGTGGAACTGGTGGGGGACCGTGCACAACATACGGTTTTAGGCCCTAATACAGACAGGGCGGAAAAGATACGTGCAGTATTTGCTTCTAACAGCGAAGGATTAACCCCTACTGAACCACAGGACTTGGTTCTACTAATGAGGCAGTTGGAATCCTTGCAAATCAAAGAACTTAAAACATGGTTGGATTTCCAAACACTAAACACCTATAAAGAGAAACTTATGATACCCCGTGGGTTTAGCCTCAAGAAGAGTCCTACCAGAGTGTTTTCGCAAAAATTTTAGACCAAATGGGATGTAGCCCTAACGAAATGCTCACAAAAGCTCATTGCATACATTACGGAGGAGGAAGAACTTGAACTCAAATAATTTGAAAAAGACATGAAGGACTTGCAGACTAAACTGGAGGTCTTCAAGACTAATGAAAATTACAAAGTCTTGGAGGAAAAAGTTGCCTCTAAAGTTGCAGAGTTAGAGTCTAAAATCATGGACACTAAAAAGGAAAATTTAACCGTGACACCACAGACTATCAAAAAGATGAGGTGTACATGTGGGCTACGTATAAAGCAGCAGCCAATGATTCTAACACTCCCAGATCTATCCTGAAAACAACAAATGGAGATAAAAAAAGAGGAGATACCGCAAGAGAAACCGCAATGTAAAACGCAGAGTCAGTTTCTCTGATGTGGATAGTGACCAGGAGATTTTGTCATCTAATGAGAGCCTGTTTGCTGCTGTTCAGCCTTTCAATCAAACAGCACCTGCTGGTGATCCCCAGGAACAGTTGGGGTTTTGCCGCGGAGGCGCATGATGTGAGGGGGAAAAAGCGTGGATGCAGGCGGGTACGCTCTTCGATCCCGAACCCCTCACAAGTGAGTGACACAGTTCTCAACCTTTCTGCCTCCACTTTAACTGCGCCACAAATTTCTGCATTAGGTAAGAGACTAAACTATGTTCCAACCTGTGACGTTAATCTTTTTTCTACCATTCTGGATATAAACAGGTGGGCCTGCAAACTGACTTTATACAAACATTTCTCACATGCGGGATAGGGAGTCTAATCTTGTTCATGAGAATGCAGCACCCTCTGTTACTAATGTTAATGATGATGCTAGCAATGTGGAGTTATATGTAGATTATGTTGACCCAAAAAAATACACTTACCCTAAAAGTATTGAGTCATCAAATTTTTGTGACAGCGGTCAAGGTTTCTGTGCATCAAATAGAGATTTTTACCCTGTAGCATCTCACCCACCAGCCCTGGATAAGTTCCAGGATCTGGTGGAGCCAATTTGGTAAAATTACATAGTAAAACAACAGCCAACAAATGCTCACCCATTCCAATTTGTCCACGGCTGCGAAAATGGCAGTACAGGAGCTCAAAAACAATCTTAATGTGATTATTCATAAGTCAGATAAGGGGGGATCAATTGTAATCTTGGATGCAGGTTTATATGAAAAGCTTAATGTAGACATGCTCCAAGATGCCACCACTTACAGAAAACTACAGGGGTACCCTACAAAAAACTGCCAAGCAGCCCTGGACAAACTATTGGAGGAAGGTGCACAAATGGGGGTCATTGACACCAAAATCATATCTTATGGTACCGAATCCAGTCACTCCAGTCTGCCACTCTCTCCCCAAAGTCCACATAAGGGTATTTCCACCTCCCCTTCGCCCTATAGTGGCAGGCATTGGATCTTTGGGGGAGAGAATGGGAGACTGGGTTGACCGTTACCTGCAGCCCCTAACCAGGGTTACACCCAGTTTCATAAAAGGTACTAAACATGTACTGAATATAATGGATCATTTACAGTGGGATTCTACAATGACAGAGCCAGGAGGTGGAAGCAGCATCATATGGGCCACACTAGCTGAGAGTTGAGTCTGAGGAACCTACCGACTGTTGACTGGGGGTGTTGGATGTGACTTGGGATGAAGTGGATGACCGAGTGAACCAATCAATTATGGCTGCTGGGTTGCTGGTCGAGACACGACTGCTAGCTGACACTGGGAGCTCAGACCTCTCGCTGTGACTCCTGCTGCCACACGTCCCTACTCTGCTGTGACTTCTGCCTGTGCCTGATGAATTTAGGCCTCTGCCACTCCTCTGTGCATGTCCTGGCACTTCTCTGCCTAAAACTGTATTAGACTACAGAAACAAATGTGTAGCTTTGTCTGGCCTTTCACAGTAACTAGGTAAATTGGTTTTTCAGGAGGAAAAAAAAAAAACGTACACCACGTAGGTGTACCTACACTTTACACTTATGAGAGCTGGACAATATGCTCAGCTTAAAACTGTATAAGGCTACAGAAACAAGGGTGTAGCTTTGGCTGGCCTTTCACAGTAACTAAGCCCGTATTAGTTTTTCAGGGGAAAAAAAACATACTCCACGTAGGTGTACCTACACTTTACACTTATGAGAGCTGGACAATACGCTCAGCTTATAACTGTATAAGGCTACAGAAACAAGGGTGTAGCTTTGGTTGGCCTTTCACAGTAACTAGGTCAAGATAAGTTTTTCAGGAAAAAAAAAGTACACCACGCAGATGAACCTACACTTTACACTTATGAGAGCTGGACAATATGCTCAGCTTAAAACTGTATAAGGCTACAGAAAAAGGGGTGTAGCTTTGGCTGGCCGTTCACAGTAATTAGACCAAAATGAGTTTTTCAGGAAAAAAAAACGTACACTACGTAGGTGTATATACTGTTTACACTTATGAGAGCTGGACAATATTCTCCGCTTAAAAATGTATAAGGCTACAGAAACAAGGGTGTAGCTTTGGATGGCCTTTCACAGTAACTAGGCCAAAATTAGTTTTTCAGGAGAAAAAGTACACCACCTATGTACGCACAGGTTACACTTCAGAGAGAACAATAAGCTCCGCTATGGAACCTGTATTAGGCACTGTTATCAGGTGACTATGGCTTTTCTTCCTCACCCTAACTGGCCCCTTTTAGCTTTACAGTTGTTGTTGTACAACCAACTGCAGCAGTACAGAATCGCTGTGTAGTAGAGCTCAGTACAGTACTATTAGGCACTAATAGCAGCTAACAATGGCTTTTACTGCTCTGCCTGACTGGCCCCTTTAAGCTTTAGAGTTGCTGTACACCACTGCAGCAGTGGAGTTGCTGTGTATTACACCCAAAAGTGTACTTTTTCTCTCTCTCTCTGTCAGTGCGTTTATGCAGTGATTTGGGCTTGTGGTAAATCGCTGCCGTAAAGCTGTTTTTCTGTGCCAGGCACAAAATGCTCTCTCTCTCCCTGCAGTGAAACGCTCTCTCTGAAATAAAACGCTGAAGTGACTGGCCGCAACATGACTGCCAATTATATAGGGCTGTGACATCACAGGGGTGGCTGGCTGCTGATAGGATGCATGCTGCATGTGATTCAGGGTCATTCCACCTACCCGCCTTCCCAGAGTTCCTTGCCCCATGTCCTCACATGTTGTAACATCTGCACTCTGGCCAGACACGCTGGCCGTGAGCGCTCTCTTGTCATGTCCCTGCTGCTGGCGGAGCTGGGATTCACATCGCGGGATGCGCCCGCATGTGAATCCCAGCCCGTCACTCACCTCCCTAGTCTCCCTGTCCTCGCAGCCCCGGCGTGCGTGCCCCTGCCTCCCAGGGCGTGCGCGCGCTGGAGCTCTTACATTTAAAGGGCCAGTACTCATTTAATTAAGTGTCTACACCTGCACCCTGTCTTTAAGTATGAGCTCCTCCCTTTGTTCCCGGATGGATCTTTGTTGCCTTGTGCCCTAGTGAAAGCATACTGTGTTACTGATATTCATGTTCCTGTTCCTTGTTCCGTTACCTGACCCTGCACTTGTGCCACCTGCCCTGACCTACTGCTACCTTGACCTCGTCTTGCCAGTTTCCTTTTGTGCCACACCACATCCCAGCAACCTGTATGAATGAGTCATGCCAGGTGTAGCGGCCTGGGTGCCACCTGCTGCAGCAAGACCATCCCGCTTTGCAGCGAGCTCTGGTGAAAACCAGCGGCACCTTAGACTTCACTCCCTGGCAAAACTCACTTCATCATCCACACAGGCCCAGAGGACCCACCACCTGCCGTGACCCTAACACATGGGGATCTGCCATTTTAGATGCCCTGGAGCCTGGACCGCACTAAATGGAGTTTAAGGAAGCAATTTGTGCAAATTTTTCCTGAAATTCATGACGAATTCGGATTTGGCAGATTTGATTTGTTCATCCCTAATCACTATGTTTATTAACTCTGTACTGTGATGTCACTGTGTGTATTAAACCTGTACTGTGACATCACTGTGTGTATTATCCCTGTAATGTGACGTCACTGTGTCAATTAACCGGTATTAAACCTGTACTGTGACATTACTGTGCATATAACCCTAACCCTGTACTGTGACATCCCTAAATATTAACCCTGTACTGTGACATCACTGTTTATTAACCCTGCACAGGTACCTTCTTGAACATGTTGCAACAATATAGTCTGTGGAAGACAAAAACACTGAACCAAAGAGTTAATAAGGCTTTACCTGAAACCTCTTCTAATGCCCCACCATCTCCTGATGGGACCTTTGCCTAGCTGGGACTCCGAACAAGGTGAGGACCCCTTTACAGGGTTAATGGTGATATCCCAAGTAACATTTGTGAGCCTGGACTGGGATACAGATGGGTTCAAATTAACCATGAAGTTAGCGGCTGCTGCTGTAGAGGCCAGTGGGACAATCGTTGGTGCCGATTGATCCGGCCTCACCTCCTTGGTAGGAGTAGGCCGCGGCACTTTTGTAGGTGCCTGGTGGTGAGGCCAAACCTCTGGGCAGGGAGTAGGCCTAGGCACATTTTCAGACCAGGTTGGGTGCGCTGGCCCTTTAAAGGAACCTTGAGTGTGCTGGCCCTTTAAATGCAGCTTGACACTTTGGTACACTGGCCCCTTAAGATTAGCCTTGGCGTGCTGCAGCAGGGTGACTTGGGACAAGGGGATCTCTGGCTCTGGGCTGGAGGAAGAGGAAAACACGGCTTCCGCCAGGATACTCACACTGGATTCCTCCGTCGGGATCTCAGCCCAGGACCCCCATTTCTGGTGGTGAGGGGACAGTCTCACCAGTGATGCTGCTCTGGAAGTCCCTGGAGATTCCCCCGTCGAGGTGGCCGTCCAGGCGTCGTCATCAGGCAATGGAGGCAGATCGCTGTTCCCCTCAGTGCTGAGCGACAACCGCTAAAGGCGGTCGGCCAAGTCCTGGAAAAATTGCGCTGCGGCAACCTTTCATTGTTCAGGTACCATCTTGGAACTCACTCCACGTGGAACGCTGCTCTCTGCCATGTCTGTACTCTCTTCTTCCTCGTGCAGACTGAAGAGGTCGCGCTGCAGTGCTCCTTTTATATGGGGCTTCTCCAAAATGGCTGCCGGCCGGAAGGACGTCATCGGTGCAGCCCCGACTTCCGGTCCCCCGGTGAACACCAGCAATCAATTTAAGTTCCCTTTTGGCTGCGACACATGTACTTGATGTCCACGCCCAGGTGCGGGTCGTGGAGCAGCGCGGGACTTTTTTGCGCGCTTTCCAGGCAAGTAATTAACCCCTTCAGGGATGGATGGCCCAGAGGATCGTAGCATGGCTTCACTACGCACTTTACACATCTTCGCAGCAAACAAATTTTTGCCTCCCCCCCTTACTTTTTGTGCGCACTTCTCACACACAGTATTATGAGCATAGTCCCGTACACACGTGTGCGCACAATTATTCACAGCTTGCGAAATCTTTGCAGAGTTCATTAATCACAGTTCTTAATGGGGGAGTTCTCTTTAATGGTGGCAACAGCTGTAGGCACACACCCGAATCCTGTTCGTGACGCCAAAAAGCTATGTGGTGAACTTGGGGGATGTAGAGTGAACAGGGGTGTTGCAGAGTAGTGTTGCAGGGTGTAGCATTAACCCTTGATTGTCGTGACGCCCGGGTGAAGGCTTCCTCTAGATATATAAATGTCCTACCGCCACCCATCCCAAGAACGATAGGGAGGAATAAAGGATTGTCCACAGCCGGAATTGAAATAAACCTGAAATAACTTTACTGCAGATTTTATGCAGGGTGAATAACAAACAGTCTTTTGCAAGAGGACCGGGACTTAGGCTCCTCACAGGTTGGCTGGGACTTTGAGGTAAAATAAGCTTTGACTTTTGCTGTATGCTGTTCCACTGAATTTAGAGGTATGTTTAGGTTCAGTAGTCACGTAGGATTGGTAGGATGGAGTTAGATTAACTCACGATTTAGAATGCGCTGAAGTGGAAGGCTTCAGGCCTAGCTTGTCTTGTAGCTGTGATCACAGATCTGCTCAGTTTGGTAGTTCGGAACTAAGAGAGATGTTGCTTGCTTTGCAACCAGGAACTAAGAGAGAAATTAAGTGGATACAGCGCCCTTAAATACAGAAGGGGCAGGATTAAAGCTTATTGGTCCCCAAACCTGTCAGTCCTAAACCAAGGCATTATAGTTACATCATATGACCTATCACACCACCTAAAGGTCCTTGAGCCTTAGCATAACACAATTATTAACAATCACATGACCTAAGGTCCTGTACATGTATTTACACTATAGCAAAATATATAAAATATATACATTTCTGAATAGAACTATGAGGCGACTAGGGGTTAACCCACCAGGAAAGCCCTACCAGCATGGAGGAACTCTGACTGTGGGGACTTACGACAAAGGTACTGGACCGAGTCCAGTACGGGACACCACAAATATATATTATTTGCAAAAGAAAATCTATAAGACAACTGCAATTTTTAAACTTTTGGGGAGTTTGTTTTTTCACGCAGAGCACTTTGTGGTATAAATTATACATTATGTTTATTTTGTAGGTAAATGCGATTAAAACAATACTGAATTTATATAGTTTTACTATTATTATACAATTTTAAAAAAATACTAACTTTATTTTAACAAAAGTGGTATGCATAAAATTGTCATGTTCTGACCCCTGCAACTTTTTATTTTTCCGTATACAGGGATTTAGGCTCCCCCCAAAGGGGACTTTTATATGCAATCATTAGATTGCACTTACTGTATAATGCTATGCCTATGGCATAGAATTACACAGTAAGATTGGCAATCCACTGACATAGTCTGGCTACATCAGCCAGGCTACATCATTGGATTGGCAATCGGGCAGCAGGTAAGGGGACCTTTCTCTGCCGTTTAGGCTCACGGAACCCTCACGATCACGTCGCGGGGGTTCCGTGAACTCCACTGAGCTACCGCCATCTTCCACTTTCACTTTAGATGCCATCGGAATTGATCATGGCGTCTAAAGGATTAAATGCCGGGCAGCAGCGGGACCGCAGCTGCCTAGCATAAGCAGTGAGTGTGAGGCTACCGATAGTAGCTAACCCTCACTTCTCTGAAGCAAGCGCAGCTCCTTAAGTACCAGGACACAAGGTCGTACCTTTACGCCTTTCGTTCTTAAAGGGGTACTCCGGTGCTTACACATCTTATCCCCTATCCAAAGGATAGGGGATAAGATGCCTGATCGCGGGAGTCCCGCAGCTGGGGATGCCCAGGATCATGCACGCAGCACCCCATTTGTAATCAGTCCCCGGAGCGTGTTCGCTCCGGGTCTGATTACGGTCGACCGCAGGGCCGACGGCGTGTGACGTCACGCCCCCGTGTGACGTCACGCTCTGCCCCTCAATGCAAGCCTACGGGAGGGAGCGTCACACGCCGCCGGCCCTACGGTCGACCGCAATCAGACCCGGAGCGAACACGCTCCGGGACTGATTACAAACGGGGTGCCGCGTGCATGATCCCGGGTGTCCCCAGCTGCGCGACTCCCGCGATCAGGCATCTTATCCCCTATCCTTTGGATAGGGGATAAGATGTGTAAGCACTGGAGTACCCCTTTAACAGTGTAAAGGGTATAGTGTGTGGCAGTATTATTTTCAGGGGGCACAATGTATGGCAGTACTATATTCAGGGAAGACTGTGTGTGGCAATATTATATTTAAGGGCACAGTATGTGGCAGCATTATATTCAGAAGGTATTGTGTGTAGTGGTATTGTATTTAAAGGGTACAGTGTGCGGCAGTATTATTTTCAGGGCGCACAGTGTATGGCAGTATTATATTCAGAAAAAGACTGTGTGTGGCAATATTATATTCAGGGGCACAGTGTGTAGCAGTATTATTTTCAGGGGGCACCATGTATGGAAGCATTATATTCAGGGGGTACCGTATGCCGTTTTAACCTTGGTTAGGCTGAGTTCACACATAGAAGTTGCATTGGGGATAAGGCTGCAGCCACAATGACATACATATCAGTGTGATTCTATATTACTTTGAACTGAAAGCAGTATGTTTGTTTATAGTTGTGCAGTAAAAACTGCTGTTTCACTTGCATATCAGTGCAGCCATGGCCTTATCTGCATTGCAATCGCTACATGTGAATCTGGCTTAAGTGTTCAACTTGGACCTTAATCTGATAGCAGACTATAATAAGTACACCTTGACTAAAAGTAAGTGACCCAACCCTAGATCACTTTTGACTGTGGCATCAAGTAAGCCAAAAGTGATCTCTTTTGGCTGCAGATGGTGAGTGTCAGCCACATAAGGCAGCTGGCACTTGTCTGCTACAAAGTAGGCTGAGATCCTAAGCTTGCGCCGTACACCCAGACCCAACATTTGACATATTAATACATTAAATGAAGAGATGGGGTGAGCATCTTTAAAGGGAGCTTGTTATGTAAAAATTGAATGCATGGTTTAGAGCAAGACAAACTAAGAAGATTATATATTTGTGGAAACATATTCCATAGAACTTTCAATTGTAACACTCACGGTTGGCAGACAGGAACACTGGATGTAGTGGATTCGCTGGACCTGTGTGGCAGATGACGCGGGCCGTACCAGGGAGCAGAGTCTAATATGCCACTGGTTTTCACCAGAGCCCGCCGCAAAGTGGGATGGTCTTGCTGTGGACGGCGGCACCCAGGTCGCTACCCCTGGCACGACTCAACCACACATGTGTCTGAGGAGATTCGAGGCACAGGAGGGATACAGCAACTTGTAGTCAGGATAGCAGAAGGTCAGGGCTGGCGGCAAAGGTGTGTAGTCAGGGACATAGCAGGAGGTCAGTAGGCAGGCGGCACAGAAGCAAGGTCAGGTTACAGAACAAGGGGTCAGAAACACGACACAGTCAGAATAATGCTTTCTCAATGGCACAAGGCAACAAAGATCTGGCAGGAATGTGTGGGATGAGCAGGGATTTATAAGTGAGGCACAGCTGAGAAAACTAATTATGGGCGTACTGGCCCTTTAAATGTTATAGCTGAAAGGCAGGAGAGGAGGCAGCAGAAGGCCGAGGTGAGTGACAGGATGGGATTCCCATGCGGGTGCGCCCATAATGCGAATCCCAGCCCTGCCGGCTGGAGGGGGTGAGCAGGGCCATGCGCTCACGGCCGGAACGCGGATCATAACATCAATTTATTAATTTCTTCTCTGTTTATTATGGATTTAGTAAGTAAGTTTAGTGGTAAGTCCTGTTTAGTAAGGGGCACTCATCCCTGTGTGCACACTCATTCGGGGATAACTGTCACTTACTAAAGCAGAACCACCTATTGAACATATAAACTCAATGAGGGGCATTTATGAAAGTTTGCTTAGGTATGCTATTTTTTAGTTGTTTTTTTTTTCACTTCCATTCTGCTTACGTGCGACACATTTACTATATTGTTGCACGGCGTTAATAAAATTTTTTCAGGTAAACAAAAGCGGGAGTTTTTTGTCACCTAAGTGAGTAGGTTTTTAAAGCCTTAGCGACTTTTTTGCAAATGTCGTGGTTGATACATTTCTGACTATGGCAAGTCAAAATTGTAAAAACGCTTATGTATGCCGATTTGTATAAAAATGCTTTTCTCGCTCTTGTGGCAGATAGTTGGCCGAAAAAAGACGGTGGCGCAATTGCGATTTTTTTCGACAATTTTATGCGGAAAAACTCGGGTAAATCGGTTGATAAATGTCTGTCAATATGAGCAGAGGTTTAAATGAATAAATTTCAAGTTCTACTAAGTCTTTTTCACAAATGTATATGTGGTGACCCAGTACAGGTATACGAGCTACTACTCCGAATTTAGTTTAAGCGGCTGTAATCTAACAAGGTTTGCTAGACAGTCAAACATATGTCTAGAGTGCTAAGGTCTATATCTCTTTGCTTTTTTACATTGAAAATGTATATTTTGTGCTTACACTGAGATTTTTCCCGCATGCTAGGGTTTAAAGTTTGCAAAAATGTGCAGCTATTGCAGATCCTCAGAAGAGAAGCAGTATCTGGTCACATGTCTACCTCTTAGCCAACAAATCCTAAGAGCTGTCCTACTTCCCCCCTATTCCCAGGACAGGATGTAGAAAACCTAGTTTCTAGTCAGTCTAGTGTTAGCAGTGGTACAGTCAGGAGCTCAGCTCCTCAGCTCAGCTAATATGAGGAAGCTGTACAACAGTGAGCCCAGGTGTAGCTAGAGTCAGGCATACCTGATGTAAGTAGGCCACAATATTCCTAGTCCTGTCCAAGTTCAAGTCTTCAGCACAGTTAAAGGGGTTATCCAGGAAAAAACTTTTTTTTATATATATATATATATCAACTGGCTCCGGAAAGTTAAACAGATTTGTAAATTACTTCTATTAAAAAATTTTAATCCTTTCAGTACTTATGAGCTTCTGAAGTTAAGGTTGTTCTTTTCTGTCTAAGTCCTCTCTGATGACACCTGTCTCAGGAACCGCCCAGTTTAGAAGCAAATCCCCATAGCAAATCTCTTCTAAACTGGGTGGTTCCCGAGACACGTGTCATCAGAGAGCACTTAGACAGAAAAGAACAACCTTAACTTCAGAAGCTCATAAGTACTGAAACATGTAAGATTTTTTAATAGAAGTCATTTCCAAATCTGTTTAACTTTCTGGAGCCAGTTGATATATATATAAAAAAGTTTTTTCCTGGATAAAGTGGAAGAAGTGAAATTTTAGGGCCTAATTGCAAAATAAAACTGGGCATCATCTTGCCTCCTGGTCCTTGTCCAGTTATCAACTGGTATGGAGTTTCTCCTGGATATGCCAAAGGAGTGGCGTTTTTTAACAAAGTCTCTAAAAGTAAGTGGAGGGGAATTTTGTTCATTTACCACAGTCCACATCTGTATAAATCTGTTTGCTCAGTGAAAAAGGAGGATGCAAGTTAGTGCAACACAATGTCAGTCTACATCCTTAAGGGACATTCTGAAGTCCAGATACAGAGAAATTAGAGTAGACCCTAACAAGAAAGTACCAAAATACAAGACTAGCACTAAAGTAACAAAACCACATAAAGCTAAAAGTTTGTGTATAATGCACAACTCTAAAAGGAAAGACAGTGAATAGTGAAAAAAATTCTACTTTGTCCTGAAACCAAAAAAAAAAAATTCCTGCAACAATTCCAAAGTATTTGCATTGTACAAATCTGCCTCGGGAATAAAGTATACAGTTGTTTTTCAAAACCCTGACTTTAGAGGTTTTCTCTTTCCCGCACTTGTGTAAGGGGAACATCTTTATTGGAACAGGGTTGCTTTACTCAAGCCACATGACATATTTCAGGGACCACTACCGCATCATCAACCCTGACTATCACTAAGAAATCCTCTGGGTAACCACTGCTGACTTTTTCTGGCATCACAATCTTAAAGGGGTATTCCAGGCAAAAACTTTTTTTATATATATATATATCAACTGGCTCCGGAAAGTTAAACAGATTTGTAAATTACTTCTATTAAAAAATCTTAATCCTTCCAATAGTTATTAGCTTCTGAAGTTTTCTGTCTAACTGCTCAATGATGATGTCACGTCACGGGAGCTGTGCATGATGGGAGAATATCCCTTGCATGATGGGAGAATATCCCCATAGGAGCTGGACAGCTCCCGGGACGCGAGTCATAAGAAAGCAGACAGAAAACAGCAACTCAACTTCAGAAGCTAATAACTATTGGAAGAATTAAGATTTTTTAATAGAAGTAATTTACAAATCTGTTTAACTTTCCGGAGCCAGTTGATATATAAAAAAAAAAGTTTTGGCCTGGAATACCCCTTTAACCATTAGATCATCACATATATATCAGTCTGCTGAGCTCCTTCTGTAATGTTTCATGCTGCATTTTCAAGGTGATATGTTACCTTTAAATGTTCTCTGTGCTCTTTAGTCTCGAATGGCAATAAAAGTGTAATTGTGTTTCTAGTTATCAAAACTAAAATATGGCAATATCTAAAGTGGATAGTTTCCTGCCACAAGGTTCCAGTATTTGCTGCCTCATTATTCCTACATAGTGATAACACCTTTCAGGCTTTGTTCCTACATATATATATTTTTGCAGAACAAGTTTAACTTTTATTTGTACCTAACGTAACTAAATTTAATTTATGTTAAAAGTAACAATTTCATGAATAAGATCATTTATTCAGTTACTATTTATCTCTCAAGTGCTGGTAAAGTGCAATTTGACCAATCCCTCTCTCAGATAGGTATTTTGAATCATAAAGGAGATATCCAGTGGTGAACAACTTATCCACTATCCTAAGGATAGGTGATAAGTTGCAGATCGCGGGGGGTTGGACCGCTGGGGCCCCCCACAATCTCCTGTACGGGGCCCGGACAGCCCGTGGGAAGGGGGCGTGTCGACCACCGCACGAAGCGGCAGCCGACACGTCCCCTCAATACAACTCTATGGCAGAGCCGGAGCGCTGCCTTCGGCAATCTCCGGCTCTGCGATGTATTGAGGGGGCGTGTCGGCTGCCAATTCGTGCGGTGGTCGACACCCGCTATCTGGCCGGAGAGCCTGGCCCCCGTACAGAGAGATCGCAGGGGGCCCCATCGGTCGGACCCCCCGCGATCTCAAACTTATCCCCTATCCTTAGCATAGGGCAGGGGTCTGCAACCTTTACGACAAAAAGAGCCACTTGGACTCGTTTCCGCAGGAAAAAAAAAACTGGGAGTCGCAAAACCATTGTGACGTTTAAAACAAATATAACACTGCATATATTGTTTCTTACCTTAATGCTATATATACAGGATTGTGCAGTCAGCTGTCAATCTGAAGAAAAAAAGGACTTTCACTTAACAATGTAAAATATATTTTTGAAAATTAATAGCTAATTAAAATATTTAATTTACATGGTTAATGGGACTTTTGCTCCTGAACCTCAGTGCTCAATGTCTGCACATCAGGGCTGTAAGAAGTCACCTTCATTGTCACACAGGCTAGCTAGCAGTAGCACCCTCATCATCATCCATGTGGTAATAGCACCCCTCATCATCCATCAGCAGGATTTGCTGGTGGATGATGGGGGTGCTACTGCTGGGGGGAGGGTGTTGTTGGTGGATGATGAGGGTCCTACTCAGGCCTGTCTTTAATGTGGGGCAAAAGCGGCAGCTGCAACAGCTGGAGGCACCCTGATTGGGAAACAGAGCACTTCCCCCTACCTTGGGGCTTTTCAGCTGTTGCAAAACTACAACTCCCAGCATGACTGGATAGCCAAAGGCTGTTCGGGCATGCTGGGAGTTGTAGTTTTGCAACAGCTGGAGACAGTCTGATTGGGAAACAATGTAGAGCACCTTCCCCTACTCTGGGGCTCTTTAGCTGTTGCAAAACTACAACTCCCAGCATGCCCGGATAGCCAAAGGCTGTTCGGGCATGCTGGGAGTTGTAGTTTTGCAACAGCTGGAGGCAGTTTGATTGGGAAACAATGTAGAGCACCTTCCCCTACCCTGGGGCTCTTTAGCTGTTGCAAAACTACAACTCCCAGCATGCTCGGATAGCCAAAGGCTGTTCAGGCATGCTGGGAGTTGTAGTTTTGCAACAGCTGGAGGCAGTCTGATTGGGAAACAATGTAGAGCACCTTCCTCTACCCTGGGGCTCTTTAGCTGTTGCAAAACTACAACTCCCAGCATGCCCGGATAGCCAAAGGCTGTTCGGGCATGCTGGGAGTTGTAGTTTTGCAACAGCTGGATGCAGTTTGATTGGGAAACAATGTAGAGCACCTTCCCCTACCCTGGGGCTCTTTAGCTGTTGCAAAACTACAACTCCCAGCATGCCCGGATAGCCAAAGGCTGTTCAGGCATGCTGGGAGTTGTAGTTTTGCAACAGCTGGAGGCAGTCTGATTGTGAAACAATGTAGAGCACCTTCCTCTACCCTGGGGCTCTTTAGCTGTTGCAAAACTACAACTCCCAGCATGCCCGGATAGCCAAAGGCTGTCTGGGCATGCTGGGAGCTGTAGTTTTGCAACAGCTGGAGGCACTCTGATTGTAATCCCCCCCCCAGCCAATTTAATTCTCCCCTGATCCATTTGTGCCCTGATTAGAGGGGGGGGGGAAGAATCTCAATGAATATACCACAGGGGGATCAAGGGGGTTCAATTTAAACCCCCCTGATCCCCCTGAGCAGGTCTGGACCCTACTACAAGATCCTGGGCCGGCCATACATTTACCTAATTACCCCCGGTGGCTCCCTCGCCCACAGCCACTCAATAAAATCTCTCCCCCCCAAGTCCCCCGGCCCCTCATGATAACCCGGCCCTTCATTTTGTCACCCGCTCGCCGCTCTCTTACCCGCCGGCCGCCCAGACTGGGTACCGCTATCCACAGCCTCTGTGGCGCCAGCAGTGGAGGGCCGCCCCTTCAGTGACGTAAGACGTTCTCCTGTGTGGAGGAGGACGTCGTCAATGACATCAGGCCCGGACCCAGGGGGGGCCAGCGGAGTCTCAGACCAGAGCGGAGCCGCGGCAAAGGTTTGAATGAGCCGCGGGTTGCTGACCCCTGGGATAGGGGATATGTTTTTCACCACTGGACTACCCCTTTAACATCATACTGCTGTGATTTGCATAAACCCTCTCCCCTTCAATGATACTTTACACCTTTTTTTCTAGCAGAAACAATCCCCAAACTAACCAATCCTAAAATGACAGGGGGACAATACATTTGACAGCATGTTGGGCTTAGGCTTAATACACATCTGCGACAGAGCTCTGTTCTGGACAAAGGAGTCCCGACAAAAACAAAACAAAACTGAGTTTACAGTTCATTGCACAGTGGACACCAATTTATCCAGATGGATCTAATTGAATTTATTGGTGTTTGTTTGGTTTACATCTGGTGTTTCAAAACATTGAACTCATTGGCCAGTTGCACACTGCGTAATCTCCAGCTGGAAATACGCAAAAATCCCATAGACAGCAATTTCTGAGTTCTGCTCGGAAATTCCGTAGTGTGAAACCGGCCAATCATGGGGGCAACAATGTCTGTGCGGTCCTAGCGCCAACTGATTAAATCGGCGAGGCCTGCACTCGGAATCTCTGGCCAGGTTTCGGCCATCTGGAGATTGCATAGTGTACTTGCCAAAATAAGCCTACGGATACTGTATAGTATAGGTCCAGCGGCATGGCAATAGGGTTCACAGAGGTCGCAGATGTGATCGGGCCACTAAGTCAGGGAGGTTTATAGACCCCACTGGTCACACTAAGCTCAATGCTACCCTTTATGCATCATGATTCTATGCTAAGTGTGGCAGTGAGAGTGTCAGGAGAAGAACATCTAGGACTCTCACACTCAGCAAAGCATTCCAACACCTACAGCGTAGTTCTGTCACTCTCATTTGTAAGCTGCAGCCTATTAGCAATCATGACAGCTAGAACTTCTACCTGGCACAGTCAGGGGCACGGTACTTATCTGAAGAAGACCAAGTGATATAGGATATATCTGCTGTCTGCAGGGGAGCACAAAAGAGGATAACTATTGAGAGGGGCACAAAGGGGGCTATCTACTGTGTGGGGGCACAAAAAGAAGCTAACATTGCATGGAGGGGCACAAAGGAGGCTATCTACTGTATGTGTGGGGCACAAAGGGACCTAGGTATAAGTTGGTTTTTTTTTTACCATTGGGGCACTATGGGTGGGGAAAAGCTGAAAAGATGCTGTGAATATGCAGAGCCTTAGGCTATGTTTACACGTCATAAAATGTGCAGAATGTCAGCAAATTCTGCACATTTGATCAATAGGATTGCTAGGACTGCTCAGAAATGCATAGACGGCAATGCATTTGCGAGTGAAATCTGCAGAAAGAAAAGACATGTTTATTCTTTCTTTGGATGCCGGAATCAGAATTTCCACAGCAGAAACATCTGATGCAGAAATTACACTGTGTGCACAGTGCAGCAGAATCTAATTGAAATCAATGGGACTCTGCTGCAGAGGTCGATGTGAAATACCCCGGCGGAATTCAGCATGGACATTCCACCGTGTGAACATACCCTAAAATATCTGTCCAGCAGATTGTGCAGAGAGAAGACATGGCTGGAGCAAGTTGTCATCGGCGTCTGGGTGTAATGGAGGAAAAAAATAAAGGAGCGGGAACAACTTCAAGAAGACATCACTTGTGAGCTACAAGATGTCACTGTAATCACAATAAAGGTGTGTGGGGGGGGGGGGAGGGATATCCATGCAGTATATGTACATCTGAGTTTAGACTAACACTATTGGCTTGCTTCACTAGATTATATATATATATATATATATATATATATATATATATATATATATATATATAGTAGTTAGGAGTAGCCGTATTAGTCCAGTGATGCAAAATGCAAAATCATCTGTACAGATGATTTTGCATTATATATATATATGTATATACATCTGTTATATTTGTTTAATACAGAGGGTCTATAAATTCAGCATTATCAGACCTGAAGGGGTTTTGTGGGTCTCAGTTAGGGTGTAGAGAGAGACATTCCACGCAATTATTAAATACAAAGAATATAATAATGTTGCACGATTGCTCTGCTGATGAATGAGTTAATATCTGTAATGCTTCGAACAGTCTTTAATATATATCTATATGTTCAGTCAGCCTTGTTTTTACTTTGTCAGTACACTCTAAGTTAAGGTTAAACCTCAGTGGGCTGCCAACTAAGATTACTCAGATTTCACCCAAATGGGATGCTTGAAGGCAAAGAAAATATAAGACTGAGTGACCCCAAAATTGTCCTCCAAAAGTAAATCTGGGATAGAGGATATCTGTTGCCATAGGCAGTCACTGAATCTTTTGTTTAAAGATAGGTAAATCACTGTGTGGGGGAGGGAACAGAACATCTCCAACTCCTCACACAGCCAAGCAGTAAACTTTCTATTTGGTTAAGTAGTAATGATTCATTAAAACGTAAAACTGTGAGGGAAGCGGGGGTATCATCTGCTCCTGTACATCTGTCCCATACTATATACAGCACATAGTAGGTGGGTCCCTTTTTCAAAATTTTACATGGGGACCCAAGAGTTTTCAAGTTACACCTCTGCATGCAATCTGTGGTACTTACGAGAAGTATTATTTATTTAGCAGCAGAATATGTTAATTTCTACAAAGTTCTTCTCCACCAGTGGCCTTTAGCATATGGCTTTCCAACTGTTGTAAAACTACAACTCCAAGCATGCTCATTGCTTTGCAGAAGCGAGGTGAAGGGGTCAAAACTTGGAGATCGCTGCTATATATTAATAAATTGAACACTTTGGCCCTCATTTACTAAGAAAATCGGGTTGTAAGTCTATCTTGCTTTCTTACCCGACTGCTTTTTTCCCCTGGTATTTATTATTATGTCGCATCCTGTTTGTCGCACGTGGGTTTTGTTGGTTTTGGTTTCCAACTCCTCTGAGTTGTCGGGAAAAAATCCACAACAATTCAACAAATTCGGGTTGTAAACCTTTATAAATATGTGGGAAAGCTCAGAAATGTCGGGTTACGCCCCTTTTTCGGGTTTGGGAGAATCCACATCGGGTCTGTCGGGAAAAAATGTCGCATCGTGTCGCAGACTGGCGCATGATGTCTGCGATATGGCGCAGACAAAGATGCGACAAAAAAACCCGACAAAAGAGGTCGGGTTTAGAATAGTAAATGAGGGCCTTTGTGTTACTATTGAAAAGTGTTACTATTGCTATTTACTGTATAGACAACTGGATTTTGGAAAGCAAGTTCACATTTAAAGGAGTATTCCAGGAAAAAAACTTTTATTTTTTATGTCAACTGGCTCCAGATATTTTAACAGATTTGTAAAGGACTTCTATTAAAAAATCTTAATCCCTCCAATAATTATCAGCTGCTGAAGTTGAGTTGTTCTTTCCTGGATGACCCCTTTAACCCCTTAAGGACCCAGGATGTCCCCGGACGTCCTGGCAGTTTCCGATCACTGCGCGCCGGGCAGAGATTGGAAGCGGATGCCTGCTGAAATGCTTCAGCAGGCATCCAGGGCAAACGCCGAGGGGGGCCATGTAGGCCCCCCATGTCGGCGATCGTCGCAAATCGCGAGGGAAATGGCCCCTGCGATCTGCGACAGCCAGGACCATGCTGAAGTGTAGGAGCGAGGCTGCCACCTCCTCCTATCCCCTGCGATTCCTCGTTTAGCTAACCGACCAATCGCAGGGGGGGGGGTGGTTACTTCCTCTCACCCTGCCCGGCCCCTGGAAGTCCGGAGAGAACGGGAGGAAGACCGGAGGATGTGGCGGGGGAGTGCTGGGGACCGGCCCCGGTACTTACCTCGTCCCTGAAGACCCGGATCCCGGGGGCGGTGGCGACAGGTGAGTTGATCTTCGGCGGCGGCGTGGGACCTTTGCAGCAGTCCAGACCGCGATCTGGACTGCTCCATCTGGTCCCCTTACACTACAACTCCCAGCATGCCCAGACAGCCCTTGGCATCTGGGCATGCTGGGAGTTGCAGTTTTGCAACATCTGGAGGTCCACAGTTTGGAGACCACTGTGCCCTTCCAGATGTTGCAAAACTACACATCCTCAGCATGCCCTTACTGTTCAGGCATGCTGGGAGTTGTAGTTCTGTAACATCTGGCCCTTCAGATGTTGCAGAACTACAACTCCCAGCATGCCTGGACAGTTTTGGCATACTGGGAGTTGTAGTTTTGCAACATCTGGATGGGCACAGATTGGGAACCACTGTATTAGTGGTCTGCAAACTGTAGTCCTCCAGATGTTGGAAAACTACAACTCCAAGCATGCTGGGAGTTGTAGTTCGGCAACATCTGGCTCTAAAGATGTTGCCGAACTACTACTTCCAGCATGCCTGAGAATGTTTGGGAGTTGTGGTTTTGCAACAACTGGAGGCACACTGGTTGGGAAACATTGTCTGTTTCCTAACTCAGTGTTTCCCAACCCGTGAGTCTCCAGCTGTTGCAAAACTACAACTACCAGCATGCACTGATAGACTGTACAGGGTACATTCACATGGGCAGGGGGCTTACAGTGAGTATCAGGCTGCAAGTTTGCGATGCAGAAAATTTTGCGCGGCAGCTCAAACTCGCAGCGGGAAACTCGCTGTAATCCCCCACCCGTGTGACTGTACCCTAAAAACACTACACTACACTACACTAACACAAAATAAAATAAAAAGTAAAAAACACTACATATACACATACCCCTACACAGCCCCCCTCCCCAATAAAAATGAAAAATGTCTGGTACGCCACTGTTTCCAAAATGGAGCCTCCAGCTGTTGCAAAACAACAACTCCCAGTATTGCCGGACAGCCGTTGACTGTCCAAGCATGCTGGGAGTTTTGCAACAGCTGGAGGCACCCTGTTTGGGAATCACTGGCGTAGAATACCCCTATGTCCACCCCTATGCAAATCCCTAATTCAGGCCTCAAATGTGCATGGCGCTCTCTCACTTCGGAGCCCTGTCGTATTTCAAGGCAACAGTTTAGGGCCACATATGGGGTATCGCCGTACTCGGGAGAAATTGCCTAACCAATTTTGGGGGTCTTTTTCTCCTTTCACCCCTTATGAAAAGGTGAAGTTGGGGTCTACACCAGCATGTTAGTGTAAAAAAATACCTTTTTTACACTAACATGCTGGTGTTACCCTATACTTTTCATTTTGACAAGAGGTAAAAGGGAAAAAAGACCCCCAAAATTTGTAATGCAATTTGTAATGCAATTTCTCCCGACTACAGAGATACCCCATATGTGGGCGCAAAGTGCTCTGGGGGCGCACAACAAGGCCCAGAAGGGAGAGTGCACCATGTATATTTGAGGTGATTTGCCCAGGGGTGGCTGATTGTTACAGCGGTTTTGACAAACGCAAAAAAACAAAACCCCACATGTGACCCCATTTCGGAAACTACACCCCTCACGGAATGTAATGAAGAGTGCAGTGAGAATTTACCCCCCACTGGTGTCTGACAGATCTTTGGAACAGTGGGCTGTGCAAATTAAAAATTTTGTACAGCCCACTGTTCCAAAGATCTGACAGACACTAGTGAGGGGTAAATGCTCACTGTACCCCTTGTTACGTTCCCCGAGGGGTCTAGTTTCCAAAATGGTATGCCATGTGGGGGTTATTTGCTGTCCTGGCACCATAGGGGCTTCCTAAATGCGACATGCCCCCGAGCAAAATTTGCTCTCAAAAAGCCAAATATGACTTTTTTGTACTGGACAGTTTCTTTAAGTAAAACAGCATGAAGATAAGACCTTTATCTTCATCTTTAGGTTATATATGCATATGGAGAAATATAGAATCACCTTCCCTTTAATCTAGACCCCTTGGTTGAATCAATCGTACTATGAAACTCTGTTACTGTATCTACTGTATTGTATACTCGAATCATTAATGCCCACAGTCCTGTTCTTCCAGGGACTGTCCTGTAAACTAAACCTTATAGGGGCTGTGGTCTGTTTAAATTTCCTTAAAAGGGTATTGCCTTTCTATGTTGCATGGAGGTTTCTGAGTGGCATGGGGCTGCAAACTTCCAGCAATTTGGGAATTTAAATATTTGGAGGTATACCTATTCTGATCAGTGCTTACTTCTAAGCTGTCTGACCGGGAAGAATCACCCAGCATGGGAGTTTTGTGTGATCAGCTAACAGGGCCCAGCTAATGGAGGTATAGAGGTAGTAGTTGCACCAAGAACTGTTGCTTGGGGGAGTCCAAAGGCTCCTCTGTCAGAAAACCAGACACCAGTATTATATATGTCACATTGAAAGTAGAGGGGGTTCCGTTACAGGAGCTCCACGTTATGCCTTTGTTAAGGAGTGCACTACATCTATACTCCCACCAAGGATCTCTTTCGATAATTCAGAATGTGCTCTATAGCATCTCTTCATTCCACAGGTCTGTGACATAGACCCAACTAAGTTTTAGACTTCTGATCTGAAGTGTGTCATCACAGACCAACCAATAACAGCAGGTTTATAACTGCATTTTGAGAAAATTTGGGGCAATCAAGTGATTCAGGTATTTTGGACTGTTGTAATATCCCATAACAGGGTTTGGTCTTCTAGGTGGTAAATGAACGCTTATGCCTTTTTTTTATGTACCTTTCTTATTGTATTCTGCCCAAAATGCTGCTACTGCAAGGTAACACTTAGGGTTAACCACACCATACACACATGTCACACACTTGAGAGTTAGGTCTCCTTTAAGAGCCTACATCACATTGCAGGTATAGGTCAGGAATGTCCATATGAGTCCCCGCTCACCTGTCTGTAGTTGAGATCAAGTCCAAGGATAAAAAGAGTCTGAGCCACGAAGAGAAAGAGAAACTTAAAGAGTACCTATCATGACTCTGACTCTCACTGACACTATCCCTGTGTTTCTTTTCATTCAAAACCTCCTGTTTCTACCTGATTTATTGTCATCTTGGCTGCTCATTCAGCTGTCCTAAAGTGAGGGAGGAAGCGGGCGTGGCCCAGCATAGAAGCTGTGAACACAGCAGCTGGCAGCTCTGAATCTTCTTCTCTCTGTTTACAACTGCATGTGCAGAGAGAAGAAAGATCAGAGCTCAGATAGTAAAATGAATGAGGGCATGCAGTAAGGCAGAGTCAGGAGTATGCCCTGCTGTGCTATGAGCCAAGTGCTGGCTCCTGCCTGTCTGATTGACAGGCTCGAGCAGTGCTGAGCTTGTCTGTGTCCCGGCTGCAGTCTGAGATTTAGAACTCCAGTAATTTTTTCAAAGTGGAAAATTAAATAGAAAGAAGCATATTTTTTAATAACATGCAATGGGAAAGTTATTCTGCATACATTAATCTATAATATATGAAAAGTTTGTTGGATGAAAGGTACCCTTTAAAAGGAAATCTGTCATCAGAATCACCCGCACTAAACCTGTTACACAGGCTTGTAGTGCGGGTGATCCTGATTAAAACGCTTCTTACCTGGTTAAAAATGGTTCAGCGGTTCTTCAGATATCTATATTTTTAGTTTTCTGTTATTCCCTGGCTTGGGACTCAGTGGGAGGTGTTATCATATCGGACTCGGCCACACGTCTTTCTAGCTGGGCGGAGCTGCCGCCCGGCTCATGAATATTCATGAACTTATCCTCGTGGTCTAACTCCTTTTTCTAGGTCTGGTGCATGAGGATAAGGTCATGAATATTCATGAGCCGGGCGGCAGCTCCGCCCAGCTAGAATGACGTGTGGCCGAGTCCCAGATGATAAGACCTCCCACTGAGTCCCAAGCCAGGGAATAACAGAAAACTAAAAATATAGATATCTGAAGAACCACTGAACCATTTTTAACCAGGTAAGAAGCGTTTTAATCAGGATCAACCGCACTACAGGGCTGTGTAACAGGTTTAATGCGGGTGATTCTGATGACAGATTTCCTTTAAACACACAGCCATTCATGTTTGCTGTCAGGGTGTCCACCACTAGTACTAGGGAGCTTTCAGAAAAGAGTAAAATACTGAAGTGCCTGATAACAGACAGAGAAAATTGGGTGCCGCATGCCACCTGGTCCTAGTCTGGTTAGCAATAAACATCCAGAGTCGGGGGGGATGACATCTGGGTACGCCAAGTGATACACGTCCCAGTTTATTAAACACCATTGATATGGTATGCTTTGTAGAAGTTTACCTATGACTTCAGTTATACCACTTAAAAGATCTTGCTCAGTGAGTACTTTAGGATTGCGCTAGAGAGGCCACACATCACATTGGGACACTGCTACATTGCAAAAAAACATCTCTACTACGTGCACTACATTAACTCTTGCAGCGCCTACAGCCTAAAATGTGGAGAAGAACTGTTACTGCTGTTTACATCAGAAAGCTTTGAAAGTAAAATTGTGTTGCACCTGCTCCTTGTTTCCCTGCGTCAGGTTAACTGCATATACCATAAAACCAAGGGCATTTCGCCCAACATCACGAGTACACAGTTAACATGGACTTTTCTTAGAGGGATCAATTCACCACCAATATGTGAGGCCCTCTATTAATAAAAGTTGAGTGTACCTAGGGTTGGATTACACTGGGGACTGCGACACCACTCACAGCACCACTGACGATTCTAGAAGCACTACTAACCCCAGCAAACAACCCCCTGGGTAACCACACTGTTTACTATATATGTTGGTAGACCCTGTAATGCTTTGAAATCTGACCTGTGCTCTTTGTGTTCTTCATCTTGAAGCTATACTGAGCAAAGGCAATCCAGAGAGAAGATACTTAAGCTTCGTCTGTCATGATGTCCTTCCTCTGGGCCCAGTAAGAAGCAAAAGACAGCCTTTGGGAGACAACAATGACAAGTCAGTAAAGAATAGTGATAAAATAGAAAGAACAAGGATGTGGTGTGAAAGATCCTCCAAAGTAATTTTCTACAGGTAAACTACTGGAGCTTAGATGAGCTAAAATACACAATAGCAATATTACCAATAGGGCCTTGTATATTTTCTAATGTGATTTTGATAACAAACACAGTTTACACTTTATAAGAGATGGATGCGCTTTAAAGGGGTACTCCGGTGGAAAACTTTTTTTTTTTTTTTAAATCAACTGGTGCCAGAAAGTTAAACAGATTTGTAAATTACTTCTATTAAAAAATCTTAATCCTTCCAGTACGCATTAGCTGCTGAATACTACAGAGGAAATTCTTTTCTTTTTGGAACACAGAGCTCTCTGCTGACATCATGACCACAGTGCTCACCGCTGAAATTTCATTGTGTGCATTGTGCAGTGGAATCCCATTGGCAGCAATTAGACTCTGCTGCACTGAAATTTCGAAGTGGAATTGTGCTCGGAAATTCCATAGTGTGAGCCCAGCCTAAGGCTTATCTAAGTAAAGCCTAGGACAAAATACATCTTTCAATAGCATGTTTTCACCCTGTGGCAGAAAGATACTTTCAGCAGGACAATGCACTATGCCGTATAGTCATGGATTGGTTCCAGAAACATGGAAGTTTCCACTGCTTTCACAGTGCCCAGATCTTAAAGGAGCACTCCGATGCAAATCTTTTCTGGGGCAAAAGAAGCATCAAGCAAAGTTATATAGCATTCTAATATACTTGCGCTTTCCATATGGCCCCTTTCCCGGTCTTCTCCTGCATTTTTCCGCTGACCGGAAGCTGGGTCCTTTTCCTGCATTTGATGACGCTCGACCGCTTATTCCGAGCGCTCCACCGGCAACTTAGCCCGGTGACTCATACCTCCCATGAGTCATTGGAGGCTCTGCCGGCCTCCCAGCCCGGAGTCGGCTACTCCCCCCTCACTAATATATTTATATATGCGCTGAGCTGCCATAGGCTCAGCTCAGCAAACGTGGAGGGGGCGTGATTTATTATGATTTCTGGAGGGGGCCGAGCAGGGGAGATACAGGCCGGATGTGACGAGCGGGCATGCTGGGAGATGTAGTTTTACAGCGTGGGCCAGGCACATAATGCGAACGATTGAGGGCTCCATCAAAAGGTATTTTAATGGGCTACATTTTGGCATTAATTTTTTTTGGGGGGGAGGCTGCATCGGAGTTTTCCTTTAATCCTATAGCGCATCTCTAGGACGAGGTAGAACGGGTTGCTTGGAATGTTTCAGTACTAACATCTAATTTTCAGAAACTGTAAGAAGATACAGTGGTCCCTCAACATACGATGGTAATCCGTTTCAAACGGACCATCGTTTGTTGAAACCATCGTATGTTGAGCGATCCGTGCAATGTAAAGTATAGGACAGTGGCCGTTGGCTGTCCGGGCATGCTGGGAGTTGTAGTTTTGCAACATCTGGAGGTCCACATGTTGAAGACCACTGGTATTTGAGGTTATACTCACGTGTCCCCGCCGCTCCGGACCGCCACCAATGCCCTGGATGTCGCCATCCATCGCTGTCGCCGCGTCCCCGATGATCCGGCAAGGCCTCTACTTCCCCGGCATCCTCGCTCTCCGTTGCCACCATCACGTCGTTACGCACGCCGCTCCTATTGGATGACGGGACGGTGTGCGCAGCGACGTGATGACAACGATGGAGAGCGCCGACTATGGAGAGGATCCCGAAGAGGACGCGCCGGAGCCCCGAGGACAGGTAAGAGACAATCACAGGAGCTCACGGGGCACCGTAAACGGTTATCCGGTGGCAGCTGAAGAAGTCTGCGCTGCCGGATAGCCGTTTTTGCGATGGCCCCGACGTACAAAAACATCGTATGTTGATGCTGCCTTCAACATGCGATGGCCTCTGAGAGGCCATCGTATGTTGAAATGATCGTATGTCGGGACCATCATAGGTCGGGGGGTCACTGTATTCTGTCCACATTGGTCAGGATTTCTGCAATACGTTTTTGCAGAGTAAATGGGTCAATGGAAGACCCATTCACACCAATGTTAGACTAGTGCAGCAGAATTTTGAATGAACCTTCCATTGACTGTTAACACCCTCTGGACCCGGCTGCACTCCTCTTCTGCTCAGGGACATGACACCCGGGCCCAGAGTGACATCAGGGCTTGGAGTGTCACGCTGCCCATTACTGGCCGCGGTGATTTCTGCCTTGACTGATTACCCAATAATAATTTATTAAAGGACTCAGATTTTCCTAAAAAAAAAAAACATACAGCCCATACCTCCTGCCATTCCAGTGCTTTCAGATAGCAGGAAATGCTTACTAAGCAAATCACAGGCTGAGGTGGGTCACTGCTGCAGCCAGTGATTTTCTGAGCAGGCATGTCAATTTATGGAGCAGAAAACTGGCACCAGTGGAATGTCAGTGGGATGTTTTGAGTTTTTGAACAACTCCTTTAAAGGATCTTTCCAGGATCACAAGATAGTTTTGTGGCCTCTATGTTGTTTAAATTGTTCAAAACACATAAATTTGGTAACAGCTGTGCAGGCTATTGCACCAGTGCCCCATTAACTTAAATCTGTGCAGGGAATTAAAACCATGCCCCATAAACTTAAATGGAAACAAGGATGCAATAATCTTTTCTTTATGATCCTGCTTGTAGAGTTTTTCATGTTACATTAGTTGAATGAAAATAGTAGCTATAAAGTGTAGTAACAAAAGTAACAACTTGTTCTGACAAGAAATATACAACATATATGCAACCCTTAGTGCTGCAAACACCCTGCTGTCATGATAATGAATATACTGAGGAAATATTATTGGGTAATACTTAAGTCTTAACAAGAAAAAGCATTTTATAAATAAAGAAAAAGTACTTTTTATGCATGATTGATGTTGTGTTATATTCCTATCACTAGAGGGCAGTGTTGCACTGAGAATATACATTTTTCTTAGTCATCTGGTCTATAGATTAGTTCAGTGTTTCCTAACCAGGGTGCCTCAGCTGTTGCAAAACAACAACTCCAAAGGCTGTCCAGGCATGCTGGGAGTTGTAGTTTTGCAACAGCCGGAGGCATCCTGGTTGGGAAACACTGGTTTAGTTAAACTGGCAGCTTCACAAAAAGAGTCCTACATGACATGCATTTTTACATGATGGCTGCTCAATAACTGTATACATATTTGTGGGATTGATTTATTTTACTCACATTATTTTAGTGTTATTTTCTAGACTCCAACTGAAAATTGTCAAAAAGCAATCTCCAAGCGTAAAAAGTTTCTATCACTTGGTGCAGTTTAAATGGTCACTCTCATTAAAACTAATTTTTGCTATTGCACTCATTATGGTAAATAAAAAATATATCTAATATACTTTGTTTAAAAAAATTAAGTTTTCTATGTTTTATTTGTGCTTAAAAAAAAGCTCAAGAGCACATTTTCCCCCAACCCATACACAGACTTTGGCCTGAAGTCCAAACACAGAAAGTGCAGCCTGGAGTGCTGAGAGGGGTGTGTCCAACCAACAGCATATGGCAGTTAAGTGTGAGAAGAGCTATGATTGGATGAGGCTGGACACACCCCCCCTCAGCACTCCAGACGGGACAGTTCTTAAAATGGACAGAGATGTCAGCAGAGAGCACTGTGCTCGTGATGTTAGCAGAGAGCTCTGTTCCAAAAAGAAAATAATTTTCTCTGTAGTATTCAGCAGCTAATAAGTACGAGAAGGATTAAGATTTTTTAATATAAGTAATTTACAAATATGTTTAACTTTCTGGCACCAGTTGATTTACAAAAAAAAAGTTTTCCACCGGAGTACCCCTTTAACTGTTTCACAAGTTCTCCAGTTTTCCTCATATGATTTGACTAAGGTCATATTCACAGGCTGCAGCAATGCTGCATTATACTGTATCCATGAAGTGCTAAATCTTAAATGGTTTTCCTGGTTTTGCTCCAATCACTCATGTGGGACCATAGACCAGACTATGGATAGCATTACATCATGCACAGGCATAATCAGTTACAGTGGGGTACCTCAATACAGCAGCATAGAAATGGTGAAAATTTCTATAGGTAAGAACATTATGAAGTTTATTATTTTAACATATTGGATCATTTAGATTTTTCTTATGCCTGGAAAACTAAAGTGTTTGTCCCACAAATAAGACTTATCTCCAATTTATTTACGTTTAACCCCTTTACGGTACAGGATCATTAACATAAAATTGTATTTACGCAACAATACCAAATATGTTTATGTTTATTATTACATTTTGTTATTTGTAACACGGGTAAAGAGAGTGATTTCACTTTTTTTACTGGGAGCTACTACTGTTTAGTGCTATCTATGCATTGGCATAGCACTGATCAATGATATTGGTGATCTACCATACAACTGGATAAGTGAGAGCAACCCTGGAGCAGGTGAGAAGAGTCCCAGCCGCCATCTTGACTTATTAGATCTATTGCTGCCTTTTTGGAGTTCTGCAATTTCTTTGCCAAGATTAAGCACCACCGTCACCGGCCCAAAGCTACATCCGTTCAAGACTCCCGACTACATACACTCATATGAAATATCAGAAGCAGGTTGTGCCAACCACTGTATCTATATAAGTGATTGACTTATTAGATCCCTGCACTCACACTTTAGGTGGTCCAATGAGTCCCATAAAGCTGTTTAATGCTTCAGATGGTTTGATCAGTATTGATCACGGCATCTAAAGAGTTAATGGCGGGCAGCAGCATAATTTTTGATGTCCGCCATTAGCAGCTGGTCACCAGCTGGCAAAAGCAGCCAGGACCCACAGTCTATAACGCGAGCAGAGCTCCTGCGCTCGCTTCATAGTCCTGATAGCTCTCAGGAACATAAATGTACACCCTGGTGCACCAAGTACCAGGCCGCTAGGGCATACAGGTGCGGGAGAGAGAGATAGACAGGAATATACACTGCTCCAAAAAATAAAGGGAACACTCAAACAACACAATGTAACTCCAAGTCAATCACACTTCTGTGAAATCACACTGTCCACTCAGGAAGCAACACTGATTGACAATTAGCAAGACACCCCCAACAAAGAAGTGGTTCTGCAGGTGGTGACCACAGACCACTTCTCAGTTCCTATGCTTCCTGGCTGATTTTTCAGGGCTGCTTTCACTCTAGTGGTTGCATGAGATGGAGTCTACAACCCACACAAATGCCTCAGATGTGCATGTGTCCACTCAAATGGTCAGAGACAGACTCCATGAGGGGGGTATGAGGGCCTGACGTCCACAGGTGGGGTTGTGCTTACAGCCCAACATCGTGCAGGATGTTTGGCATTTGCTAGAGAACACCAAGATTGGAAAATTCGCCACCCTGTGCTCTTCACAGATTAAAGCAGGTTCACACTGAGCACATGTGACAGAGGTGACAGAGTCTGGAGACACCGTGGAGAACGTTCTGCTGCCTGCAACATTCTCCAGAATGACCAGTTTGGCGGTGGGTCAGTAATGGCGTGGAGTGGCATTTTTTGGGGGGCCGCACAGCCCTCCATGTGCTTACCAGAGGTAGCCTGACTGCCATTAGGTACCGAGATCCTCAGACCCCTTGTGAGACCATATGCTGGTGCGGTTGGCCCTGGGTTCCTCCTAATGCAAGACAATGCTAGACCTCATGTGGCTGGAGTGTGTCACCAGTTCTTGCAAGAGGAAGGAATTAATGCTATGGACTGGCCCACCCGTTGCCCAGACCTGAATCCAATTGAGCACATCTGGGACATCATGTCTCGCTCCATCCACCAATGCCACGTTGCACCACAGACTGTCCAGCTCATCAGGAGTATAACATCTGCGCTCCGGCCAGACATGTTGGCCATGAGCGCTCACTTGTCATATCCCCGCAGCCCGTCACTCACCTCCCTGGTCTTCCTGTCCTCGAAGCCCTGGCGCACCTGCCTCCTAAGGCGCATGCGCGCTGGAGCTCTTACATTTAAAGGGACGGATCTTTGTTTGCCACAGTGCCTTAGAGAAAGCGTTATTCTGTGTTTCCTTGCCGTGTACCAGACTTTGCATTCCATGACCTGACCGTGTTCCTTGCTGCCTGCCTATTGGCCTATTGCTACGTTCCTAACTTCAGGGGATTTGCATAAGTAAAAAATTTCGTTTTATGTGCTACAACATTGTACTTCAGAGCTTCTTCTTGGTCTTTCTTGGCGTCAACATCATTCTCCACAACTTGACTGGAAATCTGGTGAAATCACTTGTTGGGGACAATTTTGCCAAGATCACTGTCTCGTGCCTCCTCTTAGGCCTGCTAATAAAAGCTTCAGAACCAACGCTCTTTTCAGATCCTCCGATGTTTCAGGATTGGACTCTACGCCAAAGCATAATGTTCCTCCTGCAATATCTACTGTGCCTGTTAAACTCAGACGTAAAGTCTTGAATTGGGGACATTCTTCTTTGCCGATTGGTCACCTGAAAAGTCGGAAGGTTCCATGACAGAAACCTGCAAGTCCCTCAAAGCCTTTACCCATTCCAGAAACCTCTTGGTCTCATGTAGTGGGGAACTTTTAGAGTTCCAAAGAAGAGGTGGAGACCAAAGGGGGGGGGGGGGGTACTGTAACATCTGCGCTCCAGCCAGACACAGCGCGGGCACACGCGCCGGAGCTCTTATATTTAAAAGGGCCGGATCTTTGTTTGCAATTACAGAGATCAAACGTTTCCTTTAGTTCTTGACCAGGTTTGCACACACTGCAGCAGGGATTTTGACCCACACCTCCATACAGACATTGCCCCCTGCTCTCTTTAGGTCATTGACCAGGTCCTGCCTTGTAGTTCTGGGCTGATCCCTCACCTTCCTTATTATTTTTGGCACATACGCACCGCCGATCAGAGTCACTCAGTCCTCCCCCTGCGTCATCCCGCCGACCAGCGCAACCACGTCATAATGAAGTGGGATGCCAGCCTGCGTTCCACTGACACAGGGGAGAGACAGCGCCAATTCGCATAATGGTGCGCATGCGCACACTGGAATCAAGCGTCCTATTGTTATAAAGGGGTATGTGTTATAAAAGTCATATGCTGTGCATCTTATTGCAACATTCCCACAAAGTGCCAATTATATTAAAGTGCAAAGTGTAACATTCATAAATATATATATATATATATATATATATATATATATATATAAAACTTAAAAGGGTATTCCGGGCAAAAACATTTTATCCCCTATCCAAAGGATAGGGGATAAGATGTCTGATCGCAGGTTTCCGGGACTGGGGACGTGAAATCACGCCACGCTCCCTCCATTCATGTCTATGGGAGGCAGTGTGATGGCCGTCACGCCCGGAGGTTTCCAAACTGGAGAAGCAGCTCCCGCTTAGAATGCGGGTCCTGCGGGGAGATCGTGGGGGATATCTTATCCCCTAACCTTTGGATAGGGGATAAAATGTTTTTGCCCGGAATACCCCTTTAAGTGCAATTATAAATATAAACTGTGCAAAAGTGTAAATTATAAATTGTAGCATAACTTGTACATTCCATCTTCAATTCAAGATAAAAAAACTAAATATCATATGACAACATAGTTCTCACTCAACACAGAACCAAAAAATCACAATCAATGCAAATTTATTATATACTGTGCTGTGTGAAAGGATTCACACACTGGCATCTGAGGAGGTGATGTACGTAACATCTTAGCCAGGAAAGAGTGTAGATGGATAGTGACATTAATGACGATGGCGCCACAAGGTGTAAATGAACAATTAAGTTTTGCCTCCTTTTTGTGAACACTTATCCACATGGTTTTTGATTTTAATTGTTCTGTGTTTTTTTATTTTTTTGTAGGTTTTAATATCTAACATCATTACTAGTGTATAGTCATATAGTCAGTGGGAACCTGGAAGTGACATTATAATTTATAATTGCACTTAAATTCCAGTGTGCGCATGCGTGCCGTTATGCGGATCGGCGCTGTTTCTCCCCTGTATCAGTGGAACGCAGGCCAGCATCCCACATCATTATGAAATGGTTACACCGGTCGGTGGGAATTCTTATTCCACTTGGCATTTTAAAATTTGGCTTTTTTTAATCCTTTGGGCATTTATTCACTCTTTTTTGGCGTTTTTCAGCTCCTTGACGGTTTTCCAAAATGGCAGCATGTTGAGCCACTGGTGATTTTTTGTCAAAATCGTGGCGTTTTTATCCCATAGAAGTCTATTTGTGGGTTTTAACTTTGGCATTTTTTCAGGCGGTTTTTATTCTTTTTTGGACATAAGCGATCCAAAAAAGCGATGGAGATACCTTTTTTAATAAAATTTCGTAGGGTACCATTAAAAATATACATATAAAAGATACAGTAGTGAAGGAAAAAATTGTATCTAATGAAATGTATCTTTTTTATAACAAAATTTTTATTAATTTTTAAACAGGGATCAATTTATGTGGGCGGGAGGGACCTTAAAATGTAGCCGACAATAATTAAAATGTATTGTGTGTGTTTTTCCCTTTTTTCTTTATTTTTTTAATTTTTTTTAGGTAGTACTACTACTCCCAGCATGGAACACACTGTTCCATGATGTAAGTAGTAGTACCTGTACTAATTGACAGATCGCCGGGGTTTGTTGCGATCCTCCTGTATAATGTATAGATGCGGACGGCCGCTCTTCTATGATCCCCTGCACTGACATATATACACCTATTCATATTTCCCGCAGAGATCTGTGATTGGCCAGATGGTTCCAGCCAATCACAGCTCTCTGTGGGATATATAAATAAGTATATATAAACGGCCATGCAGGGGACCATAGAAGAGCGGCAGGCCGCATCTATACATTATACAGGAGGATCACAGCGGGTGTAAGAAGTGACATCCACTGTGATCTTTCCTTAACTGCAGGTACTACTCCCAACATGGAGCACACTCTGCTCCATGCTGGGAGCTGTAGTACCTGCATTAATAGACAGATCGCAACAGGTGTCAGAAGTTACACTCACTGCTATCTGTATTTTAATGCAGGAACTACAGCTCCCATCATGGTGCAGAGCATGCTCCATGATGGGAGTAGTAGTACCTGCAGGTAAGAACAGATCACAGCGGGCATCACTACTGACACCCGATGCGATCGTCCTGTCTATGGCAGAGATGGAGCGGCTTTCTCCTGCGCTCTGCATCTCTGCACTGTACTCCGGCCAGTGATGTGAATAGAACATCGCTCATTTATATTTCGCTCTGAGAGCTGTGATTGGCTGCAACCATCTGGCCAATCCCCCCTCTTTTTTTTAGTTAATTTTTTTCAACTTCTGTTTTGCTTACGTGCGACAAATTTATTATTATGTCGCACTGCCTTAATAACTTTGTCGCACGTAAGCAAAATCTTGAAATCTGCCACAGGTAAGCAAAAGTGGTGAGGTAAGCATTGGACCTAACGCGGGAACAGTAGAACTCTCTCTAGAAGCCATAGTATCGAGTAATGTTTGCAAAGAGACAGCAGTCGGCACAACCTGCTACTGCTATGGTGTGTGTGGGCGGTCGAGCTGCTCTTGAAGGGTGAGATCTGTGGGTCGGTAATGGTGGTGCTCAATCTCACTGAAGTATATGTGAATGAACCACTTATTAGAAATGAAAAACGAGAGGCCACTCACTAGTTCCACTAGTCCTCGCTGTGCACAATTATGTGGTGCAGAGAGTGGGCACCTCCATGACGTTGTTGGTGTGCTAGAAGTAAGAATGAGAGCACTCCATGGTGCATTAAAAGAGATATAGCTGAAGATGTCCCAGAGGAGTAGGCAAAAGATTCCACGTTGTAGGCGCTCACAACCGCAGCAGAAGTCTTGATGTGGAGGCAAGATGGGGGTGTGTCTCCGCAGCGAATAACCGAAACAGACAGGTAAGTAAATAAAACGAGGTGCGCTTTATTACATTTAAAAGTGAACAGACTATGCGTTACGAGGGGCTGGACCCCCTCTTCCTCAGGTCCAAGAGGGGGTCCAGCCCCTCGTAACGCGTAGTCTGTTCACTTTTAAATGTAAAAAAGCGCACCTCGTTTTATTTACTTACCTGTCCGTCTCGGTTATTCGCTGTGGAGACGCACCTCCATCTTGCCTCTACATCAAGACTTCTGCTGCGGTTGAGAGCACCTACAACGAGGAATCTTTTGCCTGCTCCTCTGGGACATCTTCAGCTTCCTAGCACCGGTCAGAGACTCCCTCTGACACGGGACCTCCTCGGGCAGCTCCTGGCACTTCACCCCGGACTCCGGGTGCATGCGCATATAGATGTTGTACTCTTTGTGCATCATCCCCAGGTTAGCATAACCTTTACGTACTACTTATTATTGCTTCCACCAGAGAAACGGCACAAGTGCGCTCCATTTGTCTCTCCCCTTTTCCATTTTTTCTTTCCCTCTACACATGTTAAAAGAGATATAATGATATAAAAAGGGAAGGCATGAAAGCCGCCCAAGCCAGGATGTTGTGTAGCAACATACACAACAATGGTTAACGCCTGGATGGAAAAGAGTGATCCGCTGCCCTCCGGCTGCAATGGTTGTCAGGACAGATAGTTTTAAAGACTCAGGACAGAACCAGGTGAAACAAAGATAGGTCTATATAAACCTATCTTTGTTTTACCTGGTTCTATGTGAGTGTATCCTGTGCCTCGTGGAGTAGGCGTTCTCATTGTTGGTGTGCAGCACAGTGCATGCAGTGCAAAATTTGACTACAAAATTAGCCAGCGAACAGGAGGATGTTCAACATTTTATTTTATTAAAATTTTGCCAGCCAGACCTGGGCCACCTGGCAGGCAAAATTTTTATAAAATCAATCTTTAACTCTTGTTGTTCGCTGGCCACTACAAGTCACTCTTGTCCCGCCTCCCCCTTGCTGCTGCAACTTTTAGCCAGGCCTTGAAAACTCACACAAACACAAGGAGGACATACAAACTCAATTCAGATGCTACCACTTCCTCTAGTTCGGCCTCAACTTTGCTGCTGCTACCTACAGCCAGGCCTGGGCTGCCTGGCATAATTTGAAGGACCTACATTTTTTTACTTTCTGCAGGCATCTAACGACAACCAGGGATACTTTATTTTAGTGTGAATAAGCCTAAAAAATCCTCGAGTGCTTTGAGGAAGCTGTTAGTTACCATGGGTTACCACATGTCGCCATAACTGAACTTTAAGGGTCTATTCACACGTACAGTATTCTGCGCGGATTTGATGAGCAGATTTGATGCGCAGGATTTTCTGCTGCAGATTTCAATGTAAACTGAATGACTTGAAATCCTGCACATCAAATCTGCACAGAATACTGTACGTGTGAATAGACCCTAAAGCCACTTTAAAACTACTTGAATACATTCCTAGCAGTGTTCCTCAATTGGAGTATTGTGCGCAGTACTGGAGGCCGTATCTCCAGAAGGATATAGATACATTAGAGTAAGTTCAGAGAAGATACTAAACTAGTACATGGATTGCAGGATAAAACCTACCAGGAAAGGTTAAAGGACCTTAACATGTATAGCTTGGAAGAAAAGAGACAGAGGGGATATGATAGAAACTTTTAAATACATAAAGGGAATCAACACGGTAAAGGAGGAGAGCATATTCAAAAGAAGAAAAACTACCACAAGAGGACATAGTTTTAAATTAGAGGGGAAAGGTTTCTGCAGTAATATCAGGAAGTATTACTTTACTTAGAGAGTAGTGGATGCATGGAATAGCCTTCCTGCAGAAGTGGTCGCTGCAAATACAGTGCAGGAGTTTAAACATGCATGGGATAAGCATAAGGCTATCCTTCATATAAGATAGAGATAGGTATAAGGCTATCCTTCATATAAGATAGGGCCAGGGACTATTCATAGTATTCAGAATATTGGGCAGACTAGATGGGCCAAATGGTTCTTATCTGCCGACACATTCTATGTTTCTATATAAATGTATTTAGGGGCTTATTTCATTGTCAATTCACATCAGTCTTCTTAGTCTTCTTACATATTCACTCCAATAATAGAAGTCAATTTCTTCATGTCAAAGATAAATAACAATAATAATAATAATAATAATAATTCATTATTTCTACAGCGCACACAGATTCCACAGAGCTATACACTCAAATAGGTCCCTGTCCCCATTGGGGCTCATAAATCCACAAGAGGGAGTGTTTGTACCATAAATGCCCAATATTGAATTGTTTCATTGTAGTGCTTATATGATGAGTGACTGTTGCATGATGAAGTAATCACCACAGATTAATCTATCTTGTACCGTAAGGGTGCATTCACACGCTAGTAGCTAGCAGCGAGTTTTGCGTTGCAGGAAACCTGCTGCGAGTTAAGCTACCATTGATTTAAATGGGTCTGCGGACAGTCCGCAAATCTGACACTATTGCCGACTGTCTGTGGACCCATTCAAATCAATGGTAGCTTAACTCGCAGCAGGTTTCCCGCAGCATGAAACCCGCTGCTAGTAATAGCGTGTGAACGCACACTAAGGGTGTATTCACACAAACCGGATCCGCTGTTGATTTGAAGGTACAAATCCGCAATTGCAGATTCTACAAGACAATCAAAAATACATAAGAACCAAATAGAAAAAGATTTTCCTACGGCACTACGGATGGGCAGGATCACCGGTCCCTGGTCTAGGAAAGTGCTTTGCAGATGTGATGATGGTGGTGCTCTGGTTAAGAAGAGCGCAAAATACATATAAGTGAAGAAAAGGAAAACCGGCCACTCACCATGTTCATCTTCTTCTTTTATTGCATAAAATACTCATATACAGACATAAGGGAGAAGGAAGGAGCGGGGGGGGGGTACAAGCTGCAACAAGCTCCGTTTCGCACTAAGTGAAGTGCTTCTTCCGGCCATTGGCCGGAAGAAGCACTTCACTTAGTGCGAAACGGAGCTTGTTGCTTCTTGTACCCCCCGCTCCTTCCTTCTCCCTTATGTCTGTATGTGAGTATTTTATGCAATAAAAGAAGAAGATAAACATGGTGAGTGGCCGGTTTTCCTTTTCTTCACTTATACAAAAATACATAAGAATTGTCTTGTAAAAATCAGTAGTTGTGAATTTTAGAACTTCAGATCTCCAACTTCGGATTTCACAACTTTAAAGGGGTACTCCACTGGGAAACATGTTTCTTTGAATCAACTAGTGCAAGAAAGTTAAACAGATTTGTAAATTACTTCTATTTAAAAATCTTAATCCTTCCACTACATATCAGCTGCTGTATACCACAGAGGAAGTTCTTTTTGAATTTCCTTTCTGTCTGACCACAGTGCTCTCTGCTGACACCTCTGTCCGTGTCAGGAACTGTCAAGAGCAGGAGAGGTTTTCTATGAGGATTTGCTCCTGCTCTTGACAGATCCAGACATAGACAGTGGTGTCAGCAGAGAGCACTGTGGTCAGACAGAAAATAAATTCAAAAAGAAAAGAACTTCCTGTACCGCATATAGCAGCTGATAAGTACTGGAAGGATTAAGCTTTTTAAATAGAAGTCATTTACAAATCTGTTTAACTTCCTGGCACCAGTGAATTTAAAGAAAAATGTTTTCCAGTGGAGTGCCCCTTTAAAGTCACAGCGGATCCTCTGTGTGTGAATACACCTGAGGGTGCATTCACAAGTGCATATTTTCTGTTGCAGACCTGCTTTTAATGGCCATTGACTTCAATAGGTAGCAAAATCTGCTACAGCAAATTTGCAGCAGGTCCGCAACAGAAAATATGCACGTGTAAATGTACCATAAGGACAATCGCTACAGCAATAACCCAGAGAATTTGTGGGTGTCAAATAGATTTCATATCTATATTAAAAAATGTATATATTAGAATAAACTATATATTATCAGAGATAATAAAAAATACATATTTAATTCAGGCATGTGGCTCATATGATCCTATCCTACCATTTCCTAAAGGCTAACAACAAGTGCCACCTAAAATGAATTTACCTTTCCTAAAAATTCTGTCATTCACTCCAAATGATTGCTTACCAGTTCACACCAAGGGCTCAGACATCCCTAAAACCAAAGCTTCCCATTGAGGCATAAACATTTCCTAGGGGAGATTATCTGACCCGAGTCTCTGCTTTGCTCTTTTAGTAGATATTACTTTTTGCTGATGTGGTGTCCCAGCACCAATAGCTGTCCTGTGGCTTTAGACTGTCTCGGGCAGCTTGGCAGCAAACGGTGTTGGGTCCACTCAAGGGACTTACTGTTATATTAATTATGTTTGCATTACAATGTCAAATGATATATCTTCTTAAATTAATTCTATTATTGTTATATGTGTATATGTTTTTCATGTTACATTACCTTTAATAGAGAACAGTGAACCATATGTGACCCTGCCTGCCAATGGGAACCCCTAAAGTCTCCCTTATATAGAGTCGTGGGGTGGAGGAGTTACCTCAGTCCAGTGCTAGTTCACCCTAGTGTGGCTCCTGAGCAATAGGTTAGCTCAGGTGTGCTGTGTGTTGTGTGCTCTGAGGAGAGGCCTAGCTCAAATCTAATCTGACAACTGGTCATCCTGCAAGAATTACTCACAAGAAGGAAGTTCGTGCCCCTGCAGAAAAGTCTTCAGTACCTTGAAAGGACCCAACCTACCAGGATTCAATCTTCCATCTCACAAGTCAGTATTAATCTGTTTGGTGTAAGCACCACAAGTCCCAGCAAGGCAACAGGGATACCCAAGGGGTTATGCTACACTCTCTCTCCTAAAGCCAGCTATATGTGCATCACCATCTGCACCCAGCTCAGTAAAGAAAGTTATCTGTAACCTGACATCAGTGTGTTCATTTACTCCCCGTGTCTGGCCCAGGAGAAGCTGTCTCCAACCTCAGACCATGTGTAGGATAACGGTGCCCTGGCGTCACAAAGTGATTAGGTATTCTTACTAAAACCCTGTGAACACTACATCTCATCTATTCAATAAGAAAGTATATAAAACAGTACAAAATAGAGCACTATGATACATAAATGACTGTAAGGGTTTGTGGCATAATTAGCAAGAAGCAATTAATTCCATTACTCACAACTAACAATTTAAGCTTCATATGTTAAGAGTAGAGTTAAAGTGGCACTGTCATTATGAAAAAGTTTTTATTTTTTGTAGTACTACAGATAAGATGACTTTTTTAAATATACATTTATTTAACCCCTTAAGGACTGGGGGTTTTTCCGTTTTTGCATCTTCGTTTTTTGCTCCTTGCCTTTAAAAAAATCATAACTCTTTCAATTTTGCACCTAAAAATCCATATGATTGCTTATTTTTTGCGCCACCAATTCTACTTTGTAATGACGTCAGTCATTTTGCCCAAAAATCTACGGTGAAACGGAAAAAAAATCATTGTGCGACAAAATTGAAAAAAAAAAACGCTGTTTTGTAACTTTTGGGGGCTTCCGTTTCTACGCAGTGCATATTTCGGTAAAAATGACACCTTATCATTATTCTGTAGGTGCATACGGTTAAAATAATACCCTACTTATATAGGTTTGATTTTGTCGTACTTCTGGAAAAAATCATAACTACATGCAGGAAAATTAATACGTTTAAAATTGTCATTTCTGACCCCTATAACTTTTTTATTTTTCTGTGCATGGGGCAGTATGAGGGCTCATTTTTTGTGCCATGATCTGAAGTTTTTAACGGTACCATTTTTGCATTGATAGGACTTATTGATTTTTAAATGATATAAAAAGTGACCAAAAATGCACTATTTTGGACTTTGGAATTTTTTGGCGCGCACATCATTGACCGAGTGGTTTAATTAACGATATATTTTTATAATTCGGACATTTCCGCACGCGGTGATACCATATATGTTTATTTTTATTTACACTGTGTTTTTTTTATGGGAAAAGGGGGGTGATTCAAACTTTTAATAGGGGAGGGGTTAAATGATATTCATTCACTTTTTTTTCACTTTTTTTTTGCAGTGTTATAGGTCCCATAGGGAGCTATAACACTGCACACATTGATCTTTATCATTGATCACTGGTTTCTCATAGGAAACCAGTGATCGATGATTCTGCCACATGACTGCTCATGCCTGGATCTCAGGCACTGAGTAGTCATTCGGCGATCGGACAGCGAGGAGGCAGGTAGGGGCCCTCCCGCTGTCCTGTAAGCTGTTCGGGATGCCGCGATTTCGCCGCGGCTATCCCGAACAGCCCACTGAGTTAACCGGCAGCTTTCACTTTCGCTTTTAGCCGCACGGCTCAGCTCTGAGCGCGCGGCTAAAGGGTTAATAGCGCGCAGCGCCGCGATCGGCGCTACGCGCTATTAGCGGCGGGTCCCGGCTTCACTATGACGCCGGGCCCGACGTGATATGATGCGGGGTTACCGTATAACCCTGTGTTATATCACCGGAGCAGGACCAAGGACGTACCTGTACGTCCTTAGTCCTTAAGGGGTTAAAAAGAAATTAAATTTTACTAAAAAAATTTAAAATGAAAATAGCCGCCACTAGGGGTCATCTGTCTTTATGCAGACAGACTGCTCTGTATTTTGCAGCATACTGGATACCAGCCGTAAAGTGTGTTGGTATCCAGCATAGGAGATCACCATTGCACCACTACAGCCTTCAGCTGTTCCTAAACTACAACTCCTATCTTTGTAAAACAGTTTTAGAGTTCTGTATTCTCCAGCTGTGTGCCTCCAGCTCTTGCAAAACTACAGACAAAGGATGTGTGGGCATGCTGGGAGTCATAGTTTTGCAACAGCTAAAGGCCACATTGCTCTAACACAAGTGCATTATAAACACTACTCCCAGCATGCTTGGACACCACACCGGGTGACACCATGACTGACCCAGTGCTATCCCACCCAGCACACCCATCCATACAGAAATGAATAATCATACTTTCATTCATCCCCTGCTGACCTCTGACCTCTCCTATCTCATAGCCCTGTATCAGGGACACAGGGAGCAGCAGGAGAACAGCTCCTCAGAGGCTGCAGGGCAAAAGGACCTTGTGACCTGTGACCATGTGATCAGTCACATGTGGGGGAGGAGTCAGGCTGAGCATTCATGGTACTGTACCCCTAGGAAGGCGCAGGTATTGAATACTGTGGCTTTAGAATGTATATAGAATGGTGTGTGTTGTATGTAGCAGAGATGTTTGTGTGCAGTGCATGTAGAGAGCTGTGTGTGTGCAGTGCATATAGAGAGCTGTGTGTGTGTGTGCAGTGCATGTAGAGAGCTGTGTGTGTGTGCAGTGCATGTAGAGAGCTGTGTGTGTGCAGTGCATGTAGTAGAGCTGTGTGTGTGTACAGTGCATGTAGAGAGCTGTGTGTGTGTACAGTGCATGTAGAGAGCTGTGTGTGTACAGTGCATGTAGAGAGCTGTGTGTGTACAGTGCATGTAGAGAGCTGTGTGTGTGTGTGTGTGTGTGTGTGTGTACAGTGCATGTAGAGAGCTGTGTGTGTACAGTGCATGTAGAGAGCTGTGTGTGTGTGTGTGTGTGTGTGTGTGTGTGTACAGTGCATGTAGAGAGCTGTGTGTGTACAGTGCATGTAGAGAGCTGTGTGTGTGTGTATGTACAGTGCATGTAGAGAGCTGTGTGTGTACAGTGCATGTAGAGAGCTGTGTGTGTACAGTGCATGTAGAGAGCTGTGTGTGTACAGTGCATGTAGAGAGCTGTGTGTGTGTGTGTACAGTGCATGTAGAGAGCTGTGTGTGTACAGTGCATGTAGAGAGCTGTGTGTGTACAGTGCATGTAGAGAGCTGTGTGTGTGTGTGTACAGTGCATGTAGAGAGCTGTGTGTGTACAGTGCATGTAGAGAGCTGTGTGTGTGTGTGTGTGTGTGTGTGTACAGTGCATGTAGAGAGCTGTGTGTGTACAGTGCATGTAGAGAGCTGTGTGTGTACAGTGCATGTAGAGAGCTGTGTGTGTACAGTGCATGTAGAGAGCTGTGTGTGTGTGTGTGTGTGTGTACAGTGCATGTAGAGAGCTGTGTGTGTACAGTGCATGTAGAGAGCTGTGTGTGTACAGTGCATGTAGAGAGCTGTGTGTGTGTGTGTGTGTGTGTGTACAGTGCATGTAGAGAGCTGTGTGTGTACAGTGCATGTAGAGAGCTGTGTGTGTGTGCGTGTGTGTGTGTGTGTACAGTGCATGTAGAGAGCTGTGTGTGTACAGTGCATGTAGAGAGCTGTGTGTGTACAGTGCATGTAGAGAGCTGTGTGTGTGTGTGTGTGTGTGTGTGTGTGTACAGTGCATGTAGAGAGCTGTGTTTGCAGTGCATGTAGTAGAGCTGTGTGTGTGCAGTGCATGTAGTAGAGCTGTGTGTGTTTACAGTGCATCTAGAGAGCTGTGTGTGTGTGTGTGTGTGTGTACAGTGCATGTAGAGAGATGTGTGTGTGTGTGTGTGTGTACAGTGCATGTAGAGAGCTGTGTTTGCAGTGCATGTAGTAGAGCTGTGTGTGCAGTGCATGTAGTAGAGCAGTGTGTGTTTGTGTGTGTGCAGTGCATGTAGTAGTGCTGTGTGTGCAGTGCATGTAGTAGAGCTGTGTGTGTTTCCAGTGCATGTAGAGAGCTGTGTGTGTGCAGTGCATGTAGTAGAGCTGTGTATGTTTACATTGCATATAGAGAGCTGTGTGTGTGCAGTGCATGTAGTAGAGCTGTGTGTTTACAGTGCATGTAGAGAGCTGTGTGTGTGCAGTGCATGTAGTAGAGCTGTGTGTGTTTACAGTGCATGTAGAGAGCTGTGTGTGTGCAGTGCATGTAGTAGAGCTGTGTGTGTGTTTACAGTGCATGTAGAGAGCTGTGTGTGCAGTGCATGTAGTAGAGCTGTGTGTGTTTACAGTGCACGTAGTACAGCTGTGTGTGTGTATACAGTGCATGTAGTACAGTTGTGTGTGTGTGCGTGTGTATAGCAGTGTGCATGTAGTACACACACTACTATACACATGGGGTTATGTGCAGAGCATTGCACCCTTGTGTCTACTACAGACACAAGGGTGCAACGCTCTGTTATATACCCCTATGTGTATATCGGTAAGCAGTGCACACCGCTTTACCCGTGGGGGTTTGTGCAGAGCATTCCACCCTTGTGTCTGTAGTACAGACACAAGGGTGCAATGCTCTGCACATACCCCCATGGGTAAAAGTGTGTATGTAGTACATATACACTGCTATAAACATGGGGGGGGGGGGTGCAGAGCATTGCATCCTAGTGTCTGTACTACAGACATGGGTCGGGTGCAATGCTCTGCAGTCTGCAAATACCCCCATGTGTATAGGAGTTCTATAGGAAAAAGTGTAAAGTAAAAACAAATTAAATGTAAATAAACCGCCCCCTAATAAAAATTAGCTCCACCTTTTCCTATTGCTATACAAAAATCGTAAAAAAAAAAAAAAAATTGTCTGAACTATTAAAATTAAATGTTAGTAAATCATTAACATTTTATTTTAATAGTTCAGACAGTTACCCATGCGACAATATCAAATTTACGCTGGTTTCTGTACAGGATCATTAATAATGACCCCATATAACAACCGGCGTAAACTTAAAAAAAAAAAAAAAAAAAAAAAAAATTGCTGTTGTTTGGTTACATCACATGCTAGAATACTTTTAATATGGCCATTGTACATAATTAGAATAAGAAGAATCAGCTTAACCCCTTATTATGGCACTTTTTCCCCGATTAATTGACAACAAATCGATTATTAAAATAATCGTTAGCTGCAGCCCTAGTACAGTGCATGTAGAACAGTGTGTATAGTGCATGTAGAGAGCTGTGTGTGCAGTGCATGTAGAGAGCTGTGTGTATAGTGCATGTAGTAGAACTGAGTGTGTGTGCAGTGCATGTAGTAGAGCTGAGTGTGTGTGCGCAGTGTATGTAGTAGAGCTGTGTGTGTGTACAGTGCATGTAGTAGAGCTGTGTGTGTGTACAGTGCATGTAGTAGAGCTGAGTGTGTGCACAGTGTATGTAGTAGAGCTGTGTGTGTGCAGTGCATGTAGTAGAGCTGAGTGTGTGCGCAGTGTATGTAGTAGAGCTGTGTGTGTGCGCAGTGTATGTAGTAGAGCTGTGTGTGTGTACAGTGCATGTAGTAGAGCTGTGTGTGTGTGTGCAGTGCATGTAGTAGTGCTGTGTGTGTGCAGTGCATGTAGTAGAGCTGTGTGTGTGTGTGTGTGCAGTGCATGTAGAGAGCTGTGTGTACAGTGCATGTAGAGCTGTGTGTACAGTGCATGTAGTAGAGCTGAGTGTGTGTACAGTGCATGTAGTAGAGCTGAGTGTGTGTGCAGTGCATGTAGTAGAGCTGAGTGTGTGCGCAGTGTATGTAGTAGAGCTGTGTGTGCAGTGCATGTAGTAGAGCTGTGTGTGTGCAGTGCATGTAGTAGAGCTGTGTGTGTGTGCAGTGCATGTAGTAGAGCTGTGTGTGTGTGTGCAGTGCATGTAGTAGAGCTGTGTGTGTATGTGCAGTGCATGTAGTAGAGCTGTGTGTGTGTGCAGTGCATGTAGTAGAGCTGTGTGTGTGTGTGTGTGTGTGTGTGCAGTGCATGTAGTAGAGCTGTGTGTGTGTGTGCAGTGCATGTAACAGCTGTGCATATAAAGCGCTATATGTGTGTGTGTGTGTGGAGGTGTGTTGTTAGAGAAATTTGGGGGCTTGAGTGGGGGGACATGAGGCACAGTAATGAGAGGGCTTGGGGAGGCATGAGGCACAATAATGTGAGGGCTTAGGGAGACATGAGGCACAGTAATGTGGGGGCTTAGGGAGACATGAGGCACAGTAATGTGGGGGCTTGGGGAGGCATGATGAACAGTAATGTGGGGGCTTGGGGAGGCATGAGGCACGTTAATGTGGGGCTTGGGGAGGCATGAGGAATAGTAATGTGGGGGCTTGGGGAGGCATGAGGCACAGTAATGTGGGGGCTTGGGGAGGCATGAGGCACAGTAATGTGGGGGCTTAGGGAGACATGAGGCACAGTAATGTGGGGGCTTGGGGAGGCATGAGGAATAGTAACGAGGGGGCTTGGGGAGGCATGAGGCACAGTAATGTGGGTGCTTGGGGAGGCATGAGGAATAGTAATGTGGTGGCTTGGGGAAATGTGGGGGTTGGGGGTATAATGGTAACATGAGGCAAAGTAAAGGTGGGGGGGGTTAAGATGCTGACATAAAGCAGTAGCCACAGTAATGGGGAGAATGCTGACCTGAGACACAGTATATAAAATGGGAGGGAGCAGGTGGTCATGAGACACAGTATATAAAATGGTGGGGGAGTGCGGGCATAAACCCTAAGGTGGTGAGGTGCAGTATAAAAAATTAAGCTAGAGGCAGTGAGGCACTGTATATAATATGGAGGCACAGTATATAATATGGAGTGTATAATTATATACAGTGGGGATCAAAAGTTTGGGCACTCCAGGTAAAAATTTGTATTAATGTGCATAAAGGAGCCAAGGAAAGATGGAAAAATCTCCAAAAGGCATCAAATTACAGATTAGACATTCTTATAATATGTCAACAAAAGTTAGATTTTATTTCCATCATTTACACTTTCAAAATAGCATGCACTGCCCCCTTTGCAAAGCTGAGACATGCCAGTGTCATGAATTGTTCTCAATCATCATCTGGGAAGACCAGGTGATGTCAATCTCAAAGGTTTTAAATGCCCAGACTCATCTGACTTTGCCACAACAATCAGCACCATGGGTTCATCTAAGCAGTTGTCTAGAAATCTGAAACGGAAAATAGTTGATGCTCACAAAGCTGGAGAAGGCTATAAGAAGATAGCAAAACATTTTCAGATGTCAATATCCTCTGTTCGGAATGTAATTAAGAAATAGCAGTCATCAGGAACAGTGGAAGTTAAAGCAAGATCTGGAAGACCAAGAAAAATATCAGACAGAACAGCTCGCAGGATTATGAGAAAAACAATTCAAACCCCACGTTTGACTGCACAATCCCTCCAGAAAGATCTAGCAGACACTGGAGTTGTGGTACACTATTCCACTATAAAGAGATAATTGTACAAATATGGTCTTCTACATCCTCACCACAAAAATCAGCGTTTGAACTTTGCAAATGAACATATAGACAAGCCTGATGCATTTTGGAAACAAGTTCTGTGGACCGATGAGGTTAAAATTAAACTTTTTGGCCGGAATGAGCAAAAGTACGTTTGGAGAAGAAGGGGAACAGAATTTAATGAAGAGAACCTCTGTCCAACTGTTAAGCATGGGGGTGGATCAATGATGCTTTGGGGTTGTATTGCAGCCAGTGGCACAGGGAACATCTCACGAGTAGAAGGAAAAATGGATTCAATAAAATGTCAGCAAATTTTGGATGCTAACTTGATGTCATCTGTGAAAAAGCTGAAGTTAAAGAGAGGATGGCTTCTACAAATGGATAATGATCCTAAACACACCTCGAAATCCACGGGGGGGGGGATTACATCAAGAGGCGTAAACTGAAGGTTTTGCCATGTCCTTCACAATCTCCTGACCTCAACATAATTGAAAATCTATGGATTGACCTTAAAAGAGCAGTGCGTGACAGACAGCCCAGAAATCTCAAAGAACTGGAAGACTTTTGTAAGGAAGAATGGGCAAAGATACCTCAAACAAGAATTGAAAGACTCTTGGCGGGCTACAAAAAGCGTTTTTAAGCTGTGATACTTGCCAAAGGGGGCAGTACAAGATATTAACTCTGCAGGGTGCCCAAACGTTGGCTGATCGCATTGTGTTAAATGGGTATTCCAGGAATTTTCTTATTTGATTATGTAACAGGGTCTGTTAAGTGAGTGTAGTTCATAATATTGTGTCTGTCTCTGATGGCTGGTATTCTTATGTAATGAGTGACGTCATTGCACGCGCCTACGCTGGGACACCGACGTCCTGCACGGCTCGCTATAGGCTGCAGCATCTTTTCTCTGAATGTTCATTTTTAGCAGCATACGAAATGACTCCTGTCTCAGGTATTCCCAGATTGCAGTGCGGAATGACAGGGAGCCTGTTCTGCTTCAATGGGAATTTGCAACAGCTGGAGCCACCCTGATTAGAAAGCACAGGACTGACTCTGGTCATGTGCAGATTTTTTCAGGTATTGTGGTAGTTATTTTTCTTTGTGTCACAAGTGTGTAGTCACAATTTATGTTAATTATGTAATTTTTTAAGGCATATCAATACATTTATCAGTTTAAATAATATCTAAATAAGGGTCTATAAGGGCTATGATACCATAATCTCACAACATTGCATTTTTAACCCAAAGACAAGCCTAGATCCTTTCTAAGAATATCCATTACTGTCTGACAGGTAAGTGCTAAAAACACCTAATGGTGGATAAGCCCTTTAACATGCTAAAAATCCTGATTCATTGGCTGCACATCCCCCAAAGTTATAAGGCAAGTGTATCCAACAAATGTTGTTAGCAACGTGACGCACAATAGTCAAGCATTGCATTGGGCTCTTTAAATCTATGAGATCAGCACTCGTTTACAGCATGTGCCGGCTCATGTAACAGGGCCCTAGAATGCCACAGATTTATTTTCACACTTTTTTTTTTTCTCCTCACATTTTCAAAGGTCCCTTGTGCTGCTTTGAAAATAAGCGTGAATTCATATATGAGCCAATTTGGGGGTTTTCGTGCCATTCTTATTTGACGTCAAATTGTAAATCCCAGAAAGGTCCGATGGAATTATCTCATGTAATATTCCACTTAAATGTGAGTGCAGGTGCAGTGAGAAAGAAAAACAAACAAATATTTTTTTATTATCAATTGTCAATAATTCATATTTATATTTAATAATTGTTTGTAATTTTTACCCTAGCAAACAGCTGGTATGACATTTTGTATGTAAAATGGACACTCGACCTTTAGAAATATACGGCTGGGAGGAGGGTGGGTGGGGCCCGCACTCAGCCGTATAGGGGAACCGTATTTAATGCATGTCTATGAGCCGACCGGAGTGAACCGCAGCCTCCGGTCGTATGCGGTTACCCGACCGCAGGCAAAAACGTGGTCAACCGCGTTTTTGCCTACGGTCGGGAAACCGCATACGGCCGAAAACTCAGCCGACCGGAGGCTGCGGTTCACTCCAGTCGGCTCATAGACATACATTAAATACGGTTCCGAATACAGCTGAGTGCAGGCACCGCGATTAAGCCCCACCCCCCCTCCTCCCAGCCGTATATGGGAACCGTAGTTACAAAACGTGGTGTGAACCCAGCCTAAGTCAGAGCTTTCCTTTCCTAAGTCGACAATGCACAATTAAGTACCAGTATCAGCATTAGAAAAGCTGCTACCATCCTGTGCTAGTTCATCCCCACCCCCTTTATCACACCCTGTGCCATTATATTCCCTCCCCGCCCCCTGTGCCATTATATTTGAGCCCCCTGTGCCATTTTATTTCACCCCCCCCCCCTTTGCCATTCCCTTTCACCCCCCTTGTGCCATTCTATTTCACCCCCCGCCCCCTCCCCCCTGTTGCATTCTATTTCACCCCCCCCCGTGGCATTCTATTTCACCCCCCGCCCGTGCCATTCTATTTCACCCCCCGCCCGTGCCATTCTATTTCCCCCCCCCCCCTTTGCCATTCCCTTTCCCCCCCCGTGCCATTCTATTTCACCCCCCCCCGTGCCATTCTATTTCACCCCCCCCGTGCCATTCTATTTCATCCCCCCGTGCCATTTTATTTCACCCCCCTTATGCCATTCTATTTCACCCCTGTGCTATTCTATTTCACCCCCCCCTTTGCCATTCCCTTTCACCCCCCTTGTGGCATTCTATTTCACCCCCCTCCCCCGTGGCATTCTATTTCACCCCCCTCCCCCGTGGCATTCTATTTCACCCCCCGCCCGTGCCATTCTATTTCACCCCCCGCCCGTGCCATTCTATTTCCCCCCCCTTTGCCATTCCCTTTCCCCCCCCGTGCCATTCTATTTCATCCCCCCGTGCCATTTTATTTCACCCCCCTTATGCCATTCTATTTCACCCCTGTGCTATTCTATTTCACCCCCCCCCCCCGTGCCATTCTAGTTTACCGCCCCCCGGGCCATTCTATTTCACACACCCCCATGCCATTCTAGTTCACCCCCCCCCCCCCCCCGTGCCATTCAATTTCACCCCCTCCCTTGTGCCATTCTATTATTTCACCCTCCCCTCCTTTGCCATATCATTCACTGATTCACCAAAGCCCCTCCCCCTGCTTCTACCTGTCCTCCGTCCCCATGTGCCCTCTGGCAGGCTCACGGGCGCGGCGGTTATGTTGCTGGACCGCATCCTCAGTCCTAATGGAGGTGCACGCGTTGAGTGACGTCATTGCACGCGCCTACGCTGGGTCGCCTTCAGCTGCAGTCTATAGGAGTTTAGTGACGGGGAGAGAATGATTGCCCCGTTATATTTTAATTCCTCAGGCGTTTATCTCTGCTAGCCCGAAGCAGGGCTAAGTGCATGAAGAATTCACCTGCCCGGTGCCTGTAACTGCATGTCCCGGGTGTCGGGCGATACAATTTCCATATCCCTGTCTAGCATATGTAAACATTTCATTTCTCTGTAATCAGGAATCTGGAAAACACCTTCAGATATGTGTTCAGCTGAAAAGTAACCTTGATTTTGAGGGTCTGCTGCACAAAGGAAGTTCTTTTGCCAATCCTCAACCTATTGAACATGACACAGAGACAGCAGCTGTGTAATACGTTGTATCACATAGCAATAACTCTCTTTATATAAACCTTGAATGCCTTGATAGAAAATGGTTGAATATCGCAGTCTTTAAATTTTAAAATCTAGAATGGCAGCATTCACAAGTCACATGATTACTGGAGAAAATATAATGTGTGGAATGCACTCCTACTGCATGCTGACACAATAAGGTTGATGCACAAAGCGCTGAATGGGCCTTAGCTTTAAGGCTCACAATTTAGCACATATATTACACCCCTCACATTTTTGTAAATGTTTTATTATATATTTTTATGTGACAACACTGAACAAATGACACCCTGCTACAATGTAAGGAGTAGAGTGTACAGCCTGTATAACAGTGTTTAACCTGTTCAGGATATCGGGCGTACAGGTATGCCCTTGTGTCCTGGTACTTAATGGCCAAGGGCGTATGCGTATGCCCTGATACCTTAAGCAGGTTTGAAGCTAGCGCAGGAGCTGTGCTTGCTTTAGAGAAGTGAGTGTCGGCTACTATCAGTAGCCAGACACTTACTGCTAATGTCAGGCAGCGGCAAGGAGAGTATATTTAAAAGATGAAAATTTACCACAAGAGGACATAGTTTTAAATTAGAGGGGCAACGTAATATGAGGAAGTATTACTTTACTGAGAGAGTAGCGGATGCATGGAAAGTAGCTGCAAGTACAGTGAAGGAGTTTAAGCATGCATGGGACAGGCAAAAGCCTATCCTTCATATAAGATAGAGATAGGTGTGGTAGCCCTGGGGGGTGTATGGTAATTGGGATGTTGTGGTAGGTAATGGGTTAATGTTAACCCTAGAGTTTGTGACGCCAGGCTGACGGCTGGTATGCTGAGGTAATTATTCGGCCTATCGCCGCCCTTCCCAGAAACGATAGGTGCATGTAATAAAGTGACCGAAGGTCCACAAGGTACTTGAACTTGAACAAACTTTACTTAAGTGCTTGCAGTACATTGCAGTACATCCAATGAACAATGACAGTCTCTATAGATCTCTATGTTTATTAACGCAAGACGCGTTACGGCTACAAGCCTTTGTCAATTGCAAACATGTTTGCAATTGACAAAGGCTTGTAGCCGAAACGTGTCTTGCGTTAATAAAGATCCATTCTACATTATACGAAGAAAAGTGAGTGCCGGGATTTATTCCAATTATCTTATCATTTTTCCTCGTGCACCACGCCAGTCCAAGTGCCGCCCTACATCTTGAACTTTCTATAGATCTCTATGACTGACAATTGTTGCAGACCTTGAGTGATATTAGAAGTCTTTGCATTTTGGGTAGTTATTACAGATCCGTCCGGATTTAGGGGATAGATAAGGTCCGGTGATCCTGCAGAGTGGGTAGGGATTGATACACTCAGTAATTAGACGTTATCGGCCGCAAGACTCAGGCCTAGACTCACAGATCTCAGTAGCGCAGATGCTTCTTGCTTGCTTGCACAGGAACAAGAGAGAGAGAGAAGATGGCCGCCCCTCCCTTATATGGTCAGGGGGCGGGGCTAATCTGATTGGTCCGAACATTCGTCATTCACTGTTACAGTGTGATGGGATTGACTACGTCACAGGAACCTCCAAGGGTCCTCAAGCAGAAATACCATAGAGTTCTCCTGATCACATGACTCGCAGGTCCTGCTACGCTATGGCAAGGTAATTAACTATTTATTTACATTTATACAATCCTATAGACCTAAATCCCAAATGGTTACTGGATAGTTATTATCTGGTGACTAGGGGTGAACTAGACAATTGGGACCCCGACGTCCTAGGGACTATGGCTATGGGGACCACAATAGAAAGTACCGGATAGGATACGGTACCGGGACACCACATAGGTATAAGGCTATCCTTCATATAAGATAGAGATAGGTATAAGGCTTTCCTTCATATAAGGTAAGGAAAAGGACGATTCATAAGTATTCATAATATTAGGCCGATTAGATGGGCCAAATGGTTCTTATTTGCTGACACATTCTGTGTTTTATTTAACCAATAAGATGCCCTGATCAATGCAGATCACGGTGTTTCAAGTAAGAATGAAGTTCCCGGTAACTTAGTGGGGCTCACTGAATGCCGCACCTTGTTTACAGGGGTTCTGTAAGCTAAAATTGCAGAGGAGGGTCCCCATACCTGACTCCTGCCGCAGATTGCAAATCCAATGATGTAGCCTAGGTTTAGCTAGGCTATATCAGTGGATCACCGATCTCACAGTGTAATGCTATACCATAGCATTATACAGTGAATGCAATCTAATGATTGCATATTAAAGTCTCCTATGGGGACTTAAAAAGTGTAAAATAAAAATATGTTTGTAAAATTCTATAAAACCCCCTCCCCTAATAAAAAAATAAAATCACCCTTTTTTCCTATTTTACAAAAAAAATTACATATTTGGTATCGCCACGTGCGTAATTCTCTAAACTATTAAAATATAATGTTGATTCCGAACGGTAAATGGCATAAATGTAAAAAAAAATACCAAGCCCCAAAATTAATGATTTTTAATCACAAAATAAAAACTGATTAAAAAGTCCTATCAAAACATAAATGGTAATATTAAAAACTACAGATCATGGCAAAAAATTAGCTCTCATAAATCCCTGTATATGGAAAAATAAAGCTATAGGGGTCAGAAAAGGACAATTTATATACTTACCAATTTTGTTTAACTCCTTAAGGACCCAGCCCATTTTCACCTTAAGGACCCGGCCATTTTATGCACATCTGACCACTGTCATTTTAAGCATTAATAACTCTGGGATGCTTTTACTTTTCATTATGATTCCAAAGCTTTTTTTTTCGGTGACATATTCTACTTCATGTTAATGGTAAATTTTTGTCGATACTTGCATCATTTCTTGGTGAAAAATTCCAAAATTTTATGAAAAAATGTAAAATTTTGCATTTTTCTAACTTTGAAGCTCTCTGCTTGTAAGGAAAACAGACATTCCAAATAAATTATATATTGATTCACATATACAATATGTCTACTTTATGTTTGCATCATAAAGTTGCCATGTTTTTATTTTTGGAAGACCTCAGAGGGCTTCAAAGTTCAGCAGCAATTTTCCAATTTTTCATGACATTTTCAAAATCTGAATTTTTCAGGTACCAGTTCCATTTTGAAGTGGATTTGAAGGGCCTTCATATTAGAAATAACTGCACCCCTCAAAGTATCCAAAATGACATTTAGTTAGTGTCTTAACCCTTTAGGTGTTTCACAGGAATAGCAGCAAAGTGAATCAGAAAATTCAAAATCTTAATTTTTTACACTCGCATATTCTTGTAGACCCAGTTTTTTTTATTTTTACAAGGGGTAATAGGAGAAAAAGCCCCCCAAAATCTGTAACCCAATTTCTCTTGTGTAAGGAAATACTTAATATGTGTATGTCAAGTGTTCGGCAGGCGCAGTAGAGGGCTCAGAAGGGAAGGAGCAACAATGGGATTTTGGAGAGTGACTTTTGCTGAAATGGTTTTTGGGGGGCATGTCGCATTTAGGAAGCCCCTATGGTGCCAGAACAGAAGAAAAACCCCACATGGCATACCATTTTGGAAACTACACCCCTCAAGGCACGTAACAAGTGGTTCAGTAAGCCTTAACACCCCACAGGTGTTTGACGACTTTTCGTTAAAGTCGGACGTGTAAATGGAAAAAAAAAACTTTCACTAAAGTGCAGTTTTTTCCCCAAATTTACCATTGTTACAAATGGTAATGGGCGAAAATGCCCATCAAAATTTGTAATCCCATCTCTTCTGAGTATGGAAATACCCCATGTTAGGATGTAAAATGCTCTGTGGGCGAACTACAATGCTCAGAAAAGAAGGAGCCACATTTTGCTTCTGGAAAGCAAATTTAGCTGAAATGGTTTTTGGGGGGGCATGTCGCATTTAGGAAGCCCCTATGGTACCAGAACAGAAAAAAAACACCACATGGCATACTATTTTGGAAACAACACCCCTTAAGGAACGTAACAAGGGGTACAGTGAGCCTTAACACCTCACAGGTGTTTGACGACTTTTTGTTAAAGCCTTTACACTAAAATGCTGGTTTTGCCCCAAATTTTACATTTTTACAAGGAGTAATAGGAGAAAATTACCCCCAAAATTTGTAACCCCATTTCTTCTGAGTATGGAAATACCCCATGTGTGGACGTCAAGTGCTCTGCTGGCACACTACAATGCTCAGAAGAGAAGGAGCGCCATTGAGCTTTTGGAGAGAGAATTTGTTTGGAATGGAAGTCAGGGGCCATGTGCGTTTACAAAGCCCCCCCCCCCCCCCGGTGGTGCCAGAACAGTGGACCCCCCCCCCCCCACATGTGACCCCATTTTGGAAACTAGACCCCTCACAGAATTTAATAAGGGATGCAGTGAGCATAATAGTACAATAATAGAAAAACTATATAAATTGTATATCATTTTAATCGCATTGACCTACAGAATAACGATAATGTATCATTTTTACCATAAAGTGCACTGAGTAAAAACACACACAGCCAAGTAGTGACACACCACCCACCACTACCTCAGGAACCTTTGTGTGCGGTTTCTGTGGCACACTGTTCCCATTCCACACCACAACTACCAAAAATATGGCAAACTCCACATTAAGCTCTGCACACACCTCCAGCTTATGGCTTACTGTCTCATAAAATGTCAATTAGTCAAAAAGTCAAAAATTAGTCAAAAAGTCAATTAGAACAGTCATACCAGGCTCTGGTTGAATATTCACAAAAGGTGTTATGTCCAGCATGACTCTGGATGTAGCCTGGTGACAGTCTAGTTCCACGTACAGCGGGATACCACCCACCATAAACTCACTGGTCCTCACGTCCATCTTTTGTGGCCTCCTGACCAGAGGATAATCAAGTGCGAAGACGTCCTCTTGCTGAGCTGCAGCCAATTTCATCAAGGTGCTAACCATAGCATCCATCTTGGCGACAACCGATTGCTGTCCACGTCGGTTGCTCCTAGCAATAGTATTTTGACGTGGCCCATCTTTGCAAAACAAATAATCCCACACATCTTACTGCTGTTGCACTGCACAGGTGGCCCTCCCACCTGTCTCGTCACCTAAAAGTGAGCGCTCACTCGCTTGATGCGATCCATTGCCCCTAGCAATGCTTTCACCACAGGCTCAGTCCTGCTCTTGTACTCCACAGCTGGGCTTGTCCCACTTGCAACATGCATGGTTGGTTGCTCCTGGCAACAACTTCACTGCAACGCGACTGTTGGTTGCTCCTAGCCACATGTTGCCCGCATCCTCCACCAATTGTAAGATTTTCACCCTGGGGATGATTTTTCAGCTCTGGGATCATCCTTGACACAGCTACAGGACACCTTTCTACTTCATTCAGCAGGCAAACAACAGTTCTTTATGCAAGTCTGGCTCCTCACCAGCTTTATTAGACATTTTGCAAGATAAATAAAAACCTAACACAGGAACAAACAAAATCCTAGTCCGTCCAGTCACTACCTAAACAACCCAGCATGCCCTGATAACAACTAGAGGGCTTTTCCCTGCCAGTTTAAACATAAGTTTCCTGCAACCTTTTACTCACTGCTCACACCCAACGTTTGCAGCCTCTTGCTGTGTGTATTAAGACTCCTTGTCTGTCCACTTCACTGTTGTGGGTTTCACTCACAGCCCTGGCTATGTGCTCCTCGCAAGGACCCCTGCCTCCCCCAAAGCCACCTTGCTGTCTTCTGGGGAGAGCCCAGACTATTGTTTCCTTTCCTTATATCTAGAATTCCCACACTTCTGCTGGCCTCACTAGGCACCTGATGAGCATCTCTGCTAGCTCAGCTTAGATAAAGGACTGGGAAAAACACCCTTTCATTGCCCTCAAACTTGCCTCAATACCAAAGGACACCAGAAACAAAATTAAAGACCTGCACCAGGCTTTTTTTTTTTTTTCATTATTTATCAGTAACATATTTAATAGCTCTTAATGTTGCTATAAATCTAAAACATTCACTGCTCAAAAATTTAAGGGAACACTAAGGTAACACATCTAGATCTGAATGAATGAACTAATCGTATGAAATGCTTTAGTCTTTACATAGTTGAATGTGCTGACATCAAAATCACACAAAAATTATCAATGGAATTCAAATTTATCAACCCATGGAGGTCTGGATATGGAGTCACACTCAAAATCAAAGTGGAAAACCACACTACAGGCTGATCCAACTTTGATGTAAGGTCCTTTAAAACAAGTCAAAATGAGGCTCAGTAGTGTGTGTGGCTTCCACGTACCCTTATGACCTCCCTACAATGCCTGGGCATGCTCCTGATGAGGTGGCAGATGGTCTCCTGAGGGATGTCCTCCCAGACCTGGACTAAAGCATCCACCAACTCCTGGACAGTCTGTGGTGCAACGTGGCATTGGTGGATGGAGCGAGACATGATGTCCCAGATGTGCTCAATCAGATTCAGGTCTGGGGAATGGGTGGGCCAGTCGATAGCATCAAGGCCTTCCTCTTGCAGGAACTGCTGACACACTCCAGCCACATGAGGTGGTCTAGCATTGTTTTGCATTAGCAGGGACCCAGGGCCAACCTCACCAGCATATGGTCTCACAAGGGGTCTAAGGATCTCATCTCAGTACCTAATGACAGTCAGGCTACCTCTGGCAAGCACATGGAGTGCTGTGCGGCCCCCACCCCCAAAGAAATGTCACCCCACACCATTACTGACCCAAACCGGTCATTCTGGAGGATGTTGCAGGCCGAAGAACGTTCTCCACAGCGTCTCCAGCCTCTGTAATGTCTGTCACATGTGCTCAGTGTGAACCTGCTTTCACCTGTGAAGAGTACAGGGCGCCATGGTGAATTTGACAATCTTGGTGTTCGCTGTCAAATGCCAAACGTCCTGCATGGTGTTGGGCTGTAAGCAAAACCCCACCTGTGGATGTCAGGCCCTCATACCACCCTCATGGAGTCTGTTTCTGACCGTTTGAGTGGACACATGGACATTTGTGGCCTGCTGGAGATCATTTTGCAGGGCTCTGGCAGTGCTCCTCCTTGTACAAAGGGGGAGGTAGCAGTCCTGCTGCTGGGTTGTTGCCCTCCTACGGCCTTCTCCCCATCTCCTGATGTACTGGCCTGTCTCCTGGTAGTGCCTCCATGCTCTGGACACTACGCTGGCAGACACAGCAAACCTTGCCACAGCTCGCATTGATGTGCCATCCCGGATGAGCTGCACTACCTGAGCCACTTGTGTGGGTTGTAGACTCCATCTCATGCTACCACTAGAGTGAAAGAATCACCAGCATTCAAAAGTGACAAAAACATAAGCCAGGAAGCATAGGAACTGTGAAGTGGTCTGTGGTCACCACCTCAAGAACCACTCCTTTATTAGGGGTGTCTTGCTAATTGCCTATAATTTCCACCTGTTGTATGTTCCATTTGCACAACAGTATGTGGAATTGATTGTCAATCAGTGTTGCTTCCAGAGTGGACAGTGTGATTTCACAGAAGTGTGATTGACTCTGAGTTAAAGGGGTACTCCAGTGGAAAACATTATTATTATTTTTTTTCAACTGGTGGCAGAAAGTTAAACAGATTTTTAAATTACTTCTATTAAAAAAATCTTAATCCTTCCAGTACTTATTAGCTGCTGAATACTAAAGAGGAAATTTTCTTTTTGCAACACAGTGCTCTCTGCTGAATCATGAGTACAGTGCTCTCTGCTGACATCTCTGTCCATTTTAGTGACTATTCCTATGGGGGTTTGCTATGGGGATTTTCTTCTGCTCTGGACAGTTCTTAAAATGGACAGAGATGTCAGCAGAGAGCACTGTGCTCGTGATGTCAGCAGAGAACTCTGTTCAAAAGAAAATAATTTCTTCTGTGGTATTCAGCAGCTAATAAGTACTGGAAGGATTAAGATTTTTTTATAGAAGTAATTTACAAATCTGTGCCTAGGATAGAGATAATGGAGGGGTATAGAAATTAATTTATTTAGTGGTCTCCGCATTAGTATGATAAAAAAATGAATAATAAATACGGAGGCATATTCAGTGGTAGTTTATAGTGTGTTATAATTTATGGTTGGTGGTGGTAATCACAGATGGTCACGTGTTAAAAATTATGAGAGTGGATATGGAATTAAATACTAAAAAATGAAAATAGATAATAGATAAAGAAATAAATAAATAAATACGGAATTAATTTTTAATTAAATTAATTTCTATACCCCTCCACTTTTTTCTACATAATCTTTTATGCCTTCTATGCTATCCCTATTCCATGCCTTTTTTTCCATGTTTTTTCTCTGCCCCATTTGAGATGAATGTGACATCACTATTTAGAGACTATATAAAATGAAACTGTGACCTATAGACCAGACACTATATAGCTACTGAAGAAAATGTCCGTGACATTGAAACGCGTCTAGCTTGCCACAGCCTAAACGCTATTGCACAAAGACTATTACTATTGCCATCATTTGATTAATTTGACATACTATCATATTGAACTGCTGGATGCCCTTTATTTGGAGACCACTGCAGCCCGCGCGCACATAGTGCCGCGTTCACACACGTGGAACGCTCTCTGCAAATCCATCCTCACAGCCCTGGTTTACCTACGTGAGTCCCGGACATCTTATCCACAGGCCGGACGCCTGCCGTGCCAGCCCGGGACCCACGAACCACCGGAGAACCACTCACCCATCACACAGACGGGCTCACACAAGACGGAGCCGTCCCCAGCACAGGACGCAGTCGTGATAGCCGTGACAGCCGTGCCAGCCGAAGCAGCGGGGGAGTGGTGCTGTGCACCGTAGATCATTACTAGCGATACACAATCAGTACGCTTCCAAGTTACCGTCATAATCGGCACTATATCACCAATGAACTGTACCTATGAACTGCATCCACTTAATATAATTCTATGAACTGTATCATACGGATTCTATTCAAATGGACTAAGTGCAATAGCGACTGTGAATATTTCCACATATAGCTTATCTATTCAAGCGCTATTTTATAAATTTTATTATACCTTTTAATTTTTAATTCATTATTAATTATTATTAATATATACTATCCATATTTTTGTTATTAATTAATATTGCCGTTCACCCCACGCAAGGGCCCTGCTAAAGGTGACGACATACATCATTTGATATAAATAAATTTTGCATTCATTTTACTATTGTTCTATCTCTTTATCTGTTTATTCTTCGCTATTATCCCTCTATTTCACTCTGTACCTGCAGTACTTTTGAGGACTGGTATCTATAAATATATTCTATATTTATAACACACACATCACATAGTTATAGGCCTTTTGGGTGAAGGTAACACCGTTAACCTCAAGTACTATCTCTATCCTAGGTGAGCTACACACATTACATCATTTACAAATCTGTTTAACTTTCTGGCACCAGTTGATTTAATAAAAAAAAAAAAAAAAAAAAAAAGGTTTCCACCGGAGTACCCCTTTAACCCCTTAAGGACCAGGCCATTTTACACCTTAGGACCAGAGCGTTTTTTGAACATCTGAGCACTGTCACTGTAAACATTAATAACTCTGGAATGCTTTTAGTTATCATTCTGATTCCGAGATCGTTTTTTCGTGACATATTCTACTTTAACATGGTGGTAAATTTTTGTGGTAACTTGCATCCTTTCTTGGTGAAAAATCACAAAATTTTATGAAAAAATTTAAAATTTAGCATTTTTCTAACTTTGAAGCTCTCTGCTTCTAAGGAAAATGGATATTCCAAATAAAATAATTTTTGATTCACATATACAATATGTCTACTTTTTGTTTGCATCATAAAATTGACATGTTTTTACTTTTGGAAGACACCAGAGGGCTTCAAAGTTCAGCAGCAATTTTTCACAAAATTTTCAAACTCACTATTTTTCAGGGACCAGTTCAGGTTTGAAGTGGAGTTTGAAGGGTCTTCATATTAGAAATACCCCATAAAAGACCCCATTATAAAAACTGCACCCCCAAAGTATTCAAAATGACATTCAGTAAGTGTGTTAACCCTTTAGGTGTTTCACAGGAATAGCAGCAAAGTGAAGGAGAAAATTCACAATCTTCATTTTTTACACTTGCATGTCCTTGTAGACCCAATTTTTGAATTTTTACAAGGGGTAAAAGGAGAAAATTTATACTTGTATTTGTAGCCCAATTTCTCTCGAGTAAGCACATACCTCATATGTCTATGTAAAGTGTTCAGCGGGCTAGGTAGAGGGCTCAGAAGCGAAGAAGCGACAAGGGGATTTTGGAGAGTACGTTTTTCTGCAATGGTTTTTGGGGGGCATGTTGCATTTAGGAAGCCCCTATGGTGCCAGAACAGCAAAAAAAAACACATGGCATACCATTTTAGAAACTAGACCCCTTGAGGAACGTAACAAGGAATTAAGTGAGCCTTAATACCCCCAGGTGTTTCACGACTTTTGCATATGTAAAAAAATAATAATATTTTTTTCACTAAAATGTGTGTTTCCCCCCAAATTTCACAGTTTTGCAAGGGTTAATAGCAGAAAATACAACCCAAAATTTGCAACCCCATCTCTTCTGAGTATGGAGGTACACCATAAGTTGACCTGAAGTGCACTACGGGCGAACTACAATGGTCAGAAGAGAAGGAGTCATATTTGGCTTTTTGAGAGCAAATTTTGGTCGGGGGGCATGTCGCATTTAGGAAGCCCCTATGGTGCCAGAACAGCAAAACCCCCCACATGGCATACCATTTTGGAAACTAGACCCCTTGAGGAACGTAACAAGGAATAAAGTGAGCCTTAATACCCCACAGGGGTTTCACGACTTTTGCATGTGTAAAAAAATAAATAAATAAAAATTCACTAAAATGTGTGTTTCCCCCCAAATTTCACATTTTTGCAAGGGTTAATGGCAAAAAATCCCCCCCCCCCAAAAAAAAATTTGTAACCCCATTTCTTCTGAGTATGTAAATACCCCATGTGTGGACGTCAAGTGCTCTGAGGTCGAACTACAATGCTCAGAAGAGGAGGAGCGCCATTGAGCTTTTGAAGAGTGAATTTGTTTGGAATGGTAGTCAGGGGCCATGTGCGTTTACAAAGCCCCCCCGTGGTGCCAGAACAGTGGACCTCCCACATGTGACCCCATTTTGGAAACTACACCCCTCACAGAATTTAATAAGGGGTGCAGTGAGTATTTACACCCCACTGGCAAATGAAAAATTAAATTTTTCATTTTCACGGACCACTGTTCCAAAAATCTGTCAGACACCTGTGGGGTGTATATGCTCACTGTACCCCTTATTACATTACGTGAGGGGTGTAGTTTCCAAAATGGGGTCACATGTTGGGGGGGTCCATTGTTCTGGCACCATGGGGGCTTTGTAAACACACGTGGCCTTCAATTCCGGACACATTTTCTCTTCAAAATCCCAATGGCGCTCCCTCTCTTCTGAGCATTGTAGTTCGCCCGCCGAGCACTTTACATCCACATTTGGGGTATTTTCTTACTCATAAGAAATGGTGTTACAAATTTTGGGGGGCTTTTTTCCTATTTTCCCTTGTGAAAATGAAAAATTTAGGGTAACACCAGCATTTTAGTGAAAAAATATAATTTTTTTTCATTTTCCCATCCAACTTTAACGAAAATTTGTCAAACACCTGTGGGGTGTTAAGGCTCACTATACCCCTTGTTACATTCCGTGAGCAGTGTAGTTTCCAAAATGGGGTCACATGCGTTTATGTCAGAACCTCTGTAAAATTACCCACCCCTGTGCAAATCACCAATTTAGGCTTCAAATTGTTATGCGGCCACGGATCATTTTGCGCCCACATCTGGGGTATTTCCGTACTCGGAAGAATTGCGTTACAAATTTTGGGGGTCTTTTTTTCCTTTTACCTCTTGTGAAAATAAAAAGTAAAGAGCAACACCAGCATGTTAGTGTAAAAAAATATTTTTTTTTACACTAACAGGCTGGTGTAAACCCCAACTTTTCCTTTTCATAAGGGGTAAAAGGAGAAAAAGCCCCCCAAAATTTGTAGTGTAATTTCTCTCGAGTACGGAGATACCCCATATGTGGCTCTAAACTGTTTCCCTGAAATACGACAGGGCTCCGAAGTGAGAGAGCGCCATGCGCATTTGAGGACCAAATTAGGGATTGCATAGGGGTGGACATAGGGGTATTCTACGCCAGTGATTCCCAAACAGGGTGCCTCCAGCTGTTGCTAAACTCCCAGCATGCCTGGACAGTCAGTGGCTGTCCAGAAATGCTGGGAGTTGTTGTTTTGCAACAGCTGGAGGCTCCGTTTTGGAAACACTGCCGTACAATACGTTTTAAATTTTTATTGGGGGGGGGGGGGGACAGTGTAAGGGGGTGTATATGTAGTGTTTTACCCTTTATTTTGTGTTAGTGTAGTGTAGTGTAGTGTTTTTAAGGTACATTCACACTGGCTTTACAGTGAGTTCCCTGCTAGGAGTTTGCGCTGCGGCAAAAAATTTGATGCAGCTCATACTTGAAGCAGAAAACTTACTGTAAGCCTGCCCGTGTGAATGTACCCTGTACGTTCACATGGGGGGGGCAAACCTCCAGCTGTTTCAAAACTACAACTCCCAGCATGTACTGACAGACCATGCAGGCTGGGAGTTGTAGTTTTGCAACAGCTGGAGGCACACTGGTTGGAACACCTTCAGTTAGGTTCTGTTATCTAACTCAATATTTTCCAACCAGTGTGCCTCCAGCTGTTGCAAAACTACAACTCCCAGCATGTACTGATCACCGAAGGGCATGCTGGGAGATGTAGTTATGCAACAGCTGGAGGGATCGCAACTACAACTCCCAGCATGCTGGGATTTGCAGTTTTGCAACATCTGGAGAGCTACAGTATAGAGACCACTGCAAACTGTGGCCCTCCAGATGCTGCAAAACTACAAATCCCAGCTTGCCCAGACAGCAAACAGTTGTATGGGCATGCTAGGAGTTGTAGTTTTGCAAGATCTTGAGGGCTATAGTTCAGAGACTACCATATAGTGGTCTCAAACTGTAGCCCTCCAGCTGTTGCAAAACTACAACTCCCAGCATGCCCAAACAGCTGTCTGGGCATGCTGGGAGTTGTAGTTTTGCAACATCTGGAGTGCTACAGTATAGCAGTATAGAGACCACTATATAGTGGTCTCAGACTGCAGCCCTCCAGATGTTGCTAGGCAACTTACCGGCTTCCGTCGGATATAGGGAGCCTGCTGCACAACATTGCCGCCCCCCTTTCTCCGACGCCGATCGTCGCCTGCAGCCTCCGCAGATCGGTAAGTGGACTCCGGCGCCAGACCTCTCTCGTTTCCCCGTTCTTCCCCGCCTATTGTGGGATCTGCTATTGGTGGTCGCATCTAGACCACCAATAGCAGGGATAGGAGGGGTGGCACTCCTGCCACCTCACTCCTATCTCTTCAGGGGGATTGTGAGTGTCTTAGACACCCACGATCCTCCTTATAGACCATAGACCTGTAATGACCCGGAATCTCGCAAATTGCAAGTGTGAATTCACTTGCGATTTGTGCCGATCGCCGACATGGGGGGGTCTGATGACCCCCCTTGGGCATTTGCACGGGGTGACTGCTGATCGATATCAGCAGTCACCCCGGTCCGGTCCCCGCCCGGTGCGCGGCGGGGACCGAAATTCCCACGGACGTATGAGTACGTGCCTGGTCCTTAAGACCCAGGGTGCAGGGACGTACTCATACGTGCTTGGTCCTTAAGGGATTAAGGACCAGGCCAATTTTCACTGTATGACCAGAGTGTTTTTTGCACATCTGACCACTTTCACTTTAAGCATTAATAACTCTGGGATGCTTTTACCTATCATTCTGATTCCGAGATTGTTTTTTCGTGACATATTCTACTTTATGTTACTGGTAAAATTTTGTCGATACTTGCACCATTTCTTAGTGAAAAATTCCAAAATTTGATGAAAAAATTGAAAATTTTGCATTTTTCTAATTTTGAAGCTCTCTGCTTGTAAGGAAAATAGACATTCTAAATAAATTATATTTTGATTCACATATACAATATGTCTACTTTATGTTTGCATCATAAAGTTGACATGTTGTTACTTTTGGATGACATTAGAGGGCTTCAAAGTTCAGCAGCAATTTTCGAATTTTTCACCAAATTTTCAAAATCGGAATTTTTCATGGACCAGTTCAGGTTTGAAGTGGATTTGAAGGGCCTTCATATTAGAAATACCCCACAAATGACCCCATTATAAAAACTGCACCCCTCAAAGTATTCAAAATGACATTCAGTAAGTGCGTTAACCCTTTAGGTGTTTCACAGGAATAGCAGCAAATTGAAGGAGAAAATTCAAAATCTTCATTTTTTACACTCGCGTGTTCTTGTAGACCCAGTTTTTGAATTTTTACAAGAGGTAAAAGGAAAAAAATCCTCTCAAAATTTGTAACCCAATTTCTCTCTAGTAAGAAAATACCTCATATGTGTATGTTAAGTGTTCGGCGGGCGCTGTAGAGGGCTCAGAAGGGAAGGAGCGACATTGGGATTTTGGAGAGTGAGTTTTTCTGAAATGGTTTTTGGGGGGCATGTCACATTTAGAAAGCCCCTATGGTGCCAGAACAGCAGAAAAAAAAAAACACATGCCATACTATTTTGGAAACTACACCCCTCAAGGAATGTAACAAGGGGTACAGGGAGCCTTAACACCTCACAGGTATTTGACAACTTTTTGTTAAATCAGATGTGTAAATGAAAAAAAGATAAATTTCACTAAAATGCTGTTTTTTCCCCCAATTTTACATTTTTACAAGGGGTAATAGGAGAAAATTACCCCCAAAATTTGTAACCCCATTTCTTCTGAGTATGGAAATACCCCATGTGTGGACGTCAAGTGCTCTGCTGACGCACTACAATGCTCAGAAGAGAAGGAGCGCCATTAAGCTTTTGAAAAGGGAATTTGTTTGGAATGGAAGTCAGGGGCCATGTGTGTTTACAAAGCCCCCCGTGGTGCCAGAACAGTGGACCCCCCCCCCCCCCTCCCCCACATGTGACCTTATTTTGGAAACTACACCCCTCACAGAATATAATAAGGGGTGCAGTGAGCATTTACACCCCACTGGCGTTTGACAGATCTTTGGAACAGTGGGCTGTGCAAATGAAAAATTTAAATTTTCATTTTCACGGACCACTGTTCTAAAGATCTGTCAGACCCCTGTGGGGCATAAATGCTCACTGTACCCCTTATTACATTACATGAGGGGTGTAGTTACATGAGGGGTGTAGTACATGAGGGGTCACATGTGGGCATTTATTTTTTTGCATTTATGTCAGAACCGCTGTAAAATCAGCCACCCCTGTGCAAATCACCAATTTAGGCCTCAAATGTACATAGTGCACTCTCACTCCTGAGCCTTGTCGTTCCCCCGCCGAGCATTTTACGCCCACATATGGGGTATTTCCGTACTCAGGAGAAATTTTGTTACAAATTTTGGGGGTCTTTTTTTCCTTTTATCTCTTGTGAAAATAAAAAGTAAAGGACAACACCAGCATGTTAGTGTAAAAAAAAATGTTTTATACACTAACAGGCTGGTGTAGACCCCAACTTCAGCTGTTTCAAAACAACAACTCCCAGCATGCACTGACAGACAGTGCATGCTGGGAGTTGTACTTTTGCAACAGCTGGAGGCACAATGGTTGGAAAACCTTCAGTTAGGTTCTGTTACCTAACTTAGTATTTTCCAACCAGTGTGCCTCCAGCTGTTGCAAAACTACAACTCCCAGCATGTGGTGATCGCCGAAGGGCATGCTGGGAGATGTAGTTATGCAACAACTGGAGGTACACAACTACAACTCCCAGCATGCCGAGACAGCTATTTGCTGTTTGGGCATGCTGGGATGCGCAGTTTTGCAACATCTGGAGGGCCACAGTTATAGATCACTGCCAGTGATCTCCAAACTGGGGCCCTCCAGCTGTTGCAAAACTACAAATCCCTGCATGCCCAAACAGCTGTCTGGGCATGCTGGGAGTTGTAGTTTTGCAACATCTGAAGGGTTATAGTTTAGAGACCACCGTATAGTGGTCTCAAACTATACCCTCCAGATGTTGCTAGGCAACTTACCGGCTTCCGTCGGATCCAGGGAGCCTGCCGCACGACTTTGCCGGACTCCGATCTCCTCCACCGATGGTCGCCCGCAGCCTCGCCCGCGGGGTAAGTGGACGTCTGTCGTTTCCCCGTTCTGCCCCGCCTATTGTGGATGGGCAGAACGGGGAAACCGAAAGTAAAGCCCCCCCTTCCCCGATCTGCTATTGGTGGTCGCGTCTAGACCACCAATAGCAGGGATAGGAGGGGTGGCACCTCCTATCCCTTCAGGGGGATAGTAGGTGTCTTGGACAACCGCGATCCCCCTTATATTCCCCCTTATATTCTGGGTCACCATAGACCCGTATGACCTGGAATAGCCACAAATCGCAAGTGTGAATTCACTTGCGATTTGCGACGATCGCCGACATGGGCATTTGCGCGGGGTGCCTGCTGATAGATATCAGCAGTCACCCCCGTACGGTCCCCGCCCGGCGCGCGGCAGGGAGCGAAATTCCCACGGGCGTACAGGTACGCCTTTGGTCCTTAAGTTCCAGGGAGCAAAGGCGTACCTGTACACCCTTGGTCCTTAAGGGGTTAAAGGGTAGCTCCCACCATCACTTTTTTTTTCTTTTCTGTCCCTGCCTATTACCCATCTATACCTAACCCCCTCCCTGCCTTTAAGTTTTTTTTTTTTACATATTAAAAATGCTTTTTTGTCTGCCTGGTAGTGTGCTCACTACCAGGCAGACTTCCCCAGCAGGCACCACGTCACTGATGTCTGCTGGGGCCGGCACTTCCGCCCTTAGTTCACCTATACAGGGTGCCTCCAGCTTTTTCCCCACTGCAACTCCCAGCTTGCCCTGACATCTATTGGCTGTCAGGGCATGCTGGGAGCTGTAGTGGGGAAACAACTGGAGGCACCCTGGATAGGTGAACACCGGAGCACATCACCCGCCGTGCAGCCCGCAAACCCCCCCCGCCCCCGGCCCCGTCGCGCCACTCAACTCTCTCCCCCTCCCCCTTAGTTCACCCAGAGTACTCCCTCCACGCCGCGCAGCCCGCAAACCCCCCGGCCCCGCCGCTCCGCTCAACCCACTACCCCTCAGTTCACCTATACAGTGTCCCTCCAGGCTTCCCCACTAAAACTCCCAGGGCATGCTGGGAGTTGTAGTGGGGGAACTGGAGGCATACTGTATAGGTGAACAGTATACATAATGCAGTGAACATAATACTTTACCTTGTCCCCGAGCCTGCGCGCGTCTTCTTCCTTCAAAGCGCTCGCTCCCACCTGTCTGATTGACAGGCGGGAGCGAGCACAGCAGTGATTGAATTTCGACTCGTTGCCAGGCTTCAACGAGTCGAAATTCAGTGGTGATGTCACTGCTGAATGCATTCGGCCACTAGGAGGGCGACCCCTAGTGGCCGAATTTAAAAGTGATTTTAAACTGTTTTAAAATCACTTTTTTTAATTAAACTATATTAGAGATATGTTGTATACTGAAGTACTACAACATATCAATTTTTTGTTTTCATGACAGTGCCCATTTAAGAGTTCCCTTTATTTTTTTGAGCAGTGTATACTGGAATAGCTATTCTTGAAACCTTACTTTTTATCGAAAATACACTGATATGTATAAACATCTTTACATTTTTTTTTTATTATCTTCCTTTTTTAATACTTTACTATATATAGCTTGTTATTTTAACATGTGCTTATCTATGTTATCTACCTAATTTTATGTTACTGTTATGTATTGTTCTTATATTAAAATACCTAAAGAGGCACTGTCATTATGAAAAACTTTTTATATCCTGTAGTATTACTGATAAGATGACTTTTTACATTTATATTAATTTAAAAAATAAATTCAATTTACAATTTTTTTTTTAAATGAAAATAGCCACCACTATGGGTCATCTATCTTTATGCACACTGACTACTCTGTATTTTGCAGCATACTGGATACCGGCCGTAAAGTGTGTTGGTATCCAGTATAGGAGATTACCATTGCACCACTACAGCCTTCAGTTGTTCCTAAACTACAACTCCCATTATGGGAGTTGTAGTGTTGCAACAGCTGAGGATACAATCTTTGTAAAACTCTGTTTTAGAGCTGTGTATTCTCCAGCTGTGTGCCTCCAGCAAAACTATAGACAAAGAATGTGTGGACATGCTTGGAGTTGTAGTTTTGCAACAGTTAAAGGCAACACTGCTCTAACACAGTGTTTTACAAACACTTCAGCTCCAGCTGTTGCAATGCAAAACTACAACTCCCAGCATGCTTGAACAGCCAAAGTCTGTGAAAGCTGAATGACACACACATTGTGACAGCTATGTTGGTTAGCATCCAGCTTTACTAGGAGCAGATAGAAAATGTATGTATAAAAACTACTGTGCAGTGATTTGCTGACTGCCAGGCTGCTCGCAGACTCAGAGCAGATGGGTCAGCACAGTGAGGGAGATAGACCCCCTCCACAAGAAAAAAACAAAAAGTAAGTGAGATACATATAAAGGCTATTTTTAAGAGATATATAGGTCTTAGACACATACAAATGATATGTACATGATCAGGATTTTTTTTTTTACACTATATAAAATTTATTTGAAAAAAAAAAAAAAGACCACTGATAATCTCCCTCGATCTGGGGCTCCACGCAAGATCTCACCCCGTGATGTCAAAATGACCACAAGAACGGTGAGCAAAAATCCCAGAACCACACGAGGGGACCTAGTGAATGACCTGCAGAGAGCTGGGACCAAAGTAACAAAGGCTACCATCAGTAACACACTTCACCCCAGGGACTCAAATCATGCAGTGTCCCCCTGCTTAAGCCAGCACATGTTTGGGCCCATCTGAAGTTTGCTAGAGAGCATTTGGATGACCCAGAAGATTATTGGGAGAATGTCATATGGTCAGATGAAACCAAAGTAGAACTTTTTGGTAAAAACTCAACTCGTCGTGTTCGGAGGAGAAAGAATGCTGAGTTGCATCCAAAGAACACCATACCTACTGTGAAGCATGGGGGTGAAAGAATCATGCTTTGGGGCTGCTTTTCTGCTAAGGGACCAGGACGACTGATCTGTGTAAAGGAAAGAATGAATGGGGCCATGTATCATGAGATTTTGAGGGAAAACCTCCTTCCATCAGCAAGGGCATTGAATAGAGATGAGCGAACTTTAGAAAAATTTTAATTTTCCGAAAAAATTTGTTTCAAATTTATTTGTGGCGAATCTGTATTAAAAACGGCTATTTCTGGCCTACAGAGAGCCTCAATAGGGGTGTAGAACAGTTTTCTTTGTTCTAACACGCATAGGGAGTGTGCTGTGTTAGTGAAATAATACTGTTATTCAGTATGACATGCAGATCACTGCTGCAGAGCGTCAATGTGGCAGCAGGGAGACCATATGGTGTCAAAATTGAAGAGGATAAAGAGATTTTTTCATGTAATTTTTATTTTATTTTATTAGAATTTATTTACATTTTTTTTGAGTGCCCATTCTGGTGAGCATCGAGATGAGATACCACCTGTTCCAGCCCTTGCCTCTCAACGCTCCCCTGACTATGAAAGTGTGAATGTTTAATTTAATCAGTTATAGTCCATTGTTGTTGCTCCCAGCTGTTTCATTGGATGCTTGTGATAATTCCACAGGTAATATGACATCGACGACCATAGGGCCTCAGTCTTGAAAAGATTACATTGATTTTTTTAAATTTTGATTTAAGATTTATATTGGATTCCAAAGTTTAATGTCCCGGTGTTTACTTTGAACTAATACTGTATGACTACAAAACCCAATCTAACAAGTAGTCACATGGCAGCACAATGACAGAGCCTAAAGTTGGCATATAGTTGCTGAAAGACACAGCCTGGAGCAGGCAGCAGCATGAGTAGACACTAGGGCTTCACAATCCCTAAGATGAATTTTAAAATTGAAGAATTATGGTAGCTAGTGCTGCCATTAAATATTTGTAGATAATGTCCCAGGCCCAGCAGCATCAGTAAACCATATATTGGCTGAATGACACAGCCTGGAGGTGGCGAAAGCATTAAGAGACCATATAGTGTCTCAATGGCACAGCCTGGAGGTGGCTGAAGCATGAGGAGACCATATAGTGTCTGAATGGCACAGCCTTGAGTTGGCAGAAGCATGAGGAGACCATTGAAATTCAAGATTTTGACATTTAAAATTTTGAAATTGAAATTTAGGCTAACACTCCCAAGTTTTAATGTCCCTGGCCCCAGCGTGTGGGTACAAAGGACCAAATTTAACAAGGAGTCACATGGCGGCACAATGACAGAGCATGGAGGTAGCATCAGTATGAGGAGAACGTATAGTGGCTGAATGACTGACTGGAGTTTGTGGCAGCAGGAGGAGACCATATAGTGTCTGAATGGCACAGCCTGGAGTTGGCAGAAGCATGAGGAGACCATTGAAATTTAAGATTTTGAAATTAAAATGTAAGATTTTGAAATTTTAGCAGACACTCCCAGGTTTTAATGTCCTGGGCCCCGGCGTGTGGGTACAAAGGACCAAATCTAACAAGGAGTCACATTTCACATGGTGGCACAATGACAGAGCCTGGAGGCTGTCAAGAAGGTTGGTAATGGATCCTCCACCTGTGTGGCTGATGACTGGGACCGTATCGGGGAGCGGAGTCTAAGGTGCCACTGGTCATCACCAGAGCCCGCCGCAAGGCAGGATGGGCTTGCTGCCGCAGGCGACACCCAGGTCCCTACCCCGACATGGCTCAACCACACAGGTAACTGGGCAAGGCGAGGTACTGAAGGAGGAGGCTGTAGTGTAGGCAACACAGCCGAAGGTCAAGGCAGGTGGCAAAGGTTCGTAGTCAAAAACGTAGCAGGAATGTCTGGATACACGGGTATGGCAAAACAGGCAATAGGGAACGCTTTCTCTCAGTCAATAGGCACTGAAGATCCGGCAGGGAAGTGTGGGAGGTGCATAGACTTATAGGATAGTGTCAGGTGTAGACAATAATTACGGACAACCTGCCCCATTTAAATTTTGAGCTCTGTCGTGCGCGCGCCCTAAGGGAGGTGAGACAGAGCGCCCTAAGGGAGCTGAGACAGAGCGGATGCAGCAGGAGGTGAGTGACGGGCTGGGATTTGCATGCGGGTGCGGGACATGACAGCATCAGTATGAGGAGACCATATAGTGTCTGAATGCCACAGCTTGGAATTGGCTGAAGCATGAGGAGACCATATAGTGCCTGAATGGCACAGCCTTAAGTTGGCTGAAGCATGAGGATACCATAGAGTGGCTGAATGGCACAGCCTGCAGGTGGCTGAAGCATGAGTAGAACATACAGTGGCTGAATGGCACAGCCTGGAGTTGGCTGAAGCATGAAGATACCATATAGTGGCTGAATGGCACAACCTGGAGTTGGCTGAAGCACGAGGAGACCATATAGTGGCTGAATGGCACAGCCTGGAGGTGGCTAAAGCATGCGGAGAACATATAGTGGCTGATTGGCACAGCCTGGAGTTTGTGGAAGCATGAGGAGACCATATAGTGTCTGAATGCCACAGCCTGGAGGTGGCTGGAGCATGAGCATACCATATAGTGTCTGAATGGCACATCCTGGAGTTGGACGAATCATGAGGAGACCATTGAAATTTAAGATTTTATTGAAATTTTAGCTAACACTCCCAAGTTTTAGTGTCCTGGGCCCCGGCGTATTGATACAAAGACGAAATCTAACACTGAGTCACATGGCGGCAAAATGACAAAGCCTGGAGGTGGCATCAGTATGAGGAGACCATACAGTGGCTGAATGGCACAGCCTGGAGTGTGCTGAAGCATGAGCAGACCATATAGTGGCTGAATGGCACAGCCTTGAGTTGGCTGAAGCATGAGGATACCATATAGTGGCTGAATGGCACAGCCTGCAGGTGGCTGAAGCATGAGTAGAACATATAGTGGCTGAATGGCACAGCCTGGAGTTGGCTGAAGCATGAGGATACCATATAGTGGCTGAATGGCACAGCCTGAAGGGTGCTGAAGCATGAGGAGAACATATAGTGGCTGAATGAGACAGCCTGGAGCTGGCAGCAGCATCAGAAGTCCCGAAAGTGACCCTAATGCAAGGGATTTCTGAAACTGGGGACCAGCACCTTATGTTTTGCAGTATCCATGGCAGCACAATGAGAGAGCCTGGAGGTGGTAGCATCAGCATGAGGAGACCATAGAGCAGCACAATTAGAGAGCCTGGAGGTGGCAGCATCAGCATGAGGAGACCATATGGCGGCACAATGACAGAGCCTGGACGGGGTTGCATCAGCATGAGAAGACCATATGGTGCCACAATGACAGAGTGTTGAGGTGGTAGCATTAGCATGAGGAGACCATAGAGCACCAGAATGAGAGAGCCTGGGGGTGGCAGCATCAGTATGAGCAGACCATATGGCAGCACAATGACAGAGCCTGGAGGTGGTAGCATTAGAATGAGAAGACCATAGAGCATCACAATGACAGAGCCTAGAGGTGGCAGCAGCATGAGGGCCATGCCAATGGAGAGTTTAGTCTGAGAAACCCACCGACTATTGACTGGGGATGTCGGATGTCACTTGGGAGGAAGTGGATGACCGAATGAACCAATCATTCACGGCTGCTGGGTTGCTGGTCGCGACACAACTACTAGTTGAAACCGGGAGCTCAGACCTCTCGCTGCGACTCCAGCTGCCACACACCCCTACTCTGTGTGCTGTGACCTCTGCCTGCGCCTGATGAATTTAGGCCTCTGACAATCCTCTGTGCACGTCCTGGCACTACTCTGCCTGACATACTTATTGTGTATATTAGGGGAGTACAATAAGCTTAAAACAGTATTTGTCTAGAACAGCAGCAGGTGTGTATTATTGGCTGTCCTTTCACAGTATCTAGGCCTTTGACAGATTAACAGGTACAAAATAGTACACTACTTAGACCACTTAGATGTAGGTATGTGGTATGCACTTATGAGGGCAGAAAAATGCTCTACAGTACGCTTAAAAATACGTATTTTAGTAAAACACCAGCTGGTGATTACTTTTCCCTGACCTTTCACAGTATCTAGGCCCTTGAGAGTTTACCAGGTACAAAATAGTACACTACTTAGATGTAGGTATGTGGTATGCACTTATGAGGGCAGAGGAATGCGCTACATTACGCTTAAAAATAGGTATTTATGCACAGCACCAGCAGTACACAGTCGCTGTGTACTAAACCCAAAATTGCACTCTCACAGACTATTAGGAATGGACTGTTGGGTAAGCATTATACCGTCTACATACTAGTATAACCAGCAGATGATTTGTTGTGGAACAAAGAGGGCAGAAAAATGCGCTACAGTACGCTTAAAAAAACGTATTGGAGTAAAACACCAGCCGGTGATTACTTTTGCCTGGAATTTCACAGTATATAGGCCCTAGACTGATTAAAAGGTACAAAATATTACACTACTTAGATGTAGGTATGTGGTATGCACTTATGAGGGCAGAAAAATGCACTACAGTACGCTTAAAAATACGTAATTTAGTAAAACACCAGCAAGTGATTACTTTTGCCTTGACTTTCACACTATTTAGGACCTTGACAGATTAACAGGTAAAAAATTGTACATTACTTTGATGTAGGTATGTGGTATGCACTTATGGAGGGCAGAAAAATGGCCTACAGTACACTTAAAAATATGTATTTTAATAAAAACACCATCTGGTGATTACTTTTGCCTGCACTTTCACAGTATCTAGGCCCTTGACAGATTAACAGGTACAAAATAGTACACTACATAGATGTAGGTATGTGGCATACAATTATGAGGGCAGAAAAATGTGATACGTATGCTTAAAAATACGTATTTTTGCACAGCACCAGCAGTACACAGTCGCTGTGTACTAAACCCAAAATTGCACTCTCTCACAGACTATTAGGAATGGACTGCTGGGTATTATACCGTCTACAAACTAGTATAACCAGCTGATTTGCTGTGGAACAAAGACACAGAATTGCACAGAAAAATTCTTCCTGCCTCCTCTGCTAAGGTTTATGAAGTTGAGGCAGCTTGTTGAAATGTGTGAGGCAACACAAAGCTCTCTGTCCCTCTCTGTAATACAATGCTGTAGAAAGTGACTGGGAGGTTAATGACTGCAGTAAAAATCTTTTTCAGTGAAAAAAAAGCACTGCTCTCTGTCCAACAGAACGCTGATATGACTAGGAGGTGAAATGCTGCTGTAATAAGCTTTTCTGTGTAACACACACAAGCTGTCTGTTCTATCTCTCTGCAGTGTAATGAATGAAGTGACGAGCCGCAATATGGCTGCCGATTATATAGGGCTGTGACATCACAGGGGTGACTGGCTGCTGATAGGCTGCATCCTGCATGGGATTCAGGGTCATCCCGCCTACCTGCCTTCCCATCTTGCCTTCCCACCTTCCCAGGGTTCCTTGCCCCACGTACTGACATGTGGATCCGCCATTTTAAATGCCCTGCACAGCACTAAATGGAGTTTATTTAAGCATTTGTTGCGAATCAAATTTTTCATAAAATTCTTAATGAATTCGGGTTCGTCAGCTTTGATTCGCTCATCTCTAGCATTGTAGATGAAAAGTGGCTGGGTCTTTCAGCATGACAATGATCCCAAACACACCCCCTGGACAACAAAGGAGTGGCTTCGTAAGAAGCATTTTAAGGTCCTGGAGTGGCCTAGCCAGTCTCCATATCTCAACCCCATAGAAAACCTTTGGAGGGAGTTGAAAGTCCATGTTCCCCAGTGACAGCCCCAAAATATCACTGCTCTAGAGGAGATCTGCATGGAGGAATGAGACAAAATAACAGCAACAGTGTGTGAAAACCTTGTAAAGACTTTTGACCTCTGTCATTGCCAACAAAGGGTATGTAACAAAGTGTTAAGATGAACTTTTGTTCATCTAAAAATCAGACAATGTGATTTTGTAAATTTTTTTCTTCTCATTATGTCTCTCATAGTTGAGGTATACCTATGATGAAAATTACAGGCCTCTCATCTTTTTAAGTGGGAGAACTTGCACAATTGGTGGCTGACTAAATACTTTTTTGTCCCACAGTATATACAGCTGGAAAAACAGACATTTTTGTAACTGGTATTTCCAACCCTTAAAAAAAATGACAAATTTGCAATACAAAAACAGCTACATAAAGATGCCCATTTTTCTACGGCTATTTTTTTTATGAATATGGTCTAATTGTGTGGACATCACCTTAGAAGAAAACTGTCTCTGTAGGGCCATTTAAAGGTAGGTACCTTGTAAGTCATGCCCAACATCTGCCATACCAGAGGTTACTCTAAAAGGAAGAGACACCTATCAGTACATAACCTACAGGTAGCTATTACTAACCAAGAGTCTGGTTTGGCTGGTCTGCCCTGAGCATCGACAATAACCCTGAAACAGCAGTGGACAAATGGGTGCTTTAGTCAAAGTTTTTTCACTTTGACTTATATGGTAGCCACCCATAGGTGGTACTGGAGAGATGGTTTTAATCCCCCTGAAGAAGAGATAATTTGCATAGTTTTTCCTATGAAGCCTGTATGACTCCATACACAGTTGGATCTCCCCGATGAGAAACGGTATCCCTCAGAGATCTGCTATAGAAGGGATTAAGACATATCAGTGGTAGCCACCAGTGGTATCCATCATAGAAACAGTAAAGATGAAACAATACAGGGAAGAAATATTTCCTTTTTTACATACATAGTTATATCATTTTACCAGGACACATTCATGGGTACTAGAATGTAACTGTATCTTGTTTACATTGCTGGCTACATTTTCAAAACTGGGAAACATAGCACAATTTAAATAATGGTACAGTTGTGTCATAGTATTACTACATGTTTTATGTTGTAAATAAATAAATATATTTGGGTCAAATGTCATATTTATAAAGCCCCTTTGCCACATTTTCTGAAAATCACAAATGTGTTAGGAAAAGTAGTCAGAGTGGTGCCAACATGACTAATATATAGGGGTGAAAGAGGGATAGATGGAGTAGATGATTGCCTAGTGCTCCACTAAGAGGGAACACAATTTATGGATAAAAAATGGTCAGACTATAAAAAAATTTTTACCAAGCAGTGTGTCCCCGAAATAGAGCTAAGGAGGATAGGGATTGGAGGAGTGAGGTGCAACAGGAGCAATGATAATGTAAGTTGTGCATTTCTTGATCTAAAGGGAATATTTACAATCTGAACATCAAGTATACTGTTTGTGTTTGTTTTGTTTTTCAACTCTATTTGGTTTATTTTTGTGTTCTGTTTTGAAACCATGCAGAAAGTACTAAAATATATAAGAAAAACATGATTGAAATCACAAATGTGTTTTACTAGCAGTCACATAAAATGTCTAAACATCTTTCCATTAGATCAGAATAGGAGACTATTCAAACCCAGATGAGCTCTATCAGCCTTTAGTTAGTCATGAAAATGTTTTGTCACCTGTGTTAAAATGTTTCTATCATTAACTCAAGAGGGGCCCTGGTCTTTTGTGGCCAAAACACAGAACTGACATTGTTTTATACCATTATGAGGGGATAAGGGTTGTTATAATAGTTGGGGAGGTGACAAAGCCCTGACAAAGATTGACTAGATCTCCAAATTCAGATTGAGCATATGAAATGAAGCAGAAAGAAGCTGTCAGCTGGGAATCAGATCAACTTAGTTGTCAGGGCACACAGGGTATGAGATGCTGATATTACAGCCAAGCAAAGGTGAAGTAAATATCTACATCTCGGAGAAGAGAAATTATTTTGAAAATGTATTGGTCCATAAGTTTCCTGGTCACAATGAAATGTTTATTCGCTTTTCATATGAAAAGCTAATTAGAAAACTGTTTTTTGTCTTTTTATATTTACCAGTCATTTAATTACATTATTAAATTAATTCACCAAGTTTTAGGTTAACTTTATTCGTATTTATAAGAATAAATAATTTATTTGATTGCACTCTGTGAACATGCAAATCAATGAAAGAAAGAGGCAAAAGAGATAAATCATTTTTTCATACCCCCAATAAGCCACATTTTGAGATATTGACATGTGCCCAAAATTGTAGTCACAATTGGCTTTTGGGGAGAGAAAGTGTCAATTAAAAAAAAAAGGAAAAAACTATATCTATCTATATATATATTGGATTGGGTTAATTCCCACTATCTAAACCTTTATATTTTCTTAGAAACACTGTATTTATTAAAATCTTTGGTAGGCAGCCCATAGTAATCTTAGCGTATGGTTTACCTACTCTGGGAAGTGACAACATATACAGGCAAAGCAATTCAATGCATCCAGCTAGCATACCGTGCATTATGCCTTTTATACACTTGCTTTTGCTAACTACTGATTCAGATTACACGTGGTTGATGCCCAGACCGCTGTAACAGGATTAGTTGAGGCTCATGTTACTATTTCTATAGAATGACAGTGTAACTGTAGCCAAAGACATTGGGGTGCTACAATGAAGAGTTTTACAGGTTAAACCCTACAAGTCATAAAGAACAGACGGAGGTGTCAGTGTTAGTACATGGACAGCTATTGCAGTCTTCTGCTTTCAAGAGCATGATGGGAGTTGAAGTTCTGCAACTGCTGGAGAGCCACAGTTGTGAAAGCTGTGAAAGCACTGGTATGAAAGCAGCACAAAGTCATTTGTTTCATAAATATGTACACCAATTCTTCAATAGTACAATACTGTGATGCCATCTATATCATAAAGTATTAACTGAATATGTACTATTGTATGTCTGGATGCCTGGGTAGCTAAATATGAAGCAAGACTGTGGTCATGTGATAGATTGATTGATAGACAGACAGATAGATATCAAACTATAGATATGAGTTAGTTGAATAGATAATAGGATAAAGTGATAGATAGAAAAACAATAGATAAATAGATAGATAGAAGAAGGAAGGATAGATAAATATGAGTTAGATGGATAAAATGATAGATAGACAGATATGAGTTAGATGGATAAAATGATAGATAGAAGATAGATAGATAGATAGATAGATAGATAGATAGGTGGATAAAATGATAGATATGAGTTAGATGGATAAAATGATAGATAGATAGATATGAGTTAGATGGATAAAATGATAGATAGATAGGATTGAGATTGCATTGCACGGCTACGAGAATCATTATTGGATAGCTAAATATGAAGCAATACTGTGGTCATGTGATAGGTGATAGATAGATAGATATCAATCGAGAGATATGAGTTAGTTGGATAGATGATAGGATAAAATGATAGATAGATATAAGTTAGAAGGATAAAATGAAATATAGAGATGATAGATAGGAGTTAGATGGGTAAAATTATAGATAGATAGATATTAGAATGAGAGATAGAAAAATATGAGTTAGATGGATAAAATGATAGATAGATAAATAGATAGATAGGATTGACATTTGCATTGCATGGCTACGAGAATCATTATTGGATTGTATCCCATTGGTAAATACAGTAGGCACCACGTACTTCTATTCCCAGCATCAGGTACCGCTCCATTGTGTGCTGTTTGAAACATCAGGGAGGACATTTATCATTGTTTGCTTTGGTAAGCGAGTTCTGTAGGTATATATATATATATATATTTTTAATTTGGGTTTGCTTATGTGTGACATATTTATCATACTATCACAGGGGGTTGATAAATTTGTCTCACATAAGCAAAAACCAATAAAATCACTTTAGAATACCATTTTCTTAGCACACATAAGCAAAAAAAATGTATGTGTGTTTATTACAATTTTTTTACCACTTTTTCCCCCCTAAATGTACTAACCCATTTTTTGTTTGTCTGTTTTTTTCTTTTAATTTCAGAGCCGTCTATCCTGTGGGCTACTTCATATTTGGTGGACTACGATGACCAGCGGGTTTTTTGTTTGTTTAATATTAACAACATTTTGTAACAAGGGCTTGTGGGGGAGTGTTTTTTGGAATAAAAGTTTTTCAAATGTGTTTTTTTTATTTTATTTACTTTACAGGCTTTGTAGTGGAAGCAGTCTTATAGACGGAATCCATTACTAAGCCAGGGCTTAGCATTAGCCCCCAAAACAGCTAGCGCTAACCCACAATTATTACCCCGGTACCCACCGCCACAGGGGTGTTGGGAAGAGCCGATACCAACAGGCCCGGAGCGTCAAAAATGGCGCTCCTGGGCCTAAGCAGTATCAGGCTGTCGTTATTTAGGCTGGGGAGAGTCAGTAACAATGGTCCTCGCCAACTCTGGTAATGATAGGCTGTTGCTGTTTGGTTGGTATTTAGCTGAGAATAAAAATACAGGGAGCCCTATGTGTTTTTCTTTTATTATTTAAATGCATAGGGTTCCCCATATTTTCATTCCCTGCCAACTACCAACCAAGCAGCAATAGCCTGACATTACCAGAGTGAGCGAGGACCATTGTTACTGACTAAATAATGCCAGCCTGTTACCACCTAGGCCCAGGAACACCATATTTGATGCTCCTGGCATGCTAGTACCGGCTCTTCCCAGCACCCCTGTGGCGGTGTGTACCGGGGTAATAATTGGGGGTTAGCGCTAGCTATTTTTGGTGCTAACGCTAAGCCCTGGCTTAGTAATGGATTCTGTCTATAAGACAGCTTCCACTACTAAGCCTGTAAAGTAAATAAAAAAAAATTGAAATGAGAAGGAAATAAACAAGGAAAATAGGTTAGTACATTTATTGTAACCTACCTGCACATTTCCCGCCCTCACTGCACCGCACCGCATGACTACATCTCCCAGCATGCCCTTGCAGTAAGGAGGAAATGAGAGTTGTAGTCATGCAGCAGGGCTCAGGGGAGATGTGCAAGTGGGTGACAAGCTTGTAACCTGCCCCCACTGCATGACTACAACTTGTCACCCGCCCACACATCTGCCGCCCACGCAACACTACTACAACTCCCAGCATGCCAGTACAGTAAGGACATGCTGGGAATTGTAGTCATGCGGCATGGGCGGGTGACAAGCTTGTCATCCACCCGCCCATCTAACACACTCCCCCCGTGCCGCACAACTACAATTCCCAGCATGTCCTTACAGTAAGGACATGCTGGGAGTTGTAGTAGTGTTGCGTGGGCGGGAGATGTGTGGGCAGGTGACAAGCTTGTCACCCTCCTGTACATCTCCTACCTTTCACTGTGCCTGTGAAAATGAAAGTAAAAAAAAGTTGCACAAAAAGTCTCACGTGTGACTTTGTGTGTGACTTTTTGAAAATGCCGTCATAGGCAAGTTTGTAAGCCAGGTCTCACCTTGCTTACACTTGCGACTTTTTAAGGAGGGTTTGCGACTTTTATTTGCTTACGTGCGACTTTCGCAATGATAAATCCTGGACAACCTCAAAGTAAAAACTGAAAATTGCTTAGGTAAGGCTGCATTCACACCACATTTTTCCAATACAGTTCCCATATACATTTTCAATGTGAAATCCGTATGGAACCGTATTGAAAACCGTATGCATTGACTCTCCGTTGAAAACCGTATGCTAAAAGATGCATCAAGTTGAGTCCGTTTTGCATCCTGTACGGTTTCATCAGGTTTTTTCCCATACCCTAAACCGTAGTCTACCACGGTTTTTGGTCCGGGTGAAAAACTGTATTAAACCGTATACATTTTTTTTTACATTTTTTCCACAAAAATTTGCTTAGGCACATGTGAGACTTTTTGTGCGACTTTTGTAAGCAAAAAAAAGCTGCTTAAATCTCTTATAAATCTCCCTCCAGGTGTTTAATTTGTGCTTTAAATCCCACCTAAACTAATCATTTAGAACCGGAGCAGCCAGAGCACAATTGAGGTTTATCTCCTTATTAGAGCAGGTCAGGGCATATATTTTCCCCCATTTACTGTATTTCTTTGAAAGATTACAAACAGGTGATGTCTAATCCATTAACACAGCAGAATCCACAAAGTGTATCTAATGTGTTTATGGTGAGTGGCTACTGGGTAAAAGCTGACGGAGGCCTGATCTTTCCAGGCAGTTAATTGGATACCTCAATGCACCAAAATTAAAAGCTCCCTTCTTTTTTGAGATCCAAATCATCTGCAGATTTATAAATACTTAACAGATGTCTCTGTAAATGGACAGCTGATTGTTAAAATTCTCACAATAATTTTTTGTTTTGTTGTTTTCAATGCAAATGTTTCACTGGCAGAAATTAAAGAAAACAAATATTTTAATCTCTGAGAAAAAGCAGTGCGTATTGCTGAAAGAGGCACTTTATTATGAATGATACTAGATGAGCTATTAACCTCCCCCAGTCCTCTCCTATAGAGTCTCATACATTTACAGGTAATTAGTGATGTCCTTAGTTGAAGTGTTTGGCAGAAAGGGGAACACAAACCTCTAATCGCCTTGGCGTGCATTATTTAGCCTTAGCCTTGCCCAGTAACAAGGTACAGATTGATTGATTAGATAGATAGATAGATAGATAAACAAGAAGGTAGCAGCACACTGTGTGATGAAAACTAGGTGGGTGCAAATCAGTAGGGATCCCAGGTCATGGAACTCCAAGCTCCAAATAAACCAAAGGAACACTGGAGCACTCCAAGGGTTAGTTAGAATTCGTGAGTAGCCTTTATTCCATCATAGTCATCAGTGCCACTGATGTCTATGATGGAATAAAGGCTACTCACGAATTCTCACTAGCCCTTGGAGTGCTACAGTGTTCCTTTGGTTTATTAGATAGATATATAGATAGATAGATAAAAGAGGGGTAAATGTGATGGGTAAATAAATAAAGAGAGAATGTTAAGTAGATAGATGGATAGAGACATGTAGGTATTTTGAGGTGTAGATAGATAGATAGCAAATCCAACAAATGACCGCACAAGTAGGTCTTGGATCAAAAAAAGCTGGTGGTTTTATTCCCAAGTAGAATGCAACGTTTCGGTAATAGCCTTTATCAAGCATGTCGAAACGTTGCATTCTACTTGGGAATAAAACCACCAGCTTTTTTTGATCCAAGACCTACTTGTGCGGTCATTTGTTGGATTTGCTGTTCATTCATCCTGGGCTGGCAGCCTGGGCAACCACAAGCACGTAGGGTGGTCCCCGGTGTCGTCTTACCATTTCGATAGATAGATAGATAGACAAGAGAGTGTGGATGGATGGATGGATGTATGGATGGATAAATAGATAATATTAAGTAGATAGATTAATAAAGACAGATAGGTAAGTTGAGGCATAGATAGATGATAGAAAATAGATAGATAGATAGATAGATAGATAGATGATAGAAAATAGATAGATAGATAGATAGATAGATGATAGATAGATAGGAGGTAGATAGATAGAAAAAGATAAGCAGGTAAGTTGATTCATAGATAGATAGGCAGACAAGATGGATGGATAAATAAACAGAATGTTAAGTTGACAGATGAATAGAGACGGATAGGTTGGTTGAGGCATAGATAGATAGATATGAGAGAGATCAATAGGTAAGTTGATGCATAGATAGATAAAAGAGAGGTAGATAGATAAATAGATATTAGAAGGAGGCAAACAAAAATATTTTAATCTGGTCGGATAAGCAGTATTGAAAGAAGCACTTTATTATAAATGTTACCATATGAGCTATTAACCTCCCCCAGTCCTCTCCTATAGAGTCTCATACATTTACAGGTAATTAGTGATGTCCTCAGTTGAAGCGTTTGGAAGAAAGGGGGACACAACCCTCTAATCGCCTTGGTGTGCATTATTTAGCCTCAGCTGTGTACAGGGAGCCTTGCACAGTAACTGTTGTAGCCTTTGCACAGTGAATGCACTTTACAATTTTATACTCACACTTGTGTGAGAGAAGGGGGCTCTGCTGTGCCCAGCTGCCATAGGACCCGGCTAGCCCCAACCTGTAACACTGCCTTTTCTCTTTTTTTTTTTTTCCTTTTTTTGCTTTGGCTAAATCAATCTGTTGACAGCTAACTCATTTTCCCCTGCAAACTTATTAGCCATTCAGCCTCACAAAACCCTCTGAGCCCCCTTTTGTCCAGAAGAGGACTCCAAACCCCATCATTAGCGCTTATTACCCTGAGCAGTTTGACAGCCTCATAGACCTTGCTTACAAGACGTCCCATTCATGTCTGCCCAGATCTGCCCCGGCATTGAAAAGAAACGGAAATATTCCACCATGTTACAAGCTGAATAGAGGGGGAACCTCGCCCTCCCCTCACTCTTGTTCACATTACTTTTGACACAATATTTTTTTCTTTTTTTGTTTAAAAGACACACACTGACAATGGGCGCACAATGCGCACTGCGAGTACCTTTGGGCTTTTTGCAGAACTGTTTACTGTCAACAGCCATATTCCTGCTTATCCAGGACAATAGAACAATGACACACATAGGGGGGTATTTATCAAAGGATTTATGTGTTGGTTTTTTTCACGTAACTTTGGCGCAATACTTTGGCGCAGTGTCTTTTTGCGCCAAAGTTTGGCTCATCTTCCCCACTGTCGTTTTTACAACTTTCTCAAAATCACACGGTCCTGTGTGTGATTTCAACTTTAGTCAGTAATTCATCATTTGCGCCAATCAATCTTTGGCACAATTTTGGCGCAAATCCCGTTTTTTTATTGGCGCAAATCACCGCCAAGAAATTTTGCACATGGAAAACACACTTACCAATGTTAAAAAATGTAAAGGCGTCAAAATACATTAAAACATTTTTTTTGTGAAAGCAGCGACGCCTCCGGGGCTGCTCAATACTATCCTGCGACATAGTCGTCTCTGAGGGACCTTCACCCTCCGTTGAGCCAGCATTGGACATGGCCACACAGGTTCAGGAAAGGTAAAGCACTAAAGCAGTGGTCTCCAACCTGCGGACCTCCAGATGTTGCAAAACTACAAATCCCAGCATACCCGGACAGCCAACGGCTGTCCGGGCATGCTGGGAATTGTAGTTTTGCAACATCTGGAGGTCCGCAGGTTGAAGACCACTGCACTAAAGTAACAAAAAAACAAAAAAAAATACCCAAGTTGAAAATAAAATCCATTTCACATGGTGGCTATAAACCCCACAAAAGAAAATAACTCATGTCGCTTGCTGATATACTGCAGGAGGGACTCCGAAATGGCTGCTCTACAGGGTAAAATACGCCGTCCTCTATGGGGGTAAGTTCTGTGTAAAAGGCGCTGTGAACAGCTGATTTCAACATTTGAGCCAAAATTACTAACAACTTGCACCAAATGATAAATTTGGTGCATGCCCACGAAAACCAAAGTAAAAAAAAAAAGGGTAAAAAGAAACTGTCAACAGGCAAAATTGATAAATACCCCCCTATGGGGGGCATAGTGTGGCTTCCTTACACACATACAAAAAATGATGTCTGCTTCTCGCCTTTAGATTTGTGCGCAAAATTGAGAGTTTTTTAGATGCCTGTATACTAGCATGCTTGTAGTCATCATGATAGACGTCAGGCGTGTTTTGGCACCTTGAGGGTTAATTGAATGTATAGATAATGAAGAGCTCCGCTGATAATCTGCAGATTGACCATATCCTTTAATCTTGTAATGTACAGATCGGAAAAGACCCCCCACCTGAGTATAGAATCTTCTGTACATTGCTGTTACATATGGAGCAGCCATGAAAACTGTTGTAGGAATCTGGTTCCCTGGGCGCATTAAAGGTCCCATGACATGTCTATTTTCCCTTTTATCCTCCCTTACCTAAAGGTAAGGATTTTATTTTATTTTATTGAACTTTTAAAGCATCATATTCAAATAATTTTATTTAATTTTATTTTACCTACTTTAGACACTTAGGTTTTATCATCTCTTATGCAGTGGTTGTATAGGTGGTTGTCTTTTCATGGGCTATATATTTATTTATACATTTATTTATTTTTCAATATTTATCAGTAACCTATTTAATATAGCTCTTAATATTGCTATCAATCTAAATCCTATATTGCAGTGGTCTTCAACCTGCGGACCTCCAGATGTTGCAAAACTACAACTCCCAGCATGCCCGGACAGCCAACGGCTGTCCGGGCATGCTGGGAGTTGTAGTTTTGCAACATCTGGAGGTACGCAGGTTGGAGACCACTGCTATATTGGAATAGCTATTCTTGAAACCTTATTTTATTTTTTATTTTTTATCACAAATACACTGATATGTATAAACATTTTTACATTTTATCTTTTTTTTTTTTATTACCTTCCTTATTTAATTCTTTACTATATATAGCTTGTTATTTTAACATGCTCTTATCTATGGAGTTGTAGTTTTGCAACATCTGGAGGTCCACAGGTTGGAGACCACTGCTATATTGGAATAGCTATTCTTGAAACCTTCTTTTATTTTTTTTATCAAAAATACACTGATATGTATAAACATTTTTACATTTTATCTTTTTTTTTTTTATTACCTTCCTTATTTAATTCTTTACTATATATAGCTTGTTATTTTAACATGCTCTTATCTATGGAGTTGTAGTTTTGCAACATCTGGAGGTCCACAGATTGGAGACCACTGCTATATTGGAATAGCTATTCTTGAAACCTTTTTTTATTTTTTTTAATCAAAAATACACTGATATGTATAAACATTTTTACATTTTATCTTTTTTTTATTATTATTACCTTCCTTATTTAATACTTTACTATATATATAGCTTGTTATTTTGACATGCTCTTATCTATGTTATTTACCTAATTTTATGTTACTGTTATGTATTGTTCTTATATTAAAATACTTAATAAAAATGTATTTGGGGAAGAAAATAAAAAAAGAAAACAGTTGTAGGAATGTGGTCATGCAGAAAGCAGGAATCCCACACTGAATGATGTATATTCTCTTTGTCTTTCCATCTGACTAAGCATTCCTGCATCCAGACACAGATCCTGGCCATTGCGCATGTAACAACCTTTACCAACAGGAAACATCATACAATGAAGATCATATATATAGTTTGTTGAATCTATACAACAATATAAATGCCAGAGGGATTCCTATCCCAAACTGAGGTATATATGTTATGGATAAGGAAAGAATAGGACCCAAACCGCACATTTGATAGGCTGTATTCGCACTTGCCGTTTTTTGTAGCGTTTTTGTGCCACGTTATTGTTTATTTTTTATTTATTTTTATTTATTTCTTTTTTAAAACCCAAGTTTATTTGCTGCAGTTTTGCAAAAATTGCAACTAAAACAGCACGTGTGCATAGAGCCTAAAATAATCGTTATTTGTGGATAAACAGAATGATATATATATATATATATATATATATGTATATATACTGTGTGTATATATATATATATATATATGAATATATATATATATATGAATATATATATATATATATATGAATATATATATTTATATATATATATAAATATATATATATGAATATATATATTTATATATATATATATATATAAATATATATATATATATATATATAATATATATATATATATATATATATATAACGTGAGCAAGATTACTTAGTGTTAATAAAACATACAGGATTATTAATGCACACATCATAAAATAACTCCTTTTATGATGAAGATATTATTATTATTACTAGGAGAACTAAGATCATAGGATGCTTGATTTACACTAGGTTTAAGAGAAATATACAAGAGGAAATTGTGATAACAATAACAATAGTAATAATTTACATTTGTTATATATATATATATATATATATATATATATATATATATATACCATGTATGTAAAAATTCATCAAGCATACATTATAATTAGCATTACTATTATTACTATAAACCCTGCAGTGAATATACACTTCAAGGGGTAGTGAAAGAAAAGAAATCCACTTGTATCATTATTATTATTATTGTTATCATCATCATTATTTATTAATTGGTAAAAGCAGGCTTGAACTTACATTGTGTATTAGTACATGTGTATTTTGATAAAAAAAAAAATAATATACAATATCTTTCTCTTTCTGGAGTGATCTTTTTTCCTTTCTGTGCAGTTGCGATGATTTCAATGAATAAAAAAATAAAAAATAAATGCGAGCGAAAACAATAAAGAAAAAATGATTCATGGCTAATTTTCTATTGTTATAACCAGAAAATAAACATCTCTACATTAAACCTATATTTTGATTATTCTTGATTAGCAACCTGGGGGGACAATTGGGAACAAACCCCCATGGTTAAGTGGTTTGTAGAATTGAAGAAATAATGCTCTAAAGGTAGGAAAGAATTGTCAGCACATATTTTATTTTAGCTTCTTCATTGGATCCATAGATTTGGTGCACATGCCTCTACAAGTCACCTGCGCACATACAGACAAGCAAAGGAGTCTAACATTGGCAATCCTTTAAATAAGTCATCATATAATATATAAAAACAAAGCAAAAAAAAAAAAATATTAATAATAATATAACAGCGTCTTTTTTTCCAACATGAAATACCCACAAGATGTATATAGGGCAGCGCTCACACTTGGCAACTTGGCTTTAGAGGCGTCATCGAAGTCCCCAAAACAAAGGTGATAAAGCCTTCCAGTCTTCTTGTACACAGTGACTTATCATGAATAATGTACGGAGGAGTGTGACACTAGGATCAGCACTCCCTGGTCTTGTGACAGCCCCAGTGTGTTGTCCCTGTGGCCAGGCTGTTCTGCTTAGTCAGGCACTGTTCTGAGTTTGATCTCCTGGTTTTTGCTGCGATAAGTATGCCCCATAGGTCAGATGTCACATTCACTGTCGCTGGATGTGATGGAAATGGCAGAGGTGGCCGCTTTGCTGGACAGGCTAGCTGCAGGACTTGAGGCAGAGCCCAACTGTTCCCCTCTCTCGTCTGGGCCCAATGAGCGTCCAGATCCCTGGGACAAGACCTGCTGCTGCAGCCTGACAAAACACAACAGGAAAGGACAGTCACCAGAAGCCACAGAGAACATAGTGGAGGTCTGAGTGTACATTACATTCCTGGGGACCCCACAACCCAAGCTGACCCATGACACCAACACAATGTTCTACCGGTACCCCCCATTCCAAAACAGAATTCTCTCCAATGTTTAGGTGTCCACACATTATATCAATAAGTATTGGATCAGGACAATTTGCTATTATATCTTAATAGATCCTGATCCAAGAATCTTTTATCCACATGAATTGTGTGCAGTAGATGGACATTTAGCATATTTGAAGATATTGCAGTTTATTTACTATACAGAGAGCCATAAATGGCTGCAGCAGCCGGTGCAGTGTGTCAGAGAAAGCATTCTGCAAGTACTTATGTGGTCATAGGTGACCTTCATGCATATGTGTGAGTGCTTATATAAATACTATTAATATATAGATGTGTGGCCACTGCTTTACTATGTGGTATGATAAAGTAGATCACTATATAATTTGAGTAAATTCTCCAATTATAAGGAAATAATCTATCCATCCAGCCATATCTATCTATATCTATCTATTCTGTCTGTCTATCTATCTCATATCTATCTATCTATCTATCTCTCTCATATCTATCTATATCTATCTATCTCATATCTATCTATATCAATCTATATCTATCTATCTAATCTGTCTGTCTATCTATCTTACATATCTTTCTATCTCATATCTATCTATCTATCTATCTATCTATCTATATCAATCTATATCTATCTAATCTGTCTGTCTGTCTATCTATCTCATACATATCTATCTATCTATCTATCTATCTTTCTATCCATCCAGCCATATATATCTATCATCTATCTATATCTATCTATCCATCCAGCCATATCTATCTATCTATCTATCTATCTATCATCTATCTATCTAATCTGTCTGTCTATCTATCTCATATATATATATATATATATATATATATATATATATATATACATCCAGCCATATCTATCTATCTATCTATCATCTATCTATCTCATATCTATCTATCTAATCTGTCTATCTATCTATCTATCTATCTTATATCTATCTATCTCATATCTATCTCATATCTCATCTCTATCTATATATATATATCTATCTGTCTATCTTTCTATCCATCCAGCCATATCTATCTATCATCTAACTATCTATCTATCTATCTCATATCTATCTATCTACATATATATATATATATATATATATATATATATATATATATATATATACATATATCCATCCAGCCATATATATCTATCATCTATCTATCTATCTATCTATCTATCTATCTATCTTTCTCATATCTATCTATCTAATCTGTCTATCTATCTCATATTTATCTATCTCTATCTATCTATCTATCTCATATCTATCTATCCATCCAGCCATATCTATCTATCTATCTATCTATCTATCTCATATCTATCTATCCATCCAGCCATATCTATCTATCTATCTATCTTTCTATCTATCTCATATCTATCCAGCCATATCTATCTATCTCTCTATCTCATATCTATCTATATCTATTTATCTATCTATCTATCTATCTATCTCATATCTATCTATCCATCCAGTCATATCTATCTATCTAATCTGTCTGTCCATCTATCTCATATCTATCTATCTATCCATCCATCCATCCCTAACTATCTACCTTTGTCTATCTATCTGTCTATCTATCTCTATCTATCTACCTACCTACCCGTCTGTCTATCTATCTACCTCTCTTTATCTATCAGTCTACAATTGATCCCATTGCTGTCTCTATCTCTAATAGAATGCAAATGCCTTTAGCTAAAACAAAATATAAAAAGCTATTTAATTCCTGCCGTAAAACCTGTGACATATCCATATACAACAGTATAACTCGACATTATATATATATATATATATATATATATATATATATATATATATATATATAAATATATATATATATATATATATATATATATATATATATATAGTACCCACCACACAGACTTTGTTATTTCGGCGTGAACCGATCACATATGAAAATGTTATTATACTTTTAATAATACTTCTAACTATATATGAAAAATACTTTCCCCAACATAAAGTTAATTGATAAATACCAATACCAAAGTGACCTTGCATTACATATAGAATATCACTTCATATCTGAAATAGCTGGGGGATTATAATATTTTGCCAATCAAAAATGTATTATTAGATTTTACTCCTCAAACAATGGGGAGAGGGAGTGATGTTGTCTGTTGGTTCAGAAAAACAGAAAAGACAAAGTATGAAGAATATAACACACAGATGTCTGACGGTAAGTTCCTACCTGTTCTTGGCCGCTGCCGCTCGGTCTCTTTGCCTGCGGTTTTTGAACCAATTTCCTACTTGTGTTGGGGTAAGTCCGGTTGCTTGGGCCAGTTCCCTCTTTTTGCTGGGGTTTGGGTAAGGGTCTTGTAGATACCATTCCCTAAGCAAATGCCGTGTACGTTCTTTAAAGCAGTGCGTCTTCTGCTCTCCGTCCCAGATCGTTCTGGGCAGGGGGAACTTCTTCCTTACTCTGTACTTGTCTACTGGCCCCAGGGGTCTTCCTCTTAGCTTCTCGGCTTCCTGGTAATGGGCTTCCAACCACAGAGCCTGCAGTTTGGTGTGGGAATCCTTGGTGAATTTGTGGTTTTCCAAAATGTGGTACAGTTCTCTGAAGTTGCCAGTGTGGAAAGCCACAATGGCCCTGGCACGTAGCACAGACTCATTTTTATTAAGGGCCTCACAAGCTGCAGGAGCCACTGGCAAAGACCATAGAAAGCGACCCAATCGCTCGATATCCCCGCTCTCCTCCAGGGTCTCACACACCCCAGCGACCTGCTGGGGGCTGAAGTTCAAAATAGGCAGCTGAAACATTGAAGCTGCTTTTTTTTTTTTTTTTTTTATTATAATTTTTAGTTGTTGTTGTTGTTGTTGTTGTAGCAAAAACACCGAAATGCTTTTTTCTTTTTTTTTTTTTTTTTTGACGCAGAATCCAAAAAGAAAACAATAGACGAGGCGGCAGAAGGCGCAGCCTCCTTGGAGACGATGATCTCTTGGAGGCACTTGCTAACACCAAGAGCCAAGCTAAGGTATCACAGCCGATCTGCTGTTAAAGGGAAGAAGCTGCCCTGAGCCAACAAACGATTTTCTATTGGACTTGGCAGATTGGCTGCTGGGTTGCCATGGCACCTTGTCAATCAGTGTCAGCCTTTGCCAATCAAAGGAGAGGGAGAGGGAGATGTTTCAGCACCTCCCAGGGCTCGACAGCGCCCAGCGATCTGCTGTCCCCAATGCACAGGGATTGCGCTTCACATCCGTGCTGCCTGCGTCCTCTCTGCGGCTCCCACCCATTGCACATAGAGATAAGATTAGACAAAAACACCTAGAGCATTTCCCATCAGATAGAAGAAAATGGCATCCTATTAGAAAGGTGACTGTACAGATGAAAATCCCCTGTAAAAAAAATAAAAAATAAAAAAAGAATGTAGGGCGCAGGCAGAAGATGCTGTGCACTGTCAGTGCAAATGTGTTCTATGGACCGGAACGACGATAAGCAAACCCTGCTTATCTCTAGATGTTGCAAAACTACAACTCCCAGCATGCCCGGACAGCCTACGGCTGTCCGGGCATGCTGGGAATTGTAGTTTTGCAACATCTGGAGGTTGAATACCACTGGAGCGTTTGCTTTATCGTCGTTCCGGTCCATAGAACACATTTGCACTGACAGTGCACAGCATCTTCTGCCTGCGCCCTACATAGTACACTGTGTTCTATAGTGACAAGGGTTAATCGTGAAGACATCCATATCACGCACATCGATTCCGTACTTGAGCCATGTAAAAATATTTGTCAGTCCTATGTAAAAAAAAACAAAAAACAAAAAAAACAAAAATTCGGCTCGGCTCAATGGCGCACAGCAAAAAAAAAAAAACCCGAGAAGAGCTACAGAGGGTGAGAAGTCATTTGTAGGTCAT